>NW_027181770.1:33544961-34926211 GCF_029961685.1 Aristolochia californica
TATTTTGCCCATCTAAAAAAAGATAACCCAAAGATCATGGATGATTGCAAAGCAATTTATCACGCATAACGGGCTATATTACCCTAATTTATGACTTATGGATTGGGAGTCAAGACTCAGTTAAAAATCCCTGCCTACCCCTTTTCCTGACGATTGCAAAACCTGATATATAAAAACTAAGAAGAGCTTAAAATCCCTAAAAATTATAGAAACTCTTTGGAATTATCTCTCCCTACATTTGTGCATTGTGGATTTCCATTCTACATGTACTCTCTTTGCTTAAAAGAAAACGTTGACATTTCACTCTTCCTTCATCCTGTAAACCAAAAAGGCAAATAGATCACAACAAAATGAAAATTTTAGAGTTCATGTACAAAAAGAAATTTAAAAAAATAAAAAATGTAAGTAAAGAAAATTTAATCACACACCACAAATGAACACAAAAGTTTTGTTGTCCAAGTTTGGGAAATTCCACTAGTTCAACTCTAACAGCTTGGAATTTTAAAAGAAAGAGATTTCCTCCACACATGCTTAAAAAATGGATTTGCATGTTTTAAACATGTTAAAGATGCAAATCACCTATGGATCCAAAGCTTTTGAAGAGAATAACAAACGCTCATTAAATTCTTAAGTGAACGTGCGGTAGGATATTTACCCGAGTCAAACAACCCGTTATTTTGCCCATCTACAAAAAGCTGACCCAATGATCATGGATGATTGTAAAGTGATTTATCATGCGTAACGAGCTATATTACCCTAATAAATGACTTATGGATCTGGAGTCAAGACTCAGATAAAAATCCCTACATCCCCCTTTTTACCGACAATTGCAAAACCTGATATATAAAAACTAAGAAGAGCTTACAATCCCTAAAAATTACAGAAACTCTTTGGAATTATCACTCTCTACAATTGTGGATTGTGCATTTCCATTCTACATGTACTTTTTTTTCTTCAAACAAAACTTTAAGTTTTCGCTCTCCCTTCCTCCCGTAAACCAAAAAGGCGAATAGATCACAACAAAATGAAAATTTTGGAGTTCAAGTACAGAAAAAATTTAAAACAATATCAAATGTAAGTAAATAAAATTTATTCACACACCACAAATGAACACAAAAGTTTTGTTGTCCAAGTTTGGGTAATTCCACTAGTTCAACCCCAATAGCTTGGAATTTTATAGGAAAGCGATTTCCTTCACACATGCTTTAAAAATGGATATGCATGTTTTAAACATGTTAAAGATGCAAATCACCTATGAATCCAAAGCTTTCGACGAGAATAACAAACACTCATTAAATTCTCAAGTGAACGAGCGGTGGGATATTTACCCGAGTGAAACAACACATTATTTTGCCCATCTACAAAAAGCTGACCCAACGATCATGGATGATTGTAAAGTGATTTATCATGCGTAACGGGCTATATTACCATAATGAATGACTTATGGATTTGGAGTCAAGACACAGTTAAAAATCCTTGCCTCCCCCTTTTTCCTGACGATTGCAAAACCTAATATATAAAAACTAAGAAGAGCTTACAATCCCTAAAAATTACAGAAACTCTTTGGAATAATCTTTCTCTACATTTGTGCATTGTGCATTTCCATTCTACATGTTCCCTTTTTTCATAAAAAAAACTTTGAGTTTTCGATCTCCCTTCATCCCGTAAACCAAAAAGGCAAAAAGATCACAACAAAATGAAAATTTTGGAGTTCAAGTACGGGAAAAATTTAAAACAGTAACAAATGCAAGTAAAGAAAATTTATTCACACACCACAAATGAACACAAAAGTTTTGTTGTCCAAGTTTGGGAAATTCCACTAGTTCAACCCTAACAGCTTGGAATTTCATAAGAAAGAGATTTCCTCCACACATGCTTAAAAAATGGATTTGCATGAGCTTTTGAAGAGAATAACAAACGCTCATTAAATTCTCAAGTGAACGTGCGGTAGGATATTTACCCGAGTCAAACAAGCCATTATTTTGCCCATCTACAAAAACCTGTCCCAACGATCATGGATGATTGTAAAGTGATTTATCATTCTTAACGGGCTATATTACCCTAATAAATCACTTATGGATTGGGAATCGAGACTCAGTTAAAAATCCCTGCCTCACCCTTTTTCCCGACAATAGCAAAACCTGATATATAAAAACTAAGAAGAGCTTACAATCCCTAAAAATTATAGAAACTCTTTGGAATTATCTCTCTCTACATTTGTTCATTGTGCATTTCCATTCTACAAGTACTCTTTTTTCTTAAACCAAAACTTTGAGATTTCGCTCTCCCTTCATCCCGTAAACCAAAAAGGCAAATAGATCACAACAAAATGAAAATTTTGGAATTTAAGTACGGAAAAAACTTAAAACAATAACAAATGTAAGTAAAGAAAATTTATTCACACACCACAAATGAACACAAAAGTTTTGTTGTCCAAGTTTGGGAAATTCCAGTAGTTCAACCCCAACAACTTGGAATTTTATAGGAAAGTGATTTCCTACACACATGCTTTAAAAATGGATATGCATGTTTTAAACATGTTAAAGATGCAAATCACCTATGGATCCAAAGCTTTTGAAGAAAATAACAATTGCTCATTAAATTCTCAAGTGAACGTGCGGTGGGATATTTACCCGAGTCAAACAACCCATTATTTTGCCTATCTACAAAAAGCTAACCCAATGATCATGGATGATTGTAAAGTAATTTATCATGCGTAACGGGCTATATTTCCCTAAGAAATGACGTATGGATTGGGAGTCAAGACTCTGTTAAAAATCCCTGCCTCCCCCTTTTTCCCGACGATTGCAAAACCTGATATATAAAAACTAAGAAGAGCTTACAATCCCTAAAAATTACAGAAACTCTTTGGAATTATCTCTCTCTACATTTGTGCATTGTGCATTTCCATTCTACATGTACTCTTTTTGCTTAAAACAAAACTTTGAGTTTTCGCTCTCCCTTCATCCCGTAAACCAAAAAGGGGAAAAGATCACAACTAAATGAAATTTTGGAGTTTAAGTACGGAAAAAATTTAAAACAATAACAAATGTTAGTGAAGAAAATTTATTCACACACCACAAATGAACACAAAAGTTTTGTTGTCCAAGTTTGGGAATTCCACTAGTTCAACCCCGACATCTTTGAATTTTATAGGAAAGTGATTTCCTCCACATATGCTTTAAAAATGGATATGCATGTTTTAAACATGTTAAAGATGCAAATCACCTATGGATCCAAAGCTTTTGAAGAGAATAACAAATGCTCATTAAATTCTCAAGTGAACGTGCGATGGGGTATTTACCTGAGTCAAACAACCCATTATTTTGCCCATCTACAAAAAGCTGACCCAACGATCATGGATGATTCTAAAGTGATTTATCATGCATAACAGGCTATATTACCCTAAGAAATGTCTGATGGAATGGGAGTCAAGACTCAGTTAAAAATCCCTGCCTCCCCCTTTTTGTCGACGATTGTAAAACCTGATATATAAAAACTAAGAAGAGCTTACATTCCCTAAAAATTACAGAAACCATTTGGAAATATCTCTCTCTACATTTGTGCACTGTGCATTTTCATTTTAGATGTACACTTTTTTCATAAATCAAAACTTTGAGTTTTTGCTCTCCCTTCTTCCCGTAAACGAAAAAGGCAAATAGCACAAAACAAAATGAAAATTTTAGAAGCATGTACGAAAAAAAAAATTTTAAAAAATAAAAAATGTAAGTAAAGAAAATTTATTCACACACCACAAATGAACACAAAAGTTTTGTGTTCCAAGATTGGGAAATTCCACTAGTTCAACCCTACCAGCTAGGAATTTTATAAGAAAGAGATTTCCTCCACACATGCTTAAAAAATGGAATTGCATGAGCTTTTCAAGAGAATAACAAACGCTCATTAAATTCTCAAATGAACGTGCGGTGGGATATTTTCCTGAGTCAAACAAGCCATTATTTTGCCCATCTACAAAAAGGTGACCCAATGATCATGGATGATTGTAAAGTGATTTATCATGCGTAACGGGCTATATTACCCTAAAAAATGACTTATGGATTGGGAATCAAGACTCAGTTAAAAATCCCTGCCTCCCCCTTTTTCCCGACGATTGCAAAACCTGATATATAAAAACTACGAAGAGCTTACAATCCCTAAAAATTACAGAAACTCTTTGGAATTATCTCTCTCTACATTTTTGCATTGTGCATTTCCATTCTACATGTACTCTTTTTTCTTAAAACAAAACTTTGAGTTTTCGCTCTCCCTTCATCCCGTAAACCAAAAAGGCAAATAGATCACAACAAAATCAAAATTATTGAGTTCTTGTACGGAAAAAAATTTAAAACAATAACAAATGTAAGTAAAAAAATTTATTCACACACCACAAATTAACACAAAAGTTTTGTTGTCCAACTGTGGGAAATTCCACTAGTTCAACCGTAACAGCTAGGAATTTTATAAGAAAGAGATTTCCTCCACACATGCTTAAAAAATGGATTTTCATGTTTTAAACATGTTAGAGATGCAAATCACATATGGATCCAAAGCTTTTGAAGAGAATAACACACGCTCATTATATTCTCAAGTGAATGTGCGATGGGATAATTACCCGAGTCAAACAACCCATTATTTTACCCATCTAGAAAAAGCTGACCCAACGATCATGGATGATTGTAAAGTGATTTATCATGCGTAACGGGCTATTTTACCCTAAGAAATGTCGAATGGATTGGGAGTCAAGACTCAGTTAAAAATCCCTGCCTCCCCCTTTTTTTCGACGATTGCAAAACCTGAGATATAAAAACTAAGAAGAGCTTACAATCCCTAAAAATTACAGAAACCATCTGAAATTATCTCGCTCTACATTTGTGCACTGTGCATTTTCATTTTAGAAGTACACTTTTTTCATAAATCAAAACTTTGAGTTTTCGCTCTCCCTTCATCCCGTAAACGAAAAACGCAAATAGATCACAACAAAATGAAAATTTTAGAGTTCATGTATCGTAAAAAATTTAAAACAATAAAAAATATTAGTAAAGAAAATTTATTCACACACCACAAATGAACAAAAAAGTTTTTAGTTCCAAGATTGGGAAATTCCACTAGTTCAACCCTACCAGCTAAGAATTTTATAAGAAAGAGATTTCCTCCACACATGCTTAAAAAATGGATTTGCATGAGCTTTTGAAGAGAATAACAGACGCTCATTAAATTCTCAAATTAACGTGCGGTGGGATATTTACCCGAGTGAAACAAGCCATTATTTTGCCCATCTACAAAAAGCTGACCCAATGATCATGGATGACTGTAAAGTGATTTATCATGCGTAACGGGCTATATTACCCTGAGAAATGACTTATGGATTGGGAGTCAAGACTCAGTTAAAAATCAGAGCCTCCCACTTTTTCCCGACGAAACCTGAGAAATAAAAACTAAGAAAAGCTTACCATCCCTAAAAATTACAGAAACTCTTTGGAATTATCTCTCTCTACATTTGTGCATTGTGCATTTCCATTCTACATGTACTCTTTTTTCTTAAAACAAAACTTTGAGTTTTCGCTCTCCCTTCATCCCGTAAACCAAAAAGGCATATAGATCACAACAAAATCAAAATTTTAGAGTTCTTGTACGGAAAAAAATTTAAAACAATAACAAATGTAAGTAAAGAAAATTTATTTACACACCACAAATGAACACAAAAGTTTTGTTGTCCAACTGTGGGAAATTCCACTAGTTCAACCCTAACAGCTAGGAATTTTATAAGAAAGAGATTTCCTCCACACATGCTTAAAAAATGGATTTGCATGTTTTAAACATGTTAAAGATGCAAATCACCTATGGATCCAAAGCTTTTGAAGAGAATAACACACGCTCATTATATTCTCAAGTGAATGTGCGGTGGGATATTTACTCGAGTCAAACAACCCATTATTTTGCCCATCTACAAAAAGCTAACCCAACGATCATGGATGATTGTAAAGTGATTTATCATGTGTAACGGGCTATTTTACCCTAAGAAATGTCGAATGGATTGGGAGTCAAGACTCAATTAAAAATCCATGCCTCCCCCTTTTTCTCGACGATTGCAAAACCTGATATATAAAAACTAAGAAGAGCTTACAATCCCTAAAAATTACAGAAACCATTTGAAATTATCTCGCTCTAAATTTTGCACTGTGCATTTTCATTTTAGAAGTACACTTTTTTCATAAATCAAAACTTTGAGTTTTCGCTCTCCCTTCATCCCGTAAACGAAAAACGCAAATAGATCACAACAAAATGAAAATTTTAGATTTCATTTATCGAAAAAAAAATTAAAACAATAAAAAATGTAAGTAAAGAAAATTTATTCACAAACCACAAATGAACACAAAAGTTTTTGGTTCCAAGATTGGGAAATTCCACTAGTTCAACCCTACCAGCTAGGAATTTTATAAGAAAGAGATTTCCTCCACACATGCTTAAAAAATGGATTTGCATGAGCTTTTGAAGAGAATAACAAACGCTCATTAAATTCTCAAGTGAACGTGCGGTGGGATATTTACCCGAGTCAAACAAGCCATTATTTTGCCCATCTACAAAAAGTTGTCCCAACGATCATGGATGATTGTAAAGTGATTTATCATACTTAACGGGCTATATTACCCTAATAAATGACATATGGATTGGGAGTCAAGACTCAGTTAAAAATTCCTGCCTCCCCTTTTTCCCGACGATTGCAAAACCTGATATATAAAAACTAAGAAGAGCGTACAATCCCTAAAAATTACAAAAATTCTTTGGAATTATCTCTCTCTACATTTGTGCATTGTGCATTTCCATTCTACATGTACTCTTTTTCCTTAAAACAAAACTTTGAGTTTTTGCTCTCGCTTCATCCCGTAAACCAAAAAGGCGAATAGATCACAACAAAATGAAAATTTTGGAGTTCAAGTACGGAAAAAATTTAAAACAATAACAAATGTAAGAAAAGAAAATTTATTCATACACCACAAATGAACACAAAAGTTTTGTTGTCCAAGTTTGGGAAATTCCACTAAGTCAACCCCAACAGCTTGGAATTTTATAGGAAAGAGATTTCCTCCACACATGCTTTAAAAATGGATATGAATGTTTTAAACAAGTTAAAGATGCAATTCACCTATGAATCCAAAGCTTTTGACGAGAATAACAAACGCTCATTGAATTCTCAAGTGAACGTGCGGTGCGATATTTACCCGAGTCAAACAACGCATTATTTTGCCCATGTACAAAAAGCTGACCCACCGATCATGGATGATTGGAAAGTGATTTATCATGCTTAACGGGCTATATTACCTTAATAAATGACTTATGGATTGGGAGTCAAGACTCAGTTAAAAATCCATGCCTCCCCCTTTTTCCCGACGATTGCAAAACCTGATATATAAAAACTAAGAAGAGATTAATCTCCCTAAAAATTACAGAAACTGTTTGGAATTATCTCTCTCTACATTTGTGCATTGTGCATTTCCATTCTACATGTACTCCTTTTCCTTAAAACAAAACTTTGAGGTTTTGCTCTCCCTTCATCCCGTAAACCAAAAAGGCGAATAGATCACAACAAAATGAAAATTTTGGGGTTCAAGTACGGAAAAAATTTAAAACAATAACAAATGTAAGTAAAGAAAATTTATTCACACACCACAAATGAACACAAAAGTTTGTTGTCCAAGTTTGGGAAATTCCACTAGTTCAACCCCTGCAGCTTTGAATTTTATACGAAAGTGATTTCCAACACACATGCTTTAAAAATTGATATGCATGTTTTAAACATGTTAAAGATGCAAATCACCTATGGATCCAAAGCTTTTGAAGAGAATAAAAAACGCTCATTAAATTCTCAAGTGAACGTGCGGTGAGAGATTTACCCGAGTTAAACAACCCATTATTTTACCCATCTACAGAAAGCTGACCCAACGATCATGGATGAATTTAAAGTAATTTATTATGTGTAACGGGCTATATTACCCTAATAAATGACTTATGGATTGGGAGTCAAGACTCAGATAAAAATCCCTGCCTCCCCCTTTTTCCCGACGATTGCAAAACCAGATATATAAAAGCTATGAAGAGCTTACATTCCGTACAAATTACAGAAACTCTTTGGAATTATCTCTCTCTACATTTGTGCATTGTGCATTTCTATTCTACATGTACTCTTTTTGCTTAAAACAAAACTTTGAGTTTTCGCTCTCCCATCATCCAGTAAACCAAAAAGGCAAATAGATCACAACAAAATCAAAATTTTAAAGTTCATGTACGAGAAAAAAATATAAAACAATAAAAAATGTAAGTAAAGAAAATTTATTTACACACCACAAATGAACACAAAAGTTTTGTTTTCCAAGTTTGGGAAATTCCACTAGTTCAACCCTAACAGCTTGGAATTTTATAAGAAAGAGATTTCCTCCACACATACTTAAAAAATGGATTTGCATGTTTTAAACATGTTAAAGATGCAAATCACCTATGGATCCAAAGCTTTTGAAGAGAATAAGAAACGCTCATTAAATTCTCAAGTGAATATGCGGTGGGATATTTACCCGAGTCAAACAACCCATTATTTTGCCCATCTACAATAAGCTGACCCAATGATCATGGATAATCGTGATTTATCGTGATTAACGGGATATATCACCCTAAGAAATGACATATGGATTGGGAGTCAAGACTCAGTTAAAAATCCCTGCCTCCCTCTTTTTCCTGACGATTGCAAAAACTGATATATAAAAACTAAGAAGAGCTTACAATCCTTAAAAATTACAGAAACTCATTGGAATTATCTCTCTCTACATTTGTGCATTGTGCATTTCCATTCTACTTGTACTATTTCTTCTTCAAACAAAACTTTGAGTTTTCGCTCTCCCTTCATCCCGTAAACCAAAAAGGCGAATAGATCACAACAAAATGAAAATTTTGGAGTTCAAGTACGGAAAAAATTTAAAACAATAACAAATGTAAGTAAATAAAATTTATTCACACACCACAAATGAACACAGAAGTTTTGTGTTCCAAGTTTGGGAAATTCCACTAGTTCATCCCTAACAGATTGGAATTTTATAAGAAAGAGATTTCCTCCACACATGCTTAAAAAATGGATTTGCATGTGCTTTTGTAGAGAATAACAAACGCTCATTAAATTCTCTAGTGAACGTGCGGTGGGATAATTACCCGAGTCAAACAAGCCATTATTTTGCCCATCTACAAAAAGCTGACCCAACGATCTTGGATGATTGTAATGTGATTTATCATGCTTAACGGGCTATATTACCCTAATAAATGACTTATGGATTGGGAGTCAAGACTCAGTTAAAAATCCCTGCCACCCCTTTTTCCCAATGATTGCAAAACCTGATATATAAAAACTAAGAAGAGCTAACAATCCCTAAAAATTGCAGAAACTCTTTGGAATTATCTCTCTCTACATTTGTGCATTGTGCATTTCCATTCTACGTGTACTTTTTTTTTCTTAAAACAAAACTTTCAGTTTTTGCTCTCCCTTCATCCCGTAAACCAAAAAGGCGAATAGATCCCAACAAAATGAAAATTTTTGAGTTCAAGTATGGAAAAAATTTAAAACAATAACAAATGTAAGTAAAGAAAATTTATTCACACACCACAAATGAACACAAAATTTTTGTTGTTCAAGTTTGGGAAATTCCACTAGTTCAACCCCAATAGCTTGGAATTTTATGGGAAAGAGATTTCCTCCACACATGCTTTAAAAATGGATATGCTTGTTTTAAACATGTTAAAGATGCAAATCACCTATGGATCCAAAGCTTTTGAAGAGAATAACAAACGCTCATTCAATTCTTAAGTGAACGTGCGGTGGGATATTTACCCGAGTCAAACAACCCATTATTTTGCCCATCTACAAAAAGCTGACCCAACGATCATGGATGATTGTAAAGTAATTTATCATGTGTAACGGGCTATATTACCCTAATAAATAACTTATGGATTGGGAGTCAAGACTCAGTTAAAAATCCCTGCCTCCCCCTTTTTCCCTACGATTGCAAAACCTGATATATAAAAACTAAGAAGAGCTTATCATCCCTAAAAATTACAGAAACTCTTTGGAATTATCTCTCTCTACATTTGTGCATTGTGCATTTCCATTCTACATGTACTCTTTTTCCTTAAAACAAAACTTTGAGTTTTCGCTCTCCCTTCATCCCATAAACCAAAAAGGTAAATAGATCACAACAAAATCAAAATTTTAGAGTTCATGTACGGAAAAAAATTTAAAACAATAACAAATGTAAGTAAAGAAAATTTATTCACCACTAATGAACACAAAAGTTTTGTTTTGCAAGTTTGGGAAATTCCACTAGTTCAACCCAAATAGCTTGGAATTTTATAAGAAAGAGATTTCCTCCACACATGTTAAAAAAATGGATTTGCATGAGTTTTTGAAGAGAATAACAAACGCTCTTTAAATTCTCAAGTGAACGTTCGGTGGGATATTTTCCCCAGTCAAACAAGCCATTATTTTTCCAATCTACAAAAACCTGTCCCAACGATCATGGATTAAAGTGATTTATCATGCTTAACGGGCTATATTACCATAATAAATGACTTATCGATTGCGAGTCAAGACTCAGTTAAAAATCCCTGCCTCACCCTTTTTCCCGACGAATGCAAAACCTGATATATAAAAACTAAGAAGAGCTTACAATCCCTAAAAATTACAGAAACACTTTGGAATTATCTCTCTCTACATTTGTGCATTGTGCATTTCCATTCTACATGTATTCTTTTTTCTTAAACAAAAATTTTGAGCTTTCGCTCTCCCTTCATCCCGTAAACCAAAAAGGCGAGTAGATCACAACAAAATGAAAATTTTGGAGTTCAAGTAAGGAAAAAATTTAAAACAATAAAAAATGTAAATAAAGAAAATTTATTCACACACCACAAATGAACACAAAAGTTTGCTGTCCAAGTTTGGCAAATTCCACTAGTTCAACCCCAACAGCTTGGAATTTTATAGGAAAGTGATTTCCTACACACATCCTTTAAAAATGGATATGCATGTTTTAAACATGTCAAAGATGTAAATTACCTATGGATCCAAAGCTTTTAAAGAGATTAACAAACGCTCATTAAATTCTCAAGTGAACGTGCGGTGGGATATTTACCTGAGTCAAACAACCCATTATTTTGCCCATCTACAAAAAGCTGACCCAACGATCTTGGATGATTGTAATGTGATTTATCATGCTTAACGGGCTATATTACCCTAATAAATGACTTATGGATTGGGAGTCAAGACTCAGTTAAAAATCCCTGCCACCCCTTTTTCCCAACGATTGCAAAACCTGATATATAAAAACTAAGAAGAGCTAACAATCCCTAAAAATTGCAGAAACTCTTTGGAATTATCTCTCTCTACATTTGTGCATTGTGCATTTCCATTCTACGTGTACTTTTTTTTTCTTAAAACAAAACTTTCAGTTTTTGCTCTCCCTTCATCCCGTAAACCAAAAAGGCGAATAGATCCCAACAAAATGAAAATTTTTGAGTTCAAGTATGGAAAAAATTTAAAACAATAACAAATGTAAGTAAAGAAAATTTATTCACACACCACAAATGAACACAAAATTTTTGTTGTTCAAGTTTGGGAAATTCCACTAGTTCAACCCCAATAGCTTGGAATTTTATGGGAAAGAGATTTCCTCCACACATGCTTTAAAAATGGATATGCTTGTTTTAAACATGTTAAAGATGCAAATCACCTATGGATCCAAAGCTTTTGAAGAGAATAACAAACGCTCATTCAATTCTTAAGTGAACGTGCGGTGGGATATTTACCCGAGTCAAACAACCCATTATTTTGCCCATCTACAAAAAGCTGACCCAACGATCATGGATGATTGTAAAGTAATTTATCATGTGTAACGGGCTATATTACCCTAATAAATAACTTATGGATTGGGAGTCAAGACTCAGTTAAAAATCCCTGCCTCCCCCTTTTTCCCTACGATTGCAAAACCTGATATATAAAAACTAAGAAGAGCTTATCATCCCTAAAAATTACAGAAACTCTTTGGAATTATCTCTCTCTACATTTGTGCATTGTGCATTTCCATTCCACATGTACTCTTTTTCCTTAAAACAAAACTTTGAGTTTTCGCTCTCCCTTCATCCCGTAAACCAAAAAGGTAAATAGATCACAACAAAATCAAAATTTTAGAGTTCATGTACGGAAAAAAATTTAAAACAATAACAAATGTAAGTAAAGAAAATTTATTCACCACTAATGAACACAAAAGTTTTGTTTTGCAAGTTTGGGAAATTCCACTAGTTCAACCCAAATAGCTTGGAATTTTATAAGAAAGAGATTTCCTCCACACATGTTAAAAAAATGGATTTGCATGAGTTTTTGAAGAGAATAACAAACGCTCTTTAAATTCTCAAGTGAACGTTCGGTGGGATATTTTCCCCAGTCAAACAAGCCATTATTTTTCCAATCTACAAAAACCTGTCCCAACGATCATGGATTAAAGTGATTTATCATGCTTAACGGGCTATATTACCATAATAAATGACTTATCGATTGCGAGTCAAGACTCAGTTAAAAATCCCTGCCTCACCCTTTTTCCCGACGAATGCAAAACCTGATATATAAAAACTAAGAAGAGCTTACAATCCCTAAAAATTACAGAAACACTTTGGAATTATCTCTCTCTACATTTGTGCATTGTGCATTTCCATTCTACATGTATTCTTTTTTCTTAAACAAAAATTTTGAGCTTTCGCTCTCCCTTCATCCCGTAAACCAAAAAGGCGAGTAGATCACAACAAAATGAAAATTTTGGAGTTCAAGTAAGGAAAAAATTTAAAACAATAAAAAATGTAAATAAAGAAAATTTATTCACACACCACAAATGAACACAAAAGTTTGCTGTCCAAGTTTGGCAAATTCCACTAGTTCAACCCCAACAGCTTGGAATTTTATAGGAAAGTGATTTCCTACACACATCCTTTAAAAATGGATATGCATGTTTTAAACATGTCAAAGATGTAAATTACCTATGGATCCAAAGCTTTTAAAGAGATTAACAAACGCTCATTAAATTCTCAAGTGAACGTGCGGTGGGATATTTACCCGAGTCAAACAACCCATTATTTTGCCCATCTACAAAAAGCTGACCCAATGATCAGGGATGATTGTAAAGCAATTTATCATGCGTAACGGGCTATATTACCCTAATAAATGACTTATGGATTGGGAGTCAAGACTCTGTTAAAAATCCCAGCCTCCCCCTCTTTCCCGACGATTGCAAAACCTGATATATAAAAACTAAGAAGAGCTTACAATCCCTAAAAATTACAGAAAATCTTTGGAATTATCTCTCTCTACATTTGTGCATTGTGGATTTCCATTCTACATGTACTCTTTTTGCTTGAAAAAAAACTTTGAGATTTCGCTCTCCCTTCATCCAGTAAACCAAAAAGGCAAATACATCACAACAAAATGAAAATTTTAGAGTTCATGTACGGAAAAAAATTTAAAACAATATCAAATGTAAGTGAAGAAAATTTATTCACACACCACAAATGAACACAAAAGTTTTGTTGGTCAAGTTTGGGAAATTCCACTAGTTCAACCCTAACAGCTTGGAATTTTAAAAGAAAGAGATTTCCTCCACACTTGCTTAAAAAATGGATTTGCTTGTTTTAAACATGTTAAAGATGCAAACCAACGATGGATCCAAAGCTATTGAAGAGAATAACAAAAGCTCATTAAATTCATAAGTGAAGGTGTGGCTACCCGAGTGAAACAATCTGTTATTTTGCCGATCTACAAAAAGCTGAACCAACGATCATGGATGATTGTAAATTGATTTACATGCGTAACGGGCTATATTACCCTAATAAATGACTATGGATTGGGAGTCAAAACTCAGTTAAAAATCCATGCCTCCCCCTTTTTCCCGACGATTGCAAAACCTGATATACAAAAACTAGGAATAGCTTACAATCGCTAAAAATTACAGAAAATCTTTGGAATTATCTCTCTCTACATTTCTGCATTGTGCATTTCCATTCTACATGTACTCTTTTTTTTTAAACAAAACTTTTAGTTTTCGCTCTCCCTTCATCCCGTAAACCAAAAACGCGAATAGATCACAACAAAATGAAAATTTTGGAGTTCAAGTACGGAAAAAATTTAAAACAATAACAAATGTAAGTAAAGAAAATTTATTCACACACCACAAATGAACACAAAATTTTTGTTGTCCAAGTTTGGGAAATTCCACTAGTTCAACCCCAACAGTTTGGAATTTTATAGGAAAGAGATTCCCTCCACACATGCGTTAAAAATGGATATGCATGTTTTAAACATGTTAAAGATTCAAATCACCTATGGATCCAAAGCTTTTGAAGAGAACAACAAACGCTCATTAAATTCTCAAGTGAACGTGCGGTGGGATATTTACCCGAGTCAAACAACCCATTAGTTTGCCCATCTACAAAAAGCTGACCCAACGATCATGGATGATTGTAAAGTGATTTATCATGCTTAACAGGCTATATTACCCTAATAAATGACTTATGGATTCGAAGTCAAGACTCAGTTAAAAATCCCTGCCCCTTTTGTCCGACGATTGCAAAACCTGATATATAAAAACTAAGAAGAGCTTACTATCCCTAAAAATTACAGAAACTATTTGGAATTATCTCACTCTACATTTGTGAATTGTTCATTTCCTTTCTACATGTACTCTTTTTTTTTAAACCAAAAGTTTGAGCTTTCGCTCTGCCTTCATCCCGTAAACCAAAAAGCCGAACAGATCACACCAAAATGAAAATTTTGGAGTTGAAGTATGGAAAAAATTTATAACAATAACAAATTTAAGTAAAGAAAATTTATTCACGCACCACAAATGAACACAAAAGTTTGTTGTCCAAGTTTGGGAAATTCCACTAGTTCAACCCCAACAGCTTGGAATTTTATAGGAAAGTGATTTCCTACACACATGCTTTAAAAATGGATGTGCATGTTTTAAACATGTTAAAGATGCAAATCACCTATGGATCCAAAGCTTTTGAAGAGAATAACAAACGCTCATTAACTTCATAAGTGAATGTGCAGTGGGATATTTACCGGAGTCAAAGAACCCGTTATTTTGCCCATCTACAAAAAGCTGACCCAACGATCATGGACGTTTGTAAAGTGATTTATGATGCGTAACGGGCTATATTACCCTAATAAATGACTTATGGATTGGGAGTCAAGACTCAGTTAAAAATCCCTGCCACCCCTTTTTTCCGACGATTGCAAAACCTGATATATAAAAACTAAGAAGAGCTTACAATCCCTAAAAATTACAGAAACTATTTGGAATTATCTCACTCTAAATTTGTGCATTGTTCATTTCCTTTCTACATGTACTCTTTTTTTTTAAACAAAACTTTCAGTTTTCGCTCTCCCTTCATCCCGTAAACCAAAAAGGCGAATAGATCACAACAAAATGAAAATTTTGAGGTACGAGTACAGAAAAAATTTAAAACAACAAATGTAACTAAAGAAAATTTATTCACACACCACAAATGAACACAAAATTTTTGTTGTCCAAGTTTGGGAAATTCCACTTGTTCAACCCCCAACAGCTTGGAATTTTATAGGAAAGAGATTTCCTCCACACATGCTTTAAAAATGGATGTGCATGTTTTAAACATGTTAAAGATGCAAATCACCTATGGATCCAAAGCTTTTGAAGAGAATAACAAACGCTCATTCAATTCTCAAGTGAACGTGCGGTGGGATATTTACCCGAGTCAAACAACCCATTATTTTGCCCAACTACATAAAGCTGACCCAACGATCATGGATGATTGTAACGTAATTTATCATGTGTAACGGGCTATATTACCCTAATAAATAACTTATGGATTGGGTGTCAAGACTCAGTTAAAAATCCTTGCCTCCCCCTTTTTCCCGACGATTGCAAAACCTGATATATAAAAACTAAGAAGACATTATCATCCCTAAAAATTACAGAAACTGTTTGGAATTATCTCTCTCTACATTTGTGCATTGTGCATTACCATTCTACATGTACTCTTTTTTCGTAAGACAAAACTTTGAGTTTTCGCTCTCCCTTCATCCCGCAAAACCAAAAAGGCAAATAGATCACAACAAAATCAAAATTTTAGAGTTCATGTACGGAAAAAAATTTAAAACAATAACAATTGTAATTAAAGAAAATTTATTCACACACCACAAATGAACACAAAAGTTTTCTTTTTCATGTTTGGGAAATTCCACTAGTTCAACCCTAACAGCTTGGAATTTTAAAAGAAAGAGATTTCCTCCACACATGCTCAAAAAATGGATTTGCTTGAGCTTTTGAAGAGAATAACAAACGCTCTTTAAATTCTCAAGTGAACGTGCAGTGGGATATTTGCCCTAGTCAAACAATCCTTTATTTTGCGATTCAACAAAAACCTGGCCCAACGATCATGGATGATTGTAAAGTGATTTATCATGATTAACGAGCTATATTACCCTAATAAATGACTTATGTATTGGAAGTCAGGACTCAGTTAAAAATCCCTGCCTCACCCTTTTTCCCGACAATTGGAAAACCTGTTATATAAAAACTAAGAAGAGCTTACAATCCCTAAAAATTACAGAAACTCTTTGGAATTATCTCTCTCTACATTTGTGCATTGTGCATTTCCATTCTACATGTACTCTTTTTTCTTAAACAAAAATTTTGAGCTTTCGCTCTCCCTTCATCCCGTAAACCAAAAAGGCGAATAGATCACAACAAAATGAAAATTTTGGAGTTCAAGTACGGAAAAAATTTAAAACAATAACAAATGTAAGTAAAGAAAATTTATTCACACACCACAAATGAACACAAAAGTTTGTTGTCCAACTTTGGGAAATTCCAGTAGTTCAACCCAAACAGCCTGGAATTTTATAGGAAAGAGATTTCCTCCACACATGCTTTAAAAATGGATATGCATGTTTTAAACATGTTAAAGATGTAAATCACCTATGGATCCAAAGCTTTTGAAGAGAATAACAAACGCTCATTAAATTCTCAAGTGAACGTACAGTGGCATATTTACCCCAGTCAAACAAGCCATTATTTTGCCCATCTACAAAAACCTGACCCAACAATCATGGATGATTGTAAAGTGATTTATCAAGCGTAACGGGCTATATTACCCTAAGAAATGACTTATGGATTGGGAGTCAAGACTCAGTTAAAAATCCCTGCCTCCCCCTTTTTCCTGACGATTGCAAAACCTGATATATAAAAACTAAGAAGAGATTACAATCCCTAAAAATTACAGAAACTCTTTGGAATTATCTCTCTCTACATTTGTGCATTGTGGATTTCCATTCTACATGTACTCTTTTTGCTTGAAACAAAACTTTGAGATTTCGCTCTCCCTTCATCCAATAAACCAAAAAGGCAAATACATCACAACAAAATAAATATTTTAGAGTTCATGTACAGAAAAAAATTTAAAACAATAACAAATGTAAGTAAAGAAAATTTATTTACACACCACAAATGAACACAAAAGTTGTGTTCCATGTTTTGGAAATTCCACTAGTTCAACCCTAAGAACTTGGAATTTTATAACAAAGAGATTTCCTCCACACATGCTTAAAAAATGTATTTACATGAGCTTTCGAAGAGAATAACAAAAAATCATTAAATTCATAAGTGAATGTGCGGTGGGATATTTACCCGAGTCAAACAACATGTTATTTCGCCCATCTACAAAAAGCTGACCCAACGATCATGGATGATTGTAAAGTGATTTATCATGCGTAACGGGCTATATTACCCTAATAAATGACTTATGGACTGGGATTCAAGACTCAGTTAAAAATCCCTACCTCCCCCTTTTCCCCGACGATTGCAAAACCTGATATATAAAAACTAAGAAGAGCATACAGTCCCTAAAAATTACAGAAACTCTTTGGAATTATCTCTCTCTACATTTGTGCATTGTGCATTTCCTTTCTACATGTACTCTTTTTTTTTAAATAAAACTTTTAGTTTTTCGCTCTCCCTTCATCCCGTAAACCAAAAAGGCGAATACATCACAACAAAATGAAAATTTTGGAGTTCAAGTACGGAAAAAATTTAAAACAATAACAAATGTAAGTATAGAAAATTTCTTCACACACCACAAATGAACACAAAAGTTTTTTTCTCCACGTTTGGGAAATTCCACTAGTTCAACCCCAACAGGTTGGAATTTTATAGGGAAGAGATTTCCTCCACACATGCTTTAAAAATGGTTATGCATGTTTTAAACATGTTAAAGATGCAAATCACCTATGGATCCAAATCTTTTGAAGAGAATAACAAACGCTCATTTAATTCACAAGTGAACGTGCGGTGGGATATTTACCCGAGTCAAACAACCCATTATTTTGCCCATCTACAAAAAGCTGACCCAGCGATCATGGATGATTGTAAAATGATTTATCATGCGTAACGGGCTATATTACCCTAAGAAATGACTTATGGATTCGGAGTCAACACTCAGTTAAAAATCCCTGCCTCCCCCTTTTTCCCGATGATTGCAAAACCTGATATATAAAAACTAAGAAGAGCTTACAATCCTTAAAAATTACAGAAACTCTTTGGAATTATCTCGCTCTACAATTGAGCACTGTGCATTTTCTTTTTAGATGTATACTTTTTTCATAAATCAAAACATTGAGTTTTCGCTCTCACTTCATGTACGGAAAAAAATTTAAAACAATAACAAATGTAAGTAAAGAAAATTTATTTACACACCACAAATGAACACAAAAGTTTTGTGTTCCAAGTTTTTGAAATTCCACTAGTTCAACCCTAACAACTTGGAATTTTACAAGAAAGAGATTTCCTCCACACATGCTTAAAAAATGTATTTACCTGAGCTTTTCAAGAGAATAACAAACGTGTGGTAGGATATTTACCAGAGTCAAACAAGCCATTATTTTGCCCATCAACAAAAAGCTGTCCATACGATCATGGATGATTGTAAAGTGATTTATCATGCTTAATGGGCTATATTACCCTAACAAATGACTTAAGGATTGGGAGTCAAGACTCAGTTAAATATCCCTGCCTCCCTCTTTTTCCCGACAATTGCAAAACCTAATATATAAAAACTAAGAAGAGCTTACAATCCCTAAAAATTACAGAAACTCCTTGGAATTATCTCTCTCTACTTTTGTGCATTGTGCATTTCCATTATACAGTACTCTTTTTTCTTAAAAAAAAACTTTGAGTTTTCGCTCTCCCTTCATCCCGTAAACCAAAAAGGCAAAAAGATCACAACAAAATGAAAATTTTGGAGTTCAAGTGCGGAAAAAATTTAAAAAAATAAAAAATGTAAGTAAAGAAAATTTATTCACACACCACAAATGAACACATAAGTTTTGTTGTCCAAGTTTGGGAAATTCTACTAGTTCAACCGCAACATCTTGGAATTTTGTAGGAAAGAGATTTCCTCCACACATTCTTTAGAAATGGATATGCATGTTTTAAACATATTAAAGATTCTAATCACCTATGGATCCAATGCTTTTGAAGAGAATAACAAACGCTCATTCAATTCTCAAGTGAACGAGCGGTGGGATATTTACCCCAGTCAAACAACCCATTATTTTGCGATTCAACAAAAACCTGGCCCAACGATCATGGATGATTGTAAAGTGATTTATCATGCTTAACGGCTATATTACCCTAATAAATGACTTATGGACTGGAAGTCAAGACTCAGTTAAAAATCCCTGCCTCACCCTTTTTCCCGACAATTGCAAAACCTGTTATATAAAAACTAAGAAGAGCTTACAATCCCTAAAAATTACAGAAACTCTTTGGAATTATCTCTCTCTACATTTGTGCATTGTGCATTTCCATTCTACATGTACTCTTTTTTCTTAAACAAAATTTTTGAGCTTTCGCTCTCCCTTCATCCCGTAAACCAAAAAGGCGAATAGATCACAACAAAATGAAAATTTTGGAGTTCAAGTACGGAAAAAATATAAAACAATAACAAATGTAAGTAAAGAAAATTTATTCACACACCACAAATGAACACAAAAATTTGTTGTCCAAGTTTGGGAAATTCCACTAGTTCAACCCCAACAGCTTGGAATTTTATAGGAAAGAGATTTCCTCCACACATGCTTTAAAAATGGATATGCATGTTTTAAACATGTTAAAAATGTCAATCACCTATGGATCCAAAGCTTTTGAAGAGAATAACAAACGCTCATTAAATTCTCAAGTGAACGTACGGTGGCATATTTACCCCAGTCAAAAAAGCCATTATTTTGCCTATCTACAAAAAGCTGACCCAACGATCATGGATGATTGTAAAATGATTTATCATGCGTAACGGGCTATATTACCCTAAGAAATGACTTATGGATTGGGAGACAAGACTCAGTTAAAAATCCCTGCCTCCCCCTTTTTCCCGACGATTGCAAAACCTGATAAATAAATACTAAGAAGAGCTTACAATCCCTAAAAATTACAGAAACTCTTTGGAATTATCTCTCTCTACATTTGTGCATTGTGCATTTCCATTCTACATGTACTCTTTTTTCTTAAAACAAAACTTTGAGTTTTCGCTTTCCCTTCATCCCGTAAACCAAAAAGGCGAATAGATCACAACAAAATGAAAATTTTGGAGTTCAAGTATGGAAAAAATTTAAAACAATAAAAAATGTATGTAAAGAAAGTTTATTCACACACCACAAATGAACACAAAAGTTTTGTTGTCATAGTATGGGAAATTCCACTAGTTCATCCCCAACAGCTTGGAATTTTATAGGAAAAAGATTTCCTCCGACATGCTTAAAAAAAGGATTTGCATGAACTTTTGAAGAGAATTACAAACGCTCATTAAATTCTCAAGTGAACGTGCGGTGGGATATTTACCCGAGTCAAACATGCCATTATTTTTCCCATCTACAAAGAGCTGTCCCAATGATCATGGATGATTGTAAAGTGATTTATCATGCTTAACGGGGTATATTACCCTAAATAATGACTTATGGATTGGGAGTCAAGACTTAGTTAAAAATCCCTGCCTCCCCCTTTTTCCTGACGATTGCATAACCTGATATATCAAAACTCAGAAGACCTTACAATCCCTAAAAATTACAGAAACTCTTTGGAATTATCTCTCTCTACATTAGAGCATTGTGCATTTCCATTCTACATGTACTTTTTTTTCTTAAAACAAAACTTTGAGTTTTCCCTCTCCCTTCATCCCGTAAACCAAAAAGGCAAAAAGATCACAACAAAATGAAAATTTTGGAGTTCATGTAAAGAAAAAATTTAAAACAATAACAAATGTAAGTAAAGAAAATTTATTCACCCACCAAAAATGAACACAAAAGTTTGTTGTCCAAGTTTGGGAAATTCCACTAGTTCAACCCCAACAACTTGGAATTTTATAGGAAAGAGATTTCCTCCACACATGCTTTAAAAATGGATATGCATGTTTTAAACATGTTAAAGATGCAAATCACCTATGGATCCAAAGCTTTTGAAGAGAATAACAAACGCTCATTAAATTCTCAAGTGAACGTGCGGTGGGATATTTACCCGAGTCAAACAACCCAATATTTTGCCCATTTACAAAAAGCTGAACCAATGATGATGGATGATTTTAAATTGATTTATCATGCGTAATGGGCTATACTACCCTAAGAAAGGACTTATGGATTGGGAGTCAAGACTCAGTTAAAAATCCCTGCCTCCCCCTTTTTCCCGACGATTGGAAAACCTGATATATAAAAACTAAGAAGAGGTTACAATCCCATAAAATTACAGAAACTCTTTGGAATTATCTCGCTCTACATTTGTGCACTGTGCATTTTCATTTTAGATGTACTCTTTTTTCATAAATCCAAACTTTGAGTTTTCGCTCTCCCTTCATCCCGTAATCCAAAAACGCAAATAGATCACAACAAAATAAAAATTTTAAAGTTCACGTACGAAAAAAATTTAAAACATTAATAAATGTAAGTAAAGAAAATTTATTCACACACCACAAAAAAACACAAAAGTTTTGTGTTCAAAGTTTCGGAAATTTCGCTAGTTCAACCCTAAGAGCTAGGAATTTTATAAGAAAGAGATTTCCACCACACATGCATAAAAATGGATTTGCATGAGCTTTTGAAGAGAATAACAAACGCTCATTAAATTCTCAAGTGAACGTGCGGTGGGATATTTACCCTAGTCAAACAAGCCATTATTTTGCCCATCTACAAAAATTGTCCCAACGATCATGGATGATTGTAAAGTGATTTATCATGCTTAACGGGCTATATTACCCTAATAAATGACTTCTGGATTGGGAGTCAAGACTTAGTTAAAAATCCCTGCCTCCCCCTTTTTCCCGACGATTACAAAACCTGGTATATAAAAACTAAGAAGAGCTTACAATCCCTAAAAATTACAGAAACTCATTGGAATTATCTCTCGCTACATTTGTGCATTGTGCATTTCCATTCTACATGTACTCTTTTTTCTTAAAACAAAACTTTGAGTTTTCGCTCTGCCTTCATCCCGTAAACCAAAAAGGCGAATAGATCACAACAAAATGAAAATTTTGAAGTTCAAGTACGAAAAAAATTTAAAACAACAACAAATGTAAGTAAAGAAAATTTATTCACACACGACAAATGAACACAAAAGTTTGTTGTCCAAGTTTGGGAAATTCCACTAGTTCAACCCCAACAGCTTGGAATTTTATAGGAAAGAAATTTCCTACACACATGCTTTAAAAATGGATATGCATGTTTTAAAAATGTTAAAGATGCAAATCACCTATGGATCCAAAGCTTTTGAATAGAATAACAAACGCTCATTAAATTCTCAAGTGAACGTGCGGTGGGATATTTACCCAAGTCAAACAAGCCATTATTTTGCCCATCTACAAAAAGTTGTCCCAACGATCATGGATGATTGTAAAGTGATTTATCATACTTAACGGGCTATATTACCCTAATAAATGACTTATGGATTGGGAGTCAAGACTCAGTTAAAAATCCCTGCCTCCCCCTTTTTCCCGACGATTGCAAACCCTGATATATAAAAACTAAGAAGAGCTTACAATCCCTAAAAATTACAGAAACTCATTGGGATTATCTTCCTCTACATTTCTGTACTGTGCATTTTCTTTTTAGATGTACACTTTTTTCATAAATCAAAACTTTAAGTTTTCGCTCTGCCTTCATCCCGTAAACCAAAAAGGAAAATTGATCACAACAAAATCAAATTTTTAGAGTTCATGTACGGAAAAAAATTTGAAACGATCACAAATGTAAGTAAAGAAAATTTATTCACACACCACAAATGAACACGAAAGTTTTGTTGTCCAAGTTTGGGAAATTCCATTAGTTCAACCCTAACAGCTTGGAATTTTATATGAAAGAGATTTCCTCCACACATGCTTAAAAAATGGATGTGCATGTTTTAAACATGTTAAAGATGGAAATCACCTATGGATCCAAAGCTTTTGAAGAGAATAACAAACGCTCATTAAATTCTCAAGTTAATGTGAGGTGGTATATTTACCCGAGCCAAACAACCCATTATTTTGCCCATCTACAAAAAATTGACCCAAAGATCATGGACGATTGTAAAGTGATTGATCATGCATAACGGGCTATATTACCCTAATAAATGTCTTATGGATTGGGAGTCAAGACTTAGTTAAAAATCCGTGCCTCCCCCTTTTTCCCGAGGTTTGCAAAACCTGATATATAAAAACTAAGAAGAGCTTACAATCCCTAAAAATTACAAAAACTCTTTGGTATTATCTCTCTTTACATTTTTGCATTGTGCATTTCCATTCTACATGTTCTCTTTTTTCTTAAAAAAAAACTTTGAGTTTTCGCTCTCCCTTCATCCCGCAAACCAAAAAGGCAAATAGATCACAACAAAATGAAAGTTTTGGAGTTCAAGTACGGAAAAAATTCAAAACAATAACAAATGTAAGTAAAGAAAATTTATTCACACACCACAAATGAACACAAAAGTTTTGTTGTCCAAGTTTGGGAAATTCTACTAGTTCAACCGCAACATCTAGGAATTTTGTAGGAAAGAGATTTCCTCCACACATACTTTAGAAATGGATATGCATGTTTTAAACATATTAAAGATTCTAATCACCTATGGATCCAATGCTTTTGAAGAGAATAACAAACGCTCATTCAATTCTCAAGTGAATGAGCGGTGGGATATTTACCCCAGTCAAACAACCCATTATTTTGCGATTCAACAAAAACCTGGCCCAACGATCATGGATGATTGTAAAGTGATTTATCATGCTTAACGGGCTATATTACCCTAATAAATGACTTATGGATTGGAAGTCAAGACTCAATTAAAAATCCCTGCCTCACCCTTTTTCCCGACATCTGCAAAACCTGTTATATAAAAACTAAGAAGAGCTTACAATCCCTAAAAATTACAGAAACTCTTTGGAATTATCTCTCTTTACATTTGTGCATTGTGCATTTCCATTCTACATGTACTCTTTTTTCTTAAACAAAATTTTTCAGCTTTCGCTCTCCCTTCATCCTGTAAACCAAAAAGGCGAATAGATCACAACAAAATGAAAATTTTGGAGTTCAAGTACGGAAAAAATATAAAACAATAACAAATGTAAGTAAAGAAAATTTATTCACACACCACAAATGAACACAAAAATTTGTTGTCCAAGTTTTGGAAATTCCACTAGTTCAACCCCAACAGCTTGGAATTTTATAGGAAAGAGATTTCCTCCACACATGCTTTAAAAATGGATATGCATGTTTTAAACATGTTAAAAATGTCAATCACCTATGGATCCAAAGCTTTTGAAGAGAATAACAAACGCTCATTAAATTCTCAAGTGAACGTACGGTGGCATATTTACCCCAGTCAAACAAGCCATTATTTTGCCCATCTACAAAAAGCTGACCCAACGATCATGGATGATTGTAAAGTGATTTATCATGCGTAATGGGCTATATTACCCTAAGAAATGACTTATGGATTGGGAGTCAAGACTCAGTTAAAAATCCCTGCCTCCCCCTTTTTCCCGACGATTGCAAAACCTGATATATAAAAACTAAGAAGAGATTACAATCTCTAAAAATTACAGAAACTCTTTGGAATTATCTCGCTCTACATTTGTGCACTGTGCATTTTCATTTTCGATGTACACTTTTTTCATAAATAAAAGCAATGAGTTTTCGCTCTCACTTCATCCCGTAAACAAAAAACGCAAATAGATCACAACAAAATAAATATTTTAGAGTTCTTCTACGGAAAAAAATTTAAAACAATAACAAATGTAAGTAAAGAAAATTTATTTACACACCACAAATGAACACAAAAGTAGTGTTCCAAGTTTTGGAAATTCCACTAGTTCAACCCTTAGAACTTGGAATTTTATAAGAAAGAGATTTCCTCCACACATGCTTAAAAAATGTATTTACATGAGCTTTTGAAGAGAATAACAAACGCTCATTAAATTCTCAAGTGAACGTGTGGTGGGATATTTACCCGAGTCAAAGAAGCCATTATTTTGCCCATCTAAAAAAAGTTGTCCATACGATCATGGATGATTGTAAAGTGATTTATCATGCTTAACGGGCTATATTACCCTAATAAATGACTTATGGATTGGGAGTCAAGACTTAGTGAAAAATCCCTGCCTCCCCCTTTTTCCCAACGATTGCAAAACCTAATATATAAAAACTAAGAAGAGCTTACAATCCCTAAAAATTATAGAAACTCTTTGGAATTATCTCGCTCTATATTTGTGCATTGGGCATTTCCATTCTACATGTACTCTTTAAAAACTTTGAGTTTTTGCTCTCCCTTCATCCCGTAAACCAAAACGCAAATAGATCACAACAAACTGAAAATTTTAAAGTTCATTTTCGGAAAAAAATTTAAAACAATAACAAATGTAAGTAAAGAAAATTTACTCACACACCAAAAATGACCACAAAAGTTTTGTGTTCCAAGTTTGGAAAATTCCACTAGTTCATCCCTAACAGCATGGAATTTTATAAGATAGAGATTTCCTCCACACATGCTTAAAAAATGGATTTGCATGAGCTTTTGAAGAGATTAACAAACGCTCATTCAAATCTCAAGTGAATGTGCGGTGGGATATTTTCCCCAGTCAAGCAAACCATTATTTTGCCAATCTACAAAAACCTGTCCCAACGATCATGGATGATTGTAAAGTGATTTATCATGCTTAACGGGCTATATTACCCTAATAAATGACTTATGGATTGGGAGTCAAGACACAGTTAAAAATCCCTGCCTCCCCCTTTTTTCCCGACGATTGCAAAACCTGATATATAAAAACTAAGAAGAGCTTACAATCCCTAAAAATTACAGAAACTCTTTGGAATTATCTCTCTCTACATTTGTGCATTGTGCATTTCCATTCTACATGTACTCTTTTATCTTAAAACAAAGCTTTGAGTTTTCACTCTCCCTTCATCCTATAAACCAAAAAGGCAAATAGATCACAACAAAATGAAAATTTTGGAGTACAAGTATGGAAAAAATTTAAAACAATAAAAAATGGAAGTAAAGAAAATTTATTCACACACGACAAATGAACACTAAAGTTTGTTGTCAAAGTTTGGGAAATTCCACTAGTTCAACCCCAACAGCTTGGAATTTTATAGGAAAGTGATTTCCTACACACATGCTTTAAAAATGGATATGGATGTTTTAAACATGTTAAAGACGCAAATCACCTATGGATCCAAAGCTTTTGAAGAGAATAACAAACGCTCATTAAATTCTCAAGTGAACGTGCAGTGGGATATTTACCCGAGTCAAACAACCCATTATTTTGCCCATCTAAAAAAAGCTGACCCAACGATCATGGATGATTGTAAAGTGATTTATCATGTGTAACGGGCTATATTACCCTAATAAATGACTTATGGATTGGGTGTCAAGACTCAGTTAAAAATCCCAGCCTCCCCCTTTTTCCCGACGATTGCAAAACTTGGTACATAAAAACTAAGATGAGCTTACAATCCCTAAAAATTCCGGAAACACTTTGCTAGTATCTCGCTCTACATTTGTGCATTGTGCATTTCCATTCTACATGTACTCTTTTTTCTTAAAACAAAACTTTGAGTTTTCGCTCTCTCTTCATCCCGTAAACAAAAAAGGCAAATAGATCAGAACAAAATGAAAATTTTGGAGTTCAAGTACGGAAAAAATTTATAACAATAATAAATGTAAGTAAAGAAAATTTATTCACACACCTCAAATGAACACAAAAGTTTTGTTGTCCAAGTTTGGGAAATTCCACTAGTTCAACCCCAACGGCTTGGAATTTTATAGGAAAGACATTTCGTGCACACATGCTTTAAAAATGGATATGAATGTTTTAAACATGTTAAAGATGCAAATCACCTATGGATCCAAATTTTTTGAAGAGAATATCAAACGCTCATTAAATTCTCAAGTGAACTTGAGGTGGGATACGTACCCGAGTCAAACAACCCATTATTTTACCCATCTACAAAAAGCTGACCCAACGATCATGGATGATTGTAAAGTGATTTATCATGCGTAACGGAATATATTACCCTAAGAAATGACTTATGGATTGGGAGTCAAGACTCAGTTAAAAATCCCTGCCTCCCCCTTTTTTCTGACGATTGCAAAACCTGATTTATAAAAACTAAGAAGAGCTTACAATCCCTAAAAATTACAGAAACTCTTTGAAATTATCTCGCTCTACATTTGTGCACTGTGCATTTTAATTTTAGATGTACACTTTTTTCATAAATATAAACTTTGAGTTTTCGCTCTCCCTTCATCCTGTAAACTAAAAACGCAAATAGATCACAAGAAAATGAAAATTTTAGAGTTCATGTACGGAAAAAAATTTAAAAAAATGACAAACGTAAGTAAAGCAAATTTATTCACACACCACAAATGAACACAAAAGTTTTGTGTTCCAAGTTTGGGAAATTCCACTAGCTCAACCCTAACAGCTTGGAATTTTATAAGAAAGGGATTTCCTCCACACATGCTTAAAAAATAGTTTTGCATGAGCTTTTGAAGAGAATAACAAACGCTCATTAAATTCTTAAGTGAACGGGCGGTGGGATATTTTCCTAAGTCCAACAAGCCATTATTTTGCCCATCTACAAAAACCTGTCCCAACGATCATGGATGACTGTAAAGTGATTTATCCTGCTTAATGGACTATATTACCCTAATAAATGACTTATGGATTGGGAGTCAAGACTCAGTTAAAAATCCCTGCCTCCCCCTTTTTCCCTACGATTGCAAAACCTAATATATAAGAACTAAGAAGAGCTTACAATCCCTAAAAATGACCGAAACTCTATGGAATTATCTCTCTCTACATTTGTGCATTGTGCATATTTATTCTTCATGTACACTTTTTTCTTAAAAACAAACTTTGAGTTTTCGCTCTCCCTTCGTCCCGTAAACCAAAAAGGCGAATAGATCACAACAAAATGAAAATTTTGGAGTTCAAGTACGGAAAAAATTAAAACAATAACAAATGTAAGTAAAGAAAATTTATTCACACACCACAAATGAACACAAAAGTTTTGTTGTCCAAGTTTGGGAAATTCGACTAGTTCAACCCCAACAGCTTGGAATTTTATAGGAAAGAGATTTCCTCCACACATGCTTTAAAAATGGATATGAATGTTTAAACAAGTTAAAGATGCAAATCACCTATGGATCCAAAACTTTTGAAGAGAATAACAAACACTCATTAAATTCTCAAGTGAACTTGCAGTGGGATATTTACCTGAGTCAAACAACCCATTATTTTGCCCATCTACAAAAAATTGACCCAATGATCATGGATGATTGTAAAGTGATTTATCATGCGTAATGGGCTATATTACCCTAATAAATGACTTATGGATTGGGAGTCAAGACTCAGTTAAAAATCCCTGCCTCCCCCTTTTTCCCGACGATTGCAAAACCTGATATATAAAAACTTAGAAGAGCTTACAATTCCTAAAAATTACAGAAACTCTTTGGAATTATCTCTCTCTACATTTGTGCATTGTGCATTTCCATTCTACATGTACTCTTTTTTCTTAAAACAAAACTTTGAGTTTTCGCTCTCCCTTCATCCTGTAAACCAAAAAGGCAAATAGATCACAACAAAATCAAAATTTTAGAGTTCATGTACGGAAAAAAATTTAAAACAATAACAAATGTCAGTAAAGAAAATTTATTCACACACCACAATGGAACACAAAAGTTTCGTTGTCCAAGTTTGGGAAATTCCACTAGCTCAACCCTAACAACTTGGAATTTTATATGAAAGAGATTTCCTCCACACATGCTTAAAAATGGATTTGCATGTTTTAAACATTTTTAAGATGCAAATCACTTATGGATCCAAAGCTTTTGAAGAGAATAAAAAACGCTCATTAAATTCTCAAGTTAATGTGCGGTGGGATATTTACCGAGTCAAACAACCCATTATTTTGCCCATCCACAAAAAGCTGACCCAACGATCATGGGCGATTGTAAAGTGATTTATCATGCGTAACGGGCTATATTACTCTAATAAATATCTTATGGATTGCGAGTCAAGACTCAGTTAAAAATCCGTGCCTCCCACTTTTTCCCGACGATTGCAAAACCTGATATTTAAAAAATAAGAAGAGCTTACAATCCCTAAAAATTATAGAAACTCTTTGGTATTATCTCTCTCTACATTTGTGCATTGTGCATTTCCATTCTACTTGTACTCTTTTTTCTTAAAACAAAACTATGAGTTTTCGCTCTCCCTTCATCCCGTAAACCAAAAAGGCGAATAGGTCACAACAAAATGAAAATTTAGGAGTTCAAGTACGGAAAAAATTTAAAACAATAAAAAATGTAAGTAAAGAAAATTTATTCACACACCACAAATGAACACAAAAGTTTTGTTGTCCAAGTTTGGGAAATTCAGCTAGTTCAACCCCAACTGCTTGGAATTTTATAGGAAAGAGATTTCCTCCACACATGCTTAAAAAATGGATTTGCATGTTTTAACCATGTTAAAGATGCAAATCTCCTATGGATCCAAAGCTTTTGAAGAGAATAACAAACGCTCAATAAATTCTCAAGTGAACTTGCGGTGGGATATTTACCCGAGTCAAACAACCCATTATTTTGCCCATCTACAAAAAGCTGACCCAACGATCATGGATGATTGATAAGTGATTTATCATGCGTAACGGGCTATATTACCCTAATAAATGACTTATGGATTGGGATTCAAGACTCAATTAAAAATCCCTACCTCCCCCTTTTTCCCGACGATTGCAAAACCTGATATATAAAAACTAAGAACAGGTTACAATGCCTAAAAATTATAGAGACTCTTTGGAATTATCTCACTCTACATTTGTGCGCTGTGCATTTTCATTTTAGATGTACACTTTTTTCATCAATCAAAACTTTGAGTTTTCCCTCTCCCTTCAACCCGTCAACCAAAAACGCAAATAGATCACAACAAAATGAAAATTTTAGAGTTCATGTACGGAAAAAAATTAAAAACAACAACAAATGTAAGTAAAGAAAATTTATTCACACACCTCAAATGAACGCAAAAGTTTTGTTGTCCAAGTTTGGGAAATTCGACTAGTTCAACCCCAACAGCTTGGAATTTTATAGGAAAGAGATTTCCTCCACACATGCTTTAAAAATGGATATGAATGTTTAAACAAGTTAAAGATGCAAATCACATATGGATCCAAAACTTTTGAAGAGAATAACAAATGCTCATTAAATTCTCAAGTGAACTTGCGGTGGGATATTTACCCGAGTCAAACAACCCATTAGTTTGCCCATCTACAAAAAGCTGACCCAATGATCATGGATGATTGTAAAGTGATTTATCATGCGTAACGGGCTATATTACCCTAATAAATGACTTATGGATTGGGAGTCAAGACTCAGTTAAAAATCCCTGCCTCCCCCTTTTTCCCGACGATTGCAAAACCTGATATATAAAAACTAAGAAGAGCTTACAATTCCTAAAAATTACAGAAACTCTTTGGTATTATCTCTCTCTACATTTGTGCATTGTGCATTTCCATTCTACATGTACTCTTTTTTCTTAAAACAAAACTTTGAGTTTTCGCTCTCCCTTCATCCCGTAAACAAAAAAGGCAAATAGATCACAACAAAATCAAAATTTTAGAGTTCATGTACGGAAAAAAATTTAAAACAATAACAAATGTCAGTAAAGAAAATTTATTCACACACCACAATGGAACACAAAAGTTTCGTTGTCCAAGTTTGGGAAATTCCACTAGCTCAACCCTAACAACTTGGAATTTTATATGAAAGAGATTTCCTCCACACATGCTTAAAAATGGATTTGCATGTTTTAAACATTTTTAAGATGCAAATCACTTATGGATCCAAAGCTTTTGAAGAGAATAAAAAACGCTCATTAAATTCTCAAGTTAATGTGCGGTGGGATATTTACCGAGTCAAACAACCCATTATTTTGCCCATCCACAAAAAGCTGACCCAACGATCATGGGCGATTGTAAAGTGATTTATCATGCGTAACGGGCTATATTACTCTAATAAATATCTTATGGATTGCGAGTCAAGACTCAGTTAAAAATCCGTGCCTCCCACTTTTTCCCGACGATTGCAAAACCTGATATTTAAAAAATAAGAAGAGCTTACAATCCCTAAAAATTATAGAAACTCTTTGGTATTATCTCTCTCTACATTTGTGCATTGTGCATTTCCATTCTACTTGTACTCTTTTTTCTTAAAACAAAACTATGAGTTTTCGCTCTCCCTTCATCCCGTAAACCAAAAAGGCGAATAGGTCACAACAAAATGAAAATTTAGGAGTTCAAGTACGGAAAAAATTTAAAACAATAAAAAATGTAAGTAAAGAAAATTTATTCACACACCACAAATGAACACAAAAGTTTTGTTGTCCAAGTTTGGGAAATTCAGCTAGTTCAACCCCAACTGCTTGGAATTTTATAGGAAAGAGATTTCCTCCACACATGCTTAAAAAATGGATTTGCATGTTTTAACCATGTTAAAGATGCAAATCTCCTATGGATCCAAAGCTTTTGAAGAGAATAACAAACGCTCAATAAATTCTCAAGTGAACTTGCGGTGGGATATTTACCCGAGTCAAACAACCCATTATTTTGCCCATCTACAAAAAGCTGACCCAACGATCATGGATGATTGATAAGTGATTTATCATGCGTAACGGGCTATATTACCCTAATAAATGACTTATGGATTGGGATTCAAGACTCAATTAAAAATCCCTGCCTCCCCCTTTTTCCCGACGATTGCAAAACCTGATATATAAAAACTAAGAACAGGTTACAATGCCTAAAAATTATAGAGACTCTTTGGAATTATCTCACTCTACATTTGTGCGCTGTGCATTTTCATTTTAGATGTACACTTTTTTCATCAATCAAAACTTTGAGTTTTCCCTCTCCCTTCAACCCGTCAACCAAAAACGCAAATAGATCACAACAAAATGAAAATTTTAGAGTTCATGTACGGAAAAAAATTAAAAACAACAACAAATGTAAGTAAAGAAAATTTATTCACACACCTCAAATGAACGCAAAAGTTTTGTTGTCCAAGTTTGGGAAATTCGACTAGTTCAACCCCAATAGCTTGGAATTTTATAGGAAAGAGATTTCCTCCACACATGCTTTAAAAATGGATATGAATGTTTAAACAAGTTAAAGATGCAAATCACATATGGATCCAAAACTTTTGAAGAGAATAACAAATGCTCATTAAATTCTCAAGTGAACTTGCGGTGGGATATTTACCCGAGTCAAACAACCCATTAGTTTGCCCATCTACAAAAAGCTGACCCAATGATCATGGATGATTGTAAAGTGATTTATCATGCGTAACGGGCTATATTACCCTAATAAATGACTTATGGATTGGGAGTCAAGACTCAGTTAAAAATCCCTGCCTCCCCCTTTTTCCCGACGATTGCAAAACCTGATATATAAAAACTAAGAAGAGCTTACAATTCCTAAAAATTACAGAAACTCTTTGGTATTATCTCTCTCTACATTTGTGCATTGTGCATTTCCATTCTACATGTACTCTTTTTTCTTAAAACAAAACTTTGAGTTTTCGCTCTCCCTTCATCCCGTAAACAAAAAAGGCAAATAGATCACAACAAAATCAAAATTTTAGAGTTCATGTACGGAAAAAAATTTAAAACAATAACAAATGTTAGTAAATAAAATTTATTCACACACCACAATTGAACACAAAAGTTTCGTTGTCCAAGTTTGGGAAATTCCACTAGCTCAACCCTAACAACTTGGAATTTTATATGAAAGAGATTTCCTCCACACATGCTTAAAAATGGATTTGCATGTTTTAAACATTTTTAAGATGCAAATCACTTATGGATCCAAAGCTTTTGAAGAGAATAAAAAACGCTCATTAAATTCTCAAGTTAATGTAAGGTGGGATATTTACCGAGTCAAACAACCCATTATTTTGCCCATCCACAAAAAGCTGACCCAACGATCATGGGCGATTGTAAAGTGATTTATCATGCGTAACGGGCTATATTACTCTAATAAATATCTTATGGATTGCGAGTCAAGACTCAGTTAAAAATCCGTGCCTCCCACTTTTTCCCGACGATTGCAAAACCTGATATTTAAAAAATAAGAAGAGCTTACAATCCCTAAAAATTATAGAAACTCTTTGGTATTATCTCTCTCTACATTTGTGCATTGTGCATTTCCATTCTACTTGTACTCTTTTTTCTTAAAACAAAACTATGAGTTTTCGCTCTCCCTTCATCCCGTAAACCAAAAAGGCGAATAGGTCACAACAAAATGAAAATTTAGGAGTTCAAGTACGGAAAAAATTGAAAACAATAAAAAATGTAAGTAAAGAAAATTTATTCACACACCACAAATGAACACAAAAGTTTTGTTGTCCAAGTTTGGGAAATTCAGCTAGTTCAACCCCAACTGCTTGGAATTTTATAGGAAAGAGATTTCCTCCACACATGCTTAAAAAATGGATTTGCATGTTTTAACCATGTTAAAGATGCAAATCACCTATGGATCCAAAGCTTTTGAAGAGAATAACAAACGCTCATTAAATTCTCAAGTGAACTTGCGGTGGGATATTTACCCGAGTCAAACAACCCATTATTTTGCCCATCTACAAAAAGCTGACCCAACGATCATGGATGATTGATAAGTGATTTATCATGCGTAACGGGCTATATTACCCTAATAAATGACTTATGGATTGGGATTCAAAACTCAGTTAAAAATCCCTGCCTCCCCCTTTTTCCCGACGATTGCAAAACCTGATTTATAAAAACTAAGAACAGGTTACAATGCCTAAAAATTATAGAGACTCTTTGGAATTATCTCACTCTACATTTGTGCGCTGTGCATTTTCATTTTAGATGTACACTTTTTTCATCAATCAAAACTTTGAGTTTTCCCTCTCCCTTCAACCCGTAAACCAAAAACGCAAATAGATCACAACAAAATGAAAATTTTAGAGTTCATGTAAGGAAAAAAATTAAAAATAATAACAATTGTAAGTAAAGAAAATTTATTCACACACCTCAAATGAACACAAAAGTTTTGTGATCCAAGTTTGGGAAATTCCAGAAGTTCAACCCAAACAGCTTGGAATTTAATAAGAAAGAGATTTCCTCCACTCTTGCTTAAAAAATGGATTTGCATGTTTTAAACATGTTACAGATGCAAATCACCTATGGATCCAAAGCTTTTGAAGAGAATAACAAACGCTCAATAGAATCTCAAGTGAACTTGCGGTGGGATATTCACCCGAGTCAAACAACCCATTATTTTGCCCATCTACCAAAAGCTGACCCAACGATCATGGATGATTGAAAAGTGATTTATCATGCGTAATGGTCTATATTACCCAAATAAATGACTTGTGGATTAGGAGTCAAGACTCAGTTAAAAATCCCAGCCTCCCCCTTTTTCCCGACGATTGCAAAACATGATATATAAAAACTAAGAAGAGCTTACAATCCCTAAAAATTACAGAAACTCTTTGGTATTATCTCTCTCTACATTTGTGCATTGTGCATTTCCATTCTACATGTACTCTTTTTTCTTAAAACAAAACTTTGAGTTTTCGCTCTCCCTTCATCCCGTAAACCAAAAAGGCGAATAGATCACAACAAAATGAAAATTTTGTAGTTCAAGTACGGATATAAGTTAAAACAATAAAAAATGTAAGTAAAGAAAATTTATTCACACACTACAAATGAACACAAAAGTTTTGTTGTCCAAGTTTGGGAAATTCCACTAGTTCAACCCCAACAGCTTGGAATTTTATAGAAAAGAGATTTCCTCCACACATGTTTTAAAAATGGATATGAATGTTTTAAACATCATAAAGATGCAAATCACCTATGGATCCAAAGCTTTTGAAGAGAATAACAAACGCTCATTAAATTCTCAAGAGAACATGCGGTGGGATATTTACCCGAGTCAAACAACCCATTATTTTGCCCATCTACAAAAAGCTGACCCAACGATCATGGATGATTGTAAAGTGATTTATCATGCGTAACGGGCTATATTACCCTAAGAAATGACTTATGGATTGGGAGTCAAGACACAGTTAAAAATCCCTGCCTCCCTCTTTTTGCCGATGATTGCAAAACCTGATATATAAAAACTAAGAAGAGCTTACAATCCCTAATAATTACAGAAACTCTTTGGAATTATCTCTCTCTACATTGTGCATTTCCATTGTACATGTACTGTTTTTTCTGAAAACTAAAATTTGAGGTTTCGCTCTCCCTTCATCCCGTAAACCAAAAAGGCGAATAGATCACAACAAAATGAAAATTTTGGAGTTCAAGTACGGAAAAAATTTAAAACTATAACAAATGTAAGTAAAGAAAATTTATTCACACACCACAAATGCACACAAAAGTTTGTTGTCCAAGTTTGGGAAATTCCACTAGTTCAACCCCAACATCTTGGAATTTTATAGGAAAGTGATTTCCTACACACATGCTTTAAAAATGGAAATGCATGTTTTAAACATGTCAAAGATGCAAATCACCTATGGATCCAAAGCTTTTTAAGAGAATAACAAACGCTCATTAAATTCTCAAGTGAACGTGCGATGGGATATTTACCCGAGTCAAACAACCCATTATTTTGCCCATCTCCAAAAATCTAACCCAACGATCATGGATGATTGTAAAGTAATTTCTCATGTGTAACGGGCTATATTACCCTAATAAATGACTTATGGATTGGGAGTCAAGGCTCAGTTAAAAATCCCTGCCTCCCTGTTTTTCCCGACGATTGCAAAACCTGATATATAAAAACTAAGAAGAGCTTACAATCCCTAAAAATTACAGAAACTCTTTGGAATTATCTCTTTCTACATTTGTGCATTGGGCATTTCCATTCTACATGAACTCTTTTTGCTTAAAACAAAACATTAAGTTTTCGCTCTGCCTTCATCCCGTAAACCAAAAAGGAAAATTGATCACAACAAAATCAAATTTTTAGAGTTCATGTACGGAAAAAAATTTAAAACGATCACAAATGTAAGTAAAGAAAATTTATTCACACACCACAAATGAACACGAAAGTTTTGTTGTCCAAGTTTGGGAAATTCCATTAGTTCAACCCTAACAGCTTGGAATTTTATATGAAAGAGATTTCCTCCACACATGCTTAAAAAATGGATGTGCATGTTTTAAACATGTTAAAGATGGAAATCACCTATGGATCCAAAGCTTTTGAAGAGAATAACAAACGCTCATTAAATTCTCAAGTTAATGTGAGGTGGTATATTTACCCGAGTCAAACAACCCATTATTTTGCCCATCTACAAAAAGTTGACCCAACGATCATGGACAATTGTAAAGTGATTGATCATGCATAACGGGCTATATTACCCTAATAAATGTCTTATGGATTGGGAGTCAAGACTTAGTTAAAAATCCGTGCCTCCCCCTTTTTCCCGAGGATTGCAAAACCAGATATATAAAAACTAAGAAGAGATTACAATCCCTAAAAATTACAAAAACTATTTGGTATTATCTCTCTTTACATTTTTGCATTGTGCATTTCCATTCTACATGTTCTCTTTTTTCTTAAAAAAAAACTTTGAGTTTTCGCTCTCCCTTCATCCCGCAAACCAAAAAGGCAAATAGATCACAACAAAATGAAAATTTTGGAGTTCAAGTACGGAACAAATTCAAAACAATAACAAATGTAAGTAAAGAAAATTTATTCACACACCACAAATGAACACAAAAGTTTTGTTGTCCAAGTTTGGGAAATTCCACTAGTTCAACCCCAACAGCTTCGAATTTTATAGGAAAGAGATTTCCTCCACACATGCTTAAAAAATGGATTTGCATGTTTTAAGCATGTTAAAGATGCAAATCACCTATGGATCCAAAGCTTTTGAGGAGAATAACAAACGCTCATTAAATTCTCAAGTGAACTTGCGATGGGATATTTACCCGAGTCAAACAACCCATTATTTAGCCCATCAACAAAAAGCTGACCCAACGATCATGGATGATTGAAAAGTGATTTATCATGTGTAACAGGCTATATTACCCTAATAAATGACTTATGGATTGGGAGTCAAGACGCATTTAAAAATCCCTGCCTCCCCCTTTTTCCCGACGATTGCAAAACCTGATATATAAAAACTAAGAAGAGCTTACAATGCCTAAAAATTACAGAAACTCTTTGGAATTATCTCACTCTACATTTTTGCTCTGTGCATTTTCATTTTAGATGTACACTTTTTTCATAAATCAAAACTTTGAGTTTTCGTTCTCCCTTCATCTCGTAAACCAAAAACGCAAATAGATCACAACAAAATGAAAATTATAGAGTTCATGTAAGGAAAAAAAAGTTAAAACAATAACAAATGTAAGTAAAGAAAATTTATTCACACACCACAAATGAACACAAAAGTTTTGTTGTCCAAGTTTGGGAAATTCCACTAGTTCAACCCCAACAGCTTGGAATTTTATAGGAAAGAGATTTCCTCCACACATGCTTAAAAAATGGATTTGCATGTTTTAAGCATGTTAAAGATGCAAATCACCTATGGATCCAAAGCTTTTGAGGAGAATAACAAACGCCCAATAAATTCTCAAGTGAACTTGCAGTGGGATATTTACCCGAGTCAAACAACCCATTATTTAGCCCATCAACAAAAAGCTGACCCAATGATCATGGATGATTGAAAAGTGATTTATCATGTGTAACGAGCTATATTACCCTAATAAATGACTTATGGATTGGGAGTCAAGACGCATTTAAAAATCCCTGGCTCCCCCTTTTTCCCGACGATTGCAAAACTTGATATATAAAAACTAAGAAGAGCTTACAATGCCTAAAAATTACAGAAACTCTTAGGAATTATCTCACTCTACATTTTTCCTCTTTGCATTTTCATTTTAGATGTACACTTTTTTCATAAATCAAAACTTTGAGTTTTCGCTCTCCCTTCATCCCGTAAACCAAAAACGCAAATAGATCACAACAAAATGAAAATTATAGAGTTCATGTAACGAAAAAAAAGTTAAAACAATAAAAAATTTAAGTAAATAAAATTTATTCACACACCACAAATGAACACAAAAGTTTTGTGTTCCAAATTTGGGAAATTCCACTAGTTCAACCCTAACAGCTTGGAATTTTATAAGAAAGAGATTTCCTCCACACATGCTTAAAAAATGAATTTGCATGTTTTAAACATGTTAAAGATGCAAATCACCTATGGATCCAAAGCTTTTGAAGAGAATAACAATTCTCAAGTGAACGTGCGGTGGGATATTTACCCGAGTCAAACAACCCAATATTTTGCCCTTTTACAAAAAGCTGAACCAATGATGATGGATGATTTTAAATTGATTTATCATGCGTAATGGGCTATACTACCCAAAGAAAGGACTTATGGATTGGGAGTCAAGACTCAGTTAAAAATCCCTGCCTCCCCCTTTTTCCCGACGATTGGAAAACCTGATATATAAAAACAAAGAAGAGGTTACAATCCCATAAAATTACAGAAACTCTTTGGAATTATCTCGCTCTATATTTGTGCACTGTGCATTTTCATTTTAGATGTACACTTTTTCCATAAATCCAAACTTTGAGTTTTCGTTCTCCCTTCATCCCGTAATCCAAAAACGCAAATAGATCACAACAAAATGAAAATTTTAAAGTTCATGTACGGAAAAAAATTTAAAACATTAATAAATGTAAGTAAAGAAAATTTATTCACACACCACAAAAAAACACAAAAGTTTTGTGTTCCAAGTTTCGGAAATTCCGCTAGTTCAACCCTAAGAGCTAGGAATTTTATAAGAAAGAGATTTCCACCACACATGCATAAAAAATGGATTTGCATGAGCTTTTGAAGAGAATAACAAACGCTCATTAAATTCTCAAGTGAACGTGCGGTGGGATATTTACCCTAGTCAAACAAGCCATTATTTTGCCCATCTACAAAAAGTTGTCCCAACGATCATGGATGATTGTAAAGTGATTTATCATGCTTAACGGGCTATATTACCCTAATAAATGACTTATGGATTGGGAGTCAAGACTCAGTTAAAAATCCCTGCCTCCCCCTTTTTCCCGACGATTACAAAACCTGGTATATAAAAACTAAGAAGAGCTTACAATCCCTAAAAATTACAGAAACTCATTGGAATTATCTCTCTCTACATTTGTGCATTGTGCATTTCCATTCTACATGTACTCTTTTTTCTTAAAACAAAACTTTGAGTTTTCGCTCTCCCTTCATCCCGTAAACCAAAAAGGCGAATAGATCAAAACAAAATGAAAATTTAGGAGTTCAAGTACGAAAAAAATTTAAAACAACAACAAATGTAAGTGAAGAAAATTTATTCACACACGACAAATGAACACAAAAGTTTGTTGTCCAAGTTTGGGAAATTCCAGTAGTTCAACCCGAACAGCTTGGAATTTTATAGGAAAGAAATTTCCTACACACATGCTTTAAAAATGGATATGCATGTCATAAAAATGTTAAAGATGTAAATCACCTATGGATCCAAAGCTTTTGAATAGAATAACAAACGCTCATTAAATTCTCAAGTGAACGTGCGGTGGGATATTTACCCAAGTCAAACAAGCCATTATTTTGCCCATCTACAAAAAGTTGTCCCAACGATCATGGATGATTGTAAAGTGATTTATCATGCTTAACGGGCTATATTACCCTAATAAATGACTTATGGATTGGGAGTCAAGACGCATTTAAAAATCCCTGCCTCCCCCTTTTTCCCGACGATTGCAAAACCTGATATATAAAAACTAAGAAGAGCTTACAATCCCTAAAAATTACAGAAACTCATTGGGATTATCTTGCTCTACATTTCTGTACTGTGCATTTTCTTTTCAGATGTACACTTTTTTCATAAATCAAAACTTTGAGTTTTCGCTCTCCCTTCATCCCGTAAACCAAAAACGCAAATAGATCACAACAAAATGAAAATTTTAGAGTTCATGTACGGAAAAAAATTTAAAACAATAACAAATGGAATTAAAGAAAATTTATTCACACACCACAAATGAACACAAAAGTTTTGTGTCCCAAGTTTTGGAAATTCCACTAGTTCAACCCTAACAACTTGGAATTTTATAAGAAAGAGATTTCCTCGACACATGCTTAAAAAATGGATTTGCATGAGCTTTTGAAGAGAATAACAAACGCTCATTAAATTCTCAAGTGAACGTGTGGTGGGATATTTCCCTGAGTCAAAGAAGACATTATTTTTCCCATCTACAAAAAGCTGTCCCAACGATCATGGATGATTGTAAAGTGATTTATCATGCTTAATGGGTAATATTACCCTAATAAATGACTTATGGATTGGGAGTCAAGACACAGTTAAAAATCCCTGCCTCCCTCTTTTTGCCGATGATTGCAAAACCTGATATATAAAAACAAAGAAGAGCTTACAATCCCTAATAATTACAGAAACTCTTTGGAATTATCTCTCTCTACATTTGTGCATTGTGCATTTCCATTGTACATGTACTGTTTTTTCTGAAAACTAAAATTTGAGGTTTCGCTCTCCCTTCATCCTGCAAACCAAAAAGGCGAATAGATCACAACAAAATCAAAATTTTGGAGTTCAAGTACGGAAAAAATTTAAAACAATAACAAATGTAAGTAAAGAAAATTTATTCACACACCACAAATGCACACAAAAGTTTGTTGTCAAAGTTTGGGAAATTCCACTAGTTCAACCCCAACATCTTGGAATTTTATAGGAAACTGATTTCCTACACACATGCTTTAAAAATGGAAATGCATGTTTTAAACATGTCAAAGATGCAAATCACCTATGGATCCAAAGCTTTTTAAGAGAATAACAAACGCTCATTAAATTCTCAAGTGAACGTGTGGTGGGATATTTCCCTGAGTCAAACAACCCATTATTTTTCCCATCTACAAAAAGTTGTCCCAACGATCATGGACAATTGTAAAGTGATTGATCATGCATAACGGGCTATATTACCCTAATAAATGTCTTATGGATTGGGAGTCAAGACTTAGTTAAAAATCCGTGCCTCCCCCTTTTTCCCGAGGATTGCAAAACCTGATATATAAAAACTAAGAAGAGCTTACAATCCCTAAAAATTACAAAAACTCTTTGGTATTATCTCTCTTTACATTTTTGCATTGTGCATTTCCATTCTACATGTTCTCTGTTTTCTTAAAAAAAAACTTTGAGTTTTCGCTCTCCCTTCATCCCGCAAACCAAAAAGGCAAATAGATCACAACAAAATGAAAATTTTGGAGTTCAAGTACGGAAAAAATTCAAAACAATAACAAATGTAAGTAAAGAAAATTTATTCACACACCACAAATGAACACAAAAGTTTTGTTGTCCAAGTTTGGGAAATTCCACTAGTTCAACCCCAACAGCTTCGAATTTTATAGGAAAGAGATTTCCTCCACACATGCTTAAAAAATGGATTTGCATGTTTTAAGCATGTTAAAGATGCAAATCACCTATGGATCCAAAGCTTTTGAGGAGAATAACAAACGCTCATTAAATTCTCAAGTGAACTTGCGATGGGATATTTACCCGAGTCAAACAACCCATTATTTAGCCCATCAACAAAAAGCTGACCCAACGATCATGGATGATTGAAAAGTGATTTATCATGTGTAACGGGCTATATTACCCTAATAAATGACTTATGGATTGGGAGTCAAGACGAATTTAAAAATCCCTGCCTCCCCCTTTTTCCCGACGATTGCAAAACCTGATATATAAAAACTAAGAAGAGCTTACAATGCCTAAAAATTACAGAAACTCTTTGGAATTATCTCACTCTACATTTTTGCTCTGTGCATTTTCATTTTAGATGTACACTTTTTTCATAAATCAAAATTTTGAGTTCTCGTTCTCCCTTCATCTCGTAAACCAAAAACGCAAATAGATCACAACAAAATGAAAATTATAGAGTTCATGTAAGGCAAAAATATAAAACAATAACAAATGTAAGTAAAGAAAATTTATTCACACACCACAAATGAACATAAAAATTTGTTGTCCAAGTTTGGGAAATTCCACTAGTTCAACCCCAACAGCTTGGAATTTTATAGGAAAGAGATTTCCTCCACACATGCTTTAAAAATGGATATGCATGTTTTAAACATGTTAAAAATGTCAATCACCAATGGATCCAAAGCTTTTGAAGAGAATAACAAACGCTCATTAAATTCTCAAGTGAACGTACGGTGGCATATTTACCCCAGTCAAACAAGCCATTATTTTGCCCATCTACAAAAAGCTGACCCAACGATCATGGATGATTGTAAAGTGATTTATCATGCGTATAGGGCTATATTACCCTAAGAAATGACTTATGGATTGGGAGTCAAGACTCAGTTAAAAATCCCTGCCTCCCCCTTTTTCCCGACGATTGCAAAACCTTATATATAAAAACTAAGAAGAGATTACAATCCCTAAAAATTACAGAAACTCTTTGCAATTATCTCTCTCTATATTTGTGCATTGTGCATTTTCATTTTCGATGTACACTTTTTTCATAAATAAAAACATTGAGTTTCGCTCTCACTTCATCCCGTAAACCAAAAACGCAAATAGATCACAACAAAATAAATATTTTAGAGTTCTTGTACGGAAAAAAATTTAAAACAATAACAAATGTAAGTACAGAAAATTTATTTACACACCACAAATGAACATAAAAGTTGTGTTCCAAGTTTTGGAAATTCCACTAGTTCAACCCTAAGAACTTGGAATTTTATAAGAAAGAGATTTCCTCCACACATGCTTAAAAAATGTATTTACATGAGCTTTTGAAGAGAATAACAAACGATCAATTAAATTCTCAAGTGAACGTGTGGTGGGATATTTACCCGAGTCAAAGAAGCCATTATTTTGCCCATCTAAAAAAAGTTGTCCATACGATCATAGATGATTGTAAAGTGATTTATCATGCTTAACGGGCTATATTACCCTAATAAATGACTTATGGATTGGGAGTCAAGACTCAGTGAAAAATCCCTGCCTCCCCCTTTTTCCCGACGATTGCAAAACCTGATATATAAAAACTAAGAAGAGCTTACAATCCCTAAAAATTACAGAAACTCTTTGGAATTATCTCGCTCTACATTTGTGCATTGGGCATTTCCATTCTACATGTACTCTTTTTGCTCAAAAGAAAACTTTGAGTTTTTGCTCTCCCTTCATCCCGTAAACCAAAACGCGAATAGATCACAACAAACTGAAAATTTTAAAGTTCATTTTCGGAAAAAAATTTAAAACAATAACAAATGTAAGTAAAGAAAATTTACTCACAAACCAAAAATGACCACAAAAGTTTTGTGTTCCAAGTTTGGAAAATTCCACTAGTTCATCCCTAACAGCATGGAATTTTATAAGATAGAGATTTCCTCCACACATGCTTAAAAAATGGATTTGCATGAGCTTTTGAAGAGAATAACAAACGCTCATTAAATTCTCAAGTGAATGTGCGGTGGGATATTTTCCCCAGTCAAGCAAACCATTATTTTGCCAATCTACAAAAACCTGTCCCAACGATCATGGATGATTGTAAAGTGATTTATCATGCTCAACGGGCTATATTACCCTAATAAATGACTTATGGATTGGGAGTCAAGACACAGTTAAAAATCCCTGCCTCCCCCTTTTTTCCCGACGATTGCAAAACCTGATACATAAAAACTAAGAAGAGCTTACAATCCCTAAAAATTACAGAAACTCTTTGGAATTATCTCTCTCTACATTTGTCCATTGTGCATTTCCATTCTACATGTACTCTTTTATCTTAAAACAAAACTTTGAGTTTTCACTCTCCCTTCATCCTATAAACCAAAAAGGCAAATAGATCACAACAAAATGAAAATTTTGGAGTTCAAGTATGGAAAAAATTTAAAACAATAAAAAATGGAAGTAAAGAAAATTTATTCACACACCACAAATGAACACTAAAGTTTGTTGTCAAAGTTTGGGAAATTCCACTAGTTCAACCCCAACAGCTTGGAATTTTATAGGAAAGTGATTTCCTACACACATGCTTTAAAAATGGATATGTATGTTTTAAACATGTTAAAGACGCAAATCACCTATGGATCCAAAGCTTTTGAAGAGAATAACAAACGCTCATTAAATTCTCTAGTGAACGTGCAGTGGGATATTTACCCATTATTTTGCCCATCTAAAAAAAGCTGACCCAACGATCATGGATGATTGTAAAGTGATTTATCATGTGTAACGGGCTATATTACCCTAATAAATGACTTATGGATTGGGTGTCAAGACTCAGTTAAAAATCCCTGCCTCCCCCTTTTTCCCGACGATTGCAAAACTTGGTACATAAAAACTAAGATGAGCTTACAATCCCTAAAAATTCCGGAAACACTTTGCTATTATCTCGCTCTACATTTGTGCATTGTGCATTTCCATTCTACATGTACTCTTTTTTCTTAAAACAAAACTTTGAGTTTTCGCTCTCCCTTCATCCCGTAAACCAAAAAGGCAAATAGATCAGAACAAAATGAAAATTTTGGAGTTCAAGTACGGAAAAAATTTATAACAATAACAAATGTAAGTAAAGAAAATTTATTCACACACCTCAAATGAACACAAAAGTTTTGTTGTCCAAGTTTGGGAAATTCCACTAGTTCAACCCCAACGGCTTGGAATTTTATAGGAAAGACATTTCGTGCACACATGCTTTAAAAATGGATATGAATGTTTTAAACATGTTAAAGATGCAAATCACCTATGGATCCAAAGCTTTTGAAGAGAATATCAAACGCTCATTAAATTCTCAAGCGAACTTGCGGTGGGATACGTACCCGAGTCAAATAACCCATTATTTTACCCATCTACAAAAAGCTGACCCATCGATCATGGATGATTGTAAAGTGATTTATCATGCGTAACGGAATATATTACCCTAAGAAATGACTTATGGATTGGGAGTCAAGACTCAGTTAAAAATCCCTGCCTCCCCCTTTTTTCTGACGATTGCAAAACCTGATATATAAAAACTAAGAAGAGCTTACAATCCCTAAAAATTACAGAAACTCTTTGGAATTATCTCGCTCTACATTTGTGCACTGTGCATTTTAATTTTAGATGTACACTTTTTTCATAAATCAAAACTTTGAGTTTTCGCTCTCCCTTCATCCCGTAAACTAAAAACGCAAATAGATCACAAGAAAATGAAAATTTTAGAGTTCATGTACGGAAAAAAATTTAAAACAATAACAAACGTAAGTAAACCAAATTTTTTCACACACCACAAATGAACACAAAAGTTTTGTGTTCCAAGTTTGGGAAATTCCACTAGCTCAACCCTAACAGCTTGGAATTTTATAAGAAAGGGATTTCCTCCACACATGCTTAAAAAATAGTTTTGCATGAGCTTTTGAAGAGAATAACAAACGCTCATTAAATTCTCAAGTGAACGGGCGGTGGGATATTTTCCTAAGTCCAACAAGCCATTATTTTGCCCATCTACAAAAACCTGTCCCAACGATCATGGATGACTGTAAAGTGATTTATCCTGCTTAATGGACTATATTACCCTAAAAAATGACTTATGGATTGGGAGTCAAGACTCAGTTAAAAATCCCTGCCTCCCCCTTTTTCCCGACGATTACAAAACCTGGTATATAAAAACTAATAAGAGCTTACAATCCCTAAAAATTACAGAAACTCATTGGAATTATCTCTCCCTACATTTGTGCATTGTGCATTTCCATTCTACATGTACTCTTTTTTCTTAAAACAAAACTTTGAGTTTTCGCTCTGCCTTCATCCCGTAAACCAAAAAGGCGAATAGATCACAACAAAATGAAAATTTAGGAGTTCAAGTACGAAAAAAATTTAAAACAACAACAAATGTAAGTAAAGAAAATTTATTCACACACCACAAATGAACACAAAAGTTTTGTTGTCCAAGTTTGGGAAATTCGACTAGTTCAACCCCAACAGCTTGGAATTTTATAGGAAAGAGATTTCCTCCACACATGCTTTAAAAATGGATATGAATGTTTAAACTAGTTAAAGATGCAAATCACCTATGGATCCAAAACTTTTGAAGAGAATAACAAACGCTCATTAAATTCTCAAGTGAACTTGCGGTGGGATATTTACCCGAGTCAAACAACCCATTATTTTGCCCATCTACAAAAAGCTGACCCAATGATCATGGATGATTGTAAAGTGATTTATCATGCGTAACGGGCTATATTACCCTAATAAATGACTTATGGATTGGGAGTCAAGACTCAGTTAAAAATCCCTGCCTCCCCCTTTTTCCCGACGATTGCAAAACCTGATATATAAAAACTAAGAAGAGCTTACAATTCCTAAAAATTACAGAAACTCTTTGGAATTATCTCTCTCTACATTTGTGCATTGTGCATTTCCATTCTACATGTACTCTTTTTTCTTAAAACAAAACTTTGAGTTTTCGCTCTCCCTTCATCCTGTAAACCAAAAAGGCAAATAGATCACAACAAAATCAAAATTTTAGAGTTCATGTACGGAAAAAAATTTAAAACAATAACAAATGTCAGTAAATAAATTTTATTCACACACCACAATTGAACACAAAAGTTTCGTTGTCCAAGTTTGGGAAATTCCACTTGCTCAACCCTAACAACTTGGAATTTTATAGGAAAGAGATTTCCTCCAGACATGCTTTAAAAATGGATATGCATGTTTTAAACAAGTTAAAAATGCAAATCACCTATGGATCCAAAGGTTTTGAAGAGAATAACAAACGCTCATTAAATTCTCAAGTTAATGTAAGGTGGGATATTTACCGAGTCAAACAACCCATTATTTTGCCCATCCACAAAAAGCTGACCCAACGATCATGGGCGATTGTAAAGTGATTTATCATGCGTAACGGGCTATATTACTCTATTAAATGTCTTATGGATTGCGAGTCAAGACTCAGTTAAAAATCCGTGCCTCCCACTTTTTCCCGACGATTGCAAAACCTGATATTTAAAAAATAAGAAGAGCTTACAATCCCTAAAAATTATAGAAACTCTTTGGTATTATCTCTCTCTACATTTGTGCATTGTGCATTTCCATTCTACATGTACTCTTTTTTCTTAAAACAAAACTATGAGTTTTTGCTCTCCCTTCATCCCGTAAACCAAAAAGGCGAATAGGTCACAACAAAATGAAAATTTTGGAGTTCAAGTACGGAAAAAATTGAAAACAATAAAAAATGTAAGTAAAGAAAATTTATTCACACACCACAAATGAACACAAAAGTTTTGTTGTCCAAGTTTGGGAAATTCAGCTAGTTCAACCCCAACTGCTTGGAATTTGATAGGAAAGAGATTTCCTCCACACATGCTTAAAAAATGGATTTTCATGTTTTAAGCATGTTAAAGATGCAAATCACCTATGGATCCAAAGCTTTTGAAGAGAATAACAAACGCTCATTAAATTCTCAAGTGAACTTGCGGTGGGATATTTACCCGAGTCAAACAACCCATTATTTTGCCCATCTACAAAAAGCTGACCCAACAATCATGGATGATTGATAAGTGATTTATCATGCGTAACGGGCTATATTACCCTAATAAATGACTTATGGATTGGGATTCAAGACTCAGTTAAAAATCCCTGCCTCCCCCTTTTTCCCGACGATTGCAAAACCTGATATATAAAAACTAAGAAGAGCTTACAATCCCTAAAAATTACAGAAACTCTTTGGAATTATCTCTCTCTACATTTCTGCATTGTGGATTTCCATTCTACATGTACTCTTTCTTTCTTAAAACAAAACATTGACTTTTCGCTCTCTCTTCATCCCGTTAACCAAAAAGGCAAATAGATCACAAAAAAATGAAAATTTTTGAGTTCACGTACGGAAAAAATTTAAAACAATAACAAATGTAAGTAAAGAAAATTTATTCACACACCACAAATGAACACAAAAGTTTGTTGTCCTAGTTTGCGAAATTCCACTAGTTCAACCCCAGCAGCTTGGAATTTTATAGGAAAGTGATTTCCTACACACATGCTTTAAAAATGGATATGCATGTTTTAAACATGTTAATGATGGAAATCACCTATGGCTCCAAAGCTTTTGAAGAGAATAACAAACGCTTATTAAATTCTCAAGTGAACGTGCGGTGGGATATTTACCCGAGTCAAACAACCCATTATTTTGCCCATCTACAAAAAGCTGACCCAACGATCATGGACGATTGTAAAGTAATTTATCATGCTTAACGGGCTATATTACCCTAATAAATGACTTATGGATTGGGAGTCAAGACACAGTTAAAAATCCCTGCCTCCCTCTTTTTGCCGATGATTGAAAAACCTGATATATAAAAACTAAGAAGAGCTTACAATCCCTAATAATTACAGAAACTCTTTGGAATTATCTCTCTCTACATTTGTACATTGTGCATTTCCATTGTACATGTACTATTTTTTCTGAAAACTAAAATTTGAGGTTTCGCTCTCCCTTCATCCCGTAAACCAACAAGGCGAATAGATCACAACAAAATGAAAATTTTGGAGTTCAAGTACGGAAAAAATTTAAAACAATAACAAATGTAAATAAATAAAATTTATTCACACACCACAAATGCACACAAAAGTTTGTTGTCCAAGTTTGGGAAATTCCACTAGTTCAACCCCAACATCTTGGAATTTTATAGGAAAGTGATTTCCTACACACATGCTTTAAAAATGGAAATGCATGTTTTAAACATGTCAAAGATGCAAATCACCTATGGATCCAAAGCTTTTTAAGAGAATAACAAACTCTCATTAAATTCTCAAGTGAACGTGCGATGGGATATTTACCCGACTCAAACAACCCATTATTTTGCCCATCTCCAAAAAGCCGACCCAACGATCATGGATGATTGTAAAGTAATTTATCATGTGTAACGGGCTATATTACCCTAATAAATGACTTATGGATTGGGAGTCAAGACTCAGTTAAAAATACCTGCCTCCCTGTTTTTCCCGACGATTGCAAAACCTGATATATAAAAACTAAGAAGAGCTTACAATCCCTAAAAATTACAGAAACTCTTTGGAATTATCTCTCTCTACATTTGTGCATTGGGCATTTCCATTCTACATGAACTCTTTTTGCTTAAAACAAAACATTAAGTTTTCGCTCTGCCTTCATCCCGTAAACCAAAAAGGAAAATTGATCACAACAAAATCAAATTTTTAGAGTTCATGTACGGAAAAAAATTTAAAACGATCACAAATGTAAGTAAAGAAAATTTATTCACACACCACAAATGAACACGAAAGTTTTGTTGTCCAAGTTTGGAAAATTCCATTAGTTCAACCCTAACAGCTTGGAATTTTATATGAAAGAGATTTCCTCCAAACATGCTTAAAAAATGGATGTGCATGTTTTAAACATGTTAAAGATGGAAATCACCTATGGATCCAAAGCTTTTGAAGAGAATAACAAACGCTCATTAAATTCTCAAGTGAATGTGGGGTGTGATATTTACCCGAGTCAAACAACCCATTATTTTGCCCACCTACAAAAAGCTGACCCAACGATCATGGATGATTGATAAGTGATTTATCATGCGTAACGGGCTGTATTACCCTAATAAATGACTTATGGATTGGGATTCAAGACTCAGTTAAAAATCCCTGCCTCCCCCTTTTTCCCGACGATTGCAAAACCTGATATATAAAAACTAAGAACAGGTTACAATGCCTAAAAATTATAGAAACTCTTTGAATTATCTCACTCTACATTTGTGCGCTGTGCATCTTCATTTTAGATGTACACTTTTTTCATCAATCAAAACTTTGAGTTTTCCCTCTCCCTTCAACTCGTAAACCAAAAACGCAAATAGATCACAACAAAATGAAAATTTTAGAGTTCATGTACGGAAAAAAATTAAAAACAATAACAAATGTAAGTAAAAAAAATTTATTCACACACCACAAATGAACACAAAAGTTTTGTGTTCCAAGTTTGGGAAATTCCAGAAGTTCAACCCAAACAGCTTGGAATTTAATAAGAAAGAGATTTCCTCCACTCATGCTTAAAAAATTGATTTGCATGTTTTAAACATGTTACAGATGCAAATCACCTATGGATCCAAACCTTTTGAAGAGAATAACAAACGCTCAATAGATTCTCAAGTGAACTTGCGATAGGATATTCACCCGAGTCAAACAACCCATTATTTTGCCCATCTACCAAAAGCTGACCTAACGATCATGGATGATTGAAAAGTGATTTATCATGCGTAACGGGCTATATTACCCAAATAAATGACTTATGGATTAGGAGTCAAGACTCAGTTAAAAATCCCCGCCTCCCCCTTTTTCCCGACGATTGCAAAACCTGATATATAAAAACTAAGAAGAGCCTACAATCCCTAAAAATTACAGAAACTCTTTGGTATTATCTCTCTCTACATTTGTGCATTGTGCATTTCCATTCTACATGTACTCTTTTTTCTTAAAACAAAACTTTGAGTTTTTGCTCTCCCTTCATCCCGTAAACCAAAAAGGCGAATAGATCACAACAAAATGAAAATTTTGTAGTTCATGAATGGAAAAAAGTTAAAACAATAAAAAATGCAAGTAAAGAAAATTTATTCACACACTACAAATGAACACAAAAGTTTTGTTGTCCAAGTTTGGGAAATTCCACTAGTTCAACCCCAACAGCTTGGAATTTTATAGAAAAGAGATTTCCTCCACACATGCTTTAAAAATGGATATGAATGTTTTAAACATCATAAAGATGCAAATCACCTATGGATCCAAAGCTTTTGAAGAGAATAAAAAACGCTCATTAAATTCTCAAGTGAACGTGCGGTGGGATATTTTCCCGAGTCAAACAACCCATTATTTTGCCCATCTACAAAAAGCTGACCCAACGATCATGGATGATTGTAAAGTGATTTATCATGCGTAACGAGTTATATTACCCTAAGAAATGACTTATGGATTGGGAGTCAAGACTGGGTTAAAAATCCCTGCCTCCTCCTTTTTCACGACGATTGCAAAACCTGATATATAAAAACTAAGAAGAGCTTACAATCCCTAAAAATTACAGAAACTCATTGGGATTATCTTGCTCTACATTTGTGTACTGTGCATTTTCTTTTTAGTTGTACACTTTTTTCATAAATCAAAACTTTGAGTTTTCGCTCTCCCTTCATCCCGTAAACCAAAAACGTAAATAGATCACAACAAAATGAAAATTTTAGAGTTCATGTACGGAAAAAAATTTAAAATAATAACAAATGGAAGTAAAGAAAATTTATTCACGCACCACAAATGAACACAAAAGTTTTGTGTTCCAATTTTTGGAAATTCCACTAGTTCAACACTAACAACTTGGAATTTTATAAGAAAGAGATTTCCTCCACACATGCTTAAAAAATGGATTTGCATGAGCTTTTGAAGAGAATAACAAACGCTCATTAAATTCTCAAGTGAACGTGTGGTGGGATATTTCCCTGAGTCAAAGAAGACATTATTTTTCCCATCTACAAAAAGTTGTCCCAACGATCATGGATGATTGTAAAGTGATTTATCATGCTTAACGGGCTATATTACCCTAATAAATGACTTATGGATTGGGAGTCAAGACACAGTTAAAACTCCCTGCCTCCCTCTTTTTGCTGATGATTGTAAAACCTGATATATAAAAACTAAGAAGAGCTTACAATCCCTAATAATTACAGAAACTCTTTGGAATTATCTCTCTCTACATTTGTGCATTGTGCATTTCCATTGTACATGTACTGTTTTTTCTGAAAACTAAAATTTGAGGTTTCGCTCTCCCTTCATCCCGTAAACCAAAAAAGCGAATAGATCACAACAAAATGAAAATTTTGGAGTTCAAGTACGGAAAAAATTTAAAACAATAACAAATGTAAGTAAAGAAAATTTATTCACACACCACAAATGAACACAAAAGTTTGTTGTCCAAGTTTGGGAAATTCCACTAGTTCAACCCCAACATCTTGGAATTTGATAGGAAAGTGATTTCCTACACACATGTTTTAAATATGGATATGCATGTTTTAAACATGTTAAAGATGCAAATCACCTATGGATCCAAAGCTTTTGAAGAGAATAACAAACGCTCAATAAATTCTCCAGTGAACGTGCGATGGGATATTTACCCAAGTCAAACAACCCATTATTTTGCCCATCTACAAAAAGCTGACCCAACGATCATGGATGATTGTAAAGTAATTTATCATGTGTAACGGGCTATATTACCCTAATAAATGACTTATGGATTGGGAGTCAAGACTCAGTTAAAAATCCCAGCCTCCCTGTTTTTCCCGACGATTGCAAAACCTGATATATAAAAACTAAGAAGAGCTTACAATCCCTAAAAATTACAGAAACTCTTTGGAATTATCTCTCTCTACATTTGTGCATTGGGCATTTCCATTCTACATGAAATCTTTTTGCTTAAAACAAAACATTGAGTTTTCGCTCTGCCTTCATCCCGTAAACCAAAAAGGAAAATTGATCAAACCAAAATCAAATTTTTAGAGTTCATGTACGGAAAAAATTTAAAACGATCACAAATGGAAGTAAAGAAAATTTATTCACACACCACAAATGAACACGTAAGTTTTGTTGTCCAAGTTTGGGAAATTCCACTAGTTCAACCATAACAGCTTGGAATTTTATATGAAAGAGATTTCCTCCACACATGCTTAAAAAATGGACTTGCATGTTTTAAACATGTTAAAGATGGAAATCACCTATGGATCCAAAGCTTTTGAAGAGAATAACAAACGCTCATTAAATTCTCAAGTTAATGTGAGGTGGGATATTTACCCGAGTCAAACAACCCATTATTTTGCCCATCTACAAAAAGTTGACCCAACGATCATGGACGATTGTAAAGTGATTGATCATGCGTAACGGGCTATATTACCCTAATAAATGTCTTATGGATTGGGAGTCAAGACTTAGTTAAAAATCCGTGCCTCCCCCTTTTTCCCGAGGATTGCAAAACCTAATATATAAAAACTAAGAAGAGCTTACAATCCCTAAAAATTACAAAAACTCTTTGGTATTATCTCTCTTTACATTTGTGCATTGTGCATTTCCATTCCACATGTTCTCTTTTTTCTTAAAAAAAAAACTTTGAGTTTTCGGTCTCCCTTTATCCCGCAAACCAAAAAGGCAAATAGATCACAACAAAATGAAAATTTTGGAATTCAAGTACTGAAAAAATTCAAAACAATAACAAATGTAAGTTAAGAAAATTTATTCACACACCACAAATGAACACAAAAGTTTTGTTGTCCAAGTTTGGGAAATTCCACTAGTTCAACCCCAACAGCTTCGAATTTTATAGGAAAGAGATTTCCTCCACACATGCTTAAAAAATGGAGTTGCATGTTTTAAGCATGTTAAAGATGCAAATCACCTATGGATCCAAAGCTTTTGAGGAGAATAACAAACGCTCATTAAATTCTCAAGTGAACTTGCGGTGGGATATTTACCCGAGTCAAACAACCCATTATTTAGCCCATCAACAAAAAGCAGACCCAACGATCACGGATGATTGAAAAGTGATTTATCATGTGTAACGGGCTATATTACCCTAATAAATGACTTATGGATTGGGAGTCAAGACGCATTTAAAAATCCCTGCCTCCCCCTTTTTCCCGACGATTTTAAAACCTGATATATAAAAACTAAGAAGAGCTTACAATGCCTAAAAATTACAGAAACTCTTTGGAATTATCTCACTCTACATTTTTGCTCTGTGCATTTTCATTTTAGATGTACAATTTTTTCATAAATCAAAACTTTGAGTTTTCGCTCTCCCTTCATCCCGTAAACCAAAAACGCAAATAGATCACAACAAAATGAAAATTATAGAGTTCATGTAAGGAAAAAAAAGTTAAAACAATAACAAATGTAAGTAAGGAAAATTTATTCACACACCACAAATGAACACAAAAGTTTTGTGTTCCAAATTTGGGAAATTCCACTAGCTCAACCCTAACAGCTTGGAATTTTATAAGAAAGAGATTTCCTCCACACATGCTTAAAAAATGAATTTGCATGTTTTAAACATGTTAAAGATGCAAATCACCTATGGATCCAAAGCTTTTGAAGCGAATAACAAACGCTCATTAAGTTCTCAAGTGAATGTGCGGTGGGATATTTACACGTGTCAAACAATCCATTATTTTGCCCATCTACAAAAAGCTGACCCAACGATCATGGATGATTGAAAAGTGATTTATCATGCATTACGGGCTATATTACCCTAATAAATGACTTATGGATTGGGAGTCAAGACTCAGTTAAAAATCCTTGCCTCCCCCTTTTTCCCGACGATTGCAAAACCTGATATATAAAAACTAAGAAGAGCTTACAATCCCTAAAAATTACAGAAACTCTTTGGAATTATCTCTCTCTACATTTCTGCATTGTGCATTTTCATTCTACATGTACTCTTTCTTTCTTAAAACAAAACATTGACTTTTCGCTCTCTCTTCATCCCGTTAACCAAAAAGGCGAATAGATCACAACAAAATGAAAATTTTTGAGTTCAAGTACGGAAAAAATTTAAAACAATAACAAATGTAAGTAAAGAAAATTTATTCACACACCACAAATGAACACAAAAGTTTGTTGTCCAAGTTTGCGAAATTCCACTAGTTCAACCCCAACAGCTTGGAATTTTATAGGAAAGTGATTTCCTACACACATGCTTTAAAAATGGATATGCATGTTTTAAACATGTTAAAGATGGAAATCACCTACGGCTCCAAAGCTTTTCAAGAGAATAACAAACGCTCATTAAATTCTCAAGTGAACGTGCGGTGGGATATTTACCCGAGTCAAACAACCCATTATTTTGCCCATCTACAAAAAGTTGACCCAACGATCATTGATGATTGTAAAGTAATTTATCATGCGTAACGGGCTATATTACCATAATAAATGACTTATGGATTGGGTGACAAGACTCAGTTAAAAATCCCTGCCTCCCCCTTTTTCCCGACGATTGCAAAACCTGATAAATAAATACTAAGAAGAGCTTACAATCCCTAAAAATTACAGAAACTCTTTGGAATTATCTCTCTCTACATTTGTGCATTGTGTATTTCCTTTCTACATGTACTCTTTTTTCTTAAAACAAAACTTTGAGTTTTCGCTCTCCCTTCATCCCGTAAACCAAAAAGGCGAATAGATCACAACAAAATGGAAATTTTGGAGTTCAAGTACGGAAAAAATTTAAGACAATAAAAAATGTAAGTAAAGAAAATTTATTAGTACACCACAAATGAACACAAAAGTTTTGTTGTCATAGTATGGGAAATTCCACAAGTTCATCCCCAACAGCTTGGAATTTTATAGGAAAAAGATTTCCTCCGACATGCTTAAAAAATGGATTCGCATGAACTTTTGAAGAGAATAACAAACGCTCATTAAATTCTCAAGTGAACGTGCGGTGGGATATTTACCCGAGTCAAACATGCCATTATTTTTCCCATCTACAAAGAGCTGTCCCAATGATCATGGATGATTGTAAAGTGATTTATCATGCTTAACGGGGTATACTACCCTAAATAATGACTTATGGATTGGGAGTCAAGACTCAATTAAAAATCCCTGCCTCCCCCTTTTTCCCTACGATTACATAACCTGATATATCAAAACTCAGAAGACCTTACAATCCCTAAAAATTACAGAAACTCTTTGGAATTATCTCTCTCTACATTTGAGCATTGTGCATTTCCATTCTACATGTACTCTTTTTTATTAAAACAAAACTTTGAGTTTTCTCTCTCCCTTCATCCCGTAAACCAAAAAGGCAAAAAGATCACAACAAAATGAAAATTTTGGAGTTCATGTACGGAAAAAATTTAAAACAATAACAAATGTAAGTAAAGAAAATTTATTCACACACCACAAATGAACACAAAAGTTTGTTGTCCAAGTTTGGGAAATTCCACTAGTTCAACCCCAACAACTTGGAATTTTATAGGAAAGAGATTTCCTCCACACATGCTTTAAAAATGGATATGCATGTTTTAAACATGTTAAATATGAAAATCACCTATGGATCCAAAGCTTTTGAAGAGAATAACAAACGCTCATTAAATTCTCAAGTGAACGTGCGGTGGGATATTTACCCGAGTCAAACAACCCAATATTTTGCCCATCTACAAAAAGCTGACCCAATGATTATGGATGATTTTAAAGTGATTTATCATGCGAAATGGGTTATATTACCCTAAGAAAGGACTTATGGATTGGGAGTCAAGACTCAGTTAAAAATCCCTGCCTCCCCCTTTTTTCCGACGATTGGAAAACCTGATATATAAAAACTAAGAAGAGGTTACAATCCCATAAAATTACAGAAACTCTTTGGAATTATCTCTCTCTACTTTTGTGCATTGTGCATTTCCATTCTTCATGTACTCTTTTTTCTTAAAACAAAACTTTGAGTTTTCGCTCTCCCTTCGTCCCGTAAACCAAAAAGGCGAATAGATCACAACAAAATGAAAATTTTGGAGTTCAAGTACGAAAAAAATTTAAAACAACAACAAAAGTAAGTAAAGAAAATTTATTCACACACGACAAATGAACACAAAAGTTTGTTGTCCAAGTTTGGGAAATTCCACTAGTTCAACCCCAACAGCTTGGAATTTTATAGGAAAGTGATTTCCTACACACATGCTTTAAAAATGGATATGTATTTTTTAAACATGTTAAAGATGCAAATCACCTATGGATCCAAAGCTTTTGAATAGAATAACAAACGCTCATTAAATTCTCAAGTGAACGTGCGGTGGGATATTTACCCAAGTCAAACAAGCCATTATTTTGCCCATCTACAAAAAGTTGACCCAATGATCATGGATGATCGTAAAGTGATTTATCATGCGTAACGGGCTATATTACCCTAATAAATGACTTATGGATTGGGAGTCAAAACTCAGTTAAAAATTTCTGCCTCCCCCTTTTTCTCGTCGATTGCAAGACCTTATATATAAAAACTAAGAAGAGCTTACAATCCCTAAAAATTACAGAAACTCTTTGGAATTATCTCTCTCTACATTTTTGCATTGTTCATTTCCTTTCTACATGTACACTTTTTTCTTAAAGCAAAACTTTGAGTTTTTGCTCTCCCTTCGTCCCGTAAACCAAAAAGGCAAAAAGATCACAACAAAATGAAAATTTTGGAGATCTAGTATGGAAAAAATTTTAAACAATAACAACTTTAAGTAAAGAAAATTTATTCACAGACCACAAATGAACACAAAAGTTTGTTGTCCAAGTTTGGGAAATTCCATTTGTTCAACCCCAACAGCTTGGAATTTTATAGGAAAATGATTTCCTACACACATGCTTTAATAATCGATATGCATGTTTTAAACAAGTTAAAGATGAAAATCACCTATGGATCCAAAGTTTTTGAAGAGAATAACAAACGCTAATTAAATTCTCAAGTGAACGTGCAGTGGGATATTTACCCTAGTCAAACAACCCATTATTTTGCCCATCTAAAAAAAGCAGACCCAACTATCATGGATAATTGTAAAGTAATTTATCATGCGTAACGGGATTTATTACCCTAATAAATGATTTATGGATTGGGAGTCAAGACTCAGTTAAAATTCCCTGCCTCCCCCTTTTTCCCGATGATTGCAAAACCTAATTTATAAAAACTAAGAAGAGCTTACAATCCCTAAAAATTACGGACCTCTTTGGAATTATCTCTCTCTACATTTGTGCATTGTGCATTTCCACTCTACATGTACTCTTTTTGCTTAAAACAAAACTTTGAGTTTTCTCTCTCCCTTCATCCCGTAAACCAAAAAGGCAAATAGATCACAACAAAATCAAAATTTTAGAGTTCATGTACGGAAAAAAATTTAAAACAATAACAAATGTAAGTAAATAAAATTTATTCACACACCACCAATGAACACAAAATTTTTGTTGTCCAATTTTGGGAAATTCCACTAGTTCAACCCTAATAGCTTGGAATTTTATAAGAAAGATATTTCCTCCACACATGCTTAAAAAATGGATATGCATGTTTTAAACATGTTAAAGAAGCAAATTACCTATGGATCCAAAGCTTTTGAAGAGAATAAAAAACGCTCATTAAATTCTCAAGTGAATGTGGGGTGGGATATTTACCCGAGTGAAACAACCCATTATTTTGCCCACCTACAAAAAGCTGACCCAACGGTCATGGATGATTGTAAACTAATTTATCATGCGTAACGGGCTATATTACCCTAATAAATGACTTATGTATTGGGAGTCAATACTCAGTTAAAAATACCTGCCTCCCCCTTTTCCCCGACAATTGCAAAACCTGTTATATAAAAACTAAGAAGAGCTTACAATCCCTAAAATTATAGAAACTCTTTGGAATTATCTCTCTCTACATTTGTGCATTGTGCATTTCCATTCTACATGTACTCTTTTTTCTTAAAACAAAACTTTGAGTTTTCGCTCTCCCTTCATCCCGTAAACCAAAAAGGCGAATAGATCACAACAAAATGAAAATTTTGGAGTTCAAGTACGAAAAAAATTTAAAACAACAACAAATGTAAGTAAAGAAAATTTATTCACACACCACAAATGAACACAAAAGTTTTGTTGTCCAAGTTTGGGAAATTCCACTAGTTCAACCCAAACAGCTTGGAATTTTATACGAAAGAGATTTCCTCCACAGATGCTTTAAAAATGGATATGCATGTTTTAAACATGTTAAAGATGCAAATCACCTATGGATCCAAAGCTTTTGAAGAGAATAACAAACGGTCATTAAATTCTCAAGTGAACGTGCGGTGGGATATTTACCCGAGTCAAACAAGCCATTATTTTGCCCATCTACAAAAAGCTGTCCCAACGATCATGGATGATTGAAAAGTGATTTATCATGCGTAACAGGCTATATTACCCTAATAAATGGATTGGGAGTCAAGAGTCAGTTAAGAATCCCTGCTTCCCCCTTTTTCGCGACGAGTGCAAAACCTGATATATAAAAACTAAGAAGAGCTTACAATCCTTAAAAATTAAAGAAACTGTTTGGAATTATCTCTCTCTACATTTTTGCATTGTGCATTTCCATTCTACGTGTACTATTTTTTCTTAAAACAAAACTTTGAGTTTTCGCTCTCCCTTCATCCCGTAAACCAAAAAATGCAAATGGATCACAACAAAATGAAAATATTGGAGTTCAAGTACGAAAAAAATTTAAAACAATAACAAATGTAAGTAAAGAAAATTTAGTCACACACCACAAATGAACACAAAAGTTTTGTTGTCCAAGTTTGGGAAATTCCACTAGTTCAACCCAAACAGCTTGGAATTTTATACGAAAGAGATTTCCTCCACAGATGCTTTAAAAATGGATATGCATGTTTTAAACATGTTAAAGATGCAAATCACCTATGGATCCAAAGCTTTTGAAGAGAATAACAAACGGTCATTAAATTCTCAAGTGAACGTGCGGTGGGATATTTACCCGAGTCAAACAAGCCATTATTTTGCCCATCTACAAAAAGCTGTCCCAACGATCATGGATGATTGAAAAGTGATTTATCATGCGTAACAGGCTATATTACCCTAATAAATGGATTGGGAGTCAAGACTCAGTTAAGAATCCCTGCTTCCCCCTTTTTCGCGACGAGTGCAAAACCTGATATATAAAAACTAAGAAGAGCTTACAATCCTTAAAAATTAAAGAAACTGTTTGGAATTATCTCTCTCTACATTTTTGCATTGTGCATTTCCATTCTACGTGTACTATTTTTTCTTAAAACAAAACTTTGAGTTTTCGCTCTCCCTTCATCCCGTAAACCAAAAAATGCAAATGGATCACAACAAAATGAAAATTTTGGAGTTCAAGTACGAAAAAAATTTAAAACAATAACAAATGTAAGTAAAGAAAATTTAGTCACACACCACAAATGAACACAAAAGTTTTGTTGTCCAATTTTGGGAAATTCCACTAGTTCAACCCCAACAGCTTGGAATTTTATAAGAAAGATTTTCCTCCACACATGCTTAAAAAATGGATTTGCATGTTTTAAACATGTTAAAGATGAAAATCACCTATGGATCCAAAGTTTTTGAAGAGAATAACAAACGCTCATTAAATTCTCAAGTGAACGTGCAGTGGGATATTTACCCGAGTCAAACAACCCATTATTTTGCCCATCTACAAAAAGCTGACCCAACTATCATGGATAATTGTAAAGTAATTTATCATGCGTAGCGGGCTTTATTACCCTAACAAATGACTTATGGATTGGGAGTGAAGACTCATTTAAAAATCCCTGCCTCCCCCTTTTTCCTGACGATTGCAAAACCTAATTTATAAAAACTAAGAAGAGCTTACAATCCCTAAAAATTACAGACCTCTTTGGAATTATCTCTCTCTATATTTGTGCATTGTGCATTTCCATTCTACATGTACTCTTTTTGCTGAAAAAAAACTTTGTGTTTTCTCTCTCCCTTCATCCCGTAAACCAAAAAGGCAAATAGATCACAACAAAATCAAAATTTTAGAGTTCATGTACGGAAAAAAATTTAAAACAATAACAAATGTAAGTAAAGAAAATTTATTCACACACCACCAATGAACACAAAAGTTTTGTTGTCCAAGTTTGGGAAATTCCACTAGTTCAACCCTAACAGCTTGGAATTTTATAAGAAAGAGATTTCCTCCACACATGCTTAAAAAATGGATATGCATTTTTTAAACATGTTAAAGATGAAATTCACCTATGGATCCAAATCTTTTGAAGAGAATAACAAACGCTCATTAAATTCTCAAGTGAATGTGGGGTGGGATATTTACTCGAGTCAAACAACCCATTATTTTGCCCACCTAAAAAAAGCTGACCCAACGATCATGGATGATTGTAAAGTGATTTATCATGCGTAACGGGCTATATTACCCTAATAAATGACTTATGGATTGGGAGTCAAGACTCAGTTAAAAATCCCTGCCTCCCCCTTTTTCCTGACAATTGCAAAACCTGTTATATAAAAACTAAGAAGAGCTTACAATCCCTAAAAATTATAGAAACTCTTTGGAATTATCTCTCTCTACATTTGTGCATTGTGCATTTCCATTCTACATATACTCTTTTTCCTTAAAACAAAACTTTGAGTTTTCGCTCTCCCTTCATCCCTTAAACCAAAAAGGCGAATAGTTCACAACAAAATGTAAATTTTGCCGTTCAAGTACGGAAAAAATTTTAAACAATAACAAATGTAAGTAAATAAAATTTATTCACCCACCACAAATGAACACAAAAGTTTTGTTGTCCAAGTGTGGGAAATTCCACTAGTTCAACCCCAACAGCTTGGAATTTTATATGAAAGAGATTTCCTCCACACATGCTTTAAAATTGGATATGCATGTTTTAAACATGTTAAAGATGCAAATCACCTATGGATCCAATTCTTTTGTAGAGAATAATAAACGCTCATTAAATTCTCAAGTGAACGTGCGGTGGCATATTTACCCGAGTCAAACAACCCATTATTTTGCCCATCTACAAAAAGCTGACCCAACGATCATGGATGATTGTAAAGTGATTTATCATGCGTAACGGGCTATATTACCCTAATAAATGACTGATGGATTGGGACTCAAGACTCATTTAAAAATCCCTGCCTCCCCCTTTTTCCCGACGATTGCAAAACCTGATATTTAAAAACTAAGAAGAGCTTACAATCCCTAAAAATTACTGAAAATCTTTGGAATTGTCTCTCTCTACGTTTGTGCATTGTGCATTTCCGTTCTACCTGTACTCTTTTTTCATAAAACAAAACTTTGAGTTTTCGCTCTCCCTTCATCCCGTAAACTAAAATGGCAAATAGATCACAACAAAATGAAAATTTTGGAGTTCAAGTACGGAAAAAATTTAAAACAATAACAAATGTAAGTAAAGAAAATTTATTCACACACCATAAATGAACACAAATGTTTTGGAAATTCCACTAGTTCAACCGCAATAGCATGGAATTTTATAGGAAAGAGATTTCCTACACACATGCTTTAAAAATGGATATGCAAGTTTTAAACATGTTAAAGATGCAAATCACCTATGGATCCAAAGCTTTTGAAGAGAATAACAAACTCTCATTGAATAATCAAGTGAACGTGCGGTGGGATATTTACTCGAGTCAAACAACCCATTATTTTGACCATCTTCAAAAAGCTGACCCAACGATCATGGATGATTGTAAAGTGATTTACCATGTGTAACGGGCTATATTACCCTAGGAAATGACTTATGGATTGGGAGTCAAGACTCAGTTAAAAATCCCTGCCTCCCCCTTTTTCTCGACAATTGCAAAACGTGATATATAAAAACTAAGAAGAGCTTACAATCCCTAAAAATTATAGAAACTCTTTGGAATTATCTCTCCCTACATTTGTGCATTGTGCATTCCCATTCTACATGTACTCTTTTTTCTTAAAACAAAACTATGAGTTTTCGCTCTCCCTTCATCCCGTAAACCAAAAAGGTGAATAGGTCTCAATAAAATGAAAATTTTGGAGTTCAAGTACGGAAAAAATTAAAAACAATAAAAAATGCAAGTAAAAAAAATTTATTCACACACCACAAATGAACACAAAAGTTTTGTGTTCCAAGTTTGGGAAATTCCACTTGTTCAACCCTAACAGCTTGGAATTTTATAGGAAAGAGATTTCCTCCACACATGCTTAAAAAATGGATTTGCATGAGCTTTTGAAGAGAATAACAAACGCTCATTAAATTCTCTAGTGAACGTGCGGTGTGATATTTACATGTGTCAAACAAACCATTATTTTGCCCATCTACAAAAAGTTGTCCCATCGATCATGGATGATTGTAAGGTTATTTATTATGCTTAACGGGCTATATTACCCTAATAAATGACTTATGGATTGGGAGTCAAGACTCAGTTAAAAATCCCTGCTTCCCCCTTTTTCCCGACGATTGCAAAACCTAATATATAAAAACTAAGAAGAGCTTACAATCCCTAAAAATTACAGAAAGTCATTGGAATTATCTCTCTCTACATTTTTGCATTGTGCATTTCCATTCTAAATGTACTCTTTTTTCTTAAAACAAAAGTTTGAGTTTTCACTCTCCCTTTTTCCCGTAAACCAAAAAGGCGCGAATAGATCACAACAAAATGAAAATTTTGGAGTTCAAGTACGGAAAAAATTTAAAACAATAACAAATGTAAGTAAAGAAAATTTATTCACACACCACAAATGAACACAAAAGTTTTCTTGTCCAAGTTTGGGAAATTCCTCTAGTTCAACCCCGACTGCTTGGAATTTTATAGGAAAGAGATTTCATACACACATACTTTAAAAATGGATATGCATGTTTTAAACATGTTCAAGATGCAAATCACCTATGGATCCAAAGCTTTTGAAGAGAATAACAAACGCTCATTAAATTCTCGAGTGAACGTTCGGTGGGAAATTTACCCGAGTCAAACAAGCTATTATTTTGCCCATCTACAAAAAGCTGACCCAACGATCATGGATTATTGTAAAGTGATTTATCATGAGTAACGGGCTATATTACCATAATAAATGACTTATGCATTGGGAGTCAAGACTCAGTTAAAAATCCATGCCTCCCCCTTTTTCCCGACGATTGCAAAACCTGATATATAAAAACTAAGAAGAGCTTACAATCCCTAAAAATTACAGAAACTCTTTGTAATTATCTCTCTCTACATTTGTGCATTGTGCATTTCCATTCTACATGTACACTTTTTTCTTAAAATAAATCTTTGAGTTTTCACTCTCCCTTTTTCCCGTAAACCAAAAAGGCGCGAATAGATCACAACAAAATGAAAATTTTTGAGTTCAAGTACGGTAAAAATTTAAAACAATAACAAATGTATGTAAAGAAAATTTATTCACACACCACAAATGAACACAAAAGTTTTCTTGTCCAAGTTTGGGAAATTCCTCTAGTTCAACCCCAACTGCTTGGAATTTTATAGGAAATAGATTTCCTACACACATGCTTTAAAAATGGATATGCATGTTTTAAACATGTTCAAGATGCAAATCACCTATGGATCCAAAGCTTTTGAAGAGAATAACAAACACTCATTAAATTTTCAAGAGAACGTGCCCTGGGATATTTACCCGAGTCAAACAACCCATTATTTTGCCCATCTACAAAAAGCTGACCCAACGATCATAGATGATTGTAAAGTAATTTATCATGCTTAACGGGCTATATTACCCTAACAAATGACTTGTGGATTGGGAGCCAAGACTCAGTTAAAAATCCCTGCCTCCCCCTTTTTCCCGACGATTTCAAAACCTAATATATAAAAACTAAGAAGAGCTTGCAATCCCTAAAAATTACAAAAAATCTTTGGAATTATATCTCTCTACATTTGTGCATTGTGCATTTCCATTCTGCATGCACTCTTTTTTTTTAAAAAAAAACTTTGAGTTTTTGCTCTCCCTTCATCCCGTAAACCAAAAAATGCAAACAGATCACAACAAAATGAAAATTTTGGAGTTCAAGTACGGAAATAATTTAAAACAATAACAAATGTAAGTAAAGAAAATTTAGTCACACACCACAAATGAACACAAAAGTTTTGTTGTCCAATTTTGGGAAATTCCACTAGTTCAACCCCAACAGCTTGGAATTTTATAAGAAAGAGATTTCCTCCACACATGCTTAAAAAATGGATTTGCATGTTTTAAACATGTTAAAGATGCAAATCACCTATGGATCCATAGCTTTTGAAGAGAATAAGAAACGCTCATTTAATTCTCAAGTGAATCTGCTGTGGCATATTTACCCGAGTCAAACAACCCATTATTTTGCCCATCTCCAAAAAGCTGACCCAACGATCATGGATGATTGTAAAGTTATTTATCATGCGTAACGGGCTATATTACCCTAATAAATAACTTATGGATTGGGACTCAAGACTCATTTAAAAATCCCTGCCTCCCCCTTTTTCCCGACGATTGCAAAACCTGATATATAAAAACTAAGAAGACCTTATAATCCCTAAAAATTACAGAAACTTTTTGGAATTATCTCTGTCTACATTTGTGCATTGTGCATTTCCATTCTACATGTACTCTTTTTTCTTAAAACAAAACTTTTAGTTTTTACTCTCCCTTTTTCCCGTAAACCAAAAAGGTGCGAATAGATCACAGCAAAATGAAAATTTTGGAGTTCAAGTAAGGAAAAAATTTAAAACAATAACAAATGTAAGTAAATAAAATTTATTCCCACACCACAAATGAACACAAAAGTTTTCTTGTCCATGGTTGGGAGATTCCACTAGTTCAACCCCAACAGCTTGGAATTTTATAGGAAAGAGCTTTCCTACACACATGCTTTAAAAATGGATATGCATGTTTTAAACATGTTTAAGATGGAAATCACCTATCGATCCAAAGCTTTTGACGAGAATAAAAAACGCTCATTAAATTCTCAAGAGAACGTGCGGTGGGATATTTACCCGAGTCAAACCACCCATTATTTTGCCCATCTACAAAAAGTTGACCCAACGATCATGGATGATTGTAAAGTGATTTATCATGCTTAACGGGCTTTATTACCCTAACAAATGACTTATGGATTGGGAGTCAAGACTCAGTTAAAAATCCCTGCCTCCCCCTTTTTCCCAACGATTGCAAAACTTGATATATAAAAACTAAGAAGAGCTTACATTCCCTAAAAATTACCAAAACTCTTTGGAATTATCTCTCTCTACAATTGTGCATTGTGCATTTCCATTCTACATGTATTCTTTTTTCTTAAAATAAACTTTGAGTTTTCGCTCTCCCTTCATCCCGTAAACCAAAAAATGCAAATAGATCACAACAAAATGAAAATTTTGGAGTTCAAGTACGGTAAAAAATTAAAACAATAACAAATGTAAGTAAAGAAAATTTAGTCACACACCACAACTGAATACAAAAGTTTTGTTGTCCAATTTTGGGAAATTCCACTAGTTCAACCCCAACAGTTTGGAATTTTATAAGAAAGAGATTTCCTCCACACATGCTTAAAAAATGGATTTGCATGTTTTAAACATGTTAAAGATGCAAATCACATATGGATCCAAAGCTTTTGAAGAGAATAACAAACGCTCATTAAATTCTCAAGTGAATCTGCTGTGGGATATTTACCCGAGTCAAACAACCCATTATTTTGCCCATCTACAAAAAGCTGACCCAACGATCATGGATGATTGTAAAGTGATTTATCATGCATAACGGGCTATATTACCCTCATAAATGACTGATGGATTGGGACTCAAGACTCATTTAAAAATCCCTGCCTCCCCCTTTTTCCAGACGATTGCAAAACCTGATATATAAAAACTAAGAAGATTTTACAATCCCTAAAAATTACAGATATTCTTTGGAATTATCTCTCTCTACATTTGTGCATTGTGCATTTCCATTCTACATGTACTCTTTTTTCTTAAAACAAAACTTTGAGTTTTCGCTCTCCCTTCATTCCGTAAACCAAAAAGGCAAATAGATCACAACAAAATGAAAATTTTGGAGTTCAAGTATGGAAAAAATTTAAAAAAATAACAAATATAAGTAAAGAAAATTTATTCACACACCACAAATGAACAAAAAAGTTTGTTGTCCAAGTTTGGGAAATTCCACTAGTTCAACCCCAACTGCTTGGAATTTTATAGGAAAGAGATCCTCCACACATGCTTTAAAAATGGATATGCACGTTTTTAACATGTTAAAGATGCAAATCACCTATGGATCCAAAACTTTTGAAGAGAATAACAAACGCTCAATAAATTCGCAAGTGAATGTGTGGTGGGATATTTACCCGAGTCAATCAACCCATTATTTTGCCCATCTACAAAAAGCTGACCCAACGATCATGGATGATTGTAAAGTGATTTATCATGCGAAACGGGTTATACTACCCTAATAAAGGACTTATGGATTGGGAGTCAAGACTCAGTTAAAAATCCCTGCCTCCCCCTTTTCCCCTACGATTGCAAAACCTGATATATAAATACTAAGAAGAGCTTACAATCCCTAAAAATTGCAAAAACTCTTTGGAATTATCTCCCTCTACATTTGTGCATTGTGCATTTGCATTCTACAAGTACCCTTTTTTCTTAAAACAAAACTTTGAGTTTTCGCTCTCCCTTCATCTCGTAAACCAAAAAGGTGAAGAGATCACAACAATATGAAAATTTTGAAGTTCAAGTACGGAAAAAATTTAAAACAATAACAAATGTAAGTAAAGAAAATTTATTCACACACCACAAATGAACACAAAAGTTTTCTTGTCCAAGTTTGGGAAATTCCTCTAGTTCAACCCCAACTGCTTGGAATTTTATAGGAAAGAGATTTCATACACACATGCATTAAAAACGGATATGCATGTTTTAAACATGTTGAAGATGCAAATCACCTATGGATCCAAAGCTTTTGAAGAGAATAACAAACGCTCATTAAATTCTCGAGTGAACGTGCGGTGGGATATTTACGCGAGCCAAACTACCCATTATTTTGCCCATCCACAAAAAGCTGACCCAACGATCATGGATGATTGTAAAGTGATTTATCATGCGTAACGGGCTATATTACCCTAAGAAATGACTTATGGATTGAGAGTCAAGACTCAGTTAAAAATCCCTGCCTCCCCCTTTTTCCCAACGATTGCAAATCCTGATTTATAAAAACTAAGAAGAGCCTACAATCCCTAAAAATTGCAGAAACTCTTTGGAATTATCTCGCTCTACATTTGTGCACTGTGCATTTTCATTTTAGATGTACACTTTTTTCATAAATAAAAACATTGAGTTTTCGCTCTCCCTTCATCCCTTAAACCAAAAACGCAAATAGATCACAACAAAATGAAAATTTTAGAGTTCATGTATGAAAAAAAATTTAAAACAATAACAAATGTAAGTAAAGAAAAAGTTTTGTTGTCCAATTTTGGGAAATTCCACTAGTTTAACCCCAACAGCTTGGAATTTTAAAAGAAAGAGATTTCCTCCACACATGCTTAAAATATGGATTTGCATGTTTTAAACATGTTAAAGATGCAAATCACCTATGGATCCAAAGCTTTTGAAGAGAATAATAAACGCTCTTTAAATTCTCATGTGAATCTGCTGTGGGATATTTACCCGAGTCAAACAACCCAATATTTTGCCCATTTAAAAAAAGCTGACCCAACAATCATGGATGATAGTAAAGTGATTTATCATGCGTAACGGGCTATATTACCCTAATAAATGACTGATGGATTGGGACTCAAGACTCATTTAAAAATCCCTGCCTCCCCCTTTTTCCCGACGATTGCAAAACCTGATATGTAAAAACTAAGAAGATCTTACAATCCCTAAAAATTACAGATACTCTTTGGAATTATCTCTCTCTACATTTGTGCATTGTGCATTTCTATTCTACATGTACTCTTTTTTCTTTAAACAAAACTTTGAGTTTTCGCTCTCCCTTCATCCCGTTAACCAAAAAGGTGAATAGATCACAACAAAATGAAAATTTTAGCTCTCAAGTATGGAAAAAATTTAAAACAATAACAAATATAAGTAAAGAAAATTTATTCACACACCACAAATGAACACAAAAGTTTGTTGTCCAAGTTTGGCAAATTCCACTAGTTCAACCCCAACAGCTTGGAATTTTATAGGAAAGTGATTTCCTACACACATGCTTTAAAAATGGATATGCATGTTTTAAACATGTTAAAGATGCAAATCACCTATGGATCCAAAGCTTTTGAAGAGAATAACATACGCTCAGTAAATTCTCAAGTGAACATGCGGTGGGATATTTACGGTGGGTTATTTACACGAGTCAAACAACCCATTATTTTGCCCATGTAAAAAAAGCTGACCCAACGATCATGGATGATTGTAAAGTAATTTATCATGCGTAATGGGCTATATTATCCTATTAAATGACTAAAGGATTGGGAGTCAACACTCATTTAAAAATCCCTGCGTCCCCTTTCTCCCGTCGATTGCAAAACCTCATATATAAAAACTAAGAAGATCTGACAATCCCCAAAAATTTCAGATACTCTTTGAAATTATATCTCTCTACATTTGTGCATTGTGCATTTCCATTCTACATGTACTCCTTTTGCTTAAAACAAAACTTTGAGTTTTCGCTCTCCCTTCATCTCGTAAACCAAAAAGGCCAATAGATCACAACAAAATGAAAATTTTAGAGTTCATGTACGGAAAAAAATTCAAGACAATAACAAATGTAAGTAAAGAAAATTTATTTACACACCACAAATGAACACAAAATTTTGGTTGTCCAAGTTTGGGAAATTCCACTAGTTCAACCGCAACAGCTTGGAATTTTATAGGAAAGAGATTTCCTCCGCACATGCTTTAAAAATGGATATGCATGTTTTTAACATGTTAAAGATGCAAATCACCTATGGATCCAAAGCTTTTGAAGAGAATAACAAACGCTCATTAAATTCTCAAGTGAATGTGCGGTGGGATATTTACCCGAGTCAAACAAGCCATTATTTTGCCCATCTACAAAAAGCTGACCCTACTATCAAGGATGATTGTAAAGTGATTTATCATGCTTAACGGGCTATATTTCCCTAATAAATGACTTATGGATTGGGAGTCAAGACAGAGTTAAAAATCCCTGCCTCCCCCTTTTTCCCGACGATTGCAAAACCGGATATATAAATACTAAGAAAAGCTTACAATCCCTAAAGATTACAGAAACTCTTTGGAATTATCTCTCTCTACATTTGTGCATTGTGCATTCCATTCTACATGTACTCTTTTTTCTTAAAACAAAAATTTGAGTTTTCTCTCTCCCTTGTTCCCGTAAACCAAAAAGGCGAATAGATCTAAACAAAATGAAAATTTTGGAGTTCAAGTACGAAAAAAATTTAAAACAATAACAAATGTAAGTAAATAAAATCTATTCACACACCACAAATGAACACAAAAGTTTTGTTGACCAAGTTTGGGAAATTCGACTATTTCAACCCCAACAGCTTGTAATTTTATACGAAAGTGATTTCCTCCACACATGCTTTAAAAATGGATATGCATGTTTTAAACATGTTAAATATGCAAATCACCTATGGATCCAAAGCTTTTGAAGAGAATAACAAACGCTCATTAAATTCTCAAGTGAACGTGCGGTGGGATATTTACGCGAGTCAAACAACCCATTATTTTGCCCATCTACAAAAAGCTGACCCAACGATCATGGATGATTGTAAAGTGATTTATCATGCGTAACAGGCTATATTAACCTAGGAAATGACTAATGGATTGGGAGTCAAGACTCAGTTAAAAATCCCTGCCTCCCCCTTTTTCCCGACATTGCAAATCCTGATATATAAAAACTAAGAAGAGCCAACAATCCCTAAAAATTACCGAAACTCTTTGGAATTATCTCGCTCAACATTTGTGCACTGTGCATTTTCATTTTATATGTACACTTTTTTCATAAATAAAAACATTGAGTTTTCGCTCTCCCTTCATCCCTTAAACCAAAAACGCAAATAGATCACAAAAAAATGAAAATTTTAGAGTTCATGTACGGAAAAAAATTTAAAACAATAACAAATATAAGTAAAGAAAATTTATTCACACACCACAAATGAACACAAAAGTTTTGTGTTCCAAGTTTTGGAAATTCCACTAGTTCAACCCTAACAACTTGGAATTTTATAAGAAAGAAATTTCCTCCACACATGCTTAAAAAATGGATTTTCATGAGCTTTTGAAGAGAATAACAAACGCTCATTAAATTCTCAAGTGAACGTGCGGTGGGATATTATCCCGAGTCAAACAAGCCATTATTTTACCCATCTACAAAAAGCAGACCCAACGATCATGGATGATTGTAAAGTGATTAATCATGCTTAATGGGCTATATTACCCTAGTAAATAACTTATGGATTAGGAGTCAAGACTCAGTTAAAAATCCCTGCCTCCCCCTTTTTCCCGATGATTGCGAAACCTGATATATAAAAACTAAGAAGAGCTTCCAATCCCTAAAAATTACAGAAACTCTTTGCAATTATCTCTCTCTACATTTGTGCCTTGTGCATTTCCATTCTTCATGTACTCTTTTTTCTTAAAACAAAACTTTGAGTTTTCGCTCTCCCTTCATCCCGTAAACCAAAAAGGCAAATAGATCACAACAAAATATAAATTTTGGAGAGCAAGTACGGAAAAAATTTATAACAATAACAAATGTAAGTAAAGAAAATTTATTCACACACCACAAATGAACACAAAAGTTTGTTGTCCAAGTTTGGGAAATTCCACTACTTCAACCCCAACAGCTTGAAATTTTATAGGAAAGTGATTTCCTACACACATGCTTTAAAAATGGATATGCATGTTTTAAACATGTTAAAGATGCAAATCACTTATGGATCCAAAGCTTTTGAAGAGAATAACAAACACTCATTAAGTTCTCAAGTGAATGTGCGGTGGGATATTTACACGAGTCAAAAAAGCCATTATTTTGCCCATCTACAAAAAGCTGACCCAACGATCATGGATGAATGTAAAGTGATTTATCATACGAAATGGGGGTATACTACCCTAATAAATGACTTATGGATTGGGAGTCAAGACTCAGTTAAAAATCCCTGCCTCCCCCTTTTCCCCGACGATTGTAAAACCTGGTATATAAATACTAAGAAGAGCTTACAATCCCTAAAAGTTATAGAAACTCTTTGGAATTATCTCTCTCTACATTTATGCATTGTGCATTTCCATTATACATGTACTCATTTTTCTTAAAACAAAACTTTGAGTTTTCGCTCTCCCTTCATCCCGTAAACCAAAAAGGCAAATAGATCACAACAAAATGAAAGTTTTTGAGTTCAAGTACAGAAAAAATTAAAAACAATAACAAAAGTAAGTAAAGAAAATTTATTCAAACACCACAAATGAACACAAAAGTTGTTGTCCAAGTTTGGGAAATTCCACTAGTTCAACCCTAACAGCTTGAAATTTTATAAGAAAGAGATTTCCTCCACACACGCTTAAAAAATGGATATTCATGTTTTAAACATGTTAAAGATGCAAATCACCTATGGATCCAAAGCTTTTGAAGAGAATAACAAACGCTCATTGAATTCTCAAGTGAACGTGCGGTGGGATATTTACCCGAGTCAAACAACCCATTATTTTGCCCATCTACAAAAAGCTGATCCAACGATCATGGATGATTGTCAAGTGGTTTATCTTTCGTAACGGGATATATTACCCTAAGAAATGACTTATGGATTGGGAGTTAAGACTCAGTTAAAAATCCCCACCTCCTTCTTTTTCCTGACGATTGCAAAACCTGATATATAAAAACTAAGAAGAGCTTAAAATCCCTAAAAATTACAGAAACTCTTTGGAACTATCTCGCTCTACATTTGTGCACTGTGCATTTTCATTTTAGATATACACTTTTTGAATAAATTAAAACTTTGAGTTTTCGCGCTCCCTTCATCCCGTAAACAGAAAACGCAAATAGATCACAATAAAATGAAAATTTTAGAGTTCATGTACGGAAAAAAATTTAAAACAATAACAAATGTAAGTAAAGAAAATTTATTCACACACCACAAATGAACACAAAAGTTTTCTGTTCCAAGTTTGGCAAATTCCACTAGTTCAACCCTAACAGCTTGGAATTTTATAAGAAAGAGATTTCCTCCACATGTGCTTAAAAAATGGATTTGCATGAGCTTTTGAAGAGAATAACAAACGCTCATTAAATTCTCAAGTGAACGTGCGGTGGGACATTTACCCGAGTCAAACTAGCCATTATTTTTCCCATCTACAAAAGTTGTCCCAACGATCATGGTTGATTGTAAAGTGAATTATCATGCTTAACGGGCTATATTACCCTAATAAAAGACTTATGGATTGGGAGTCAAGACTCAGTTAAAAATCCCTACCTCTCCCTTTTTCCCGAAGATTGCAAAACCTGATATATAAAAACTAAGAAGAGCTTACAATCCCTAAAAATTACAGAAACTCTTTGGAATTATCTCTCTCTATGTTTGTGCATTGTGCATTTCCATTCTACATGTACTCTTTTTTCTTAAAAAAAACTTTGAGTTTTCACTCTCCCTTCATCCCGTAAACCAAAAAGGCAAATAGATCACAACAAAAGGAAAATTTTGGAGTTCAAGTACGGAAAAAATTTAAAACAATAACAAATGTAAGTAAAGAAAATTTATTCACACACCACAAATGAACACAAAAGTTTTCATGTCCAAGTTTGGGAAATTCCACTAGTTCAACACCAACAGCTTGGAATTTTATAGGAAAGAGATTTCTTACACACATGCTTTAAAAATGGATATGCATGTTTTAAACATGTTAAAGATGCAAATCACCTATGGATCCAAAGCTTTTGAAAAGAATAACAAACACTCATTAAATTCTCAAGTGAAAGTGCGGTGGGATATTTACCCGAGTCAAACAAGCCATTATTTTGCCCATCAACAAAAAGCTGACCCAACGATCATGGATGATTGTAAAGTAATTTATCATGCGTATCGGGCTATATTACCGTAATAAATGACTTATGGATTGGGACTCAAGACTCATTTAAAAATCCCTGCCTCCCCCTTTTTCCTGACGATTGCTGAACTTGATATATAAAAACTAAGAGGATCTTACAATCCCTAAAAATTACAGATACTCTTTGGAATTATCTCGCTCTACATTTGTGCATTGTGCATTTCCATTCTACATGTACTGTTTTTGCTCAAAACAAAACTTTGAGTTTTCGCTCTCCCTTCATCTCGTAAACCAAAAAGGCCATTAGATCACAACAAAATCAAAATTTTAGAGTTCATGTAGGGAAAAAAATTTAAAACAATAACAAATGTAAGTAAAGAAAATTTATTCACACACCACAAATGAACACAAAAGTTTTGTTGTCCAAGTTTGGGAAATTCCACTAGTTCAACCCCAACAGCTTGGAATTTTATAGGAAAAAGATTTCTTCCACACAAGCTTTAAAAATGGCTATGCATGTTTTTAACATGTTAAAGATGCAAATCACCTATGGAACCAAAGTTTTTGAAGAGAATAACAAACACTCATTAAATTCTCAACTGAACGTGCGGTGGGATATTTACCCGAGCCAAAAAACCCATTATTTTGCCCATCTACAATTAGCTGACCCAATGATCATGGTTGATTGTAAAGTGATTTATCATGCATAACGAGCTATATTACCCTAAGAAATGACTTATGGATTGGGAGTCAAGACTCAGTTAAAAATCCCTACCTCTCCCTTTTTCCCGACGATTACAAAACCTGATATATAAAAACTAAGAGGAGCTTACAATCCCTAAAAATTACAGAAACTCTTTGGAATTATCTCTCTCTACGTTTGTGCATTGTGCATTTCCATTCTACATGTACTCTTTTTTATTAAAACAAATCTTTGAGTTTTCGCTCTCCCTTCATCCCGTAAACCAAAAAGGCAAAAAAATCACAACAAAATGAAAATTTTGGAGTTCAAGTACTGAAAAAATTTAAAACCATAACAAATGTAAGTAAATAAAATTTATTCACACACCACAAATGAACACAGAAGTTTGTTGTCCAAGTTTGGGAAACTCCACTAGTTCAACCCCAACAGCTTGGAATTTTATAGGAAAGTGATTTTCTACACACATGCATTAAAATTGGATATGCTTGTTTTAAACAAGTTAAAGATGCAAATCACCTATGGATCCAAAGCTTTTGAAGAGAATAACAAACGCTAAGTAAATTCTCAAGTGAACGTGCGGTGGGATATTTACCCGAGTCAAACAACCCATTATTTTGCCCATCAACAAAAAGCTGACCCAACGATCATGGATGATTGTAAAGTAATTTATCATGCGTAACGGGCTATATTACCCTAATAAATGACTTCTAGATTGGGACTCAAGACTCATTTGAAAATCCCTGCCTCCCCCTTTTTCCTGACGATTGCAAAACCTGATATATAAAAACTAAGAAGATCTTACAATCCCTAAAAATTACAGACACTCTTTGGAATTATCTCTCTCTACATTAGTGCATTGTGCATTTCCATTCTACAGGTACTCTTTTTGCTTAAAACAAAACTTTGAGTTTTAGCTCTCCCTTCATCTCGTAAACCAAAAAGGCCAATAGATCACAACAAAATCAAAATTTTAGAGTTCATGTACGGAAAAAAATTTAAAATAATTACAAATGTAAGTAAAGAAAATTTATTCAGACACCACAAATGAACACAAAAGTTTTGAAATCCAAGTTTGGGAAATTCCACTAGTTCATCCCCAACAACTTGGAATTTTATAGGAAAGAGATTTCCTCCACACATGCTTTAAAAATGGATATGCATGTTTTTAACATGTTAAAGATGAAAATCACCTATGGATCCAAAGCTTTTGAAGAGAATAACAAACGCTCATTAAATTCTCAAGTGAATGTGCGGTGGGATATTTACCCAAGTCAAGCAAGCCATTATTTTGCCCATCTACAAAAAGCTGACCCAACGATCATGGATGATTGTAAAGTGATTTATCATGCTTAACGGGCTATATTGCCCTAATAAATGACTTATGTATTGGGAGTCAAGACTCAGGTAAAAATCCCAGCCTCCCCATTTTTCCCGACGATTGCAAAACCTGATATATAAAAACTAAGAAGAGCTTACAATCCCTAAAAAATACAGAAACTTTTTGGAATTATCTCTCTCTACATTTGTGCATTGTGCATTTCCATTATACATGTATTCTTTTTTTTTAAAACAAAAATTTGAGTTTTCGCTCTCCCTTCATCCCGTAAACCAAAAAGGTGAATAGATCACAACAAAATGAAAATTTTGGAGTTCAAGTACGGAAAAAATATAAAACAATAACAAATGTAAGTAAAGAAAATTTATTCACACACCACAAATGAACACAAAAGTTTGTTGTCCAAGATTGGGAAATTCCACTAGTTCAACCCCAACAGCTTGGAATTTTATAAGAAAGAGATTTCCTCCACACATGCTTTAAAAATGTATTTGCATGTTTTAAACATGTTAAAGATTCAAATCACCTATGGATCCAAAGCTTTTGAAAAGAATAACAAACGCACATTAAATTCTCAATTGAATCTCCGGTGGGATATTTACCCGAGTCAAACAACCCATTATTTTGCCCATCTACAAAAAGCTGACCCAACGATCATGGATGTTTGTAAAGTGATTTATCATGCGTAACGGGCTATATTACCCTAATAAATGACATATGGATTGGGACTCAAGACTCATTTAAAAATCCCTGCCTCCCCCTTTTTCCCGACGATTGCAAAACCTGATATATAAAAACTAAGAAGAACTTAGAATCCCTAAAAATTACAGATACTCTTTGGAATTATCTCTCTCTACATTTGTGCATTGTGCATTTCCATTCTACATGTACTCTTTTTTCTTGAAACAAAACTTTGAGTTTTTGCTCTCCCTTCATCCCGTAAACCAAAAAGGCGAATAGATCACAACAAAATGAAAATTTTGGAGTTCAAGTACGGAAAAATTTTAAAACAATAACAAATGTAAGTAAAGAAAATTTATTCACACACCATAAATGAACATAAAAGTTTGTTGTCCAAGTTTGGGAAATTCTACTAGTTCAACACTACCAGCTTGGAATTTTATAAGATAGAGATTTCCTCCACACATGCTTAAAAAATGGATTTGCATGTTTTAAACATGTTAAAGATGCAAATATCCTATGGATCGATAGCTTTTGAAGAGAATAATAAACGCTCATTAAATTCTCAAGTGAACGTGCGGTAGGATATTTACCCGAGTCAAACAAGCCATTATTTTGCCCATCTTCAAAAGCTAACCCAACGATCATGGATGATTGTAAAGTAATTTATCATGCTTAATGGGCTATATTACCCTGACGAATGACTTATGGATTGCGAGTCAAGACTCAGTTAAAAATCCCTGTCTCCCCCTTTTTCCCGACGATTGCAAAACCTGATATATAAAAACTAAGAAGAGCTTTCAATCCCTAAAAATTATAGAAACTCTAATAAATTATCTCTCTCTGTATTTGTGCACTGTGCATTTTCATTTTGATGTACACTTTTTTCATAAATCAAAACTTTGAGTTTTCTCTCTCCCTTCATCCCGTAAACCAAAAACGCAAGTAGATCACAACAAAATGAAAATTTTAGAGTTCATGTACAGAAAAAAATGTAAAACAATAACAAATGTAAGTAAAGAAAATTTATTCACACACCACAAATGAACACAAAATTTTTGTTGTCCAAGTTTGGGAAATTCCACTAGTTCAACCCCAACAGGTTGGAATTTTATAGGAATGAGATTTCCTACACACATCCTTTAAAAACAGATATGCATGTTTTAAACATTTTAAAGATGCAAATCACCAACGCACCCAAAGCATTTGAAGTGAATAACAAACGCTCGTTAAATTCTCAAGTGAACGTGCGGTGGGATATTTACCCGAGTCAAACACGCCATTATTTTGCCCATCTAAAAAAAGCTGACCCAACGATCATGGATGATTGTAAAGTGATTTATCATGCTTAACGGGCTATATTACCCTAACAAATGACTTATGGATTGGGTGTAAAGACTCAGTTAAATATCCGTGCATCCCCCTTTTTCTCGACGATTGCAAAACCTGATATATAAAAACTAAGAAGAGCTTACAATCCCTAAAAATTGCAGAAACTCTTTGGAATTGTCTCTCGCTACATTTGTGCATTGTGCATTTCCATTCTACATGTACTCTTTTTTCTTAAAAAAAACTTTGAGTTTTCGCTCTCCCTTCATCCCGTAAACCAAAAAGGCGAACAAATCACAACAAATGAAAATTTTGGAGTTCAAGTACGGAAAAAAATTAAAACAATAACAAATGTAAGTAAATAAAACTTATTCACACACCACAAATGAACACAAAAGTTTTGTTGTCCAAGTTTGGGAAATTCTACTAGTTCAACCGTAACAACTTGGAATTTTATAAGAAAGAGATTTCCTCCACACATGCTTAAAAAATGTATTTGCATGTTTTAAACATGTTAAAGATGCAAATTATCTATGGATCCAAAGCTTTTGAAGAGAATAACAAACGCTCATTAAATTCTCCAGTGAATGTGCGGTGGGATATTTACCCGAGTCAAACAAGCCATTATTTTGCCCATCTAATAAAAGCTAACCCAACGATCATGGATGATTGTAAAGTGATTTATCATGCGTAACGGGTTATATTACCCTAATAAATGACTTATGGATTGGGAGTCAAGACTCAGCTAAAAATGCCTGCCTCCCCCTTTTTCCCGACGATTGCAAAACCTGATATATAAAAACTAAGAAGATCTTACAATCCCTAAAAATTACATATACTCTTTGGAATTATCTCTCACTACATTTGTGCATTGTGCATTTCCCTTCAACAAGTACTCTTTTTTCTTAAAAAAAAACTTTGAGTTTTCGCTCTCCCTTCATCCCAAAACCAAAAAGGCGAAGAGATCACAACAAAATGAAAATTTTGGAGTTCAGGTACGGAAAAAGTTTAAAACAATAACAAATGTAAGTAAAGAAAATTTATTCACAGACCACAAATGAACACAAAAGTTTTGTTGTCACTGTTTGGGAAATTCCACTAGTTCAACCCTAACAGCTTGGAATTTTATAAGAAAGAGATTTCCTCCAGACATGCTTAAAAAATGGATTTGCATGTTTAAAACATGTTAAAGATACAAATCACCGATGGATCCAAAGCTTTTAAAGAGAATAACAAACGCTCATTAAATTCTCAAGTAAACGTGCGGTGGAATATTTAACCGAGTCAAACAACCCATTATTTTGCCCATCTACAAAAAGCTGACCGAACGATCATGGATGATTGTAAAGTAATTTATCATGCGTAACGGGCTATATTACCCTAATAAATAACTTATGGATTGGGAGTCAAGACTCAATTAAAAGTCCTTGCCACCCCCATTTTCCCGACGATTGCAAAACCTGATATATAAAAACTAAAAAGAGCTTACAATCCCTAAAAATTACAAAACGCTTTGGAATTATCTCTCTCTACATTTGTGCATTGTGCATTTCCATCCTACATGTACTCTTTTTGCTTAAAACAAAACTTTGAGTTTTCGCTCTCCCTTCATCTCGTAAACCAAAAAGGCAAATAGATCACAACAAAATAAAAATTTTAGAGTTCATGTTCGGAAAAAAATTTAAAACAATAAGAAATGAAAGTAAATAAAATTTATTCACACACCAAAAATGAACACAAAAGTTTGTTGTCAAAGTTTGGGAAATTCCACCAGTACAACCCCAACAGCTTGGAATTTTATAGGAAAGTGATTTCCTACACACATGCTTTGAAAATGGATATGCATGTTTTAAATATGTTAAAGATGCAAATCATCTATGGATCCAAAGCTTTTGAAGAGAATAACAAACGCTCAGAAAATTCTCAAGTGAACGTGCGGTGGGATATTTACCCGTTATAAACAACCCATTATTTTTCCCATCTACAAAAAGATGACCCAACAATCATGGATGATTGTAAAGTGATTTATCTTGCGTAATGGGCTATATTACCCTAAGAAATGACGTATGGATTGGGAGTCAAGACTCAGTTAAAAATCCCTGCCTCCCCCTTTTTCCCGACGATTGCAAAACCTGATATATAAAAACTAAGAAGAGCTTACAATCCCTAAAAATTACAGAAACTTATTGGAATTATCTCTCTCTACACATGTGTACTGTGCCTTTTCATTTTAGATTTACACGTTTTTCATAAATCAAAACATTGAGTTTTTGCTCTCCCTAAATCCCGTAAACCAAAAACGCAAATAGATCACAACAAAATGAAAATTTGAGAGTTCTTGTGCGGAAAAAAATTTAAATCAATAACAAATGTAAGTAAAGAAAATTTATTCACACACCACAAATGAACACAAAAGTTTTGTTGTCCAAGTTTGCGAAATTCCACTAGTTCAACCCTAACAGCTTGGAATTTTATAAGAAAGAGATTTCCTCCACACATGCTTAAAAAATGGATATGCATGTTTTAAACATGTTCAAGATGCAAATCACCTATGGATCCATAGCTTTTGAAGAAAATAACAAACGCTCATTAAATTCGCAAGTGAACGTGCGGTGGGATATTTACCCGAGTCAAAAAACCCATTATTTTTCCCATCTACAAAAAGCTGACCAAACGATCATGGATGATTGTAAAGTGATTTATCATGCTTAACGGGCTATATTACACTTTAATAAATGACTTATGGATTGGGAGTCCAGACTTAGTTAAAAATTCCTGCCTACCCCTTTTTCCCGATGATTGCAAAACCTGATATATAAAAACTAAGAAGAGCTTACAATCCCTAAAAATTACAGAAACTCTTCGGAATTATCTCTGTCGTATTTTGTGCATTGTGCATTTCCATTCTACATGTACACTTTTTTCTTATAACAAAACTTTTAGTTTTCGCTCGCCCTTATCCCGTAACCAAAAAAGGCAAATACATCACAACAAAATGAAAATTGTGGAGTTCAAGTACGCAAAAAATTTAAAACAATAACAAATGTAAGTAAAGAAAATTTATTCACACACCACAAATGAACACAAAAGTTTGGTGTCCAAGTTTGGGAAATTCCACCAGTTCAACCCCAACAGCTTGGAATTTTATAGGAAAGTGATTTCCTACACACATGCTTTAAAAATGGATATGCATGTTTTAAACATGTTAAAGATGCAAATCACCTATGGATCCAAAGCTTTTGAGGAGAATAACAAACGCTCATTAAATTCTCAAGTGAACGTGCAGTGAGATATTTACTCGAGTCAAACAACCCATTATTTTGTTCATCTACAAAAAGCAGACACAACGATCATGGATGATTGTAAAGTAATTTATCATACGTAATGGGCTATATTACCCTAAGAAATGACTTATGGATTGGGAGTCAAGACTCAGTTAAAAATCCCTGCCTCCCCCTTTTTCCCGACGATTGAAAAACCAGATATATAAAAACTAAGAAGAGCTTACAATCCCTAAAAATTATAGAAACTCTTTGGAATTATCTCTCTATACATTTGTGCATTGTGCATTTCCACTCTATATGTACTCTTTTTTCTTAAAACAAAACTTTGAGTTTTCGCTCTCCCTTCATCCCGTAAACCAAAAAGGCGAATAGATCACAACAAAATGAAAATTTTGGAGTTCAAGTATGGAAAAAATTTAAAACAATAACAAATGTAAGTAAAGAAAATTTATTCACACACCACAAATGAACACAAATTTTTTGTTGTCCAAGTCTGGGAAATTCCACTAGTTCAACCCTAACGGCTTGGAATTTTATAAGAAAAAGATTTCCTCCACACATGCTTAAAAAATGGATTTGCATGTTTGAAACATGTTTAAGATGCAAATCACCTATGGATCCATAGCGTTTGAAGAGAATAACAAACGCTCATTAAATTCTCAAGTGAAAGTACGGTGGGATATTAACCCAAGTCACACAACCCATTATTTTGCCCATCGACAAAAAGCTGACCCAACGATCATGGATGATTGTAAAGTGATTTATCATGCATAACGGGCTATATTACCCTAATAAATGACTTATGGATTGGGAGTCAAGACTCAGTTAAAAATCCCTGCCTCCCCCTTTTTCCCAACGATTGCAAAACCTGATATATAAAAACTAAGAAGAGCTTACAATCCCTAAAAATTAAAGAAACACTTTGGAATTATCTCCCTCTACATTTGTGCACTGTGCATTTTCATTTTAGACGTTCACTTTTTTCATAAATCAAAACTTTGAGTTTTCTCTCTACCTTCATCCCGTAAACCAAATACACAAATAGATCACAATAAAATGAAAATTTTAGAGTTCATGTATGGAAAAAAATTTAATACAATAACAAATGTAAGTAAAGAAAATTTATTCACACACCACAAATGAACACAAAAGTTTTGTTGTCCAAGTTTGGGAAATTCTACTAGTTCAACCCTAACAACTTGGAATTTTATAAGAAAGAGATTTCCTCCACACATGCTTAAAAAATGGATTTGCATGTTTTAAACATGTTAAAGATGCAAATCACCTATGGATCCATAGCTCTTGAAGAGAATAACAAACGCTCATTAAATTCTCAAGTGAACTTGCGCTGGGATATTTGCACGAGTCAAACAAGCCATTATTTTGCCCATCTACAAAAAGCTGACCCAACGATCATGGATAATTGTAAAGTAATTGATCATGCTCAATGGGCTATATTACCCTAAGAAATGACTTATGGATTGGGAGTCAAGACTCAGTTAAAATTCCCTGCCTCCCCCTTTTTCCCGACGATTGCAAAACCTGATATATGAAAACTAAGAAGAACTTACAATCCTTAAAAATTACAGAAACTCTTTGGAATTATCTCTCTCTACATTTGTGCATTGTGAATTTCCACCCTATATGTACTCTTTTTTCTTAAAAAAAAACTTTGAGTTTTCGCTCTCCCTTCATCCCGTAAACCAAAAAGGCGAATAGATCACAACAAAAAATAAATTTTGGAGTTCAAGTACGGAAAAAATTTATAACAATAACAAATGTACGTAAAGAAAATTTATTCACACACCACAAATGAACACAAAAGTTTTTTTGTCCAAGTTTGGGAAATTCCACTCGTTCAACCCTAACAGCTTGGAATTTTATAAGAAAGAGATTTCCTCCACATATGCTTAAAAAATGGATTTGCATGTTTTAAACATGTTAAAGATGCAAATCACCTATGGATCCAAATATTTTGAAGAGAATAATAAACTCTCATTAAATTCTCAAGTGAATGTGCGGTGGGATATTTACCTGAGTCAAACAACCCATTATTTTGCCCATCTACAAAAAGCTGACCCAACGATCATGGATGATTGTAAAGTGATTTATCATGCGTAACAGGCTATATTACCCTAATAAATGACTTTTGGATTGGGAGTCAAGACTCAGTTAAAAATCCCTGCCTCCCCCTTTTTCCCGACAATAGCAAAACCTGATATATAAAAACTAAGAAGAGCTTACAATCCCTAAAAATTACAGAAACTCTTTGGAATTATCTCTCTCTACGTTTGTGCATTGTGCATTTCCTTTCTACATGTACTCTTTCTTCTTAAAACAAAACTTTGAGTTTTCGCTCTCCCTTCATCCCGTAAACCAAAAAGGCAAATAGATCACAACAAAATGAAAATTTTGGAGTTCAAGTACGGAAAAATTTAAAACAATAAAAAATTTAAGTAAAGAAAATTTATTCACACACCACAAATGAACCCAAAAGTTTTCTTATCCGAGTTTGGGAAATTCCACTAGTTCAACCCCAACAGCTTGGAATTTTATACGAAAGAGATTTCCTACACACAATCTTTAAAAATGGATATGCATGTTTTAAACATGTTAAAGATGCAGATCACCTATGGATCCAAAGCTTTTGAAGTGAATAACAAACGCTTATTAAATTCTCAAGTGAACGTCCGGTGGGATATTTACCCGAGTCAAAAATCCCATTATTTTGCCCATCTACAAAAAGCTGACCCAACGATCATGGATGATTGTAAAGTGATTTATCATGTGTAACGTGCTATATTACCCTAAGAAATGACTTATGGATATGGAGTCAAGACTCAGTTAAAAATCCCTGCCTCTCCCTTTTTCCCGACGATTGCAAAACCTAATATATAAAAACTAAGAAAAGCTTACAATCCCTAAAAATTACAGAAACTCTTTGGAATTATCTCCTTCTACTTTTGTGCACTGTGCATTTTCATTTTAGATGTTCACTTTTCTCATAAATCAAAACTTTGAGTTTTTGCTCTCCCTTCATTCTGTAAACCAAAAACGCAGATAGATCACAACAAAATGAAAAGTTTAGAGTTCATGTACGGAAAAAAATTTAAAACAATAACAAATGTAAGTAAAGAAAATTTATTCACACACCACAAATGAACACAAAAGTTTTCTTGTCAAGTTTGGGAAATTCCACTAGTTCAACACCAACAGCTTGGAATTTTAGAGGAAAGAGATTTCCTACACACACGCTTTAAAAATGGATATGCATGTTTTAAACATGTTAAAGATGCAAATCACCAATGCACCCAAAGCATTTGAAGTGAATAACAAACGCTCATTAAATTCTCAAGTGAACGTGCGGTGGGATATTTACCCGAGTCAAACACGCTATTATTTTGCCCATCTACAAAAAGCTGACCCAACGATCATGGATGATTGTAAAGTGATTTATCATGCTTAACGGGCTATATTACCCTAACAAATGACTTATGGATTGGGTGTAAAGACTCAGTTAAATATCCGTGCATCCCCCTTTTTCTCGACGACTGCAAAACCAGATATATAAAAACTAAGAAGAGCTTACAATCCCTAAAAATTGCAGAAACTCTTTGGAATTGTCTCTCGCTACATTTTTGTATTGTGCATTTCCATTCTACATGTACTCTTTTTTCTTAAAAATAACTTTGAGTTTTCGCTCTCCCTTCATCCCGTAAACCAAAAAGGCGAACAGATCACAACAAAATGAAAATTTTGGAGTTCAAGTACGGAAAAAAATTAAAACAATAACAAATGTAAGTAAATAAAATTTATTCACACACCACAAATGAACACAAAAGTTTTCATGTCCAAGTTTGGGAAATTCTACTAGTTCAACCCAAACAACATGGAATTTTATAAGAAAGAGATTTTCTCCACACATGCTTAAAAAATGTATTTGCATGTTTTAAACATGTTAAAGATGCAAATTATCTATGGATCCAAAGCTTTTGAAGAGAATAACAAACGCTCATTAAATTCTCAAGTGAATGTGCGGTGGGATATTTACCCGAGTCAAACAAGCCATTATTTTGCCCGTCTAATAAAATCCGACCCAACGATCATGGATGATTGTAAAGTGATTTATCATGCGTAACGGGTTATATTACCCTAATAAATGACTTATGGATTGGGAGTCAAGACTCAGCTAAAAATGCCTGCCTCCCCCTTTTTCCCGACGATTGCAAAACCTGATATATAAAAACTAAGAAGATCTTACAATTCCTAAAAATTACAGATACTCTTTGGAATTATCTATCTCTACATTTGTACATTGTGCATTTCCATTCAACATGTACTCTTTTTTGTTAAAAAAAAACTTTGAGTTTTCGCTCTCCCTTCATCCCGTAAACCAAAAAGGCGAAGAGATCACAACAAAATGAAAATTTTGGAGTTCAAGTAGGGAAAAATTTTTAAACAATACCAAATGTAAGGAAAGAAAATTTATCACACACCACAAATGAACACAAATGTTTCTTGTCCAGGTTTGGGAAATTCCACTAGTTCAACCCCAACAGCTTGGATTTTTATAGAAAAGTGATTTCCTACACACATGCTTTAAAAAAAATGGACATGCAGGTTTTAAACATGTTAAAGATGCATATCACCTATGGATCCAAAGCTTTTGAAGAGAATAACAAACGCTCATTAAATTCTCAAGTGAACGTGCGGTGGGAAATTTTCCCGAGTCAAACAACCCATTATTTTGCATATCAAGAAAAATCTGACCCAACGATCATGGATGATTGTAAAGAGTTTTATCATGCGTAATGGGCTATATTACCCTAATAAATGACTTATGGATTGGGAGTCAAGACTCAGTTAAAAATACCTGCCACCCCCTTTTTCCCGACAATTGTAAAACCTGATATATAAAAACTAAGAAGAGCTTACAATCCATGAAAATTACAGAAACTCTTTGGAATGATCTCTCTCTACATTTGTGCATAGTGCATTTCCATTCTACATGTACTCTTTTTTCTTAAAACAAAACTTTGCGTTTTCACTCTCCCTTCATCCCGTAAACCAAAAAGGCGATTAGATCACAATAAAATGAAAATTTTGGAGTGCAAGTACGGAAAAAATTTAAAACAATAACAAATGTAAGTAAAGAAAATTTATTCACACACCACAAATGAACAAAAAAGTTTTTTTGTCCAAGTTTGGGAAATTCCACTAGTTCAACCCCAATAGATTGCAATTTTATAGGAAAGTGATTTCCTACACACATGCTTTAAAAATGGATATGCATGTTTTAAACATGTTAAAGATGCAAATCACCTATGGATATTTACCCGAGTCAAACAACCCATTATTTTGCCCATCTACAAAAAGCTGACCCAACGATCATGGATGATTGTAAAGTGATTTATCATGCGTAACGGGCTCTATTACCCTAAGAAATGACATATGGATTGGGAGTCAAGACTCAGTTAAAAATCCCAGCCTCCCCCTTTTTCCCGACGATTGCAAAACCTGATATATAAAAACTAAGATGAGCTTGCAATCCTTAAAAATTACAGAAACTCTTTGGAATTATCTCTCTCCATATTTGTGCACTGTGCTTGTTAATTTTAGATGTACACTTTTTTCATAAATCAAAACTTTGAGTTTTCGCTATCCCTTCATCCCGTAAACCAAAAACGCAAATAGATCACAACAAAATGAAAATTTTAGAGTTCATGTGTGGAAAAATATTTAAAACAATAACAAACGTAAGTAAAGAAAATTTATTCACACACCACAAATGAACACAAAAGTTTTGTTGTCCAAGTTTGCGAAATTCTACTAGTTCAACTCTAACAGGTTTGAATTTTATAAGAAAGAGATTTTCTCCACACATGCTTAAAAAATGGATTTGTATGTTTTAAACATGTTAAAGATGCAAATCACCTATGGATCCATAGCTTTTGAAGAGAATAACAAACGCTCATTAAATTCTTAAGTGAACGTGTAGTGGGATATTTACCCGAGTCAAACAAGCCATTATTTTGCCCATCAGTTAAAAATCCCTGCCTCCCCCTTTTTACCGACGATTGCAAAACCTGATATATAAAAACTAAGAAGAGCTTATAATCCCTAAAAATTAAAGAAACTCTTTTGAATTATCTTTGTCTACATTTTTACATTGTGCAATTCCATTCTACATTTACTCTTTTTTCTTAAAACAAAACTTTGAGTTTTCGCTCTCCCTTCATCTCGTAAACGAAAAAGGCAAATAGATCACAACAAAATGAAAATTTTGGAGTTCAAGTACGGAAAAAATTTAAAACAATAAAAAATTTAAGTAAAGAAAATTTATTCACACACCACAAATGAACACAAAAGTTTTGTTGTCCAAGTTTGGGAAATTCCACAAGTTCAACCCTAACAACTTGGAATTTTATAAGAAAAAGATTTCCTCCACACATGCTAAAAAAAAGGATTTGCATGTTTTAAACATGTTAAAGATGCAAATCACCTATGGATCCAAAGCTTTTGAAGAGAATAACAAACGCTCATTAAATTCTCAAGTGAACGTGAGGTGGAATATTTACTTGAGTCAAACAAACCATTATTTTGCCCATCAACAAAAAGCTGACCCAACGATCATGGATGATTGTAAAGTAATTTATCATGTGTAACGGGCTATTTTACCCTAATAAATGACTTATGGATTTGGAGTCAAGACTCAGTTAAAAATCCTTGCCTCCCCCTTTTTCCAGACAATTGCCAAACCTGATATATAAAAACTAAGAAGAGCTTACAATCCCTGAAAATTACAAAAAATCTTTGGAATTATTTCTCTCTACATTTGTGCATTGTTCATTTCCATTCTACTTGTACTCTTTTTGCTTAAAACGAAACTTTGAGTTTTCGCTCTCCCTTCATCCAGTAAACCAAAAAGGCAAATAGATCACAACAAAAAAAAAATTTTAGAGTTCATGTACGGGAAAAAATTTAAAACAATAACAAATGTAAGTAAAGAAAATTTATTCACACACCACAAATGAACACAAAAGTTTTGTTGACCAAGTTTGGGAAATTCCACTACTTCAACACTAACAGCTTGGAATTTTATAAGAAAGAGATTTCCTCCACACATGCTTAAAAAATGGATTTGCATGTTTTAAACATGTTAAAGATGCACATCACCTATGGATCCAAAGCTTTTGAAGAGAATAATAAACGCTCATTAAATTCTCAAGTGAACGTTCGGTGGATTATTTACCCGAGTCAAACAACCCATTATTTTGCCCATCTACAAAAAGCTGACCCAACGATCATGGATGATAGTAAAGTGATTTATCATGCATAACGGGCTATATTAGCCTAATAAATGACTTATGGATTGGGAGTCAAGACTCAGTTAAAAATCCCTGCCTCCCCCTTTTTCCCGACGATTGCAAAACCTGATATATAAAAACTAAGAAGAGCTTACAATCCCTAAAAATTAAATTAACTCTTTGGAATTATCTCTCTCTACGTTTGAGCATTGTGCATTTACATTCTACATGTACTCTTTTTTCCTGAAACAAAACTTTGAGTTTTCGCTCTCCCTTGATCCCGTAAACCAAAAAGGCAAATAGATCACAACAAAATGAAAATTTTGGAGTTCAAGTACGGAAATAATTTAAAACAATAACAAATGTAAGTAAAGAAAATTTATTCACACACCACAAATGAACACAAAAGTTTTCTTGTCCAAGTTTGGGAAATTCCACCAGTTCAACCCCAACATCTTGGAATTTTATAGGAAAGAGATTTCCTACACACATCCTTTAAAACTGGATATGCATGTTTTAAATATTTTAAAGATGCGAATCACCTATGGATCCAAAGCTTTTGAAGAGAATAACAAACGCTCATTAAATTCTAGAGTGAACGTGCAGTGGGATATTTACCCGAGTCAAACAAGCTATTATTTTGCCCATCTACAAAAAGCTGACCCAACGATCATGGATGATTGTAAAATGATTTATCATGTGTAACGGGCTATATTACCCTAATAAATGACGTATGGATTGGGAGTCAAGACTCAGTTAAAATTCCCTGCCTCCCCCTTTTTCCCCACGATTGCAAAACCTGATATATAAAAACTAAGAAGAGCTTACAATCCCTAAAAATTACAGAAAATCTTTGGAATTATCTCTCTCTACGTTTGTGCATTGTGCATTTCCATTCTACATGTACTCTTTTTTCTTAAAACAAAACTTTGAGTTTTCGCTCTCCCTTCATCCCGTAAACCAAAAAGGTAAATAGATCACAACAAAATGAAAATTTTGGAGTTCAAGTACGGAAAAAATTTAAAACAATAACAAATGCTAGTAAAGAAAATTTATTCACACACCACAAATGAACACAAAAGTTTTCTTTTCCAACTTTGGGAAATTCCACTAGTTTAACCCCAACAGCTTGAAATTTTATAGGAAAGAGATTTCCTACACACATCCATTAAAAATGGATATGCATGTTTTAAACATTTTAAAGAAGCAAATAACCTATGGATCCAAAGCTTTTGAAGAGAATAACAAACGCTCATTAAATTCTAAAGTGAACGTGCCGTTCGATATTTACCCGAGTCAAACAAGCCATTATTTTGCCCATCTACAAAAAGCTGACCCAACGATTATGGATGATTGTAAAGTGATATATCATGCTTAACGGGCTATATTACCCTAACAAATGACTTATCGATTGGGAGTCAAGACTCAGTTAAAAATCCCTGCCTCTCCCTTTTTCCCGATGATAGCAAAACCTGATATATAAAACTAAGAAGAGCTTACAATTATTAAAAATTACAGAATTTCTTTGGAATTATCTCTCTCTGTATTTGTGCACTGTGCATTTTCATTTTAGATGTACACTTTTTTCATAAATCAAAACTTAGAGTTTTCGCTCTCCCTTCATCCCGTAAACCAAAAACGCAATTAGATCACAACAAAATGAAAATTTTAGAGTTCATGTACGAAAAAAATTTAAAACAATAACAAATGTAAGAAAAGAAATTTTATTCGCACACCACAAATGAACACAAAAGTTTTCTTGCCCAAGTTTGGGAAATTCCACTAGTTCAACCCTAACCGCTTGGAATTTTATAAGAAAGAGATTTCCTCCACACATTCTTAAAAAATGGCTTTGCATGTTTGAAACATGTTAAAGATGCAAATCACCTATGGATCCATAGCTTTTGAAGAGAATAACAAACGCTCATTAAATTCTCAAGTGAAAGTGCGGTGGGATATTTACCCGAGTCAAACAACCCATTATTTTGCCCATCTACAAAAAGCTGACCCAACGATCATGGATGATTGTAAAGATATTTATCATGTGTAACGGGCTATATTACCCTAATAAATGACTTATGGATTGGGAGTCAAGACTCAGTTAAAAATTCCTGCCTCCCCCTTTTTCCCGTCGATTGCAAAACCTGATATATAAAAACTAAGAAGAGCTTACAATCCCTAAAAATTGCAGAAACTCTTTGGAATATCTCTCTCTGTATTCATGCACTGTTCATTTTCATTTCAGATGTACACTTTTTTCATAAATCAAAACTTTGAGTTTTCTCTCTCCCTTCATCCCGTAAACCAAAAACGCAAATAGACCACAACAAAATGAAAATTTTAGAGTTCATGTACGGAAAAAAATTTAAAACAATAAAAAATGTAAGTAAAGAAAATTTATTCACACACCAAAAATTAACACAAAAGTTTTGTTGTCCAAGTCTGGGAAATTCCACTAGTTCAACCCTAACAACTTGGAATTTTATAAGAAAGAGATTTCCTCCACACATGCTTAAAAAATGGATTTGCATGTTTGAAACATGTTAAAGATGCAAATCACCTATGGATCCATAGCTTTTGAAGAGAATAACAAACGCTCATTAAATTCTCAAGTGAAAGTGCAGTGGGATATATACCCGAGTCAAACAACCCATTATTTTGCCCATCGACAAAAAGCTGACCCAACGATCATGGATGATTGTAAAGTGATTTATCATGCGTAACGGGCTATATTACCCTAATAAATGACTTATGGATTGGGAGTCAAGACTCAGTTAAAAATCCTTGCCTCCCCCTTTTTCCCGACGATTGCAAAACCTGATATATAAAAACTAAGAAGAGCTTACAATCCCTAAAAATTACAGAAAATCTTTGGAATTATCTCCCTCTACATTTGTTCATTGTGAATTTCCATTCTACATGGTCTCTTTTTTCTCAAAACAAAACTTTGAGTTTTCGGTCTCCCTTCATCCCGTAAACCAAAAAGGCGAATAGATCACAACAAAATGAAAATTTTGGAGTTCAAGTACGGAAAAAATTTAAAACAATAACAAATGTAAGTAAAGAAAATTTATTCACACACCACAAATGAACACAAAAGTTTTGTTGTCCAAGTTTGGGAAATTCCAGTAGTTCAACCCCAACAGCTTGCAATTTTGTAGGAAAGTGATTTCCTACACACATGCTTCAAAAATGGATATGCATGTTTTAAACATGTTAAAGATGCAAATCACCTATGGATCCAAAGCTTTTGAAGAGAATAACAAACACTCTTTAAATTCTCAATTGAACGTGCGGTGGGATATTTACCCGAGTAAAAAAACCCATTATTTTGCCCATCTACAAAAAGCTGACCCAACGATCATGGATGATTGTAAAGTGATTTATCATGCGTAACGGGCTATATTACCCTAGGAAATGACTTATGGATTGCGAGTCAAGACTCAGTTAAAAATCCCTTCCTCCCCTTTTTCCCAGCAATTGCAAAACCTGATATATAAAAATTAAGAAGAGCTTACAATCCCTTAAAATTACAGAAACTCTTTGAAATTATCTCGCTCTACATTTGTGCACTGTGCATTTTCATTTTAGATGTTCACTTTTTTCATAAATCAAAACTTTCAGTTTTCGTTGTCCCTTCATCCCTTAAACCAAAAACGCAAATAGATCACAACAAAATGAAAATTTTAGAGTTCATGTATGGAAAAAAATTTAATACAATAAGAAATGCAAGTAAAGAAAATTTATTCACACACCACAAATGAACACAAAAGTTTTGTTGTCCAAATTTGGGAAATTCTACTAGTTCAACCCTAAAAACTTGGAATTTTATAACAAAGAGATTTCCGCCACACATGCTTAAAAAATGGATTTGCATGTTTTAAACATGTTAAAGATGCAAATCACCTATGGATCCATAGCTTTTGAAGAGAATAACAAACGCTCATTAAATTCTCAAGTGAACGTGCAGTGGGATATTTACCCGAGTCAAATAAGCCATTATTTTGCCCATCTACAAAAAGCTGACCCAACGATCATGGATAATTGTAAAGTGATTTATCATGCTTAATGGGCTATATTACCCTAATAAATGACTTAAGGATTGGGAGTCAAGACTCAGTTAAAAATCCCTGCCTCCCCCTTTTTCCCGACGATTACAAAACCTGATATATAAAAACTAAGAAGAGCTTACAATCCCTAAAAATTACAGAAACACTTTGGAATTATCTCTCTCTACATTTGTGCATTGTGCATTTCCACTCTATATGTACTCATTTTTCTTAAAACAAAACTTTGAGTGTTCGATCTCCCTTCATCCCGTAAACCAAAAAGGCGAATAGATCACAACAAAATGAAAATTTTGGAGTTCAAGTACGGAAAAAATTTAAAGCAATAAAAAATTTAAGTAAAGAAAATTTATTCACACACCACAAATGAACACAAAAGTTTTCTTGTCCAAGTTTGGGAAATTCCACTAGTTCAACCCCAACAGCTTGGAATTTTATAGGAAAGAGATTTCCTACACACATGCTTTAAAAATGGATATGCATGTTTTAAACATGTTAAAGATGCAAATCACCTATGGATCCAAAGCTTTTGAAGTGAATAACAAACGCTTATTAAATTCTCAAGTGAACGTGTGGTGGGATATTTACCCGAGTCAAAATTCCCTTTATTTTGTCCATCAACAAAAAGGTTACCCAACGATCATGGATGATTGTTAGGTGATTTATCATGCGTAACGGGCTATATTACCCTAACAAATGACTAATGGATTGGGAGTCAAGACTCAGTTAAAAATCCCTTCCTCCCCCTTTTTCCCAACATTTGCAAAACCTGATATATGAAAACGAAGAAAAGCTTACAATCCCTTAAAATTACAGAAACTCTTTGGAATTATCTCCCTCAACATTTGTGCACTGTGCATTTTCATTTTAGATGTTCACTTTTTTCATAAATCAAAACTTTGAGTTTTTGCTCTCCCTCCATTCCGTAAACAAAAAACGCAAATAGATCACAACAAAATGAAAATTTTAGAGTTCATGTACGGGAAAAACTTTAAAACAATAACAAATCTAAGTAAAGAAAATTTATTCACACACCACAAATGAACACAAAAGTTTAGTTGTCAAGTTTGGGAAATTCCACTAGTTCAACACCAACAGCTTGGAATTTTATAGGAAGGAGATTTCCTACACACATGCTTTAAAAATGGATATGAATGATTTAAACATGTTAAAGACGCAAATCACCTATGCATGCAAAGCTTTTTAAGTGAATAACACACACTCATTAAATTCTCAAGTGAACGTGTGGTGGGATATTTACCTGAGTCAAACAATCTATTATTTTGCCCATCTACAAAAAGCTGACCCAACGATCATGGATGATTGTAAAGTGATTTATCATGCGTAACAGGCTATATTACCCTAATAAATGATTTATGGATTGGGATTCAAGATTCAACTAAAAATCCCAGCCTCCCCCTTTTTCCCGACGATTGCAAAACCTGATATATAAAAACTAAGACGATCTTACAATCCCTAAAAATTATAGATACTCTTGGCAATTATCTCTCTCTATATTTGTGCATTGTGCATTTCCATTCAACATGTACTCTTTTTTCTTAAAACAAAACTTTGAGTTTTCGCTCTCCCTTCATCTCGTAAACCAAAAAGGTGAATAGATCACAACAAAATGAAAATTTTGGAGTTCAAGTACGGAAAAAATTAAAAACAATAACAAATGTAAGTAAATAAAATTTATTCACACACCACAAATGAACACAAAAATTTTGTTGTGCAAGTTTGGGAAATTCCACTAGTTCAACCCCAACAGCTTCGAATTTTATTGGAAAAAGATTTCCTACACACATGCTTTAAAAATGGATATGCAGGTTTTAAACATGTTAAAGATGCAAATCACCTATGGAAGCAAAGCTTTCGAAGAGAATAACAAACGCTCATTAAATTTTCAAGTGAACGTGCGGTGGGATATTTACCCGAGTCAAACAACCCAATATTTTGCCCATCGACAAAAATCTGACCCAACGATCATGGATGATTGTAAAGTGATTTATCATGCGTAATGGGCTATATTACCCTAAAAAATGACTTATGGATTGGGAGTCAAGACTCAGTTAAAAATCCCTGCCACCCCCTTTTTCCCGACAATTGTAAAACCTGATATATAAAAACTAAGAAGAGCTTACAATCCTTAAAAATTATAGAAACTCTTTGGCATTATCTCTCTCTACATTTGTGCATTGTGCATTTCCATTCTATATGTACTCTTTTTTCTTTAAACAAAACTTTGAGTTTTCGCTCTCCCTTCATCCCGTAAACCAAAAAGGCGAATAGATCACGACAAAATGAAAATTTTGGAGTTCAAGTACTGAAAAAATTTAAAACAATAACAAATGTAAGTAAAGAAAATTTATTCACACACCAAAAATGAACACAAAAGTTTTCATGTCCAAGTTTGAGAAATTCCACTAGTTCAACCCCAACAGCTTGCAATTTTATAGGAAAGTGATTTCCTACACACATGCTTTAAAAATGGATATGCTTGTTTTAAGCATGTTAATGATGCAAATCACCTATGGATCCAAAGCTTTTGAAGAGAATAACAAACGGACATTAAATTCTCAAGTGAACATGCAGTGGGATATTTACCCGAGTCAAACAAGCCATTATTTTGCCCATCAGTTAAAAATCCCTGCCTCTCCCTTTTTCCAGACGATTGCAAAACCTGATATATAAAAACTAAGAAGAGCTTACAATCCCTAAAAATTACAAAAAATCTATGGAATTATCTCTCGCTACATTTGTGCATTGTGCATTTCCATTCTACATGTACTCTTTTGCCTTAAAACAGAACTTTGAGTTTTCCCTCTCCCTTCATCCCGTAAACCAAAAAGGCAAATAGATCACAACAAAATCAAAATTTCAGAGTTCATGTACGCAAAAAAATTTAAAACAATAACAAATGTAACTAAAGAAAATTTATTCACACACCACAAATGAACACAAAAGTTTTGTTGTCCAAGTTTGGGAAATTTCACTAGTTCAACCCCAAGAGCTTGGAATTTTATAGGAAAGAGATTTCCTACACACATGCTTTAAAAATGGATATGCATGTTTTAAACATGATAAAGATGGAAATCACCCAAGGATCCAAAGCTTTTGAAGAGAATAACAAACGCTCATTAAATTCTCAAGTGAACATGCGGTGGGATATTTACCCGAGTCAAACAACCCATTATTTTGCCAATCTACAAAAAGCTGACCCAACGATCATGGATGATTGTAAAGTGATTTATCATACTTAACGAGCTATATTACCCTAATAAATGACGTATGGATTGGGAGTCAAGACTCAGTTAAAAATCCCTGCCTCCCCCTTTTTCCCGACGATTGCTAAACCTGATATATAAAAACGAAGAAGATCTTAAAATCCCTAAAAATTACAAATACTCTTTAAAATTATCTCTCTCTACATTTGTGCATTGTGCATTTCCATTCTACATGTACTCTTTTTTCTTAAAAAAAAAAACTTTGAGTTTTCGCTCTCCCTTCATCCCGTAAACCAAAAAGGCGAATAGATCACAACAAAATGAAAATTTTGGAGTTCAAGTACGAAAAAAATTTAAAACAATAACAAATATAAGTAAAGAAAATTTATTCACACACCACAAATGAACACAAAAGCATTGTTGTCCAAGTTTGGGAAATTCCACTGGTTCAATCCCAATAGCTTGGAATTTTATAGGAAAGAGATTTCCTACAAAAATGCTTTAAAAATGGATATGCAAGTTTTAAAAATGATAAAGATGATAATCACCTCAAGATCCAAAGCTTTTGAAGAGAATAACAAATGCTCATTAAATTCTCAAGTGAACATGCGGTAGGATATTTACCCGAGTCAAACAAGCCATTATTTTGCCCATCTACTAAAAACTGACCCAACGATCATGGATGATTGTAATGTGATTTATCATGCATAACAGGCTATATTACCCTAAGAAATGACATATGGATTGGGAGTCAAGACTCAGTTAAAAATCCCAGCCTCCCCCTTTTTCTCGACGATTGCAAAACCCGATATATAAAAACTAAGAAGAGCATACAATCCCTAAAAATATCAGAAACTCTTTCGAATTATCTCGCTCTACATTTGTGCACTGTGCATTTTTATTTTAGATGTACAGTTTTTTCGTAAATCAAAACTTTGAGTTTTCACTCTCCCTTCATCCCGTAAACCAAAAAGGCAAATAGATCACAACAAAATGAAAATTTTAGAGTTCATGTACGGAAAAAAATTTAAAACAATAAAAAATTTAAGTAAAGAAAATTTATTCTCACACCACAAATGAACACAAAAGTTTTGGTTTCCAAGTTTGGGAAATTCCACTAGTTCAACCCTAACAGCTTGGAATTTTATAAGAAAGAGATTTCCTTCACACATGCTTAAAAAAAGGATTTGCATGTTTTAAACATGTTAAAGATGCAAATCACCTATGGATGCATAGCTTTTGAAGAGAATAAAAAACGCTCATTAAATTCTCAAGTGAACGTACGGTGGGATATTTACCCGAGTCAAACAACCCATTATTTTACCCATCTACAAAAAGCTAACCCAACGATCATGGATGATTGTAAAGTGATTTATCATGCTTAACGGGCTATATTACCCTTAAAAATGACTTATGGATTGGGAGACAAGACTCAGTTAAAAATCCCTGCCCCCCCCTTTTTCCCGACAATTGTAAAACATGATATATAAAAACTAAGAAGAGCTTACAATCCCTAAAAATTACAGAAACTCTTTGGAATTATCTCTCTCTATATTTTTGCATTGTGAATTTCCATTCTACATGTACTCTTTTTTCTTAAAACAAAACTTTGAGTTTTCGCTCTTCCTTCATCCCGTAAACCTAAAAGGCGAATAGATCACAACAAAATGAAAATTTTGGAGTTGAAGTACGGAAAAAATTTAAAACAATAACAAATGTAAGTAAAGAAAATTTATTCACACACCAAAAATGAACACAAAAGTTTTTTTCTCCATCTTTGGGAAATTCCACTAGTTCAACCCCAACAAGTTGGAATTTTATAGGTAAGAGATTTCCTACACACATGCTTTAAAAATGGATATGCATGTTTTAAACATGTTAAAGATGCCAATCACCTATGGATCCAAAGCTTTTGAAGAGAATAACAAACGCTCATTAAATTCTCAAGTGAACGTGCGGTGGGATATTTACCCGAGTCAAACAAGCCATTATTTTGGCCATATACAAAAAGCTGACCCAACAATCATGGATGATTGTAAATTGATTTTTCATGTGTAACGGGATATATTACCCTAATAAATGACTTATGGATTGGGAGTCAAGACTCAGTTAAAAATCCCTGCCTCCCCCTTCTTCCCGACGATTGCAAAACCTGATATATAAAAACTAAGAAGAGCTTACAATCCCTAAAAATTACAGAAACTCTTTGGAATTATCTCTCTCTACGTTTGTGCATTGTGCATTTCCATTCTACATGTACTCTTTTTTCTTAAAACAAAACTGTGAGTTTTCGCTCTCCCTTCATCCCGTAAACCAAAAAGGCAAAGAGATCACAACAAAATGAAAATTTTGGAGTTCAAGTTCGGAAAAAATTTAAAACAATAACAAATGTAAGTAATGAATTTTTATTCACACACCACAAATGAACACAAAAGTTTTGTTGTCCAAGTTTTGGAAATTCCACTAGTTCAACCCCAACAAGTTGGAATTTTATAGGAAAGAGATTTCCTACACACATGCTTTGAAAATGGATATGCATGTTTTAAAAATATAAAAGATGCAAATCACATATGGATCCGAAGCTTTTGAGGAGAATAACAAACGCTCATTAAATTCTAAAGTGAACTTGCGGTGGGATATTTACCCAAGTCAAACAAGCCATTATTTTGCCCATCTATAAAAAGCTGACCCAACAATAATGGATGATTGTAAAGTGATTTATCATGCTTAACGGGCTATATTACCCTAATAAATGACTTATGGATTGGGAGTCAAGACTCAGTTCAAAATCCCTGCCTCCCCCTTTTTCCCGACGATTGCAAAACCTGATATATAAAAACTAAGAAGAGTTTACAATCCCTAAAAATTACCGAAACTCTTTGGAATTGTCTCTCTTTACGTTTTTGCATTGTGCATTTCCATTCTACATGTACAATTTTTTATTTAAACAAAACTTTGAGTTTGCACTCTCCCTTCATCCCGTTAACCAAAAAGGCAAATACATCACAACAAAATGAAAATTTTGGAGTTCAAGTACGGAAAAAATTTAAAACAATAACAAATGTATGCAAAGAAAATTTAATCACACACCACAAATGAACACAAAAGTTTTGGTTGTCCAAGTTTGGGAAATTCGACTAGTTCAATCCTAATTGCTTGGAATTTTATAAGAAAGAGATTTCCTGCACACATGCTTAAAAAATGGATTTGCATGTTTTAAACATGTTAAAGATGCAAATCACCTATGGATCCATAGCTTTTGAAGAGAATAACAAACGCTCATTAAATTCTCAAGTGAACGTGCGGTGGGATATCTGCCTGAGTCAAACAAGCCATTATTTTGCCCATCTACAAAAAGCTGACCCAACGATCATGGATGATTGTAAAGTGATTTATCATGCTTAACTGGCTATATTACCCTAATAAATGACTTATGGATTGGGAGTCAAGACTCAGTTAAAAATCCCTGCCTCCCCCTTTTTCCCGACAATTGCAAAACCTGATATATAAAAACTAAGAAGAGCTTACAATCCCTAAAATTTATAGAAACTCTTTGGAATTATCTTTCTCTAAGATTGTGGATTGTGCATTTCCATTCTACATGTACTCTTTTTTCTTAAAAAAAAACTTTGAGTTTTGGCTCTCCCTTCATCCCGTAAACCAAAAAGGCGAATACATCACAACAAAATGAAAATTTTGGAGTTCAAGTACAGAAAAAATTTAAAACATTAAAAAATGTAAGTAAAGAAAATTTATTCACACACCACAAAAGAACACAAAAGTTTTGTTATCCAAGTTTGGGAAATTCCACTAGTTAAACCCCAACAGCTTGGAATTTTATAAGAAAGAGATTTCCTCCACACATGCTTAAAATATGGATTTGCATGTGTTAAACATGTTAAAGATGCAAATCACCTATGGATCAAAAGCTTTTGAAGAGAATAACAAACGCTCATTAAATTCTCAAGTGAACGTGCGGTGGGATTTTACCCTAGTCAAACAACCCATTATTTTGCCCATCTACAAAAAGTTAACCCAACGATCATGGATGATAGTAAAGGGATTTATCATGCGTAACGGGCTATATTACCCTAATAAACGACTTATGGATTGGGAGTCAAGACTCAGTTTAAAATCCTTGCCTCCCCCATTTTCCCGACGATTGCAAAACCTGATATATAAAAACTAAGAAGATATTACAATCCCTAAAAATTACACATACTCTTTGGAATTATCTCTCATGTACGTTTGTGCATTGTGCATTTCCATTCTGCATGTACTCTTTTTTCTTAAATCAAAACTTGGAGTTTTCGCTCTCCCTTCATCCTGTCAACCAAAAAGGCGAATGGATCACAACAAAATGAAAATTTTGGAGTTCAAGTACGGAAAAAATTTAAAACAATAACAAATGTAAGTAAAGAAAATTTATTCCAACACCAAAAATGAACACAAAAGTTTTGTTGTCCAAGTTTGGGAAATTCCACTAGTTCAACCTCAACAGTTTGGAATTTTATAAGAAAGAGATTTCCTCCCCACATGCTTAAAAAAATGGATTTGCATGTTTTAACATTGTTAAAGATGCAAATCACCTATGGATCCAAAGCTTTTGAAGAGAATAACAAACGCTCATTAAATTCTCAAGTGAACGTGCGGTGGGATATTTACCCGAGTCAAACAAGCAATTATTTTCCCATCTACAAAAAGCTGACCCAATGATCATGGATGATTGTAAAGTGATTTATCATGTGTAACGGGCTATATTACCCTAATAAATGTCTTGTGGATTGGGAGTCAAGACTCAGCTAAAAATCCCTGCCTCCCCCTTTTAACCGACGATTGCAAAACCTGATATGTAAAAACTAAGAAGAGCTTACAATCCCTAAAAATTACATAAACTCTTTGGAAATATCTCTCTTTACGTTTGTGCATTGTGGATTTCCATTCTACCTGTACTCTTTTTTCTTAAAACAAAACTTTGAGTTTTCGCTCTCCCTTCATCCCGTAAACCAAAAAGGCGAATACATCACAACAAAATGAAAATTTTGGAGTTCAAGTACAAAAAAATTTAAAACATTAAAAAATGTAAGTAAAGAAAATTTATTCACACACCACAAAAGAACACAAAAGTTTTGTTTTCCAAGTTTGGGAAATTCCACTAGTTCAACCCCAACAGCTTGGAATTTTATAAGAAAGAGATTTCCTCCACACATGCTTAAAATTTGGATTTGCATGTTTTAAACATGTTAAAGATGCAAATCACCTATGGATAAAAAGCTTTTGAAGAGAATAACAAACGCTCATTGAATTCTCAAGTGAACATGCGGTGAGATTTTTCCCGAGTCAAACAACCCATTATTGTGCCCATCTACAAAAAGCTAACCCAACGATCATGGATGACATTAAAGTGATTTATCATGCGTAATGGGCTATATTACCCTACTAAATGACTTATGGATTGGGAGTCAAGACTCAGTTTAAAATCCTTGCCTCCCCCTTGTTCCCGACGATTGCAAAACCTGATATATAAAAACTAAGAAGATCTTACAATCCCTAAAAATTACACATACTCTTTGGAATTATCTCTCATGTACGTTTGTGCATTGTGCACTTCCATTCTGCATGTACTCTTTTTTCTTAAATCAAAACTTTGAGTTTTCGCTCTCCCTTCATCTCGTAAACCAAAAAGACGAATAGATCACAACAAAATAAAAATTTTGGAGTTCAAGTACGGAAAAAATTTAAAACAATAACAAATGTAAGTAAAGAAAATTTATTCACACACCACAAATGAACAAAAAAGTTTTGTTGTCCAAGTTTGGGAAATTCCACTAGTTCAACCCCTAGAGCTTGGAATTTTATAAGAAAGAGATTTGCTCCCCACATTCTTAAAAAAATGGATTTGCATGTTTTAACATTGTTAAAGATGCAAATCACCTATGGATCCAAAGCTTTTGAAGAGAATAACAAACGCTCATTAAATTCTCAAGTGAACGTGCGGTGGGATATTTACCCGAGTCAAACAAGCCATTATTTTCCCATCTACAAAAAGCTGACCCAACGATCATGGATGATTGTAAAGTGATTTATCATGTGTAATGGGCTATATTACCCTAATAAATGTCTTGTGGATTGGGAGTCAAGACTCAGTTAAAAATCCCTGCCTCCCCCTTTTTACCGACGATTGCAAAACCCGATATATAAAAACTAAGAAGAGCTTACAATCCCTAAAAATTACAGAAACTCTTTGGAAATATCTCTCTTTACGTTTGTGCATTGTGGATTTCCATTCTACATGTACTCTTTTTTCTTAAAAGAAAACTTTGAGATTTCGCTCTCCCTTCATCCCGTAAACCAAAAAGGTGAATACATCACAACAAAATGAAAATTTTGGAGTTCAAGTACAGAAAAAATTTAAAACATTAAAAAATGTAAGTAAAGAAAATTTATGCACACACCACAAAAGAACACAAAAGTTTTGTTATCCAAGTTTGGGAAATTCAACTAGTTCAACCCCAACAGCTTGAAATTATATAAGAAAGAGATTTCCTCCACACATGCTTAAAATATGGAATTTGCATGTTTTAAACATGTTAAAGATGCAAATCACCTCTGGATAAAACGTTTTTGAAGAGAATAACAAACGCTCATTAAATTCTCAAGTGAACGTGCGGTGGGATTTTACCCGAGTCAAACAACCCATTATTTTGCCCATCTACAAAAAGCTAACCCAACGATCATGGATGGTTGTAAAGTGATTTATCATGCGTACGGGCTATATTACCCTAATAAATGACTTATGGATTGGGAGTCAAGACTCAGTTAAAAATCCTTGCCTCCCCCTTTTTCCCGACGATTGGAAAACCTTATATATAAAAACTAAGAAGATCTTACAATCCCTAAAAATTACACATACTCTTTGGAATTATCTCTCATGTACGTTTGTGCATTGTGCATTTCCATTCTGCATGTACTCTTGTTTCTTAAATCAAAACTTTGAGTTTTCGCTCTCCCTTCATCTCGTAAACCAAAAAGGCGAATAGATCACAATAAAATGAAAATTTTGGAGTTCAAGTACAGAAAAAATTTAAAACAATAACAAATGTAAGTAAAGAAAATTTATTCCAACACCACAAATGAACACAAAAGTTTTATTGTCCAAGTTTGGGAAATTCCACTAGTTCAACCCCAACAGCTTGGAATTTTATAAGAAAGAGATTTCCTCCCCACATGCTTAAAAAAATGGATTTGCATGTTTTAACATTGTTAAAGATGCAAATCACCTATGGATCCAAAGCTTTTGAAGAGAATAACAAATGCTCATTAAATTCTCAAGTGAACGTGCGGTGGGATATTTACCCGAGTCAAACAAGCCATTATTTTCCCATCTACAAAAAGCTGACCCACCGATCATGGATGATTGTAAAGTGATTTATCATGTGTAATGGGCTATATTACCCTAATAAATGACTTATGGATTGGGAGTCCAGACTCAGTTAAAAATCCCTGCCTCCCCCTTTTTACCGACAATTGGAAAACCCAATATATAAAAACTAAGAAGAGCTTACAATCCCTAAAAATTAAAGAAACTCTTTGGAAATATCTCTCTTTACGTTTGTGCATTGTGGATTTCCATTCTACATGTACTCTTTTTTCATAAAACAAAACTTTGAGTTTTCGCTCTCCCTTCATCCCGTAAACCCAAAAGGCAAATACATCACAACAAAATGAAAATTTTGGAGTTCAAGTACGGAAAAAATTTAAAACAATAACAAATGTAAGTAAAGAAAATTTATTCACACACCACAAATGAACACAAAACTTTTGTTGTCCAAGTTTGGGAAATTCCACTACTTCAACCCCAATAGCTTCGAATTTTATTGGAAAGTGATTTCCTACACACATGCTTTAAAAATGGATATGCATGTTTTAAACATGTTAAAGATGCAAATCACCAATGGATCTGGATCCAAAGCTTTTGAAAAGAATAACAAACGCTCATTAAATTCTCAAGTGAACGTGCGGTGGGATATTTACCCGAGTCAAACAAGCCATTATTTTGCCCATCTACTAAAAGCTGACCCAACGATCATGGATGATTGTAAAGTGATTTTTCATGCGTAACGGGCTATATTACCCTAATAAACGACTTATGGATTGGGAGTCAAGACTCAGTTAAAAATCCTTGCCTCCCCCTTTTTCCCGACGATTGCAAAACCTGATATATAAAAACTAAGAAGAGCTTTCAATCCCTAAAAAATACAGAAACTCTTTGGAATTATCTCTCTCTACGTTTGTGCATTGTTCATTTCCATTCTACATGTACTCTTTTTTCTTAAAACAAAACAATGACTTTTCGCTCTCCCTTCATCTCGTAAACCAAAAAGGCAAAGATATCACAACAAAATGAAATTTTTGGAGTTCAATTTCGGAAAAAATTTAAAACAATAACAAATGTAAGTAATGAAATTTTATTCACACACCAAAAATGAACACAAAAGTTTAGTTGTCCAAGTTTTGGAAATTCCACTAGTTCAACCCCAACAGCTTGGAATATTATAGGAAAAAGATTTCCTACACACATGATTTGAAAATGGATATGCATGTTTTAAAAATGTTAAAGATGCAAATCACATATGGATCCGATGCTTTTGAAGAGAATAACAAACGCTCATTAAATTCTCAAGTGAACTTGCTGTGGGATATTTACCGAAGTCAAACAAGCCATTATTTTGCCCATCAATAAAAAGCTTACCCAACAACAATGGATGATTGTAAAGTGATTTATCATGCTTAACGGGCTTTATTGCCCTAATAAATGACTTAAGGATTTGGAGTCAAGACTCAGTTAAAAATCCCTGCCTCGCCCTTTTTCCCGATGATTGCAAAACCTGATATATAAAAACTAAGAAGAGCTTACAATCCCTAAAAATTACAGAAACTCTTTGGAATTATCTCTCTTTACGTTTGTGCATTGTGCATTTCCATTCTATATGTACTCTTTTTTCTTAAAACAAAACTTTGAGTTTGCGCTCTCCCTTCATCCCGTAAACCAAAAAGGCAAAGAGATCACAACAAAATGAAAATTTTGGAGTTCAAGTACGGAAAAAATTTAAAACAATAACAAATGTAAGTAAAGAAAATTTAATCACACACCACAAATGAACACAAAAGTTTTGTTGTCCAAATTTGGGAAATTAGACTAGTTCAATCCTAACAGCTTGAAATTTTATACGAAAGGGATTTCCTCCACACATGCTTAAAAAAAGGATTTGCATGTTTAAAACATGTTAAAGATGCAAATCACCTATGGTTACATAGCTTTAGAAGGGAATAACAAGTGCTCATTAAACTCTGAAGTGAACGTGCGGTGGGATATTTACCCCAGTCAAACAAGCCATTATTTTGCCCATCTACAAAAAGCTGACCCAACGATCATGAATGATTGTAAAGTGATTTATCATGCTTAACTGGCTATATTACCCTAATAAATGACTTATGGATTGGGAGTCAAGACTCAGTTAAAAATCCTTGCCTCCCCCTTTTTTCCGACGATTGCAAAACTTGATATATAAAAACTAAGAAGAGCTTACAATCCCTAAAAATTACAGAAACTCTTTGGAATTATCACTCTCTCAATTTGTGGATTGTCAATTTCCATTCTACATGTACTCTTTTTTCTTAAAACAAAACATTTGAGTTTTCGCTCTCCCTTCATCCCGTAAACCAAAAAGGCAAATACATCACAACAAAATGAAAATTTTGGAGTTCAAGTTCGGAAAAAATTTAAAACAATAATTAATGTATGTAAAGAAAATTTATTCACACACCACAAATTAACACAAAAGTTTTGTTGTCCATGTTTTGGAAATTCCACTAGTTCAACGCCAACAGATTGGAATTTTATAGGAGAGAGATTTCCTACACACATGCTTTGAAAATGGATTTGCATGTTTTAAACATATTAAAGATGCAAATCACCTATGGATCCAAAGCTTTTGAAGAAAATAACAAACCCTTATTAAATACTCAAGTAAATGTGCGGTGGGATATTTACACGAGTCAAACAACCCATTATTTTGCCCATCTACAAAAAGCTGACCCAACGATCATGGATGATTGTAAAGTGATTTATCATGCGTAACGGGCTATATCACCCTATTAATTGAGTTATGGATTGGGACTCAAGACTCAGTTAAAAATCCCTGCCTCCCTCTATTTCTAGACGATTGCAAAACCTGATATATAAAATCTAAGAAGATCTTACAATCCCTAAAAATTACAGATACTCTTTGGAATTATCTCTCTCTACATTTGTGCATTGTGGATTTCAATGCTACATGTACTCTTTTTTCTAAAAACAAAACTTTGAGTTTTCGCTCTCCCTTCATCCCGTAAACCAAAAAGGGGAATAGATCACAACAAAATGAAAATTTTGGAGTTCAAGTAAGGAAAAAATTTAAAAAAATAGCAAATGTAATAAAAGAAAATTTATTCACACACCACAAATGAACACAAAAGTTTTGTTGTCCAAGTTTGGGAAATTCCATTAGTTCAACCCCAACAGCTTCGAATTCTATAAGAAAGAGATTTCCACCAAACATACTTAAAAAATGGATTTGCATGTTTTAAACATGTTAAAGATGCAAATCACCTATGGATCCAAAGCTTTTGAAGAGAATAACAAACGCTCATTAAATTCTCAAGTGAATGTGCGGTGGGATATTTACCCGAGTCAAACAACCCATTATTTTACCCATCTACAAAAACCTGACCCAACGATCATGGATGATTGTAAAGTGATTTATCATGCGTAACGGGCTATATTACCCTAATAAATGACTTATGGATTGGGAGTCAAGACTCAGTTAAAAATCCCTGCCTCTCCCTTTTTCCCGACGATTGCAAACCCTGATATATAAAAAAAAAGAAGAGCTTACAATCCCTAAAAATTACAAAAACTCTTTGGAATTATCTCTCTCTACGTTTGTGCATTGTGCATTTCCATTCTACATGTACTCTTTTTTCTTAAAACAAAACTTTGAGTTTTCGCTCTTCCTTCATCCTGTAAACCAAAAAGGCAAATAGATCACAACAAAATGAAAATTTTAGAGTTCGTGTACGGAAAAAAATTTAAAACAATAACTAATGTAAGTAAAGAAAATTTATTCACACACCTCAAATGAACACAAAAGTTTTGTTGTCCAAGTTTGGGAAATTCCACTAGTGCAACCCTAATAGCTTGGAATTTTTTAAGAAAGAGATTTCCTTTACACATGCTTAAAAAAAGGATTTGCATGTTTTAAACATGTTAAAGATGCAAATCACCTATGGATCCATAACTTCTGAAGAGAATAACAAACGCTCATTAAATTCTCAAACGAACGTGCGGTGGGATATTTACCTGAGTCAAACAAGCCATTATTTTGCCCATCTACCAAAAGCTGACCCAACGATCATGGATGATTGTAAAGTGATTTATCATGCGTAACGGGCTATATAACCATAATAAATGACATATGGATCTGGAGTCAAGACTCAGTTAAAAATCCCTGCCTCCCCCTTTTTCCCGACGAATGCAAAACCTGATATATAAAAACTAAGAAGAGCTTACAATCCCTAAAAATTAAAGAAACTCTTTGGAATTATCTCGCTCTACATTAGTGCACTATGCATTTTCATTTTATATGTACACTTTTTTCATAAATCAAAACTTTGAGTTTTCCCTCTCCCTTCATCCCGTAAACCAAAAAGGCAAATAGATTACAACAAAATGAAAATTTTAGAGTTCATGTACGGAAAAAAATTTAAAAGAATAACAAATGTAAGTAAAGAAAATTTATTCACACACCACAAATGAACACAAAAGTTTTGTTGTCCAAGTTTGGGAAATTCCACTAGTTCAACCCTAACAGCTTGGAATTTTATAAGAAAGAGATTTCCACCACAAATGCTTAAAAAATGGATTCGCTTGTTTTAAACATGTCAAAGATGCAAATCACCTAAGGATCCAAAGCTTTTGAAGAGAATAACAAAACCTCATTAAATTCTCATGTGAACGTGTGGTGGGATATTTGCCGAGTCAAACAAGCCATTATTTTGCCCATCTACAAAAAGCTGACCCAACGATCATGGATGATTGTAGAGTGATTTATCATGCGTAACGGGCTATATTACCCTAATAAATGACTTATGGATTTGGAGTCATGACTCAGTTAAAAATCCCTGCCTCCCCCTTTTTTCCGACAATCGCAAAACCTGATATATAAAAACTAAGAAGAGCTTACAATCCCTAAAAATTACAGAAACTCTTTGGAATTATCTCTCTCAATGTTTGTGCATTATGCATTTTAATTCTACATGTACTCATTTTTCTTCAAACAAAATTTTGAGTTTTCGCTCTCCCTTCATCCCATAAACCAAAAAGGCCAATAGATCACAACAAAATGAGAATTTTGGAGTTCAAGCTCGGAAAAAATTTAAAACAATAACAAATGTAGGTAAATAAAATTTATTCACACACCACAAATGAACACAAAAGTTTTGTTGTCCAAGTTTAAGAAATTTCACTAGTTCAACCCTAACAACTTGGAATTTTATAGGAAAGAGATTTCCTACACAAATGCATTAAAAATGGATATGCATGTTTTAAACATGTTAAAGATGCAAATCACATATGGATCCAAAGCTTTTGAAGAGAATAAAAAACGCTCATTAAATTCTCAAGTGAACGTTCGGTGGGATATTTACCCGAGTCAAACAACCCATTATTTTGCCCATCTACAAAAAGCTGACCCAACGATCATGGATGATTGTAAAGTGATATATCATGCATAACGGGCTATATTACCCTAATAAATGACTTATGGATTGAGAGTCATGACTCAGTTAAAAATCCCTGCCTCCCCCTTTTTCCCGACGATTGCAAAACCTGATATACAAAAATAAAGAAGAGCTTACAATCCCTAAAAATTACAGAAACTCTTTGGAATTATCTCTCTCTAAGTTTGTGCATTGTGCATTTTCATTTCACATGTACTATTTTTTCTGAAAACAAAACTTTGAGTTTTCACTCTCCCTTCATCCCGTAAACCAAAAAGGCCAATAGATCACAACAAAATGAAAATTTTGGAGTTCAAGTTTGGAAAAAATTTAAAACAATAACAAATGTAAGTAAAGAAAATTTATTCACACACCACAAATGAACACAAAACTTTTGTTGTCCAAGTTTGGGAAATTCCAATAGTGCAACCCCAACTGCTTGGAATTTTATAGGAAAGAGATTTCCTACACACATGCTTTAAAAATGGATTTGCATGTTTCAAACCTGTTAAAGATGCAAATCACCTATGGATCCAAAGCTTTTGACGAGAATAACAAATGCTCTTTAAATTCTCAAGTGAACGTGCGGTGGGATATTTACCCGAGTCAAACAAGCCATTATTTTGCCCATCTACAAAAACTGACCCAACGATCATGGATGATCTTAAAGTGATTTATCATGCGTAACGGGCTATATTACCCTAAGAAATGACTTATGAATTGGGTGTCAAGACTCAGTTAAAAATCCCTGCCTCCCCCTTTTTCCCGACAACTGCAAAACTTGATATATAAAAACTAAAAAGAGCTTACAATCCCTAAAAATTACAGAAACTCTTTGGAATTATCTCACTCTATATTCGTGCACTGTGCATTTTAATTTTAGACGTACACTTTTTTTAATAAATCAAAACTTTGAGTTTTCGCTCTCCCTTCATCCCGTAAACCAAAAACGCATATAGATCACAACCAAATGAAAATTTTAGAGTTCATGTACAGAAAAAAAATTAAAACAATAATAAAAGTAAGTAAAGAGAATTTATTCACACACCACAAATGAACACAAAAGTTTTGTTGTCCAAGTTTGGGAAATTCCACTAGTTCAACCCCAACAGCTTGGAATTTTATAGGAAAGTGATTTCCTGCACACATGATTCAAAAATGGATATCCATGTTTTAAACATGTAAAAGATGCAAATCACCTATGGATCCAAAGCTTTTGAAGAGAATAACAAACGCTCATTAAATTCTCAAGTGAACGTGCGGTGGGATATTTACCCGAGTCAAACAACTCATTATTTTGCCAATCTACAAAAAGCTGACCCAACGATCATGGATGATTGTAAAGTGATTTATCATGTGTAACGTGCAATATTACCTGAAGAAATGACATATGGATTGGGAGTCAAGACTCAGTTAAAAATCCCTGCCTCCCCCTTTTTCCCGACGATTGCAAAACCTGATATATAAAAACTAAGAAGAGTTTACAATCCCTAAAAATTACAGAAACTCTTTGGAATTATCTCGCTCTACATTAGGGCACTTTCCATTTTCATTTTAGATGTATAATTTTTTCATAAATCAAAACTTTGAGTTTTCGCTCTCCCTTCATCCCGTAAACCAAAAAGGCAAATAGATCACAACAAAATGAAAATTTTAGAGTCCATGTACGAAAGAAAATTTAAAAAAATAACAAATGTATGTAAAAAAAATTTATTCACACACCACAAATGAACACAAAATTTTTGTTGTCCATGTTTGGGAAATTCCACTAGTTTAGCCCTACCAGCTTGGAATTTTATAAGAAAGAGATTTCCTGCACACATGCTTAAAAAATGGATTTACATGTTTTAAACAAGTTAAAGATGCAAATCACCTATGGATCCAAAGCTTTTGAAGAGAATAACAAACGCTCATTAAATTCTCAAGTGAACGTGCGGTGGGATATTTACCCGAGTCAAACAAGCTATTATTCTGCCCTTCTACAAAAAGCAGACCCAACGATCATGGGTGATTGTAAAGTGATTTATCATGCACAACGGGCTATATTACCCGAAGAAATGATATATGGATTGGGAGTCAAGAGTCTGTTAAAAATCCCTGCCTCCCCCTTTTTCCTGACGAAAGAAAAACCTGATATATAAAAACTAAGAAGAGTTTACAATCCCTAAAAATTACAGAAACTCTTTGGAATTATCTCGCTCTACATTAGTGCACTGTGCATTTTCATTTTAGATATACACTTTTTTCATAAATCAAAACTTTGAGTTTTCGCTCTCCCTTCAGCCCGTAAACCAAAAAGGCAAATAGGTCACAACAAAATGAAAATTTTCGAGTTCATGTACGGAAAAAAATTTAATACAATAAAAAATGGTAGTAAAGAAAATTTATTCACACACCACAAATGAACACAAAAGTTTAGTTGTCCAAGTTTGGGAAATTCCACTAATTCAACCCTATAAGCTTGGAATTTTATAAGAAAGAGATTTCCTCCACACATGCTTAAAAAATGGATTTGCATGTTTTAAACATGTTAAAGATGCAAATCACCTATGGATCCAAAGCTTTTGAAGAGAATAACAAACGCTCATTAAATTCTCAGGTGAACGTGCAGTGGGATATTTACCCGAGTCAAACAAGCCATTATTTTGCCCATCTACAAAAAGCTTACCCAACGATCATGGATGATTGTAAAGTGTTTATCATGCGTAACGGGCTATAGTACCCTAATAAATGACTTATGGATTGGGAGTCATGAATCAGTTAAAAATCCCTGCCTCCCCCTATTTCCCGACGATTGCAAAACCTGATATACAAAAACTAAGAAGACCTTACAATCCCTAAAAATTACAGAAACTCTTTGGAATTATCTCTCTCTACGTTTTTGCATTGTGCATTTCCATTCTACATGTACTCTTTTTTCTTCAAACAAAACTTTGAGTTTTCGCTCTTCCTTCATCCTGTAAACCAAAAAGGCACAAAGATCACAACAAAATGAAAATTTTGGAGTTCAAGTACGGAAAAAATTTAAAACAATAACAAATGTAAGTAAAGAAAATTTATTCACACACTACAAATGAACACAAAAGTTTTGTTGTCCAAGTTTGGGAAATTCCACTAGTTCAACCCCAACAGCTTGGAATTTTATAGGAAAGTCATTTCCTACACACATGCTTTAAAAATGGATATACATGTTTTAAACATGTTAAAGATGCAAATCACCTATGGATCCAAAGCTTTTGAAGAGAATAACAAACGCTCATTAAATTCTCAATTGAACGTGCTGTGGGATATTCACCCGAGTCAAACAACCCATTATTTTACCCATCTATAAAAAGCTGACCCAACGATCCTGGATGATTGTAAAGTAATTTATTGTGTAATGGGCTATATTACCCTATGAAATGACTTATGGATTGGGAGTCAAGACTCAGTTAAAAATCCCTACTTCCCCCTTTTTCCCGACGATTGTAAAACCTGATATATAAAAACTAAGAATAGCTTACAATCCCTAAAAAATACAGAAACTCTTTTGAATTATCTTGCTCTACATTAGTCAATTGTGCATTTTCATTTTAGATGTACACTTTTTTCATAAATCAAAACATTGAGTTTTCGCTCTCCCTTCATCCCGTAAACGAAAAAGGCAAATAGATCACAACAAAATGAAAATTTTAGAGTTCATGTACGGAAAATAATTTAAAACAATAACAAATGTAAGTAAAGAAAATCTATTCACACACCACAAATGAACACAAAAGTTTTGTTGTCCAAGTTTGGGAAATTCCACTAGTTCAACCCTAACAGCTTGGAATTTTATAAGAAAGAGATTTCCTCCACACATGCTTAAAAAAAAGATTTGCATGTTTTAAACATGTTAAAGATGCAAATCACCTATGGATCCAAAGCTTTTGAAGAGAATAACAAACGCTCAATAAATTCTCAAGTGAACGTGCGGTGGGATATTTACCAGAGTCAAACAAGCCATTATTTTGCCCATCTACAAAAAGCTGACCCAACGATCATGGATGATTGTAAAGTGATTTATCATGCGTAACGGGCTATATTTCCGTAAAAAATGACTTATGGATTGGGAGTCATGAATCAGTTAAAAATCCTTGCCTCCCCTTTTTTCCTGACGATTGCAAAACCTGATATATAAAAACTAAGAAGAGCTTACAATCCCTAAAAATTACAGAAACTCTTTGGAATTATCTCTCTCTATGTTTGTGCATTGTGCATTTCCATTCTACATGTACTATTTTTGCTTCAAACAAAACTTTGAGTTTTCGCTCTCTCTTGATCCCGTATACCAAAAAGTCAAATTGATCACAACAAAATGAAAATTTTGAAGTTCAAGTACGGAAAAAATTTAAAACAAAAACAAATGTAAGTAAAGAAAATTTATTCACACACCACAAATCAACACAAAAGTTTTGTTGTCCAAGTTTGGGAAATTCCACTAGTTCAACCCCAACAGCTTGGAATTTTATAGGAAAGTGATTTCCTACGCACATGCTTTAAAAATGGATATCCATGTTTTAAACATGTTAAAGATGCAAATCACCTATGGATCCAAAGCTTTTGAGGAGAATAAAAAAGGCTCATTAAATTCTCAAGTGAACGTGCAGTGGGATAATTACCCGAGTCAAATAACCCATTATTTTGCCCATCTACAAAAACCTAACGATCACGGATGATTGTAAAGTGATTTATAATGCGTAACGGGCTATATTATCCTAAGAAATGACATATGGATTGGGAGTCAAGACTCAGTTAAAAATCCCTGCCTCCCCCTTTTTCCCGACGATTGCAAAACCTGATATATAAAAACTAAGCAGAGTTTACAATCCCTAAAAATTACTAAAACTCTTTGGAATTATCTCACTCTACATTATTGCACTCTGAATTTTCATTTTAGATGTACACTTTTTTTATAAATCAAAACTTTGAGTTTTCGCTCTCCCTTCATCCCGTAAACCAAAAAGGCAAATAGATCACAACAAAATGAAAATTTTATAGTTCATGTACAGAAAAAATTTTAAAACAATAACAAATGTAAGTAAAGAAAATTTATTCACACACCACAAATGAACGCAAAAGTTTTGTTGTCCAAGTTTGGGAAATTCCACTAGTTCAACCCTAACAGCTTGGAATTTTATAAGAAAGAGATTTCCTCCACACATGCTTAAAAAATGGATTTGCATGTTTTAAACATGTTAAAAATGCAAATAACCTATGGATCCATAGCTTTTAAAGAGAATAACAAACGCTCATTAAATTCTCAAGTGAACGTGCGGTGGGATATTTACCCGAGTCAAACAAGCCATTCTTTTGCACATCTACAAAAAGTTGACCCAACGATCATGGATGATTATAAAGTGATTTATCATGTGTAACGGGCTATATTACCCCAATAAATGACTTATGGAGTGGGAGTCATGACTCAGTTAAAAATCCATGCCTCCCGCTTTTTCCCGACAATTGCAAAAGCTGATATATAAAAACTAAGCAGTGCTTACAATCCCTAAAAATTACAGAAACTCTTTGGAATTATCTCGTTCTACATTAGTACACTGTGCATTTTCATTTTAGATGTACACTTTTTTCATAAATCAAAACTTTGAGTTTTCGCTCTCCCTTCATCCCGTAAATGAAAAAGGCAAATAGATCACAACAAAATGAAAATTTTAGAGTTCATGTACGGAAAAAAATTTAAAACAATAACAAATTTAAGTAAAGAAAATTTATTCACACACCACAAACGAACACAAAATTTTTGTTGTCCAAGTTTGGAAAATTCCACTAGTTCAACCCTAACAGTTTGGAATTTGATAAGAAAGAGATTTCCTCCACACATGCTTAAAAAATGGATTCGCATGTTTTAAACATGTTAAAGTTGCAAATCACCTATTGATCCAAAGCTTTTGAAGAGAATAACAAACGCTCATTAAATTCTCAACTAAACGTGCAGTGGGATATTTACCCGAGTCAAACAAGCCATTATTTTGCCCATCTACAATAAGCTGACCCAACGACAATGGATGATTGTAAAGTGATTTATCATGCGTAACGGGCTATATTACCCTAATAAATGACTTATGGATTGGGAGTCAAGGCTCAATTAAAAATCCTTGCATCCCCCTTTTTCTCGACGATTGCAAACCTGATATATAAAAACTAAGAAGAGCTTAAAATCCCTAAAAATTACAGAAACTCTGTGGAATTATCTCTCTCTACGTTAGTGCATTGTGCATTTTCATTCTACATATACTCTTTTTTCTTCTAACCAAACTTTGAGTTTTCGCTCTCCCTTCATCCCGTAAACCAAAAAGGCAAATAGATCACAACAAAATCAAAATTTTAGAGTACATGTATGTTACGGTCCCTAGCCATGGATCTAGTAACTCGGCGAGTTGAATATGAATCCAGCACTGTTTGAGGGTTTCTTTTCACGTTTTTGAGAGAAGAACTCCCTTATAGTTCTCCTTTCACATTAGGATTGAAAAGGATTTTCCTTTTTTCAATTATAGATGTAACCAGCAAGTTAAATGACTGTTTAAGCACTTAGATATGAAACCCCTCTTTTGTGGCTCACGTCAAGGTAGGGTTTCCAATTTCATGCAGCACTGGTTCCTTACGTAAAAGAGAAACATAAATCTAATGTTAATGCTTGGAATAAGATTAGCAAATACCTCTTGACGTCAACACCAATCCAGCAACCAGAATTCGTCCTCCTTCCTCGTTAGCTCACTTCAAGACCTCTCCTTTTTTGGAATTTTCATGGAAGAGATGACCTTCTCTTGCAGCTCGAAAGAGAAAGGTAATTCCTCTTCCTTTTCCTTCCAAGATCTCCTCAAAGACTCCCCAATGGATGCAACAATCCCCCAAGAGAGTTCACACCAAGAACCCTAGAATAGAAAGCCTAGAAGGAACCTAAATTACCCTAGTTTATGCTAATTCCGAACTTGCTTTATTTCTCCATCCTTACCCCTTAAATAGGGTAATTAACATCAACATAGGTTAGGGTTATAAAACCCAATTCTACCCCTACCTTTAAGTCATATTACAAATCAATAAAATTCGAAATTAAAAGCAACATAAATAATAAAAGTAAAGTAGATGACTCAGTGTTATTGAGTCCATCACATCTGCCCCCTCTTGGAGATCGAGCTTGTCCTCAAGCTCGGAAGCTGGGTAGACCTGGTGGAAGTTGTAAAGCAGCTCCCATTTTGCGTAGTTGTGGCTGATTGATTCCGAGTAATGGCATGCAGGGAGATGTCCGGTGGTTCTTCCTCAATCATATCCTCTATCACCTCGATATCCTCATCTTCAACCTTATCGATCAAAAACAATCTTTTGAATTGATGCCCAACCCGATATGGTTCATCACAGTTGTAACACAGATTCTTAGCCCGTCGTTCCGCCATCTCAGCTCTTGTCAATTTTCGTATATAAGGAGGTGTAGGATGACTAGATCTCGGATCCCCAGTCAAAGTAATACCTGGGTTGTTTCTCGGAGGAATGCGCTCCCCTGACCATGGAGGTCGTCTGTACTGTGCCTGTTGTGGCAGTTCTAAACCACGAGCTATATTCATAGCACTGGATAAGTCAACAGGTGCATAGAGCACCACCTCAAGTTTTAACGCCTCAGTCAGTCCTGTTGTAAACAATGCAACTTGTTGATCCACTTGTACCATACTGCTGGCTCGTGCTAATTTTTCCTGGAACAATTTCTGATATTGCTCCACAGCCCCAGTTTGGCGTAATAAAACCAAATCTCCCAAAGGGTTACTGTAAGCCGGAGGACCAAAAAGGAGAGAGCATAGTCATTTAAATTCATCCCAATCTACCACCTCGCTATCAACCTCAACTAGCTGGTACCAAAGTTGTGTTTCCCCTAGTAAGTGGAAAACAGCTACGTTGACTCGGTCATAGGTTGGGACTCGCTGATGGCTAAATTTTTTCACATCGATACAACCATATCAAAGGGTCTTCTGCATTATAAGTACGGAATTCCATTTTAGTATACCTCGGAACAGTGCCTCCCCCCTGGTAGAAGTGTCCACCCGGAATGAGGGGTCCTTGCTGTCCCAAGAAACTAGTGCACCTTGGAAATTCATCTCCCCCTCTGTTATACGAATGGTCCCCTCCTCTTTGATCTGGAATGAGAGGTATAGTGCCTCCCCCCTGGTTGAGGTGTCCCCCCGGAATGAAGGGTCCTTGCTGACCCGAGAAACTCGTGTATCTAGAAAACTCATCTCCCCCTCTGATTTGCGAATGGTCTCCCAGAATTGGGTTCTTGCCAGTGCTCAGACCAGTCTCCATGCTATCCATCTTTCCTTTCAAAGTTTACAAACTGAGAGTGAACTTCTCCTCCAATGCAGCAAATTTCTTGCCAGTAGTTAGACCATTCTCCATGCTATCCATCCTTCCCTTCAAGGTCTCCATATCGAAATCAATTTTTGAGAACCTCTCTAGGACAGTATCAAATTTTCTTTCAAGCAATTCAAAGTATTCATTGGTGCTTCTCTCTACCGGGTTACCCTTCTCTTATACCAAGTTGTTACGGTCCCTAGCCATGGATCTAGTAACTCGGCGAGTTGAATATGAATCCAGCACTATTTGAGCGTTTCTTATCACGTTTTTGAGAAAAGAACTCCCTTATACTTCTCCTTTCACGTTAGGATTGAAAAGGATTTTCCTTTTTTCAATTATAGATGTAACAAGCAAGTTAAAGGACTGTTTAAGCACTTAGATATGAAACCCCTCTTTTGTGGCTCACGTCAAGGTAGGGTTTCCAATTTCATGCAGCACTGGTTCCTTACGTAAAAGAGAAACATAAATCTAATCTTAATGCTTGGAATAAGATTAGCAAATACCTCCTGACGTCAACACCAATCAAGCAACCAGAATTCGTCCTCCTTCCTGGTTAGTTCACTTCAAGACCTCTCCTTTTTTGGAATTTTCGTGGAAGAGATGACCTTCTCTTGCAGCTCGAAAGAGAAAGGTAATTCCTCTTCCTTTTCCTTCCAAGATCTCCTCAAAGACTCCCCAATGGATGCAACAAACCCCCAAGAGACTTCACACCAAGAACCCTAGAATTGAAAGCCTAGAAGGAACCTAAATTACCCTAGTTTATGCTAATTCCGAACTCGCTTTATTTCTCCATCCTTACCCCTTAAATAGGGTAATTAACATCAACATAGGTTAGGGTTATTAAAACCCAATTCTACCCCTACCTTTAAGTCTTATTACAAATCAATAAAATTCGAAATTAAAAGCAACATAAATAATAAAAGTAAATAGATGACTCAGTGTTATTGAGTCCATAACAATGTACGGAAAAAAATTTAAAACAATAACAAATGTAAGTAAAGAAAATTTATTCACACACCACAAATGAACACAAAAGTTTTGTTGTCCAAGTTTGGGAAATTCCACTAGTTCAACCCTAACAGCTTGGAATTTTATAAGAAAGAGATTTCCTCCACACATGCTTAAAAATGGATTTGCATGTTTTAAACATGTTAAAGATGCAAATCACCTATGGATCCAAAGCTTTTGAAGAGAATAACATACGCTCATTAAATTCTCAAGTGAACGTGCGGTGGGATATTTACCCGAGTCAAACAAGCCATGATTTTGCCCATCTACAAAAAGCTGACCCAAAGATCATGGATGATTGTAAAGTGATTTATCTTGCGTAACGGGCTATATTACCCTAATAAATGACTTATGGATTGGGAGTCATGAATTAGTTAAAAATCCCTGCCTCCCCCTTTTGCCTGACGATTGCAAAACCTGATATATAAAAACTAAGAAGAGCTTACAATCCCTAAAAATTACAGAAACTCTTTGGAATTATCTCTCTCTACGTTTGTGCATTGTGCATTTCCATTTTACTTGTACTCTTTTTTCTTCAAACAAAACTTTGAGTTTTCGCTCTCCCTTCATCCCATAAATCAAAAAGGCAAATAGATCACAACAAAATGAAAATTTTGAAGTTCAAGTATGGAAAAAATATAAAACAATAACAAATTTAAATAGAGAAAATTTATTCACACACCACAAATAAACACAAAATTTTTGTTGTCAAAGTTTGGGAAATTTCACTAGTTCAACCCCAACAAGTTGGAATTTGATAGGAAAGAGATTTCCTACACACAAGCTTTGAAAATGGATATGCCTGCTTTAAACATGTTAAAGATGCAAATCACCTATGGATCCAAAGCTTTTGAAGTGAATAACAAACGCTCATTAAATTCTCAAGTGAACGTGAGGTGGGATATTTACCCGAGTCAAACAACCCATTATTTTGCCCATCTACAAAAAGCTGACCCAACGATCATGGATGATTGTAAAGTGATTTATTGCGTAATGGGCTATATTACCCTAAGAAATGATTTATGGATTGGGAGTAAAGACTCAGTTAAAAATCCCTGCCTCCCCCTTTTTCCCGACGATTGCAAGACCTGATATTTAAAAACTAAGAATAGCTTACAATCCCTAAAAATTACAGAAATTCTTTGGAATTATCTTTCTCTACATTAGATAACTGTGCATTTTCATTTTGGATGTACACTTTTTTCATAAATCAAAACATTGAGTTTTCACTCTCCCTTCATCCCATAAACCAAAAAGAAAAATAGATCACAACAAAATAAAAATTTTAGAGTTCATGTACGGAAAAAAATTTAAAACAATAACAAATATAAGTAAAGAAAATCTATTCACACACCACAAATGAACACAAAAGTTTTGTTGTCCAAGTTTGGGAAATTCCACTATTTCAACCCCAACAGCTTGGAATTTTAGAGAAAAGTGATTTCCTACACACATGCTTTACAAATGGATATCAATGTTTTAAACATGTTAAAGATGCAAATCACCTATGGATCCAATATTTTTGAGGAGAATAACAAACGCTCATTAAATTCTCAAGTGAACGTGCGGTGGGATATTTACCCGAGTCAAACAACCCATTATTTTGCCCATCTACAAAAAGCTGACCCAACGATCATGGATGATTGTAAAGTGATTTATCATGCGTAACGGGCTATATTATCCTAAGAAATGACTTATGGATTGGGAGTCAAGACTCAGTTAAAAATCCCTGCCTCCCCCTTTTTCCCGACGATTGCAAAACCTGATATATAAAAACTAAGAAGAGCTTACAATCCCTAAAAATACAGAAACTCTTTGGAATTATCTCTCTCTACGTTTGTGCATTTGCATTTCTATTCTACGTGTACTCTTTTTCTTCAAACAAAACTTTGAGTTTTTGCTCACCCTTCATCCCGTAAACCAAAAAGGCAAATAGATCACAACAAAATGAAATTTTTGGAGTTCAAGTACGGAAAAAATTTAAAACAATAACAAATGTAAGTGAAGAAAATTTATTCACACACCATAAATGAACACAAAAGTTTTTTTCTCCATCTTTGGGAAATTCCACTAGTTCAACCCCAACAAGTTGGAATTTTATAGGAAAGAGATTTCCTACACACATGCTTTCAAAATGGATATGCATGTTTTAAACATGTTAAAGATGCAAATCACCTATGGATCCAAAGCTTTTGAAGAGAATAACAAACGCTCATTAAATTCTCAAGTGAACGTGCGGTGGGATATTTACCCGAGTCAAACAAGCCATTATTTTCCCATCTACAAAAAGCTGACCCAATGATCATGGATGATTGTAAAGTGATTTATCATGCGTGACGGGGTATATTACCCTAAGAAATGACTTACGGATTGGGAGTCAAGACTCAGTTAAAAATCCTTGCCTCCCCCTTTTTCCCGACGATTGCAAAACCTGATATATAAAAACTTAGAAGAGCTTCCAATCCCTAAAAATTACAGAAACTCTTTGGAATTATCTCTCTCTACATTAGTGCACTGTGCATTTTCATTTTAGATGTACTCTTTTTTCATAAATCAAAACTTTGAGTTTTCGCTCTCCCTTCATCCCATAAACCAAAAAGGCAAATAGATCACAACAAAATGAAAATTTTGGAGTTCATGTACGGGAAAAAATTTAAAACAATAACGAATGTAAGTAAAGAAAATTTATTCACACAACACAATTGAACACAAAAGTTTTGTTGTCCAAGTTTGCAAAATTCCACTAGTTCAACCCTAACAGCTTGGAATTTTATAAGAAAGAGATTTCCTCCACACATGCTTAAAAAATGGACTTGCATGTTTTAAACATGTTAAAGATGAAAATCACGTATGGATCAAAAGCTTTTGAAGAGACTAACAAACGCACATTAAATTCTCAAGTGAACGTGCGGTGGGATATTTACTCGAGTCAAACAAGCCATTATTTTGCCCATCTACAAAAAGGTGACCCAACGATCATGGATGATTGCAAAGTGATTAATCATGCGTAACGGGCTATATTACCCTAAGAAATGACTTATGGATTGGGAGTCAAGACTCAGTTAAAAATCCCTGCCTCCCCCTTTTTCCCGACGATTGCAAAACCTGATATATAAAAACTAAGAAGAGCTTACAATCCCTAAAAATTACAGAAACTCTTTGGAATTATCTCGCCTTACAATAGTGCACTGTGTATTTTCATTTTTGATGTACACTTTTTTCATAAATAAAAACTTTGAGTTTTCGCTCTCCCTGCATCCCGTAAAACAAAAAGGCAAATAGATCACCACAAAATGAAAATTTTAGAGTTCATGTATGGAAAAAAATTTAAAACTATAACAAAAATAATTAAAGAAAATTTATTCGCACTCCACAAATGAACACAAAAGTTTTGTTATCCAAGTTTGGGAAATTCCACTAGTTACACCCTCACAGCTTGGAATTTTATAAGAAAGAGATTTCCTCCACACATGCTTAAAAAATGGATTTGCCTGTTTTAAACATGTTAAAGATTCAAATCACCTATGGATCCAAAGCTTTTGTAGAAAATAAAAAACACTAATTAAATTCTCAAGTGAACGTGAGGTGGGATATTTACCCGAGTCAAACAAGCCAATATTTTGCCCATCTACAAAAAACTGACCCAACGATCATGGATGATTGTAAAGTGATTTATCATGCGTAACAGGCAATATTACCCTAATAAATGACTTATGGATTGGGAGTCATCAGTCAGTTAAAAATCCCTGCCTCCCCCTTTTTCCCGATGATTGCAAAACCTGATACATAAAAACTAAGAAGAGCTTACAATCCCTAAAAATTACAGAAAATCTTTTGAATTATCACTCTCTACGTTTGTGCTCTGTGCATTTCCATTTTAGATGTACACTTTTTTCATAAATCAAAACTTTGAGTTTTCGCTCTCCCTTCATCCCATAAACCAAAAAGGCAAATAGATCACAACAAAATGAAAATTTTAGAGTTCATGTACAGAAAAAAAAATTAAAACAATAAAAAATGTAAGTAAAGAAAATTTATTCACACACCACAAATGAACACAAAAGTTTTGTTGTCCAATTTTGGGAAATTTCACTAGTTCAACCCTAACAGCTTGGAATTTTATAAGAACGAGATTTCCTCCACACATGCTTAAAAAATGGATTTGCATGTTTTAAACATGTTAAAGATGCAAATCACCTATGTATCCAAAGCTTTTGAAGAGAATTAAAAACGCTCATTAAATTCTCAACTGAACGTGCAGTGGGATATTTACCCGAGTCAAACAAGCCATTATTTTGCCCATCTACAAAAAGCTGACCCAACGATCATGGATGATTGTAAAGTGATTTATCATGTGTAACGGGCTATATTACCCTAAGAAATGACTTATGGATTGGGAGTCAAGACTCAGTTAAAAATCCCTGCCTCCGCCTTTTTCCCGACGATTGCGAAACCTCATATATAAAAACTAAGAAGAGCTTACAAGTCCTATAAATTACCGAAACTCTTTGGAATTATTTCGCTCCACATTAGTGCATTGTGCATTTTCATTTTAGATGTACTCTTTTTTCATAAATCAAAACTTTGAGTTTTCGCTCTCTCTGCATCCCGTAAAACAAAAAGGCAAATAGATCACAACAAAATGAAAATTTTAGAGTTCATGTACGGAAAAAAATTTAAAACAATAACAAATGTAAGTAAAGAAAATTTATTGCGACACCACAAATGAACACAAAAGTTTTGTCCAAGTTTGAGAAATTCCACTAGTTCAACCCTAACAGCTTGGAATTTTATAAGAAAAAGATTTCCTCCACACATGCTTAAAAAATGGATTTGCATGTTTTAAACATGTTAAAGATGCATATCACCTATGGATCCAAAGCTTTTGAAGAGAATAACAAACGCTCAATAAATTCTCAAGTGAACGTGCGGTTGGATATTTACCCGAGTCAAACAAGCCATTATTTTGCCCATCTACAAAAAGCTGACCCAACGATCATAGATGATTGTAAAGTGATTTATCATGTGTAACGGGCAATATTACCCTAAGAAATGATTTATGGATTGGGAGTCAAGACTCAGTTAAAAAACCCTGACTCACCCTCTTTGCCGACGATTGCAAAACCTGATATATAAAAACTAAGAAGAGTTTACAATCCCTAAAAATTACAGAAACTCTTTGGAATTATCTCTCTCAATGTTTGTGCAATCTGCATTTCCATTCTACATGTACTCTTTTTTCTTAAAACAAAACTTTCAGTTTTCGCTCGCCCTTCATCCCGTAAACCGAAAAGGCAAATAGCTCACAACAAAATGAAAATTTTTGAGTTCATGTACGGAAAAAAATTTAAAACAATAACAAATGTAAGTAAAGAAAATTTATTCACGCACCACAAACGAACACAAAAGTTTTGTTGTCCAAGTTTGAGAAATTCCACTAGTTCAACCCTAACAGCTTGGAATTTTATAAGAAAGAGGTTTCCTCCACACATGCTTAAAAAGTGGATTTGCATGTTTTAAACTTGTTAAAGATGCAAATCACCTATGGATCCAAAGCTTTTGAAGAGAATAAAAAACTCTCTATAAATTCTCAACTGAACGTGCGGTGGGATACTTATCTGAGTCAAACAAACCATTACTTTGCCCATCTACAAAAAGCTGACCAAACGATCATGGGTGATTGTAAAGTGATTTATAATGCGTAGCAGACTATATTACCCTTAGAAATGACTTATGGATTGGGAGTCAAGACTCAGTTAAAAATCCCTGCCTCCTCCTTTTTCCCGACGATTGCAAAACCTGATATATAAAAACTAAGAAGAGCTTACAATCCCTAAAAATTACAGAAACTCTTTGAAATTATCTCGCTCTACATTAGTGCACTGTGCATTTTCATTTTAGATGTACTCTTTTTTCATAAATCAAAACTTTGAGTTTTCGCTCTCCCTGCATCCCGTTAAACAAAAAGGCAAATAGATCACAAAAAATGAAAATTTTAGAGTTCAATTACGGAAAAAAATTTAAAACAATAACAAATGTAAGTAAAGAAAATTTATTCACACACCACAAATGAACACAAAAGTTTCGTTGTCCATGTTTGGGAAATTCCACTAGTTCAACCCAAACAGCTTGGAATTTTATAAGAATGAGATTTCCACCACACATGCTTTAAAAATGGATTTGCATGTTTTAAACATGTTAAAGATGCAAATCACCTATGGACCCAAAGCTTTTGAAGAGAATAACAAACGCTCATTAAATTCTCAAGTGATCGTGCGGTGGGATATTTACCCGAGTCAAACAACCCAATATTTTGCCCATCTTCAAAAAGCTGACCCAACGATAATGGATGATTGTAAAGTGATTTATCATGCGTAACGGTCTATATTACCCTAAGAAATGACTTATGGATTGGGAGTCAAGACTCAGTTAAAAAACCCTTACTCACCCTCTTTGCCGACGATTGCAAAACCTGATATATAAAAACTAAGAATAGTTTACAATACCTAAAAATTACATAAACTCTTTGGAATTATCTCGCTCTATATTTGTGCACTGTGCATTTTCATTTTAGATCTACACTTTTTCATAAATCAAAACTTTGAGTTTCCGCTCTCCCTTCATCCCGTAAACCAAAAAGGCAAACAGATGACAACAAAATGAAAATTTTAGAGTTCATGTACGGAAAAAAATATAAAACAATAACAAATGTAAGTAAAGAAAAAATTTATTCACACACCAAAAATGAACACAAAAATTTTGTTGTCCAAGTTTGAGAAATTCCACTAGTTCAACCCAAACAACTTGGAATTTTATAAGAAACAGATTTCCTCCATACATGCTTAAAAAATGGATTTGCATATTTTAAACATGTTAAAGATGAAAATCACCTATGGATCCAAGGTTTTTGAAGAGAATAACAAATGCTCATTAAATTCTCAAGTGAACGTTCGGTGGGATATTTACCTGAGTCAAACAACCCATTATTTTGCCCATCTACAAAAAGCTGACCCAACGATCATGGATGATTGTAAAGTGATTCATCGTGCATAAGGGGTTATATTACCCTAAGAAATGACTTATGGATTGGGAGTCAAGACTCGGTTAAAAATCCCTGCCTTCCCCTTTTTTCCAGACGATTGCAAAACTTGATATATAAAAACTAAGAAGAGCTTACAATCCCTAAAAGTTACAGAAACTCTTTGGAATTATCTTGCTCTACATTAGTGCACTGTGCATTTTCATTTTAGATGTACATTTTTTTCATAAATCAAAACTTTGAGTTTTCGCCCTTCCTTCATCCTGTAAACCAAAAAGGCAAATAGATCACAACAAAATGAAAATTTTAGAGTTCATGTACGGAAAAAATTTTAAAACAATAACAAATGTATGAAAAGAAAATTTATTCACACACCACAAATGAACACAAAAGTTTCGTTGTCCATGTTTAGGAAATTCCACTAGTTCAACCCTAACAGCTTGGAATTTTATAAGAAAGAGATTTCCTCCACACATGCTTTAAAAATGGATTTGCATTTTTTAAACATGTTAAAGATGCAAATCACCAATGGATCCAAAGCTTTTGAAGAGAATAAGAAACGCTCATTAAATTCTCAAGTGAACGTGCGGCGGGATATTTACCCGAGTCAAACAAGCCATTATTTTGCCCATCTACAAAAAGCTGACCCACCGATCATGGATGATTGTAAAGTGATTTATCATGCGTAAGGGGCTATATTACCCTAATAAATGACTTATGGATATGGAGTCATGACTCAGTTAAAAATCCCTGCCTCCCCCTTTTTCCTAACGATTGCAAAACCTGATATATAAAAACTAAGAAGAGCTTACAATCCCTAAAAATTATAGAAACTCTTTGGAATTATCTCTCTCTACGTTTGTGCATTTGCATTTCCATTCTACATGTACTCTTTTTTCTTCATACAAAACTTTGAGTTTTTGCTCACCCTTCATCCCGTAAACCAAAAAGGCAAATAGATCACAACAAAATGATATTTTTGGAGTTCAAGTACGGAAAAAATTTAAAACAATAACAAATGTAAGTAAATAAAATTTATTCACACACCACAAATGAACACAAACGTTTTTTTCTCCAAGTTTGGGAAATTCCACTAGTTCAACGACAACAAGTTGGAATTTTATAGGAAAGAGATTTCCTACACACATGCTTTCAAAATGGATATGCATGTTTTCAACATGTTAAAGATGCAAATCACCTATGGATTCAAAGCTTTTGAAGAGAATAACAAACGCTCATTAAATTCTCAAGTGAACGTGCGGTGGGATATTTACCCGAGTCAAACAACCCATTATTTTGCCCATCTACAAAAAGCTGACCCAACGACCATGGATGATTGTAAAGTGAATTATCATGCATAAGGGGCTATATTACCCTAATAAATGACTTATGGATTGGGAGTCAAGACTCAGTTAAAAATCCCTGCTCCCCGTTTTTCCCAACAATTGCAAAACCTGTTATATAAAAACTAAGAAGAGCTTACAATCCCAAAAAATTATAGAAACACTTTGGAATTATCTCGCACAACATTTGTGCACATTGCATTTTCATTTTAGATGTACACTTTTTTCATAAATCAAAACTTTGAGTTTTCGCTCTCCCTTCATCCCGTAAACCAAAAAGGTAAATAGATCACAACAAAATAAAAATTTTAGAGTTCATGTACGGAAAAAAAATTAAAAACAATAAAAAATGTAAATAAAGAAAATTTATTCACACACCACAAATGAACACGAAAATTTTGCTGTCCAAGTTTACGAAATTCCACTAGTTCAACCCTAACAACTTGGAATTTTATAAGAAAGAGATTTCCCCCACACATGCTTAAAAAATGGATTTGCATGTTTTAAACATGTTAAAGATGCAAATCACCTATGGATCCATTGCTTTTGAAGAGAATAAAAAACGCTCATTAAATTCTCAACTGAACGTGCGATGGGATATTTACCCGAGTCAAACAAGCCATTATTTTTCCCCTCTACAAAAAGCTGACCCAACGATCATGGATGATTGTAAAGTGATTTATCATGTGTAACGGGCTATATTACCCTAAGAAATGACTTATCGATTGGGAGTCAAGACACAGTTAAAAATCCCTGCCTACCCCTTTTTCCCGACGATTGCAAAACCTGATATATAAAAACTAAGAAGAGCATACAATCCCTAAAAATTACAGAAACTCTTTGGAATTATCTTGCTCTGCATTAGTGCACTGTGCATTTTCATTTTAGATGTACACTTTTTTCATAAATCAAAACTTTGAGTTTTCTCTCTCCCTTCATCCCGTAAACCAAAAAGGCAAATAGATCACAATAGAATGAAAATTTTAGTGTTCATGTACGGAAAAAAATTTAAAAGAATAACAAATGTAAGTAAAGAAAATTTATACACACACTACAAATGAACACAAAAGTTTTGTTGTCCAAGTTTAGGAAATTCCACTAGTTCAACCCCAACAGCTTGGAATTTTATCGGAAAGTGATTTCCTACACACATGCTTTAAAAATGGATATCCATGTTTTAAAAATGTTAAAGATGCAAATCACCTAAGGATCCAAAGCTTTTCAAGAGAATAACAAACGCCCATTAAATTCTCAAGTGAACGTGCGGTGGGATATTTACCCGAGTCAAACAACCCAATATTTTGCCCATCTACAAAAAGCTGACCCAACGATAATGGATGATTGTAAAGTGATTTATCATGTGTAACGGGCTATATTACCCTAAGAAATGACTTATGGATTGGGAGTCAAGACTCAGTTAAAAAACCCAGACTCCCCCTCTCTGCCGACAATTGCAAAACCTGATATATAAAAACTAAGAATAGCTTACAATCCCTAAAAATTACAGATACTCTCTGGAATTATCTCGCTCTACATTTGTGCACTCTGCATTTTCATTTTAGATGTACACTTTTTTCATAAATCAAAACTTTGAGTTTTCGCTCTCCCTTCATCCCGTAAACCGAAAAGGCAAAAAAATCACAACAAAATGAAAATTTTAGAGTTCATGTACGGAAAAAAATAAAGAACAATAAAAAATTTAAGTAAAGAAAATTTATTGACACACCACAAATGAACACAAAAGTTTTGTTGTCCAAGTTTGGGAAATTGCACTACTTCAACCCTAACATATTGGAATTTTATAAGAAAGAAGTTTCCTCCACACATGCTTAAAAAATGGATTTGCATGTTTTAAACATGTTAAATATGCAAATCCCCTATGGATACATAGCTTTTGAAGAGAATAAAAAACTCTCTTCAAATTCTCAAGTGAACGTGTGGTGGGATATTTACCCGAGTCAAACAAGGCATTATTTTGCCCATCTACAAAAAGCAGACCCAACGATCATGGATGATTGTAAAGTGATTTATCATGCGTAACGGGCTATATTACCCTAAGAAATAACTTATGGATTGGGAGTCAAGACTCAGTTAAAAATCCCTGCCTCCCCCTTTTTCCCGACGATTGCGAAACCTGATATATAAAAACTAAGAAGAGCTTACAATCCCTAAAAATTACAGAAACTCTTTGGAATTATCTCACTCTACATTAGTTCACTGTGCATTTTCATTTTAGATGTACTCTTTCTTCATAAATCAAAACTTTGAATTTTCGCTCTCCCTGCATCCCGTTAAACAAAAAGGCAAATAGATCACAAGAAAATGAAACTTTAGAGTTCATGTACGGCAAAAAATTTAAAACAATAACAAATGTAAGTAAAGAAAATTTATTCACACACCACAAATGAACACAAAGGTTTTTTTGTCCAAGTTTGGGAAATTCCACTAGTTCAACCCTAACAGATTGGAATTTTATATGAAAAAGATTTCTCCACACATGCTTAAAAATGGATTTACTTTTTTTAAACATGTTAAAGATGCAAATCACCTATGGATCCAAAGCTTTTGAAGAGAATAACAAACGCTCATTAAATTCTCAAGTGAACGTGCGGTGGGATATTTACCCGAGTCAAACAAGCCATTATTTTGCCCATCTACAAAAAGCTGAACCAACGATCATGGATGATTGTAAAGTGATTTATCATGCGTAACGGGCTATATTACCCAAATAAATGACTTACGGATTGGGAGTCAAGACTCAGTCAAAAATCCATGCCTCCACTTTTTCCCGACGATTCTAAAACCTGATATATAAAAACTAAGAAGAGCTTACAATCCCTAAAAATTACAGAAACTCTTTGGAGTTATCTCTCTCTTCGTTTGTGCACTGTGCATTTCCATTCTACATTTACACTTTTTTCTTCAAACAAAACTTTGAGTTTACGCTCTCCCTTCATCCCGTAAACCAAAAAGGCAAATAGATCACAACAAAATGAAAATTTTAGTGTTCATGTACGGAAAAAAATTTAAAACAATAACAAATGTAAGTAAAGAAATTTTTTTCACACACCACAAATGAACACAAAAGTTTTGTTGTCCAAGTTTGGGAAATTCCACTAGTTCAACCCCAACAGCTTGGAATTTTATAGGAAAGTGATTTCCTACACACATGCTTTAAAAATGGATATCCATGTTTTAAACATGTGAAAGATGCAAATAACCTATGGATCCAAAACTTTTGAAGAGAATAACAAACGCCGATTAAATTCTCAAGTGAACGTGCGGTGGGATATTTACCCGATTCAAACAAGCCATTATTTTGCCCATCTACAAAAAACTGACCCAACGATCATGGATGATTGTAATGTGATTTATCATGCGTAACGGGCTATATTACCCTAACAAATGACTTATGGATTGGGAGTCAAGACTAAGTTAAAAATCCCTGCCTCCCCCTTTTTCCCGACGATTGCAAAACCTGATGTATAAAAACTAAGAAGAGCTTGCAATCCCTAAAAATTACAGAAACTCTTTGGAATTATCTCTCTCTACATTTGTGCATTGTGCATTTCCACTCTACAAGTACTCTTTTTTCTTAAAACAAAACTTTGAGTTTTCGTTCTCCCTTCATCCCGTAAACCAAAAAGGCAAATAGATCACAACAAAATGAAAATTTTGCAGTTCAAGTACCGAAAAAATTTAAAAAAATCACAAATGTAAGTAAAGAAAATTTATACACACACCAAAAATGAACACAAAAGTTTTGTTGTCCAAGTTTGGGAAATTCCACTAGTTCAATCCCAACAGCTTGGAATTTTATAGGAAAGAGATTTCCTCCACACTTGCTTTAAAAATGGATATGCATGTTTTAAATATGTTAATGATGCAAATCACCTATGGATCCAAAGCTTTTGAAGAGAATAACAAACGCTCTCCAGTGAACGTGCGGTGGATATTTACCCGATTCAAACACGCCATTATTTTGCCCATCTACAAAAAGCTGACCCAACGATCATGGATGATTGTAAAGTGATTTATCCTGCGTAACGGGCTATATTACCCTAATAAATGACTTATGGATTGGGAGTCATGACTCAGTTAAAAATCCCTACCTCCCCCTTTTTCCCGACGATTGCAAAACCTGATATATAAAAATTAAGAAGAGCTTACAATCCCTTAAAATTACAGAAACTCTTTGGAATTATCTCTCTCTATGTTTGTGCATTGTGCATTTCCATTCTACATGTACTCTTTTTTCTTGAAAAAAAACTTTGTGTTTTCGCTCTCCCTTCATCCCGTAAACAAAAAAGTCAAACAGATCACAACAAAAAAAAAATTTTGGAGTTCAAGTACGGAAAAAATTTAAAACAATAACAAATGTAAGTAAAAAAAATTTATCCACACACCACAAATGAACACAAAAGTTTTGTTGTCCAAGTTTGGGAAATTCCACTAGTTCAACCCCAACAGCTTGGAATTTTATAGGAAAGTGATTTCCTACACACATGCTTTAAAAATGGATATCCATATTTTAAACATGTTAAAGATGCAAATAACCTACGGATCCAAAGCTTTTGAAGAGAATAACAAACGCCCATTAAATTCTCAAGTGAATGTGCGGTGGGATATTTCCCGTCTCTAACAAGCCATTATTTTGCCCATCTACAAAAAACTGACCCAACGATCATGGATGATTGTAATGTGATTTATCATGCGTAACGAGCTATATTACCGTAAGAAATGACTTATGGATTGGGAGTCAAGACTATGATAAAAATCCCTGCCTCCCCCTTTTTCCTGACGATCGCAAAACCTGATATATAAAAACTAAGAAGAGCTTACAATCCCTAAAAATTACAGAAACTCTTTGGAATTAACTCTCTCTTCATTTGTGCATTGTGCATTTCCACTCTACATGTACTCTTTTTTCTTAAAACAAAACTTTCAGTTTTCGCTCTCCTTTCATCCCGTATACCAAAAAGGCCAATAGATCGCAACAAAATGAAAATTTTGAGGTTGAAGTACGGAAAAAAATTAAAACAATAACAAATGTAAGTAAAAAAAATTTATTCACATACCACAAATGAACACAAAAGTTTTGTTGTCCAAGTTTGGGAAATTCCACTAGTTCAATCCCAACAGCTTGGAATTTTATAGGAAAGAGATTTCCTCCACACTTGCTTTAAAAATGGATAGGCATGTTTTAAATATGTTAAAGATGCAAATCACCTATGGATCCAAAGCTTCTGAAGAGAATAACAAACGCTCATTAAATTCTCAACTGAACGTGCGGTGGCTATTTACCCGATTCAAACAAGCCATTATTTTGCCCATCTACAAAAAGCTGACCCAACGATCATGGATGATTGTAAAGTTATTTATCATGCGTAACGGGCTATATTACCCTAAGAAATGACTTATGGATTGGGAGTTAAGACTCTGTTAAAAATCCCTGCTTTCCCCTTTTTCCCGACAATTGCAAAACCTGATACATAAAAACTAAGAAGAGCTTCCAATCCCTAAAAATTACTGAAACTCTTTGGAATTATCTTGCTCTACATTTGTGCACTGTGCATTTTAATTTTAGATGTACACTTGTATCATCAATCAAAACTTTTAGTTTTCGCTCTCCCTTCATCCCGTAAACCAAAAACGCAAATAGATCACAACAAAATGAAAATTTTAGAGTTCAAGTACGGAAAAAAATTTAAAACAATAACAAATGTAAGGAAAGAAAATTTATTCACACACCACAAATGAACACAAAAGTTTTGTAGTCCTAGTTTGGGAAATTCCACTAGTTCAACCCTAACAACTTGGAATTTTATAAGATAGAGATTTCCTCCACACATGCTTAAAAAATGGATTTGCATGTTTTAAACAAGTTAAAGATGCAAATCACCTTTGGATCCAAAGCTTTTGAAGAGAATAACAAACGCTCATTAAATTCTCAACTGAATGTGCGGTGGCTATTTACCCGATTCAAACAAGCCATTATTTTGCCCATATACAAAAGGCTGACCCAACGATCATGGATGATTGTAAAGTAATTTATCATGCGTAACGGGCTATATTACCCTAAGAAATGACTTATGGATTGGGAGTCAAGACTCAGTTAAAAATCCCTGCTTCCCCCTTTTTCCCAACGAATAGAAAACCTGATATATAAAAAGTAAGAAGAGCTTACAATCCCTAAAAATTACAGAAACTCTTTGGAAATATCTCTCTCTACATTTGTGCATTGTGCATTTCCATTCTACATATACTCTTTTTTCTTAAAACAAAACTTTGAGTTTTCGCTCTCCCATCATACCGTAAACCAAAAAGACAAATAGATCACAACAAAATGAAAATTTTGGAGTTCATGTACGGAAAAAATTTAAAACAAAAACAAATGTCTGTAAAGAAAATTTATTCACACACCACAAATGAACACAAAAGTTTTGTTGTCCAAGTTTGGGAAATTCCACTAGTTCAATCCCAACAGCTTGGAATTTTATAGGAAAGAGATTTCCACCACACTTGCTTTAAAAATGGATATGCATGTTTTAAATATGTTAAAGATGCAAATCACCTATGGATCCAAAGCTTTTGAAGAGAATAACAAACGCTCATTATATTCTCAAGTGAACTTGCGGTGGATATTTACCCGATCCAAACAAGCCATTATTTTGCCCATCTACAAAAAGCTTACCCAACGATAATGGATGATTGTAATGTGATTTATCATGCGTAATGGGCTATATTACCCTAAGAAATTACTTATGGATTTGGAGTCAAGATTCAGTTAAAAATCCCTGCCTCCCCCTTTTTCACGACGATTGCAAAACCTGATATATAAAAACTAAGAAGAGCTTACAATCCCTAAAAATTACAGAAACTCTTTGGAATTATCTCTGTCTACATTTGTGCATTGTGCATTTCCATTCGACACGTACTCTTTTTTCTTAAAAGAAAACTTTGAGTTTTCGTTCTCCCTTCATCTCGTAAACCAAAAAGGCAAATAGATCACAACAAAATGAAAATTTTGGAGTTGAAGTACGGAAAAAATTTAAAACAATAACAAATGTAAGTACAGAAAATTTAATCACACAGCACATATGAACACAAAAGTTTTGTTGTCCAAGTTCGGGAAATTCCACTAGTTCAATCCCAACAGCTTGGAATTTTATCGGAAAGAGATTTCCTCCACACTTGCTTTAAAAATGGATATGCATGCTTTAAATATATTAAAGATGCAAATCACCTATGGATCCAAAGCTTTTGAAGAGAATAACAAACGCTCATTAAATTCTCAACTGAACATGCGGTGGATATTTGCCTGATTCAAACAAGCCATTATTTTGCCCATCTACAAAAAGCTAACCCAACGATCATGGATAATTGTAATTTGATTTATCTTTCGTAACGGGCTATATTACCCTAAGAAATGACTTATGGATTGGGAGTCGATACTCAGTTAAAAATCCCTGCCTCCCCCTTTTTCCCGACGATTGGAAAACCTGATATATAAAAACTAAGAAGAGCTTACAAGCCCTAAAAATAACAGAAACTCTTTGGAAAGATCTCGCTCTTCATTTGTGCGCTGTGCATTTTCATTTTAGATGTACACTTTTTTCGTAAATCAAAACTTTGAGTTTTCGCTCTCCCTTCATCCCGTAAACCAAAAAGGCAAATAGATCACAACAAAATAAAAATTTTAGAATTCATGTACGGAAAAAAATTTAAAACATTAACAAATTTAAGTAAAGGAAATTTATTCACACACCACAAATGAACACAAAAGTTTTTTTGTCCAAGTTTGGGAAATTCCACTAGTTCAATCCCAACAGCTTGGAATTTTATAAGAAAGGCATTTCCTCCACACATGCTCAAAAAATGGATTTGCATGTTTTACACATGTTAAAGATGAAAATCACCTATTGATCCAAAGCTTTTGAAGAGAATATCAAACGCTCATTAAATTCTCAAGTGAACGTGGGTTGGGATATTTACCCGAGTCAAACAAGCCATTACTTTGCCCATCTACAAAAAGCTGACCCAACGATCATGGATGATTGTAAAGTGATTTATCATGCGTAACGGGCTATATTACCCTAATAAATGACTTATGGATTGGGAATCATGACTCAGTTAAAAATCCCTGCCTCCCCCTTTTTCTCGAGGATTGCAAAACCTGCTATATAAAAACTAAGAAGAGCTTACAATCCCTAAAAAGTACAGAAATTCTTTGAAATTATCTCTCTCTAGATTTTTGCATTGTGCATTTCCATTCTACATGTACTCTTTTTTCTTAAAACAAAACTTTGAGTTTTCTCTCTCCCTTCATCCCATAAACGAAATAGGCAAATAGATCACAACAAAATGAAAATTTTGCAGTTCATGTACAGAAAAAATCTAAAACAATAACAAATGTCAGTAAAGAAAATTTATTCACACATCACAAATGAACACAAAAGTTTTGTTGTCCAAGTTTGGGAAATTCCACTAGTTCAATCCCAACAGCTTGGAATTTTATAGGAAAGAGATTTCCTCCACATTTGCTTTAAAAATGGATATGCATGTTTTAAATATGTTAAAGATGCAAATCACCTATGGATCCAGAGCTTTTGAAGAGAATAACAACCGCTCATTAAATTCTCAACTGAACGTACGGTGGATATTTACCCAATTCAAACAAGCCATTATTTTGTCCATCTACAAAAAGCTGACCCAACGATATTGGATGATTGTAATGTTATTTATCATGCGTAACGGGCTATATTACCCTAAGAAATTACTTATGGATTTGGAGTCAAGACTCAGTTAAAAATCCCTGCCTCCCCCTTTTTCACGACGATTGCAAAACCTGATATATAAAAACTAAGAAGAGCTTACAATCCGTAAAAATTACAGAAACTCTTTGGAATTATCTCTGTCTACATTTGTGCATTGTGCATTTCCATTCTACACGTACTCTTTTTTCTTAAAAGAAAACTTTGTGTTTTCGTTCTCCCTTCATCCCGTAAACCAAAAAGGCAAATAGATCACAACAAAATGAAAATTTTGGAGTTGAACTAAGGAAAAAAATTAAATCAATAAAAAATGTAAGTAAAGAAAATTTATTCACACAGCACAAATGAACACAAAAGTTTTGTTGTCCAAGTTTGGGAAATTCCACTAGTTCAATCCCAACAGCTTGGAATTTTATCGGAAAGAGATTTCCTCCACACTTGCTTTAAAAATGGATATGCATGTTTTAAGTATATTAAAGATGCAAATCACCTATGGATCCAAAGCTTTTGAAGAGAATAACAAACGCTCATTAAATTCTCAACTGAACATGCGGTGGATATTTACCCGAGTCAAACAAGCCATTATTTTGCCCATCTACAAAAAGCTAACCCAACGATCATAGATGATTGTAAAGTGATTTATCATGCGTAACGGGCTATATTACCCTAAGAAATGACTTATGGATTGGGAGTCAAGACAAAGTTAAAAATCCCTGCCTCCCCCTTTTTCCCGACGATTGGAAAACCTGATATATAAAAACTAAGAAGAGCTTACAATCCCTAAAAATAACAGAAACTCTTTGGAATGATCTCGCTCTTCATTTGTGCACTGTGCATTTTCATTTTAGATGTACACATTTTTCATAAATCAAAACTTTGAGTTTTCGCTCTCCCTTCATCCCGTTAACCAAAAAGACAAATAGATCAGAACAAAATAAAAATTTTAGAATTCATGTACGGAAAAAAATTTAAAACAACAACAAATTTAAGTAAAGAAAATTTATTCACACACCACAAATGAACACAAAAGTTTTTTTGTCCAAGTTTGGGAAATTCCACAAGTTCAATCCCAACAGCTTGGAATTTTATAAGAAAGGGATTTCCTCCACACATGCTTAAAAAATGGATTTGCATGTTTTACACATGTTAAAGATGAAAATCACCTATTGATCCAAAGCTTTTGAAGAGAATAACAATTGCCCATTAAATTCTCAAGTGAACGTGTGGTGGGATATTTACCCGAGTCAAACAAGCCATTACTTTGCCCATCTACAAAAAGCTGACCCAACGATCATGGATGATTGTAAAGTGATTTATCATGCGTAACGGGCTATATTACCCTAATAAATGACTTATGGATTGGGAGTCATCACTCAGTTAAAAATCCCTGCCTCCCCCTTTTTCTCGAGGATTGCAAAACCTACTATATAAAAACTAAGAAGAGCTTACAATCCCTAAAAAGTACAGAAATTCTTTGAAATTATCTCTCTCTACATTTTTGCATTGTGCATTTCCATTCTACATGTACTCTTTTTTCTTCAAACAAAACTTTGAGTTTTCGCTCTCCCCTCATCCCGTAAACCAAATAGGCAAATAGATCACAACAAAATGAAAATTTTGGAGTTCATGTACGGAAAAAATTTAAAACAATAACAAATGTAAGTAAAGAAAATTTATTCACACACCACAAATGAACACAAAAGTTTTGTTGTCCAAGTTTGGGAAATTCCACTAGTTCAATCCCAACAGTTTGGAATTTTATAGGAAAGAGATTTCCTCCACACTTGCTTTAAAAATGGATATGCATGTTTTAAATATGTTACAGATGCAAATCACCTATGGATCCAAAGCTTTTGAAGAGAATAACAACCGCTCATTAAATTCTCAACTTAACGTGCGGTGGATATTTACCCAATTCAAACAAGCCATTATTTTGCCCATCTAAAAAAAGCTGACCCAACGATCATGGATGATTGTAATGGGATTTATCATGCATTACGGGGTATATTACCCTAAGAAATGACTTATGGATTGGGAGTCAAGACTCAGTTAAAATCCCTGCCTCCCCCTTTTTCCCGACGATTGCAAAACCTGATATATAAAAACTAACAAGAGCTTACAATCCTTAAAAATTACAGAAACTCTTTGGAATTATCTCTCTCTGCGTTTGTGCATTGTGCATTTCCATTCTACATGCACTCTTTTTACTTCAAACAAAACTTTGAGTTTTCGCTCTTCCTTCATCCCATAAACCAAAAAGGCAAATAGATCACGACAAAATGAAAATTTCGCAGTTCAAGTACGGAAAAAATTTAAAACAATAACAAATGTAAGTAAAGAAAATTTATTCACACACCGCAAATGAACACAAAAGTTTTGTTGTCCAAGTTTGGGAAATTCCACTAGTTCAATCCCAACAGCTTGGAATTTTATCGGAAAGAGATTTCCTCCACACTTGCTTTAAAAATGGATATGCATGTTTTAAGTATATTAAAGATGCAAATCACCTATGGATCCAAAGCTTTTGAAGAGAATAACAAACGCTCATTAAATTCTCAACTGAACATGCGGTGGATATTTGCCTGATTCAAACAAGCCATTATTTTGCCCATCTACAAAAAGCTAACCCAACGATCATGGATATTTGTAATTTGATTTATCTTTCGTAACGGGCTATATTACCCTAGGAAATGACTTATGGATTGGGAGTCAATACTCAGTTAAAAATCCCTGCCTCCCCCTTTTTCCCGACGATTGGAAAACCTGATATATAAAAACTAAGAAGAGCTTACAATCCCTAAAAATAACAGAAACTCTTTGGAATGATCTCGCTCTTCATTTGTGCACTGTGCATTTTCATTTTAGATGTACACATTTTTCATAAATCAAAACTTTGAGTTTTCGCTCTCCCTTCATCCCGTAAACCAAAAAGACAAATAGATCACAACAAAATAAAAATTTTAGAATTCATGTACGGAAAAAAATTTAAAACAACAACAAATTTAAGTAAAGAAAATTTATTCACACACCACAAATGAACACAAAAGTTTTTTTGTCCAAGTTTGGGAAATTCCACGAGTTCAATCCCAACAGCTTGGAATTTTATAAGAAAGGGATTTCCTCCACACATGCTTAAAAAATGGATTTGCATGTTTTACACATGTTAAAGATGAAAATCACCTATTGATCCAAAGCTTTTGAAGAGAATAACAATTGCCCATTAAATTCTCAAGTGAACGTGTGGTGGGATATTTATCCGAGTCAAACAAGCCATTACTTTGCCCATCTACAAAAAGCTGACCCAACGATCATGGATGATTGTAAAGTGATTTATCATGCGTAACGGGCTATATTACCCTAATAAATGACTTATGGATTGGGAGTCATCACTCAGTTAAAAATCCCTGCCTCCCCCTTTTTCTCGAGGATTGCAAAACCTACTATATAAAAACTAAGAAGAGCTTACAATCCCTAAAAAGTACAGAAATTCTTTGAAATTATCTCTCTCTACATTTTTGCATTGTGCATTTCTATTCAACATGTACTCTTTTTTCTTCAAACAAAACTTTGACTTTTTGCTCTCCCTTTATCCCGTAAACCAAATAGGCAAATAGATCACAACAAAATGAAAATTTTGGAGTTCATGTACGGAAAAAATTTAAAACAATAACAAATGTAAGTAAAGAAAATTTATTCACACACCACAAATGAACACAAAAGTTTTGTTGTCCAAGTTTGGGAAATTCCACTAGTTCAATCCCAACAGCTTGGAATTTTATAGGAAAGAGATTTCCTCCACACTTGCTTTAAAAATGGATATGCATGTTTTAAATATGTTACAGATGCAAATCACCTATGGATCCAAAGCTTTTGAAGAGAATAACAACCGCTCATTAAATTCTCAACTTAACGTGCGGTGGATATTTACCCAATTCAAACAAGCCATTATTTTGCCCATCTAAAAAAAGCTGACCCAACGATCATGGATGATTGTAATGGGATTTATCATGCATTACGGGGTATATTACCCTAAGAAATGACTTATGGATTGGGAGTCAAGACTCAGTTAAAATCCCTGCCTCCCCCTTTTTCCCGACGATTGCAAAACCTGATATATAAAAACTAACAAGAGCTTACAATCCTTAAAAATTACAGAAACTCTTTGGAATTATCTCTCTCTGCGTTTGTGCATTGTGCATTTCCATTCTACATGCACTCTTTTTACTTCAAACAAAACTTTGAGTTTTCGCTCTTCCTTCATCCCGTAAACCAAAAAGGCAAATAGATCACGACAAAATGAAAATTTCGCAGTTCAAGTACGGAAAAAATTTAAAACAATAACAAATGTAAGTAAAGAAAATTTATTCACACACCGCAAATGAACACAAAAGTTTTGTTGTCCAAGTTTGGGAAATTCCACTAGTTCAATCCCAACAGCTTGGAATTTTATCGGAAAGAGATTTCCTCCACACTTGCTTTAAAAATGGATATGCATGTTTTAAGTATATTAAAGATGCAAATCACCTATGGATCCAAAGCTTTTGAAGAGAATAACAAACGCTCATTAAATTCTCAACTGAACATGCGGTGGATATTTGCCTGATTCAAACAAGCCATTATTTTGCCCATCTACAAAAAGCTAACCCAACGATCATGGATATTTGTAATTTGATTTATCTTTCGTAACGGGCTATATTACCCTAGGAAATGACTTATGGATTGGGAGTCAATACTCAGTTAAAAATCCCTGCCTCCCCCTTTTTCCCGACGATTGGAAAACCTGATATATAAAAACTAAGAAGAGCTTACAATCCCTAAAAATAACAGAAACTCTTTGGAATGATCTCGCTCTTCATTTGTGCACTGTGCATTTTCATTTTAGATGTACACATTTTTCATAAATCAAAACTTTGAGTTTTCGCTCTCCCTTCATCCCGTAAACCAAAAAGACAAATAGATCACAACAAAATAAAAATTTTAGAATTCATGTACGGAAAAAAATTTAAAACAACAACAAATTTAAGTAAAGAAAATTTATTCACACACCACAAATGAACACAAAAGTTTTTTTGTCCAAGTTTGGGAAATTCCACGAGTTCAATCCCAACAGCTTGGAATTTTATAAGAAAGGGATTTCCTCCACACATGCTTAAAAAATGGATTTGCATGTTTTACACATGTTAAAGATGAAAATCACCTATTGATCCAAAGCTTTTGAAGAGAATAACAATTGCCCATTAAATTCTCAAGTGAACGTGTGGTGGGATATTTATCCGAGTCAAACAAGCCATTACTTTGCCCATCTACAAAAAGCTGACCCAACGATCATGGATGATTGTAAAGTGATTTATCATGCGTAACGGGCTATATTACCCTAATAAATGACTTATGGATTGGGAGTCATCACTCAGTTAAAAATCCCTGCCTCCCCCTTTTTCTCGAGGATTGCAAAACCTACTATATAAAAACTAAGAAGAGCTTACAATCCCTAAAAAGTACAGAAATTCTTTGAAATTATCTCTCTCTACATTTTTGCATTGTGCATTTCTATTCAACATGTACTCTTTTTTCTTCAAACAAAACTTTGACTTTTTGCTCTCCCTTTATCCCGTAAACCAAATAGGCAAATAGATCACAACAAAATGAAAATTTTGGAGTTCATGTACGGAAAAAATTTAAAACAATAACAAATGTAAGTAAAGAAAATTTATTCACACACCACAAATGAACACAAAAGTTTTGTTGTCCAAGTTTGGGAAATTCCACTAGTTCAATCCCAACAGCTTGGAATTTTATAGGAAAGAGATTTCCTCCACACTTGCTTTAAAAATGGATATGCATGTTTTAAATATGTTACAGATGCAAATCACCTATGGATCCAAAGCTTTTGAAGAGAATAACAACCGCTCATTAAATTCTCAACTTAACGTGCGGTGGATATTTACCCAATTCAAACAAGCCATTATTTTGCCCATCTAAAAAAAGCTGACCCAACGATCATGGATGATTGTAATGGGATTTATCATGCATTACGGGGTATATTACCCTAAGAAATGACTTATGGATTGGGAGTCAAGACTCAGTTAAAATCCCTGCCTCCCCCTTTTTCCCGACGATTGCAAAACCTGATATATAAAAACTAACAAGAGCTTACAATCCTTAAAAATTACAGAAACTCTTTGGAATTATCTCTCTCTGCGTTTGTGCATTGTGCATTTCCATTCTACATGCACTCTTTTTACTTCAAACAAAACTTTGAGTTTTCGCTCTTCCTTCATCCCGTAAACCAAAAAGGCAAATAGATCACGACAAAATGAAAATTTCGCAGTTCAAGTACGGAAAAAATTTAAAACAATAACAAATGTAAGTAAAGAAAATTTATTCACACACCGCAAATGAACACAAAAGTTTTGTTGTCCAAGTTTGGGAAATTCCACTAGTTCAATCCCAACAGCTTGGAATTTTATCGGAAAGAGATTTCCTCCACACTTGCTTTAAAAATGGATATGCATGTTTTAAGTATATTAAAGATGCAAATCACCTATGGATCCAAAGCTTTTGAAGAGAATAACAAACGCTCATTAAATTCTCAACTGAACATGCGGTGGATATTTGCCTGATTCAAACAAGCCATTATTTTGCCCATCTACAAAAAGCTAACCCAACGATCATGGATATTTGTAATTTGATTTATCTTTCGTAACGGGCTATATTACCCTAGGAAATGACTTATGGATTGGGAGTCAATACTCAGTTAAAAATCCCTGCCTCCCCCTTTTTCCCGACGATTGGAAAACCTGATATATAAAAACTAAGAAGAGCTTACAATCCCTAAAAATAACAGAAACTCTTTGGAATGATCTCGCTCTTCATTTGTGCACTGTGCATTTTCATTTTAGATGTACACATTTTTCATAAATCAAAACTTTGAGTTTTCGCTCTCCCTTCATCCCGTAAACCAAAAAGACAAATAGATCACAACAAAATAAAAATTTTAGAATTCATGTACGGAAAAAAATTTAAAACAACAACAAATTTAAGTAAAGAAAATTTATTCACACACCACAAATGAACACAAAAGTTTTTTTGTCCAAGTTTGGGAAATTCCACGAGTTCAATCCCAACAGCTTGGAATTTTATAAGAAAGGGATTTCCTCCACACATGCTTAAAAAATGGATTTGCATGTTTTACACATGTTAAAGATGAAAATCACCTATTGATCCAAAGCTTTTGAAGAGAATAACAATTGCCCATTAAATTCTCAAGTGAACGTGTGGTGGGATATTTATCCGAGTCAAACAAGCCATTACTTTGCCCATCTACAAAAAGCTGACCCAACGATCATGGATGATTGTAAAGTGATTTATCATGCGTAACGGGCTATATTACCCTAATAAATGACTTATGGATTGGGAGTCATCACTCAGTTAAAAATCCCTGCCTCCCCCTTTTTCTCGAGGATTGCAAAACCTACTATATAAAAACTAAGAAGAGCTTACAATCCCTAAAAAGTACAGAAATTCTTTGAAATTATCTCTCTCTACATTTTTGCATTGTGCATTTCTATTCAACATGTACTCTTTTTTCTTCAAACAAAACTTTGACTTTTTGCTCTCCCTTTATCCCGTAAACCAAATAGGCAAATAGATCACAACAAAATGAAAATTTTGGAGTTCATGTACGGAAAAAATTTAAAACAATAACAAATGTAAGTAAAGAAAATTTATTCACACACCACAAATGAACACAAAAGTTTTGTTGTCCAAGTTTGGGAAATTCCACTAGTTCAATCCCAACAGCTTGGAATTTTATAGGAAAGAGATTTCCTCCACACTTGCTTTAAAAATGGATATGCATGTTTTAAATATGTTACAGATGCAAATCACCTATGGATCCAAAGCTTTTGAAGAGAATAACAACCGCTCATTAAATTCTCAACTTAACGTGCGGTGGATATTTACCCAATTCAAACAAGCCATTATTTTGCCCATCTAAAAAAAGCTGACCCAACGATCATGGATGATTGTAATGGGATTTATCATGCATTACGGGGTATATTACCCTAAGAAATGACTTATGGATTGGGAGTCAAGACTCAGTTAAAATCCCTGCCTCCCCCTTTTTCCCGACGATTGCAAAACCTGATATATAAAAACTAACAAGAGCTTACAATCCTTAAAAATTACAGAAACTCTTTGGAATTATCTCTCTCTGCGTTTGTGCATTGTGCATTTCCATTCTACATGCACTCTTTTTACTTCAAACAAAACTTTGAGTTTTCGCTCTTCCTTCATCCCGTAAACCAAAAAGGCAAATAGATCACGACAAAATGAAAATTTCGCAGTTCAAGTACGGAAAAAATTTAAAACAATAACAAATGTAAGTAAAGAAAATTTATTCACACACCGCAAATGAACACAAAAGTTTTGTTGTCCAAGTTTGGGAAATTCCACTAGTTCAATCCCAACAGCTTGGAATTTTATCGGAAAGAGATTTCCTCCACACTTGCTTTAAAAATGGATATGCATGTTTTAAGTATATTAAAGATGCAAATCACCTATGGATCCAAAGCTTTTGAAGAGAATAACAAACGCTCATTAAATTCTCAACTGAACATGCGGTGGATATTTGCCTGATTCAAACAAGCCATTATTTTGCCCATCTACAAAAAGCTAACCCAACGATCATGGATATTTGTAATTTGATTTATCTTTCGTAACGGGCTATATTACCCTAGGAAATGACTTATGGATTGGGAGTCAATACTCAGTTAAAAATCCCTGCCTCCCCCTTTTTCCCGACGATTGGAAAACCTGATATATAAAAACTAAGAAGAGCTTACAATCCCTAAAAATAACAGAAACTCTTTGGAATGATCTCGCTCTTCATTTGTGCACTGTGCATTTTCATTTTAGATGTACACATTTTTCATAAATCAAAACTTTGAGTTTTCGCTCTCCCTTCATCCCGTAAACCAAAAAGACAAATAGATCACAACAAAATAAACATTTTAGAATTCATGTACGGAAAAAAATTTAAAACAACAACAAATTTAAGTAACGAAAATTTATTCACACACCACAAATGAACACAAAAGTTTTTTTGTCCAAGTTTGGGAAATTCCACGAGTTCAATCCCAACAGCTTGGAATTTTATAAGAAAGGGATTTCCTCCACACATGCTTAAAAAATGGATTTGCATGTTTTACACATGTTAAAGATGAAAATCACCTATTGATCCAAAGCTTTTGAAGAGAATAACAATTGCCCATTAAATTCTCAAGTGAACGTGTGGTGGGATATTTACCCGAGTCAAACAAGCCATTACTTTGCCCATCTACAAAAAGCTGACCCAACGATCATGGATGATTGTAAAGGGATTTATCATGCGTAACGGGCTATATTACCCTAATAAATGACTTATGGATTGGGAGTCATCACTCAGTTAAAAATCCCTGCCACCCCCTTTTTCTCGAGGATTGCAAAACCTACTATATAAAAACTAAGAAGAGCTTACAATCCCTAAAAAGTACAGAAATTCTTTGAAATTATCTCTCTCTACATTTTTGCATTGTGCATTTCCATTCTACATGTACTCTTTTTTCTTAAAACAAAACTTTGAGTTTTCGCTCTCCCTTCATCCCGTAAACCAAATAGGCAAATAGATCACAACAAAATGAAAATTTTGGAGTTCATGTACGGAAAAAATTTAAAACAATAACAAATGTAAGTAAAGAAAATTTATTCACACACCACAAATGAACACAAAAGTTTTGTTGTCCAAGTTTGGGAAATTCCACTAGTTCAATCCCAACAGCTTGGAATTTTATAGGAAAGAGATTTCCTCCACACTTGCTTTAAAAATGGATATGCATGTTTTAAATATGTTAAAGATGCAAATCACCTATGGATCCAAAGCTTTTGAAGAGAATAACAACCGCTCATTAAATTCTCAACTTAACGTGCGGTGGATATTTACCCAATTCAAACAAGCCATTATTTTGCCCATCTAAAAAAAGCTGACCCAACGATCATGGATGATTGTAATGGGATTTATCATGCATTACGGGGTATATTACCCTAAGAAATGACTTATGGATTGGGAGTCAAGACTCAGTTAAAATCCCTGCCTCCCCCTTTTTCCCGACGATTGCAAAACCTGATATATAAAAACTAAGAAGAGCTTACAATCCTTAAAAATTACAGAAACTCTTTGGAATTATCTCTCTCTGCGTTTGTGCATTGTGCATTTCCATTCTACATGCACTCTTTTTTCTTCAAACAAAACTTTGAGTTTTCGCTCTTCCTTCATCCCGTAAACCAAAAAGGCAAATAGATCACGACAAAATGAAAATTTCGCAGTTCAAGTACGGAAAAAATTTAAAACAATAACAAATGTAAGTAAAGAAAATTTATTCACACACCGCGAATGAACACAAAAGTTTTGTTGTCCAAGTTTGGGAAATTCCACTAGTTCAATCCCAGCAGCTTGGAATTTGATAGGAAAGAGATTTCCTCCACACTTGCTTTAAAAATGGATATACATGTTTTAAATATGTTAAAGATGCAAATCACCTATGGATCCAAAGCTTTTGAAGAGAATAACAAACACTCATTACATTCTCAACTGAACGTGCGGTGGATATTTACCCGATTCAAACAACCCATTATTTTGCCCATCTACAAAAAGCTGACCCAACGATCATGGATGATTGTAATGTGATTTATCATGCGTAACGGGCTATATTACCCTAAGAAATGACTTATGGATTGGGAGTCATGACTCAGTTAAAAATCCCTGCCTCCCCCTTTTTCACGATGATTGCAAAACCTGATATATAAAAACTAAGAAGAGCTTACAATCCCTCAAAATAGTAGAAACTCTTTGGAATTATCTCGCTCTACATTTGTGCACTGTGCCTTTTCATGTTAGATGTAAACTTTTTTCATAAATCAAAACTTTGAGTTTTCGCTCTCCCATCATCCCGTAAACCAAAAAGGCAAATAGATCACAACAAAATGAAAATTTTAGAGTTCATGTAAGGAAAAAAATTTAAAACAATAACAAATGTAAGTAAAGAAAATTTATTCACACACCACAAATGAACACAAAAGTTTTGTTGTCCAAGTTTGGGAAATTCCACTAGTTCAACCCTAACAGCTTGGAATTTTATAAGAAAGAGATTTACTCCACACATGCTTAAAAAATGGATTTGCATGTTTTACACATGTTAAAGATGAAAATCACCTATGGATGCACAAATTTTGAAGAGAAAAAACAAATGCTCATTAAATTCTCAAGTGGGATATTTACCCGAATCGAACCAGCCATTATTTTGCCCATCTACAAAAAGCTGACCCAACGATCATGGATGATTGTAAAGTGATTTATCAACCGTAACGGGCTATATTACCCTAATAAATGACTTATGGATTGGGAGTCATGACTCAGTTAAAAATCCCTACCTCCCCCTTTTTCCCGACGATTGCAAAACCTGATATATAAAAATTAAGAAGAGCTTACAATCCCTTAAAATTACAGAAACTCTTTGGAATTATCTCTCTCTATGTTTGTGCATTGTGCATTTCCATTCTACATGTACTCTTTTTTCTTGAAACAAAACTTTGAGTTTTCGCTCTCCCTTCATCCCGTAAAAAAAAAAGTCAAATAGATCACAACAAAATGAAAATTTTGGAGTTCAAGTACGGAAAAAATTTAAAACAATAACAAATGTAGGTAAAGAAAATTTATTCACACACCACAAATGAACACAAAAGTTTTGTTGTCCAAGTTTGGGAAATTCCACTAGTTCAACCCCAATAGCTTGGAATTTTATAGGAAAGTTATTTCCTACACAGATACTTTAAAAATGGATATCCATGTTTTAAACATGTTAAAGATGCAAATCACCTATGGATACAAAGCTTTTGAGGAGAATAACAAACGCTCATTAAATTCTCAAGTGAACGTGCGGTGGGATATTGACCTTAGTCAAACAACCCATTATTTTGCCCATCTACAAAAAGCTGACCCAATGATCATGGAAGATTGTAAAGTGATTGAACATGCATAACGGGCTATATTACCCTAAGAAATAGCATATGGATTGGGAGTGAAGATTCAGTTAAAAATGCATGCCTCCGCCTTTTTCCCGACGATTGCAGGACCTGATATATATAAACTAAGAAGAGCTTACAATCCGTAAATATTACAGAAACTCTTTGGAATTATCTCCCTCTACATTAGTGCACTGTGCATTTTCACTTTAAATGTACACTTTTTAATAAATAAAAACTTTGAGATTTCGCTCTCCCTTCATCCTGTAAACCAAAAAGGCAAATACATCACAACAAAATGAAATTTTAGAGTTCATGTAAGAAAAAAAATTTAAAACAATAACAAATGTAAGTAAAGAAAATTTATTCACACACCACAAATGAACACAAAAGTTTTGTTGTCCAAGTTTGGGAAATTCCACTAGTTCAACCCTAACAGCTTTGAATTTTATAAGAAAGAGATTTCCTCCACACATGCTTAAAAAATGGATTTGCATGTTTTAAACATGTTAAAGATGCAAACTACCTATGGATCCAAATCTTTTGAAGAGAATAACAAATGCTCATTAAATTCTCAAGTGAACGTGCTGTGGGATATTTACTCGAGTGAAACAAGCCATTATTTTGCCCATCTACAAAAAGTTGACCCAACGATCATGGATAATTGTAACGTGATTTATCATGTGTAACGGGATATACTACCCTAATAAATGACTTATGGATTCGGAGTCAAGACTCAGTTAAAAATCCCTACCTCGTCCTTTTTCCCGACGATTGCAAAACCTGATATATAAAAACTAACAAGAGCTTACAATCCCTGAAAATTGCAGAAACTCTTTGGAATTATCTCTCTCTATGTTTGTGCATTGTGCATTTCCATTCTACATGTACTCTTTTTTCTTCAAACAAAACTTTGAGTTTTCACTCTCTGTTCATCCCGTAAACCAAAAAGGCAAATAGATCACAACAAAATGAAAATTTGGAGTTCAAGTACGGAAAAAATTTAAAACAACAAAAAATGTAAGTAAAGAAAATTTATTCACACACCACAAATGAACACAAAAGTTTTGTCGTCCAAGTTTGGGAAATTCCACTAGCTCAACCCCGACAGCTTGGAATTTTATAGGAAAGAGATTTCCTCCACACTTGATTTGAAAATGGATATGCCTGTTTTAAATATGTTAAAGATGCAAATCACCTATGGATCCATATCTTTTGAAGAGAATAACAAACGCTCATTAAATTCTCAACTGAACGTGCGGTGGATATTTACCCGATTCAAACAAGCCATTATTTTGCCCTTCTTGAAAAAGCTGACCCAACGATCATGGATGATTGTAATGTGATTTAGCATGCGTAACGGTCTATATTAACCTAAGAAATTACTTATGGATTTGGAGTCAAGACTCAGTTAAAAATCCCTGCCTCCCCCCTTTTCACGACGATTGCAAAACCTGATATATAAAAACTAAGAAGAGCTTACAATCCCTAAAAATTACAGAAACTCTTTGGAATTATCTCTATCTACATTTGTGCATTGTGCATTTCCATTCTACACGTACTCTTTTTTCATAAAAGAAAACTTTGAGTTTTCCTTCTCCCTTCATCCCGTAAACCAAAAAGGCAAATAGATCACAACAAAATGAAAATTTTGGAGTTGAAGTAACGAAAAAATTTAAAACAATAACAAATGTAAGTAAAGAAAATTTATTCACACAACACAAATGAACACAAAAGTTTTGTTGTCCAAGTTTGGGAAATTCCACTAGTTCAATCCCAACAGCTTGGAATTTTATCGGAAAGAGATTTCCTCCACACTTGCTTTAAAAATGGATATGCATGTTTTAAATATGTTAAAGATGCAAATCACCTATAGATCCAAAGCTTTTGAAGAGAATAACAAACGCTCATTAAATTCTCAACAGAACATGCGGTGGATATTTACCTGATTCAAACAAGCCATTATTTTGCCCATCTACAAAAAGCTGACCCAACGATCATGGATAATTTTAATTTGATTTATCTTTCGTAACGGGCTATATTACCCTAAAAAATGACTTATGGATTGGGAGTCAAGACTCAATTAAAAATCCCTGCCTCCCCCTTTTTTTCGACGATTGAAAAAACTGATATCTAAAACTAAGAAGAGCTTACAATCCCTAAAAATAACAGAAACTCTTTGGAATTATCTCGCTCTACATTTGTGCACTGTGAATTTTCATTTTAGATGTACACTTTTTTCATAAATCGAAACTTTGAGTTTTCGCTCTCCCTTCATCCCGTAAACCAAAAAGGCAAATAGATCACAACAACATAAAAATTTTAGAATTCATGTACGAAAAAAAATTTAAAACATTAACAAATTTATGTAAAGGAAATTTATTGACACACCACAAATGAACACAAAAGTTTTGCTGTCCAAGTTTGGGAAATTCCACTAGTTCAATCCCAACAGCTACGAATTTTATAAGAAAGAGATTTCCTCCAGACATACTTAAAAAATGGATTTGCATGTTTTACACATGTTAAAGATGAAAATCACCTATGGATCCAATGCTTTTGAAGAGAATAACAAATGCTCAATAAATTCTCAAGTGAACGTGCGGTGGGATATTTACCCGAGTCAAACAAGCCATTATTTTGCCCATCTACAAAAAGCTGACCCAACGATCATGGATGATTGTAAAGTGATTTATCATGCGTAACAGGCTATATTACCCTAATAAATGACTTATGGATTGGGAGTCATCAGTCAGTTAAAAATCCCTGCCACCCCTTTTTCCCGACGATTGCAAAACGTGATATATAAAAACTAAGAAGAGCTTACAATCCCTAAAAAGTACAGAAACTCTTTGAAATTATCTCTATCTACATTTGTGCATTGTGCATTTCCATTCAACATGTACTCTTTTTTCTTAAAAGAAAACATTGAGTTTTCGCTCTCCCTTCATCCCGTAAACCAAAAAGGCAAATAGATCACAACAAAATGAAAATTTTGGAGTTCATGTACGGAAAAAATTTAAAACAATAAAAAATGTAAGTAAAGAAAATTTATTCACACACCATAAATGAACACAAAAGTTTTGTTGTCCAAGTTTGGGAAATTCCACTAGTTCAATCCCAACAGCTTGGAATTTTATTGGAAAGAGATTTCCTCCACACTTGCTTTAAAAATGGATATGCATGTTTTAAATATGTTAAAGATGCAAATCACCTATGGATCCAAAGCTTTTGAAGAGAATAACAAACGCTCATTAAATTCTCAAGTGAACGTGCTGTGGCATATTTACCCGAGTCAAACAACCCATTATTTTGCCCATCTACAAAAAGCTGGCCCAACGATCATGGATGATTGTAAAGTGATTTATCATGCGTAACAGGCCATATTACCCTAAGAAATGACTTATGGATTGGTAGTCAAGAGTCAGTTAAAAATCCCTGCCTCCCCCTTTTTCCCGACGATTGCAAAACCTGATATATAAAAACTAAGAAGAGCTTACAATCCCTAAAAATTACAGAACTCATTGGAATTATCTTTCTGTACATTTGTGCATTGTGCATTTCCATTCTACATGTACTCTTTTTTCTTAAAACAAAACTTTGAGTTTTCGCTCTCCCTTCATCCCGTAAACCAAAAAGGCAAAAAGATCACAACAAAATAAAAAAATTGGAGTTCAAGTACGGAAAAAATTTAAAACAATAACAAATGTAAGTAAAGAAAATTTATTCACACACCACAAATCATCGCAAAAGTTTTGTTGTCCAAGTTTGGGAAATTCCTCTAGTTCAATCCCAACAGCTTGGAATTTTATAGGAAAGAGATTTCCTCCACACTTGATTTGAAAATGGATATGCCTGTTTTAAATATGTTAAAGATGCAAATCACCTATGGATCCATAGCTTTTGAAGAGAATAACAAACGCTCATTAAATTCTCAACTGAACGTGCGGTGGATATTTACCCGATTCAAACAAGCCATTATTTTGCCCTTCTTGAAAAAGCTGACCCAACGATCATGGATGATTGTAATGTGATTTATCATGCGTAACGGTCTATATTACCCTACGAAATTACTTATGGATTTGGAGTCAAGGCTCAGTTAAAAATCCCTGCCTCCCCCCTTTTCACGACGATTGAAAAAACCTGATATATAAAAACTAAGAAGAGCTTACAATCCCTAAAAATTACAGAAACTCTTTGGAATTATCTCTATCTACATTTGTGCAATGTGCATTTCCATTCTACACGTACTCTTTTTTCATAAAAGAAAACTTTGAGTTTTCCTTCTCCCTTCATCCCGTAAACCAAAAAGGCAAATAGATCAGAACAAAATGAAAATTTTGGAGTTGAAGTAAGGAAAAAATTTAAAACAATAACAAATGTAAGTAAAGAAAATTTATTCGCACAGCACAAATGAACACAAAAGTTTTGTTGTCCAAGTTTGGGAAATTCCACTAGTTCAATCCCAACAGCTTGGAATTTTATCGGAAAGAGATTTCCTCCACACTTGCTTTAAAAATGGATATGCATGTTTTAAATATGTTAAAGATGCAAATCACCTATAGATCCAAAGCTTTTGAAGAGAATAACAAACGCTCAGTAAATTCTCAACTGAACATGCGGGGGATATTTACCTGATTCAAACATGCCATTATTTTGCCCATCTACAAAAAGCTGACCCAACGATCATGGATAATTGTAATTTGATTTATCTTTCCTAACGGGCTATATTACCCTAAGAAATGACTTATGGATTGGGAGTCAAGACTCAGATAAAAATCCCTGCCTCCCCCTTTTTCCCGACGATTGCAAAACCTGATATATAAAACTAAGAAGAGCTTACAATCCCTAAAAATAACAGAAACTCTTTGGAATTATCTCGCTCTACATTTGTGCACTGTGCATTTTCATTTTAGATGTACACTTTTTTCATAAATCAAAACTTTGAGTTTCGCTCTCCCTTCATCCCGTAAACCAAAAAGGCAAATAGATCACAACAAAATAAAAATTTTGGAATTCATATACGAAAAAAATTTAAAAAAATAACAAATTTAAGTGAAGGAAATTTATTCACACACCACAAATGAACACAAAAGTTTTGTTGTCCAAGTTTGGGAAATTCCACTAGTTCAATCCCAACAGCTTGGAATTTGATAGGAAAGAGATTTCCTCCACACTTGCTTTAAAAATGGACATGCGTGTTTTAAATATGTTAAAGATGCAAATCACCTATGGATCCAAAGCTTTTGAAGAGAATAAGAAACGCTCATTAAATTCTCAAGTGAACGTGCGGTGGGATATTTACCCGAGTCAAACAAGCCATTATTTTGCCCATCTACAAAAAGCTGACCCAACGATCATGGATGATTGTAAAGTGATTTATCATGCATAACAGGCTATATTACCATAATAACTGACATATGGATTGGGAGTCATCAGTCAGTTAAAAATTCCTGTCTCCCCCTTTTTCCCGATGATTGCAAAACCTGATTTATAAAAACTAAGACGAGCTTAAAATCCCTAAAAAGTTCAGAAACTCTTTGAAATTATCTCTATCTACATTTGTGCATTGTGCATTTCCATTCTACATGTACTCTTTTTTCTTCAAACAAAACTTTGTGTTTTCGCTCTTCCTTCATCATGTAAACCAAAAAGGAAAATAGATCACAGCAAAATGAAAATTTTGCAGTTCAAGTACGGAAAAAATTTAAAACAATAACAAATGTTTGTAAAGAAAATTTATTCACACACCGCAAATGAACACAAAAGTTTTGTTGTCCAAGTTTGGGAAATTCCACTAGTTCAATCCCAACAGCTTGGAATTTGATAGGAAAGAGATTTCCTCCACACTTGCTTTAAAAATGGACATTCGTGTTTTAAATATGTTAAAGATGCAAATCACCTATAGATCCAAAGCTTTTGAAGAGAATAACAAACGCTCATTAAATTCTCAACTGAACGTGCGGTGGATATTTACCCGATTCAAACAACCCATTATTTTGCCCATCTACAAAAACCTGACCCAACGATCATGGATGATTGTAATGTGATTTATCATGCAACGGGCTATATTACCCTAAGAAATGACTTATGGATTGGGAGTCAAGACTCAGTTAAAAATCCCTGCCTCCCCCTTTTTCACGATGATTGCAAAACCTGATATATAAAAACTAAGAAGAGCTTACAATCCCTAAAAATAACAGAAACTCTTTGGACTTATCTCTCTCTACATTTGTGCACTGTGCCTTTTCATTTTAGATGTAAAATTTTTTCATAAATCAAAACTTTGAGTTTTCGCTCTCCCATCATCCCGTAAACCAAAAAGGCAAATAGATCACAATAAAATGAAAATTTTAGAGTTCATGTAAGGAAAAAAATTTAAAACAATAACAATTGTAAGTAAAGAAAATTTATTCACACACCACAAATGAACACAAAAGTTTTGTTGTCCAAGTTTGGGAAATTCCACAAGTTCAACCCTAACAGCTTGGAATTTTAAAAGAAAGAGATTTCCTCCACACATGCTTAAAAAATGGATTTGCATGTTTTACACATGTTAAAGATGCAAATCACCTATGGATGCAAAGCTTTTGAAGAGAAAAACAAACGCTCATTAAATTCTCAAGTGGGATATTTACCCGAGTCAAACAAGGCATTATTTTGCCCATCTAAAAAAAGCTGACCCAACAATCATGGATGATTGTAAAGTGATTTATCAAGCGTAACGGGCTATATTACCCTAATAAATGACTTATGGATTGGGAGTCATGACTCAGTTAAAAATCCATGCCTCCCCCTTTTTCCCGACGATTGCAAAACCTGATATATAAAAATTAAGAAGAGCTTACAATCCCTTAAAATTACAGAAACTCTTTGGAATTATCTCTCTCTACGTTATTGCATTGTGCATTTCCATTCTACATGTACTCTTTTTTCTTGAAACAAAACTTTGAGTTTTCGTTCTCCCTTCATCCCGTAAACAAAAAACTCAAATAGATCACAACAAAATGAAAATTTTGGAGTTCAAGTACGGAAAAAATTTAAAACAAAACAAATGTAAGTAAAGAAAATTTATTCACACACCACAAATGAACACAAAAGTTTTGTTGTCCAAGTTAGGGAAATTCCTCTAGTTCAACCCCAACAGCTTGGAATTTTATAGGAAAGTGAATTCCTACACACATGCTTTAAAAATGGATATCCATGTTTTAAACATGTTAAAGATGCAAATCACCTATGGATACAAACCTTTTGTGGAGAATAACAAACGCTCATTAAATTCTCAAGTGACCCAGCGGTGGGATATTGACCCGAGTCAAACAACCCATTATTTTGCCCATCTACAAAAAGCTCACCCAATGATCATGGAAGATTGTAAAGTGATTGAACATGTGTAACGGGCTATTTTACCCTAAGAAATGGCATATGGATTGGGAGTGAAGACTCAGTTAAAAATCCCTGCCTCCGCCTTTTTCCTGACAATTGCAAGACCAGATATATATACACAAAGAAGAGCTCCCAATCCCTAAAAATTACAGAAACTCTTTGGAATTATCTCCCTCTATATTAATGCACTGTGCATTTTCATTTTAGATGTACATTTTTTTCATAAATAAAAACTTTGAGTTTTCGCTCTCCCTTCATCCCGTAAACCAAAAAGGCAAATAGATCACAACAAAATAAAAATTTTAGAATTCATATACGAAAAAAATTTAAAGCAATAACAAATGTAAGTAAAGAAAATTTATTCACACACCACAAATGAACACAAAAGTTTTGTTGTCCAAGTTTGGGAAATTCCACTAGTTCAATCCCAACAGCTTGGAATTTTATAAGAAAGAGATTTCCTCCACACATGCTTAAAAAATGGATTTGCATGTTTTACACATGTTAAAGATGCAAATCACCTATGGATCCAAAGCCTTTGAAGAGAATAACAAACGCTCATTAAATTCTCAAGTGAACGTGCTGTGGGATATTTCCCCGAGTCAAACAACCCATTATTTTGCCCATCTACAAAAAGCTGACCCAACGATCATGGATAATTGTAAAGTGATTTATCATGCGTAATGGGCTATACTACCCTAATAAATGACTTATGGATTAGGAGTCAAGACTCAGTTAAAAATCCCTGCCTCCCCCTTTTTCCCGACGATTGTAAAACCTAATATATAAAAACTAGGAAGAGCTTACAATCCCTAAAGTTTACAGAAACTCTTTGGAATTATCTTTCTCTACATTTGTGCATTGTGCATTTCCATTCTACATGTACTCTTTTTTCTTAAAACAAAACTTTGAGTTTTCGCTGTCCCTTCATCCCGTAAACCAAAAAGGCAAATAGATCACAACAAAATAAAAAATTTGGAGTTCATGTGCGGAAAAAAATTTAAAACAATAACAAATGTAAGTAAAGAAAATTTATTCACACACCACAAATGAACAAAAAAGTTTTGTTGTCCAAGTTTGGGAAATTCCACTAGTTCAACCCTAACAACTTCGAATTTTATAAGAAAGAGATTTCCTCCACACATGCTTAAAAAATGGATTTGCATGTTTTAAATATGTTAAAGATGCAAATCACCTATGGATCCAAAGCTTTTGAAGAGAATAACAAACGGTCATTAAATTCTCTAGTGAACGTGCTGTGGCATATTTACCCGAGTCAAACAACCCATTATTTTGCCCATCTACAAAAAGCTGACCCAACGATCATGGATGATTGTAAAGTGATTTATCAAGCGTAACGGGCTATATTACCCTAATAAATGACTTATGGATTGGGAGTCAAGAGTCAGTTAAAAATCCATGCCTCCCCCTTTTTCCCGACGATTGCAAAACCAGATATATAAAAACTAAGAAGAGCTTACAATCCCTAAAAATTACAGAAAGTCTTCGGAATTTGTCTCTCTATGGTAGCGCATTGTGCATTTCCATTCTACATGTACACTTGTTTCTTAAAACAAAACTTTGAGTTTTCGCTCTCCCTTCATCCGGTAAACAAAAAAGGCAAATAGATCACAAAAAAATGAAAATTTTAGAGTTCATGTACGGAAAAAATTTAAAACAATAACAAATGTAAGTAAAGAAAATTTATTTACACACCACAAATGAACACAAAAGTTTTGTTGTCCAAGTTTGGGAAATTCCACTTGTTCAACCCTAACCGCTTGGAATTTTGTAAGAAAGAGATTTACTCCACACATGCTTTAAAAATGGATATCCATGATTTAAACATGTTAAAGATGCAAATCACCTATGGATCCAAAGCTTTTGAAGAGAATAAAAAATGCTCATTAAATTCTCAACTGAACGTGCGGTGGGATATTTACCCGAGTCAAACAAACCATTATTTTGCCCATCTACAAAAAGCTGACCCAATGATCACGGATGATTGTAAAGTGATTTATCATGTGTAACGGGCTATATTACCCTAAGAAATGACTTATGGAATAGGAGTCAAGACTCAGTGAAAAATCCCTGCCTCCCCTTTTTCCTGACTATTGCAAAACCTGATATATAAAAACTAAGAAGAGCTTACAATCCCTAAAATTTACAGAAACTCTTTGGAATTATCTCTCTCGACAGTTTTGCATTGTGCATTTCCATTCTACATGTACTATTTTTTCTTAAAACAAAACATTGAGTATTTGCTCTCCCTTCATCCCGTAAACCAAAAAGGCTAAAAGATCACAACAAAATGAAAATTTTGGGGTTCAATTACGGAAAAAATTTAAACTAATAACAAATGTAAGTAAAGAAAATTTATTCACAGACCACAAATGAACACAAAAGTTTGTTGTCCTAGTTTTGGAAATTCCACTAGTTCAACCCCAACAGCTTGGAATTTTATAGGAAAGTGATTTCCTACACACATGCTTTAAAAATGGATATGCATGTTTTAAACATGTTAAAGATGCAAATCACCTATGGATCCAAAGCTTTTGAAGACAATAACAAACGCTCATTAAATTCTCAAGTGAACTAGTGGTGGGATATTTACCCGACTCAAACTAGCCATTATTTTGCCCATCTACAAAAAGCTGACCCAACGATCATGGAGGTTTGAAAAGTAATTTATCATGCGTAACGGGCTATATTACCCTAATAAATGACTTATGGATTGGGAGTCAAGACTCAGTTAAAAATCCCTGCCTCCCCCTTTTTCCCGACAATTCCAAAACCCGATATATAAAAACTAAGAAGAGCTTACAATCCCTAAAAATTACAGAAACTCTTTGGAATTATCTCTCTCTACATTTGTGCTTTGTGCATTTCCATTCTACATGTACTCTTTTTTTCTTAAAACAAAACTTTGAGTTTTCGCTCTCCCTTCATCCCGTAAACGAAAAAGGCGAATAGATCACAACAAAATATAAATTTTTGAGTTCAAGTACGGAAAAAATTTAAAACAATAACAAATGTAAGTAAAGAAAATTTATTCACACACCACAACTGAACACATAAGTTTTGTTGTCCAAGTTTTGGAAATTCTACTAGTTCAACCCCAATAGCTTGGAATTTTATAGGAAAGAGATTTCCTCCACACATGCTTTAAAATTGGATATGCAAGTTTTAAACATGTTAAAGATGCAAATCACCTATGGATCCAAAGCTTTTGAAGAGAATAACAAACGCTCTTAAATTCTCAACTGAACGTGCGGTGGGATATTTACCCGAGTCAAACAATCCATTATTTTGCCCATCTACAAAAAGCTAACCCAACGATCATGGATGATTGTAAAGTGATTTATCGTGCGTTATGGGCTATATTACCCTAAGAAATGACTTATGGATTGGGAGTCAAGACTCAGTTAAAAATCCCTGCCTGTCCCTTTTTACAGACGATTACAAAACCTGATATATAAAACTTATGAAGAGCTTACAATCCCTAAAAATTACAGAAACTCAATGGAATTATCTCGCTCTACATTAGTGCACTGTGCATTTTCATTTTAGATGTACGCTTTTTTCATCAATCAAAACATTGAGGTTTCGCTCTCCTTTCATCCCGTAAACCAAAAAGGCAAATAAAGCACACCAAAATGAAAATTTTAGAGTTCCTGTACGGAAAAAACTTTAAAACAATAACAAATGTTAGTAAAGAAAATTTGTTCACACCACAAATGAATACAAAAGTTTTGTCGTCCAAGTTTGGGAAATTCCACTATTTCAACCCTAACAGCTTGAAATTTTATTAGAAAGAAATTTCCTCAACACATGCTTTAAAATTGGATTTGCATGTTTTAAACAAGTCAAAGATGCAAATCACCTATGGTTCCATAGCTTATGAAGAGAATAACAAACGCTCATTAAATTCTCAAGTGAACGTGCGGTGGGATATTTACACGAGTCAAACAAGCCATTATTTTGCCCATCTACAAAAAGCTAACCCAATGATCATGGATGATTGTAAAGTGATTTATCATGCGTAATGGGCTATATTACCCTAATAAATGACTTATGGATTGGGAGTCAAGTCTCAGTAAAAAATCCCTACCTCCCCCTTTTTCCTGACGATTGCAAAACCTAATATATAAAAACTAAGAAGAGCTTACAATCCCTAAAAATTATAGAAACACTTTGGAATTATCTCGCTCTACATTCGTGCACTGTGCATTTTCATTTTAGAAGTACACTTTTTCCGTAAATCAAAACTTTGAGTTTTCGCTCACCCTTCATCCCTTAAACCAAAAACGCAAATAGATCACAACAAAATGAAAATTTTAGAGTTCATGTATGGAAAAAAATTTAAAGCAATAACAAATGTAAGTAAAGAAAATTTATTCACACACCACAAATGAACACAAAAGTTTTGTTGTCCAAGTTTGGGAAATTCCACTAGTTCAACCCTAACAACTTGGAATTTTATAAGAAAGATATTTCCTCCACACAAGCTTAAAAATTTGACTTGCATGTTTTAAACATGTTATAGATGCAAATCACCTATGGATCCACAGCTTTTGAAGAGAATAACAAACGCTCATTAAATTCTCAAGTAAACGTGCGGTGGGATATTAACCTGAGTCAAACAAGCCATTATTTTGCCCATCTAGAAAAAGCTGACCCAACGATCATGGATGATTGTAAAGTGATTTATCATGCCTAACGGGCTATATTACCCTTAAAAATGACTTATGGATTGGGAGTCAATACTCAGTTAAAAATCCCTGCCTCCCCTTTTTTCCCGATGATTGCAAAACCTGATATATAAAAACTAAGAAGAGCTTACAATCCCTAAAAATAACAGAAACTCTTTGGAATTATCTTGCTCCACATTAGTGCACTGCGCATTTTCATTTTAGATGTTTCCTTTTTTTTAAATCAAAACTTTGAGTTTTCGCTCTCCCTTCATCCCGTAAACCAAAAAGGCAAATAGATCACAACAAAATGAAAATTTTAGAGTTCATGTACGGAAAAATATTTAAAACAATAACAAATGTAAGTAAAGAAAATTTATTCATACATCACAAATGAACACAAAAGTTATGTTGTCCAAGTTTTGGAAATTCCACTAGTTCAACCCTAACAGCTTGGAATTTTATAAGAAAGAGATTTCCTCCACACATGCTTAAAAATGGATTTGCATGTTTTAAACATGTTAAAGATGCAAATCACCTATGGATCCAAAGCTTTTGAAGAGAATAAAAAATGCTAATTAAATTCTCAAGTGAACGTGTGGTGGGATATTTACCCGAGTCTAACAAGCCATTATTTTGCCCATCTACAAAAAGCTGACCCAACGATCATGGATGATTGTAGAGTGATTTATCATGCGTAACGGGCTATATTACCCTAATAAATAACTTATGGATTGGGAGTCAAGACTCAGTTAAAAATCCCTGCCTCCCCCTTTTTCCCAACGATTGCAAAACCTGATATATAAAAACTAAGAAGAGCTTACAATCCCTAAAAATTACAGAAACTCTTTGGAATTATGTCACTCTACATTTTTGCATTGTGCGTTTCCATTCTACATGTAATCTTTTTTCTTAAAACAAAAGTTTGAGTTTTCGCTCTCCCTTCATCCCGTAAACCAAAAAGGAGAATAGATCACAACAAAATGAAAATTTTGGAGTTCATGTGTGGAAAAAATTTAAACCAATAACAAATGTAAGAAAATAAAATTTATTCACACACCAAAATTGAACACAAAAGTTTTTTTTGTCCTGGCTTGGAAAATTCCACTAGTTCAACCCCAACAGTTTGGAATGTTATAGGAAAAAGATTTCCTACACACATGCTTTAAAAAGGGATATGCACGTTTTAAACATGTTAAAGATGCAAATCACATATGGATCCAAAGCTTTTGAAGAGAATAACAAACGCTCATTAAATTCTCAAGTGAACGTGCGGTGGGATATTTCCCGAGTCAAACAAGCCATTATTTTGCCCATCTACAAAAAGTTGACCCAACGACCATGGATGATTGTAAAGTGATTTATCATGCGTAACGGGTTATATTACCCTAAGAAATGATATATGGATTGGGAGTCAAGACTCAGTTAAAAATCCCTACCTCCCATTTTTTCTTGACGATTGCAAAACCTGATATATAAAAACTAAGAAGAGCTTACAATCCCTAAAAATTACAGAAACTCTTTGGAATTATCTCGCTCTACATTTGTGCACTGTGCATTTTCATTTTCGATGTACACTTTTTTCATAAATCAAAACTTTGAGTTTTCGCTCTCCCTTCATCCCATAAACCAAAAAGGCAAATAAATCACAACAAAATGAAAATTTTAGAGTTCATGTACAAAAAAAAATTTAAATAATAACAAATGTAAGGAAAGAAAATTTATTCACACACCACAAACGAACACAAAAGTTTTGTTGTCCAAGTTTGGGAAATTCCACTAGTTCAACCCCAACAGCTTGGAATTTTATAGGAAAGTAATTTCGTACACACATGCTTTAAAAATGGATATCCATGTTTTAAACATGTTAAAGATGCAAATCACCTATGGATCCAAAGCTTTTGAAGAGAGTAAAAAACGCTCATTAAATTCACAAGTGAACGTGCGGTGGGATATTTACCCGAGTAGAACAACCCATTATTTTGCCCATCTACAAAAAGTTGACCCTACGATCATGGATGATTGTAAAGTGATTTATCATGCGTAACGGGCTATATTACCCTAAGAAATGACTAATGGATTGGGAGTCAAGACTCAGTTAAAAATCCTTGTCTCCCCCTTTTTCACGACGATTGCAAAACCTGATATATAAAAACTAAGAAGAGCTTACAATCCCTAAGAATTACAGAAACTCATTGGGATTATCTCGCTCTACATTAGTGCAATGTGCATTTTCAATTTAGATCTACACTTTTTTCATAAATCAAAACTTTGAGTTTTCACTCTCCCTTCATCCCGTAACCAAAAAGGCAAAAAGATCACAACAAAATGAAAATTTTGGAGTTCATGTACGGAAAAAAATTTAAAACAATAACAAATGTAAGGAAAGAAAATTTATTCACACACCACAAATGACCAAAAAATTTTTGCTGTCCAAGTTTGGGAAATTCCACTAGTTCAGCCCTTACAGCTTGGAATTTTATAAGAAAGAGATTTCCTCCACACATGCTTAAAAAATGGATTTGCAAGTTTTAATTATGTTAAAGATGCAAATCACCAATGGATCCAAAGCTTTTCAAGAGAATAACAAACGCTCATTAAATTCTCAAGTGAACGTGCGGTGGGATATTTACTTGAGTCAAACAAGCCATTATTTTGTCCATCTACAGAAAGCTGACCCAACGATCATGGATGATTGTAAAGTGATTTATCATGCATAACGGGCTATATTACCCTAATAAATGACTAAGGATTGGGAGTCAAGACTCAGTTAGAAATCTTTGCCTCCCTCTTTTTCCCGACGATTGCAAAACCTGATATATAAAAACTAAGAAGAGCTTAAAATCCCTAAAAATTAAAGAAACTCTTTGGAATTATCTCGCTCTACATTAGTGCACTGTGCATTTTCATATTAGATGTAAACTTTTTTCATAAATCAAAACTTTGAGTTTTCGCTCTCCCTTCATCCCATAACCAAAAAGGCAAAAAGATCACAACAAAATGAAAATTTTTGAGTTCATGTACGAAAAAAAATTTAAAAGAATAACAAATGTAAGGAAATAAAATTTATTCACACACCACAAATGAACAAAAAAGTTTTGTTGTCCAAGTTTGGGAAATTCCACTAGTTCAGCCCATACAGCTTGGAATTTTATAAGAAAGAGATTTCCTCCACACATGCTTAAAAAATGGATTTGCAAGTTTTAAACATGTTAAAGATGCAAATTACCTCTGGATCCAAAGCTTTTGAAGGGAATAACAAACGCTCATTCAATTCTCAAGTGAACGTGCGGTGGGATATTTACCCGAGTCAAACAACCCATTATTTGCCCATCTACAAAAAGTTGACCCAACGATCATGGATGATTGTAAAGTGATTTATCATGTGTAACAGGCTATATTACCCTTAGAAATGACATATGGATTGGGAGTCAAGACTCAGTTAAAAATCCCTGCCTCCCCCTTTTTCCCGACGATTGCAAAACCTGATATATAAAAACTAAGAAGAGCTTACAATCCCTAAAAATTACAGAAACTCTTTGGAATTATCTCGCTCTACATTTGTGCACTATGCATTTTCATTTTAGATGTACACTTTTTTCATAAATCAAAACTTTGAGTTTTCGGTCTCCCTTAATCCCGTAAACAAAAAAGGCAAATAGATCACAACAAAATGAAAATTTTAGAGTTCATGTACGGAAAAAAATTTAAAACAATAAAAAATGTAAATAAATAAAATTTATTCACACACCACAAATGAACACAAAAGTTTTGTCGTCCAAGTTTGGGAAATTGCACTAGTTCAACCCTAACTGCTTCGAATTTTATAATAAAGAGATTTCCTCCACACATGCTTTAAAAATGGATTTGCAAGTTTTAAACATGTTAAAGATGCAAATCACCTATGGATCCAAAGCTTTTGAAGAGAATAACAAACGCTCATTAAATTCTCACGTGAACGTGCGGTGGGATATTTACCCGAGTCAAACAAGCCATTATTTTGCCCATCTACAGAAAGCTGACCCAACGATCATGGATGATTGTAAAGTGATTTATCATGCGTAACGGGCTATATTTTCCTAATAAAAGACTTATGGATTGGGAGTCAAGATTCAGTTAAAAATCCCTGCCTCCCCCTTTTTCCCAACGATTGCAAAACCTGATATATAAAAACTACGATGAACTTACAATCCCTCAAAATTACAAAAACTCTTTGGAATTATCTCTCTCTACGTTTGTGCATTGTGGATTTCCATTCTACATGTACTCTTTTTACTTAAAACAAAACTTTGAGTTTTGGTTCTCCCTTCATCCCGTAAACCAAAAAGGCAAGTGAATCACAACAAAATGAAAATTTTGGAGTTCAAGTACGGAAAAAAATTTAAAACAAGAACAAATTTAAGAAAAGAAAATTTATACATACACCACAAATGAACACAAAAGTTTTTTTGTCCAAGTTTGGGAAATTCCACTAGTTCAACCCCAACAGCTTGGAATTTTATAGGAAAGTGATTTCCTCCACACATGCTATAAAAATGGATATCCACGTTTTAAACATGTTAGAGAAGCAAATCACCTATGGATCCAAAGCTTTTGAAGAGAATAACAAACGCTCATTAAATTCTCAACTAAACGTGCGGTGGGATATTTACCCGAGTCAAACAACCCATCATTTTGCCCATCTACAAAAAGTTGACCCAACGATCATGGATGATTGTAAAGAGATTTATCATACGTAACGGGCTATATTACAGTAAGAAATGACTTATGGATTGGGAGTCAAGACTCAATTAAAAATCCCTGCCTCCCCCTTTTTCCCGACGATTGCAAAACCTGATATATAAAAACTAAGAGGAGCTTACAATCCCTAAAAATTACAGAAACTCTTTGGAAATATCTCGCTCTACATTAATGCATTGTGCATTTTCATTTTAGATGTACACTTTTTTCATAAATCAAAACATTGAGTTTTCGCTCTCCCTTCATCCCGTAAACCAAAAAGGCAAATAGATCACAACAAAATGAAAATTTAAGAGTTCATGTACGGAAAAAAATTTAAAACAATAGCAAATGTATGTAAAGAAAATTTATTCACACACCACAAATGAACAAAAAAGTGTTGTTGTCCAAGTTTGGGAAATTCCACTAGTTCAACCCTAACAGCTTGGAATTTTATAATAAATAGATTTCCTCCACACATGCTTAAAAAATGGATTTGCAAGTTTTAAACTTGTTAAAGATGCAAATCACCTGTGGATCCAAAGCTTTTGAAGAGAATAACAATCACTCATTAAATTCTCAAGTGAACGTGCGGTGGCGTATTTACCCGAGTCAAACAAGCCATTATTTTGCCCATCTACAGAAAATTGACCCAACGATCATGGATGATTGTAAAGTGATTTATCATGCCTAACGGGCTATATTACCCTAATAAATGACTTATGGATTGTGAGTCAAGACTCAGTTAAAAATCCCTACCTCCCCCTTTTTCCCGACGATTGCAAAACTTGATATATAAAAACTAAGAAGAGCATACAATCCCTAAAAATTACAGAAACTCTTTGGAATTATCTCTCTCTACGTTTCTCCATTGTGCATTTCCGTTCTACATGTACTCTTTTTTCTTAAAACAAAACTTTGAGTTTTCGCTCTCCATTCATCTCGTATACCAAAAAGGCTAATTGATCACAACAAAATGAAAATTCTGGAGTTCAAGTACGGAAAAAAATTTAAAACAATAGGAAATGTATGTAAAGAAAATTTATTCACACACCACAAATGAACAGAAAAGTTTTTTTGTCCAAGTTTGCGAAATTTCACTAGTTCAACACCAACTGCTTAGAATTTTATAGGAAAGTGATTTCCTCCACACATGCTTTAAAAACGGATTTGCATGTTTTAAACATGTTAAAGATGCAAATCACCTATGGATCCAAAGCTTTTGAAGAGAATAAGAAACGCTCATTTAATTCTCAAGTGAATATGCAGTGGGATATTTACCCGAGTCAAACAAGCCATTATTTTGCCCATCTACAAAAAGCTGACCCAACGATCATGGATGATTGTAAAGTGATTTATCATGCATAAAGGGGTATTTTACCCTAATAAATGACTTATGGATTGGGAGTCAAGACTCAGTTAAAAATCCCTGCCTCCCCATTTTTCCGACGATTGCAAAACCTGATATTAAAAAACAAAGAAGAGCTTACAATCCCTAAAAATTACAGAAATTCTTTGGAATTATGTCACTCTACATTTTTGCATTGTGCATTTCCATTCTACATGTAATCTTTTTTCTTAAAACAAAACTTTGAGTCTTCGCTCTCCCTTCATCCCGTAAACCAAAAAGGCGAATAGATCACAACAAAATGAAAATTTTGAAGTTCAAGTATGGAAAAAATTTAAACCAATAACAAATGTAAGTAAAGAAAATTTATTCACACACCACAAATGAACACAAAAGCTTTTTTTTCAAGGTTTGGAAAATTCCACTAGTTCAACCCCAACAGTTTGGAATTTTATAAGAAAGAGATTTCCTACACACACACTTTAAAAAGGGATATGCATGTTTTAAACATGTTAAGGATGCAAATCACATATGGATCCAAAGCTTTTGAAGAGAATAACAAACGCTCATTAAATTCTCTAGTGAACGTGCGGTGGGATATTTCCCAAGTCAAACAAGCCATTATTTTACCCATCTACAAAAAGCTGTCCCAACGACCATGTATGATTGTAAAGTGATTTATCATGCATAACATGCTACATTACCCTAAGAAATGACATATGGATTGGGAGTCAGGACTCAGTTAAAAATCCCTGCCTCCCCCTTTTTCCCGACGATTGGAAAACCAGATATATAAAAAACTTAGAAGAGCTTACAATCCCTAAAAATTACAGAAACTCTTCGGAATTATCTCTCTCTATGGTAGCGCATTGTGTATTTCCATTCTACATGTACTCTTGTTTCTTAAAACAAAACTTTGAGTTTTCGCTCTCCCTTCATCCCGTAACCAAAAAGGCAAATAGATCACAACAAAATGAAAATTTTAGAGTTCATGTACGGAAAAAAATTTCAAACAATAACAAATATAAGTAAAGAAAATTTATTCACACACCACAAATGAACACAACAGTGTTGTTGTCCAAGTGTGGGAAATTCCACTAGTTTAACCCCAATAGCTTGGAATTTTATAGGAAAAAGATTTTCACCACACATAGTTCAAAGATGGATATGCATGTTTTAAAAATGTTAAAGATGCAAAGCACCTATGGATCCAAAGCTTTTGAAGAGAATAAAAAACGCTCATTAAATTCTCAACTGAACGTGCGGTGGGATATTTACCCGAGTCAAACAAACCATTATTTTGCCCATCTACAAAAAGCTGACCCAACGATCATGGATGATTGTAAAGTGATTTATCATGCGTAACAGGCTATATTACCCTAAGAAATGACTTATGGAATTGGAGTCAAGACTCAGTTAAAAATCAATGCCTCCCCTTTTTCCCGATGATTGGAAAACCAGATATATAAAAACTAAGAAGAGCTTACAATCCCTAAAAATTACAGAAACTCTTTGGAATTATCCCCCTGTACTTTTGTGCACTGTCCATTTTCATTTTAGATGTACACTTTTTTCATAAATCAAAACTTTGAGCTTTCGCTCTCCCTTCATCCTGTAAACCAAAAAGGCAAGTAGATCACAACAAAATGAAAATTTTGGAGTTCAAGTACGGAAAAAATTTAAAACAATAACAAATGTAAGTAAAGAAAATTTATTCACACACCACAAATGAACACATAAGTTTTGTTGTCCAAGTTTTGGAAATTCCACTAGTTCAACCCCAATAGATTGGAATTTTATAGGAAAGAGATTTCCTCCACACATGATTTAAAAATGGATATGCATGTTTTAAACATGTTAAAGATGCAAATCACCTTTGGATCCAAAGCTTTTGAAGAGAATAACAAACGCTCTTAAATTCTCAACTGAACGTGCGGTGGGATATATACCCGAGTCAAACAAGCGATTATTTTGCCCATCTACAAAAAGCTGACCCAACGATCATGGATGATTGTAAAGTGATTTATCATACGTAATGGGCTTTATTACCCTATGAAATGACATATGGATTGGGAGTCAAGACTCAGTTAAAAATCCCTGCCTCCCCCTTTTTCCCGATGATTGCAAAACCAGATATATAAAAACTTAGAAGAGCTTACAATCCCTAAAAATTACAGAAACTCTTCGGAAGTATCTCTCTCTATGGTAGCGCATTGTGCATTTCCATTCTACATGTACTCTTGTTTCTTAAAACAAAACTTTGAGTTTTCGCTCTCCCTTCATCCGGTACACAAAAAAGGCAAATAGATCACAACAAAATGAAAATCTTAGAGTTCATGTACGGAAAATAATTTAAAACAATAACAAATATAAGTAAAGAAAATTTATTCACACACCACAAATGAACACAAAAGTTTTGTTGTCCAAGTTTGGGAAATTCCACTAGTTCAACCCTAACAGCTTGGAATTTTATAAGAACGAGATTTCCTCCACACATGCTTTAAAAATGGTTATCCATGTTTTAAACATGTTAAAGATGCAAATCACCTATGGATCCAAAGCTTTTGAAGAGAATAAAAAACGGTCATTAAATTCTCTACTGAACGTGCGGTGGGATATTTACCCGAGTCAAACAAACCATTATTTTGCCCATCTACAAAAAGCTGACCCAATGATCATGGATGATTGTAAAGTGATTTATCATGCGTAACGGGCTATATTAACCTAAGAAATGACTTATGGAATTGGAGTCAAGACTCAGTTAAAAATCCCTGCCTCCCCTTTTTCCCGACGATTGGAAAACCTGATATATAAAAACTAAGAAGACCTTACAATCCCTAAAATTTACAGAAACTCTTTGGAATTATATCTCTCGACAGTTATGCATTGTGCATTTCCATTCTACATGTACTGTTTTTTCTTAAATCAAAACTTTGAGTCTTCGCTCTGCCTTCATCCCGTAAACCAAAAAGGCAAATAGATCACAAAAAAATGAAAATTTTAGAGTTCATGTATGGAAAAAATTTAAAACAATAACAAATATAAGTTAAGAAAATTTATTCACACACCACAAATGAACACAAAAGTTTTGTTGTCCAAGTTTGGGAAATTCCACTAGTTCAACCCTAACAGCTTGGAATTTTATAAGAACGAGATTTCCTCCACACATGCTTTAAAAATGGTTATCCATGTTTTAAACATGTTAAAGATGCAAATCACCTATGGATCCAAAGCTTTTGAAGAGAATAAAAAATGGTCATTAAATTCTCAACTGAACGTGCGGTGGGATATTTACCCGAGTCAAACAAACCATTATTTTGCCCATCTACAAAAAGCTGACCCAATGATCATGGATGATTGTAAAGTGATTTATCATGCGTAACGGGCTATATTAACCTAAGAAATGACTTATGGAATTGGAGTCAAGACTCAGTTAAAAATCCCTGCCTCCCCTTTTTCCCGACGATTGGAAAACCTGATATATAAAAACTAAGAAGACCTTACAATCCCTAAAATTTACAGAAACTCTTTGGAATTATATCTCTCGACAGTTATGCATTGTGCATTTCCATTCTACATGTACTATTTTTTCTTAAAACAAAACTTTGAGTATTTGCTCTCCCTTCATCCCGTAAACCAAAAAGGCTAAAAGATCACAACAAAATGAAAATTTTGGAGTTCAATTACGGAAAAAATTTAAACTAATAACAAATGTAAGTAAAGAAAATTTATTCACACACCACAAATGAACACAAAAGTTTGTTGTCCAAGTTTTGGAAATTCCACTAGTTCAACCCCAACAGCTTGGAATTTTATAGGAAAGTGATTACCTACACACATGCTTTAAAAATGGATATGCATGATTTAAACATGTTAAAGATGCAAATCACCTATGGATCCAAAGCTTGTGAAGACAATAACAAACGCTCATTAAATTCTCAAGTGAACGAGCGGTGGGATATTTACCCGACTCAAACTAGCCATTATTTTGCCCATCTACAAAAAGCTGACCCAACGATCATGGACGTTTGAAAAGTAATTTATCATGCGTAACGGGCTATATTACCCTAATAAATGACTTATGGATTGGGAGTCAAGACTTAGTTAAAAATCCCTGCCTCCCCCATTTTCCCGACGATTCCAAAACCCGATATATAAAAACTAAGAGCTTACAATCCCTAAAAATTATAGAAACTCTTTGGAATTATCTCTCTCTACATTTGTGCATTGTGCATTTACATTCTACATGTACTATTTTTTATTAAAACAAAACTTTGAGTTTTCGCTCTCCCTTCATCCCGTAAACAAAAAAGGCGAATAGATCACAACAAAATATAAATTTTTGAGTTCAAGTACGGAAAAAATTTAAAACAATAACAAATGTAAGTAAAGAAAATTTATTCACAGACCGCAAATGAACACGTAAGTTTTGTTGTCCAAGTTTTGGAAATTCCACTAGTTCAACCCCATTAGCTTGGAATTTTATTGGAAAGAGATTTCCTCCACACATGCTTTAAAAATGGATATGCAAGTTTTAAACATGTTAAAGATGCAAATCACCTATGGATCCAAAGGTTTTGAAGAGAATAACAAACACTCTTAAATTCTCAACTGAACGTGCGGTGGGATATTTACCCGAGTCAAACAAGCCATTATTTTGCCCATCTACAAAAAGCTGACCCAACGATCATGGATGATTGTAAAGTGATTTATCTTGCGTTACGGGCTATATTACCCTAATAAATGACTTATGGATTGGGAGTCACGACTCAGTTAAAAATCCCTGCCTCCCCCTTTTTACAGACGATTACAAAACCTGATATATAAAACTTAAGAAGAGCTTACAATCCCTAAAAATTACTGAAACTCTATGGAATTATCTCGCTCTACATTAGTGCACTGTGCATTTTCATTTTAGATGTACGCTTTTTTCATCAATCAAAACATTGAGTTTTCGCTCTCCTTTCATCCCGTAAACCAAAAAAGTAAATAGAGCACACCAAAATGAAAATTTTAGAGTTCCTGTACGGAAAAATATTTAAAACAATAACAAATGTTAGTAAAGAAAATTTGTTCACACACCACAAATGAACACAAAAGTTTTGTCGTCCAAGTTTGGGAAATTCCACTAGTTCAACCCTAACAGCTTGGAATTTTATTTGAAAGAAATTTCCTCAACACATGCTTAAAAATTGGATTTGCATGTTTTAAACTTGTTAAAGATGCAAATCACCTATGGTTCCATAGCTTTTGAAGAGAATAAAAAACGGTCATTAAATTCTCAAGTGAACGTGCGGTGGGATATTTATACGACTCAAACAAGCCATTATTTTGCCCATCTACAAAAAGCTGACCCAACGATCATGGATGATTGTAAAGTGATTTATCATGCGTAAAGGGGTATATTTCCCTAATAAATGACTTATGGATTGGGAGTCAAGACTCAGTTAAAAATCCCTGCCTCCCCATTTTTCCGACGATTGCAAAACCTGATATTTAAAAACTAAGAAGAGCTTACAATCCCTAAAAATTACAGAAACTCTTTGGAATTATGTCACTCTACATTTTTGCATTGTGCATTTCCATTCTACATGTAATCTTTTTTCTTAAAACAAAACTTTGAGTTTTCGCTCTCCCTTCATCCCGTAAACCAAAAACGCAATTAGATCACAACAAAATGAAAATTTTAGAGTTCATGTACGGAAAAAAATTTAAAACAATAACAAATGTAAGTTAAGAAAATTTATTCACACAGCACAAATGAACACAAAAGTTTTGTTGTCCAAGTTTGGGAAATTCCACTAGTTCAACCCTAACAACTTGGAATTTTATAAGAAAGATATTTCCTCCAGACAAGCTTAAAAATTTGATTTGCATGTTTTAAACATGTTAAAGATGGTAATCACCTATGGATCCATAGCTTTTGAAGAGAATAACAAACGCTCATTAAATTCTCAAGTGAACGTGCGGTGGGATATTTACACGAGTCAAACAAGCCATTTAATTGCCTATCTACAAAAAGCTGACCCAACGATCATGGATGATTGTAAAGTGATTTATCATGCGTAAAGGGGTATATTTGCCTAATAAATGACTTATGGATTGGGAGTCAAGACTCAGTTAAAAATCCCTGCCTCCCCCTTTTTACAGACGATTACAAAACCTGATATATAAAACTTAAGAAGAGCTTACAATCCCTAAAAATTACTGAAACTCTATGGAATTATCTCGCTCTACATTAGTGCACTGTGCATTTTCATTTTAGATGTACGCTTTTTTCATCAATCAAAACATTGAGTTTTCGCTCTCCTTTCATCCCGTAAACCAAAAAAGTAAATAGAGCACACCAAAATGAAAATTTTGGAGTTCCTGTACGGAAAAATATTTAAAACAATAACAAATGTTAGTAAAGAAAATTTGTTCACACACCACAAATGAACACAAAAGTTTTGTCGTCCAAGTTTGGGAAATTCCACTAGTTCAACCCTAACAGCTTGGAATTTTATTTGAAAGAAATTTCCTCAACACATGCTTAAAAATTGGATTTGCATGTTTTAAACATGTTAAAGATGCAAATCACCTATGGTTCCATAGCTTTTGAAGAGAATAAAAAACGGTCATTAAATTCTCAAGTGAACGTGCGGTGGGATATTTACACGAGTCAAACAAGCCATTATTTTGCCCATCTACAAAAAGCTGACCCAACGATCATGGATGATTGTAAAGTGATTTATCATGCGTAAAGGGGTATATTTCCCTAATAAATGACTTATGGATTGGGAGTCAAGACTCAGTTAAAAATCCCTGCCTCCCCATTTTTCCGACGATTGCAAAACCTGATATATAAAAACTAAGAAGAGCTTACAATCCCTAAAAATTTCATAAACTCTTTGGAATTATGTCACTCTACATTTTTGCATTGTGCAATTCCATTCTACATGTAATCTTTTTTCTTAAAACAAAACTTTGAGTTTTCGCTCTCCCTTCATCCCGTAAACCAAAAAGGCGAATAGATCACAACAAAATGAAAATTTTGGAGTTCACGTATGGAAAAAATTTAAACCAATAACAAATGTAAGTAAAGAAAATTTATTCACACACCACAAATGAACACAAAAGTTTTTTTGCCCAGGTTTGGAAAATTCCACTAGTTCAACCCCAACAGTTTGGAATTTTATAGGAAAGAGATTTCCTACACACACGCTTTAAAAAGGGATATGCATGTTTTAAACATGTTAAAGATGCAAATCACATATGGATCCAAAGCTTTTGAAGAGAATAACTAACGCTCATTAAATTATCTAGTGAACGTGCGGTGGGATATTTCCCAAGTCAAACAAGCCATTATTTTGCCCATCTAGAAAAAGCTGACCCAACGATCATGGATGATTGTAAAGTGATTTATCATGCATAACGGGCTATATTACCCTAAGAAATGACTTATGGATTGGGAGTCAAAACTCAGTTAAAAATCCCTGCCTCCCCCTTTTTCCCGACGATTGCAAAACCTGATATATAAAAACTAAGAAGAGCTTACCATCCCTAAAAATTATAGAAACTCTTTGGAATTATCTCGCTCTACATTAGTGCACTGCGCATTTTCATTTTAGATGTTTCCTTTTTTTTTTAAACCAAAACTTTGAGTTTTCGCTCTCCCTTCATCCCGTAAACCAAAAAGGCAAATAGATCACAACAAAATGAAAATTTTAGAGTTCATGTACGGAAAAATATTTAAAACAATAAAAAATGTAAGTGAAGAAAATTTATTCATACATCACAAATGAACACAAAAGTTATGTTGTCCAAGTTTGGGAAATTCCACTAGTTCAACCCTAACAGCTTGGAATTTTATAAGAAATAGATTTCCTCCACACATGCTTAAAAATGGATTTGCATGTTTTAAACATGTTAAAGATGCAAATCACCTATGGATCCAAAGCTTTTGAAGAGAATAAAAAATGCTAATTAAATTCTCAAGTGAACGTGCGGTGGGATATTTACCCGAGTCAAACAAGCCATTATTTTGCCAATGTACAAAAAGCTGACCCAAAGATCATGGATGATTGTAAAGTGATTTATCATGCGTAACGGGTTATATTACCCTAATAAATGACTTATGGATTGGGTGTCAAGACTCAGTTAAAAATCCCTGCCTCCCCCTTTTTCCCGACGATTGCAAAACCTAATATATAAATACTAAGAAGAACTTACAATCCCAAAAAAATACATAAACTCTTTGGTATTATCTCTTTCTACATTTGTGCATTGTTCATTTCCATTCTACATAAACTCTTTTTTCTTAGAACAACACTTTGAGTTTTCGCTCTCCCTTCATCCCGTAAAACAAAAAGGAAAAAATATCAGCACAAAATGAAAATTTTGGAGTTCAAGAACGGAAAAAATTTAAAACAATAATAAATGTAAGTAAAGAAAATTTATTCACACACCACAAATGAACACAAAAGTTTTTTGTCCAAGTTTGGGAAATTCCACTAGTTCAACCCCAACAGCTTGGAATTTTATTAGAAAGAGATTTCCTCCACACATGCTTAAAAAATGGATTTGAATGTTTTAAACATGTTAAAGATGGTAATCACCTATGGATCCACAGATTTTGAAGAGAATAACAAACAGTCATGAAATTCTCAACTGAACGTGCGGTGGGATATTTACCCGAGTCAAACAAGCCATTATTTTGCCCATCTACAAAAAGCTGACCCAACGATCATGGATGATTGTAAAGTGATTTATCATGCGTAACGGGCTATATTACCCTAATAAATAACTTATGGATTGGGAGTCAAGACTCAGTTAAAAATCCCTGCCTCCCCCTTTTTCCCGACGATTGCATAACCTGATATATAAAAACTAAGAAGAGCTTACAATCCCTAAAAATTACAGAAACTCTTTGGAATTATGTCACTCTAAATTTTTGCATTGTGCATTTCCATTCTACATGTAATCTTTTTTCTTAAAACAAAACTTTGAGTTTTCGCTCTCCCTTCATCCCATAAACCAAAAAGGAGAATAGATCACAACAAAATGAAAATTTTGGAGTTCATGTGTGGAAAAAATTTAAACCAATAACAAATGTAAGAAAATAAAATTTATTCACACACCAAAATTGAACAGAAAAGTTTTTTTTGTCCTGGTTTGGGAAATTCCACTAGTTCAACCCCAACAGTTTGGAATTTTATAGGAAAGAGATTTCCTACACACATGCTTTAAAAAAGCATATGCATGTTTTAAACATGTTAAAGATGCAAATCACATATGGATCCAAAGCTTTTGAAGAGAATAACAAACGCTCATTAAATTCTCAAGTGAACGTGCGGTGGGATATTTCCCGAGTCAAACAAGCCATTATTTTGCCCATCTACAAAAAGTTGACCCAACGACCATGAATGATTGTAAAGTGATTTATCATGCGTAACAGGCTATATTACCCTAAGAAATGACTTATGGATTTGGAGTCAAGACTCAGTCAATAATACCTGCCTCCCCCTTTTTCCCGACGATTGCAAAACCTGATATATAAAAACTAAGAAGAGCTTACAATCCCAAAAAATTACAGAAACTCTTTAAAGTTATCTCGCTCTACATTTGTGCACTGTGCATTTTCATTTTAGATGTACATTTTTTTCATAAATCAAAATTTTGAGTTTTCGCTCTCCCTTCATCCCGTAAACCAAAAAGGCAAATAGATCACAACAAAATGAAACTTTTAGAGTTCATGTGCGGAAAAAAATTTAAAGAAAAAAAAAATGTAAGTAAAGAAAATTTATTCACACACCACAAATGAACACAAAAGTTTTGTTGTCCAAGTTTGGGAAATTCCACTAGTTCAACCCTAACAGCTTGGAATTTTATAAGAAAGAGATTTCCTCCACACATGCTTAAAAATGGATTTGGATGTTTTAAACATGTTAAAGATGCAAATCACCTATGGATCCATAGCTTTTGAAGAGAATAACAAATGCTCATTAAATTCTCAAGTGAACGTGCTGTGGGATATTTACCTGTGTCAAACAAGCCATTATTTTGCCCATCTACAAAAAGCTGACCCAACGATCGTGGATGATTGTAAAGTGATTTATCATGTGTAACGGGCTATATTATCCTAATAAATGACTTATGGATTGGGAGTCAAGACTCAGTTAAAAATCCCTGCCTCCCCCTTTTTACCGACGATTGCAAAACCTGATATATAAAAACTAAGAAGAGCTTACAATCCCTAAAAATTACAGAAACTCTTTGGAATTATCTCGCTCTACATTTGTGCACTGTGCATTTTCATTTTCGATGTACACTCTTTTCATAAATCAAAACTGTGAGTTTTCGCTCTCCCTTCATCCCGTAAACCAAAAAGGCAAATAGATCACAACAAATTGAAAATTTTAGAGTTCATGTACGGAAAAATATTTAAAACAATAACAAATGTAAGTTAAAAAAATTTATTCACACACCACAAATGAACACAAAAGTTTTGTTGTCCAAGTTTGGGAAATTCCACTAGTTCAACCCTAACAGCTTGGAATTTTATAAGAAAGAGATTTCCTCAACATATGCTTAAAAAATGGATTTGCATGTTTTAAACATGTTAAAGATGCAAATCACCTATGGATCCATAACTTTTGAAGAGAATAACAAACGCTCATTAAATTCCCAAGTGAACGTGTGGTGGGATACATACACGAGTCAAACAAGTCATTCTTTTGCCCATCTACAAAAAGTTGACCCAACAATCATGGATGACTGTAAAGTGATTTATCATGCGTAACGGGCTATATTACCCTAATAAATGACTTATGGATTGGGAGGCAAGACTCAATTAAAAATCCCTGCCTCCCCCCTTTTTCCCGACGATTGCAAACCTGATATATAAAAACTAAGACGAGCTTACAATCCCTAAAGTTTACAAAAACTCTATGGAATTATCACGCTCTACATAAGTGCACTGTGCATTTTCATTTTAGTTGTACACTTTTTTCATAAATGAAAACTTTGAGTTTTCGCTCTCCTTTCATCCCGTATACAAAAAAGGCAAATAGATCACAACAAAATGAAAATTTTAGAGTTCTTGTACGGAAAAAATTTCAAAAAATAACAAATGTAAGTAAAGAAAATTTATTCACACACCACAAATGAACACAAAAGTTTTGTTGTCCAAGTTTCGGAAATTCCACTAGTTCAACCCTAACAACTTGGAATTTTATAAGAAAGTGATTTCCTCAACACATGCTTAAAAAATAGATTTGCATGTTTTAAACATGTTAAAGATGCAAATCACCTATGGATCCATAGCTTTTGAATAGAATAACAAATGCTCATTAAATTCTCAAGTGAATGTGCTGTGGCATATTTACCTGTGTCAAACAAGCCATTATTTTGCCCATCTACAAAAATATGACCCAACGATCATGGATGATTGTAAAGTGATTTATCATGTGTAACGGGCTATATTATCCTAATAAATTACTTATGGATTGGGAGTCAAGACTCAGTTAAAAATCCCTGCCTCCCCCTTTTTCCCGACGATTGCAAAACCTAATATATAAAAACTAAGAAGAGCTTACAATCCCTAAAAATTACAGAAACTCTTTGGAATTATCTCTCTGTACATTTGTGCATTGTGCATTTCCATTCTACATGTACTTTTTTTTCTTAAATCAAAACTTTGAGTTTTCGCTCCCCCTTCTTCCCGTGAACCAAAAACGCAAATAGTTCACAACAAAATGAAAATTTTGGAGTTCAAGTGCGGAAAAAATTTAAGACAATAACAAATAAAAGTAAAGAAAATTTATACACACACCACAAATTAACACAAAAGTTTTGTTGTCCAAGTTTGGGAAATTCCACTAGTTCAACCACAACAGCTTGGAATTTTATAGGAAAGAAATTTCCTCCACACTTGCTTTAAAAATGGATATGCATGTTTTAAACATGTTAAAGATGCAAATCACCTATGGATCCAAAGCTTTTGAAGAGAATAACAAACGCTCATTAAATTCTCAACTGAACGTGCGGTGGGATATTTACCCGCGCCAAACAAGCCATTGTTTTGCTCATCTACAAAAAGGCTGACCCAACGATCATGGATGATTGTAAAGTGATTTATCATGAGTAACGGGCTATATTACCCTAAGAAATGAGTTATGGATTGGGAGTCTAGACTCAATTAAAAATCCCTGCCTCCCCCTTTTTCCCTACGATTGCAAAACCTGATATATAAAAACTAAGAAGAGCTTACAATCCCTAAAGTTTACAAAAACTCTATGGAATTATCTCGCTCTACATTAGTGCACTGTGCATTTTCATTTTAGATGTACACTTTTTTCATAAATCAAAACTTTGAGTTTTCGCTCTCCTTTCATCCCGTATACCAAAAAGGCAAATAGATCACGACAAAATCAAAATTTTAGAGTTCATGTACGGAAAAAAATTTCAAAAAATAACAAATATAAGTAAAAAAAAAGTTATTCACACACCACAAATGAACACAAAAGTTTTGTATTCCAAGTTTCAGAAATTCCACTAGTTCAACGCTAACAACTTGGAATTTTATAAGAAAGTGATTTCCTCAACACATGCTTAAAAAATGGATTTGCATGTTTTAAACATGTTAAAGATGCAAATCACCTATGGATCCATAGCTTTTGAAGAGAATAACAAACGCTCATTAAATTCTCAAGTGAACGTGCTGTGGGATATTTACCTGTGTCAAACAAGCCATTATTTTGCCCATCTACAAAAAGTTGACCCAACGATCATGGATGATTGTAAAGTGATTTATCATGTGTAACGGGCTACATTATCCTAATAAATGACATATGGATTGGGAGTCAAGACTCAGTTAAAAATCCCTGCCTCCCCCTTTTTCACGACGATTGCAAAACCTGTTCTATAAAAACTAAGAAGAGCTTACAATCCCTCAAAATTACAGAAACTCTTTGGAATTATCTCTCTCTACGTTTGTGCATTGTGCATTTCCATTCTACATGTACTTTTTTTCTTAAAACAAAACTTTGAGTTTTCGCTCCCCCTTTATGCCGTGAACCAAAAACGCAAATAGATCACAACAAAATGAAAATTTTGGAGTTCAAGTGTGGAAAAAATTTAAAACAATAACAAATGAAAGTAAAGAAAATTTATTGACACACCACAAATGAACACAAAAGTTTTGTTGTCCAAGTTTGGGAAATTCCACTAGTTCAACCCCAACAGCTTGGAATTTTATAGGAAAGATATTTCCTCCACACTTGCTTTAAAAATAGATATGCATGTTTTAAACAGGTTAAAGATGCAAATCAAAGCTTTTGAAGAGAATAACAAACGCTCATTAAATTCTCAACTGAACGTGCGGTGGGATATTTACCCGAGTCAAACAAACCATTATTTTGTCCATCTACAAAAAGCTGACCCAACGATCATGGATGATTGTAAAGTGATTTATCATAGGTAATGGGGTATATTACGATAAGAAATGACTTATGGATTGGGAGTCAAGACTCAGTTAAAAATCTGAGCCTCCCCTTTTTCCCGACGATTGCAAAACCTGATATAAAAAAACTGAGAAGAGCTTACAATCCCTAAAAATTACAGAAACTCTTTGGAATTATCTCGCCCTACATTTGTGCACTGTGCATTTTCATTTTAGATGTACACTTTTTTCATAAATCAAAACTGTGAGCTTTCGCTCTCCCTTCATCCCGTAAACCAAAAAGGCAAATAGATCACAACAAATTGAAAATTTTAGAGTTCATGTATGGAAAAATATTTAAAACAATAACAAATGTAAGTAAAGAAAATTTATTCACATACAACAAATGAACACAACAGTTTTGTTGTCCAAGTTTGGGAAATTCCACTAGTTCAACCCTAACAGCTTGGAATTTTATAAGAAAGAGATTTCCTCAACACATGCTTAAAAAATGGATTTGCATGTTTTAAACATGTTAAAGATGCAAATCACCTATGGATCCATAGCTTTTGAAGAGAATAACAAACGCTCATTAAATTCCCAAGTGAACGTGCGGTGGGATGCATACACGAGTCAAACAAGCCATTCTTTTGCCCATCTACAAAAATTTGACCCAACAATCATGGATGACTGTAAAGTGATTTATCATGCGTTACGGGTTATATTACCCTAATAAATGACTTATGGATTGGATGTCAAGGCTCAGTTAAAAATCCCTGCCTCCCCCTTTTTCCCGACGATTGCAAAACCTAATATATAAAAACTAAGAAGAGCTTACAATCCCTAAAAATTACAGAAACTCTTTGGAATTATCTGGCTCTACATTAGTGCACTGTGCATTTTGATTTTAGATGTACACATTTTTCATAAATCAAAACTTTGAGTTTTCGCTCTCCCTTCATCCCGTAAACCAAAAAGGCAAATAGATCACTACAAAATAAAAATTTTAAAGTTCATGTACGGAAAAAAATTTAAAACAATAAAAAATGTAAGTAAAGAAAATTTATTCACACACCACAAATGAACACAAAAGTTTTGTTGTCCAAGTTTGGGAAATTCCAATAGTTCAACCTCAACAGCTTGGAATTTTATAGGAAAGAGATTTCCTCCACACATGCTTTAAAAATGGATATGCATGTTTTAAACATGTTAAAGATGGAAATCACCTATGGATCCAAAGCTTTTGAAGAGAATAACAAACGCTCATTAAATTCTCAACTGAACGTGCGGTGGGATATTTACCCGCATCAAACAAGCCATTGTTTTGCCCATCTACAAAAGGCTGACCCAACAATCATGGATGATTGTAAAGTGATTTATCATGCGTAACGTGCTATATTACCCTAAGAAATGAGTTATGGATTGGGAGGCAAGACTCAATTAAAAATCCCTGCCTCCCCCTTTTTCCCGACGATTGCAAACCTAATATATAAAAACTAAGAAGAGCTTACAATCCCTAAAGTTTACAAAAACTCTATGGAATTATCTCGCTCTACATTAGTGCACTGTGCATTTTCATTTTAGTTGTACACTTTTTTCATAAATCAAAACTTTGAGTTTTCGCTCTCCTTTCATCCCGTATACCAAAAAGGCAAATAGATCACAACAAAATGAAAATTTTAGAGTTCTTGTACGGAAAAAAATTTCAAAAAATAACAAATGTAAGTAAAGAAAATTTATTCACACACCACAAATGAACACAAAAGTTTTGTTGTCCAAGTTTCGGAAATTCCACTAGTTCAACCCTAACAACTTGGAATTTTATAAGAAAGTGATTTCCTCAACACATGCTTAAAGAATGGATATGCATGTTTTAAACATGTTCAAGATGCAAATCACCTATGGATCCAAAGCTTTTGAAGAGAATAACAAATGCTCATTAAATTTTCAAGTGAACGTGCTATGGGATATTTACCCGAGTCAAACAAGCCATTATTTTGCCCATCTACAAAAAGCTGACCTAACGATCATGGGTGATTGTAAAGTGATTTATCATGCGTAACGGGCTATATTATCCTAATAAATGACTTATGCATTGGGAGTCAAAACTCAGTTAAAAATCCATGCCTCCCCCTTTCTCCCGACGATTGTAAAACCTGATATATAAAAACTAAGAAGAGCTTACAATCCCTTAAAATTACAGAAACTCCTTGGAATTATCTCTCTCTATGTATGTGCATTCTGCATTTCCATTCTACATGTACTTTTTTTTCTTAAAACAAAACTTTGAGTTTTCGCTCCCCCTTCATCACGTGAACCAAAAACGCAAATAGATCACAACAAAATGAAAATTTTGGAGTTCAAGTGCGGAAAAAACTTTAAAACAATAACAAATGAAAGTAAAGAAATTTTATTCACACACAACAAATGAACACAATATTTTTGTTCTCCAAGTTTGGGAAATTCCACTAGTTCAACCCCAACAGCTTGGAATTTTATAGGAAAGAGATTTCCTTCACACTTGCTTTAAAAATGGATATGCATGTTTTAAACATGTTAAAGATGCAAATCACCTATGGATCCAAAGCTTTTGAAGAGAATAACAAACGCTCATTAAATTCTCAACTGAACATGCGTTGGGATATTTACCCGAGTCAAATAAGCCATTATTTTGCCCATCTACAAAAAGCTGACCCAACGATCATGGATGATTCTAAAGTGATTTATCATGCGTAACGGGCTATATTACCCTACGAAATGACTTATGTATTGGGAGTCAAGACTCAGTTAAAAATCCCTGCCTCCCCCTTTTACCCAACGATTGCAAAACCTAATATATAAAAACTAAGAAGAGCTTACAATCCCTAAAAATTACAGAAACTCTTTGGAATTATCTCACTGTACATTTGTGCACTGTGCATTTTCATTTTAGATGTACACTTTTTTCATAAATCAAAACTTTGAGTTCACGCTGTCCTTTCATCGCATAAACCAAAAAGGCAAAAAGATCACAACAAAATGAAAATTTTGGAGTTCAAGTACAGAAAAAATTTTAGACAATAACAAATGTATGTAAGAAAATTTATTCACACACCACAAATGACACAAAAGTTTTGTTGTCCAAGTTTGGGAAATTCCACTAGTTCAATCCCAATAGCTTGGAATTTTATTGGAAAGAGATTTCCTCCACACATGCTCTAGAAATGGATATGCATGTTTTAAACATATTAAAGATGTAAATCACCTATGGATCCAAAGCTTTTGAACAGAATAACAAACCCTCTTAAATTCTCAACTGAAGGTGCGGTGGGATATTTACCGGAGTCAAACAAACCATTATTTTGCCCATCTACAAATAGCTGACCCAACGATCATGGATGATTGTAAAGTAATTTATCATGCGTAACGGGCTATATTACCCTAAGAAATGACTTATGGATTGAGTGTCAAGACTCAGTTAAAAACCCCTGCCTCCCCCTTTTTCCCGACAATTACAAAACCTGATATATAAAAACAAAGAAGAGCTTACAATCCCTAAAAATTACTGAAACTCTATGGAATTATCTTGCTCTACATTAGTGCACTGTGCATTTTAATTTTAGATGTACGCTTTTTTCATAAATCAAAACTTTGAGTTTTCGTTCTCCCTTCATCCCGCAAACCAAAAAGGCAAATAGATCACAACAAAATGAGAATTTTAGAGTTCATGTACGGAAAAAAATTTTAAAAAATAACAAATGTAAGTAAAGAAAATTTATTCACACACCACAAATGAACACAAAAGTTTTGTTGTCCAAGTTTGAGAAATTCCAATAGTTCAACCCCAAAAGCTTGGAATTTTATAGGAAAGATTTCCTCCACACATGCTTTAAAAATGGATATGCATGTTTTAAACATGTTAAAGATGCAAATCACCTATGGATCCAAAGCTTTTGAAGAGAATAACAAACGCTCATTAAATTCTCAACTGAATGTGCGGTGGGATATTTACCCGCGTCAAACAAGCCATTATTTTGCTCATCTACAAAAAGCTGACCCAATGATCATGGATGATTGCAAATTGATTTATCATGTGTAACGGGCTATATTACCCTAAGAAATGCCTTATGGATTGGGAGTCAAGACTCAGTTAAAAATCCATGCCTCCCCCTTTTTCCCAATGATTGCAAAACCTGATATTTAAAAACTAAGAACAGCTTACAATCCCTAAAGTTTACATAAACTCTATGGAATTATCTCGCTCGACATTAGTGCACTGTGCATTTTCATTTTAGATGTATACTTTTTTCATAAATCAAAACTTTGAGTTTACGCTCTCCCTTCATCCCGTAAACCAAAAAGGCAAATAGATCACAACAAAATGAAAATTTTAGAGTTCATGTAGGGAAAAAAATTTCAAAAAATAACAACTGTCAGTAAAGAAAATTTATTCACACACCACCAATGAACACAAAAATTTTTTTGTCCAAGTTTTGGAAATTCCACTAGCTCAACCCTAACAGCTTGGAATTTTATAAGAAAGTGATTTCCTCAACACATGCTTAAACCCGTGTCAAACAATCAATTATTTTGCCCATCTACAAAAACATGACCCAACGATCATGGATGATTGTAAAGTGATTTATCATGTGTAATGGGCTATATTATCATAATAAATTACTTATGGATTGAGAGTCAAGACTCAGTTAAAAATACCTGCCTCGCCCTTTTTCCCGACGATTGCAAAACCTGATATATAAAAACTAAGAAGAGCTTACAATCCCAATTAATTACAGAAACTCTTTGGAATTATCTCTCTCTACGTTTGAGCATTGTGCATTTCCATTCTACATGTACTGTTTTTTCTTAAAACAAAACTTTGAGTTTTCGCTCTCCCTTCATCCTGTGAACCAAAAAGGTAAATAGATCACAACAAAATGAAAATTTTTGAGTTCAAGTACGGAAAAAATTTTAAACAATAACAAATGTTAGTGAAGAAAATTTATTCACACACCACAAATGAACACAAAAGTTTTGTTGTCCAAGTTTGGGAAATTCCACTAGTTCAACCCCAATAGCTTGGAATTTTATAGGAAAGAGATTTGCTCCACACTTGCTTTAAAAATGGATATGCATGTTTTAAACATGTTAAAGAAGCAAATCACCTATGGATCCAAAGCATTTGAAGAGAATAACAAACGCTCTTAAATTCTCAACTGAACGTGCGGTGGGATATGTACCCGAGTCAAACAAGCCATTATTTTGCTTATCTACAAAAAGCTGACCCAATGATCATGGATGATTGTAAAGTGATTTATTATGTGTAACTGGCTATATTACCCTAAGAAATGACTTATGGATTGAGTGTCAAGACTCAGTTAAAAATACCTGCCTCCCTCTTTTTCCCGACGATAACAAAACCTGATATATAAAAACTAAGAAGAGCTTACAATCCCTAAAAATTACAGAAACTCTTCGGAATTATCTTGCTCTACATTAGTGCAGTGTGCATTTTCATTTTAGATGTACGTTTTTTTCATAAATCAAAACTTTGAGTTTTCGCTCTCCCTTCATCCCGCAAACCAAAAAGGCAAATAGATCACAACAAAATGAAAATTTTAGATAACATGTACGGAAAAAAATTTTAAAAAATAACAATTTTAAGAAAAGAAAATTTATTCACACACCACAAATGAACACAAAAGTTTTGTTGTCCAAGTTTCGAAAATTCCACTAGTTCAACCCTAACAGCTTGGAATTTTATAAGAAAGAGATTTCCTCAACACATGCTTAAAAAATGGATTTGCACCTTTTAAACATGTTAAAGATGCAAATCACCTATGGCTCCATAGCTTTTGAAGTGAATAACAAACGCTCATTAAATTCTCAACTGATCGTGCGGTGGGATATTTACCCGAGTCAAACAAGCCTTTATTTTGCCCATCTACAAAAAGCTGACCCAACGATCATGGATGATTGTAAAGTGATTTATCAAGCGTAACGCGCTATGTTATCCTAATAAATGACTGATGGATGTGGAGTCAAGACTCAGTTAAAAATCCCTGCCTCCCCCTTTTTCCCAACAATTGCAAAACCTGATATATGAAAACTAAGAAGAGCTTACAATCCCTAAAAATTACAGAAACTCTTTGGAATTATCTTTCTCTACGTTTGTGCATTGTGCATTACCATTCTACATGTACACTTTTTTCTTAAAACAAAACTTTGAGTTTTCGCTCTCCCTTCATCCCGTAAACGTAAAACGCAAATAGATCACAACAAAATGAAAATTTTAGAGTTCATGTACGGAAAAAAATTTTAAACAATAACAAATGTAAGTAAAGAAAATTAATTCACACACCACAAATGAATACAAAAGTTTTGTTGTCCTCGTTTCGGAAATTCCACTAATTCAAACCTAAAAGCTTGGAATTTTATAAGAAAGAGATTTCCTCCACACATGCTTAAAAAATGGATTTGCATGTTTTAAACATGTTAAAGATGCAAATCACCTATGGATCCAAAGCTTTTGAAGAGAATAACAAACGGTCATTAAATTCTCAAGTGAATGTGCGGTGGGATATTTACCCGAGTCAAACAAGCCATTATTTTGCCCATCTACAAAAAGCTGACCCAACGATCATGGATGATTGTAAAGTGATTTATCATGCGTAATGGGCTATATTACCCTAATAAATGACTTGTGGATTGGGAGTCAAGACTCAGTTAAAAATATCTGCCTCCCCCTTTTTCCCGACGATTGCAAAACCTGATTTATAAAAACTAAGAAGAGCTTACAATCCCAAAAAATTACAGAAACTCTTTGGAATTATCTCGCTGTACATTTGTGCACTGTGCATTTTCATTTTTGATGTACACTTTTTTCATAAATCAATACTTTGAGTTTTTGCTCTCCCTTCCACCCGTAAACCAAAAGGCAAATAGATCACAACAAAATGAAAATTTTGGAGTTCAAGTACGGAAAAAACTTAAAACAATAACAAATGTAAGTAAAGAAAATTTATTCACACACCACAAATGAACACAAAAGTTTTGTTGTCAAAGTTTGGGAAATTCCACTAGTTCAACCCCCACAGCTTGGAATTTTATAGGAAACAGATTTCCTCCACACATGCTTTAAAAATGGATATGCAGTTTTAAACTTGTTAAAGATGCAAATCACCTATGGATCCAAGGCTTTTGAAGAGAATAACAAACGCACATTAAATACTCAATAGGACGTGCCGTGGGATATTTACCCGAGTCAAAGAAGCCATTATTTTGCCCATCTACAAAAATCTGGCCCAACGATCATGGATGATTGTAAAGTGATTTATCATGCTTAACGGGCTATATTACCCTAAGAAATGACTTATGGATTGGGAGTCAAGACTCAGTTAAAAATTCCTGCTTCCCCCTTTTCCCCAACGATTGCAAAACCTGATATATAAAAACTTAGAAGGGCTTACAATCCCTAAATATTACAGCAACTCTTTTGAATTATCTCACTCTACATTTTTGCATTGAGCATTTCCATTCTAGATGTACACTTTTTTCTTAAAACAAAACTTTGAGTTTTCGCTCTCCCTTCATCCCGTAAACCAAAAAGGCAAATAGACCCCAACAAAATGAAAATTTTTGAGTTCATGTACTGGAAAAAATTTAAAACAACAACAAATGTCAGTAAAGAAAATTTATTCACACACCACAAATGAATACAAAAGTTTGTTGTCCAAGTTTGGGAAATTCCACTAGTTCGACCCTAACAGCTTGGAATTTTATTAGAAAGAGATTTCCTCCACACATGCTTAAAAAATGTATTTGCATGTTTTTAACATGTTAAAGACGAAAATCACCTATGGATCCAAAGCTTTTGAAGAGAATAACAAACGCTCATTAAATTGTCAAGTGAATGTGCGGTGGGATTTTTACCCGAGTCAAACAAGCCATTATTTTGCCCATCTACAAAAAGCTGACCCAACGATCATGGATGATTGTAAAGAGATTTATCATGCTTAACGGGCTATATTACCCTAATAAATGACTTATGGATTGGGAGTCAAGACTCAGTTAAAAATCCCTGCCTCCCCCTTTTTCCCGACGATTGCAAAACCTGATATATAAAAACTAAGAAGAGCTTACAATCCCTAAAAATTACAGAAACTCTTTGGAATTATCTCGCTCTACATTTGTGCACTGTGGATTTCCATTCTACATGTACTCTTTTTTCTTAAAACAAAACTTTGAGTTTTCGCTCTCCCTTCGTCCCGTAAACCAAAAAGGCGAATAGATCACAACAAAATGAAAATTTTAGAGTTCATGTACGGAAAATTATTTTAAAGAATAACAAATGTAAGTAAAGAAGATTTTTTCACACACCACTAATGAACACAAATGTTTTGTTGTCCAAGTTTGGGAAATTCCATTAGATCAACCCTAACAGCTTAGAATTTTATAAGAAAGAGATTTCCTCATCACATGCTCAAAAAATGGATTTGCGTGTTTTAAACATGTTAAAGATGCAAATCACCTATGGATCCAATGCTTTTGAAGAGAATAACAAATGCTTATTAAATTCTAAAGTGAACGTGCGGTGGGATATTTACCCAAGTCAGACAATCCATTATTTTGCCCATCTACAAAAAGCTGACCCAACGATCATGGATGATTGTAAAGTGATTTATCATGCGTAACGGGCTATATTACCCTAAGAAATGACTTATGGATTGGGAGTCAAGACTCAGTTAAAAATCCCTTCCTCCCCCTTTTTCCTGACGATTGCAAAACCTGATATATAAAAACTAAGAAGAGCTTACAATCCCAAAAAATTACAGAAACTCTTTGGAATTATCTCGCTCTACATTAGTGCACGGTGCATTTTCATTTTAGATGTACACTTTTTTCATAAATCAAAACTTTGATTTTTCACTCTCCCTTTATCTCGTAAACCAAAAAGGCAAATAGATCACAATAAAATGAAAATTTTAGAGTTCATGTACGGAAAAAAATTTAAAACAATAACAAATGTAAGTAAATAAAATTTATTCACACACCACTAATGAACACAAATGTTTTGTTGTCCATGTTTGGGAAATTCCACTAGTTCATCCCTAACAGCTTGAAATTTTATAAGAAAGAGATTTCCTCCACACATGCTTAAAAAATCGATTTGAATGTTTTAAACATGTTGAAGATGCAAATCACCTATGGACCCAAAGCTTTTGAAGAGAATAACAAACGCTCATTAAATTCTCAAGTGAACGTGCGGTAGGATATTTACCCGAGTCAAACAACCCATTATTTTGCCTATCTACAAAAAGCTAACCCAACGATCATGGATTATTGAAAGTGATTGATCATGCGTAATGGGCTATATTACCCTAATAAGTAACTTAAGGATTGGGAGTCAAAACTCAGTTAAAAATCCCTGCCTCCCCCTTTTTCCTGATGATTACAAAACCTGATATATAAAAACTAAGAAGAGCTTACAATCCCTAAAAATTACAGAAACTCTTTGGAATTATCTCTCTCTACGTTTGTGCATTGTGCATTTCTATTCTACATGTAATCTTTTTTCTTTAAACAAAACTTTGAGTTTTCGCTCTCCCTTCATCCCGTAAACCAAAACCGCAAATAGATCACAACAAAATTAAAATTTTGGATTTCAAATACTGAAAAAATTTAAAACAATAACAAATGTAAGTAAAGAAAATTGATTCGCAAACCACAAATGAACACAAAAGTTTTGTTGTCCAAGTTTGGGAAATTCCACTAGTTCAACCCCAACAGCTTGGAATTTTATAGGAAAGAGATTTCCTCTACACATGCTTTAAAAATGGATATGCATGTTTTAAACATGTTAAAGATGCAAATCACCTATGGATCCAAAGCTTTTGAAGAGAATAACAAACGCTCATTAAATTCTCAACTGAACGTGCAGTGGGATATTTACCCGAGTCAAACAAGCCATTATTTTACCCATCTACAAAAAGCTGACCCAATGATCATGGATGATTGTAAAGTGATTTATGATGCGTAACGGCTATATTACCCTAAGAAATGACTTATGGATTGGGAGTCGAGACTCAGTTAAAAATCTCTGCCTCCCCCTTTTTCCCGACGATTGCAAAACCTGATATATAAAAACTAAGAACAGCTTACAATCCCTAAAAATTACAGAAACTATTTCAAATTATCTCGGTCTACATTTGTGCACTGTGCATTTTCATTTTAGATGTACACTTTTTCCATAAATATTAACTTTGAGTTTTCGCTCTCCCTTCATCCCGTAAACCAAAAACGTAAATAGATCACAACGAAATGAAAATTTTAGAGTTCCTGTACGAAAAAAAATTTAAAGCAATAACAAATGTAAGTTAAGAAAATTTATTCGCACACCACAAATGAACACAAAAGTTTTGTTGTCCAAGTTAGGGAAATTCCACTAGTTCAACCCTAACAGCTTGGAATGTCATAAGAAAGAGATTTCCTCCAGACATGCTTAAAAAATGGATTTGCATGTTTCAAACATCTTAAAAATGCAAATCACCTATGGATCCATAGGTTTTTAAGAGAATAAGTAACGCTCATTAAATTCTCAAGTGAACGTGCGGTGGGATATTTACCCGAGTCAAACTAGCCATTATTTTGCCCATCTACAAAAAGCTGACCCAACGATCATGGATGATTGTAAAGTGATTCATCATGTGTAATGGGCTATATTATCCTACTAAATGACTTATGGATTGGGAGTCAAGACTCAGTTAAAAATCCCTGCCTCCCCCTTTTTCCCGACGATTGCAAAACCTGATATATAAAAACTAAGAAGAGCTTACAATCCCTACAAATTATAGAAAATCTTTGGAATTATCTCTCTCTACGTTTGTGCATTGTGCATTTCCATTCTACATGTACTTTTTTTTCTTAAAACAAAACTTTGAGTTTTCGCTCTCCCTTCTTCCCGTGAACCAAAAAGGCAAATAGATCACAACAAAATGAAAATTTTGGAGTTCATGTAGTGAAATATATTTAAAACAATAACAAATGTAAGTAATGAAAATTTATTCACACACCACAAATGAACACAAAAGTTTTGTTTTCCAAGTTTGGGAAATTCCACTAGTTCAACCCTAACAGCTTGGAATTTTATAAGAAAGAGATTTCCTCCACACATGCTTAAAAAATGGATTTGCATGTTTTAAACATGTTAAAGATGTAAATCATCTATGGATCCAAAGCTTTTGAAGAGAATAACATACGCTCATTAAATTCTCAAGTGAACGTGCGGTGGGATATTTACCCGAGTGAAACAAGCCAATATTTTGCCCATCCACAAGAAGTTGACCCAACGATCATGGATGATTGTAAAGTGATTTATCATGCGTAACGGGCTATATTACCCTAATAAATGACTTATGCATTAGGTGTCAGGACTCAGTTAAAAATCCCTCCCTCCCCCTTTTTTCCGACGATTGCAAAACCTATTATATAAAAACTAAGAACAGCTTACAATCCCTAAAAATTACAGAAACTCTTTGGAATTATCTCTCTCTACATTTGTGCATTGTGCATTTCCATTCTACATGTACTCTTTTTTCTTAAAACAAAACTTTGAGTGTTCGCTCTCTCTTCATCCCGTAAATCATATAGGCAAAAAGAGCACAACAAAATGAAAATTTTGGAGTTCAAGAACGGAAAAAATTTAAAACAATGACAAATGTACGTAAAAAAAATTTAACCACACACAACAAATGAACACAAAAGTTTGTTGTCCAACTTTGGGAAATTCCACTAGTTCAACCCTAACAGCTTGGAATTTTATAAGAAAGAGATTTCCTCCACACATGCTTAAAAATAGATTTGCATGTTTTAAACATGTTAAAGATGCAAATCACCTATGGATCCAAAGCTTTTGAAGAGAATAAAAAACGCTCATTAAATTCTCAAGTGAACGTGCGGTGGGATATTTACCCGAGTCAAACATGCCACTATTTTGCCCATCTACAGAAAACTGACCCAACGATCATGAATGATTGTAAAGTGATTTATCATGCGTAACGGGTTATATTACCCTAATAAATTACTTATGGATTGGGTGCCAAGACTCAGTTAAAAATCCCTACTTCCCCCTTTTTCCCGACGATTGCAAAACCTGATATATAAATACTACGAAGAGCTTACAATCCCAAAAAATTTGAGAAACTCTTTGGAATTATCTCTTTCTACATTTGTGCATTGTGCATTTCCATTCTACATGTACTCTTTTTTCTTAAAACAACACTTTGAGTTTTCGGTCTCCCTTCATCCCGTAAATCAAAAAGTAAAAAAGATCACAACAAAATGAAAATTTTGGAGTTCAAGAAAGGAAAAAATTGAAAACAATAACAAACGTAAGTAAAGAAAATTTATTCACTCACCACAAATGAACACAAAAGTTTGTTGTCCAAGTTTGGGAAATTCCACTAGTTCAACCCCAACAGCTTAAAATTTTATAGGAAAGTGATTTCCTACACACATGCTATAAAAATGGATATGCATGTTTTAAACATGTTAAAGATGCAAATAACCTATGGATCCAAAGCTTTTGAAGAGAATAACAAACACTCATTAAATTCTCAAGTGAACGTGCGGTGGGATATTTACCCGAGTCAAACAAGCCATTATTTTGCCAATCTACAAACAGCTGACCCAACGATCATGGATGATTGTAAAGTGATTTATCATGCGTAACGGGCTATATTACCGTAAGAAATGACTTATGGATTGGGAATCAAGACTCAGTTAAAAATCCCTGCCTCCCCCTTTTTCCCGACGATTGCAAAACCTGATATATAAAAACTAAGAAGAGCATACAATCCCTAAAAATTACAGAAACTCTTTGGAATTATCTCGCTGTACATTTGTGCACTGTGCATTTTCATTTTAGATGTACACTTTTTTCAAAAATAAAAACTTTGAATTTTCGTTCTCCCTTCATCCAGCAAACCAGCAAGGCAAAAAGATCACAACAAAATGAAAATTTTAGAGTTCATGTATGGAAAAAAATTTAAAAAAATAACAAATGTAAGTAAAGAAAATTTATTCACACACCACAAATAAACACAAAAGTTTTGTTGTCCATGTTTGGGAAATTCCACTAGTTCAACCCTAACAGCTTGGAATTTTATAAGAAAGAGATTTCCTCCACACATGCTTAAAAAATGGATTTGCATGTTTTAAACATGTTAAAGATGTAAATCATCTATGGATCCAAAGATTTTGAAGAGAATAACATACGCTCATTAAATTCTCAAGTGAACGTGCGGTGGGATATTTACCCGAGTGAAACAAGCCAATATTTTGCCCATCTACGAGAAGTTGACCCAACGATCATGGATGATTGTAAAGGTATTTATCATGCGTAACGGGCTATATTACCCTAATAAATGACTTATGCATTAGGTGTCAGGACTCAGTTAAAAATCCCTCCCTCCCCCTTTTTTCCGACGATTGCAAAACCTATTATATAAAAACTAAGAACAGCTTACAATCCCTAAAAATTACAGAAACTCTTTGGAATTATCTCTCTCTACATTTGTGCATTGTGCATTTCCATTCTACATGTACTCTTTTTTCTTAAAACAAAACTTTGAGTGTTCGCTCTCTCTTCATCCCGTAAATCATAAAGGCAAAAAGAGCACAACAAAATGAAAATTTTGGAGTTCAAGAACGGAAAAAATTTAAAACAATGACAAATGTACGTAAAAAAAATTTAACCACACACAACAAATGGACACAAAAGTTTGTTGTCCAACTTTGGGAAATTCCACTAGTTCAACCCTAACAGCTTGGAATTTTATAAGAAAGAGATTTCCTCCACACATGCTTAAAAATAGATTTGCATGTTTTAAACATGTTAAAGATGCAAATCACCTATGGATCCAAAGCTTTTGAAGAGAATAAAAAACGCTCATTAAATTCTCAAGTGAACGTGCGGTGGGATATTTACCCGAGTCAAACATGCCATTATTTTGCCCATCTACAGAAAACTGACCCAACGATCATGAATGATTGTAAAGTGATTTATCATGCGTAACGGGTTATATTACCCTAATAAATTACTGATGGATTGGGTGCCAAGACTCAGTTAAAAATCCCTACTTCCCCCTTTTTCCCGACGATTGCAAAACCTGATATATAAATACTACGAAGAGCTTACAATCCCAAAAAATTTGAGAAACTCTTTGGAATTATCTCTTTCTACATTTGTGCATTGTGCATTTCCATTCTACATGTACTCTTTTTTCTTAAAACAACACTTTGAGTTTTCGGTCTCCCTTCATCCCGTAAATCAAAAAGTAAAAAAGATCACAACAAAATGAAAATTTTGGAGTTCAAGAAAGGAAAAAATTTAAAACAATAACAAACGTAAGTAAAGAAAATTTATTCACTCACCACAAATGAACACAAAAGTTTGTTGTCCAAGTTTGGGAAATTCCACTAGTTCAACCCCAACAGCTTAAAATTTTATAGGAAAGTGATTTCCTACACACATGCTATAAAAATGGATATGCATGTTTTAAACATGTTAAAGATGCAAATAACCTATGGATCCAAAGCTTTTGAAGAGAATAACAAACACTCATTAAATTCTCAAGTGAACGTGCGGTGGGATATTTACCCGAGTCAAACAAGCCATTATTTTGCCAATCTACAAACAGCTGACCCAACGATCATGGATGATTGTAAAGTGATTTATCATGCGTAACGGGCTATATTACCGTAAGAAATGACTTATGGATTGGGAATCAAGACTCAGTTAAAAATCCCTGCCTCCCCCTTTTTCCCGACGATTGCAAAACCTAATATATAAAAACTAAGAAGAGCTTACAATCCCTAAAAATTACAGAAACTCTTTGGAATTATCTCGCTGTACATTTGTGCACTGTGCATTTTCATTTTAGATGTACACTTTTTTCAAAAATAATAACTTTGAGTTTTCGTTCTCCCTTCATCCAGCAAACCAGCAAGGCAAAAAGATCACAACAAAATGAAAATTTTAGAGTTCATGTATGGAAAAAAATTTAAAACAATAACAAATGTAAGTAAAGAAAATTTATTCACACACCACAAATGAACACAAAAGTTTTGTTGTCCATGTTTGGGAAATTCCACTAGTTCAACCCTAACAGCTTGGAATTTTATAAGAAAGAGATTTCCTCCACACATGCTTAAAAAATGGATTTGCATGTTTTAAACATGTTAAAGATGTAAATCATCTATGGATCCAAAGCTTTTGAAGAGAATAACATACGCTCATTAAATTCTCAAGTGAACGTGCGATGGGATATTTACCCGAGTGAAACAAGCCAATATTTTGCCCATCTACAAGAAGTTGACCCAACGATCATGGATGATTGTAAAGGTATTTATCATGCGTAACGGGCTATATTACCCTAATAAATGACTTATGCATTAGGTGTCAGGACTCAGTTAAAAATCCCTCCCTCCCCCTTTTTTCCGACGATTGCAAAACCTATTATATAAAAACTAAGAACAGCTTACAATCCCTAAAAATTACAGAAACTCTTTGGAATTATCTCTCTCTACATTTGTGCATTGTGCATTTCCATTCTACATGTACTCTTTTTTCTTAAAACAAAACTTTGAGTGTTCGCTCTCTCTTCATCCCGTAAATCATAAAGGCAAAAAGAGCACAACAAAATGAAAATTTTGGAGTTCAAGAACGGAAAAAATTTAAAACAATGACAAATGTACGTAAAAAAAATTTAACCACACACAACAAATGAACACAAAAGTTTGTTGTCCAACTTTGGGAAATTCCACTAGTTCAACCCTAACAGCTTGGAATTTTATAAGAAAGAGATTTCCTCCACACATGCTTAAAAATAGATTTGCATGTTTTAAACATGTTAAAGATGCAAATCACCTATGGATCCAAAGCTTTTGAAGAGAATAAAAAACGCTCATTAAATTCTCAAGTGAACGTGCGGTGGGATATTTACCCGAGTCAAACATGCCATTATTTTGCCCATCTACAGAAAGCTGACCCAACAATCATGAATGATTGTAAAGTGATTTATCATGCGTAACGGGTTATATTACCCTAATAAATTACTTATGGATTGGGTGCCAAGACTCAGTTAAAAATCCCTACTTCCCCCTTTTTCCCGACGATTGCAAAACCTGATATATAAATACTACGAAGAGCTTACAATCCCAAAAAATTTGAGAAACTCTTTGGAATTATCTCTTTCTACATTTGTGCACTGTGCATTTCCATTCTACATGTACTCTTTTTTCTTAAAACAACACTTTGAGTTTTCGGTCTCCCTTCATCCCGTAAATCAAAAAGTAAAAAAGATCACAACAAAATGAAAATTTTGGAGTTCAAGAAAGGAAAAAATTTAAAACAATAACAAACGTAAGTAAAGAAAATTTATTCACTCACCACAAATGAACACAAAAGTTTGTTGTCCAAGTTTGGGAAATTCCACTAGTTCAACCCCAACAGCTTAAAATTTTATAGGAAAGTGATTTCCTACACACATGCTATAAAAATGGATATGCATGTTTTAAACATGTTAAAGATGCAAATAACCTATGGATCCAAAGGTTTTGAAGAGAATAACAAACACTCATTAAATTCTCAAGTGAACGTGCGGTGGGATATTTACCCGAGTCAAACAAGCCATTATTTTGCCAATCTACAAACAGCTGACCCAACGATCATGGATGATTGTAAAGTGATTTATCATGCGTAACGGGCTATAATACCGCAAGAAATGACTTATGGATTGGGAGTCAAGACTCAGATAAAAATCTCAGCCTCCCCCTTTTTCTCGACGATTGCAAAACCTGATATAAAAAAACTAAGAAGAGCTTACAATTCCTAAAAATTACAGAAACTCTTTGGAATTATCTCGCTCTGCATTTGTGCACTGTGCATTTTCATTTTAGATGTAGACTTTTTTCTTAAATGAAAACTGTGAGTTTTTGCTCTCCCTTCATCCCGTAAACCGAAAAGGCAAATAGATTACAACAAAATGAAAATTTTAGAGTTGGTGTACGGAAAAAAATTTAAACCAATAGCAAATGTAAGTAAAGAAAATTTATTCACACATCACAAATGGACACAAAAGTTTTGTTGTCCAAGTTTGGGAAATTCCACTAGTTCAACCCTAACAGTTTGAAATTTTATAAGAAAGAGATTTCCTCAGCACATGCTTAAAAAATGGATTTGCATGTTTTAAACATGTTAAAGTTGAAAATCACCTACGGATCCTTAGCTTTTGAAGAGAATAACAAACGCTCTTAAATTCTCAAGTGAACGTGCAGTGGGATATTTACACGAGTCAAACAAGCCATTATTTTGCCCATCTACAAAAAGCTCACCCCACAATCATGGATGATTTTAAAGTGATTTATCATGCGTAACGGGCTATATTACCCTAATAAATGACTTATGGATTGGGAGTCAAGACTCACTTAAAAATCCATGCCTCCCTTTTTCCCGACGATTGCAAAACCTGATATATAAAAACTAAGAAGAGCTTAAAATCCCTAAAAATTACAGAAACTCTTTGGAATTATCTCGCTCTACATTAGTGCACTGTGCATTTTCATTTTAGATCTACACTTTTTTCATAAATCAAAACTTTGAGTTTTCGCTCTCCCTTCATCCCGTAAACCAAAAAGGCAAGTAGATCACAACAAAATGAAAATTTTAGAATTCATGTACGGAAAAAAATTTAAAACAACAAATAATGTAAGTAAAGAAAATTTATTCCCGCACCACAAATGAACACAAAAGTTTTGTTGTCCAAGTTTGGGAAATTCCAATAGTTCAACCCCAACAGCTTGGAATTTTACAGGAAACAGATTTCCTCCACACATGCTTTAAAAATGGATATGCATGTTTTAAATATGTTAAAGATGAAAATCACCTATGGATCCAAAGCTTTTGAAGAGAATAACAAACGCTCATTAAATTCTCAACTGAACGTGCGGTGGAATATTTATCCGCGTCAAACAAGCCATTATTTTGCTCATTTACAAAAATCTGACCCAATGATCATGGATGATTGTAAAGTGATTTATCAAGTGTAACGGGCTATATTACCCTAAGAAATGACTTATGGATTGGGAGTCAAGACTCAGTTAAAAATCCCTGCCTCCCCCTTTTTCCTGACAATTGCAAAACCTGATATATAAAAACTAAGAAGAGCTTACAATCCCTAATGTTTACAAAAACTATATGGAATTATCTCGCTCTACATTAGTGCACTGTGCATTTTCATTTTAGATGTACACTTTTTTCATAAATGAAAACTATGAGTTTTCGCTCTCCCTTCATCCCGTAAACCAAAAAGGTAAATAGATCACAACAAAATGAAAATTTTAGAGTTCATGTACGGAAAAAAATTTCCAAAAATAACAATTGTAAGTAAAGAAAATTTATTCACACACCACAAATGAACACAAAAGTTTTGTTGTCCAAGTTTCGGAAATTCCACGAGGTCAACCCTAACAACTTGGAATTTTATAAAAAAGTGATTTCCTCAACACATGCTTAAAAAATGGATTTGCATGTTTTAAACATGTTAAAGATGCAAATCACCTATGGATCCATAACTTTTGAAGAGAATAACAAACGCTCATTAAATTCTCAAGTGAACGTGCGGTGGGATATTTACCCATGCCAAACAAGCCATTATTTTGCCCATCTACAAAAAGCTGACCCAACGATCATGGATGATTGTAAAGTGATTCATCATGTGTAATGGGCTATATTATCCTACTAAATGACTTATGGATTGGGAGTCAAGACTCAGTTAAAAATCCCTGCCTCCCCCTTTTTCCCGACGATTGCAAAACCTGATATATAAAAACTAAGAAGAGCTTACAATCCCTACAAATTATAGAAAATCTTTGGAATTATCTCTCTCTACGTTTGTGCATTGTGCATTTCCATTCTACATGTACTTTTTTTTCTTAAAACAAAACTTTGAGTTTTCGCTCTCCCTTCTTCCCGTGAACCAAAAAGGCAAATAGATCACAACAAAATGAAAATTTTGGAGTTCATGTAGTGAAATATATTTAAAACAATAACAAATGTAAGTAATGAAAATTTATTCACACACCACAAATGAACACAAAAGTTTTGTTTTCCAAGTTTGGGAAATTCCACTAGTTCAACCCCAACAGCTTGGAATTTTATAGGAAAGAGATTTCCTCCACACATGCTTTAAAAATGGATATGCATGTTTTAAACATGTTAAATATGCAAATCACCTATGGATCCAAAGCTTTTGAAGATAATAACAAACGCTCTTAAATTCTCAACTGAACGTGCGGTGGGATATTTACCCGAGTCAAATAAGCCAATATTTTGCCCATCTACAAAAAGCTGACCCAACGATGATGGATGATTGTAAAGTGATTTATAATGCTTAACGGGCTATATTACCCTAAGAAATGACTTGTAGATTGAGTGTCAAGACTCAGTTAAAAATCCATGCCTCCCCCTTTTTCCCGACGATTACAAAACCTGATAAATAAAAACTAAGATGAGCTTACAATCCCTAAAAATTACAGAAACTCTATGGAATTATCTTGCTCTACATTAGTGCACTGTGCATTTTTCTTTTAGATGTACGCTTTTTTCATAAATCAAGACTTTGAGATTTCACGCTCCCTTCATCCCGCAAACCAAAAAGGCAAATAGATCACAACAAAATGAAAATTTTGGAGTTCATGTAGTGAAAAATATTTAAAACAATAACAAATGTAAGTAAAGAAAATTTATTCACACACCACTAATGAACACAAATGTTTTGTTGTCCAAGTTTGGGAAATTCCACTAGTTCAACCCTAATAGCTTGGAATTTTATAAGAAAGTGATTTCGTCAACACATGCTTAAAAAATGGATTTAAATCTTTTAAACATGTTAAAGATGAAAATCACCTATGGATCCATAGCTTTTGAAGAGAATAACAAACGCTCATTAAATTCTCAACTGAACGTGCGGTGGGATATTTACCCGTGTCAAATAAGCCATTATTTTGCCCATCTACAAAAAGCTGACCCAACGATCATGGATGATTGTAAAGTGATTTATCATGTGTAATGGGCTATATTACCCAAAGAAATGACTTATAGATTGAGTGTCAAGACTCAGTTAAAAATCCATGCCTCCCCCTTTTTCCCGACGATTACAAAACCTGATATATAAAAACTAAGATGAGCTTACAATCCCTAAAAATTACAGAAACTCTATGGAATTATCTTGCTCTACATTAGTGCACTGTGCATTTTTCTTTTACATGTACGCTTTTTTCATAAATCAAGACTTTGAGATTTCACGCTCCCTTCATCCCGCAAACCAAAAAGGCAAATAGATCACAACAAAATGAAAATTTTGGAGTTCATGTAGTGAAAAATATTTAAAACAATAACAAATGTAAGTAAAGAAAATTTATTCACACACCACTAATGAACACAAATGTTTTGTTGTCCAAGTTTGGGAAATTCAACTAGTTCAACCCTAATAGCTTGGATTTTTATAAGAAAGTGATTTCGTCAACACATGCATAAAAAATGGATTTAAATCTTTTAAACATGTTAAAGATGAAAATCACCTATGGATCCATAGCTTTTGAAGAGAATAACAAACGCTCATTAAATTCTCAACTGAACGTGCGGTGGTATATTTACCCGTGTCAAATAAGCCATTATTTTGCCCATCTACAAAAAGCTGACCCAACGATCATGGATGATTGTAAAGTTATTTATCATGCGTAACGGGCTATATTATCCTAATAAATGACTAATGGATATGGAGTCAAGTCTCAGTTAAAAATCTCTGCCTCCTTTTTTTTCCCGACGATTGCAAAACCTGATATATAAAAACTAAGAAGAGCTTACAATCCCTAAAAATTATAGAAACTCTTTGGAATTATCTCTCTCTACGTTTGTGCATTGTGCATTTCCATTCTACATGTACTCTTTTTTCTTAAAAAAAAACTTTGAGTTTTCGCTCTCCCTTCATCTCGTGAACCAAAAAGGCAAATAGATCACAACAAAATGAAAATTTTAGAGTTCAAGTGCAGAAAACATTTAAAATAACAAAAAATGTAAGTAACAAAAATTTATTCACACACCACAAATGAACACAAAAGTTTTGTTGTCCAAGTTAGGGAAATTCCACTAGTTCAACCCCAACAGCTTGGAATTTTATAGGAAAGAGATTTCCTCCACACATGCTTTAAAAATGGATATGCATGTTTTAAACATGTTAAAGCTGCAAATCACCTATGGATCCAAAGCTTTTGAAGAGAATAACAAACGCTCATTAAATTCTCAACTGAACGTGCGGTGGGATCTTTACTCGAGTCAAATAAGCCATTATTTTGCCCATCTACAAAAAGCTTACCCAACGATCATGGATGATTGTAAAGTGATTTATCATGCGTAACGGGCTATATTACCCTAATAAATGACATATGGATTGGGAGTCAAGGCTCAGTTAAAAATCCGTGCCTCCCCCTTTTTCCCGACGATTGCAAAACCTGATCTATAAAAACTAAGAAGAACATACAATACCAGAAAGTTACAGAAACTCTATGGAATTATCTCGCTGTACATTTGTGCACTGTGCATTTTCATTTTAGATGTACACTTTTTTCATAAATCAAAACTTTAAGTTTTTGCTCTCCCTACATCCCGTAAACCAAAAAGGCAAATAGATGACAACAAAATGAAAATTTTGGAGTTCAAGTACGGAAAAAATTTTAAACAATAACAAATGTAAGTAAAGAAAATTTATTCACACACCACAAATGAACACAAAAGTTTTGTTGTCCAAGTTTGGGAAATTCCACTAGTTCAACCCCAATAGCTTGGAATTTTATAGGAAAGAGATTTCCTCCACGCATGCTTTAAAAATGGATATGCATGTTTTAAACATGTTAAAGATGCAAATCACCTATGGATGAAAAGCTTTTGAAGAGAATAAGAAACGCTCTTAAATTCTCAACTGAACGTGCGGTGGGATATTTACCCGAGTCAAACAAGCCATTATTTTGCCCATCTACAAAAAGCTGACCCAACGATCATGGATGATTGTAAAGTGATTTATCATGCCTAACGGGCTATATTACCCTAAGAAATGACTTATGGATTGAGTGTCAAGACTCAGTTAAAAATCCCTGCCTCCCCCTTTTTCCTGACGATTACAAAACCTGATATATAAAAACTAAGAAGAGCTTACAATCCCTAAAAATTACAGAAACTCCATGGAATTATCTTGCTCTACATTAGTGCACTGTGCATTTTCATTTTAGATTTACATTTTTTTCATAAATCAAAACTTTGAGTTTTCGCTCTCCCTTCATCCCGCAAACCAAAAAGGCAAATAGATCACAACAAAATGAAAATTTTAGAGTTCATGTACGGAAAAAAATTTAAAAAAAACAACAAATGTAAGTAAAGAAAATTGATTCACACACCACAAATGAACACAAAAGTTTTGTTGTCCAAGTTTCGGAAATTCCACTAGTTCAACCCTAACAGCTTGGAATTTTATAAGAAAGAGATTTCCTCAACACATGCTTAAAAGATGGATTTGCATGTTTTAAACATGCTAAAGATGCAAATCACCTATGGATCCTTAGCTTTTGAAGAGAATAACAAATGTTCATTAAATTCTCAACTGAACTTGCGGTGGGATATTTACCGAGTCAAACAATCCTTTATTTTACCCATCTACAAAAAGCTGACCCAACGATCATGGATGATTGTAAAGTGATTTATCAAGCGTAACGGGCTATGTTATCCTAATAAATGACTTATGGATTGGGAGTCAAGACTCAGTTAAAAATCCCTGCCTCCCCCTTTTTCCTGACGATTGCAAAACCTGATATATGAAAACTAAGAAGAGCTTACAATCCCTAAAAATTACAGAAACTCTTTGGAATTATCTCTCTCCACATTTGTGCATTGTGCATTACCATTCTACATGTACACTTTTTTCCTAAAACAAAACTTTGAGTTTTCGCTCTCCCTTCATCCCGTAAACCAAAAAGGCAAATAGATCACAACAAAATTAATATTTTGGAGTTCAAGTACGGAAAAAATTTTAAAAAATAACAAATGTAAGTAAAGAAAATTTATTCACACACCACAAATGAACACAAAATTTTTGTGGTCAAAATTTGGGATATTCCACTAGTTCAACCCCAACAGCTTGGAATTTTATAGGAAGGAGTTTTCCTCCACACATGCTTTAAAAATGGATATGCATGTTTTAAACATGTTAAAGATGCGAATCACCTATGGATCCAAAGTTTTTGAAGAGAATAACAAACTCTCATTAAATTCTCAACTGAACGTGCGGTGGGATATTTACCCAAGTCAAACAAGCCATTATTTTCCCCATCGACAAAAAGCTGAGCCAACGATCATGGATGATTGTAAAGTGATTTATCATGAGTAACAGGCTTTATTACCCTAAGAAATGACTTATGGATTGGGAGTCAAGACTCAGTTAAAAATCCCTACCACCCCCTTTTTCCCGACGATTGCAAAACATGATATATAAAAACTAAGAAGAGCTTACATTCCCTAAATATTACAGCAACTCTTTTGAATTATCTCTCTCTACATTTTTTCATTGAGCATTTCCATTATAGATGTACACTTTTTTATTAAAAAAAAACTTTGAGTTTTCGCTCTTCCTTCATCCCGTAAACCAAAAAGGCAAATAGATCACAACAAATTTAAAATTTCGGATTTCAAGTATGGAAAAAATTTAAAACAATAACAAATGTAAGTAAAGAAAATTTATTCACAAACCACAAATGAACACAAAAGTTTTGTTGTCCAAGTTTGGGAAATTCCACTAGTTCAACCCGAACAGCTTGGACTTTTATAAGAATGAGATTTCCTCCACACATGCTTAAAAAATGGATTTGCATGTTTTAAACATGTTAAAGATGCAAATCACCTTTGGATCCATTGCGTTTGAAGAGAATAACAAACGCTTATTAAATTCTCAAGTAAACGTGCGGTGGGATATTTACCTGAGTCAAACAAGCCATTATTTTGGCCATCTACAAAAAGTTGACCCAACGATCATGGATGATTGTAAAGTGATTTATCATGCATAACGGGCTATATTACCCTAAGAAATGACTTATGGATTGGGAGTCAAGACTCATTTAGAAATCCAAGCCTCTCCCTTTTTCCCGACGATTGCAAAACCTGATATATAAAAACTAAGAAGAGCTTAAAATTCCTAAAAATTACAGAAACTCTTTGGAATTATATTGCTCTACATTAGTGCACGAAGCATTTTCGTTTTAGATGTACACTTTTTTCATAAATCAAAACTTTGAGTTTTCGCTCTCCCTTTATCCTGTAAACCAAAAAGGCAAACAGATCACAACAAAATGAAAATTTTAGAGTTCATGTACGGAAAAAAATTTAAAACGATAAAAAATGTAAGTAAAGAAAATTTATTCACACACCACTAATGAACACAAATGTTTTGTTGACCAAGTTTGGGAAACTCCACTAGTTCAACCCTAACAGCTTGGAATTTTATATGGAAGAGATTTCCTCCACACATGCTTAAAAAATGGATTTGCATGTTTTAAACATGTTAAAGATGCAAATCACCTATGGACCCAAAGCTTTTGAAGAGAATAACAAACGCTCATTAAATTCTCAAGTGAACGTGCGGTGGGATATTTACCCGAGTCAAACAACCCATTATTTTCCCATCTACAAAAAGCTGACCCAACGATCATGGATTATTGTAAAGTGATTTATTATGCGTAACGGTCTATGTTACCCTAATAAATGACTTATGGATTGGGAGTCAAGACTGAGTTAAAAATCCCTGCCTCCCCCTTTTTCCCGACGATTGCAAAACCTGATATATAAAAACTAAGAAGAGCTTACAATCACGAAAAATTGTAGAAACTCTTTGGAATTATCTCTCTCTACTTTTGTGCATTGTGCATTTCCATTCTACTTGTACACTTTTTTCTTAAAACAAAACTTTGAGTTTTCGCTCTCCCTTCATCCCGTAAACCAAAAACGCAAATAGATCACAACAAAATTAAAATTTTGGATTTCAAGTACGGAAAAAATTTAAAACAATAAAAAAATGTAAGTAATGAAAATTTATTCACAAACCACAAATGAACCCAAAAGTTTTGTTGTCCAAGTTTGGGAAATTCCACTAGTTCAACCCCAATTGCTTGGAATTTTATAGGAAAGAGATTTCCTCTACACATGCTTTAAAAATGGATATGCATGTTTTAAACAAGTTAATGATGGAAATCACCTATGGATCCAAAGCTTTTGAAGAGAATAACAAACGCTCAATAAATTCTCAACTGAACGTGCGGTGGGATATTTACACAAGTCAAACATGCCATTATTTTGCCCATATACAAAAAGCTGACCCAACGATCATGGATGATTGTAAAGTGATTTATCATGCGTAATGGGCAATATTACCCTAAGAAAAGACTTATGGATTGGGAGTCAAGACTCAGTTAAAAACCCCTGCCTCCTCCTTTTTACCGCCGATTGCAAAACCTGATATATAAAAACTAAGAAGAGCTTACAATCCCTAAAAATTATAGAAACTCTTTGGAATTATCTCTCTCTATGTTTGTGCATTGTGCATTTCCATTCTACATGTACTGTTTTTTCTTAAAACAAAACTTTGAGTTTTCGCTCTCCCTTCATCCCGTAAATCATAAAGGCAAAAAGATCACAACAAAATGAAAATTTTGGAGTTCAAGAACGGAAAAAATTTAAAACAATAACAAATGTAAGTAAAGAAAATTTATTCACACACCACAAATGAACACAAAAGTTTGTTGTCCAAGTTTGGGAAAGTCCACTAGTTCAACCCCAACAGCTTGGAATTTTATAGGAAAGTGATTTCCTACACACATGCTTTAAAAATGGATATGCATGTTTTAAATATGTTAAAGATGCAAATCACCTATGGATCCAAAGCTTTGGAAGAGAATAACAAACGCTCATTAAATTCTCAAGTGAACGTGTGGTGGGATATTTACCTGAGTCAAACAACCCTTTATTTTACCCATCTACAAAAAGCTGACCCAACGATCATGGATGATTGTAAAGTGATTTATCATGCGTAACTGGCTATATTACCCTAAGAAATGACTTATGGATAGGGAGTCAAGACTCAGTTAAAAATCCCTGCCTCCCCCTTTTTCCCCACGATTACAAAACCTGATATATTAAAACTAAGAAGAGCTTACAATCCCTAAAAAGTATAGAAACTCTTTGGAATTATCTCTCTCTACATTTGTGCACTGTGCATTTCCATTCTACTTGTACTCTTTTTGCTTAAAACAAAACTTTGAGTTTACGCTCTACCTTCATCCCGTAAACCAAAAAGGCAAATAGATCACAACAAAATGAAAAATTTAGAGTTCATGTACGGAAAAATATTTAAAACAATAAAAAATGTAAGTAAAGAAAATTTATTCACATACCACAAATGAACACAAAAGTTTTGTTGTCCAAGTTTGGGAAATTCCACTAGTTAAACCCTAACAGCTTGGAATTTTATAAGACAGAGATTTCCTCCACACAATCTTAAAAAATGGATTTGCATGTTTTAAACATGTTAAAGATGCAAATCACCTATGGATCCATAGCTTTTGAAGTGAATAAAACACGGTCATTAAATTCTTAACTGAACGTGCGGTGGGATATTTAGCCGAGTCAAACAAGCCATTATTTTCCCCATCTACAAAAAGCTGACGCAACGATCATGGATGATTGTAAAGTGATTTATCATGCGTAACGGGCTATCTTACCCTAAGAAATGACTTATGGATTGAGAGTCAAGACTCAGTTAAAAATCCCTGCCTCCCCCTTTTTCCCAACGATTTCAAAACCTGATACATAAAAACTAAGAAGAGCTTACAATCCCTAAAAATTACAGAAACTCTATGGAATTATCTCGCTCTACATTAGTGCACTGTGCATTTTCATTTTAGAAGTACGCTTTTTTCATAAATCAAAACTTTGAGTTTTCGCTCTCCCTTCATCCCGCAAAACAAAAAGGCAAATAGATCACAACAAAATGAAAATTTTAGATTTCATGAACGGAAAAAAATTTAAAAAAATAACAAATGTAAGTAAAGAAAATTTATTCACACACCACAAATGAACACTAAAGTTTTGTTGTCCAAGTTTCGGAAATTCCACTAGTTCAACCCTAACAGCTTGGAATTTTATACGAAATAGATTTCCTCAACATATGCTTAAAAAATGGATTTGCATGTTTTAAACATGTTAAAGATGCAAATCACCTATGGATCCATAGCTTTTGAAGAGAATAACAAACGCTCATTAAATTCTCAAGTGAACGTGCGGTGGGATATTTACACGAGTCAAACAAGCCATTATTTTTCCCATCTACAAAAAGCTGACCCAACTATCATGGATGATTGTAAATTGATTTATCACGCATAACGGGCTATGTTATCCTAATAAATGACTTATGGATTGGGAGTCAAGACTCAGTTAAAAATCCCTGCCTCCCCCTTTTTCCCGACGATTGCAAAACGTGATATATAAAAACTAAGAAGAGCTTACAATCCCTAAAAATTACATAAACTCTTTGGAATTATCTCTCTCTACGTTTGTGCATTGTGCATTTCCATTCTACATGTACTCTTTTTTCTTAAAACAAAACTTTGAGTTTTTGCTCTCCCTTCATCCTGTAAACCAAAAAGGCAAATAGATCACAACAAAATGAAAATTTGGGAGTTCAAGTACGGAAATTTTTTTAAAAAATAAAAAATGTAAGTAAAGAAAATTTATTCACATACCACAAATGAACACAAAAGTTTTGTTGTCAAAGTTTGGGAAATTCCACTAGTTCAACCCCAAAAGCTTGGAATTTTATAGGAATGAGATTTCCTCCACACATGCTTTAAAAATGGATATGCATGTTTTAAACATGTAAAAGCTGCAAATCACCTATGGATCCAAAACTTCTGAAGAGAATAACAAACGCTCATTAAATTCTCAACCGAACGTGCGGTGGGATATTTACTCGAGCCAAACAAGCCATTATTTTGCCCATCTACAAAAAGCTGACCCAACGATCATGGATGATTGTAAAGTGATTTATCAAGCATAACGGGCGATGTTATCCTAATAAATGACTTAAGGATTGGGAGTCAAGACTCAGTTAAAAATCCCTGCCTCCCCCTTTTTCCCGACGATTGCAAAACCTGATATATAAAAACTAAGAAGAGCTTACAATCCCTAAAAATTACAGAAACTCTTTGGAATTATCTCTCTCTACGTTTGTGCATTGTGCATTTCCACTCTACATGTACTCTTTTTTCTTAAAACAAAACTTTCAGTTTTTGCTCTCCCTTCATCCCGTAAACCAAAAAGGCAAATAGATCACAACAAAATGAAAATTTTGGAGTTCAAGTACGGAAAATTTTTTAAAAAATAACAAATGTAAGTAAAGAAAATTTATTCACATACCACAAATGAACACAAAAGTTTTGTTGTCAAAGTTTGGGAAATTCCACTAGTTCAACCCCAAAAGCTTGGAATTTTATAGGAAAGAGATTTCCTCCACACATGCTTTAAAAATGGATATGCATGTTTTAAACATGTTAAAGTTGCAAATCACCTATGAATCCAAAGCTTCTGAAGAGAATAACAAACGCTTATTAAATTCTCAACCAAACGTGTGGTGGGATATTTACCCGAGTCAAACAAGCCATTATTTTGCCCATCTACAAAAAGCTGACCCAACGATCATGGATGATTCTAAAGTGATTTATAAAGCGTAGCGGGCTATATTACCCTAATAAATGACTTATGGATTGGGAGTCAAGACTCAGTTAAAAATCTCTACCTCCCCCTTTTTCCCGACGATTGCAAAACCTGATATATAAAAACTAAGAAGAGCTTACAATCCCTAAAAATTATAGAAACTCTTTGGAATTATCTCGCTGTACATTTGTGCACTGTGCATTTTCATTTTAGATGTACACTTTTTTCATAAATCAAACCTTTGAGTTTTCGCTCTCCCTTCATCCCGTAAACCGAAAAGGCAAATAGATCACAACAAAATGAACACAAAAGTTTTGTTGTCGAAGTTTGGGAAATTCCACTAGTTCAACCCCAATAGCTTGGAATTTTATAGGAAAGAGATTTCCTCCACACATGCTTTGTAAAATGGATATGCATGTTTTAAACATGTTAAAGATGCAAATCATCTATGGATCCAAGACTTTTGAAGAGAATAACAAACGCTCTTAAATTCTCAACTGAACGTGCGGTGGGATTTTTACCCGAGTCAAACAAGCCATTATTTTGTCCATCTACAAAAAGCGGACCCAACGATCATGGAGGATTGTAAAGTGATTTATCATGCGTAACGGGCTTTATTACCCTAATAAATGACTTATGGATTGGAGTCAAGACTCAGTTAAAAATCCCTGCCTCCCCCTTTTTCTTGACGATTGCAAAACCTGGTATATGAAATCTAAGAAGAGCTTAAAATCCCTTTATATTACAGAAACTCTTTGGAATTATCTCTGTCTACGTTTGTGCATTGTGCATTTCCATTCTACATGTACTCTTTTTCTTATAACAAAAGTTTGAGTTTTCCCTCTCTCTTCATCCCGTAAACCAAAAAGGCAAATATATCACAACAAAATGAAAATTTTGGAATTCAAGAACGAAAAAAAATTAAAACAATAACAAATGTAAGTAAAGAAAATTTATTCACACACCACAAATAAACACAAAAGTTTTGTTGTCCAAGTTTGGGAAATTCCACTAGTTCAACCCCAACAACTTGGAATTTTATAGGAAAGAGATTTCCTCCACACATGCTTTAAAAATGGATATGCATGTTTTAAACATGTTAAAGATGCAAATCACCTGTGGATCCAAAGCTTTTGAAGAGAATAACAAACGCTCATTAAATAAGTGAACGTGCGGTGGGATATTTACCTGAGTCAAACAAGCCATTATTTTGCCCATCTACAAAAAGCTGACCCAACGATCATGGATGATTGTAATGTGATTTATCATGCCTAACGGGCTATATTACCCTAAGAAATGACTTATGGATTGGGAGTCAAGACTCAGTTAAAAATCCCTGCCTCCCTCTTTTTCCCGACGATTGCAAAACCTGATATATAAAAACAATGAAGAGCTTAAAATCCCTAAAAATTAGAGAAACTATTTGGAATTATCTCGCTCTACATTGGTGCACTGTGCATTTTCATTTTGGATCTACACTTTTTTCATAAATCAAAACTTTGAGTTTTCGCTCTTCCTTCATCCTGTAAACCGAAAAGGCAAATAGATTACAACAAAAAGAAAATTTTAGAGTTCATGTATGGAAAAAAATTTGAAACAATAAAAAATGTAAGTAAAGATAGTTTATTCACACACCACAAATGAACACAAAAGTTTTGTTGTCCAAGTTTGGGAAATTCCACTAGTTCAACCATAACAGCATGGAATTTTATAAGAAAGAGATTTCCTCCACACATGCTTAAAAAATGGATTTGCATGTTTGAAACATGTTAAAGGTGCAAATCACCTATGGATCCTTAGCTTTTGAAGAGAATAAAAAACGGTCATTAAATTCTCATGTGAACGTGCGGTGGGATATTGACCCGAGTCAAACAAGCCATTATTTTGCCCATCTACAAAATGCTGACCCAACGATCATGGATGATTGTAAAGTGATTTATCATGCGTAATGGGCTATTTTACCATAATAAATGACATATGGATTGGGAATCAAGACTCAGTTAAAAATCCCTGCCTCCCCCTTTTTCCCGACGATTGCAAAACCTGATATATAAAAACTAAGAAGAGCTTACAATCCCTAAAAATTACAGAAACTCTTTTGAATTATATCACTTTACATTAGTGCACTGTGAATTTTGATTTTAGACATACACTTTTTTCATAAATCAAAACTTTGAGATTTCGCTTTCCCTTCATCCCGTAAACCAAAATGGCAAATAGATCATACCACAATGAAAATTTTAGAGTTCATGTTCGGAAAAAAATTTTAAACAATAACAAATGTAAGTAAAGAAAATTTATTCACACACCACAAATGAACACAAAAGTTTTGTTGTCAATGTTTGGGAAATTCCACTAGTTCAACCCAGACAGCTTGGAATTTTATAAGAAAGAGATTTCCTCCACATATGCTTAAAAAATGGATTTGCATGTTTTAAACTTGTTAAAGATGCAAATCACCTATGGATCCATAGCTTTTTAAGGGAATAACAAACGCTCATTAAATTCTCAAGTGAACGTGCGGTGGGATATTTACCGGAGTCAAACAAGCCATTATTTTGCCCATCTACAAAAAGCTGACCCAACGATCATGGATGCTTGTAAAGTGATTTATCATGCGTAACGGGCTATATTACCCTAAGAAATGACTTATGGATTGGGAGTCAACACTCAGTTAAAAATCCCTGCCTCCCACTTTTTCCTGACGATTACAAAACCTGATATATAAAAACTAAGAAGAGCTAACAATCCCTACAAATTACCGAAACTCTTTGGAATTATCTCGCTCTACATTAGTGCACTGTGCATTTTCATTTTCGGTGTATACTTTTTTCATAAATCAAAACTTTGAGTTTTCGCTCTCCCTTCATCCCGTAAACCAAAAAGGCAAATAGATCACAACAAAATGAAAATTTTAGAGTACATGTACGGAAAAAAATTTAAAACAATAACAAATGTTAGAAAAGAAAATTAATTCACACACCACAAATGAACACAAAAGTTTTGTTGTCCAAGTTTTGGAAATTCCACTAGTTCAACACAAACAGCTTGGAATTTTCTAAGAAAGAGATTTCCTCCACACATGCTTAAAAAATGGATTTGCATGTTTTAAACATGTTAAAGATGCAAATCACCTATGGATCCATAGCTTTTGAAGACAATAACAAACGCTCATTAAATTCTCAAGTGAACGTGCGGTGGGATATATACCTGAGACAAACAAGCCATTATTTTGCCCATCTACAAAAAGTTGACCCAACGATCATGGATTATTGTAAAGTGATTTATCATGCTTAACGGGCTATATTACCCTAATAAATGACTTATGGATAGGGAGTCAAGACTCAATTAAAAATCCTTACCTCCCCCTTTTTCCCGACGATTGCAAAACCTGATATACAAAAAATAAGAAGAGCTTACATTCCCTAAAAATTATAGAAACTCTTTGGAATTATCTCTCTCTACGTTTGTGCATTGTGCAATTCCATTCTACATGTACTCTTTTTTCTTAAAACAAAACTTTGAGTTCTCGCTCTCCCTTCATCCCGTAAACCAAAAACGCAAATAGATCACAACAAAATTAAAATTTTGGATTTCAAGTACGGAAAAAATTTAAAACAATAAAAAATGTAAGTAAAGAAAATTTATTCACAAACCACAAATGAACACAAAAGTTTTTTTGTCCAAGTTTGGGAAATTCCACTAGTTCAACCCCAACTGCTTGGAATTTTATAGGAAAGAGATTTCCTCTACACATGCTTTAAAAATGGATATGCTTGTTTTAAACATGTTAAAGATGCAAATCACCTATGGATCCAAAGCTTTTGAAGAGAATAAAAAACGCTCATTAAATTCTCAACTGAACGTGCGGTGGGATATTTACCCGAGTCAAAGAAGCCATTATTTTGCCCATCTACAAAAAGCTGACCCAACAATCATGGATGATTGTAAAGTGATTTATCATGCATAACAGGCTATATTACCCTAATAAATGACTTATGGATTGGGAGTCAAGACTCAGCTAAAAATCCCTGCCTCCCCCTTTTTCCCAACGATTGCAAAACCTGATATATAAAAACTAAGAAGAGCTTACAATCCCTAAAAATTAGAGAAACTCTTTACAATTATCTCGGTCTACATTTGTGCACTCTGCATTTTCATTTTTGATGTACACTTTTTTCTTAAATATAAACTTTGAGTTTTCGCTCTCCCTTCATCCCGTAAACAAAAAACACAAACAGATCACAACAAAATGAAAATTTTAGAATTCGTGTACGGAAAAAAATTTAAAACAATAACAAATGTAAGTTAAGAAAATTTTTTCACACACCACAAATGAACACAAAAGTTTTGTTGTCCAAGTTTGGGAAATTCCACTAGTTCAACCCAAACAGCTTGGAATGTTTTAAGAAAGAGATTTCCTCCAGACATGCTTAAAAAATGGGTTTGCATGTTTCAAACATGTTAAAGATGCAAATCACCTATGGATCCATAGCTTTTTAAGAGCATAAGTAACTCTCATTAAATTCTCAAGTGAACGTGCGGTGGGATATTTACCCGAGTCAAACAAGCCATTATTTTGCCCATCTACAAAAAGCTGACCCAACGATCATGGATGATTGTCAAGTGATTTATCATGCGTAACGGGCTATATTACCCTAATAAATGACTTATGGATTGGCAGTCAAGACTCAGTTAAAAATCCCTGCCTCCACCTTTTTCCCGACGATTGCAAAACCTGATATATAAAAACTAAGAAGAGCTTACAATCCCTAAAAATTATAGCAACTCTTTACAATTATCTCGGTCTACATTTGAGCTTTGTGCATTTACATTTTTGATTTACACTTTTTTCTTAAATATAAACTTTGAGTTTTTGCTCTCCCTTCATCCCGTAAACAAAAAACGCAAACAGATCACAACAAAATGAAAATTTTAGAATTCAAGTACGGAAAAAAATTTAAAACAATAAAAAATGTGGGTTAAGAAAATTTTTTCACACACCACAAATGAACACAAAAGTTTTGTTGTCCAAGTTTGGGAAATTCCACTAGTTCAACACTAACGGCTTGGAATGTTTTAAGAAAGAGATTTCCTCCAGACATGCTTAAAAAATGGATTTGCATGTTTCAAACATATTAAAGATGCAAATCAGCTATGGATCCATAGCTTTTTAAGAGAATAACTAACGCTCATTAAATTTTCAAGTGAACGTGCGGTGGGATATTTACCCGACTCAAACAAGCCATTATTTTGCCCACCTACGAAAAGCTGACCCAACGATCATGGATAATTGTAAAGGGATTTATCATGCGTAAGAGGCTATATTACCCTAAGAAATGACTTATGGATTGGGAGTCAAGACTCAGTTAAAAACCCCTGCCTCCCCCTTTTTCCCGACGTTGCAAAACCTGATATATAAGAACTAAGAAGAGCTTACAATCCCTAAAAATTACAGAAACTCTTTGGAATTATCTCGCTCTACATTTGTGCACTGTGCATTTTTATTTGAGATGTACACTTTTTTCATAAATCAAAACTTTACGTTTTCGTTCTCCCTTCATCCCGTAAACCAAAAACGCAAATAGATTACAACAAAATGAAAATTTTAGAGTTCATGTACGGAAAAAAAAATTAAACAATAACAATTGTAAGCAAAGAAAATTTATTCACACACCACAAATGAACACAAAAGTTTTGTGTTCCAAGTTTGGGAAATTCCACTAGTTGATCCCTAACAGCTTGGAATTTTATAAGAAAGAGATTTCCTCCACACATGCTTAAAAAATGGATTTGCATGAGCTTTTGAAGAGAATAACAAACGCTCATTAAATTCTCAAGTGAATGTTCGGTGGGATATTTACCCGAGTCAAACAACCCATTATTTTGTCCATCTACAAAAAGCTGACCCAACGATCATGGCTGATTTAAAGTGTTTTATCATGCGTAACAGGCTATATTTCCCTAATAAATGACTTATGGATTGGGAGTCAAGACTCCGTTAAAAATCCCCGCCTCCCCCTTTTTCCCGATGATTACAAAACCTGATATATAAAAACTAAGAAGAGCTTACAATCCCTAAAAATTACAGAAACTCTTTGGAATTGTCTCTCTCTACGTTTGTGCATTGTGCATTACCATTCTACATGTACTCTTTTTTCTTAAAATAAAACTTTTAGTTTTCACTCTCCCTTCATCCCGTAAATCATAAAGGCAAAAAGATCACAACAAAATAAAAATTTTGGAGTTCAAGATCGGAAAAAATTTAAAACAATAACAAATGTAAGTAAAGAAAATTTATTCACACACCACAAATGAACACAAAAATTTATTGTCCAAGTTTGGGAAATTCCACTAGTTCAACCCCACCAGCTTGGAATTTTATAGGAAAGTGATTTCCTACACACATGCTTTAAAAATGGATATGCATGTTTTAAACATGTTAAAGATGCAAATCACCTATGGATCCAAAGCTTTGGAAGAGAATAACAAATGCTCATTAAATTCTCAAGTGGACGTGTGGTGGGATATTTACCCGAGTCAAACAACCTATTATTTTGCCCATCTACAAAAAGCTGACCCAACGATCATGGATGATTGTAAAGTGATTTATCATGCGTAACGGGCTATATTACCCTAAGAAATGACTGATGGATTGGGAGTCAAGACTCAGTTAAAAATCTCTGCCTCCCCCTTTTTCCCGACGATTGCAAAACCTGATATATAAAAACTAAGAAGAGCTTACAATCCCTAAAAATTACAGAAACTCTTTGGAATTATCTCTCTACATTTGTGCACTGTGCATTTCTATTCTACATGTACTCTTTTTGCTTTAAACAAAACTTTGAGTTTACGCTCTCCCTTCATCCCGTAAACATAAAAGGCAAATAGATCACAACAAAATGAAAAATTTAGAGTTCATGTACAAAACAATATTTAAAACAATAACAAATGTAAGTAAAGAAAATTTATTCACCCACCACAAATGAACACAAAAGTTTTGTTATCCAAGTTTGGGAAATTCCACTAGTTCAACCCTAACAGCTTGAAATTTTATAAGAAAGAGATTTCCTCCACACATGCTTAAAAAATGGATTTGCATGTTTTAAACATGTTAAAGATGCAAATCACCTATGGATCCATAACTTTTGAAGAGAATAACAAACGCTTATTAAATTCTCAAGTGAACGTCCGGTGGGATATTTACCCGAGTCAAACAAGCCATTATTTTGCCCATCTACAAAAAGTTGACCCAACGATCATGGATGTTTGTAAAGTGATTTATCATGCGTAACGGGCTATATTACCCTAAGAAATGACTTATGGATTGGGAGTCAAGACTCAGTTAAAAATCCCTGCCTCCCCCTTTTTCCCGACGATTGCAAAACCTGATATATAAAAACTAAGAAGAGCTTACAATCCCTAAAAATTATAGAAACTCTTTGGAATTATCTCTCTCTACGTTTGTGCATTGTGCATTTCCATTCTACATGTACTCTTTTTTCTTAAAACAAAACTTTGAGTTTTTGCTCTCCCTTCATCCCGTAAACCAAAAAGGGAAATAGATCACAACAAAATGAAAAATTTGGAGTTCAAGTACGGAAAAATTTTTAAAAAATAACAAATGTAAGTAAAGATAATTTATTCACACACCACAAATGAACACAAAAGTTTTGTTGTCAAAGTTTGGGAAATTCCACTAGTTCAACCCCAATAGCTTGGAATTTTATAAGAAAGAGATTTCCTCCACACATCCTTTAAAAATGGATATGCATGTTTTAAACATGTTAAAGTTGCAAATCACCTATGGATCCAAAGCTTTTGAAGAGAATAACAAACGCTCATTAAATTCTCAACCGGACGTGCGGTGGGATATTTACCCGAGCCAAACAAGCCATTATTTGCCCATCTACAAAAAGCTGACCCAACGATCATGGATGATTGTAAAGTGATTTATCATGCGTAGCAGGCTATATTACCCAAAGAAATGACTTATGGATTGGGAGTCAAGACTCAGTTAAAAATCCCTACAACCCCCTTTTTCCCGACGATTGCAAAACCTGATATATAAAAACTAGGAAGAGCTTACAATCCCTAAAAATTACAAAAACTCTTTGGAACTATCTTGCTGTACATTTCTGCACTGTGCATTTTCATTTTAGATGTACACTTTTTTCATAAATCAAAACATTGAGTTTTCGCTCTCCCTTAGTCCCGTAAACCGAAAAGGCAAATAGATCACAACAAATTGAAAAATTAGGAGTTCAAGTACGGAAAAAATTTAAAACAATAACAAATGTAAGTAAAGAAAATTTATTCACACACCACAAATGAACACAAAAGTTTTGTTGTCCAAGTTTGGGAAATTCCACTCGTTCAACCCCTATAGCTTGGAATTTCATAGGAAAGAGATTTCCTCCACACATGCTTTAAAAATGGATATGCATGTTTTAAACATGTTAAAGATGCAAATCACCTATGGATCCAAGGCTTTTGAACAGAATAACAAACGCTCTTAAATTCTCAACTGAACATGCGGTGGGATTTTTACCCGAGTCACACAAGCCATTATTTTGCCCATCTACAAAAAGCGGACCCAACCATCATGGAAGATTGTAAAGTGATTTATCATGCGTAACAGGCTTTATTACCCTAATAAAAGACATATGGATTGGGAGTCAAGACTCAGTTAAAAATCCCTGCCTCCCCCTTTTTCCTGACGATTGGAAAACCTAATATATAAAAACTAAGAAGAGCTTACAATCCCTAAAAATTACAGAAACTCTTTGGAATTATCTCTCTCTACGTTTGTGCATTGTGCATTTCCATTCTACATGTACTCTTTTTTCTTATAACAAAAGTTTGAGTTTTCCCTCTCCCTTCATCCCGTAAACCAAAAAGGCAAATAGATCACAAAAAAATGAAAATTTTGGAGTTCAAGTACGGAAAACATTTAAAAAAATAATAAATGTAAGTAAAGAAAATTTATTCACACACCACAAATAAACACAAAAGTTTTGTTGTCCAAGTTTGGGAAATTCCACTTGTTCAACCCCAAGAACTTGGAATTTCATAGGAAAGAGATTTCCTCCACACATGCTTTAAAAATTGATATGCATGTTTTAAACATGTTAAAGATGCAAATCACCTATGGATCCAAAGCTTTTGAAGAGAATAACAAACGCTCATTAAATAACTGATCGTGCGGTGGGATATATACCAGAGTCAAACAAGCCATTATTTTGCCCATCTACAAAAAGCTGACCCAACGATCATGGATGATTGTAAAGTGATTTATCAAGCATAACGGGCTATATTACCCTAAGAAATGACTTATGGATTGGGTGTCAAGAGTCAGTTAAAAATCCTTGCTTCCCTCTTTTTCCCGACGATTGCAAAACCTGATATATAAAAACTAAGAAGAGCTTAAAATCCCTAAAATTTACAGAAACTATTTGGAATTATCTCGCTCTACATTAGTGCACTGTGCATTTTCATTTTGGATGTACATTTTTTTCATACATCAAAACTTTGAGTTTCCGCTCTCCCTTCATCCCGTAAACCAAAAAGGGAAACAGATCACAACAAAATGAAAATTTTGGAGTTCAAGTACGGAAATTTTTTTAAAAAATAACCAATGTAAGTAAAGAAAATTTATTCACACACCCAAATGAACACAAAAGTTTTGTTGTCAAAGTTTGGGAAATTCCACTAGTTCAACCCCAATAGCTTGGAATTTTATAGGAAAGAGATTTCCTCCACACATGCTTTAAAAATGGATATGCATGTTTTAAACATGTTAAAGTTTCAAATCACCTATGCATCCAAAGCATTTGAAGAGAATAACAAACGCTCATTAAATTCTCAACCGAACGTGCGGTGGGATATTTACCCGAGCCAAACAAGCCATTATTTTGCCCATCTACAAAATGCTGACCCAACGATCATGGATGATTATAAAGTGATTTATCATGTGTAGCGGGCTATATTACCCTAAGAAATGACTTATGGATTGGGAGTCAAGACTCAGTTAAAAATCCCTACCACCCCCTTTTTCCCGACGATTGCAAAACCTGATATATAAAAACTAAGAAGAGCTTACAATCCCTAAAAATTATAGAAACTCTTTGGAATTATCTCGCTGTACATTTGTGCACTGTGCATTTTCATTTTAGATGTACACTTTTTTCATAAATCAAAACATTGAGTTTTCGCTCTCCCTTAGTCCCGTAAACCGAAAAGGAAAATAGATCACAACAAAATGAAAATTTTGGAGTTCAAGTACGAAAAAATTTAAAACAATAACAAATGTAAGTAAAGAAAATTTATTCACACACCACAAATGAACACAAAAGTTTTGTTGTCCAAGTTTGGGAAATTCCACTAGTTCAACCCCAATAGCTTGGACTTTTATAGAAAAGAGATTTCCGCCACACATGCTTTAAAAATGGATATGCATGTTTTGAACAAGTTAAAGATGCAAATCACCTATGGATCCAAGGCTTTTGAAGAGAATAACAAACGCTCTTAAATTCTCAACTGAACGTGCGGTGGGATTTTTACCCGAGTCAAACAAGCCATTATTTTGCCCATCTACAAAAAGCAGACCCAATGATCATGGATGACTATAAAGTGATTTATCATGCATAACGGCCTTTATTACCCTAATAAATGACATATGGATTGGGAGTCAAGACTCAGTTAAAAATCCCTGCCTCCCCCTTTTTCCTGACGATTGCAAAACCTGATATATAAAAACTAAGAAGAGCTTACAATCCCTAAAAATTACAGAAACTCTTTGAAATTATCTCTCTCTACGTTTGTGCATTGTGCATTTCCATTCTACATGTACTCTTTTTTCTTATAACAAAAGTTTGAGTTTTCCCTCTCCCTTCATCCCATAAACCAAAAAGGCAAATAGATCACAACAAAATGAAAATTTTGGAGTTCAAGTACGGAAAACATTTAAAACAATAAAAAATGTAAGTAAATAAAATTTATTCACACACCACAAATAAACACAAAAGTTTTGTTGTCCAAGTTTGGGAAATTCCACTAGTTCAACCCCAACAGCTTGGAATTTTATAGGAAAGAGATTTCCTCCACACATGCTTTAAAAATGGATATGCATGTTTTAAACATGTTAAAGATGCAAATCACCTATGGATCCAAAGCTTTTGAAGAGAATAACAAACGTTCATTAAATAACTGAACGTGCGGTGGGATATACACCAGAGTCAAACAAGCCATTATTTTGTCCATCTACAAAAAGCTGACCCAACGATCATGGATGATTGTAAAGTGATTTATCATGCGTAACGGGCTATATTACCCTAAGAAATGACTTATAGATTGGGAGTCAAGAGTCAGTTAAAAATCCCTGCCTCCCTCTTTTTCCCGACGATTGCAAAACCTGATATATTAAAACTAAGAAGAGCTTAAAATCCCTAAAAATTACAGAAACTATTTGGAATTATCTCACTCTACATTAGTGCACTGTGCATTTTCATTTTGGATGTACACTTTTTTCATAAATCAAAACTTTGAGTTTTCGCTCTCCCTTCATCCCGTAAACCAAAAAGGCAAATAGATTACAACAAAAAGAAACTTTTAGAGTTCATGTATGGAAAAAAATTTAAAAAAAAAAACAAATGTAAGTAAAGAAAGTTTATTCACAAACCACAAATGAACACAAAAGTTTTGTTGTCCAAGTTTGGGAAATTCTATTAGTTCAACCCTAACAGCTTGGAATTTTATAAGAAAGAGATTTCCTCCACACATGCTTAAAAAATGGATTTGCATGTTTGAAACATGTTAAAGATGCAAATCACCTATGGATCCTTAGCTCTTGAAGAGAATAAAAAACGCCCATTAAATTCTCAAGTGAACGTGCGGTGGGATATTGACCCGAGTCAAACAAGCCATTATTTTGCCCATCTACAAAAAGCTGAGCCAACGATCATGGATGATTGTAAAGTGATTTATCATGCGTAACGGGCTATATTACCATAATAAATGACATATGGATTGGGAGTCAAGACTCAGTTAAAAATCCCTGCCTCCCCCTTTTTCCCGACGATCGCAAAACCTGATATATAAAAACTAAGAAGAGCTTACAATCCCTAAAAATTACAGAAACTCTTTGGAATTATCTCACTTTATATTAGTGCACTGTGCATTTTTATTTTAGATATAAAATTTTTTCTTAAATCAAAACTTTGAGTTTTCGCTTTCCCTTCATCCCGTAAACCAAAATGGCAAATAAATTGCAACAAAATGAAAATTTTAGAGTTCAAGTACGGAAAAAAATTTAGAACAATAACAAATGTAAGTAAAAAAAATTTATTCACACACCACAAATGAACACAAAAGTTTTGTTGTCAATGTTTGGGAAATTCCACTAGTTCAACCCTAACAGCTTGGAATTTTATAAGAAAGAGATTTCCTCCACACATGCTTAAAAAATGGATTTGCATGTTATAAACATGTTAAAGATGTAAATCACCTATCGATCCAAAGCTTTTGAAGAGAATAACAAACGCTCTTTAAATTCTCAAGTGAACGTGTGGTGGGATATTTACCCGAGTCAAGCAAGCCATTATTTTGCCCAACTACAAAAAGCTAACCCAACGATCATGGATGATTGTAAAGTGATTTATCATGAGTAACGGGCTATATTACTCTAGGAAATGACTTATGGATTGGGAGACAAGACTCAATTAAAAATCCCTGCCTCCCCGTTTTTCCCAACGATTGCAAAACCTGATATATAAAAACTAAGAAGAGCTTACAATCCCTAAAAATTACAGAAACTCTTTGAAAATATCTCTCTCTACGTTTGTGCATTGTGCATTTCCATTCTACATGTACTCGTTTTTCTTAAAAATAAACTTTGAGATTTTGCTCTCCCTTCATCTCGTAAACCAAAAAGGCAAATAGATCAGTACAAAATGAAAATTTTGGAGTCCAAGTACGGAAAAAATTTAAAACAATAACAAATGTAAGTAAAGAAAATTTATTCAGACACCACAAATCAACACAAAAGTTTTGTTATCCAAGTTTGGGAAATTCCACTACTTCAACCCCAACAGCTTGGAATTTTATGGGAAAGTGATTTCCTCCACACATGCTTTAAAAATGGATATGCATGTTTTAAATATGTTAAAGATGCAAATCACCTATGGATCCAAAGCTTTTGAAGAGAATAACAAACGCTCATTAAATTCTCAAGTGAACGTGTGGTGGGATATTTATCCGAGTCAAACAAGCCATTGTTTTGCCCATGTACAAAAAGCTGACCCAACAATCATGGATGATTGTAAAGTGATTTATTATACGTAACGGGTTATATTACCCTAAGAAATGACTTATGGATTGGGAGTCAAGACTCAGTTAAAAATCCCTGCCTTCCCCTTTTTCCCGACGATTGCAAAACCTGATATATAAAAACTAAGAAGAGCTTACAATCCCTAAATATTACAGAAACTCTTTAGAATTATCTCGGTCTACATTTGTGCACTGTGCATTTTCATTTTAGATGTACACTTTTTTCATAAATCAAAACTTTGTGTTTTCGCTTTCCCTTCATCTCGTAAACCGAAAAGGCAAATAGATCACAACAAAATCAAAATTTTAGAGTTCATGTACGGAAAAAAATTTAAAACAATAACAAATGTAAGTAAAAAAAATTTATACGCACACCACAAATGAACACAAAAGTTTTGTTGTCCAAGTTTGGGAAATTCTACTAGTTCAACCCTAACAGCTTGGAATTTTATAAGAAAGAGATTTCCACCACACATGCTTTAAATATGGATTTGCATGTTTTAAACATGTTAAAGATGCAAATCACCTATGGATCCAAAGCTTTTGAAGAGAATAACAAACCCTCATTAAATTCTCAAGTGAACATGCAGTGGGATATTTACCCGAGTCAAACAACCCTTTTTTTGCCCATCTTCAAAAAGCTGACCCAACGATCATGGATGATTGTCAAGTGATTTATCATGAGTAACGGGCTATATTACCCTAAGAATTGACTTATGGATTGGGAGTCAAGACTCAGTTAAAAATCCCTGCCTCCCCCTTTTTCCCGACTATTGCAAAACCTGATATATAAAAACTAAGAAGAGGTTGCAATCCCTAAAAATTATAGAAACTCTTTTGAATTATCTCGTTCTACATTAGTGCACTGTGCATTTTCATTTTAGATGTAAAATTTTTTCATAAAAGAAAACTTTGAGTTTTTCGCTCTCCCTGCATCCCGTAAACCGAAAAGGCAAATAGATCACAACAAAATCAAAATTTTAGAGTTCATGTACGGAAAAAAATATAAAACAATAACAAATGTAAGTAAAAAAAATTTATTCAAACACCAAAAATGAACACAAAAGTTTTGTTTTCCAAGTTTGGGATATTCCACTAGTACAACCCTAACAGCTTGGAATTTTATAAGAAAGAGATTTCCTCCACACATGCTTAAAAAATAGATTTGCATGTTTTAAACATGTTAAAGATGCAAATCCTTTATGGATCCATAGCTTTTGAAGAGAACAACAAACCCTCATTAAATTCTCAAGTGAACGTACGGTGGGATATTTACCCGAGTCAAACAAGCCATTATTTTGCCCATCTACAAAAAGCTGACCGAACGATCATGGATGATTGTAAAGTGATTTATCATGCGTAACAGGCTATATTACCCTAAGAAATGACTTTTGGATTTGGAGTCAAGACTAAGTTAAAAATCCCTGCCTCCCCCTTTTTCCCGACAATTGCAAAACCTGATATATAAAAACTAAGAACAGCTTACAATCCCTAAAAATTACAGAAACTCTTTGGAATTATCTCGCACTACATTAGTGCACTATCCATTTACATTTTAGATGTACAGTTTTCTCTCTCCCTTCATCCCGTAAACCGAAAAGGAAAATAGATCACAACAAAATAAAAATTTTAGAGTTCATATACGGAAAAAAATTTAAAACAATAACAAATGTAAGTAAAAAAAATTTATTCACACACCACAAATGAACACAAAAGTTTTGTTGTCCAAGTTTGGGAAATTCCACTAGTTCAACCCTCATCTTGGAATTTTATAAGAAAGAGATTTCCTCCACACATGCTTAACATATGGATTTGCATGTTTTAAACATGTTAAAGATGCAAATCACCTATGGATCCAAAGATTTTGAAGAGAATAACAAACGCTCATTAAATTGTCAAGTGAACATGCAGTGGGATATTTACCCGAGTCAAACAAGCCATTATTTTGCCCATCTTCAAAAAGCTGACCCAACGATCATGGATGATTGTAAAGTGATTTATCACGCGTAACGGGCTATATTACCCTAAGAATTGACTTATGGATTGGGAGTCAAGACTCAGTTAAAAATCCCTGCCTCCCCCTTTTTCCCGACGATTGCTAAACCTGATATATAAAAACTAAAAAGAGCTTACAGTCCCTAAAAATTACAGAAAATCTTTTGAATTATCTCGCTCTACATTAGTGCACTGTGCATTTTCATTTTAGATGTACACTTGTTTCATAAATCAAAACTTTGAGTTTTTGCTCTCCCTTCATCTCGTAAACCGAAAAGGCAAATAGATCACAACAAAATCAAAATTTTAGAGTTCATGTACGGAAAAAAATTTAAAACAATAACAAATGTAAGTAAAAAAATTTTATTCACACCCCTCAAATGAACACAAAAGTTTTGTTGTCCAAGTTTGGGAAATTCCACTAGTTCAACCCTAACAACTTGGAATTTTATAAGAAAGAGATTTCCTCCACACATGCTTAAAATATGGATCTGCATGTTTTAAACATGTTAAAGATGCAAATCACCTATGGATCCAAAGATTTTGAAGAGAATAACAAACGCTCATTAAATTGTCAAGTGAACATGCAGTGGGATATTTACCCGAGTCAAACAAGCCATTATTTTGCCCATCTACAAAAAGCTGACCCAACGATCATGGATGATTGTAAAGTGATTTATCATACGTAACGGGCTATATTACCCTAAGAATTGACTTATGGATTGGGAGTCAAGACTCAGTTAAAAATTCTTGCCTCCCCCTTTTCCCCGACGATTGCTAAACCTGATATATAAAAACTAAGAAGAGCTTACAATCCCTACAAATTACAGAAACTCTTTTGAATTATCTTGCTCTACATTAGTGCACTGTGCATTTTCATTTTAGATGTACACTTTTTTCATAAATCAAAACTTTGAGTTTTCGCTCTCCCTTCATCCCGTAAACCGAAATGGCAAATAGATCACAACAAAATAAAAATTTTAGAGTTCATGTACGGAAAAAAATCTAAAAAAATAACAAATGTAACTAAAAAAAATTTATTCACACTCCACAAATGAACACAAAAGTTTTGTTGTCCAAGTTTGGGAAATTCCACTAGTTCAACCCTAACAGCTTGGAATTTTATAAGAAAGAGATTTCCTCCACACATGCTTAAAATATGGATTTGCATGTTTTAAACATGTTAAAGATGCAAATCACCTATGGATCCGAAGCTTTTGAAGAGAATAACAAACGCTCATTAAGTTCTCAAGTGAACATGTAGTGGGTTATTTACCCGAGTCAAACAAACCATTATTTTGCCCATCTACAAAAAGCTGACCCTACGATCATGGATGATTGTAAAGTGATTTATCAAGCGTAACGGGCTATATTACCCAAAGAATTGACTTATGGATTGGAAGTCAAGACTCAGTTTAAAATCCCTGCCTCCCCCTTTTTCCCAACGATTGCAAAACCTGATATATAAAAACTAAGAAAAGCTTACAATCCCTCAAAATTACAGAAACACTTTTGAATTATGACGCTCTACATTAGTGGACTTTGCATTTTCATTTTAGATGTACACTTTTTTCATAAATCAAAACTTTGAGTTTTCGCTCTCCCTTCATCCCATAAACCAAAAAGGCAAATAGATCAAAACAAAATGAAAATTTTAGAGTTCATGTACGGGAAAAAATTTATAACAATAACAAATGTAAGTAAAGAAAATACATTAACACACCACAAATGAACACAAAAGTTTTGTTGTCCATGTTTGGGACATTCCACTAATTAAACTCTAACAGCTTTGAATTTTATGAGAAAGAGATTTCCTCCACACATGCTTAAAAAATGGATTTGCATGTTTTAAACATGTTAAAGATGGAAATCACCTATGGATCCATAGCTTTTGAAGAGAAAAACAAACGCTCATTAAATTCTGAAGTGAACGTGCGGTGGGATATTTACCCGAGTCAAACAAGCCATTATTTTGCCCATCTACAAAAAGCTGACCCAACGATCATGGATGATTGTAAACTGATTTATCATGCGTAACGGGCTATATTACCCTAAGAAATGACTTATGGATTGGGAGTCAAGACAAAGTTAAAAATACCTGCCGCCCGCTTTTTCCCGACAATTGCAAAACCTGATATATAAAAGCTAAGAAGATCTTACAATCCCTAAAAATTGCAGAAACTCTTTGGAATTATCTCGCTTTACATTTGTGCATTGTCCATTTTCATTTTAGATGTACACTTGTTCATAAATCAAAACTTTGAGTTTTCGCTCTCCCTTCATCCCATAAACCGAAAAGGAAAATAGATCACAACAAAATGAAAATTTTAGAGTTCATGTACAGAAAAAAATTTAAAACAATAACAAATGTAAGTAAAAAAATTTATTCACACACCACAAATGAACACAAAAGTTTTGTTGTCCAAGTTTGGGAAATTCCACTAGTTCAACCCTAACAGCTTGGAATATTATCAGAAAGAGATTTCCTCCAGACGTGCTTAAAAAATAGATTTCCATGTTTTAAAGATGTTAAAGATCCAAATCACCTATGGATCTAATGCTTTTAAAGAGAATAACAAACGCTCATTAAATTCTCAAGTGAACGTGCGGTGAGATATTTACCCGAGTCAAACAAGCCATTATTTTGCCCATCTACAAAAAGCTGACCCAACGATCATGGATGATAGTAAAGTTATTTATCATGCGTAACGGGCTATATTACCCTAAGACTAAGTTAAAAATCCATGCCTCCCCCTTTTTCCCGACGATTGCAAAACATAATATATAAAAACTAAGAAGAGCTTACAATCCCTAAAAATTATAGAAACTCTTTGGAATTATCTCGCTCTACATTAGTGCACTGTCCATTTTCATTTTAGATGTACACTTTTTTCATAAATCAAAACTTTTAGTTTTCGCTCTCCATTCATCCCGTAAACCGAAAAGGAAAATAGATCGCAACAAATTGAAAATTTTAGAGTTCATGTACGGAAAAAAATTTAAAACTATAACAAATGTAAGTAAAGAAAATTTATTCACACACCACAAATGGACACAAAAGTTTTGTTGTCCCAGTTTGGGAAAATCCACTAGGTCAACCCTAACAGCTTCAAATTTTGTAAGAAAGAAATTTCCTCCACATACGCTTAAAACATGGATTTGCATGTTTTAAACATGTTAAAGATGCAAATCACCTATGGATCCAAAGCTTTTGAAGAGAATAACAAACGCTCATTAAATTCTCAAGTGAACATGCAATGGGATATTTACGCGAGTCAAACAAACAATTATTTTGCCCATCTACAAAAAGCTGACCCAACGACAATGGATGATTGTAAAGTGATTTATCATGCGTAACGGGCTATATTACCCTATGAATTGACTTATGGATTGGAAGTCAAGACTTAGTTAAAAATCCCTGCCACCTCCTTTTTCCCGACGATTGCAAAACCTGAAATATAAAAACTAAGAACAGCTTACAATCCCTAAAAATTACAGAAACACTTTTGAATTATGACGCTCTACATTAGTGCACTTTGCATTTTCATTTTAGATGTACACTTTTTTCATAAATCAAAACTTTGAGTTTTCGCTCTCCCTTCATCCCGTAAACCAAAAAGGCAAATGGATCAAAACAAAATGAAAATTTTAGAGTTCATGTACGAAAAAAAATTTAAAGCAATAATAAATGTAAGTAAAGAAAGTATATTCACACACCACAAATGAACACAAAAGTTTTGTTGTCCAAGTTTGGGAAATTCCACTAATTCAACTCTAACAGCTTTGAATTTTATAAGAAAGAGATTTCCTGCACACATGCTTAAAAATTGATTTGCATGTTTTAAACATGTTAAAGATGCAAATGACCTATAGATCCATAGCTTTTGAAGAGAATAACAAACGCTCATTAAATTCTCAAGTGAACGTGTGGTGGGATATTTACCCGAGTCAAACAAGCCATTATTTTGCCCATCTACAAAAAGCGGACCCAACGATCATGATGATTGTAAACTTATTTATCATGCGTAACGGGCTATATTACCCTAAGAAATGACTTATGGATTGGGAGTCAAGACAAAGTTAAAAATCCCTGCCTCCCGCTTTTTCCCGACAATTGCAAAACCTGATATATAAAAACTAAGAAGAGCTTACAATCCCTAAAAATTACAGAAACTCTTTGGAAATATCTCGCTCAACATTAGTGCACTGTCCATTTTCATTTTAGATGTACACTTTGTTCGTAAATAAAAACATTGAGTTTTCGCTCTCCCTTCATCCCATAAACCGAAAAGGAAAATAGATCACCACAAAATGAAAATTTTAGAGTTCATGTACAGAAAAAAATTTAAAACAATAACAAATGTAAGTAAAAAAATTTATTCACACCCCACAAATGAACACAAAAGTTTTGTTGTCCAAGTTTGGGAAATTCCACTCGTTCAACCCTAACAGCTTGGAATTTTATAAGAAAGAGATTTCCTCCAGACATGCTTAAAAAATAGATTTGCATGTTTGAAACATGTTCAAGATGCAAATCACCTATGGATCCAAAGCTTTTAAAGAGAATAACAAACGCTCATTAAATTCTCAAGTGAACGTGCGGTGGGATATTTACCCGAGTCAAACAAGCCATTATTTTGCCCATCTAAAAAAAACTTACCCAATGATCATGGATGATTGTAAAGTGATTTATCATGCATAACGGGCTATATTACCCTAAGAAATGACTTATGGATTGGGAGTCAAGACTAAGTTAAAAATCCCTTCCTCCCCCTTTTTCCCGACGATTGCAAAGCCTAATATATAAAAACTAAGAAGAGCTTACAATCCCTAAAAATTACAGAAACTCTTTGGAATTATCTCGCTCTACATTAGTGCACTGTCCATTTTCATTTTAGATGTACACTTTTTTAATAAATCAAAGCTTTGAGTTTTCGCTCTCCTTTCATCCCGTAAACCGAAAAGGAAAATAGATCGCAACAAAATGAAAATTTTAAAGTTCATGTACGGAAAAAAAATTTAAATCAATAAAAAATGTAAGTAAAGAAAATTTATTCACACACCACAAATGAACACAAAAGTTTTGTTGTCCAAGTTTGGCAAATTCCACTAGTTCAACCCTAACAGCTTGGAATTTTATTAGAAAGAGATTTCCTCAACACATGCTTAAAAAATGGATTTGCATATTTTAAACATGTTAAAGATGCAAATCACCAATGGTTCCATAGCTTTTCAAGAGAATAACAAACGGTCATTAAATTCTCAAGTGAACGTGCGGTGGGATATTTACCCTGGGATATTTACCCGAGTCAAACAAGCCATTATTTTGCCCATCTACAAAAAGCTGACCCAACGATCATGGATGATTGTAAAGTGATTTATCATGCGTAACGGGCTATATTACCCTAAGAAATGACTTATGGATTGGGAGTCAAGACTAAGTTAAAATTCCATGCCTCTCCCTTTTTCCCGACAATTGCAAAACCTGATATATAAAAACTAAGAAGAGCTTACAATCCCAAAAAATTACAGAAACTCTTTGGATTTATCTCGCTCGACATTTGTGCACTGTGCATTTTCATTTTAGTTGTACACTTTTTTCATAAAAGAAAACTTTGAGTTTTCGCTCTCCCTTCATCCCGTTAAACAAAAAGGCGAAAAGATCACAACAAAATCAAAATTTTAGAGTTCATGTATGGAAAAAAAATTAAAAAAATAACAAATGTAAGTAAAAAAAATTTATTCACACACCACAAATGAACACAAAAGTTTTTTTGTCCAAGTTTGGGAAATCCACTAGTTCAACCCTAACAGCTTGGAATTTTATAAGAAACAGATTTCCTCCACACATGCTTAAAAAATGGATTTGCATGTTTTAAACATGTTAAAGATGCAAATCACTTATGGATCCAAAGCTTTTGAAGAGAATAACAAACGCTCATTAAATTCTCAAGTGAACGTGCGGTGGGATATTTACCCGAGTCAAACAAGCCATTATTTTCCCCTTCTACAAAAAGCTGATCCAACGATCATGGATGATTGTAAAGTAATTTATCAGGCGTAACGGGCTATATTACCCAAATAAATGACTTATGGCTTGGGAGTCATGACTCAGTTAAAAATCCCTGCCTCCCCCTTTTTCCCGACGATTGCAAAACCTGATATATAAAAACTAAGAAGAGCTTACAATCCCTAAAAATTACAGAAACTCCTTGGAATTATCTCTCTCTACGTTTTCGCATTGTGCATTTCCATTCTACATGTACTCTTTTTTCTTAAAACAAAATTTTGAGGTTTTGCTCTCCCTTCATCCCATAAACCAAAAAGGGAAATAGATCACAAAAAAATGAAAATTTTGGAGTTCAAGTACAGAAAAAATTTAAAACAATAACAAATGTAAGTAAAGAAAATTTATTCACACACAAAAAATGAACACAAAAGTTTTGTTGTCCAAGTTTGGGAAATTCCACTAGTTCAACCCCAACAGCTTGGAATATTATAGGAAAGAGATTTCCTCCACACATGCTTCAAAAATGGATATGCATATTTTAAACATATTAAAGATGCAAATCACCTATGGATCCAAAGCTTTTGAAGAGAATAAGAAATGCTCATTAAATTCTGAGCTGAACCTGCGGTGGATATTTACCCGAGTCAAACAAGCCATTATTTTGCCCATCTACAAAAAGCTGACCCAACGATCATGGATGATTGTAATATGATTTATCATGCATAACGGGCTATATTACCCTAAGAAATGACTTGTGGATTGGGAGTTAAGACTCAGTTAAAAATCCCTGCCCCCCCCCCCCCCCCCCCCCCCTTTTCCCGACGATTGCAAAACCTGATATATAAAAACTAAGAAGAGCTTACAATCCCTAAAAATTAAAAAAACTCTTTGGAATTATCTCTCTCTACGTTTGTGCTTTGTGCATTTCCATTCTACTTGTACACTTTTTTCTTAAAACAAAACTTTGTGTTTTCACTCTCCCTTCATCCCATAAACCAAAAAGGCAAATAGATCACAACAAAATGAAAATTTAGGAGTTCAAGTACGGAAAAAATTAAAAACAATAACAAATGTAAGTAAAGAAAATCTATTCACACACTACAAACGAACACAAAAGTTTTGTTATCCAACTTTGGGAAATTCCACTAATTCAACCCTAACTGCTTGGAATTTTATCAGAAAGAGATTTCCTCCACACGTGCTTAAAAAATAGATTTGCATGTTTTAAACATGTTAGACATGCAAATCACCTATGGATCCAAAGCTTTTGAAGAGAATAACAAACACTCATTAAATTCTCAAGTGAACGTGCGGTGGGATATTTACCCGAGTCAAACAAGCCAATATTTTGCCTATCTACAAAAAGCTGACCCAACGATCATGGATGATTGTAAAGTGATTTATCATGCGTAATGGGCTATATTACCCTAATAAATTACTTATGGATTGGGAGTCAACACTCAGTTAAAAATCCCTGCCTCCCCCTTTTTCCAGACGATTGCAAAATCTGATATATAAAAACTAAGAAGAGCTTACAATCTATAAAAATTACAGAAACTCTTAGAAATTATCTCTCTCTACGTTTGTGCATTGTGCATTTCCATTCTACATGTACTCTCTTTTCTTAAAACAAAACTTTGAGTTTTGCTCTCCCTTCAACCCCTAATCCAAAAAGGCAAATAGATCACAACAAAATGAAAATTTTGGAGTTCAAGTACTGAAAAAATTTAAAACAATAACAAATGTAAGTAAAGAAAATTTATTCACACACCACAAATGAACACAAAAGTTTTGCTGTCCAAGATTGGGAAATTCCACTAGTTCAACCCTAACAGCTTGGAATTTTATAGGAAAGAGATTTCCTCCACACATACTTTAAAAATGGATATGCATGTTTTAAAAATGTTAAAGATGCAATTCACCTGTGGATCCAAAGCTTTTGAAGAGAATAACAAACGCTCATTAAATTCTAACCTGAACGTGCGGTGGGATATTTACCCGAGTCAAACAAGCCATTATTTTGCCCATCTACAAAGAGCTGACCCAGCGATAATGGATGATTGTAATGTGATTTATCACACGCAACGGGCTATATTACCATAAGAAATGACTTATGGATTGGGAGTCAAGACTCAGTTAAAAGTCCCTGCCTCCCCCTTTTTTCCGACAATCGCAAAACCTGATATATAAAAAGTAAGAACAGCTTACAATCCCTAAAAATTACTGAAACTCTTTCGAATTATCTCGCTCTACATTAGTGCAATGTGCATTTTCATTTTAGATGTACACTTTTTTGATAAATCAAAACTTTGAGTTTTCGCACTCCCTTCATCCCGTAAACCAAAAACGCAAATAGATCACAACAAAATGAAAATTTTGGAGTTCATGTACGGAAAAAAATTTAAAACAATAACAAATGTAAGTAAAGAAAATTTATTCACACACCACAAATGAACATAAAAGTTTTGTTGTCCAAGTTTGGGAAATTCCACCAGTTCAACCCTAACAGCTTGGAATTTTATAAGAAAGAGATTTGTTCCACACATGCTTAAAAAATGGATTTGCAAGTTTTAAACATGTCAAAGATGCAAATCACCTATGGATCCAAAGCTTTTGAAGAGAATAACAAACGCTCATTAAATTCACAAGTGAACGTGTAGAGGGATATTTACCCGAGTCAAACAAGCCATTATTTTGCCCATCTACAAAAAGTTGACCCAACGATCATGGATGATTGTAAAGTGATTTATCATGCGTAACGGGCTATATTACCCTAAGAATTGACTTATGGATTGGGAGTCAAGACTCAGTTAAAAATCCCTGCCTCCCCCTTTTTCCCGACGATTGCAAAACCTGATATATAAAAACTAAGAAGAGCTTACAATCCCTAAAAATTACAGAAACTTTTTGCAATTATCTCGCTCTACATTTGTGCACTGTGCATTTTCATTTTAGATGTACACTTTTTTCATAAATCAAAACTTTGAGTTTTCGCTCTCCCTTCATCCCGTAAACCAAAAAGGCAAATAGATCACAACAAAATGAAAATTTTAGAGTTCATGTACGGAAAAAAATTTAAAACAATAACGAATGTAAGTAAAGAAAATTTACTCACACACCACAAATGAACACAAAAGTTTTGTTGTCCAAGTTTGGAAAATTCCACTAGTTCAACCCTAACAGCTTGGAATTTTATTAAAAAGAAATTTCCTTCACACATGCTTAAGAAATGGATTTGCATTTTTTAAACATGTTAAAGATGCAAATCACCTATGGATCCGTAGCTTTTGAAGAGAATAACAAACGCTCATTCAATTCTCAAGTCAAAGTGCGGTGGGATATTTACCCGAGTCAAACAAGCCATTATTTTGCCCATCTACAAAAAGGTGACCCAACGATCATGGATGATTGTAAAGTGATTTATCATGCGTAACGGGCAATATTACCCTAATAAATGACTTAAGGATTGGGAGTCAAGACTCAGTTAAAAATCCCTGCCTGCCCCTTTTACCCGACAATTGCAAAACTTGATATATAAAAACTAAGAAGAGCTAACAATTCCTAAAAATTACATAAACTATTTGGAATTATCTCTCTCTACGTTTATGCATTGTGCATTTCCATTCTACATATACTCTTTTTTCTTAAAACAAAACTTTGAGTTTTTGCTCTCCCTTCATCCTGTAAACCAAAAAGGCAAATAGATCACTACAAAATTAAAATATTGGAGTTCAAGTACGGAAAAAATTTAAAACAATAACAAATGTAAGTAAAGAAAATTTATTCACACACCACAAATGAACACAAAATTTAAGTTGTCCAAGTTTGGGAAATTCCATTAGTTCAACCCCAACAGCTTGGAATTTTATAGGAAAGAGATTTCCTCCACACATGCTTTAAAAATGGATATGCATGTTTTAAACATGTTAAAGATGCAAATCACCTATGGATCCAAAGCTTCTGAAGAGAATAAATAACGCCCATTAAATTCTCAACAGAACGTGCGGTGGGATATTTACTTGAGTCAAACAAGCCATTATTTTGCCCATCTACAAAAAGCTGACCCAACGATCATGGATGATTGTAAAGTAATTTATCATGCGTAATGGGCTATATTACCCTAATAAATGACTTATGGATTGGGAGTCAACATTCAGTTAAAAATCCCTGCCTCCCCCTTTTTCCCGACGATTGCAAAACCAGATATATAAAAACTAAGAAGAGGTTACAATCCCTAAAAATTACAGAAACTCTTTGGAATTATCTCGATCTACATTTGTGCACTATGCATTTTCATTTTACATGTACACTTTTTTCATAAATCAAAACTTTGAGTTTTCGCTCTCCCTTCATCCCCTAAACCTAAAAGGCAAAAAGAGCACAACAAAATGAAAATTTTAGAGTTTATGTATGGAAAAAAATTAAAAAAATAACAAATGTAAGTAAAGAAAATTTATTCACACACCACAAATGAACACAAAAGTTTTGTTGTCCAAGTTTGGGAAATTCCACTAGTTCAACCCTAACAGCTTGGAATTTTAAAAGAATGAGATTTCCTCCACACATGCTTTAAAAATAGATATGCATGTTTTAAACATGTTAAAGATGCAAATCACCTATGGATCCAAAGCTTCTGAAGAGAATAAATAACGCTCATTAAATTCTCAACAGAACGTGCGGTGGGATATTTACTCGAGTCAAACAAGCCATTATTTTGCCCATCTACAAAAAGCTGACCCAACGATCATGGATGATTGTAAAGTAATTTATCATGCGTAATGGGCTATATTACCCTAATAAATGACTTATGGATTGGGAGTCAACATTCAGTTAAAAATCCCTGCCTCCCCTTTTTTCCCGACGATTATAAAACCAGATATATAAAAACTAAGAAGAGGTTACAATCCCTAAAAATTACAGAAACTCTTTGGAATTATCTTGATCTACATTTGTGCACTATGCATTTTCATTTTACATGTACACTTTTTTCATAAATCAAAAATTTGAGTTTTCGCTCTCCCTTCATCCCCTAAACCTAAAAGGTATAAAGAGCACAACAAAATGAAAATTTTAGAGTTTATGTACGGAAAAAAATTAAAACAATAACAAATGTAAGTAAAGAAAATTTATTCACAAACCACAAATGAACACAAAAGTTTTGTTGTCCAAGTTTGGGAAATTCCACTAGTTCAACCCTAACTGCATGGAATTTTATAAGAAAGAGATTTGTTCCACACATGCTTAAAAAATGGATTTGCATGTTTTAAACATGTTAATGATGCAAATCACCTATGGATCCATAGCTTTTGAAGAGAATAACAAACGCTCATTAAATTCTCAAGTGAACGTGCGGTGGGACATTTACCCGAGTCAAACAAGCCATTATTTTGCCCATCTAAAAAAGCTGACCCAACGATCATGGATGATTGTAAAGTGATTTATCATGCGTAACGGGATATATTACCCTAAGAAACGATTTATGGATTGGGAGTCCAGATTCAGTTAAAAATCCCTGCCTCCCCCTTTTTCCCAACGATTGCAAAACCTAATATATAAATACTAAGAAGAGCTTACAATCCCAAAAAATTACAGAAACTCTTTGGAATTATCTCGCTCTACATTAGTGCACTGTGCATTTTCATTTTGGATGTACACTTTTTTCATAAATTAAAACTTTGAGTTTTCGCTCTCCCTTCATCCCGAAAACCAAAAAGGCAAATAGATCAAAACAAAATGAAATTTTTAGAGTTCATGTATGGAAAAAAATTTAAAACAATAACAAATGTAAGTAAAGAAAAGAAATTCACACACCACAAATGAACACAAAATTTTTGTTGTCCAAGTTTGGGAAATTCCACTAGTTCAACCCTAACAGCTTGGAATTTTATAAGAAAGAGATTTCCTCCACACATGCTTAAAAAATGGATTTGCATGTTTTAAACATGTTAAAGATGCAAATCACTTATGGATCCATAGCTTTTGAAGAGAATAACAAACGCTCATTAAATTCTCAAGTGAACGTGCGGTGGGATATTTACCCGAGTCAAATAAGCCATTATTTTGCCCATCTACAAAAAGCTGACCCAACGATCATGGATGATTGTAAAGTGATTTATCATGTGTAACGGGCTATATTACCCTAAGAAATGACTTATGGATTGGGAGTCAAGACTCAGTTAAAAATCCCTGCCTCCCCCTTTTTCCCCACGCTTGCAAAACCTGATATATAAACTAAGAAGAGCTTACAATCCCTAAATATTATAGAAACTCTTTGGAATTATCTCGCTCTACATTAGTGCACTGTGCATTTTCATTTTAGATGTACACTTTTTTGATAAATTAAAACTTTGAGTTTTCGCTCTCCCTTCATCCTGTAAACCGAAAAGGCAAATAGATCAGAACAAAATCAAAATTTTAGAGTTCATGTATGGAAAAAAATTAAAACAATAATAAATGTAAGTAAAAAAAATTTATTCACACACCACAAATGAACACAAAAGTTTTGTTGTCCAAGTTTGGGAAATTCCACCAGTTCAACCCTAACTGCTTGGAATTTTATAAGAAAGAGATTTGTTCCACACATGCTTAAAAAATGGATTTGCAAGTTTTAAACATGTCAAAGATGCAAATCACCTATGGATCCAAAGCTTTTGAAGAGAATAACAAACGCTCATTATATTCACAAGTGAACGTGTAGAGGGATATTTACCCGAGTCAAACAAGCCATTATTTTGCCCATCTACAAAAAGTTGACCCAACGATCATGGATGATTGTAAAGTGATTTATCATGCGTAACGGGCTATATTACCCTAAGAATTGACTTATGGATTGGGAGTCAAGACTCAGTTAAAAATCCCTGCCTCCCCCTTTTCCCCGACGATTGCGAAACCTGATATATAAAAACTAAGAAGAGCTTACAATCCCTAAAAATTACAGAAACTCTTTTGAATTATCTCGCTCTACATTAGTGCACTCTGCATTTTTATTTTAGATGTACACTTTTTTCATAAATCAAAACTTTGAGTTTTCGCTCTCCCTTCATCCCGTAAACCGAAAAGGCAAATAGATCACAACAAAATCAAAATTTTAGAGTTCGTGTAGGGAAGAAAATTTAAAACAATAACAAATGTAAGTAAAAAAAATTTATTCACACACCACAAATGAACACAAAAGTTTTGTTGTCCAAGTTTGGGAAATTCCACTAGTTCAACCCTAACAGCTCTGAATTTTATTAGAAAGAGATTTCCTCCACACATGCTTAAAAAATGGATTTGCATGTTTTAAACATGTTAAGATGGAAATCACCTGTGGATCCAAAGCTTTTAAAGAGAATAACAAACGCTCATTAAATTCTCAACTGAACGTGCGGCGGGATATTTACCTGGGTCAAACGAGCCATTATTTTGCCCGTCTACAAAAAGCTGACCCAACGATCATGGATGATTGTAAAGTAATTTATCATGCATAACGGTCTATATTACCCTAATAAATGAATTATGCATTGGGAGTCAAGACTCAGTTAAAAATCCCTGCCTCCTCCTTTTTCCCGACGATTGCAAAACCTTATATATAAAAACTGAGAAGAGCTTACAAGCCCTAAAAATTACAGAAACTCTTTGGAATTATCTCTCTCTACGTTTGTGCATTGTGTATTTCCATTCTATATGTAATCTTTTTTCATAAAACAAAATTTTGAGTTTTCGCTCTGCCTTCATCCCGTAAACCAAAAAGACAAATAGATCACAACAAAATGAAAATTTTGGAGTTCAAGTACGGAAAAAATTTAAAACAATAAGAAATGTAAGTAAAGGAAATTTATTCACACACCACAAATGAACACAAAAGTTTTGTTGTCCAAGTTTGGGAAATTCCACTAGTTCAACCCAAACAGCTTGGAATTTTATAGGAAAGAGATTTCCACCACACATGCTTTAAAAATGGATAAGCATGTTTTAAACATGTTAAAGATGCAAATCACCTATGGATCCAAAGCTTTTGAAGAGAAAAACAAACGCTCATTAAATTCTCAAGTGAACGTGCGGTGGGATATTTACCCGAGTCAAACAATCCATTATTTTGCCCAATTACAAAAAGCTGATCCAATGATCATGGATGATTGTAATGTGATTTATCATGCGTAACGGGCTATATTACTGTAACAAATGACTTATGGTTTGGGAGTCAAGACTCAGTTAAAAATCCCCGCCTCCCCCTTTTTTCCGACGATAGCAAAACCTGATACATAAAAAGTAAAAAGAGCTAACAATCGCTAAAAATTACAGAAACTCTTTCGAATTATCTCACTCTACATTAGTGCAATGTGCATTTTCATTTTAGATGTACACTTTTTTCGTATATCAAAACTTTGAGTTTTCGCACTCCCTTCATCCCGTAAACCAAAACGGCAAATAGAGCACAACAAAATGAAAAATTTAGTGTTCATGTACAGAAAAAAATTTAAAACAACAACAAATGTAAGTAAAGAAAATTTATTCACACACCACAAATGAAGACAAAAGTTTTTTTGTCCAAGTTTGGGAAATTCCCCTAGTTCAACCCTAACAGCTTCGAATTTTATAAGAAAGAGATTTCCTCCACACATGCTTAACAAATGGATTTGCATGTTTTAAACATGTTAAAGATGCAAATCACCTATGGATCAAAAGCTTTTGAAGAGAATAACAAACGCTCATTAAATTCTCAACTAAACGTGCGGTAGATATTTACCCGAGTCAAACAAGCCTTTATTTTGCCCATCTACAAAAAGCTGACCCAACGATCATGGATGATTGTAATGTGATTTATCATGTGTAACGGGCTATATTACCCTAATAAATGACTTATGGATTGGGAGTCAAGACTCAGTTAAAAATCCCTGCCTCCCCCTTTTTCCCGACATCTGCAAAACTTGATATATAAAAACTACGAAGAGCTTACAATCCCTAAAAATTACAAAAAATCTTTTGAATTATCTCGCTCTACATTTGTGCACTGTGCATTTTTATTTTCGATGTACACTTTTTTCGTAAGTCAAAACTTTGAGTTTTCGCTCTCCATTCATCCCGTAAACCGAAAAGGCAAATAAATTACAACAAAATGAAAATTTTAGAGTTCATGTATGGAAAAAAAATTAAAACAATAACAAATGTAAGTAAAGAAAATTTATTCACACACCACAAATGAACACAAAAGTATTGTTGTCCAAGTTTGGGAAATTTCACTAGTTCAACCCCAGCAGCATGGAATTTTGTAGGAAAGAGATTTCCTCCACACATGCTTTAAAAATGGATATGCATGTTTTAAACATATTAAAGATGCAAATCTCCTATGGATCCATAGCTCTTGAAGAGAATAACAAACGCACATTAAATTCTCAACTGAACGTGTGGTGGATATTTACCCGAGTCAAACAAGTCATTATTTTGCCCATCTACAAAAAGCTGACCCAACGATCATGGATGATTGTAATGTGATTTATCATGCGTAACGGGCTATATTACCCTCAGAAATGACTTATGGATTGGGACTCACGACTCAGTTCAAAATCCCTGCCTCCCCCTTTTTCCCGACGATTGCAAAACCTGATATATAAAAACTAAGAAGAGCTTACAATCCCTAAAAATTACTGAAACTCTTTGGAATTATCTCGCTCTACATTTGTGCACTGTGCATTTTCATTTTAGATGTACACTTTTTTCACAAATCAAAACTTTGAGTTTTCGCTCTCCCTTCATCCCGTAAACCAAAAAAGCGAATAGATCACAACAAAATGAAACTTTAAGAGTTCATGTACGGAAAAAAATTGAAAAAAATAACAAATGTAAGTAAAGAAAATTTATTCACACACCACAAATGAACACAAAAGTTCTGTTGTCCAAGTTTGGGAAATTCCACTAGTTCAACCCTAACTGCTTGGAATTTTATAGGACCGAGATTTCCTCCACACATGCTTAAAAAATGGATTTGCATGTTTTAAACATGTTAAAAAAGTAAATCACCTATGGATCCATAGGTTTTGAAGAGAATAACAACCGCTCATTAAATTCTCAACTGAACGTGCGGTGGATATTTACCCGAGTCAAACAATCCATTATTTTGCCCATCTAAAAAAACCTGACCCAACGATCATGGATGATTGTAAATTGATTTATCATGTGTAACGGCCTATATTACCATAATAAATCAGATATGGATTGGGTGTCAAGACTCAGTTAAAAATCCCTGCCTCCCCCTTTTTCCCGACGATTGCAAAACCTGATATATAAAAACTAAAAAGAGGTTACAATCCCTAAAAATTACAGAAACTCTTTTGAATTATCTCTCTCTACATTTGTGCATTGTGCATTTTCACTCTACATGTACTCTTTTTTCTTAAAATAAAACTTTGAGTTTTCGCTCTCCCATCATCCCGTAAACCAAAAAGGCAAATAGATCACAACATAATGAAAATTTTGGAGTTCAAGTACAGAAAAAATTTAAAACAATAACAAATGTAAGTAAAGAAAATTTATTCACACACCACAAATGAACACAAAAATTTTGTTTTCCAAGTTTGGGAAATTCCACTAGTTCAACCCCAACATCTTGGAATTTTATAGGAAAGAGATTTCCTCCACACATGCTTTAAAAATGGATATGCTTGTTTTAAACATGTTAAAGATGCAAATCACCTATCGATCCATAGCTTTTGAAGAGAATAACAAACGCTCATTAAATTCTCAACTGAACGTGCGGTGGATATTTACCCGAGTCAAACAAGCCTTTATTTTGCCCATCTACAAAAAGCTGACCCAATGATCAAGGATGATTGTAATGTGATTTATCATGCGTAACGGGCTATATTACCATAATAAATCACATATGGATTGGGAGTCAAGACTCAGTTAAAAATCCCTGCCTCCCCCTTTTTCCCAACGAATGCAAAACCTGATATATAAAAACTAAAAAGAGCTTACAATCCCTAAAAATTACAGAAACTCTTTGGAATTATCTCTCTCTACATTTGTGCATTGTGCATTTCACTTCTACATGTACTCTTTTTTCTTAAAACAAAACTTTGAGTTTTCGCTCTCCCTTCATCCCGTAAACCAAAAAGGCAAATAGATCACAACAAACTGAAAATTTTAGAGTTCAAGTACGGAAAAAATTTAAAACAATAACAAATGTAAGTAAAGAAAATTTATTGACACACAAAAAATGAACACAAAAGTTTTGTTGTCCAAGTTTGGGAAATTCCACTAGTTCAACCTCAACAGCTTGGAATATTATAGGAAAGAGATTTCCTCCACACATGCTTCAAAAATGGATATGCATGTTTTAAACATATTAAAGATGCAAATCACCTATGGATCCATAGCTTTTGAAGAGAATAAGAAACGCTCATTAAATTCTGAGCTGAACCTGCGGTGGATATTTACCCGAGTCAAACAAGCCATTATTTTGCCCATCTACAAAAAGCTGACCCAACGATCATGGATGATTGTAATATGATTTATCATGCGTAACGGGCTATATTACCCTAAGAAATGACTTGTGGATTGGGAGTTAAGACTCAGTTAAAAATCCCTCCCCCCCCCCCTCCCCCCCCCCTTTTTCCCGACGATTGGAAAACCTGATATATAAAAACTAAGAAGAGCTTACAATCCCTAAAAATTAAAAAAACTCGTTGGAATTATCTCTCTCTACGTTTGTGCTTTGTGCATTTCCATTCTACTTGTACACTTTTTTCTTAAAACAACACTTTGTGTTTTCACTCTCCCTTCATCCCATAAACCAAAAAGGCAAATAGATCACAACAAAATGAAAATTTAGGAGTTCAAGTATGGAAAAAATTTAAAACAATAACAAATGTAAGTAAAGAAAATCTATTCACACACTACAAATGAACACAAAAGTTTTGTTATCCAACTTTGGGAAATTCCACTAATTCAACCCTAACAGGTTGAAATTTTATAAGAAAGAGATTTCCTCCACACATGCTTAAAAAATGGATATGCATGTTTTAAACATTTTAAAGATTCAAATCACCTATGGATCCATAGCTTTTGAAGAGAATAAAAAACCCTCATTAAATTCTCAAGTGAACGTGCGGTGGGATATTTACCCGAGTCAAACAAGCCATTATTTTCCCCAACTACAAAAAGCTGACCCAACGATCATGGATGATAGTAAAGTGATTTATCATGCGTAACAGGCTATATTACCATAATAAATCACATATGGATTGGGAGTCTAGACTCAGTTAAAATCCCCTGTCTCCCCCTTTTTCCCGATGATTGCAAAACCTGATATATAAAAACTAAGAAGAGCTTACAATCCCTAAAACTTACAGAAACTCTTTGGAATTATCTCTCTCTACATTTGTGCATTGTGCATTTCCAATCTACATGTACTCTTTTTTCATAAATCCAAACCTTGAGTTTTCGCTCTCCCTTCATCCCGTAAACCAAAAACTCAAATAGATCACAACAAAATGAAAATTTTGGAGTTCAAGTACGGAATAAATTTAAAACAATAACAAATGTAAGTAAAGAAAATTTATTCACACACCACAAATGAGTACAAAAGTTTTTTTGTCCAAGTTTGAGAAATTCCACTAGTTCAACCCTAATTGCTTGGAATTTTATAAGAAAGAGATTTCCTCCACACATACTTAAAAATGGATTTCCATGTTTTAAACAAGTTAAAGATGCAAATCACCTATTGATTCATAGCTTTTGAAGAGAATATCAAACGCACATTAAATTCTCAAATGAACGTGCTGTGGGATATTTACCCGAGTCAAACAAGCCATTATTTTGCCCATCTACAAAAAGCTGACCTAACGATAATGGATGATTGTAAAGTGATTTATCATGTGTAACGGCCTATATTACCATAATAAATCACATATGGATTCGGAGTCAAGACTCAGTTAAAAATCCCAGCCTCCCCCTTTTTCCCGACGATTGCGAAACCTGATATATAAAAACTAAAAAGAGCTTACAATCCCTAAAAATTACAGAAACTCTTTGGAATTATCTCTCTCTACATTTGTGCATTGTGCATTTCCAATCTACATGTACTCTTTTTTCTTAAAACAAAACTTTGAGTTTTCGCTCTCCCTTCATCCCGTAAACCAAAAAGGCAAATTGATCACAACAAAATGAAAATTTTGGAGTTCAAGTACGAAAAAAATTTAAAACAATAGCAAATGTAAGTAAAGAAAATTTATTCACACACCACAAAATGAACACAAAAGTTTTGTTTTCCAAATTTGGGAAATTCCACTAGTTCAACCCCAACAACTTGGAATTTTATAGGAAAGAGATTTCCTCCACACATGCTTTAAAAATGGAATGCATGTTTTAAACATGTTAAAGATGCAAATCACCTATGGATCCAAAGCTTTTGAAGAGAATAACAAACGATCATTAAATTCTCAAGTGAACGAGCGGTGGGATATTTACCCGAGTCAAACAAGCCATTATTTTGCCCATCTACAAAAAGCTTACCCAACGATCATGGATGATTGTAAAGTGATTTATCATGTGTAACAGCCTATATTACCATAATAAATCACACATGGATTGGGTTTCAAGAGTCAGTTAAAAATCCCAGCCTCCCCATTTTTTCCCGACGATTGCAAAACCTGATATATAAAAATTAAAAAGAGGTTACAATCCCTAAAAATTACAGAAACTCTTTGGAATTATCTCTCTCTACATTTGTGCATTGTGCATTTCCACTCTACATGCACTCTTTTTTCTTAAAACAAAACTTTAAGTTTTCGCTCTCCCTTCGTCCCGTAAACCAAAAAGGCAAATAGATCAATACAAAATGAAAATTTTGGAGTTCAAGTACGGAAAAAATTTAAAACAATAACAAATGTAAGTAAAGAAAATTTATTCACACACCACAAATTAACACAAAAGTTTTGTTTTCAAGATAGGGAAATTCCACTAGTTCAACCCCAATAGCATGGAATTTTATAGGAAAGAGATTTCCTCCACACATGCTTTAAAAATGGATATGCATGTTTTAAACATGTTAAAGACGCAAATCACCTATGGATCCATAGCTTTTGAAGAGAATAACAAACGCTCATTAAATTCTCAACTGAATGTGCGGTGGATATTTACCCGAGTCAAACAAGCCATTATTTTGCCCATCTACAAAAAGCTGACCCAACGATCATGGATGATTGTAATGTGATTTATCATGCGTAACGGGCTATATTACCCTAAGAAATGACTTATGGATTGTGAGTCAAGACTCAGTTAAAAATCCCTGCCTCCCCCTTTTTCCCGACGATTGCAAAACCTGATATATAAAAACTAAGAAGAGCTTACAATCCCTAAAAATTACAGAAACTCTTCGGAATTATCACGCTCTACATTTGTGCACTGTACATTTTCATTTTAGATGTACAATTTTTTCACAAATCAAAACTTTGAGTTTTCGCTCTCCCATCATCCCGTAATTCCTCCACACATGCTTAAAAAATGGATTTTCTTGTTTTAAACATGTTAAAAATGGAAATCACCTATGGATTCATAGCTTTTGAAGAGAATAACAAACGCTCATTAAATTCTCAACTGAGCGTGCGGTGGGATATTTACCTGAGTCAAACAAGCCATTATTTTGCCCATCTGAAAAAAACTGACCCAACGATCATGGATGATTGTAAAGTGATTTATCATGCGTAACGGGCTATATTACCATAATAAATCACATAGGGATTGGGAGTCAAGACTCAGTTAAAAATCCCTGCCTCCCCCTTTTTCCCAACGATTGCAAAACCTGATATATAAAAACTTAAATGAGCTTACAAACCCAAAAATTACAGAAACTCTTTGGAATTATCTCACTCTGCATTTGTGCATTGTGCATTTCACTTCTACATGTACACTTTTTTCTTAAAACAAAACTTTGAGTTTTCGCTCTCCCTTCATCCCGTAAACCAAAAAGGCAAATAGATCACAACAAAATGAAAATTTTGGAGTTCAAGTACGGAAAAATTTTAAAACAATAACAAATGTAAGTAAAGAAAATATATTTACACACAAAAAATGAACGCAAAAGTTTTGTTGTCCAAGTTTGGGAAATTCCACTAGTTCAACCCCAACAGCTTGGAATTTTATAGGAAAGAGATTTCCTCCACACACGCTTTAAAAATGGATATGCATGTTTTAAACATATTAAAGATGCAAATCACCTATGGATCCAAAGCTTTTGAAGAGAATAAGAAACGCTCATTAAATTCTCAGCTGAACGTGCTGTGGATATTTACCCGAGTCAAACAAGCCACTATTTTGCCCACCTACAAAAAGCTGACCCAACGATCATGGATGATTGTAATGTGATTTATCATGTGTAACGGGCTATATTACCCTATAAATGACTTGTGGATTGGAACTCAAGACTCAGTTAAAAATCCCTGCCTCCCCCTTTTTCCCGACAATTGCAAAACCTGATATATAAAAACTAAGAAGAGCTTACAATCCCTAAAAACAACAGAAACTCTTTGGAGTTATCTTGCTCTACATTTGTGCACTATGCATTTTCATTTTAGATGTACAGTTTTTTCATAAATAAAAAATTTGATTTTACCCTCTCCCTTCATCCCGTAAACCAAAAAGGCAAATAGATCACAACAAAATGAAAATTTTAGAGTTCATGTACGGAAAAAAATTGAAAACAATAACAAATGTAAGTAAAGAAAATTTATTCACACACCACAAATGAACAAAAAAATTTTGTTGTCCAAGTTTGGGAAATTCCACTAGTTCAACCCTAACAGCTTGGAATTTTATAAGAAAGAGATTTCCTCCACACATGCTTAAAAAATGGGTTTGCATGTTTTAAACATGTTAAAGATGCAAATCACCTATGGATCCAAAGCTTTTGAAGAGAATAATAAACGCACATTAAATTCTCAAGTGAACGCGCGGTGGGATATTTACCCGAATCTAACAAGCCTTTATTTTTCCCATCAACAAAAAACTGACCCAACGATCATGGATGATTGTGAAGTGATTTATCATACGGAACGGGCTATATAACCCTAATAAATGACTTATGGATTGGGAGTCAAGACTCAGTTAAAAATCCCTGCCCCCCCCCCCTTTTTCCCGACGATTGCAAAACCTGATATATAAAAACAAAGAAGAGCTTACAATCCTAAAAATTACAAAAACTCTTTGGAATTATCTCTCTCTATATTTGTGCATTGTGCATTTCCATTCTACATCTACTCTTTTTTCTTAAAACAAAACTTTTACTTTTCGCTCTCCCTTCATCCAGTAAACCAAAAAGGCAAATAGATCACAACAAAATGAAAATTTTAGAGTTGATGTACGGAAAAAATTTAAAACAATAACAAATGTAAGTAAAGAAAATTTATTCACACACCACAAATGAACACAAATGTTTTGTTGTCCAAGTTTGGGAAATTCCACTAGCTGAACCCCAACAGCTTGGAATTTTATAGGAAAGAGATTTCCACCACACATGCTTAAAAAATGGATTTGCATGTTTCAAACACATTAAAGATGGAAATCACCTATGGATCCAAAGCTTTTGAAGAGAATAACAAACGCTCATTAAATTCTCAAGTTAATGTGCGGTGGGATATTTACCCGAGTCAAAAAAGCTATTATTTTGCCCATCTACAAAAAGCTGATCCAACGATCATGGATGATTATAAAGTGATTTATCATGCGTAACGGGCAATATTACCCTAATAAATGACTTATGGATTGGGAGTCAAGACTCAGTTAAAAATCCCTGCCTCTCCCTTTTTCCTGGCGAAGTCAAAACCTGATTTATAAAAACTAAGAAGAGCCTACAATCCCTAAAAATTACTGAAACTCGTTGGAATTATCTCGCTCTACATTTGTGCATTGTGTATTTGCATTCTACATCTACTCTTTTTTCTTAAAACAAAACTTTGACTTTTCGCTCTCCTTTCATCCCGTAAACCAAAAAGGCAAATAGATCACAACAAAATGAAAATTTTAGAGTTCATGTACGGAAAAAATTTAAAACAATAAAAAATATAAGTAAAGAAAATTTATTCACACACTACAAATGAACACAAAAGTTTTGTTGTCCAAGTTTAGGAAATTACACTAGTTGAACCCCAATAGCTTGGAATTTTATAGGAAAGAGATTTCCACCACACATGCTTAAAAAATGGATTTGCATGTTTTAAACATGTTAAAGATGTAAATGACCTATGGATCCAAATCTTTTGAAGAGAACAACAAACACTCATTAAATTCTCTAGTGAATGTGCGCTGGGATATTTACCCGAGTCAAGAAAGCCATTATTTTGCCCAACTACAAAAAGCAGACCCAACGATCATGGATGATTATAAAGTGATTTATCATGCATAACGGGCAATATTACCCCAATAAATGACTTATGGATTGGGAGTCAAGACTCAGTTAAAAATCCCTGCCTCCCCCTTTTTCCCGACGAATTCAAAACCTGATTTATAAAAACTAAGAAGAGCTTACAATCCCTAAAAATTACAGAAACTCTTTGGAATTATCTCGCTCTACATTTGTGCACTGTGCTTTTCCATTCTACATGTACTCTTTTTTCTTAAAACAAAACTTTGATTTTTCGCTCTCCCTTCATCCTATAAACCAAAAAGGCGAATAGATCACAACAAAATGAAAATTTTAGAGTTCATGTACGGAAAAAAATTTAAAACAATTATAAATGTAAGTAAAGAAAATTTATTTTCACACCACAAATGAACACAAAAGTTTTTTTGTCCAAGTTTGGGAAATTCCACAAGTTCAACCCCAACAGCTTGGAATTTTGTAAGAAAGAGATTTCATCCACACATTCTTAAAAAATAGATTTGCATGTTTTAAACATGTTAAAGATGCAAATCACCTATGGATCCAATGCTTTTGAAGAGAATAACAAACGCTCATTAAATTCTAAAGTGAACGTGCGGTGGGATATTTACCCGAGTCAAACAAGCCATTATTTTGCCCATCTACAAAAAGCTGACCCAACGATCATGGATGATTGTAAAGTGATTTATCATGCGTAACGGGCTATATTACCCTAATATATGACTTATGGATTGGGATTCAAGACTCAGTTAAAAATCCCTGCCTCCCCCATTTTCCCGACGTCTGCAAAACCTGATATATAAAAACTAAGAAGAGCTTACAATCCCTAAAAATTACAGAAAATCTTTTGAATTATCTCGCTCTACATTTGTGCACTGTGCATTTTTATTTTCGATGTACACTTTTTTCATAAGTCAAAACTTTGAGTTTTCGCTCTCCATTCATCCCGTAAACCGAAAAGGCAAATAAATTACAACAAAATGAAAATTTTAGAGTTCATGTATGGAAAAAAAATTAAAACTATAACAAATGTAAGTAAAGAAAATTTATTCACACACCACAAATGAACACAAAAGTATTGTTGTCCAAGTTTGGGAAATTCCACTAGTTCAACCCTAACAGCTTGGAATTTTATAAGAAAGAGATTTCCTTCACACATGCTTAAAAAATAGATTTGCATGTTTTAAACATGTTTAAGATGCAAATCACCTATGGATCCATAGCTTTTGAAGAGAATAACAAACTCTCATTACATTCTCAAGTGAACGTGCAGTGGGATATTTACCTGAGTCAAACAAGCCATTATTTTGCCCATCTACAAAAAGTTGACCCAATGATCATGGATGATTGTAAAGTGATTTATCATGCGTAACGGACTATATTACCATAATAAATCACATTTGGATGGGGAGTCAAGACTCAGTTTAAAATCCCTGCCTCCCCCTTTTTCCCGACGATTGCAAAACCTGATGTATGAAAACTAAGAAGAGCTTAAAATCCCTAAAAATTACAAAAACTCATTTGAATTATCTCTCTCTACATTTGTACATTGTGCATTTCCATTCTACATGTGCACTTTATTCTTAAAACAAAACAATGCGTTTTTGCTCACCCTTCATCCCGTAAACCAAAAAAGCAAATAGATCACAACAAAATGAAAATTTTGGAGTTCAAGTACGGAAAAAATTTTAAACAATAACAAATGTAAGTATAGAAAATTTATTCACACACCACAAATGAACACAAACATTTTGTTGTCAAATTTGGGAAATTCCACTAGTTCAACCCCAATAGCTAGGAATTTTATAGGAAAGAGATTTTCTCCACACATGCTTTTAAAATAGATATGCATGTTTTAAACATCTTAAAGATGCAAATCACCAATGGATCCAAAGCTTTTGAAGAGAATAACAAACGCTCATTAAATTCTCAAGTGAAGGTGCGGTGGGATATTTACCCGAATCTAACAAGCCTTTATTTTTCCCATCTACAAAAAGCTGACCCAAAGGTCATGGATGATTGTAAAGTGATTCATCATGCGTAACGGGCTATATTACCCTAAGAAATGACATATGGATTGGGAGTCAACACTCCGTTAAAAATCCCTGCCTCCCCCTTTTACCCGACGATTGCAAAACCTGATATATAAAAAGTAAAAAGAGCTTACAATCATTAAAAATTACAAAAACTCTTTGGAATTATCTCTCTCTACATTTGTGCATTGTGCATTTCCATTCTACATCTACTCTTTTTTCTTATAACAAAACTATTACTTTTTGCTCTCCCTTCATCCCGTAAACCAAAAAGGCCAATAGATCACAACAAAATGAAAATTTTAGAGTTCATGTACGGAAAAAATTTAAAACAATAACAAATGTAAGTAAAGAAAATTTATTCACACACCACAAATGAACACAAAAGTTTTGTTGCCCAAGTTTGGGAAATTCCACTAGTTGAACCCCAACAGCTTGGAATTTTATAGGAAAGAGATTTCCACCACACATGCTTGAAAAATGGATTTGCATGTTTCAAACATGTTAAAGATGCAAATCACCTATGGATCCAAAGCTTTTGAAGAGAATAACAAACGCTCATTATATTCTAAAGTGAATGTGCGGTGGGATATTTACCCGAGTCAAAAAAGCCATTATTTTGCCCAACTAAAAAAAGCTGATCCCACTGTCATGGATGATTATAAAGTGATTTATCATGCGTAACAGGCAATATTACCCTAATAAATGACTTATGGATTGGGAGTCAAGACTCAGTTAAAAATCCCTGCCTCCCCCTTTTTCCCGACGAATTCAAAACCTGATTTATAAAAACTAAGAAGAGCGTACCATCCCTAAAAATTACAGAAACTCTTTGGAATTATCTCGCTCCACATTTGTGCAGTGTGCATTTCCGTTCTACTTGTATTCTTTTTTCTTAAAAAAAAACTTTGAGTTTTTGCTCTCCCTTCATCCCGTAAACCAAAAAGGCGAATAGATCACAACAAAATGAAAATTTTAGAGTTCATGTTCGGAAAAAAATTTAAAACAATAACAAATTTAAGTAAAGAAAATTTATTCACACACCACAAATGAATACAAAAGTTTTGTTGTCCAAGTTTGGGAAATTCCACAAGTTCAACCCCAACAGCTTGGAATTTTGTAAGAAAGAGATTTCCTCCACACATTCTTAAAAAATAGATTTGCATGTTTTAAACATGTAAAAGATGCAAATCACCTATGGATCCAATGCTTTTGAAGAGAATAACAAACGCTCATTAAATTCTCAAGTGAACATCCGGTGGGATATTTACCCGAGTCAAACAAGCCATTATTTTTCCCATCTACAAAAAGCTGAACCAACAATCATGGATGATTGTAAAGTGGTTTATCATGCGTAACGGGCTATATTACCCTAAGAAATGACATATGGATTGGGAGTAAAGACTCAGTTAAAAATCCCTGCCTACCCTTTTCCCAACGATTGCATAACCTGATATATAAAAACTAAAAACAGCTTACAATCCCTAAAAATTAAAGAAACTCTTTGGAATTATGTCGCTCTACATTTGTGCACTGTGCATTTTCATTTAAGATGTACACTTTTTTCATAAATAAAAACTTTGAGTTTTCGCTCTCCCTTCATCTTGTAAACCAAAAAGGCAAAGAGATCACAACAAAATGAACATTTTAGAGTTCATGTACGGAAAAAAAATTTAAAAAATACTAAATGTAAGTAAAGAAAATTTATTCACACACCACAAATGAACACAAAAGTTTTGTTGTCCAAGTTTTGGAAGTTCCACTAGTTCAACCCTAACAGCTTGGAATTTTATAAGAAAGAGATTTCCTCCACACATGCTTAAAAAATGGATTTGCATGTTTTAACCATGTTAAAGATGCACATCACCTATGGCTCCATAGCTTTTGAATAGAATAACAAGCGCTCATTAAAATTATCAAGTGAACGTGCGGTGGATATTTACCCGAGTCAAACAAGCCATTATTTTGCCCATCTACAAAAAGTTGACCCAACGATCATGGATGATTGTAAAGTGATTTATCATGCGTAACGGGCTATATTACCCTAAGAAATGACTTATGGATTGTGAGTCAAGACTCAGTTAAAAATCCCTGCCTCCCCCTTTGTCCCGATGACTGCAAAACCTGATATATAAAAACTAAGAAGAGCATACAATCCCTAAATATTACAGAAACTCTTTTGAATTATCTCGCTCTACATTTGTGCACTATGCTTTTTTATTTTTGACGTACACTTTTTTCATAAATCAAAACTTTGAGTTTTCGCTCTCCCTTCATCCCGTAAACCAAAAAGGCAAATAAATTACTACAAAATGAAAATTTTAGTGTTCATGAATGGAAAAAAAATTAAAAAAATAACAAATGTAAGTAAAGAAAATTTATTCACACACCACAAATGAGCACAAAAGTTTTGTTGTCCAAGTTTGGGAAATTCCACTAGTTCAAACCTAACAGCTTGGGTTTTTATAAGAAAGAGTTTTCCTTCTCACTTGGTTAAAAAATGGTTTTGCATGTTTTAAACATGTTTAAGATGCAAATCACATATGGATCCATTCTTTTAGAAGAGAATAGCAAACGGTCATTAAATTCTCAAGAGAACGTGCAGTGGAATATTTACTCGAGTTAAACAAGCCATTAATTTGCCCATCTACAAAAAGTTGACCCAACGATCATCGATGATTGTAATGTGATTTATCATGCCTAACGGGCTATATTACCCTAAGAATTTACTTATGGAATGGGAGTCAATACTAAGTTAAAAATCCTTGACACCCCCTTTTTCCCGACGTTTGCAAAACCTGATATATAAAAACTAAGATGAGCTTACAATCCCTAAAAATTACAGAAACTCTTTGGAATTATCTCTCTCTACATTTGTATGTGCATTTCCATTCTACATGTGATCTTTTTTCTTAAAACAAAACTGTGAGTTTTCGCTCTCCTTTCATCCCGTAAACCAAAAAGGCAAATAGATCACATCAAAATGAAAAATTTGGAGTTCAAGTACGGAAAAAATTTAAAACAAAAACAAATGTAAGTAAAGAAAATTTATTCACACATCACAAATGAACACAAAAGTTTTGTTGTCCAAGCTTGGGAAATTCCACTAGTTCAACCCCAACAGCTTGGAATTTTATAGGAAAGAGATTTCCTCCACACATGCTTTAAAAATGGATATGCATGTTTTAAACATGTTAAAGATGCAAATCACCTATGGATCGAAAGCTTTTGAAAAGAATAACAAACGCTCATTAAATTCTCAACTGAACATGCGGTGGATATTTACCCGAGTCAAACAAGCCATTATTTTGCCCATCTACAAAATGCTGACCCAACGATCATGGTTGATTGTAATATGATTTATCATGCGTAACAGGCTATATTATCCTAAGAAATGACTTATGATTTGGGAGTCAAGATTAAGTTAAAAATCCATGCCTCCTCCTTTTTCCCGACGATTGCAAAACCTGATATATATAAACTAAGAAGAGCTTACAATCCCTAAAAATTACAGAAACTCTTTGGAATTATCTCGCTCTACATTTGTGCACTGCTCATTTTCATTTTAGATATACACTTTTTTCATAAATCAAAACTTTGAGTTTTTGCTCTCCCTTCATCCGTAAACCAAAAAGGCAAATAGATCACAACAAAATGAAAATTTTATAGTTCATGTATGGAAAAAAAATTAAAACAATAACAAATGTCAGAAAAGAAAATTTATTCACACACCACAAATAAACACAAAAGTTTTGTTGTCCAAGTTTGGGAAATTCCACTAGTTCAACCCTAACAGCTCGGAATTTTATAAGTAAGAGATTTCCTCCACACATGTTTAAAAAATGGATTTGGATGTTTTTAACATGTTAAAGATGCAAATCACCTAAGGATCGCAAGCTTTTGAAGAGAATAACAAACATTTATTTTGCCCATCTACAAAAAGCTGACCCAACGATCATCTATGCTTATAAAGTGATTTATCATGCGTAACGGGCTATATTACCCTAATAAATGACTTATGGATTGGGAGTCAAGACTCAGTTAAAAATCCCTGCCCCCCCCCTTTTTCCCGACGATTGCAAAACTTGATATATAAAAACTAAGAAGAGCTTACGATCCCTAAAAATTACAGAAACTCTTTGGAATTATCTATCTCTACGTTTGTGCATTGTGCATTTCCAATCTACATGTACTCTTTTTTGTTAAAACAAAACTTTGTGTTTTCGCTCTCCCTTCATCCCGTAAACAAAAAAGGCAAATAGATCACAAAAAAATGAAAATTTTGGAGTTCAAGTACAGAAAAAATTTAAAACAATAACAAAATGTAAATAAAGAAAATTTATTCACACACAATAAATGAACACAAAAGTTTTGTTGTCCAAGTTTGGGAAATTCCACTAGTTCAACCCTAACAACTTGGAATTTTAAAAGAAAGAGATTTCCTCCACACATGCTTAAAAAATGGATTTGCATGTTTTAAACATGTTAAAGTTGCAAATCACCTATGGATCCATAGCTTTCGAAGAGAATAACAAACGCTCATTAAATTCTCAAGTGAACGTGCGGTGGGATATTTACCCGAGTCTAACAAGCCATTATTTTGCCCATTTTCAAAATGCTGACCCAATGATCATGGATGATTGTAAAGAGATTTATCATACGTAACGGGCTATATTACCATAATAAATCACATAGGGATTGGGAGTCAAGACTCAGTTAAAAATCCCTGCCTCCCCCTTTTTCCCGTCAATTGCAAAACCTGATATATAAAAACTAAGAAGAGCTTACAATCCCTAAAAATTACAGAAAATTTTTGGAATGATCTCGCTCTACATTTTTGGACTGTGCATTTTCATTTTAGAAGTACACTTTTTTTATAAATCAAAATTTAGAGTTTTCGGTCTCCCTTCATCCCGTAAACCAAAAAAGCAAATAGATCACAACAAAATGAAAATTTCAGAGTTCAAGTACGGAAAAAAAATTTAAAAAATAACAAATGTTAGTAAAAAAAATTTATTCACACACCACAAATGAACACAAAAGTTTTTTTGTCCAAGTTTGGGAAATTCCACTAGTTCAACCCTAACAGCTTGGAATTTTATAAGAAAGAGATTTCCTCCACACTTGCTTAAAAAATGGATTTGCATGTTTTAAACAAGTTAAATATGCAAATCACCTATGAATCCAAAGCTTTTGAAGAAAATAACAAACGCTCACTAAATTCTCAACTGAACGTGCGGTGGAATATTTACCCGAGTAAAACAAGCCATTATTTTGCCCGAGTACAAAAAGCTGACCCAACGATCAAGGATGCTTGTAAAGTGATTTATCATCCGTAACGGGCTATATTACCCTAATAAATGACTTATGGATTGGGAGTCAAGACTCAGTTAAAAATCCCTGCCTCCCCCTTTTTCCCGACGATTGCAAAACCTGATATATAAAAACTAAGAAGAGCTTACAATCCTTAAAAATTACAGAAACTCTTTGGAATTATCTCCCTCTACATTTGTGCACTGTACATTTTCATTTTAGATTTACACTTTTTTTCTAAATCAAAACTTTGAGTTTTCGATCTCCCTTCATCCCGTAAACCAAAAAGGCAAATAGATCACTAGAAAATGAAAATTTTAGAGTTCATGTACGGAAAAAAATTTGAAACAATAACAAATGTAAGTACAGAGAATTTATTCACACACCACAAATGAACAAAAAATTTTTGTTGTCCAAGTTTGGGAAATTCCACTAGTTCAACCCTATTAGCTTGGAATTTTATAAGAAAGAGATTTCCACCACACAAGCTTAAAAAATGGATTTGCTTGTTTTAAACATGTTAAAGATGCAAATCACCGATGGATCCATAGCTTTTGAAGAGAATAACTAACGCACATTAAATTCTCAACTGAACGTGCGGTGGATACTTACCCGAGTCAAACAAGCCATTACTTTGCCCATCTACAAAAAGCTGACCCAACGATCATGGATGATTGTAAAGTGATTTATCATGCGTAACGGGCTATATTACCATAATAAATCACATATGGATTGGGAGTCAAGACTTAGTTACAAATCCCTGCCATCCTCATTTTCCCGACGATTGCAAAACCAGATATATAAAATCTAAGAAGAGCTTACAATCCCTAAAAATTACAGAAACTCTTTGGAATTATCTCTCTCTACATTTGTGCATTGTGCACTTCCATTCTACATGTACTCTTTTTTCCTAAAACAAAAGTTTGAGTTTTCGCTCTCCCCTAATCCCGTAAACCAAAAAGGCAAATAGATCACATTAAAATGAAAATTTTGGAGTTCAAGTACGGAAAAAATTTAAAACAATAACTAAAGTAAGTAAAGAAAATTTATTCACACACCACAAATGAGCACAAAAATTTTGTTGTCCAAGTTTTGGAAATTCCACTAGTTCAACCCCAACAGCTTGGAATTTTATAAGAAAGAGATTTCCTCCACACATGCTTGAAAAATGGATTTGCATGTTTTTAACATGTTAAAAAGGCAAATCACCTATGGATCCATAGCTTTTGATCAGAATAACAAACGCTTATTAAATTCTCAAGTGAACGTGCGGTGCGATATTTACTCGAGTGAAACAAGCCATTATTTTGCCCATCTACAAAAACCTAACCCAACGATCCTGGATGATTTTAAAGTGATTTATCATGCGTAACGGGCTATATTACCCTAATAAATGACTTATGGATTTGGAGTCAAGACTCAGTAAAAAATCCCTGCCCCCCCTTTTTTCCGACGATTGCAAAACCTGATATATAAAAACTAAGAAGAGCTTACAATCCCTAAAAATTACAGAAACTCTTTGGAATTATCTCTCTCTACATTTGTGCATTGTGCATTTCCTTTCTACATGTACTCTTTTTTATTTAAACAAAAGTTTGAGTTTTCGCTCTCCCTTCATCCCGTAAACCAAAAAGGCAAATAGATCACAACAAAATGAAAATTTTGGAGTTCAAGTACGGAAAAAATTTAAAACAATAAAAAAGGTAATATAAAGAAAATTTATTCACACACCACAAATGAACACAAAAGTTTTGTTGTCCAAGTTTGGGAAATTCCACTAGTTCAACCCCAACAGCTTTGAATTTTATAGAAAAGAGATTTCCACCACACATGCTATAAAATGGATATGCATGTTTTAAACATGTTAAAGATGCAAATCGCCTATGGATCCAAAGCTTTTGAAGAGAATAAGAAATGCTCATTAAATTCTCAACTGAATGTGCGGTGGATACTTACCCGAGTCAAACCAGCCATTATTTTGCCTATTTACAAAAAGCTGACCCAACGATCATGCATGATTGTAATGTGTTTTATCATGCGTAACAGGCTATATTACCCTAAGAAATGACTTATGGATTGGGAGTCAAGACTCAGTTAAAAATCCCTGCCTCCCCCTTTTTCCCGACGATTGCAAAACCTGATATATAAAAACTAAGAAGAGCTTACAATCCCTAAAAATTACTGAAACTCTTTGGAATTATCTCGCTGTAAATTTGTGCACTATGCATTTTCATTTTAGATGTACACTTTTTTCATAAATCAAAACATTCAGTTTTCGCTCTCCCTTCATCCCGTAAACCAAAAAGGCAAATACATCACAACAAAATGAAAATTTTAGAGTTCATGTGCCGAAAAAATTTAAAACAATAACAAATGTAAGTAAAGAAAATTTATTAACACACCACAAATGAACACAAGTTTTGTTGTCCAAGTTTTGAAAATTCCACTAGTTCAACCCTAACAACTTGGAATTTTATAAGAAAGAGATTTCCTCCACACATGCTTAAAAAATGGATTTGCATGTTTTAAACATGTTAAAGATGCAAATCACCTATGGATCCATAGCTGTTGAAGAGAATAACAAACGCTCATTAAATTCTCAACTGAAAGTCCGGTGGGATATTTACCCGAGTCAAACAAGTCATTATTTTGCCCATTTACAAAAAGCTGACCCAACGATCATGGATGATTGTAAAGTGATTTATCATGCGTAATGGGCTATATTACCATAATAAATGACATATGGATTCGGAGTCAAGACTCAGTAAAAAATCCCTGCCTCCCCCTTTTTCCCGACGATTGCAAAACCTGATATATAAAAACTAAGAAGAGCTTACAATCCCTAAAAATTACAGAAACTCTTTGGAATTATCTCGCTCTACATTAGTGCACTGTTTATTTTTATTTTAGATATAGACTTTTTTCATAAAACAAAACTTTGAGTTTTCGCTCTCCCTTCATCCCGTACACCAAAAAGGCAAATAGATCACAACAAAATAAAAATATTAGAGTTCATGTACGGAAAAAAATTTAAAACAATAACAAATGTAAGTAAAGAAAATTTATTCACACACCACAAATGAACACAAGTTTTGTTGTCCAAGTTTTGAAAATTCCACTAGTTCAACCCTAACAACTTGGAATTTTATAAGAAAGAGATTTCCTCCACACATGCTTAAAAAATGGATTTTCATGTTTTAAACATGTTAAAGATGCAAATCACCTATGGATCCATAGCTTTTGAAGAGAATAACAAACGCTCATTAAATTCTCACCTGAACGTGCGGTGGGATATTTACCTGAGTCAAACAAGACATTATTTTGCCCATCTACAAAAAGCTGACCCAACGATCATGGATGATTGTAAAGTGATTTATCATGCGTAACGGGCTATATTGCCATAGTAAATGACATATGGATTCGGAGTCAAGACTCAGTTAAAAATCCCTGCCTCCCCCTTTTTCCCAACGATTGCAAAACCTGATATATAAAAATTAAGAAGAGATTACAATCCCTAAAAATTATAGAAACTCTTTGGAATTATCTCGCTCTACATTAGTGCACTGTTCATTTTTATTTTAGATGTACTCTTTTTGCATAAATCAAAACTTTGAGTTTTCGCTCTACCTTCATCCCGTAAACCAAAAAGGCAACTGGATCACAACAAAATGAAAGTTTTAGAGTTCAAGTACGAAAAAAATTTATAACAATAAAAAATGTAAGTAAAGAAAATTTATTCACACACCACAAATGAACACAAAAGTTTTGTTGTCAAAGTTTGGGAAATTCCACTAGTTCAACCCCAACAGCTTGGCATTTTATAGGAAAGAGATTTCCTTCACACAAGCTTTAAAAATGGATATGCATGTTTTAAACATGTTAAAGATGCAAATCACCTATGGATCCAAAGCTTTTGATGAGAATAACAAATGCTCATTAAATTCTCATCTGAATGTGCGGTGGGATATTTACCCAAGTCAAACAACCCATTATTTTGCCCATCTACAAAAAGCTGGCTCAACGATCAAGGATGATTGTAAAGTGATTTATCAAGCGTAACGTGCTATATTACCCTAAGAAATGACACATGGATTGGGAGTCAAGACTAAGTTAAAAATCCCTGCCACCCCATTTTTCCCGACGATTGCAAAACCTGATATATAAAAACTAAGAAGACCTTACAATCCCTAAAAATTACAGAAACCCTTTGGAATTATCTCGCTCTACTTTTGTGCACTATGCATTTTCATTTTAGATGCACACTTTTTTCATAAATCAAAACATTGAGTTTTCGCTCTCCCTTAATCCCGTAAACAATAAAGGCAAAAAGATCACAACAAAATGAAAATTTTAGAGTTCATCTACGGAAAAAAATTTAAAACAATAAAAAATGTTAGTAAAGAAAATTTATTCACACACCACAAATGAACACAAAAGTTTTGTTGTCCATGTTTGGGAAATTCCACTAGTTCAACCCCAACAGCTTGGAATTTTATAGGAAAGAGATTTCCTCCACACATGCTTTAAAAATGGATATGCATGTTTTAAACATGTTAAAGATGCAAATCACCTACGGATCCAAACTTTTGAAGAGAACAACAAACGCTCAATAAATTCTCAAGTGAACGTGCGGTGGGATATTTACCCGAGTCAAACAAGCCATTATTTTGCCCATCTATAAATGCTGACCCTACGATCATGGATGATTGTAAAGTGATTTATCATGCGTAACGGGCTAAATTACCCTAAGAAATAACTTATGGAATGGGAGTCAAGACTCAGTTAGAAATCCCTGCCTCTCCCTTTTTCCCGACAATTGCAAAACCGGATATATAAAAACTAAGAAGAGCTTACAATCCCTAAAAATTACAGAAACTCTTTGGAATTATCTCGCTCTACATTTGTACACTATGCATTTTTATTTTAGATGTACACTTTTTTCATAAATCAAAACTTTGAGTTTTCGCTCTCCCTTCATCCCGTAAACCAAAAGGGCAAATAGATCAAAACAAAATGAAAATTTTAGAGTTCTTTTACAGAAAAAAATTTAAAACATTCACAAATGTAAGTAAAGAAAATTTATTCTCACGCCAAAAATGAACACAAAAGTTTTGTTGTCCAAGTTTGGGAAATTCCTCTAGTTCAACCCTAACAGCTTGGAATTTTATCAGAAAGAGATTTCCTCCAAACATGCTTAAAAAATGGATTTGCATGTTTTAAACATGTTAAAGACGCAAATAACCTATAGATCCATAGCTTTTGAAGAGAATAACAAACGCTTATTAAATTCTCAAGTGAACGTGCGGTTGGATATTTATCCGAATGAAACAAGCTATTGTTTTGCCCATCTACAAAAAGCTGACCCAACCATCATGGATGATTGTAAAGTGATTTATCATGCCTAACGGGCTATATTACCCAAATAAATGACTTATGGATTGGGAGTCAAGACTCAGTTAAAAATCCACGCCTTCCCGTTTTTCTCGACGATTGCAAAACCTGATATATCAAAACTAAGAAGAGCTTACAATCCCTAAAAATTACAGAAACTCTTTGGAATTATCTCTCTCTACATTTGTGCATTGTGCATTTCCATTCTACATGTACAGTTTTTTCTTAAAACAAAACTTTGAGTTTTTGCGCTCCCTTCATCCCGTAAACCAAAAAGGCAAATAGATCACAAAAAAATGAAAATTTTGGAGTTCATGTACAGAAAAAAATTTAAAACAATAACAAATGTAAGTAAAGAAAATTTATTCACACACCACAAATGAACACAAAAGTTATGTTGTCCAAGTTTGGGAAATTCCACAAGTTCAACCCCAACAGCTCAAAATTTTATTGGAAAGAGATTTCCTCCACGCATGCTTTAAAAATAGATATACATGTTTTAAACATGTTAAAGATGCAAATCACCTATGGATCCAAAGCTTTTGAAGAGATTAACAAACGCTCATTATATTCTCAACTAAACAAGCGATGGGATATTTACCCGAGTCAAACAAGCCATTATTTTGCCCATCTACAAAAAGCTGACCCAACGATCATGGATGATTGTAAAGTGATTTATCATGCGTAACGGGCTATATTACCCTAAGAAATGACTTATGGATTGGGAGTCAAGACTCAGTTAAAAATCTCTGTCTCCCTCTTTTTCCCAACGATTGCAAAACCTGATATATAAAAAATAAGAAGAGCTTACAATCCCTAAAAATTACAGAAACTCTTTGGAATTATCTCGCTCTACATTAGTGCACTGTGCATTTTCATTTTAGATGTACTCTTTTTGCATAAATCAAAACTTTGAGTTTTCGCTCTCCCTTAATCCCATAAACCAAAAAGGCGAATAGATCACAACAAAATGAAAATTTTGGAGTTCAAGTACCGAGAAAATCTAAAACAATAAAAAATATAAGTAAAGAAAATTTATTCACACACCACAAATGAACACAAAAGTTTTGTTGTCCAAGTTTGGGAAATTTAACTAGTTCAACCCCAACAGCTTGGAATTTTATAGGAAAGAGATTTCCTCCACAAATGCTTTAAAAAAGGATAAGCATGTTTTAAACATGTTAAAGATGCAAATCACCTATGGATCCAAAGCTTTTGAAGAGAATAACAAACGCTCATCAAATTCTCAACTGAACGTGCGGTGGGATATTTACCTGAGTCAAATAAGCCATTATTTTGCCCATCTACAAAAAGCTGACCCAACGATCATGGATTATTGTAATGTGATTTATCATGTGTAACTGGCTATATTACCCTAAGATATGACTTATGGATTTGGAGTCAAGACTCAGATAAAAATCCCTGCCTGCCCCTTTTTTCCGACGATTGCAAAACCTGATATATAAAAACTAAGAAGAGCTTACAATCCCAAAAAATTACAGAAACTCTTTGGAATTATCTCGCTCTACATTAATGCACTGTGCATTTTCATTTTGGATGTACACATTTTTCATCAATCAAAACTTCGAGTTTTCGCTCTCCCTACATCTCGTATACCATAAAGGCAAATAGATCACAACAAAATGAAAATTTTAGAGTTCATGTACGGAAAAAAATATAAAACAATAATAAATATACGTAATGAAAATTTAATCACACACCAAAAATGAACACAAAAGTTTTGTTGTCCAAGTTTGGGAAATTCCACAAGTTCAATTCTCACAGCTTGGAATTTTATAAGAAAAAGATTGCCTCCACACATGCTTAAAAAATGGATTTGCATGTTTTAAACATGTTAAAGATGCAAATCACCGATGGATCCAAAGCTTTTGAAGAGAATAACAAACGCTCATTAAATTCTCAAGTGAACGTGCGGTGGGATATTTACCCGAGTCAAACAACCCATTATTTTGCCCATCTACATAAAGCTGACCCAACGATCATGGATGATTGTAAAGTTATTTATCATGCGTAACGTGCTATATTACCCTAATAAAGGACTTATGGATTGGGAGTCAAGACTCAGTTAAAATCCCTGCCACCCCCTCTTTCCCGACGATTGCAAAACCTGATATATAAAAACTAAGAAGAGCTTACAATCCCTAAAAATTACAGAAACTCTTTTGAATTATCTCGCTCAATATTTGTGCACTGTGCATTTTCATTTTAGATGTACACTTTTTTCATAAATCAAAACTTTGAGTTTTTGCTCTCCCTTCCTCCCGTTAACCAAAAAGGCAAATAGATCACAACAAAATGAAAATTTTAGAGTTCATGTACGGAAACAAATTTAAAAAAATAACAAATGAAAGTAAAGAAAATTTATTCACACACTACAAATGAACACAAAAGTTTTGTTGTCCAAGTTTGGGAAATTGCACTAGTTCAACCCCAACAACTTGGAATTTTAAAGGAAAGAGATTTCGTCCAGACATGCTTTAAAAATGGATATGGATGTTTTAAACATTTTAAAGATGCAAATCACCTACGGATCCAAAGCTTTTGAAGAGAATAATAAACGCTCATTAAATTCTCAACTAAACGTGCGGTGGATATTTACCAGAGTCAAACAAGCCATTATTTTGCCCATCTACAAAAAGCTGACCCAACGATCATGGATGATTGTAATGTGATTTATCATGCGTAACGGGCTATATTACCCTAAGAAATGACTTATGGATTGGGAGTCAAGACTCAGTTAAAAATCCATGCCCCCCCTTTTCCCGACGATTGCAAAACCTGATATATAAAAACGAATAAGAGCTTACAATCCCTAAAAATTACAGAAACTCTTTGGATTTATCTCTCTCTGCGTTTGTGCATTGTGCATTTCCATTCTACATGTACTCTTTTTTCTTAAAACAAAACTTTGAGTTTTCGCTCTCCCTTCATCCCGTAAACAAAAAAGGCAAATAGATCACAACAAAATGAAAATTTTTGAGTTCAAGTACGGAAAAAATTTAAAACAATAACAAATGTAAGTAAAGAAAATTTATTCGCACACCACAAATGAACACAAAATTTTTGTTGTCCAAGTTTGGGAAATTCCACTAGTTCAACCCTAACAGCTTGAAATTTTATAAGAAAGAGATTTCCTCCACACATGCTTAAAAAATGGATTTGCATGTTTTAAACATGTTAAAGATGCAAATCACCTATGGATCCATAAATTTTAAAGAGAATAACAAACGCTCATTAAATTCTCAAGTGAACATGCGGTGGGATATTTACCCGAGTCATACATGCCATTATTTTGCCCATCTACAAAAACCTGACCCAACGATCATGGATGATTGTAAAGTGATTTATCATGTGTAACGGGCTATATTACCCTAATAAATGACATATTGATTGGGTGTCAAGACTCCGTTAAAAATCCTTGCCTCCCCCTTTTTCCCAACTATTGCAGAACCTGATATATAGAAACTCTTTGAAATTATCTCACTCTACATTTGTGCACTGTACATTTTCATTTTAGATGTACACTTTTTTCATAAATCAAAACTATGAGTTTTCGCCCACCCTTCATCCCATAAACCAAAAAGGCAAATAGATCACAACAAAATGAAAATTTTAGAGTTCATGTACGGAAAAAAATTTAAAACAATAGCAAATGTAAGAAAAGAAAATTTATTCACACACCACAAATGAAGACAAAAGTTTTGTTGTCCAAGTTTGGGAAATTCTACTAGTTCAAACCCAACAACTTGGAATTTTAAAGGAAACAGATTTCATCCACACATGCTTTAAAAATGGATATGCATGTTTTAAACATGTTAAAGATGCAAATCACCTATGGATCCAAAGCTTTTGAAGAGAATAACAAATGCTCATTAAATTCTACACTGAACGAGCGGTGGATATTTACCCGAGTCAAACAAGCCATTATTTGGCCCATCCACAAAAAGCTGACCCAATGATCATGGATGATTGTAATGCGATTTATCATGCATAACGGGCAATATTACCCAAAGAAATGACTTATGGATTGGAAGTCAAGACTCATTTAAAAATCCCTGCCTCCCCCTTTTTCCTGACGATTGCAAAACCTGATATATAAAAACTAACAAGATCTTACAATCCCTAAAAATTAAAGAAACTCTTTGGAATTATCTCGCTCTACATTTGTGCACTGTGCATTTTCATTTTAGATGTACACTTTTTTCATAAATCAAAACTTTGAGTTTTCGCTCTCCATTCATCCCGTAAGCCAAAAAGGCAAATAGATCACAACAAAATGAAAATTTTAGTGTTCATGTACGGAAAAAAATTTAAAACAATAACAAATGTAAGTAAAGAAAATTTATTCACATGCCACAAATGAACACAAAAGTTTTGTTGTCCATGTTTTGAAAATTCCACTAGTTCAACCCGAACAGCTTGGAATTTTATAAGAGAGAGATATCCTCCACACATGCTTAAAAAATGGATTTGCATGTTTTAAACATGTTAAAGATGCAAATCACCAATTGATCCATAGCTTTTGAAGAGAATAACAAACGCTCATTAAATTCTCTACTAAACGTGCGGTGGGATATTTACCCGAGTCCAACAAGCCATTATTTTTTCCATCTACAAAAAGCTGACCCAACGATCATGGATGATTGTAAAGTGATTTATCATGCGTAACGGGCTATATTACCCTAAAAAAAGACTTATGCATTGGGAGTCAAGACTGAGTTAAAAATCCCTGCCTCCCCCTTTTTCCAGACGTTTGCAAAACCTGATATATAAAAACTAAGAAGAGCTTACAATCCATAAAAATTACAGAAACTTTTTGGAATTATCTCGCTCTGCATTAGTGCACTGTGCGTTTTCATTTTAGATGTACACTTTTTTCATAAATCAAAACTTTGAGTTTTCGCTCTCCCTTCATCCCGTAAACCAAAAAGGCAAATAGATCACAACAAAATGAAAATTTTAAAGTTCATGTACGGAAAAAAATTTAAAACAATAAACAATGTAAGTAAAGAAAATTTTTTCATACACCCCGAATGAACACAAAAGTTTTGTTGGCCAAGTTTGGGAAATTCCACTTGTTCAACCCCAACACATTGGAATTTTATAGGAAAGAGATTTCCTCCACACATGCTTTGAAAATGGATATGCATGTTTTAAACATTTTAAAGATGCAAATCACCTATGGATCCAAAGCTTTTGCAGAGAATAATAAACGCTCATTAAATTCTCAACTGAATGTGCGGTGGGATATTTACCCGAGTCAAACAAGCCATTATTTTGCCCATCTACAAAAAGCAGACCCAACAATCATGGATGATTGTAAAGTGATCTATCGTGCATAAGGGGCTATATTACCCTAAGAAATGACTTATGGATTGGGAGTCAAGACTCTGTTAAAAACCCTGCCTCCCCCTTTTTCTAGACGATTGCAAAACCTGATATATAAAAGCTAAGAAGAGCTTACAATCCCTAAAAAGTACAGAAACACATTGGAATTATCACTCTCTACATTTGTGCATTGTGCATTTCCATTCTACATGTACTCTTTTTTCTTAAAACAAAACTTTGAGTTTTCGCTCTCCCTTCATCCTGTAAACAAAAAAGGCAAATAGATCACTACAAAATGAAAATTTTCGAGTTCAAGTACGGAAAAAATTTAAAACAATAACAAATGTAAGTAATGAAAATTTATTCACACAACACAAATGAACACAAAAGATTTGTTGTCCAAGTTTGGGAAATTCCACTAGTTCAACCCTAATAGCTTGGAATTTTATAAGAAAGAGATTTCCTCCACACATGCTTAAAAAATGGATTTGCATGTTTTAAACATGTTAAAGATGCAAATCACCTATGGATCCATAGCTTTTAAAGAGAATAACAAATGCTCATTAAATTTTCAAGTGAACGTGCGGTGGGATATTTACCCGAGTCAAACAACCCATTATTTTGCCCATCTACAAAAAGCTGACCCAACGATCATGGATGATTGTAAAGTGATTTATCATGCGTAACGGGCTATATTAACACAATAAATGACATATGGATTGCGAGTCAAGACTCAGTTAAAAATCCCTGCTTCCCCCTTTTTCCCAACGATTGCAGAACCTGATATATAAAAACTAAGAAGACCTTACAACCCCTAAAAACTACAGAAACTCTTTGGAATTATCTCGCTCTACATTTGTGCACTGTGCATTTTCATTTTAGATGTACACTTTTTTCATAAATCAAAACTTTGAGTTTTCGCTCTTCCTTCATCCCGTAAACCGAAAAGGCAAATAGATCACAACAAAACAAAAATTTTAGAGTTCATGTACAAAAAAAATTTAAAATAATAACAAATGTAAGTAAAGAAAATTTATTCACACACCACAAATGAACACAAAAGTTTTGTTGTCCAAGTTTGGGAAATTCCACTAGTTCAACCCCAACAGCTTGGAATTTTATAAGAAAGAGATTTCCTCCACACATGCTTAAAAAATGGATTTGCATGTTTTAAACATGTTAAAGATGCAAATCACCTATGGACCCATAGGTTTTGAAGAGAATAACAAACGTCATTAAATTCTCAACTGAACGTGCGGTGGGATATTTATCCGAGTCAAACCAGCCATTATTTTGCCCAACTACAAAAAGTTGACCCAACGATCATGGATGATTGTAAAGTTATTTATCATGCGTAACGGGCTATATTACCCTAAGAAAAGACTTATGGATTGGGAGTCAAGACTCAGTTAAAAATCCCTGCCTCCCCCTTTTTCCCAACGATTGCAAAACCTGATATATAAAAACTACAAAGAGCTTACAATCCCTAAAAATTAGAGAAACTCTTTGGAATTATCTCGCTCTACATTTGTGCACTGTGCATTTTCATTTTAGATGTACACTTTTTTCATAAATCAAAACTTTGAGTTTTCGCTCTCCCTTCATCCCGTAAACCAAAAAGGCAAACAGATCACAACAAAATGAAAATTTTAGAATTCATGTACGGAAAAAAATTTAAAACAATAACAAATGTAAGTAAAGAAAATTTATTCACACACCACAAATGAACACAAAAGTTTTGTTGTCCAAGTTTGGGAAATTCTACTAGTTCAACCCTAACAGCTTGGAATTTTATCAGAAAGAGATTTCCTCCACACATGCTTAAAAAATGGATTTGCATGTTTTAAACATGTTAAAGAAGCAAATCACCTATGGACCCATAGCTTTTGAAGATAATAACAAACGCTCATTAAATTCTCAACTGAACGTGCGGTGGGATATTTACCCAAGTCAAACAAGCCATTATTTTGCCCATCTACAAAAAGCTGACCCAACGATAATGGATGATTGTAAATTGATTTATCATGTGTAACAGGCTATATTACCACAATAAATGACATATGGATTGCGAGTCAAGACTCAGTTAAAAATCCCTGCTTCCCCCTTTTTCCCGACGATTGCAAAACCTAATATATAAAAACTAAGAAGTGCTTACAATCCCTAAAAATTATAGAAACTCTTAAGAATTATCTCTCTCTACATTTGTACATTGTGCATTTCCATTCTACATGTACTCTTTTTTCTTAAAACAAAACTTTGAGTTTTCGCTCTCCCTTCATCCCGTAAAACAAAAAGGCAAATACATCACAACAAAATAAAAATTTTGGAGTTCAAGTACGGAAAAAATTTAAAACAATAACAAATCTAGGTAAAGAAAATTTATTCACACACCACAAATGAACAAAAAAGTTTTGTTGTCCAAGTTTGGGAAATTCCACTAGTCCAATCCCAACAGCTTGGAATTTTATAGGAAAGAGATTTCCTCCACACATGCGTTAAAAATTGATATGCATGTCTTAAACATGTTAAAGATGCAAATCACCTAAAGATTTTGAAGAGAATAACAAACGTCATTAAATTCTCAACTGAACGTGCGGTGGGATATTTACCCGAGTCAAACAAGCCATTATTTTGCCCATCTACAAAAAGCCGACTTAACGATCATGGATGGTTGTAAAGTGATTTATCATGAGTAACGGGCTATATTACCCTAAAAAATGACTTATGGATTGGGAGTCAAGACTCAGTTAAAAATCCATGCCTCCCCCTTTTTCCCGACGATTGCAAAACCTGATACATAAAGACTAAGAAGAGCTTACAATCCCTAAAAACTAATGAAAGACTTTGGAATTATCTCGCTCTAAATTTGTGCACTGTGCATTTTCATTTTAGATATAGACTTTTTTTATAAATCAAAACTTTGAGTTTTCGCTCTTCCTTCATCCCGTAAACCGAAAAGGCAAATAGATCACAACAAAATGAAAATTTTAGAATTCATGTACGGAAAAAAATTTAAAACAATAACAAATGTAAGTAAAGAAAATTTATTCACACACCACAAATGAACACAAAAGTTTTGTTCTCCAAGTTTGGGAAATTCTACTAGTTCAAACCTAACAGCTTGGAATTTTATAAGAAAGAGATTTCTGCCACACATGCTTAAAAAATGGATTTGCATGTTTTAAACATGTTAAAGAAGCAAATTACCTATGGACCCATAGCTTTTGAAGATAACAACAAACGCTCATTAAATTCTCAACTGAACGTGCGGTGGGATATTTACCCGAGTCAAACAAGCCATTATTTTGCCCATCTACAAAAAGCTGACCCAACGATCATGGATGATTGTAAAGTGATTTATCATGCGTAACGGGCTATATTACCACAATAAATGACATATGGATTGCGAGTCAAGACTCAGTTAAAAATCCCTGCTTCCCCCTTTTTCCCGACGATTGCAAAACCTGATATATAAAAACTAAGAAGAGCTTACAATCCCTAAAAATTAAACAAACTCTTTGGAATTATCTCTCTCTACATTTGTACATTTTGCATTTCCATTCTACATGTACTCTTTTTTCTTAAAACAAAACTCTGAGTTTTCGCTCTCCCTTCATCCCATAAACCAAAAAGGCAAATAAATCACAACAAAATGAAAATTTCGGAGTTCAAGTACGGAAAAAATTTAAAACAATAAAAAATCTAGGTAAAGAAAATTTATTCACACACACAAATGAACACAAAAGTATTGTTGTCCAAGTTTGGGAAATTCCACTAGTTCCACCCCAACAGCTTGGAATTTTATAAGAAAGAGATTTCCTTCACACATGCTTAAAAAAAGGATTTGTATGTTTTAAACATGTTAAAGATGTAAATCACCTATGGACCCATAGGTTTTCAAGAGAATAACAAACGTCATTAAATTCTCAACTGAACTTGCGGTGGGATATTTACCCGAGTCAAACAAGCCATTATTTTGCCCATCTACAAAAAGGTGACCCAACGATCATGGATGATTGTAAAGTGATTTATCATGCGTAACGGGCTATATTACCCTAAGAAATGACATATGGATTGGGAGTCAAGACTCAGTTAAAAATCCCTGCCTCCCCTTTTTTCCCGACGATTGCAAAACCCGATATATAAAAACTAAGAAGAGCTTACAATCCCTAAAAATTATAGAAACTCTTTGGAATTATCTCGCTCTACATTTGTGCACTGTGCATTTTCATTGTAGATGTACACTTTTTTCATAAATCAAAACTTTGAGTTTTCGCTCTCCCTTCATCCAGTAAACCAAAAAGGCAAACAGATCACAACAAAATGAAAATTTTAGAATTCATGTACGGAAAAAAATTTAAAACAATAACAAATCTAGGTAAAGAAAATTTATTCACACACCACAAATGAACACAAAAGTTTTGTTGTCCAAGTTTGGGAAATTCCACTAGTTCAACCCCAACAGCTTGGAATTTTATAAGAAAGAGCTTTCCTCCACACATGCTTAAAAAATGGATTTGCATGTTTTAAACATGTTAAAGATGCAAATCACCTATGGACCCATAGTTTTTGAAGAGAATAACACACATCATTAAATTCTCAACTGAACGTGCGGTGGGATATTTACCCGAGTCAAACAAGCCATTATTTTACCCATCTACAAAAACTTGACTTAGCGATCATGGATGTTTGTAAAGTGATTTATCATGAGTAACGGGCTATATTACCCTAAGAAATGACTTATGGATTGGGAGTCAAGACTTAGTTAAAAATCCCTGCCTCCTCCTATTTCCCGACGATTGCAAAACCTAATATATAAAAACTAAGAAGAGCTTACAATCCCTAAAAATTATAGAAACTCTTTGGAATTATCTCGCTCAACATTTGAGCAGTGTGCATTTTCATTTTAGATGTACACTTTTTTCATAAATCAAAACTTTGAGTTTTCACTCTCCCTTGATCCCGTAAAGAAAAAAGGCAAACAGATCACAACAAAATGAAAATTTTAGAATTCATGTACGGAAAAAAATTTAAAACAATAACAAATGTAAGTAAAGAAAATTTATTCACACAACACAAATGAACACAAAAGTTTTGTTGTCCAAGTTTCGGAAATTCAACTAGTTCAACCTTAACAGCTGGGAATTTTCTAAGAAAGAGATTTCATCCACACATGCTTAAAAAATGGATTTGCATGTTTTAAACATGTTAAAGAAGCAAATCACGTATGGACCCATAGGTTTTGAAGAGAATAACAAACGCTCATTAAATTCTCAACTGAACGTGCGGTGGGATATTTACCCGAGTCAAACAAGCCATTATTTTGCCCATCTACAAAAAGCTGACCCAACGATCATGGATGATTGTAATGTGATTTATCATGCGTAACGGGCTATATTACCCTAAGAAATGACTTATGGATATGGAGTCAAGACTCAGTTAAAAATCCCTGCCTCCCCCTTTTTCCCGATGATTGCAAAACCTGATACATAAAATCTAAGAAGAGCTTACAATCCCTAAAAATTATAGAAACTCTTTGGAATTATCTCGCTCAACATTTGTGCACTGTGCTTTTTCATTTTAGATGTACACTTTTTACATAAATCAAAACTTTGAGTTTTCACTCTCCCTTGATCCCGTAAACAAAAAACGCAAACAGATCACCAGAAAATGAAAATTTTAGAATTCATGTACGGAAAAAAATTTAAAACAATAACAAATGTAAGTAAAAAAAATTTATTCACACACCACAAATGAACACAAAAGTTTTGTTGTCCAAGTTTGGGAAATTCCACAAGTTCAACCCCAACAGCTTGGAATTTTATTGGAAAGAGATTTCCTCCACGCATGCTCTAAAAATGGATATACATGTTTTAAACATGTTAAAGATGCAAATCACCTATGGATCCAAAGCTTTTGAAGAGAATAACAAACGCTCATTATATTCTAAACTGAACAAGCGATGGGATATTTACCTGAGTCAAACAAGCCATTATTTTGCCCATCTACAAAAAGCTGACCCAACGATCATGGATGATTGTAAAGTGATTTATCATGCATAACGGGCTATATTACCCTAAGAAATGACATATTGATTGGGAGTCAAGACTTAGTTAAAAATCCCTGCCAACCCCTCTTTCCCGACGATTGGAAAACCTAATATATAAAAACTAAGAAGAGCTTACAGTCCCTAAAAATTATTGAAACTCTTTTGAATTATCTCGCTCAACATTTGAGCATTGTGCATTTTCATTTTAGATGTACACTTTTTTCATAAATCAAAACTTTGAGTTTTCGCTCTCCCTTCATCCAGTAAACCAAAAAGGCAAACAGATCACAACAAAATGAAAATTTTAGAATTCATGTACGGAAAAAAATTTAAAACAATAACAAATCTAGGTAAAGAAAATTTATTCACACACCACAAATGAACACAAAAGTTTTGTTGTCCAAGTTTGCGAAATTCCACTAGTTCAACCCCAACAGCTTGGAATTTTATAAGAAAGAGATTTCCTCCACACATGCTTAAAAAATGGATTTGCATGTTTTAAACATGTTAAAGATGCAAATCACTTATGGACCCATAGGTTTTGAAGTGAATAACACACATCATTAAATTCTCAAGTGAACGTGCGGTGGGATATTTACCCGAGTCAAACAAGCCATTATTTTGCCCATCTACAAAAAGTTGACTTAGCGATCATGGATGATTGTAAAGTGATTTATCATGAGTAACGGGCTATATTACCCTAAGAAATGACTTATGGATTGGGAGTCAAGACTTAGTTAAAAATCCCTGCTTCCCCCTTTTTCCCGACGATTGCAAAACCTAATATATAAAAACTAAGAAGAGCTTACAATCCCTAAAAATTATAGAAACTCTTTGGAATTATCTCGCTCAACATTTGTACACTGTGCATTTTCATTTTAGATGTACACTTTTTTCATAAATCAAAACTTTGAGTTTTCACTCTCCCTTGATCCCGTAAAGAAAAAAGGCAAACAGATCACAACAAAATGAAAATTTTAGAATTCATGTACGGAAAAAAATTTAAAACAATAACAAATGTAAGTAAAGAAAATTTATTCACACACCACAAATGAACACAAAAGTTTTGTTGTCCAAGTTTCGGAAATTCAACTAGTTCAACCTTAACAGCTGGGAATTTTTTAAGAAAGAGATTTCATCCACACATGCTTAAAAAATGGATTTGCATGTTTTAAACATGTTAAAGAAGCAAATCACGTATGGACCCATAGGTTTTGAAGAGAATAACAAACGCTCACTAAATTCTCAACTGAACGTGCGGTGGGATATTTACCCGAATCAAACAAGCCATTATTTTGCCCATCTACAAAAAGCTGACCCAACGATCATGGATGATTGTAATGTGATTTATCATGCGTAACGGGCTATATTACCCTAAGAAATGACATATTGATTGGGAGTCAAGACTTAGTTAAAAATCCCTACCAACCCCTCTTTCCCGACGATTGCAAAACCTGATATATAAAAACTAAGAAGAGCTTACAATCCCTAAAAATTATTGAAACTCTTTTGAATTATCTCGCTCACCATTTGAGCACTGTGCATTTTCATTTTAGATGTACACTTTTTTCATAAATCAAAACTTTGAGTTTTCGCTCTTCCTTTATCCCGTAAACCAAAAAGGCAAATAGATCACAACAAAATGAAAATTTTAGAGTTCATGTACGGAAAAAATTTAAAACAATAACAAATGTAAGAAAAGAAAATTTATTCACACACCACAAATGAACACAAAAGTTTTGTTGTCCAAGTTTGGGAAATTCTACTAGTTCAACCCCAACAACTTGGAATTTTAAAGGAAAGAGATTTCCTCCACACATGCTTTAAAAATGGATATGCATGTTTTAAACATGTTAAAGATGCAAATCACCTATGGATCCATAACTTTTAAAGAGAATAACAAACACTCATTAAATTCTCAACTGAACGTGCGGTGGGATTTTTACCCGAGTCAAACAAGCCATTATTTTGCCCATCTACAAAAAGCTGACCCAACGATCATGGATGATTGTAAAGTGATTTATCATGCGTAACGGGCTATATTACCACAATAAATGACATATGGATTGCGAGTCAAGACTCAGTTAAAAATCCCTCCTTCCCCCTTTTTCCCGACAATTGCAAAACCTGATATATAAAAACTAAGAAGAGCTTACAATCCCTAAAAATTATAGAAACTCTTTGGAATTATCTCTCTCTACATTTGTGCATTGTGCATTTCCATACTACATGTACTCTTTTTTCTTAAAACAAAACTTTGAGTTTTCGCTCTTCCTTCATCCCGTAAACCAAAAAGGCAAATAGATCACAGCAAAATGAAAATTTTGGAGTTCAAGTACGGAAAAAATTTAAAACAATAACAAATGTAAGTAAAGAAAATTTATTCACACATGACAAAGGAACACAAAAGTTTTGTTGTACAAGTTTGGGAAATTCCACTAGTTCAACCCCAACAGCTTGAATTTTATAGGAAAGAGATTTCCTTCACACATGCTTTAAAAATGGATATGCATGTTTTAAACATGTTAAAGAGCAAATCACCTATGGATCCATAACTTTTAAAGAGAATAACAAACACTCATTAAATTCTCAACTGAACGTGCGGTGGGATTTTTACCCGAGTCAAACAAGCCATTATTTTGCCCATCTACAAAAAGCTGACCCAACGATCATGGATGATTGTAAAGTGATTTATCATGCGTAACGGGCTATATTACCACAATAAATGACATATGGATTGCGAGTCAAGACTCAGTTAAAAATCCCTCCTTCCCCCTTTTTCCCGACAATTGCAAAACCTGATATATAAAAACTAAGAAGAGCTTACAATCCCTAAAAATTATAGAAACTCTTTGGAATTATCTCTCTCTACATTTGTGCATTGTGCATTTCCATTCTACATGTACTCTTTTTTCTTAAAACAAAACTTTGAGTTTTCGCTCTTCCTTCATCCCGTAAACCAAAAAGGCAAATAGATCACAGCAAAATGAAAATTTTGGAGTTCAAGTACGGAAAAAATTTAAAACAATAACAAATGTAAGTAAAGAAAATTTATTCACACATGACAAAGGAACACAAAAGTTTTGTTGTACAAGTTTGGGAAATTCCACTAGTTCCACCCCAACAGCTTGGAATTTTACGGGAAAGAGATTTCCTCCGCACATGCTTTAAAAATGGATTGGCATTTTTTAAACACGTTAAAGATGCAAATCACCTATGGATCCATAGCTTTTGAAGAGAATAACAAACGCTCATTAAATTCGCAACTGAATGTGCGATGGATATTTACCCGAGTCAAACAAGCCATTATTTTTCCCATCTACAAAAAGCTGACCCAACGATCATGGATCATTGTAATGTGATTTATCATGCGTAACGGGTTATATTACCCTAAGAAAATACTTATGGATTGGGAGTCAAGACTCAGTTAAAAATCCCTGCCTCCCCCTTTTTCCGGACGATTGCAAAACCTGATATATAGAAACTAAGCAGAGCTTACAATCCCTAAAAATATAGAAACTCTTTGGAATTATCTTGCTCTACATTTGTGCACTGTGCATTTTTATTTTAGATGTACACTTTTTTCATAAATCAAACCTTTGAGTTTTCGCTTTCCTTTCATCCCGCAAACCAAAAAGGCAAATAGATCACAACAAAATGAAAATTTTGGAGTTCAACTACGGAAAAAATTTAAAACAATAAGAAATGTAAGTAAACAAAATTTATTCAAACACCACAAATGAACACAAAAGTTTTCTTGTCCAAGTTTGGGAAATTCCGCTAGTTCAACCCTAACAGCTTGGAATTTTATAAGAAAGAGATTTCCTGCACACATGCTTAAAATATGGATTTGCATGTTTTAAACATGTTAAAGATGAAAATAACCTATGGATCCATACCTTTTAAAGAGAATAACAAACGCTCATTAAATTCTCAAGTGAACGTGCGGTGGGATATTAGCCCGAGTCAAACAAGCCATTATTTTGCCCATCTATAAAAAGCTGACCCAACGATCTTGGTTGATTGTAAAGTGATTTATCATGCGTAACGGTCTATATTACCCTAATAATTAACATATGGATTGGAAGTCAAGACTCAGTTAAAAATCCATGCCTCCCCCTTTTTCCCGACGACTGCGAAACCTGATATATAAAAACTAAGAAGAGCTTACAATCCCTAAAAATTACAGAAACTCTTTGGAATTATCTCTCTATACATTTGAGCATTGTGCATTTCCATTCTACATGTACTCTTTTTTCTTAAAACAAAAATTTGAGTTTTCGCTATCCCTACATCCCGTAAACGAAAAAGGCGAATAGATCACAACAAAATGAAAATTTTGGAGTTCAAGGAAAAAATTTTAAAAAATAACAAATGTAAGTAAAGAAAATTTTTTCACACACCACAAATGAACACAAAATTTTTGTGGTCCAAGTTTGGGAAATTCCACTAGTTCAACCCCAACAGCTTTGAATTTTATAAGAAAGATTTCCTCCACACATGCTTAAAAAATGGATTTGCATGTTTTAAACATGTTAAAGATGCAAATCACCTATGGACCCATAGGTTTTGAAGATAATAACAAATGGTCATTATATTCTCAACTGAACGTGCGGTGGGATATTTACCCGAGTCAAACAAGCCATTATTTTGCCCATCTAAAAAAAGCTGACCCAACGATCATGGATGATTGTAAAGTGATTTATCATGCGTAACGGGCTATATACCCTAAGAAATGACTTATGGATTGGGAGTCAAGACTCAGTTAAAAATCCCTGCCTCCCTCTTTTTCCCGTCGATTGGAAAACCTGATATATAAAAAGTAAGAAGAGCTTACAATCCCTAAAAATTACAGAAACTCTTTGGAAATATCTCACTGTACATTTGTGTACTGTGCCTTTTTATTTTTGATGTACACTTTTTTCATAAATCAAAATTTGAGTTTTCGCTCTCCCTTCATCCCGTAAACCAAAAAGGCAAATAGATTACAACAAAATGAAAATTTTAGAGTTCATGTATGGAAAAAAAATTAAAAAAATAACAAATGTAAGAAAAGAAAATTTATTCACACACCACAAATGAACCCAAAAGTTTTGTTGTCCAAGTTTGGGAAATTCCACTAGTACAACCCTAACAGCTTGGAATTTTATTGGAAAGAGATTTCCTCCACACATGCTTTAAAAATGGATTTGCATGTTTTAAACATGTTAAAGATGAAAATCACCTATGGATCCAAAGCTTTTTAAGAGAATAACAAACACGCATTAAATTCTCAACTGAACGTGCGGTGGGATATTTACCCGAGTCAAACAAGCCATTATTTTGCCAATCTACAAAAAGCTGACTTAACAATCATGGATGATTGTAAAGTGATTTATCATGCGTAATGGGCTATATTACCCTAAGAATTGACTTATGGATTGGGATTCAAGAATCAGTTAAAAATCCCTACCTCCCCCTTTTTCCCGATGATTGCAAAACCTGATATATAAAAACTAAGAAGAGCTTACAATCCATTAAAATTAAATAAACTCTTTGGAATTATGTCGCTCTACATTTGTGCACTGTGCATTTTCATTTTAGATGTACACTTTTTTCATAAATCAAAACTTTGAGTTTTTGCTCTCCCTTCATCCCGTAAACCAAAAAGGCAAATAGTTCACAACAAAATGAAAATTTTCAAATTCATGTACGGAAAAAAAAATTAAAACAATAACAAATGTAAGTAAAGAAAATTTATTCACACACCACAAATGAACACAAAAGTTTTGTTGTCCATGTTTTGGAAATTCCACTAGTTCAACCCTAACAGCTTGGAATTTTATAAGAAAGATATTTCCTCCTCCAATGCTTTAAAAATGGATATGCATGTTTTAAACATGTTAAAGATGCAAATCACCTATGGATCCAAAGATTTTGAAGAGAATAACAAACGTCATTAAATTCTGAACTGAACATGCGGTGGCATATTTACCCGAGTCAAACAAGCCATTATTTTGCCCATCTACAAAAAGTTGACTTAACGATCATGGATGATAGTAAAGTGATTTATCATGAGTAACAGGCTATATTACCTTAAAAACGACTTATGGATTGGGAGTCAAGACTCAGTTAAAAATCCCTGCCTCCCCCTTTTTCCTGACGATTGCAAAACCTGATATATAAAAACTAAGAAGAAGTTACAATCCCTAAAAATTACTGAAACTCATTGGAATTATCTCGCTCTACATTTTTGCACTGTGCATTTTCATTTTAGATGTAGACTTTTTTCATAAATCAAAACTTTGAGTTTTCGCTCTGCCTTCATCCCGTAAACCAAAAAGGCAAATAGATCACAACAAAATGAAAATTTTGGAGTTCAAGTGCGGAAAAAATTTAAAACAATAACAAATGTAAGTAAAGAAAATTTATTCACACATGACAAATGAACACAAAAGTTTTGTTGTACAAGTTTGGGAAATTCCACTAGTTCAACCCCAACACATTGGAATTTTATTAGAAAGAGATTTCCTCCACACATGCTTTAAAAATGGATTTGCATGTTTTAAACATGTTCAAGATGCAAATCCCCTATGGATCCATAGCTTTTGAAGAGAATAACAAATGCTCATTAAATTCACAACTGAATGTGCGATGGGTATTTACCCAAGTCAAACAAGCCATTATTTTGCCCATCTACAAAAAGCTGACCCAACGATCATGGATGATTGTAATGTGATTTATCATGCGTAACGGGCTATATTACCCTAAGAAATTACTTATGGATTGGGAGTCAAGACTCAGTTAAAAATCCCTGCCTCCCCCTTTTTCCCGACTATTGCAAAACCTGATATATAAAAACTAAGAAGAGCTTACAAGCCCTAAAAAGTATAGAAACTCTTTGGAATTATCTCGCTCTACATTTGTTCACTGTGCATTTTCATTTTAGATGTACACTTTTTTCATAAATCAAAACTTTGAGTTTTCGCTCTCCCTCCATCCTGTAAACCAAAAAGGCAAATTGATCACAACAAAATGAAAATTTTAGAATTCATGTACGGAAAAAAATTTAAAATAATAACAAATGTAAGTAAAGAAAATTTATTCACACACCACAAATGAACACAAAAGTTTTGTTGTCCAAGTTTGGGAAATTCCACTAGTTCAACCCTAACAGCTTGGAATTTTATAAGAAAGAGATTTCCTCCACACATGCTTAAAACAAGGATTTGCATGTTTTAAACATGTTAAAGATTCAAATCACCTATGGATCCATAGCTTTAGAAGAGAATAAGAAACGCTCATTAAATTCTCAAGTGAACGTGCAGTGGGATATTTACTCGAGTCAAACAAGCCATTATTTTGCCCATCTACAAATAGCTGACCCAACGATCATGGATGATTGTAAAGTGATTTATCATGCGTAACAGGCTATATTACCACAATAAATGACATATGGATTGGGAGTCAAGACTCAGTCAAAAATCCCTGCGTCCCCCTTTTTCCCGACGATTGCAAAACCTGATATATAAAATCTAAGAAGAGCTAATCCTTAAAAATTATAGAAACTCTCTGGAATTATCTCTCTCTACATTTCTGCATTGTCCATTTCCATTCTACATGTACTCTTTTTTCTTAAAACAAAACATTGAGTTTTCGATCTCCTGTCATCCAGTAAACCAAAAAGGCAAATAGATCACAACAAAATGAAAATTTTGGAGTTCAAGTACAGAAAAAATTTAAAACAATAAAAAATGTAAGGAAAGAAAATTTATTCCCACACGACAAATGAACACAAAAGTTTTGTTGTACAAGTTTGGGAAATTCCACTAGTTCAACCCCAACAGCTTGAATTTTATAGGAAAGAGATTTCCTTCACACATGCTTTAAAAATGGATTTGCATGTTTTAAACATGTTAAAGATGCAAATCACCTATGGATCCTTAGCTTTTGAAGAGAATAACAAACGCTCATTACATTCGCAACTTAATGTGCGATGGATATTTACCCGAGTCAAACAAGCCATTATTTTGCCCATCTACAAAAAGCTGACCTAACGATCATGGATGATTGTAATGTGATTTATCATGCGTAACGGGCTATATTACCCTAAGAAATTACTTATGGATTGGGTGTCAAGGCTCAGTTAAAAATCCCAGCCTCCCCCTTTTTCCCGGCTATTGCAGAACCTGAGATATAAAAACCTAGAAGAGCTTACAAGCCCTAAAAAGTACAGAAACTCTTTGGAATTATCTCGATCTACATTTTTACACTGTGCATTTTCATTTTAGCTGTACACTTTTTACATAAATAAAAACATTGAGTTTTCGCTCTCCCTTCATCCCGTAAACCAAAAAGGCAAATAGATCACAACAAAATAAAAACTTTAGAGTTCAGGTACGGAAAAAAATTTAAAACAATAACAAATGTACGTAAAGAAAATTTATTCACACACCACAAATGAACACAAAAGTTTAGTTGTCCAAGTTATGGAATTTCCACTAGTTCAACCCTAACAGCTTGGAATTTTATAAGAAAGAGATTTCCTCCACACATGCTTAAAAAAAGGATTTGCATGTTTTAAACATGTTAAAGATGCAAATCACCTATGGATCCATAGCTTTTGAAGAGAATAACAAACGCTTATTAAATTCTCAACTGAACGTGCGGTGGGATATTTACCCGAGTCAAACAAGCCATTATTTTGCCCATCTACAAAAAGTTGACCCAACGATCATGGATGATTGTAAAGTGATTTATCATGCATAACGGGCTATATTACCCTACGAAATGATATATGGATTGGGAGTCAAGACTCAGTTAAAAATCCCTGCCTCCCCCTTTTTCCCGACAATTCCAAAACCTGATATATAAAAACTAAGAAAAGCTTACAATCCCTAAAAATTACAGAAACTCTTTGGAATTATCTCGCTCCACATTTGTGCACTGTGCATTTTCATTTCAGATGTACACATTTTTCATAAATCAAAACTTTGAGTTTTCCCTCTGCCTTCATCCCATAAACCTAAAAGGCAAATAGATCACAACAAAATGAAACTTTTAGAGTTCATGTACGGAAAAAAATTTAAAACAATAAGAAATGTAAGTAAAGAAAATTTATTCACACCACAAATGAACACAAAACTTTTGTTGTCCAAGTTTGGGAAATTCCACTAGTTCAACCCTAACAGCTTGGAATTTTGTAAGAAAGAGATTTCCTCCACACATGCTTAAAAAATGGATTTGCATGTTTTAAACATGTTAAAGATGCAAATCACCTATGGATCCAAAGCTTTTTAAGAGAATAACAAACGCTCATTAAATTCTCAAGTGAACGTGCGGTGGGATATTTACCCAAGTCAAACAAACCATTATTTTGCCCATCTACAAAAAGCTGACCCAACGATCATGGATGATTGTAATGTGATTTATCATGCATAACTGGCTATATTACCCTAATAAATGACTTATGGATTGGGAGTCATGACACAGTTAAAAATCCCTGCCTCCCCCTTTTTTCCAACGATTGCAAAACCTGATATATAAAAACTAAGAAGAGCTTAAAATCCCTAAAAATTACAGAAACTGTTTGGAATTATCTTTCTCTACGTTTGTGCATTGTGCATTTCCAATTTACATGTACTCTTTTTTCTTAAAACAATACGTTGAGTTTTCACTCTCCCTTCATCCCGTAAACCAAAGAGGCAAATAGATTACCACAAAATGAAAATTTTAGAGTTCATGTATAGAAAAAAATTTAAAACAATAACAAATGTAAGTAAAGAAAATTTATTCACACAACTCAAATGAACACAAATGTTTTGTTTACCAAGTTTGGGAAATTCCACTAGTTCAGCCACAACTTGGAATTTTGTAAGAAAGAGATTTCCTCCACACAAGCTTAAAAATGGATTTGCATGTTTTAAACATGTTAAAGGTTCAAATCACCTATGGATCCATAGGTTTTGAAGGGAATAACAAACGCTCATTAAATTCTCCACTGAACGTACGGTGGGATATTTACCCGAGTCAAACAAGCCGTTATTTTGCCCATCTACAAAAAGCTGACCCAACGATCATGGATGATTGTAAAGTGGTTTATCATGCGTAACAGGCCATATTACCCCAATAATTCCCTTATGCATTGGGAGTCATGACATAGTTAAAAATCCCTGGCTCCCCCTTTTTCCCGAAGATTGCAAACCTGATATATTAAAACTAAGAAGAGCTTACAATTCCTAAAAATTACAGAAACTCTTCGGAATTTTCTCTCTCTACGTTTGTGCATTGTGCATTTCCATTCTACATGTTCACTTTTTTCTTAAAAAAAACTTTTAGTTTTCACTCTACCTTCATCCAGTAAACCAAAAAGGCAAATAGATCACAACAAAATGAAAATTTTGGAGTTCAAGTACAGAAAAAATTTAAAACAGTAACAAATGTAAGTAAAGAAAATTTATTCACACACCACAAATGAAATCAAAACTTTTGTTGTCCAAGTTTGGGAAATTCCACTATTTCAACCCCAACAGCTTGGAATTTTATAGGAAAGAGATTTCCTCCACACATGCTTTAAAAATGGATATGCATGTTTTAAACATGTTAAAGATGCAAATCACCTATGGATCCAAAGCTTTTGTAGAGAATAACAAACCCTCATTAAATTCTCAACTGAACGTGAGGTGGATATTTACCCGAGTCAAACAAGCCATTATTTTGCCCATCTACAAAAAGCTGACCCAACGATCATGGACGATTGTAAAGTGATTTATCATGCGTAACGGGCTATATTAACCTAAGAAATGACTTATGGATTGGGAGTCAAGACTCAGTTAAAAATCCCTGCCTCCCCTTTTTCCCGACGATTGCAAAACCTGATATATAAAAACTAAGAACAGCATACAATCCCAAAAAATTACAGAAACTCTTTGGAATTATCTCGCTCTACATTTCTGCACTGTGCATTTTCATTTTTGATGTACACATTTTTCATAAATCAAAACTTTGACTTTTCGCTCTCCCTTCATCCTGAAAACCAAAAAGGTAAATAGATCACTACAAAATGAAAATTTTAGAGTTCAGGTACAGAAAAAAATTTAAAACAATAACTAATGCAAGTAAAGAAAATTTATTCACACACCACAAATGAACACAAAAGTTTTTTTGTCCATGTTTGGGAAATTCCGCAAGTTCAACCCTAACAGCTTGGAATTTTATAAGAAAGAGATTTCCTCCACACACGCTTAAAAAATGGATTTGCATGTTTTAAACCAGTTAAAGATGCAAATCACCTATGGATACAAAGCTTTTGAAGAGAATAACAAACGCTCAATAAATTCTCAACTGAATGTGCGGTGGGATATTTACCCGAGTCAAACAAGCCATTATTTTGCCCATATACAAAAAGCTGACCCAACAATCATGGATGATTGTAAAGTGATTTATCATGCGTAACGGGCTATATTAGCCTAAGAAATGACTTATGGATTGGAAGTTAAGACTCAGTTAAAAATCCCTAGCTTTCCCTTTTTCCCGACGATTGCATAACCTGATATATAAAAACTAAGAAGAGCTTACAATCCCAAAAAATTACAGAAACTCTTTGGAATTATCTCTCTCTACATTTGTGCATTGTGCATTTCCATTCTACATGTACTCTTTTTTCTTAAAACAAAAATTTGAGTTTTCCCTCTCCCTTCATCCTATAAACCAAAAAGGCAAATAGATCACAACAAAATGAAAATTTTAGAGTTCTAGTACGGAAAAAATTTATAACAATAACAAATGTAAGTAAAGAAAATTTATTCACGCACCACAAATGAAATCAAAAGTTTTGTTGTCCAAGTTTGGGAAATTCGACTACTTCAACCCCAACAACTTGGAAATTTATAGGAAAGAGATTTCCTCCACACATGCTTTAAAAATGGATATGTATGTTTTAAACATGTTGAAGATGCAAATCACCTATGGATCCAAAGCTTTTGAAGAGAATAACAAACGCTCATTAAATTCTCAACTGAACGTGCGGTGGATATTTACCCGAGTAAAACAGGCCATTATTTTGCCCATCTACAAAAAGCTGACCCAACGATCAAGGATGATTGTAAAGTTATTTATCATGCGTAACGGGCTATATTACCCTAAGAAATGACTTATGGATTGGGAGTCTAGACTCTGTTAAAAATCCCTGCCTCCCCCTTTTTCATGACGATTGCAAAACCTGATATATAAAAACTAAGAAGAGCTTACAATCCCTAAAAATTACAGAAACTTTTTGGAATTATGTCGCTCTACATTAGTGCCCTATGCATTTTCATTTTAGATGTATACTTTTTTCATAAATCAAAACTTTGAGTTTTCACTCTCCCTTCATCCCGTAAACCAAAAAGGCAAATAGATCACAACAAAATGAAAATTTTAGAGTTCATGTACGGAAAAAAATTGAAAACAAAACAAATGTAAGTAAAGAAAATTTATTCAAACACCACAAATGAACACAAAAGTTTTGTTGTCCAAGTTTGGGAAATTCCACTAGTTCAACCCTAACAGCTTGGAATTTTATAAGAAAGAGATTTCCTCAACACATGCTTTAAAAATGGATTTGCATATTTTAAACATGTCAAAGATGCAAATCACCTATGCATCCAAAGCTTTTGAAGAGAACAACAAACGCTCATTAAATTCTCAAGTGTACGTGTGGTGGGATATTTACCCGAGTCAAACAAGCCATTATTTTGCCCATCTACAAAAAGGTGACCCAACGATCATGGATGATTGTAAAGTGATTTATCATGCATACCGGCTATATTACCCTAAGAAATGACTTATGGATCTGGAGTCAAGGTTCAGTTAAAAATCCTTGCCTCCGCCTTTTTCCCGACGATTGCAAAACCTGATATATAAAAACTAAGAAGAGCTTACAATCCCTAAAGTTTACAGAAACTCTTTGGAATTATCTCACTCTACATTAGTGCACTGTGCATTTTTATTTTAGATGTACACTTTTTTCATAAATCAAAACTTTGAGTTTTCGCTCTCCCTTCATCCCGTAAACCAAAAAGGCAAATAGATCACAACAAAATGAAACTTTTGGAGTTCAAATAAGGAAAAAATTTAAAACAATAAAAAATGTAAGTAAAGAAAATTTATTCACACACCACAAATGAACACAAAAGTGTTGTTGTCCATGTTTGGGAAATTCCACTAGTTCAACACCAACAACTTGGAATTTTATAAGAAAGTGATTTCCAACACATATGCTTTAAAAATGGATATCTATGTTTTAAACATGTTAAAGATGCAAATCACCTATGGATCATAAGCTTTTGAAGAGAATAACAAACGCTCATTAAATTCTCAAGTCAACGTGCGGTGGGATATTTACCCGAGTCAAACAAGCCATTATTTTGCCCATCTACAAAAAGCTGACCCAACGATCATGGATGATTGTAAAGTGATTTATCATGCGTAACAGACTATATTACCCTAAGAAATGACTTATGGATTGGGAGTCAAGACTCAGTTAAAAATCCCTACCTCCCCCTTTTTCCCAACGATTGCAAAACCTCATATATAAAAACTAAGAAGAGCTTACAAACCCTAAAAATTATAGAAACTCTTTGGAATTACCTCGCTCTACATTTGTGCACTGTGCATTTTAATTTTAGATGTACACTTTTTTAATCAATCAAAACTTTGAGTTTTCGCTCTCCCTTCATCCCGTAAACCAAAAAGGCAAATAGATCACAACAAAATGAAAATTTTAGAGTTCATGTACAGAAAAAAATTTAAAACAATAACAAATGTAAGTAAAGGAAATTTTATTCACACACCACAAATGAACACAAAAGTTTTGTTGTCCAAGTTTGGGAAATTCCACTAGTTCAACCCTAACAGCTTGGAATTTTATAAGAAAGAGATTTCCTCCACACATGCTTAAAAAATGGATTTGCATGTTTTAAACATGTTAAAGACGCAAATAACCTATGGATCCATAGCTTTTGAAGAGAATAACAAACGCTCATTAAATTCTCAAGTGAACGTGCGGTGGGATATTTACCCGAGTCAAACAAGCAATTATTTTGCCCATCAACAGAAAGCTGACCCAACCATCATGGATGATTGTAAAGTGATTTATCATGTGTAACAGGCTATATTGCCCTAAGAAATTACTCATGGATTGGGAGTCAAGACTCAGTTAAAAATCCCTGCCTCCCCCTTTTTCCCGACGATTGCAAAACCTGATATATAAAAACTAAGAAGAGCTTTATATCCATATAAATTAAAGAAACTCTTTGGAATTATCTCGCTCTACATTAGTGCACTGTGCATTTTTATTTTAGATGTACACTTTTTTCATAAATCAAAAATTTGTGTTTTCACTCTCCCTTCATCCCGTAAACCAAAAAGGCAAATAGATCACAACAAAATGAAAATTTTGGAGCACAAGTATGGAAAAAAGTTAAAACAATAAAAAATATAACTAAAGAAAATTTATACACACACCACAAATGAACACAAAAGTGTTGTTGTCCATATTTGGGAAATTCCACTAGTTCAACCCCAACAGCTTGGAATTTTATAGGAAAGTGATTTCCTACACACATGCTTTAAAAATGGATATCCATGTTTTAAACATGTTAAAGATGCAAATCACCTATTGATCATAAGCTTTTGAAGAGAATAACAAACGCTCATTAAATTCTCAAGTCAACGTACGGTGGGATATTTACCCGAGTCAAACAAGCCATTATTTTGCCCATCTACAAAATGCTAACCCAACGGTCATTGATGATTGTAAAGTGATCTATCAAGCATAACGGACTATACTACCCTAAGAAAAGACTTATGGATTGGGAGTCAAGACTCAGTTAAAAATCCCTACCTCCCCATTTTTCCCGACGATTGCTAAACGTGATATATAAAAACTAAGAAGAGCTTACAAACCCTAAAAATTATAGAAACTCTTTGGAATTACCTTGCTCTACATTTGTGCACTGTGCATTTTCATTTTAGATGTACACTTTTTTCATAAATCAAAACTTTCAATTTTCGCTCTCCCTTCATCTCGTAAACCAAAAAGGCAAATAGATCACAACAAAATGAAAATTTTAGAGTTCATGTACGGAAAAATATTTAAAACAATAACAAATTTAAGTAAGGAAAATTTATTCACACACCACAAATGAACACAGAAGTTTTGTTGTCCAAGTTTGGGAAATTCCACTAGTTCAACCCAAACAGCTTGGAATTTTATACGAAAGAGATCTCCTCCACACATGCTTAAAAAATGGATTTGCATGTTTTAAACATGTTAAAGATACAAATCACCTATGGATCCATAGCTTTTGAAGAGAATAACAAACGCTCATTAAATTCTCAAGTGAACGTGCGGTGGGATATTTACCCGAGTCAAACAAGCCATTATTTTACCCATCTACAAAAAGCTGACCCAACCATCATGGATGATTGTAAAGTGATTTATCATGCGTAACGGGCTATATTACCCTAATAAATGACTTATTGATTGGGAGTGAAGACTCAGTTAAAAATCCCTGCCTCCCCATTTTTCCCGACGATTGCAAAACGTGATATATAAAAATAAAGAAGAGCTTACAATCCCTAAAAATTACATAAACTCTTTGGAATTATCTCTCTCTACGTTTGTACATTGTGAATTTCCATTCTACATGTACTCTTTTTTCTTATAACAAAACTTTGAGTTTTCGCTCTCCCTTCATCCTGTAAACCAAAAAGGCAAGTAAATCACAACAAAATGAAAATTTTAGAGTTCAAGTATGGAAAAAATTTAAAAAAATAACAAATGTAAGTAAAGAAAATTTTGTCACACAATACAAATGAACACAAAAGTTTTGTTGTCCATGTTTGGGAAATTCCACTAGTTCAACCCCAACAGCTTGGCATTTTATAGGAAAGAGATTTCCTCCACACATGCTTTAAAAATGGATATGCATGTTTTAAACATGTTAAAGATGCAAATCACCTATGGATCCAAAGCTTTTGAAGAGAATAACAAACGCTCATTAAATTCTCAACTGAACGTGCGGTGGATATTTACCCGAGACAAACAAGCCATTATTTTGCCCATCTACAAAAAGCTGACCCAACGATCATTGATGATTGTAAAGTGCTTTATCATGCGTAACGGGCAATATTACCCTAATAAATGACGTATGGATTGGGAGTCAAGACTCAGTTAAAAATCCCTGTCTCCCCCATTTTCCCGACAATTGCAAAACCTGATATATAAAAACTAAGAAGAGCTTACAATCCCTAAAAATTACAGAAACTCTCTGGAATTATATCGCTCTACATTTTTGCACTGTGCATTTTCTTTTTAGATGGACAATTTTTTCATAAATTAAAACTTTGAGTCTTCGCTCTCCCTTCATCCCGTAAACCATAAGGGCAAATAGATCACTACAAAATGAAAATTTAAGAGTTCATGTACGGAAGAAAGTTTAAAACAATAAAAAATGTAAGTAAAGAAAATTTATTCACACACCACAAATGAACACAATAGTTTTGTTGTCCAAGTTTGGGAAATTCAACTAGTCAACCATAACAGCTTGGAATTTTATAAGAAAGAGATTTCCTCCTCAAATTCTTAAAAACGGATTTGCATGTTTTAAAAATGTTAAAGTGGCAAATCACCTTTGGATCCATAGCTTTTGAAGAGAATAACAAACGCTCATTAAATTCCCAAGTGAACATGCGGTGGGATATTTACCCGAGTCAAACAAGCCATTATTTTGCCCATCTACAAAAAGCTGACCCAACGATCATGTATGATTGTAAAGTGATTTATCACGCGTAACGGGCTATATTACCCTAATAAATGACTTATGGAATGGGAGTCAAGGCTCAGTTAAAAATCTCTGCCACCCCCTTTTTCCCGACAATTGCAAAGCCTGATATATAAAAACTAAGGAGAGCTTAGAATTCCTAAAAATTACAGAAACTCCTTGGAACTATCTCTCTCTACGTTTGTGCATTGTGCATTTCCATTCCACATGTACTCTTTTTTCTTGAAACAAAACTTTGAGTTTTCGTTCTTCCTTCATCCTGTCAACCAAAAAGGCAAATGGATTACAACAAAATGAAAATTTTGGAGTCCAAGTACAGAAAAAATTTCAAACAATAACAAATGTAAGTAAAAAAAATTTATTCACATACCTCAAATGAACACAAAAGTTTGGTTATCCAAGTTTGGGAAATTCCACTAGTTCAACTCCAACAGCTTGGAATTTTATAGGAAAAAGATTTCCTCCACACATGCTTTAAAAATGGAAATGCATATTTTAAACATGTTAAAGATGCAAATCACCTATGGATCCAAAGCTTTTGAAGAGAATAACAAACGCTCATTAAATACTCAAATGAACGTGCGGTGGGATATTTACCCGAGTCAAACAAGCCATTATTTTGCCCACCTACAAAAAGCTGACCCAACGATCATGGATGATTGTAAAGTGATTTATCATGCGTAACGGGCTATATTACCCTAAGAAATGACGTATGGATTGGGAGTCAAGACTCAGTTAAAAATCCCTGCCTCCCCCATTTTCCCGACGATTGCGAAACCAGATATATAAAAACTAAGAAAAGCTTACAATCCCTAAAAATTACAAAAACTCTTTGGAATTATCTCGCTCTGCATTTGTGCAATGTGCATTTTCATTTTAGATGTACACTTTTTTCATAAATCAAAACTTCGAGTTTTCGCTCTCCCTTCATCCCGTAAACCAAAAAGGCAAATAGATCACTACAAAATGAAAATTTAGGAGTTCATGTACGGAAAAAAGTTTAAAAAAGTTACAAATGTAAGTAAAGAAAATTTATTCACAAACCACAAATGAACACAAAATTTTTGTTGTCCAAGTTTGGGAAATTCCACTAGTTCAACCCTAACAGCATGGAATTTTATAAGAAAGAGATTTCCTCCACACATCCTTAAAAAATGGATTTGCATGGTTTAAACATGTTAAAGATGCAAATCACCTATGGATCCATAGCTGTTGAAGAGAATAACAAACGCTCATTAAATTCTAAACTGAACGTGCGGTGGGATATTTACCCGAGTCAAACAAGACATTATTTTGCCCATCTACAAAAAGCTGACCCCATGATCATGGATGATTGTAAAGTGATTTACCATGCGTAACGGGCTATATTGCCATAATAAATGACATATGGATTCGGAGTCAAGACTCAGTTAAAAATCCCTGCCTCCCCCTTTTTCCCGACGATTGCAAAACCTGATATATAAAAACTAAGAAGAGCTTACAATCCCTAAAAATTACAGAAACTCTTTGGAATTATCTCGCCCTACTTTAGTGCACTATTTATTTTTATTTTAGATATAGACTTTTTCCATCAATCAAAACTTTGAGTTTTCGCTCTCCCTTCATCCCGTACACCAAACAGGCAAATAGATCACAACAAAATGAAAATATTAGAGTTCATGTACGGAAAAATTTTTAAAACAATAACAAATGTAAGTAAAGAAAATTTATTCACACACCACAAATGAACACAAAAGTTTTGGAGTCCAAGTTTGGGAAATTCCACTAGTTCAACCCCAACTGCTTGGCATTTTATAGGAAAGAGATTTCCTTCACACAAGCTTTAAAAATGGATATGCATGTTTTAAACATGTTAAAGATGCAAATCACCTATGGATCCAAACCTTTTGAAGAGAATAACAAACGCTCATTAAATTCTCAACTGAATGTGCGGTGGGATATTTACCGAAGTCAAACAACCCATTATTTTGCCCATCTACAAAAAGCTGACTCAACAATCAAGGATGATTGTAAAGTGATTTATCATGCGTAACGTGTTATATTACCCTAAGAAATGACATATGGATTGGGAGTCAAGACTCAGTTAAAAATCCCTACCACCCCATTTTTCCCGACAATTGCAAAACCTGATATATAAAAACTCAGAAGAGCTTACAATCCCTAAAAATTACAGAAACCCTTTGGAATTATCTGGCTCTACTTTTGTGCACTATGCATTTTCATTTTAGATGTACACTTTTTTCATAAATCAAAACTTTGAGTTTTCGCTCTCCCTTCATCCCGTAAACCAAAAAGGCAAATAGATCACAACAAATTGAAAATTTTAGAGTTCATCTACGGAAAAAAATTTAAAACAATAACAAATGTAAGTAAAGAAAATTTATTCACACACCACAAATGAACACAAAAGTTTTGGAGTCCAAGTTTGGGAAATTCCACTAGTTCAACCCCAACTGCTTGGCATTTTATAGGAAAGAGATTTCCTTCACACAAGCTTTAAAAATGGATATGCATGTTTTAAACATGTTAAAGATGCAAATCACCTATGGATCCAAACCTTTTGAAGAGAATAACAAACGCTCATTAAATTCTCAACTGAATGTGCGGTGGGATATTTACCGAAGTCAAACAACCCATTATTTTGCCCATCTACAAAAAGCTGACTCAACAATCAAGGATGATTGTAAAGTGATTTATCATGCGTAACGTGTTATATTACCCTAAGAAATGACATATGGATTGGGAGTCAAGACTCAGTTAAAAATCCCTACCACCCCATTTTTCCCGACAATTGCAAAACCTGATATATAAAAACTCAGAAGAGCTTACAATCCCTAAAAATTACAGAAACCCTTTGGAATTATCTGGCTCTACTTTTGTGCACTATGCATTTTCATTTTAGATGTACACTTTTTTCATAAATCAAAACTTTGAGTTTTCGCTCTCCCTTCATCCCGTAAACCAAAAAGGCAAATAGATCACAACAAATTGAAAATTTTAGAGTTCATCTACGGAAAAAAATTTAAAACAATAACAAACGTAAGTAAAGAAAATTTATTCACACACCACAAACGAACACAAAAGTTTTGTTGTCCAAGTTTGGGAAATTCCACTAGTTCAACCCCAATAGCTTGGAATTTTATAGGAAAGAGATTTCCTCCACAAATGCTTTAAAAAAGGATAAGCATGTTTTAAACATGTTAAAGAAGCAAATCACCTATGGATCCAAAGCTTTTGAAGAGAATAACAAACGCTCATTAAATTCTCTACTGAACGTGCGGTGGGATATTTACCCGTGTCAAACATGCCATTATTTTGCCTATCTACAAAAAGCTGACCCAACGATCATGGATGATTGTAAAGTGATTTATCATGCGTAACGGGCTATATTACCCTAATAGATGAGTTATGGATTGGGAATCAAGACTCAGTTAAAAATCCCTGCCTCCCTCTTTTTCCCGACGATTGCAAAACCTGATATATAAAAATTAAGAAGAGCTTACAATCCCTAAAAATTACAGAAACTCTTTGGAATTATCACTCTCTACATTTGGGCATTGTGCATTTATTTTCTACATGTACTCTTTTTTCTTAAAACAAAACTTTGAGTTTTCGCTTTCCCTTCATCCCGTAAACCAAAAAGGCAAATAGATCATAATAAAATGAAAATTTTGGAGTTCAAGTACGGAAAAAATTCAAAACAATACCAATTGTAAGTAAAGAAAATTTATTCACACACCACATATGAACACCAAAGTTTTGTTGTCCAAGTTTGGGAAATTCCATAAGTTCAACCCCATCTACAAAAAGCTGACCCAACGATCATGGATTATTGTAAAGTGATTTATCATGTGTAACTGGCTATATTACCCTAAGATATGACTTATGGATTGGGAGTCAAGACTCAGATAAAAATCCCTGCCTCTCCCTTTTTCCCGACGATTGCAAAACCTGATATATAAAAACTAAGAAGAGCTTACAATCCTTAAAAATTACAAAAACTCTTTGGAATAATCTTGCTCAACATTTGTGCGTTGTGCATTTTCATTTTAGATGCAGACTTTTTTCATTAACCAAAACTTTGAGTTTTCGCTCTCCCTTCATCCCGCAAACCAAAAAGGCAAATAGACCACAACAAAATGAAAATTTTAGAGTTCATGTACGGAAAAAAAATTTAAAACAATAAAAAATGTAAGTAAAGAAAATTTATTCACACACCACAAATGAACACAAAAGTTTTGTTGTCCATGTTTGGGAAATTCCAATAGTTCAACCCTAGCAGCTTGGAATTTTATAAGAAAGAAATTTCCGCCACACATGCTTAAAAAATGGATTTGCATGTTTTAAACATGTTAAAGATGAAAATCACCTATGGATCCATAGCTTTTGAAGAGAATAACAAATGCTCATTAAATTCTCAAGTGAACGTGCGGTGGGATATTTACCTGAGTCAAACAAGCCATTATTTTGCCCATCTACAAAAAGCTCACCCAACGATCATGGATCATTGTAAAGTGATTTATCATGCATAACGGGCTATATTACCCTAATAAATGACTTATGGATTGGGAGTCAAGACTCAGTTAAAAATCCCTGCCTTCCCCTTTTTCCCAACGATTGCAAAACCTGATATATAAAAACTAAGAAGAGCTTACAATCCCTAAAAATTACAGAAACTCTTTGGAATTATCTCGCTCTACATTTGTGCACTGTGCATTTTCATTTTAGATGTACACTTTTTTCATAAATCAAAACTTTGATTTTTCTCTCTCCCTTCATCTCGTAAACCAAAAAGGCAAATAGATCACAAACAAATGAAAATTTTAGAGTTCTTGTACGGAAAAAAATTTAAAACAATCACAAATGTAAGTAAAGAAAATTTATTCTCACACCACAAATGAACACAAAAATTTTTTCGTCCATGTTTTGGAAATTCCACTTGTTCAACCCTAACAGCTTCGAATTTTATAAGAAAGAGATTTCCTCCACACATGCTTAAAAAATGGATTTGCATGTTTTAAACATGTTAAAGATGCAAATCACCTATGGATCCACAACTTTTGAAGAGAATAACAAACGCTCATTAAATTCTCAAGTGAACGTGCAGTGGGATATTTACCCGAGTCAAACAAGCCATTATTTTGCCCATCTACAAAAAGCTGAACCAACGATCATGGATGATTGTAAAGTGATTTACCATGCGTAACGGGCTATATAACCCTACTAAATGACTAATGGATTGGGAGTCAAGAAAAATCCCTGCCTCCCCCTTTTTCCCGACGATTGCAAAACCTAATATATAAAAATTAAGAAGAGATTATAATCCCTAAAAATTACAGAAACTCTTTGGAATTATCACTCTCTACATTTTTTCATTGTGCATTTCAATTCTACATGTACTCTTTTTTCATAAAACAAAACTTTGAGTTTTCGCTCTCCCTTCATCCCGTAAACCAAAAAGGCAAATGGATCACAACAAAATGAAAGTTTTGGAGTTCAAGTACGAAAAAAATTTAAAACAATAACAAATATAAGTAAAGAAAATTTATTCACACACCACAAATGAACACAAAAGTTTTGTTGTCAAAGTTTGGGAAATTCCACTAGTTCAACCCCAACAGCTTGGCATTTTATAGGAAAGAGATTTCTTCCACACAAGCTTTAAAAATGGATATGCAGGTTTTAAACATGTTGAAGATGCAAATCACCTATGGATCCAAAGCTTTTGAAGAGAATAACAAACGCTCATTAAATTCTCAACTGAATGTGCGATGGGATATTTACCCAAGTCAAACAACCCATTATTTTGCCCATCTACAAAAAGCTAACCCAACAATCAAGGATGATTGTAAAGTGATTTGTCATGCGTAACGGGCTATATTACCCTAAGAAATGACTTATGGATTGGGAGTCAAGACTCAGTTAAAAATCCCTGCCTCCCCCTTTTTCCCGACGATTGCAAAACATGATATATAAAAACTAAGAAGAGCTTACAATCCCTAAAAATTACAGAAACCCTTTGGAATTATCTCGCTCTACATTAGTGCGCTGTGCATTTTCATTTTAGATGTACTCTTTTTGCATAAATCAAAACTTTGATTTTTTGCGCTCCCTTCATCCCATAAACCAAAAAGGCAAATAGATCACAACAAAATGAAAATTTTGGAGTTCAAGTACGGCGAAAATCTAAAACAATAACAAATTTAAGTAAAGAAAATTTATTCACACACCAGAAATGAACACAAAAGTTTTGTTGTGCAAGTTTGGGAAATTCCACTAGTTCAACCCCAGCAGCTTGGAATTTTATAGGAAAGAGATTTCCTCCACAAATTCTTTAAAAATGGATAAGCATGTTTTAAACATATTAAAGGTGCAAATCACCTATGGATCCAAAGCTTTTGAAGAGAATAACAAACGCTCATTAAATTCTCAACTAAACGTGTGGTGGCATATTTACCCTAGTCAAATAAGCCATTATTTTGCCCATCTACAAAAAGCTGACCCAACGATCATGGATGATTGTAAAGTGATTTATCATGCGTAATGGGCTATATTACCCTAATAGATGACTTATGGATTGGGAGTCAAGACTCAGTTAAAAATCCCTGCCTCCCCCTTTTTCCCGACGATTGCAAAACCTGATATATAAAAATTTAGAAGAGCTGACAATCCCTAAAAATTACAGAAACTCTATGGAATTATCACTCTCTACATTTGTGCATTGTGCATTTATTTTCTACTTGTACTCTTTTTTATTAAAACAAAACTTTGAGTTTTCGCTCTCCCTTCATCCCGTAAACCAAAAAGGCAAATAGATCATAACAAAATGAAAATTTTGGAGTTCAAGTACGGAAAAAATTTAAAACAATACCAAATGTAAGTAAAGAAAATTTATTCACTCACCACAAATGAACACAAAAGTTTTTTGTCCATGTTTTGGAAATTCGACTAGTTCAACCCTAACAGCTTCGAATTTTATAAGAAAGAGATTTCCTCCACACATGCTTAAAAAATGGATTTGCATGTTTTAAACATGTTAAAGATGCAAATCACCTATGGATCCACAACTTTTGAAGAGAATAACAAACGCTCATTAAATTCTCAACTGAACGTGGGGTGGGATATTTACCCGAGTCAAACAAGCCATTATTTTGCCCATCTACAAAAAGCTGACCCAACGATCATGGATGATTGTAAAGTGATTTATCATGCGTAACGGGCTATATTACCCTAATAAATGACTTATGGATAGGGAGTCAAGACTCAGTTAAAAATCCCTGCCTCCCCCTTTTTCCCGACAATTGCAAAACATGATATATAAAAATTTAATTGCAAAACATGATATATAAAAATTTAGAAGAGCTTATAATCCCTAAAAATTACAGAAACTCTATGGAATTATCACTCTCTACATTTGTGTATTGTGTATTTAAATACTACATGTACTCTTTTCTCTTAAAACAAAACTTTGAGTTTTCGCTCTCCCTTCATCCCGTAAACAGAAAAGGCAAATGGATCACAAAATAATGAAAGTTTTGGAGTTCAAGTACGAAAAAAATTTAAAACAATAAAAAATGTAAGTAAAGAAAATTTATTCACACACCACAAATGAACACAAAAGTTTTGTTGTCAAAGTTTGGGAAATTCTACTAGTTCAACCCCAACAGCTTGGCATTTTATAGGAAACAGATTTCCTCCACACAAGCTTTAAAAATGGATATGCATGTTTTAAACATGTTAAAGATGCAAATCACCTATGGATTCAAAGCTTTTGAAGAGAATAACAAACGCTCATTAAATTCTCAACTGAATGTACGATGGGATATTTACCCAAGTCAAACAACCCATCATTTTGCCCATCTACAAAAAGCTGACCCAACGATCATGGATGATTGTAAAGTGATTTATCATGCGTAACGGGCTATATTACCCTAATAAATGACTTAAGGATTTGGAGTCAAGACTTAGTTAAAAATCTCTGCCTTCCCCTTTTTCCCGACGATTGCAAAACCTGATATATAAAAACTAAGAAGAGCTTACAATCCCTAAAAATTACAGAAACTCTTTGGAATTATCTCGCTCTACATTTGTGCACAGTGCATTTTCATTTATACGTACACTTTTTTCATAAATCAAAACTTTGATTTTTCGCTCTCCCTTCACCTCGTAAACCAAAAAGGCAAATAGATCACAAACAAATGAAAATTTTACAGTTCTTGTACGGAAAAAAATTTAAAACAACAACAAATGTAAGTAAAGAAAATTTATTCTCACACCTCAAATGAACACAAAAGTTTTTTCGTCCATGTTTTGGAAATTTCACTTGTTCAACCCTAACAACTTGGAATTTTATAAGAAAGAGATTTCCTCCACACATGCTTAAAAAATGGATTTGCATGTTTTAAACATGTTAAAGATGCAAATCACCTATGGATCCACAGCTTTTGAAGAGAATAACAAACGCTCATTAAATTCTCAAGTGAACGTTCGGTGGGATATTTACCTGAATCAAACAAGCCATTGTTTTGCCTATCTACAAAAAGCTGACCAAACGATCATGAATGATTGTAAAGTGATTTATCATGCGTAATGGGCTGTATTACCCTAATAAATGACTTATGGATTGGGAGTCAAGACTCAGTTAAAAATCCATGCCTTCCCGTTTTTCCCGACGATTGTAAAACTTGATATATCAAAACTAAGAAGAGCTTACAATCCTTAAAAATTACAGAAACTCTTTGGAATTATCTCTCTCTACATTTGTGCATTGTGCATTTCCATGCTACATGTACTCTTTTTTCTTAAAACAAAACTCTGAGTTTTCGCGCTCCCTTCATCCTGCAAACCTAAAAGGCAAATAGATCACAAAAAACGAAAATTTTGGAGTTCATGTATAGAAAAAAATTTAAAACAATAACAAATGTAAGTAAAGAAAATTTATTCACACACCACAAATGAACACAAAACTTTTGTTGTCCAAGTTTGGGAAATTCCACAAGTTCAACCCCAACAGCTTGGAATTTTATAGGAAAGAGATTTCCTCCACGTATGCTTTAAAAAAGGATATGCATGTTTTAAATATGTTAAAGATGCAAATCACGTATGGATCCAAAGCTTTTGAAGAGAATAACAAACACTCATTAAATTCTCAACTGAACAAGCGGTGGGATATTTACCCGAGTCAAACAAGCCATTATTTTGCCCATCTACAAAAAGCTGACCCAACGATCATGCATGATTGTAAACTGATTTATCATGCGTAACGGGCTATATTACCCTAAGAAATGACTTATGGATTCGGAGTCAAGACTCAATTAAAAATCCCTGCCTCCCCCTTTTTCCCGACAATTGCAAAACCTGATATATAAAAACAGAGAAGAGCTTACAATCCCTAAAAATTACAGAAACTCTTTGGAATTATCTCGCTCTACATTAGTGCACTGTGCATTTTCATTTTAGATGTACTCTTTTTGCATAAATCAAAACTTTGAGTTTTCGCTCTCCCTTCATCCCATAAACCAAAAAGGCGAATAGATCACAACAAAATGAAAATTTTGGAGTTCAAGTACGGAGAAAATCTAAAACAATAACAAATTTAAGTAAAAAAAATTTATTCACACACCACAAATGAACACAAAGGTTTTGTTGTCCAAGTTTGGGAAATTCCACTAGTTCAACCCCAACAGCTTGGAATTTTATAGGAAAGAGATTTCCTCCACAAATGCTTTAAAAATGGATAAGCATGTTTTAAACATGTTAAAGATGCAAATCACCTATGGATCCAAAGCTTTTGAAGAGAATAACAAACACTCATTAAATTCTCAACTGAACGTGCGGTGGGATATTTACCCGAGTCAAACAAGCCATTATTTTGCCCATCTACAAAAAGCTGACCCAACGATAATGGATGATTGTAAAGTGATTTATCATGCGTAACGAGCTATATTACCCTAAGAAATGACTTATGGATTGGGAGTCAAGACTCAGTTAAAAATCCCTACCTCCCCCTTTTTTCCCGACGAGTGCAAAACCTGATATATAAAAACTATGAAGAGTTTACAATCCCTAAAAATTACCGAAACTCTTTGGAATTATCTTGCTCTACATTTGTGCTCTGTGCATTTTCATTTTTGATGTACACTTTTTTCATAAATCAAAACTGTGAGTTTTAGCTCTCCCTTCATCCCGTAAACCAAAAGGGAAAATAGATCAAATCAAAATGAAAATTTAAGAGTTCTTGTTCGGAAAAATTTAGTCACACACCACAAATGAACACAAAAGTTTTGTTGTCAGAGTTTGGGAAATTCCACTAGTTCAACCCTAATAGCTTGGAATTTGATAAGAAAGTGATTTCCACCACACATGGTTAAAAAATGGATTTGCATGTTTTAAACATGTTAAACATGCAAATCGCCTATGGATTCCCAGCTTTTGAAGAGAATAACAAACGCTCATTAAATTCTCAAGAGAACGAGCGGTGGGATATTTACCCGAGTGAAACAAGCCATTGTTTTGCCCATCTACAAAAAGCTGACCCAACGATCATGGATGATTGTAAAGTGATTTATCAAGCGTAATGGGCTATATTACCCTAATAAATGACTTATGGATTGGGATTCAAGAATCAGTTAAAAATCCTTGCCTCCCCCTTTTTCCCGACGATTGCAAAACCTGATATATTAAAACTAAGAAAAGCTTAAAATCCCTAAAAATTAAAGAAACTCTTTGGAATTATCTCGCTCTACATTAGTGCACAGTGCATTTTCATTTTAGACGTACTCTTTTTTCATAAATCAAAACTTTAAGTTTTCGCTCTCCCGTCATCCCGTAAACCAAAAAGGCAAATAGATCACAAAAAAATGAAAATTTTGGAGTTCATGTACGGAAAAAAATTTAAAACAATAATAAATGTAAGTAAAGAAAATTTATTCACACACCACAAATGAACACAAAAGTTTTGTTGTCCAAGTTTTGGAAATTCCACAAGTTCAACCCCAACATCTTGGAATTTTATAGGAAAGAGATTTCCTCCACACATGCTTTAAAAATTGATATGCATGTTTTAAACATGTTAAAGATGCAAATCACCTATGGATCCAAAGCTTTTGAAGAGAATAACAAACTCTCATTAAATTCTCAAGTGAACGTGCGGTGGGATATTTACCAGGGTCAAACAAGCCATTATTTTGCCCATCTACAAAAAGCTGACCCAACGATCATGGACGATTGTAAATTGATTTATAACGGGCTATATTACCCTAATAAATGACATATGGATTGGGAGTCAAGACTCAGTTAAAAATCCCTGCCTCCCTCTTTTTCCCGACGATTGCAAAACCTGACATATAAAAACTAAGAAGAGCTTACAATCCCTAAAAATTATAGAAACTCTTTGCAATTACCTCGCTCTACCTTTGTGCACTGTGCATTTTCATTTTAGATGTACACTTTTTTCATAAATCAAAACTTTGAGTCTTCGCTCTCCCTTCATCCCGTAAACCAAAAAGGCAAATAGATCACAACAAAATGAAAATTTTTTAGTTCAAGTACGGAAAAAATTTAAAACAATAATAAATGTAAGTAAAGAAAATTTATTCACACACCACAAATGAACACAAAAGTTTTGTTGTCCAAGTTTGGGAAATTCCACTAGTTCAACCCCAACAGCTTGAAATTTTATAGGAAAGACACACATGCTTTAAAAATGGATATGCATGTTTTAAACATGTTAAAGATGCAAATCACCTATGGATCCAAAGCTTTTGAAGAGAATAACAAACGCTCATTAAATTCTCAACTGAACGTGCGGTGCGATATTTACCCGAGTCAAACAAGCCATTATTTTGCCCATCTACAAAAAGCTGACCCAACGATGATAGATGATTGTAAAGTGATTTATCATGCGTAACGGGCAATATTACCCAAAGAAATGACTTATGGATTGGGAGTCAAGACTCAGTTAAAAATCCCTGCTTCCCCCCCTTTTCCCTACGATTGCAAAACCTGAAATTTAAAAACTAAGAAGAGCTTACAACCCCTAAAAGTTACAGAAACTCTTTGGAATTATCTCTCTCTAAATTTGTGCAAAGTGCATTTCCATTCTAGATGTACTCTTTTTTCTTACATCAAAACATTGAGTTTTCGCTCTCCCTTCATCCCGTAAACCAAAAAGGCAAATAGATCACAAAAAAATTGAAAATTTTGGAGTTCAAAAATTTAAAACAATAACAAAACTGAGTAATGAAAATTTATTCACACACCACAAATGAATACAAGTTTTTTTGTCCAAGTTTGGGAAATTTCACTAGTTCACCGCTAACAGCTTGGAATTTTATAAGAAAGAGATTTCCTCCACATGCTTTAAAAATGGATATGCATGTTTTATACATGTTAAAGATCAAAATCACCTATGGATCCAAAGCTTTTGAAGAGAATAACAAAAGCTCATTAAATTCTCAAGTGAACGTGCGTTGGGATATTTACCCGAGTCAAACAAGCAATTATTTTGCCCAGCTACAAAAAGCTGACCCAAGAATCATAGATGATTCTAAAGTGATTTATCATGCATAACGGGCTATATTACACTAAGAAATGACTTATGGATTGGGAGTCAAGACTCAGTTAAAAATCCCTGCATCCCCCTTTTCCCAATGATTGCAAAACCTGATATATAAAAACTAAAAAGACCTTAGAATCCCTAAAAATTTCAGAAACTCATTGGAATTATCTCGCTCTACATTTTTGCACTGTGCAATTTCATTTTAGATGTACTCTTTTTTCATAAATCAAAACTTTGAGTTTTCGCTCTCCCTTCATCCCATAAACCAAAAAGGCAAATAGATCACAACAAAATGAAAATTTTAGAGTTCATGTACAAAAAAAAATTTAAAACAAAAACAAATGTAAGTAAAGAAAATTTTTTCACACACCACAAATGAATACAAAATTTTTGTTGTCCAAGTTTGGAAAATTCCACTAGTTCAACCCTAACAGTTTGAAATTATATAAGAGAAAGATTTCCTCAACACATGCTTTAAAAATGGATATGCATATTTTAAACATGTTAAAGATGCAAGTCACCTATGGATCCAAAGCTTTTGAAGAGAATAACAAACACTCATTAAATTCTCAAGTGAACGTGCAAAGGGATATTTTCCCGAGTCAAACAAGCCATTATTTTGCCCATCTACAAAAACATGACCCAACGATCATAGATGATTGTGAAGTGATTTATCATGCGTAATAGGCAATATTACCCTATGAAATGACTTATGGATTGGAAGTCAAGACTCGGTTAAAAATCCCTGCCTCCCCCCATTTTTTCGACGATTGGAAAACCTGATATTTAAAAACTAAGAAGAGCAGACAATCCCTAAGTTACAGAAACTCTTTGGAATTATCTCTCTCTATATTTTTGCATTGTGCATTTCCATTTTGAGGTACTCTTTTTTCTTAAAACAAAACTTTGAGTTTTCCCTCTCCCTTCATCCCGTAAACCAAAAAGATAAATAGATCACAACAAAATTAAAATTTTGGAGTTAAAAAATTTAAAAAAATTACCAATGTAAGTAAAGAAAATTTATTCACACACGACAAATGAACACTAAAATTTTGTTGTTCAAGTTTGGGAAATTCTACTAGTTCCACCCTAACAGCTTGGAATTTGATAAGAGAAAGATTTCCTCCATACATGCTTTAAAAATGGATATGCATGTTTGAAACATGTTAAAGATGCAAATCACCTATTGATCCAAAGCTTTTGAAGAGAATGACAATATTAAATTCTCAAGTGAACGTGTAGCGGGATATTTACCCGAGTCAAAAGAGCCATTATTTTGCCCATCTACGAAAAGCTGACCGAACGATCATAGATGATTGAAAAGTGGTTTATCATGCGTAACGGGCTATATTACCCTAAGAAATGACTTATGGATTGGGTTAAGACTTAGTTAAAAATCCATGCCTTCCCCATTTTCCCAACGATTGCAAAACCTGATATATAAAAACTAAGAAGAGCTTACAGTCCCTAAAAATTAAAGAAACTCTTTGGAATTATCTCCCTCTACATTTGTGCATTGTGCATTTCCATTCTAGATGTAATTTTTTTCTCAAAACAAAACTTTGAGTTTTCGCTCTCCCTTCATCCCGTAAACCAAAAAGGCATATAGATCACAACAAAATAAAAATTTTGGAGTTAAAAGATTTAAAACAAAAACGAATGGAACTAAAGAAAAAATTTATTCACACACCACAAATGAACACAAAAGTTTTGTTGTCCAAGTTTGGGAAATTCCACTAGTTCAACCCTAACAGCTTGGAATTTTACAAGAGAGATTTCCTCCACACAAGCTTTAAAAATGGATAAGCATATTTTAAACATGTTAAAGATGCAAATCACTTGTGGATCCAAAGCTTTTGAAGAGAATAACAAATGCTCATTAAATTCTCAAGTGAACGTGCGGTGGGATATTTACCCGACTCAAACAAGGGATTATTTTGCCTATCTACAAAAAGCTGACCCAACGATGATAGATGATTGTAAAGTGATTTATCATGCATAACGGGCAATATTACCGTAAGAAATGACTTATGGATTGGGAGTCAACACTCAGTTAAAAATCCCTGCATCCCGCCCTTTTCCCGACGATTGCAAAACCTGATATTTAAAAACTAAGAAGAGCTTACAACCCCTAAAAATTACAAAAACTCTTTGGAATTATCTCTCTCTAAATTTGTCCATTGTGCATTTCCATTCTGGATGTACTCTTTTTTCTTACAACAAAACATTGAGTTTTCGCTCGCCCTTCATCCCGTAAACCAAAAAGGCAAATAGATGACAAAAAAATGAAAACTTTGGAGTTAAAAAATTTAAAACAATAACAAAAGTGAGTAATGAAAATTTATTCACACACCACAAATGAATAAAAGTTTTGTTGTCCATGTTTGGGAAATTCCACTAGTTCAACCCTAACAGCTTGGAATTTTATAAAAAAGAGATTTCCTCCACACATGCTTTCAATATGGATATGCATGTTTTATAGATGTTAAAGATGAAAATCACCTATGGATCCAAAGCTTTTGAAGAGAATAACAAACGCTCATTAAATTCTCAACTGAACGTGCGGTGCGATATTTACCCGAGTCAAACAAGCCATTATTTTGCCCATCTACAAAAAGCTGACCCAACGATCATAGATGATTGTAAAGTGATTTATCATGCATAACGGGCTTTATTACCCTAAGAAATGACTTATGGATTGGGAGTCAAGACTCAGTTAAAAATCCCTGCATCCCCCTTTTTCCCAATGATTTCAAAACCTGATATATAAAAACTAAAAAGACCTTAGAATCCCTAAAAATTTCAGAAACACTTTGGAATTATCTCGCTCTACATTTTTTCACTGTGCAATTTCATTTTAGATGTTCTCTTTTTTCAAAAATCAAAACTTTGAGTTTTCGCTCTCCCTTCATCCCGTAAACCAAAAAGGCAAATTGATCACAACAAAATGAAAATTTTAGAGTTCATGTACAAAAAAAAATTTAAAACAAAAACGAATGTAAGTAAAGAAAATTTATTCACACACCACAAATGAACACAAAATTTTTGTTGTCCAAGTTTGGGAAATTCCACTAGTTCAACCCTAACAGCTTGGAATTATATAAGAAAGAGATTTCCTCCACACATGCTTAAAAAATGGATTTGAATGTTTGAAACATGTTCAAGAGTCAAACAAGCCATTATTTTGCCCATCTACAAAAAGCTGATCCAACGATCATAGATGATTGTGAAGTGATTTATCATGCGTAACAGGAAATATTACCCTAATAAATGACTTATGGATTGAGAGTCAACACTCGGTTAAAAATCCCTGCCTCCCCCCTTTTTCCCAACGATTGCAAAACCGTATATTGAAAAACTTAGATGAGCATACAATCCCTAAAAATTACAGAAACTCTTTGGAATTATCTCTCTCTACATTTTTGCGTTGTGCATTTCCATTATAGCTATACTCTTTTTTCTTAAAACAAAACTTTGAGTTTTCGCTCTCCCTTCATCCCGTAAACCAAAAAGGCAAAAAGATCACAACAAAATAAAAATTTTGGAGCTAAAAAATTTAAAACAATAACAAAAGTAAGTAAAGAAAATTTATTCACACACCACAAATGAACACAAAAGTTTTGTTGTCCAAGTTTGGGAAATTCCACTAGTTCAACCCTAACAGCTTGGAGTTTTATAAGATAGAGATTTCCTCCACACATGCTTAAAAAATGGATTTGCATGTTTTAAACATGTTAAAGATGCAAATCACCTATGGATCAAAAGCTTTTGAAGAGAATAACAAACGCTCATTAAATTCTCAAGTGAACGTGCGGTGGGATATTTACCCGAGTCAAACAAGCCATTATTTTGTGCATTTACAAAAAGCTGACCCAACGATCATAGATGATTGTAAAGTGATATATCATGCGTAACGGGCTATATTACCCTAAGAAATGACTTATGGATTGGGAGTCAACCCTCGGTTAAAAATCCCTGCTTCCCCCTTTTTCCCGACGATTGCAAAACCTAATATATAAAAACTAAAAAGACCATAGAGTCCCTAAAAATTACAGAAACTCTTTGGAATTATCTCGCTCTACATTTGTGTACTGTGCATTTTCATTTTAGATGTACACTTTTTTCGTTAATCAAAACTTTGAGTTTTCACTCCCCCTTCATCCCGTAAACCAAAAAGGCAAATAGATCACAACAATATGAAAATTTTAGAGTTCTTGTACGGATAAAAAATTAAAACAATAATAAAAGTAAGCAAAGAAAATTTATTCACACACCACAAATGAATACAAAAGTTTTGTTCTCCAAGTTTGGGAAATTCCACTAGTTCAACCCTAACAGCTTGGAATTTTAAAAGAAAGAAATTTCCTCCACACATGCTTAACAAATGAATTTGCATGTTTGAAACATGTTAAAGATGCAAATAACCTATGGATCCAAAGCTTTTGAATAGAATAACAAATGCTCATTAAATTCTCAAGTGAACATGTGGTGGGATATTTACCCGAGTCAAACAAGCCATTATTTCGCCCATCTACAAAAAGCTGACCCAACGATCATAGATGATTGTAAAGTGTTTTACCATGCGTAACGGGCTATATTACCCAAAGAAATGACTTATCGATTGGAAGTCAAGACTCAGTTAAAAAATCCCAGCCTCCCCCTTTTTCCCAACAATTGCATAACCTGATATATAAAAACTAAGAAGAGCTTACAGTCCCTAAAAATTAAAGAAACACTTTGGAATTATCCCCCTCTACATTTGTGCATTGTGCATTTCCATTGTAGATGTACTTTTTTTTCTTAAAACATAACATTGAGTTTTCGCTCACCCTTCATCTCGTAAACCAAAAAGGTAAATAGATCACAACAAAATAAAATTTTTGGAGTTAAAAAATTTAAAAAAATAACAAATGTAAGTAAAGAAAATTTATTCACACACCAAAAATTAACACAAAAGTTTTGTTGTCCAAGTTTGGGAAATTTCACTAGTTCAACCCTAACAGCTTGGAATTTTATAAGAGAGAGATTTCCTCCACACATGCTTTAAAAATGGATCTACATGTTTTAAACATGTTAAAGATGCAAATCACCTGTGGATCCAAAGCTTTTGAAGAGAATAACAAACGCTCATTAAATTCTCAACTGAACGTGCGGTGGGATATTTACCCGAGTCAAACAAGCCATAATTTTTCCCATGTACAAAAAGCTGACCCAACGATCATAGATGATTGTAAGGTGATTTTTCATGAGTAACAGGCTATATTACCCAAATAAATGACTTATGGATTGGGAGTCAACACTCAGTTAAAAATCCCTGCTTCCCCCTTTTTTCCCGACGATTGCAAAACCTGATATATAAAAACTAAAAAGACCGTAGAATCCTTTAAAATTACAGAAACACTTTGGAATTTTCTCGCTCTACATTTGTTCACTGTGCATTTTCATTTTAGATGTACACTTTTTCATAAATCAAAACTTTGAGTTTTCGCCCTCCCTTCATCCCATAAACCAAAAAGGCAAATAGATCACAACAAAATGAAAATTTTAGAGTTCATGTACGGAAAAAATTTAAAACAATAAAAAATTTAAGTAAAGAAAATTTATTCACACCCCACAAATGAATACAAAATTTTTGTTGTCCAAGTTTGGGAAATTCCACAAGTTCAACCCTAACAGCTTGGAATTTTATAAGAAAGAGATTTCCTCCACACATGCTTAAAAAAAGGATTTGCATGTTTGAAACATCTTAAAGATGCAAATCACCTATGGATCCACAGCTTTGGAAGAGAATAGAAAATGCTCATTAAATTCTAAAGTGAACGTGCGGTGAATATTTACCCGAGTCAAACAAGCCATTACTTTACCCATCTACAAAAAGCTGACCCAACGATCATATATGATTGTAAAGTGATTTATCATACGTAACGGGCTATATTTCCCAAAGAAAGGACTTATGGATAGGGAGTCAACACTCAGTTAAAAATCCATGCTTCCCCCTTTTTCCCGACGATTGCAAAACCTGATATATAAAAACTAAAAAGACCTTAAAATCCCTAAAAATTACAGAAACTCTTTGGAATTATCTCGCTCTAATTTGTGCACTGTGCATTTTCATTTTAGATGTACACTTTTCTCATAAATCAAAACTTTGAGTTTTCGCTCTCCCTTCATCCCATAAACCAAAAAGGCAAATAGATCACAACAAAATGAAAATTTTAGAGTTCATGTACGAAAAAAAATTTAAAACAATAATAAATATAAGTAAAGAAAATTTATTCACACACCACAAATGAATACAAAAGTTTTGTTGTTCAAGTTTGGAAAATTCCACTAGTTCAACCCTAACAGTTTCGAATTTTATAAGAAAGAGATTTCCTCCACACATGCTTAAAAAATGGATTTGAAAGTTTGAATCATGTTAAAGATGCAAATCACTTATGGATCCAATGCTTTTGAAGAGAATAACAAATGCTCATCAAATTTTCAAGTGAATGTGCGGTGGGATATTACCCGAGTCAGACAAGCCATTACTTTGCCCATCTACAAAAACCTGACCCAACGATCATAGATGATTGTAAAGTGATTTATCATGCGTAACGGGCTCTATTACCCTAAGAAGTGACTTAGGAATTGAGAGTTAACACTCAGTTAAAAATCCATGCTTCCCCCTTTTTCCTGACGATTGCAAAACCTGATATATAAAAACTAAAAAGACCTTAGAATCCCAAAAAATTAAAAAACTCTTTGGAATTATCTCGCTCTAAATTTGTGCACTGTGCATTTTCATTTTAGATGTAGACTTTTTTCATAAATCAAAACTTTGAGTTTTCGCTCTCCCTTCATCCCGTAAACCAAAAAGGCAAATAGATCACAACAAAATGAAAATTTAAAAGTTCATGTACTTATAAAAACTTAAAAAAATATCAAATATAAGTAAAGAAAATTTATTCACACACCACAAATGAATACAAAAGTTGTGTTGTTCAAGTTTGGAAAATTCCACTAGTTACCCCCTAACAGTTTGGAATTTTATAAGAAAGAGATTTCTTCTACACATGCTTAAAAAATGGATTTGCATGTTTGAAACATGTTAAAGATGCAAATCACTTATGGATCCAATGCTTTTGAAGAGAACAACAAACGCTCATAAAATTTTCAAGTGAACGTGCGGTGGGATATTTACCCGAGTCAAAAAAGCCATTATTTTGCCCATCTACAAAAACCTGACCCAACGATGATAGATGATTTTAAAGTGATTTATCATGAGTAGCGGCCTATATTACCTAAGAAATGACTTATGAATTGGGATTCAACACTCAGTTAAAAATCCCTGCTTTCCCCTTTTTCCAGAGGATTGCAAAACCTGATATATAAAAACTAGAAAGACCGTGGAATCCCAAAAAATTACAAAACTCTTTGGAATTATCTCACTCTACATTTGTGCACTGTGCATTTTCATTTTAGATGTACACTATTTTCATAAATCAAAACTTCGTGTTTTCGCTCTCCCTTCATCCCGTAAACCAAAAAGGCAAATAGATCACAACAAAATGAAAATTTTAGAGTTCATGTACGAAAAAAAATTCAAAAAAATAACAAATGTAAGTAAATAAAATTTTTTCACACACCACAAATGAACACAAGTTTTGTTATCCAAGTTTGGGAAATTCCACTAGTTCAACCCTAACAGCTTGGAGTTTTATAAGAAAGAGATATCCTCCACACATGCTTTAAAAATGGATATGCATGTTTTATACATGTTAAAGATGCAAATCACCTATGGAAACAAAACTTTTGAAGAGAATAACAAGCGCTCATTAAATTCTCTAGTGAACGTGTGGTGGGATATTTACCCCAGTCAAACAAGCCATTATTTTACCCATCCACAAAAAGCTGACCCAACGATCATAGATGATTGTAAAGTGATTTATCATGCGTAACGGGCTATATTACCCTAAAAAATGACTTATGGATTGGGAGTCAAGACTCAGTTAAAAATCCCTGCTTCCCCCTTTTTCCCTACGATTGCAAAACCTGATATATAAAAACTAAAAAGACCTTCGAATCCCTAAAAATTACAGAAACTCTTTGGAATTATCTCACTCTACATTTGTGCACTGTGCATTTTCATTTTAGATATACTCTTTTTTCATAAATTAAAACTTTGAGTTTTCGCTCTCCCTTCATCCCGTAAACCAAAAAGGCAAATAGATCACAACAAAATGAAAATTTTAGTGTTCATGTATGGAAAAAAATTTAAAACAATAACAAATATAAGTAAAGAAAATTTATTCACACACCACAAATGAATACAAAAGTTTTGTTGTCCAAGTTTGGGAAATTCCACTAGTTCAACCCTAACAGCTTGGAATTTTATAAGAAAGAGATTTCCTCCACACATGCTTAAAAAATGGATTTGCATGTTTGAAACATCTTAAAGATGCAAATCACGTATGGATCCAAAGCTTTTGAAGAGAATAACACACGCTCATTAAATGCTCAAGTGAGCGTGCGGTGGGATATTTACCCGAATCAAACAAGCCATTATTTTGCCCATCTACAAAAAGGTGAGCGAACGATCATAGATGATTGTAAAGTGATTAATAATGCGTAACGGGCTATATTACCCAGAGAAATGACTTTTGGATTGGGAGTCAAGACTCAGTTAAAAATCCCTGCATCCCCTTTTTTCCCGACGACTGCCAAACCTGACATATAAAAACTAAGAAGAGCTTGCAATCCCTACAAATTAAAGAAACTTTTTGGAGTTATCTCCCTCTACATTTGTTCATTGTGCATTTCCATTCTAGATGTACTCTTTTTTTTTTAAAACAAAACTTTGAGTTTTCGCTCTCCCTTCATCCTATAAACCAAAGACGCAAATAGATCACAACAAAATGAAAGTTTTGGAGTCAAAAAATTTAAATAAATAACAAATGTAAGTAAAAAAAATTAATTCACACACCACAAATGAACACAAAAGTTTTGTTGTCCAAGTTTGGGAAATTCCACTAGTTCAACCCTAACAGCTTGGAATTTTATAAGAAAGAGATTTCCTCCACACACGCTTTATAAAAGGATATGCATGTTTTATACATGTTAAAGATGCAAATCACCTATGGATCCAACGCTCTTGAAGAGAATAACAAACGCTCATTAAATTCTCAAGTGAACGTGCGGTGGGATATTTACCCGAGTCAAACAAGCCCTACTTTTTCCCATCTACAAAAAGCTGACCCAACGATCACAGATGGTTTTAAAGTGATTTATCATGCGTAACGGGCTATATTACCCAAAGAAATGTCTTACGGATTGGGAGTCAACACTCAGTTGAAAATCCCTGTTTCCCCCTTTTTCCCGACGATTGCAAAACCTGATATATAAAAACTAAAAAGACCTTACAATCCCTAAAATTTACAGAAACTCTTTGGAATTATCTCGCTCTACATTTGTGCACTGGGCATTTTCATTTTAGATGTACACATTTTTCATAAATCAAAACTTTGAGTTTTCGCTCTCCCTTCATCCCGTAAACCAAAAAGGCAAATAGATCACAACAAAATGAAAATTTTAGAGTTCATGTACGGAAAAAAAATTAAAACAATAAAAAATGTAAGAAAGAAAATTTATTCACACACGACAAAGGAATACAAAAGTTTTGTTGTCCAAATTTGGGAAATTCCACTAGTTCAACCCTAATAACTTGGAATTTTGAAAGAAAGAGATTTCCTCCACACATGCTAAAAAAATGGATTTGCATGTTTGAAACATGTTAAAGAAGCAAATCACCTATGGATACAAAGCTTTTGAAGAGAATAACAAACGCTCATTAAATTCTCAAGTGAACGTGGGTTGGTATTTACCCGAGTCAAACAAGCAATTATTTTGCCCATCTACACAAAGCTGACCTAACGATCATAGATGATTGTAAAGTGTTTGATGATGCGTAACGGGCTATATTACCCTAAGAAATTACTTATGGATTGGGAGTCAAGACTCAGTTAGAAATCCTTGCCTCCCCCTTTTTCCCGACGATTCCAAAACCTGATATATAAAAACTAAGAAGAGCTTACAGTCCCTAAAAATTGAAGAAACTCTTTGGAATTATCTCCCTCTACATTTTTGCATTGTGCATTTCCATTCTAGTTGTACTTTTTTTCTCGAAACAAAACTTTGAGTTTTCGCTCTCCCTTCATCCCGTAAACCAAAATGGCAAATAGATCACAACAAAATAAAAAATTTGAAGTTAAAAAATTTAAAACAATAACAAATGTAAGTAAAGAAATTTTTTTCACACACCACAAATGAACACAAAAGTTTTGTTGTCCAAGTTTGGGAAACTCGACTAGTTCAACCCTAACAGCTTGAAATTTTATAAGAAAGAGATTTCCTCCACACATGCTTTAAAAATGGATATGCATGTTTTAAACATGTTAAAGATGCAAATCACCTATGGATCCCAAGATTTTGAAGAGAATAACAAACGCTCATTAAATTCTGAAGTGAACGTGCGGTGGGATATTTACCCGAGTCAAACAAGCCATTATTTTGTCCATCTACAAAAAGCTGACCCAACGATATTAGAGGATTGTAAAGTGATTTATCATGCGTAACGGGCTATATTACCCCAAGAAATGACTTACGGATTGGGAGTCAACACTCAGTTAAAAATCCCTACTTCCGTCTTTTTCCCGACGATTGCAAAACCTGATATATAAAAACTAAGAAGACCTTAGAATCCAAAAAAATTATAGAAACTCTTTGGAATTATCTCTCTCTACATTTGTGCACTGTGCATTTCCATTCTAGATGTACTCTTTTTTCTTCAAACAAGACTTTGTGTTTTCGCTCTCCCTTCATCCCGTAAACCAAAAAGGCAAATAGATCAGAACAAAATGAAAATTTTGGAGTTAAAAAATTTAAAATAATAAAAAATGTAAGTAAAGAAAATTTATTCAATCACCACAAATGAATATAAAAGTTTTGTTGTCCAAGTTTGGGAAATTCCACTAGTTCAACCCTAACAGCTTGGAACTTTATAAGAAAGAGATTTCCTCCACACATGCTTAAAAAATGGATTTGCATGTTTGAAACATGTTAAAGATGCAAATCACCTTTGGATCCAAAGGTTTTGAAGAGAATAACAAACGCTCATTAAATTCTCAAGTGAACGTGTGGTGGGATATTTACACGAGTCAAACGAGCGATTATTTTGCCCATCTACAAAAAGCTGACCCAACGATCATAGATGATTGTAAAGTAATTTATCATGCATAATGGGCAATATTACCCTAAGAAATGACACATGGATTGGGAGTCAAAACTCAGTTAAAAATCCCTGCCACCCCCTTTTTCCCGACGATTGCAAAAGCTGATATTTAAAAACTAAGAAGAACTTACAATACCTAAAAATTATAGAAACTCTTTGGAATTATCTCTCTCTACATTTGTGCATTGTGCATTTCCATTCTAGATGTACTCTTTTTTCTTAAAACAAAACTTTGAGTTTTCGCTCTCCCTTCATCTCGTAAACCAAAAAGGCAAAAAGATCACAACAAAATGAAAATTTTGGAGTTAAAAAATTTAAAACATTAACAAAAGTAAGTAAAGAAAATTTATTCACACACCACAAATGAACACAAAATTTTTGTTGTCCATGTTTGGGAAATTCCACTAGTTCAACCCTAACAGCTTGGAATTTTATAAGAAAGAGATTTCCTCCACACAGGCTTTAAAAATGGATATGCATGTTTTATACATGTTAAAGATGAAAATCAGCTATGGATCCAATGCTTTTCAAGAGAATAACAAACGCTCATTAAATTCTAAAGTGAACGTGCGGTGGGCTATTTACCCGAGTCAAACAAGCCATTATTTTGCCCATCTACAAAAAGTTGACCAAACGATCATAGATGATTGTAAAGTGATTTATCATCTGTAACGGGTCATATTACCCTCAGAAATGACTTATGGATTGGGAGTCAACACTCAGTTGAAAATCCCTGCTTCCCCTTTTTTCCCGATGATTCCAAAACCTGATATATAAAAACTAAAAAGACCTTAGAATCCCTAAAAATTACAGAAACTCATTGGAATTATCTCGCTCTACATTTGTGCATTGTGCATTTCCATTCTAGATGTACTCTTTTTTCTTACAACAAAACTTTGAGTTTGCGCTCTCCCTTCATCCTGTAAACCAAAAAGGTAACTAGATCAGAACAAAATGAAAATTATGGAGTTAAAAAATTTAAAACAATAAAAAATGTAAGTAAAGAAAATTTATTCACAAACCACAAATGAATATAAAAGTTTTGCTGTCCAAGTTTGGGTAATTCCACTAGTTCAACCCAAACAGCTTGGAATTTTATAAGAAAGAGATTTCCTCCACACAGGCTTAAAAAATTGATTTGCATGTTTGAAACACGTTAAAGATGCAAATCACCTATGGATCCAAAGCTTTTGAAGAGAATAACAAACGTTCATTCAATTCTCAAGTGAACGAGCAGTGGGATATTTACCCGAGTCAAACAAGCCATTATTTTGCCCATTTACAAAAAGTTGACCCAACGATCATAGAGGATTGTAAAGTGATTTATCATGCGTAACGGGCTATATTACCCCAAGAAATGACTTACGCATTGGGAGTCAACACTCAGTTAAAAATCCCTGCTTCGCCCTTTTTCCCGACGATTGCAAAACCTGATATATAAAAACTAAGAAGACCTTAGAATCCAAAAAAATTATAGAAACTCTTTGGAATTATCTCGCTCTACATTTGTGCACTGTGCATTTCCATTCTAGATGTACTCTTTTTTCTTCAAACAAGACTTTGTGTTTTCGCTCTCCCTTCATCCCGTAAACCAAAAAGGCAAATAGATCAGAACAAAATGAAAATTTTGGAGTTAAAAAATTTAAAATAATAAAAAATGTAAGTAAAGAAAATTTATTCACACACCACAAATGAATATAAAAATTTTGTTGTCCAAGTTTGGGAAATTCCACTAGTTCAACCCTAACAGCTTGGAACTTTATAAGAAAGAGATTTCCTCCACACATGCTTAAAAAATGGATTTGCAACTTTGAAACTTGTTAAAGATGCAAATCACCTATGGATCCAAAGGTTTTGAAGAGAATAAAAAACGCTCATTAAATTCTCAAGTGAACGTGCGGTGGGATATTTACCCGAGTCAAAGGAGCGATTATTTTGCCCATCTACAAAAAGCTGACCCAACGATCATAGATGATTGTAAAGTGATTTATCATGCATAATGGGCAATATTACCCTAAGAAATGACTTATGGGTTGGGAGTCAAGACTCAGTTAAAAATCCCTGCCTCCCCCTTTTTCCCGACGATTGCAAAAGCTGATATTTAAAAACTAAGAAGAGCTTACAATACCTAAAAATTACAGAAACTCTTTGGAATTATCTCTCCCTACATTTTTGCATTGTGCATTTCCATTCTAGATGTACTCTTTTTTCTTAAAACAAAACTTTGAGTTTTCGCTCTCCCTTCATCCCGTAAACCAAAAAGGCAAAAAGATCACAACAAAATGAAAATTTTGGAGTTAAAAAATTTAAAACAATAACAAAAGTAATTAAAGAAAATTTATCCACACACCACAAATGAACACAAAATTTTGGTTGTCCAAGTTTGGGAAATTCCACTAGTTCAACCCTAATAGCTTGGAATTTATAAGAAAGAGATTTCCTCCACACAGGCTTTAAAAATGGATATGCATGTTTTATACATGTTAAAGATGAAAATCAGCTATGGATCCAAAGCTTTTCAAGAGAATAACAAACGCTCATTAAATTCTAAAGTGAACGTGCGGTGGGCTATTTACCCGAGTCAAACAAGCCATTATTTTGCCCATCTACAAAAAGCTGACCAAACGATCATAGATGATTGTAAAGTGATTTATCATGCATAATGGGTTATATTACCCTAAGAAATGACTTATGGATTGGGAGGCAACACTCAGTTGAAAATCCCTGCTTCCCCTTTTTTCCCGATGATTGCAAAACCTGATATATAAAAACTAAAAAGGCCATAGAATCCCTAAAAATTACAGAAACTCATTGGAATTATCTCGCTCTACATTTGTGCATTGTGCATTTCCATTCTAGATGTACTCTTTTTTCTTACAACAGAACTTTGAGTTTTCGCTCACCCTTCATCCCGTAAGCCAAAAAGGTAACTAGATCAAAACAAAATGAAAATTATGGAGTTAAAAAATTTAAAACAATAAAAAAAGTAAGTAAAGAAAATTTATTCACAAACCACAAATGAATATAAAAGTTTTGTTGTCCAAGTTTGGGTAATTCCACTAGTTCAACCCAAACAGCTTGGAATTTTATAAGAAAGAGATTTCCTCCACACATGCTTAAAAAATTTATTTGCATGTTTGAAACACGTTAAAAATGCAAATCACCTATGGATCCAAAGCTTTCGAATATAATAACAAACGTTCATTAAATTCTCAAGTGAACGAGCAGTGGGATATTTACCCGAGTCAAACAAGCCATTATTTTGCCCATTTACAAAAAGCTGACCCAACGATCGTAGATGATTGTAAAGTGATTTATCGTGCCTAACGGGCAATATTACCCTTAGAAATGACTTATGGATTGGGAGTCAAGACTCAGTTAAAAATCCCTGCCTCCCCCCTTTTTCACGATGATTGCAAAACTTGATATTTAAAAACTTAGAAGACCACACAATCCCTAAAAATTACAGTAACTCTTTGGAATTATCTCTCTCTACAATTTTGCATTCTGCATTTCCATTCTAGAAGTACTCTTTTTTCTTAAAACAAAACTTTGAGTTTTCGCTCTCCCTTCATCCCGTAAACCAAAAAGGCAAATAAATCACAACAAAATGAAAGTTTTGGAGTTAAAAAATTTATAAAAATAACAAATGTAAGTAAAGAAAATTTATTCACACACCACAATTGAACACAAAAGTTTTGTTATCCAAGTTTGGGAAATTCCACTAGTTGAACCCTAATAAATTGGAATTTTATAAGAAAGAGATTTCCTCCACACATGCTTTAAAAATGGATATGCTTGTTTTAAACATGATAAAGATGAAAATCACCTATGGATCCAAAGCTTTTCAAGAGAATAACAAACGCTCATTAAATTCTAAAGTGAACGTGGGTGGGATATTTACCCGAGTCAAACAAGCCATTATTTTGCTCATCTACAAAAAGCTGACCCAACGATCGTAGATGATTGTAAAGTGATTTATCATGCCTAACGGGCAATATTACCCTTAGAAATGACTTATGGATTGGGAGTCAAGACTCAGTTAAAAATCCCTGCCTCCCCCCTTTTTCCCGACGATTGCAAATCCTGATATTTAAAAACTAAGAAGACCATACAATCGCTAAAAATTACAGAAACTCTTTGGAATTATCTCTCTCTAAAATTTTGCATTCTGCATTTCTATTCTAGAAGTACTTTTTTTTCTTAAAACAAAACTTTGAGTTTTCGCTCTCCCTTCATCCCGTAAACTAAAAAGGCAAATAAATCACAACAAAATGAAAGTTTTGGAGTTAAAAAATTTATAACAATAACAAATGTAAGTAAAGAAAATTTATTCACACACCACAATTGAACACAAATGTTTTGTTATCCAAGTTTTGGAAATTCCACTAGTTCAACCCTAATAAATTGGAATTTTATAAGCAAGAGATTTCCTCCACACGTGCTTTAAAAATGGATATGCTTGTTTTAAACATGTTAAAGATGAAAATCACCTATGGATCCAAAGATTTTCAAGAGAATAACAAACGCTCATTAAATTCTAAAGTGAACAAGCGGTGGGATATTTACCCGTGTCAAACAAGCCATTATTTTGCCCATCTACAAAAAGCAGACCCAACGATCATATATGATTGTAAAGTGATTTATCATGCGTAGCGGGCTATATTACCCTAAGAAATGACTTATGGATTGGGAGTCAACACTCATTTAAAAATCCCTGCTTCCCCCTTCTTCCCGACGATTGCAAAACCTGATATATAAAAACTTAAACGACCTTAGAATCCCTAAATATTATAGATACTCTTTCGAATTATCTCGCTCTACATTTGTGCATTGTGCATTTCCATTCTAGATGTACTCTTTTTTCTTAAAACAAGACTTTGAGTTTTCGCTCTCCCTTCATCCCGTAAACCAAAAAGGCAAATAGATCACAACAAAATGAAAATTTTGCAGTTAAAAAATTTAAACCAATTAAAAATGAAAGCAAAGAAAATTTGTTCACACACCACAAATGAATATAAAAGTTTTGTTGTCCAAGTTTGGGAAATTCCACTAGTTCAACCCTAACATCTTGGAATTTTATAACAAAGAGATTTCCTCCACACATGCTTAAAAAATGGATTTGCATGTTTGAAACATGTTAAAGATGCAAATCACCTATGGATCCAAAGCTTTTGAAGAGAATAACCAACGCTCATTAAATTCTCAAGTGAACGTGCGGTGGGCTATTTACCTGAGTCAAACGAGCCATTATTTTGCCCATCTACAAAAAGCTGACCCAACGATCATAGATGATTGTAAAGTGATTTATCATGTGTAACAGGCAATATTACCCTAAGAAACGACTTATGGATTGGGAGTCAAGACTCAGTTAAAAATCCCTGGCCCCCGCCATTTTCCTGACGATTGCAAAACCTGATATTTAAAAACTAAGAAGAGCTTACAATCCCTAAAAATTACAGAAACTCTTTGGAATTATCTCTTTCTACTTTTGTGCATTGGATTTTCCATTCTAGATGTACACTTTTTTCTTGAGACCAAACTTTGAGTTTTTGCACTCCATTCATTCCGTAAATTAAAAAGGCAAATAGATCACAATAAAATGAAAGTTTTGGAGTTAAAAAATTTAGAACAATAACAAAAGTAAGTAAAGCAAATTGATTCACACACCTCAAATGAACACAAAAGAGCTGTTGTCCAAGTTTGGGAAATTCCACTAGTTCAACCCTAACAGCTTGGAATTTTATAAGAAAGAGATTTCCTCCACACAAGCTTAAAAAATGGATTTGAATGTTTGAAACATGTTAAAGATGCAAATCACCTATGGATCCAATTCTTTTGCAGTGAATAACAAACGCTCATGAAATTCTCTAGTGAAAGTGCGGTGGGATATTTACCCAACTCAAACAAGCCATTATTTTGCCCATCTACAAAAACGTGACCCAACAATCATAGATGATTGTAAAGTGATTTATCATGCATAACAGGCAATATTACCATAAGAAATGACTTATGGATTTGGAGTCAAGACTCAGTTAAAAATCCCTGCCTCCCCCCTTTTTCCCGACGATAGCAAAACCTGATATTTAAAAACTAAGAAGAGCTTACAATACCTGAAACCTGCAGAAACTCTTTAGAATTATCTCTCTCTACATTTGTGCATTGTGCATTTCCATTCTAGATGTACTCTTTATTCTTAACACAAAACTTTGAGTTTTCGCTCTCCCTTCATCCCGTAAACCAAAAACGCAAATAGATCATAACAAAATGAAAATTTTGGAGTTAAAAAATTTAAAACAATAAAAAAAGTAAGTAAAGAAAATTTATTCACACACCACAAATGAACACAAAAGTTTTGTTGTCCAAGTTTGGGAAATTCCACTAGTTCAACCCTAACAGCTTGGAACTTTATAAGAAAGAGATTTGCTCCACACATGCTTTCAAAATGGATAAGCATTTTTTAAACATGTTAAAGATGAAAATCACCTATGGATCCAAAGCTTTTCAAGAGAATAACAGACACTCATTAAATTCTAAAGTGAACGTGTGGTGGGCTATTTACCCGAGTCAAACAAGCCATTATTTTACCCATCTACAAAAAGCTCACCCAACGATCAGAGATGATTGTAAAGTGATTTATCATGCGTAACGGGCTATATTACCCTAAGAAATGACTTATGGATTGGGAGTCAACACTCATTTGAAAATCCCTGCTTCCCCCTTTTTCCCGATGATTGCAAAACCTGATATATAAAAACTAAAAAAACCTTAGAATCCCTAAAAATTACAGAAAATCTTTGGAATTATCTCGCTCTACATTTGTGCATTGTGCATTTCCATTCAAGATGTACTCTTTTTTCTTAAAACAAAACTTTGAGTTTTCGCTCTCCCTTCATCCCGTAAACCAAAAAGGCAACTAAATCAGAACAAAAAAAAAATTATGGAGTTAAAAAATTTAAAACAATAAAAAATGTAAGTAAAGAAAATTTATTCACACACCACAAATGAATAAAAATGTTTTGTTGTCCAAGTTTGGGAAATTCCACTAGTTCAACCCAAACAGCTTGGAATTTTATAAGAAAGAGATTTCCTCCACACATGCTTAAAAAATTGATTTGCATGTTTGAAACACGTTAAAGATGCAAATCACCTATGGATCCAAAGCTTTTGAAGAGAATAAAAAACGTTCATTAAATTCTCAAGTGAACGTGCACTGGGATATTTACCCGAGTCCAACAAGCCATTATTTTGCCCATCTAAAAAAAGCTTACCCAACGGTCGTAGATGATTGTAAAGTGATTTATCATGCCTAACGGGCAATATTACCCTTAGAAATGACTTATGGATTGGGAGTCAAGACTTAGTTAAAAATCCCTACCTCCGCCCTTTTTCCCAACGATTGCAAAAGCTGATATTTAAAAACAAAGAAGAGCATACAATCCCTAAAAATTACAGAAACTCTTTGGAATTATCTCTCACTACAATTTTGAATTCTGCATTTCCATTCTAGAAGTACTCTTTTTTCTTAAAACAAAACTTTGAGTTTTCGCTCTCCCTTCATCCCGTAAACCAAAAAGGCAAATAAATCACAAAAAAATGAAAGTTTTGGAGTTAAAAAATTTATAACAATAAAAAATGTAAGTAAAGGAAAGTTATTCACACACAACAATTGAACACAAAAGTTTCTTTATCCAAGTTTGGGAAATTCCACTAGTTCAACCGTAATAAATTGGAATTTTATAAGAAAGAGATTTCCTCCACACATGCTTTAAAAATGGATATGCTTGTTTTAAACATGTTAAAGATGAAAATCACCTATGGATCCACAGCTTTTCAAGAGAATAACAAACGCTCATTAAATTCTAAAGTGAACGTGCGGTGGGATATTTACCCGAGTCAACCAAGCCATTATTTTGCCCATCTACAAAAAGCTGACCCAACAATCATATATGATTGTAAAGTGATTTATCATGTGTAGCGGGCTATATTACCCTAAGAAATGACTTATGGATTAGGAGTTAACACTCAGTTAAAAATCCCTGCTTGCCCCTTTTTTCCGACGATTGCAAAACCTGATATATAAAAACTTAAACGACCTTAGAATCCCTAAAAATTATAGAAACTCTTTGGAATTATCTCGCTCAACATTTGTGCATTGTGCATTTCCATTCTAGATGTACTCTTTTTTCTTAAAACAAGACTTTGAGTTTTCACTCTCGCTTCATCCCGTAAACCAAAAAGGCAAATAGATCTCAACAAAATGAAAATTTTGCTGTTAAAAGATTTAAAACAGTAAAAAATGTAAGTAAATAAAATTTATTCACACACCACAATTGAATATAAAAGTTTTCTTGTCCAAGTTTGGGAAATTCTACTAGTTCAACCCTAACAGCTTCTAATTTTATAAGAAAGAGATTTCCTCCACACATGCTTAAAAAATGGATTTGCATGTTTGAAACATGTTAAAGATGCAAATCACCTATGGATCCAAAGCTTTTGAAGAGAATAACCAACGCTCATTAAATTCTCAAGTGAACGTGCGGTGGGATATTTACCCGAGTCAAACGAGACATTATTTTGCCCATCTACAAAAAGCTGACCCAACGATCATAGATGATTGTAAAGTGATTTACCATGCGTAACGGGAAAATTTTACCGTAAGAAATGACTTATGGATTGGGAGTCAAGACTCAGTTAAAAATCCCTGCCTCCCCCCTTTTTCCCGACGATTGCAAAACCTAATATTTAAAAACTAAGTAGAGCTTACAATCCCTAAAAATTACATAAACTCTTTGGAATTATCTCTCTCTTCATTTGTGCATTGTGCATTTCCATTCTAGATGTACTCTTTTTTCTTAAAACAAAACTTTGAGTTTTCGCTCTCCCTTCATCCCGTAAACCAAAAAGGCAAATAGATCAAACCAAAATGAAAATTTTGGAGTTAAAAAATTTAAAACAATAACAAAATTAAGTAAAGAAAATTTATTCACACACCACAAATGAACACAAGTTTTGTTGTCCAAGTTTGGGAAATTCCACAAGTTCAACCCTAACAGCTTGAAATTTTATAAGAAAGAGATTTCCACCACACAGGCTTTAAAAATAGATATGCATGTTTTATACATGTTAAAGATGCAAATCACCTATAGATCCAAAGCTTTTGAAGAGAATAACAAACGCTAATTAAATTCTCAAGTGAACGTGCGGTGGGATATTTACCCGAGTCAAACAAGCCATTATTTTGCACATCTACAAAAACCTGACCCTACGATCATAGATGATTGTAAAGTGATTTATCATGCGTAACGGGCTATATTACCCTAAGAAATGACTTATGGATTGGGAGTCAAGACTCAGTTAAAAATCCCTACTTCCCCCTTTTTACCGACGATTGCAAAACCTGATTTATAAAAACTAAAAAGACCTTGGAATCCCTAAAAATTACAGAAACTCTTTGGAATTATCTCGCTCTACATTTGTGCACTGTGCATTTTCATTTTAAATGTACTCTTTTTTCATAAATCAAAACTTTGAGTTTTCGCTCTCCCTTCATCGCGGAAACCAAAAAGGCAAATAGATCACAACAAAATGAAAATTTTAGAGTTCATGTATGGAAAAAAATTTAAAACAATAACAAATGTAAGTAAAGAAAATTTATTCACACACCACAAATGAATACAAAACTTTTGTTGTCCAAGGTTGGGAAATTCCACTAGTTCAACCCTAACAACTTGGAATTTTATAAGAAAGAGATTTCCTCCACGCATCGTTAAAAATGGATTTGCATGTTTGAAACATGTTAAAGATGCAAATCACCTATGGATCCAAAGCTTTAGAAGAAAATAACAAACGCTCATTAAATTATCAAGTGAACGTGTGGTGGGATATTTACCCGAGTCAAACAAGCCATTATTTTGCACATCTACAAAAGGCAGACCCAACGATCATAGATGATTGTAAAGTGATTTATCATGCGGAACGGGCTATATTACCCTAAGAATGACTTATGGATTGGTAGTCAAGACTTAGTTAAAAATTCATGCTTCCCCCTTTTTCCCGACGATTGCAAAACCTGATATATAAAAAATTAGATGAGCTTACAATCCCTAAAAATTAAAGAAACTCTTTGGAATTAGCTCCCTCTACATTTGTGCATTGTGCATTTCCATTCTAGATGTACTCTTTTTACTTAAAACAAAATTTTGAGTTTTCGCTCTCCCTTCATCCCGTAAACCAAAAAGGCAAATTGATCACAACAAAATGAAAATTTTGAAGTCAAAAAATCTAAAACAATAACAAATTTAAGTAAAAAAAAATTATTCCCACACCACAAATGAACAAAAAAATTTTGTTGTCCAAGTTTGGGAAATTCCACTAGTTCAACCCTAACAGCTTGGAATTTTATAAGAAAGAGATTTCCTCCACACATGCTTTAAAAATGGATATGCTTGTTTTAAACATGTTAAAGATGAAAAGCACCTATAGATCCAAAGCTTTTGAAGAGAAAAGCAAACGCTCATTAAATTCTAAAGTGAACATGCGGTGGGATATTTACCTGAGTCAAACAAGCCATTATTTTTCCCATCTACAAAAATCTGACCCAGCCATCATAGATGATTGTAAAGTGATTGATCATGCGTGACGGGCTATATTACCCTAAGAAATGACTTATGGATTGGGAGTCAACACTCAGTTAAAACTACCTGGTTCCCCTTTTTTCCTGACGATTGCAAAACCTGATATGTAAAAACTAAAAAGACCTTAGAATCCCTAAAAATTACGGAAAATCTTTGGAATTATCTCGCTCTACATATGTGCAATGTGCATTTTCATTTGAGATCTACACATTTTTCTTAAATCAAAACTTTGAGTTTTCGCTCTCCCTTCATCCCGTAAACCTAAAACTCAAATAGATCACAACAAAATGAAAATTTTAGAGTTCATGTATGGAAAAAAATTTAAACAATAACAAATGTTAGTAAAGAATATTTATTCACACACGACAAATGAATAGAAAGGTTTCTTTGTCCAAGTTTGGGAAATTCCACTAGTTCAACCCTAATAGCTTGGAATTTTATAAGAAAGAGATTTCATCCACACATGCTTAAAAAATGGATTTGCATGTTCGAAACATGTTAAAGATGCAAATCACCTATGGATCGAAAGCTTTTGAAGAGAATATCAAACGCTCATTAAATTCTCAAGTGAGCATGCGGAGGATATTTACCCGAGTCAAACAAGGATCATAGATGATTGTAAAGTTATTTATCCTGCGTAACGGGCAATATTACCCTCCGAAATGACTTATGGATTGGGAGACAAGACTCAGTTAAAAATCCCTGCCTCCCCCCTTTTTCGCGACGATTACAAAACCTGATATTTAAAAACTAAGCAGAGCTTACAATCCTTAAAAATTACAGAAACTCTTTGGAATTATCTCTCTCTCCATTTCTGCATTGGATTTTCCATTCTAGATGTACACTTTTTTCTTGAAACAAAACTTTGAGTTTTTGCTCTCCCTTCATTCTGTAAGTTAAAAAGCCAAACAGATCACAACAAAATCAAAGTTTTGGAGTTAAAAAATTTAGAAAAATAACAAAAGTAAGTAAAGAAAATTTATTCACACACCACAAATGAACACAAAAGTTTTGTTGTCCAAGTTTGGGAAATTCCACTAGTTCGACCCTAACAACTTGGAATTTTATAAGAAAGAGATTTCCTCCACACATACTTTCAAAAAAGATATGGATGTTTTAAACATGTTAAAGATGCAAATCACCTATAGATCCAAAGGTTTTGAATAGAATAACAAACGCTCATTAAATTCCCAAGTGAACGTGCGGTGGGATATTTACCCGAGCCAGACAAGCCATTATTTTGCCCATCTACAAAAAGCTGACCCAATGATCATAGATGATTGTAAAGTGATTTATCATGTGTAATGGGATATATTACCCTTAGAAATGACTAATGGATTGAGAGTCAAGACTCAGTCAAAAATTCCTGCTTCCCCCTTTTTCCCGATGATTGCAAAACCTGATATATAAAAAAATAAAAGACCATAGAATCCCTAATAATTACAGAAACTCTTTGGAATTATCTCGCTCTACATTTGTGCACTGCGCATTTTCATTTTAGATGTACTCTTTTTTCATAAATCAGAACTTTGTGTTTTCGATCTCCCTTCATCCCGTAAACCAAAAAGGAAAATAGATCTCAACAAAATGGTAATTTTAGATTTCATGTACGGAAAAAAATTTAAAAAAATAACAAATGTAAGTAAACAAAATTTATTCACACACCACAAATGAATACAAATTTTTTGTTGTCCAAGTTTGGGAAATTCCACTAGTTCAACCCTAACAACTTGGAATTTTAAAAGAAAGAGATTTGCTCCACACAAGCTTAAAAAATGGATTTGCATGTTTGAAACATGTTAAAGATGCAAATCACCTATGGATCCAAAGCATTTGAAGATAATAACAAACGCTCATTAAATTCTCAAGTGAACGTGCGGTAGGATATTTACCTGAGTCAAACAACCCATAATTTTGCCCATCTACAAAAAGGAGACCCAACAATCATAGATGATTTTAAAGTGATTTATCATGCGTAATGGGCAATATTACCCTAAGAAATGACATATGGATTGGGAGTCAAGACTCAGTTAAAAATACCTGCCCCCCCCCCCCCCCCCCCCCCGCCTTTTTCCTGACGATTGCAGAACCTGATATTTAAAAACTAAGAAGATCTTACAATACCGAAAAATTACAGAAACTCTTTGGAATTATCTCTCTCTACATTTGTGCATTGTGCATTTCCATTCTATATATACTCTTTTTTCTTAAAACATAACTTTGAGTTTTCGCTCTCCCTTCATCCCGTAAACCAAAAAGGCAAATAGATCACAACAAAATGAAAATTTTGGAGTTAAAAAATTTCAAACAATAAAAAAAGTAAGTAAATAAAATTTATTCACACACCACAAATGAACACAAAAGTTTTGTTGTCCAAGTTTGGGACATTCCACTAGTTCAACCCTAATTGCTTGGAATTTTATAAGAAAGAGATTTCCTCCAAACATGCTTTAAAAATGGATATGCATGTTTTAAACATGTTAAAGATGAAAATGACCTATGGATCCAAAGCTTTTGATGAGAATAACAAACGCTCATTAAATTCTAAAGTGAACGTGCGGTGGGATATTTACCCGAGTCAAACAAGCTATTATTTTGCCGATCTACAAAAAGCTGACCTAACGATCATAGATGATGGTAAAATGATTTATCATGCGTAATGGGTTGTATTACCCTAAGACATGACTTATGGATTGGGAGTCAACACTCAGTTGAAAATCCCTGCTTCCTCCTTTTTCCCGGCGATTACAAAACCTGATATTTAAAAACTAAGAAGAGCTTGCAATCCCTAAAAATTATAGAAACTCTTTGGAATTATCTCTCTCTACATTTGTGCATTGTGCATTTCCATTCTGAATGTACACTTTGTTCTTGAAACAAAACTTTGAGTTTTTGCGCTCCCTTCATCCCGTAAACCAAAAAGGCAAATAGATCACAACAAAATGAAAGTTTTGCAGTTAAAAAGTTTAAAACAATAACAAAAGTAAGTAAAGAAAATTTCTTCACACACCACAAATGAACACAAAAGTTTTGTTTTCCAAGTTTTGGAAATTCCACTAGTTCAACCCTAACAGCTTGGAATTTTATAAGAAAGAGATTTCCTCCACACATCCTGTAAAAATGGATATGGATGTTTTAAACAAGTTAAGGATGCAAATCACATCTGGATCCAAAGCTTTTGAAGAGAATAACAAACGCTCATTAAATTCTCAAGTGAACGTGCGGTGGGCTATTTACCCAAGTCAAACAAGCCATTATTTTGCCCATCTACAAAAAGCTGACCCAACAATCATAGATGATTGTAAAGTGATTTATCATGCATAACGGGCAATATTACCCTAAGAAATGACTTATGGATTGGGAGTGAAGACTCAGTTAAAAATCCCTGCCTCCCCTTATTTCCCGACGATTACAAAACCTGATATGTAAAAACTAAGAAGAGCTTACAATCCCTAAAAATTCCTGAAAATCTTTGGAATTATCTCTTTCTACATTTGTACATTGTGCATTTCAATTCTAGAGGTACCCTTTTTTCTTAAAACAAAACTTTGAGTTTTCGTTCTCCTTTCATCCCGTAAACCAAAAAGGCAAATAGATCACAACAAAATGAAAGATGTGGAGTTAAAAAATTTAAAACAATAACAAATGCAAGTAAAAAAAATTTATTCACACACCACAAATTAACACAAAAGTTTTGTTGTCCAAGTTTGGGAAATTCCACTAGTTCAACCCTAACAGCTTGGAATTTTATAAGAAAGAGATTTGCTCCACACATGCTTAAAAAATGGATTTGCATGTTTGAAACAAGTTAAAGATGGAAGTCACCTATGGATCCAAAGCATTTGAAGATAATACCAAAGGCTCATTAAATTCTCAAGTGAACGTGCGGTAGGATATTTACCTGAGTCAAACAAGCCATAATTTTGCCCATCTACAAAAAGGAGACCCAACGATCATAGATGATTTTAAAGGGATTTATCATGCGTAATGGGCAATATTACCCTAAGAAATGACTTATGGATTGGGAGTCAAGACTCAGTTAAAAATACCTGCCCCCCCTTTTTCCTGACGATTGCAAAACCTGATATTTAAAAACTAAGAAGATCTTACAATACCGAAAAATTACAAAAACTCTTTGGAATTATCTCTCTCTACATTTGTGCGTTGTGCATTTCCATTCTAGATGTACTCTTTTTTCTTAAAACATAACTTTGAGTTTTCGCTCTCCCTTCATCCCGTAAACCAAAATGGCAAGTAGATCACAACCAAATAAAAATTTTGGAGTTAAAAAATTTAAAACAATAAAAAATGTAAGTAAAGAAAATTTATTCACACACCACAAATGAACACAAAAGTTTTGATGTCCATGTTTGGGAAATTCCACTAGTTCAACTCTAACAGCTTGGAATTTTATAAGAAATAGATTTCCTCCACACATGCTTTAAAAATGGATATGCATGTTTTAAACATGTTAAAGATGCAAATCACCTATGGATCCAAAGCTTCTGAAGGGAAAAACAAATGCTCATTAAATTCTCAAGTGAATGTGCGGTCGGATATTTACCCGAGTCAAACAAGCCGTAATTTTGCCCATCTACAAAAAGCTGACCTAACGATCATAGATGATTGTGAAGTGATTTATCATGCGTAATGAGTTATATTTACCTAAGAAATGACTTATGGATTGGTAGTCAACACTCAGTTAAAAATCCCTGCTTCCCCCTTTTTCCCGATGATTGCAAAACCTGATATATAAAAACTAAAAAGAAAATAGAATCCCTAAAAATTATAGAAACTCTTTGGAATTATTTTGCTCTACATTTGTGCACCATGCATTTTCATTTTAGATGTACAATTTTTTCGTAAATCAAAACTTTGAGTTCTCGCTCTCCCTTAATCCCGTGAACCAAAAAGGCAAATTGATCACAACAAAATGAAAATTTTAGATTTCATGTACGAAAAAAAATTTAAAACAATAAAAAATGTAAGTAAAGAAAATTTATTCACATAACACAAATGAATACAAAATTTTTGTTGTCCAAGTTTGGGAAATTCCACAAGTTCAACCCTAACAGCTTCGAATTTTCTAAGAAAGAGATTTCCTCCACACATCCTTAAAAAATGGATTTTCATGTTTGAAACATGTTAAAGATGCAAATAATCCATGGATCCAAAGCTTTTGAAGAGAATAACAAACGCATTAAATTTTCAAGTGAATGTGCGGTGGGATATTTACCCGAGTCAAACAAGCCATTATTTTGCCCATCTACAAAAAGTTGACCCAATGATCATAGATGATTGTAAAGTGATTTATCATGCGTAACAGGCAATATTACCCTAAGAAATAACTTATGGATTGGGAGTGAAGACTCAGTTAAAAATCCCTGCCTCCTCTTATTTCTCGACGATTGCAAAACCTGATATATAAAAACTAAGAAGAGCTTACAATCCCTAAAAATTACAGAAAATCTTTGGAATTATCTCTTTCTACATTTGTGAATGGTGCATTTCAATTCTAGAGGTACTTTTTTTTCTTAAAACAAAACTTTGAGTTTTCTCTCTCCCTTCATCCCGTAAACCAAAAAGGCAAATAGATCACAACAAAATGAAAGTTGTGGAGTTAAAAAATTTAAAACAATAAGAAATGTAAGTAAAGAAAATTTATTCACACACGACAAATGAACACAAAAGTTTTGTTGTCCAAGTTTGGGAAATTCCACAAGTTCAACCCTAACAGCGTGGAATTTTATAAGAAAGTGATTTCCGCCACACATGCTTTAAAAATGGTTATGCATGTTTTAAACATGTTAAATATGAAAACCACCTATGAATCCAAAGCTTTTGAAGAGAATAACTAACGCTCATTAAATTCTAAAGTGAACGTGCGGTGGGATATTTACCCGAGTCAAACAAGCAATTATTTTGCCCATCTACAAAAAGCTGACCCAACTATCATAGATGATTGTAAAGTGATTTATCATGCGTAACGGGCTATATTACCCTAAGAAATGACTTATGGATTGGGAGTCAACACTCAGTTAAAAATCCTTGCATCCTCCTTTTTCCTGACGATTGGAAAACCTGATATATAAAAACTAAAAAGACCTTAGAATCCCTAAAAATTACAGAAACTCTTTGGAATTATCTCTCTCTACATTTGTGCAATGTGCATTTTCATTTTAGATGTACACTTTTTTCATAAATAAAAACTTTGAGTTTTCGATCTCCCTTCATCCCGAAAACCAATAAGGCAAATAGATCACTACAAAATGAAAATTTTAGAGTTCATGTACGGAAAAAAAATTAAAACAATAAAAAATGTTAGAGAAGAAGATTTATTCACACACCACAAATGAATATAAAAGTTTTGTTGTCCAACTTTGGGAAATTCCACTAGTTCAACCCTAACAGCTTCGAATTTTATAAGAAAGAGATTTCCTCCACACATGCTTAAAAAATGGATTTGCATGTTTGAAACATGTTAAAGATGCAAATCACCTATGGATCCAAAGCTTTTGAAGAGAATAACAAATGCTCATTAAATTCTCAAGTAAACGTGCGGTGGCATATTTACCCGAGTCAAACAACCCATTATTCGTCCCATCTACAAAAAGCTGACCCAAAGATCATCGATGACTGTAAAGAGATTTATCATGAGTAACGGGCAATATTACCCTAAGAAATGAGTGATAGATTCGAGTTAATACTCAGTTAAAAATCCATGCCTCCCCCTTTTTCTCGACGATTGCAAAACCTGATATTTAAAAACTAAGAAGAGCTTACAATCCCTAAAAATTACAGAAACTCTTTGGAATTATCTCTCTCTACATTTGTGCATTATGCATTTCCATTCCAGATGTACTCTTTTTTCTTAATACAAAACTTTGAGTTTTCGCTCTCCCTTCATCCCGTAAACCAAAATGGCAAATATATCACAACAAAATGAAAATTTTGGAGTTAAAATATTTAAAATAATAACAAATATAAGTAAATAAAATTTATGCACACACCACAAATGAATACAAAAGTTTTGTTGCCCAAGTTTTGGAAATTCCTCTAGTTCAACCCTAACAGCTTGGAATTTTATAAGGAAGCTATTTTCTCCACACGTGCTTTAAAATGGATATGGATGTTTTAAAGAAGTTAAGGATGCAAATCACCTATGGATCCAATGCTTTTGAAGAGAACAACAAAAGCTCATTAAATTCTCAAGTGAACGTGCGGTGGGATATTTACCCGAGTCATACAAGCCATTATTTTGCCCATCTACAAAAAATTGACCCAACGATCATAGATGATTGTAAAGTGATTTATCATGCGTAACAGGCTATATTACCCTAAGAAATGACTTATGGATTGGGAGTCAAGACTCAGTTAAAAATCACTGCCTCCCCATTTTCCCGACGATTGCAAAACCTGATATATAAAAACTAAAAAGAGCTTACAATCGCTAAAAATTACAGAAACTCTTTTGAATTATCTTTCTCTTCATTTGTGCATTGTGCATTTCCATTCTAGATGTAAACTTTTTTCTTAAAACAAAGCTATGAGTTGCGCTCTCCCTTCATGCCGTAAACAAAAAAGGCACGTAGATCACAACCAAATAAAAATTTTGGAGTTAAAAAATTTTAAAAAATAAAAAATGTAAGTAAAGAAAATTTATTCACACACCACAAATGAACACAAAAGTTTTGATGTCCATGCTTGGGAAATTCCACTTGTTCAACCCTAACAGGTTGGAATTTTAAAAGAAATAGATTTCCTCCACATATGCTTTAAAAATTGATATGCATGTTTTAAACATGTTAAAGATGCAAATCACCTATGGATCCAAAGCTTTTGAAGGGAATAACAAACGCTCATTAAATTCTCAAGTGAACGTGCGGTGGGATATTTACTCGAGTCAAACAAGCCATAATTTTGCCCATCTACAAAAAGCTGACCCAACGATTATAAATGATTGCAAAGTGATTTATCATGCGTAACGGGTTATATTACCCTAAGAAATGACTTATGGATTGGGAGTCAACACTCAGTTAAAATCCCTGCTTCCCCCTTTTTCCAGATGATTGCAAAACCTGATATATAAAAACTAAAAAGACCATTGAATCCCTAAAAATTTCAAAAACTCTTTGGAATTATTTCGCTCTACATTTGTGCACCGTGCATTTTCATTTTAGATGTACACTTTTTTCGTAAATCAAAACTTTGAGTTTTCGCTCTCCCATAATCCCATGAACCAAAAAGGCAAATAGATCACAACAAAATGAAAATTTTAGATTTCATGTACAAAAAAAAATTTAAAACAATAACAAATGTAAGTAAAGAAAATTTATTCACATACCACAAATGAATACAAAATTTTTGTGTCCAAGTTTGGGAAATTCTACAAGTTCAACCCTAACAGCTTGGAATTTTATAAGAGAGAGATTTCCTCCACACACGCTTAAAAAATGGATTTGTGTGTTTGAAACGTTGTTAAAGATGCAAATAAACTATGGATCCAAAGCTTTTGAAGAGAATAACATACGCTCATTAAATTTTCCAGTGAATGTGCGGTGGGATATATACCCGAGTCAAACAAGCCATTATTTTTCCCATCTACAAAAAGCTGACCCACCGATCATAGATGATTGTAAAGTGATTTAACATGCGTAATGGGCAATATTGCCCTAATAAATGACTTATGGATTAGGAGTGAAGACTCAGTTAAAAATCACTGCCTCCCCCTTTTTCCTGACGATTGCAAAACCTAATATATAAACACTAAGAAGAGCTTACAATCCCTAAAAATTACAGAAAATATTTGGAATTATCTCTCTCTACATTTGTGCATTGTGCATTTCCATTCTAGAGGTACTCTTTTTTCTTAAAACAAAACTTTGAGTTTTCGCTCTCCCTTCATCCCGTAAACCAAAAAGGCAAATAGATCACAACAAAATGAAAGTTTTGGAGTTAAAAAATTTAAAACAATAACAAATGTAAGTAAAGAAAATTTATTCACACACCACAAATGAACACAAAAGTTTTGTTGTCCAAGTTTTGGAAATTCCACTAGTTCAAGCCTAACAGCTTGGAATTTTATAAGAAAGAGATTTCCTCCACACATGCTTTAAACATGGATATGGATGTTTTAAACAAGTTAAGGGTGCAAATCACCTATGGATCCAAAGCTTTTGAAGAGAATAAAAAACGCTCATTAAATTCTCAAGTGAAAGTGCGGTGGGATATTTACTCGAGTCAAACAAGCCATTATTCGTCCCATCTACAAAAAGCTGACCCAACGATCATAGATGATTGTAAAGTGATTTATCATGCGTAACGGGCGATATTACCCTAAGAAATGACTTATGGATTGGGAGTCAACACTCAGTCAAAAATCCTTGGTTCCCCCTTTGTCCCGACGATTGGAAAACATGATATATTAAAACTAAAAAGACCTTAGAATCCCTAAAAATTATAGAAACTCTTTGGAATTATCTCGCTCTACATTTGTGCAATGTTCATTTTCATTTTAGATGTACACTTTTTTCATAAATAAAAACTTTGAGTTTTCGCTCTCCCTTCATCCCGTAAACCAAAAAGGCAAATAGATCACAACAAAATGAAAATTTTAGAGTTCATGTACGGAAAAAAATTTAAAACAATAAAAAATGTTAAAGAAAAGATTTATTCACACACCACAAATGAATATAAAAGTTTTGTTGTCCAAGTTTGGCAAATTCCACTAGTTCAACCCTAACAGCTTGGAATTTTATAACAAAGAGATTTCCTCCACACATGCTTAAAAAATGGATTTGTTTGTTTGAAACATGTTAAAGATGCAACACCTATGGATCCAAAGCTTTTGAAGAGAATAACAAATGCTCATTAAATTCTAAAGTGAACAAGCGGTGGGATATTTACCCGAGTCAAACAAGCCATTATTTTGCCCTTCTACAAAAAGCTGCCTAACTATCATAGATGACTGTAAAGTGATTTATCATGCGTAACAGGCTATATTACCCTAAGAAATGACTTATGGGTTGGGAGTCAACACTCAGTAAAAAATCCCTGCTTCCCCCTTTTTCCTGACGATAGCAAAACCTGAAAAGTAAAAACTAAAAAGTCCTTAGAATCCCTAAAAATTACAGAAACTCTTTGGAATTATCTCGCTCTACATTTGTGCAATGTGCATTTTCATTTTAGATGTTCACTTTTTTCAGAAATCAAAACTTTGAGTTTTCGCTCTCCCTTCATCCCCTAAACCCAAAAAGGCAAATAGATCACTACAAAATGAAAATTTTAGAGTTCATCTACAGAAAAAAATTTAAAACAATAACAAATGTAGGTAAATTAAATTTATTCACACACCACAAATGAATACAAAAGTTTGTTGTCCAAGTTTGGGAAATTCAACAAGTTCAACCCTAACAGCTTGGAATTTTATAAGAAAGAGATTTCCACCACACATGCTTAAAAAATGGATTTGCATGTTTGAAACATGTTAAAGATGCAAATAATCTATGGATCCAAAGCTTTTGAAGAGAATAACATACGCTCATTAAATTTTCCAGGGACTGTGCGATGGGATATTTACCCGAGTCAAACAAGCCATTATTTTGCCCATCTACAAAAAGCTGACCCAACAACCGTAGATGATTGTAAAGTGATTTATCATGCGTAATGGGTAATATTACCCGAAGAAATGACTTATGGATTGGGAGTGAAGACTCAGTTAAAAATCCCTGCCACCCCCTTTTTCCCGACGATTGCAAAACCTGATATGTAAAAACTAAGAAGAGCTTGCAATCCTTAAAAATTACAGAAAATCTTAGGAATTATCTCTCTCTACATTTGTGCATTGTGCATTTCCATTCTAGAGGTACTCTTTTTCCTTAAAACAAAACTTAGAGTTTTCGCTCTCCCTTCATCCCGTAAACCAAAAAGGCAAATTGATCACAACAAAATGAAAGTTGTGGAGTTAAAAAATTTAAAACAATAACAAATGTAAGTAAAGAAAATTTATTCACATATGACAAATGAACACAAAAGTTTTGTTGTCCAAGTTTGGGAAATTCCACTAGTTCAACCTTAACAGCTTGGAATTTTATAAGAAAGAGATTTCCTCCACACATGCTTAAAAAATGGATTTGCATGTTTTAAACATGTTAAAGATGCAAATCACCTATGGATCCAAAGCTTTTGAAGAGAATAACAAATGCTCATTAAATTCTCAACTGAACGTGCGGTGGGATATTTACTCGAGTCAAACAAGCCATTATTCGTCCCATCTACGAAACGCTGACCCAACGATCAAAGATGATTGTAAAGTGATTTATCATGCGTAACGGGCTATATTACCCTAAGAAATGACTTATGGATTGGGAGTCAAAACTCAGTTAAAAATCCTTGCTTCCCCTTTTTCCCGACGATTGAAAACCTGATATATAAAAACTAAAAAGACCTCAGAATCCCTAAAAATTACAGAAACTCTTTGGAATTATCTCGCTCTACATTTGTGCAATGTTCATTTTCATTTTAGATGTACACTTTTTTCATAAATAAAAACTTTGATTTTCTCTCTCCCTTCATCCCGTAAACCAAAAAGGCAAATAGATGACAACAAAATGAAGCTTTTAGAGTTCATGTACAGAAAAAAATTTAAAACAATAAAAAATGTAAGTAAAGAAAATTTATTCACTCACCAAAAATGAATACAAAAGTTTTGTTGTCCAAGTTTGGGAAATTCCACTAGTTCAACCCTGACAGCTTGGAATTTTATAAGAAAGAGATTTCCTCCACACCTGGTTAAAAAATGGATTTGCATGTTTGAAACATGTTAAAGATGCAAATCACCTATTGATCCAAAGCTTTTGAAGAGAATAAAAAACGCTCATTAAATTCTCAAGTGAACGTGCAGTGGGTTTTTTACCCGAGTTAAACTAGCCATTATTTGGCCCATCTACAAAAAGCTGACCCAACGATCATAGATGATTATAAAGTGATTTATCATGCGTAACGGGCAATATTACCCTAAGAAATGACTTATGGATTGGGTGTCAAGACTCAGTTAAAAATCCCTGTCTCCCCCCTTTTTCCCGACGATTGCAAAACCTGATATTTAAAAACTAAGAAGAGCTTACAATCCCAAAAAATTACAGAAACTCTTTGGAATTATCTCTCTCTACAATTGTGCATTGTGCATTTCCATTCTAGATGTACTCTTTTTTCTTAAAAGAAAACTTTGAGTTTTCGCTCTCCCTTCATCCAGTCAACAAAAAAAGGCAAATAAATCACAACAAAATGAAAATTTTGGAGATAAAAAATTTAAAACATTAAAAAAAGTAAGTAAAGAAAATTTATTGACAAACCACAAATGAACACAAAAATTTTCTTGTCCAAGTTTTGGAAATTCCACAAGTTCAACCCAAACAGCTTGGAATTTTATAAGAAAGTGATTTCCTCCACACATGCTTCAAAAATGGATTTGCATGTTTTAAACATGTTGAAGATGCAAATCACCTATGGATCCAAAGCTTTTGAAGAGAATAAGAAATGCTCATTAAATTCTCAACTGAACGTGCGGTGGGATATTTACTCGAGTCAAACAAGCCATTATTCGTCCCATCTACGAAACGCTGACCCAACGATCAAAGATGATTGTAAAGTGATTTATCATGCGTAACGGGCTATATTACCCTAAGAAATGACTTATGGATTGGGAGTCAAAACTCAGTTAAAAATCCTTGCTTCCCCTTTTTCCCGACGATTGAAAACCTGATATATAAAAACTAAAAAGACCTCAGAATCCCTAAAAATTACAGAAACTCTTTGGAATTATCTCGCTCTACATTTGTGCAATGATCATTTTCATTTTAGATGTACACTTTTTTCATAAATAAAAACTTTGATTTTCTCTCTCCCTTCATCCCGTAAACCAAAAAGGCAAATAGATGACAACAAAATGAAGCTTTTAGAGTTCATGTACAGAAAAAAATTTAAAACAATAACAAATGTAAGTAAAGAAAATTTATTCACTCACCAAAAATGAATACAAAAGTTTTGTTGTCCAAGTTTGGGAAATTCCACTAGTTCAACCCTAACAGCTTGGAATTTTATAAGAAAGAGATTTCCTCCACACCTGGTTAAAAAATGGATTTGCATGTTTGAAACATGTGAAAGATGCAAATCACCTATTGATCCAAAGCTTTTGAAGAGAATAAAAAACGCTCATTAAATTCTCAAGTGAACGTGCAGTGGGTTTTTTACCCGAGTCAAACTAGCCATTATTTGGCCCATCTACAAAAAGCTGACCCAACGATCATAGATGATTGTAAAGTGATTTATCATGCGTAACGGGCAATATTACCCTAAGAAATGACTTATGGATTGGGTGTCAAGACTCAGTTAAAAATCCCTGTCTCCCCCCTTTTTCCCGACGATTGCAAAACCTGATATTTAAAAACTAAGAAGAGCTTACAATCCCAAAAAATTACAGAAACTCTTTGGAATTATCTCTCTCTACAATTGTGCATTGTGCATTTCCATTCTAGATGTACTCTTTTTTCTTAAAAGAAAACTTTGAGTTTTCGCTCTCCCTTCATCCAGTCAACAAAAAAAGGCAAATAAATCACAACAAAATGAAAATTTTGGAGTTAAAAAATTTAAAACATTAAAAAAAGTAAGTAAAGAAAATTTATTCACAAACCACAAATGAACACAAAAATTTTCTTGTCCAAGTTTTGGAAATTCCACTAGTTCAACCCAAACAGCTTGGAATTTTATAAGAAAGTGATTTCCTCCACACATGCTTCAAAAATGGATATGCATGTTTTAAACATGTTAAAGATGCAAATCACTTATTACCCTAAGAAATGACTTATGGATTGGGATTCAACACTCAGTTAAAAATCCCTGCTTCCCCCTTTTTCCCAACGATTGCAAAACCTGATACATAAAAACTAAGAAGAGCTTACAATCCTTAAAAATTACTGAAACTCTTTGGAATTATCTCGCTCTACATTTGTGCAATGTGCATTTTCATTTTAGATGTACACTTTTTTCATAAATAAAAACTTTGAGTTTTCGCTCTCCCTTCTTCCCGTAAACCAAAAAGGCAAATTGATCACTACAAAATGAAAATTTTAGAGTTCATGTACGGAAAAAAATTTAAAACAATAAAAAATGGTAGAGAATTAAATTTATTCACACACCACAAATGAATATAAAAGTTTTGTTGTCCAAGTTTGGCAATTTCCACTAGTTCAACCCTAACAGCTTAGAATTTTATATGAAAGAGATTTCCTCCACACATGCCTAATAAATGGACTTGCATGTTTGAAACATGTTAAAGATGCAAATCACCTATGGATCCAAAGCTTTAGAAGAGAATAACAAATGCTCATTAAATATTCAAGTGAACGTGCGGTGGGATATTTACCCGAGTCAAACAAGCCATTATTCGTCCCATCTACAAAAAGCTAACCCAAAGATCATCGATGACTGTAAAGTGATTTATCATGAGTAACGGGCAATAATACCCTAAGAAATGACTGATAGATTGGGAGTTAATACTCAGTTAAAAATCCCTGCCTCCCCCTTTTTCTCGACGATTGCAAAACCTGATATTTAAAAACTAAGTAGAGCTTACAATCCCTAAAAATTACAGAAACTCTTTGGAATTTTCTGTCTCTACATTTGTGCATTGTGCATTTCCATTCTAGATGTACTCTTTTTTCTTAATACAAAACTTTGAGTTTTCGGTATCCCTTCATCCCGTAAACTAAAAAGGCAAATAGATCACACCAAAATGAAAATTTTGGAGTTAAAATATTTAAAACAATAACAAATGTAAGTCAAGAAAATTTATTCACACACCACAAATGAATACAAAAGTTTTTGTTGCCCAAGTTTTGGAAATTCCATTAGTTCAACCCTAAAATGGATATGGATGTTTTAAACAAGTTAAGGATGCAAATCACCTATGGATCCAAAGCTTTTGAAGAGAACAACAAACGCTCATTAAATTTTCAAGTGAACGTGCAGTGGGATATTTACTCGAGTCATACGAGCCATTATTTTGCCCATCTACAAAAAATTGACCCAACGATCATAGATGATTGTAAAGTGATTTATCGTGCGTAACGGGCTATATTAACCCTAAGAAATGACTTATGGATTGGGAGTCAAGACTCAGTTAAAAATCACTGCCTCCCCCATTTTCCCGACGATTGCAAAACCTGACATATGAAAACTAAGAAGAGCTTACAATCTCTAAAAATTACAGAAACTCTTTTGAATTATCTCTCTCTTCACTTGTGCATTGTGCATTTCCATTCTAGATGTAATCTTTTTTCTTAAAACAAAACTATGAGTTTCGCTCTCCCTTCATCCCGTAAACCAAAAAGGCAAGCAGATCACAACATAATAAAAATTTTGGAGTTAAAAAATTTAAAAAAATAAAAATTGTAAGTAAAGAAAATTTATTCACACACCACAAATGAACACAAAAGTTTTGATGTCCATGTTTGGGAAATTCCACTAGTTCAACCCTAACAACTTGGAATTTTATAAGAAATTGATTTCCTCCACACATGCTTTAAAAATTGATATGCATATTTTAAACATGTTAAAGATGCAAATCACCTATGGATCCAAAGCTTCTAAAGGGAATAACAAACGCTCATTAAATTCTCAAGTGAACGTGCAGTGGGATATTTACCCGAGTCAAACAAGCCATAATTTTGCCCATCTACAAAAAGCTGACCCAACGATCATAGATGATTGTAAAGTAATTTAGCTTGCGTAATGGGTTATATTACACTAACAAATGACTTATGGATTGGGAGTCAACACTCAGTTAAAAATCCCTGCTTCCCCCTTTTTCCAGACGATTGCAAAACCTGGTATATAAAAACTAAAAAGACCATTGAATCCCTAAAAATTACAAAAACTCTTTGGTATTATTTCGTTCTACATTTGTGCACCGTGTATTTTCATTTTAGATGTACACTTTTTTCGTAAATCAAAACTTTGAGTTTTCGCTCTCTCTTAAACCCGTGAACCAAAAAGGCAAATAGATCACAACAAAATGAAAATTTTAGATTTCATGTACAAAAAAAATAAAATTAAAACAATAAAAAATGTAAGTAAAGAAAATTTATTCACTCACCACAAATGAATTCAAAATTTTTTTTGTCCAAGTTTTGGAAATTCTACAAGTTCAACCCTAACAGCTTGGAATTTTATAAGAAAGAGATTTCCTCCACACATGCTTAAAAAATGGATTTGCATGTTTGAAACATGTTAAAGATTTAAATAATCTATGGATCCAAAGATTTTGAAGAGAATAACATAGGCTCATTAAATTTTCGAGTGAACGTGCGGTGGGATTTTTACCCGAGTCAAACAAGCCAATATTTTGCCTATCTACAAAAAGCTGACCCAACGATCATAGATGATTGTAAAGTGATTTATCATGCGTAACGGGCAATATTACCCTAAGAAATGACTTATGGATTGGGAGTCAAGACTCAGTTAAAAATCCCTGCCTCCCCCCTTTTTCCTGACGATTGCAAAACCTGATATTTAAAAACAAAGAAGAGCTTACAATCCCTAAAAACTACAGAAACTCTTTGGAATTATCTCTCTCTACAAATGTGCATTATCCATTTCCATTCTAGAGGTACACTTTTTTCTTAAAAGAAAACTTTGAGTTTTCGCTCTCCCTTCATCCCGTAAACCAAAAAGGCAAATAAATCAAAACAAAATGAAAATTTTGGAGTTAAAAAATTTAAAACATAAAAAAAAGTAAGTAAAGAAAATTTATTCACACACCACAAATGAACACAAAAGTTTTGTTGTCCAAGTTTTGGAAATTCCACTAGTTCAACCCTAACAGCTTGGAATTTTATAAGAAAGATATTTCCACCACACATGCTTTAAAAATGGATATGCATGTTTTAAACATGTTAAAGATGCAAATCACCTATGGATCAAAAGCCTTTCAAGAGAATAACAAACGCTAATTAAACTCTCAAGTGAACGTGCGGTGGGATATTTACCCGAGTCAAACAAGCCATTATTTTGCCCATCTACAAAAAGCTGACCTAATGATCATAGATGATTGTATAGTGATTTATCATACGTAACGAGCTATATTACCCTAAGAAATGACTTATGGATTGGGAGTCAACACTCAGTTAAAAATCCCTACTTCCCCCTTTTTCCCGACGATTGGAAAACCTGATATATAAAAACTAAAAAGACCTTAGAATCCCTAAAAATTACAGAAACTCTTTGGAATTATATCGCTCTACATTTGTGCAATGTTCATTTTTATTTTAGATGTACACTTTTTTCATAAATCAAAACTTTAAGTTTTCGCTCTCCCTTCATCCCGTAAACCAAAAAGGCAAAAAGATCACTACAAAATGAAAATTTTAGAGTTCATCTACAGAAAAAAATTTAAAACAATAAAAAATGTAAGTAAAGAAATTTATTCACACACCACAAATGAATACAAAAGTTTTGTTGTCCAAGATTGGGAAATTCCACAAGTTCAACCCTAACAGCTTGGAATTTTATAAGAAAGAGATTTCCTCCACACATGCTTAAAAAATGGATTTGCATGTTTGAAACATGTTAAAGATGCAAATCACCTATGGATCCAAAGCATTTGAAGAGAATAACAAACGCTCATTAAATTCTCAAGTGAACGTGCGGTGCGATATTTACCCGAGTCAAGCAAGCCATTATTCGTCCCATCTACAAAAAGCTCACCCAACGATCATCGATGACTGAAAAGTGATTTATCATGCGTAACAGGCAATAATACCCTAAGAAATGACTGATAGATTGGGAGTTGAGACTCAGTAAAAAATCCCTGCCTCCCCCTTTTTCTCGACGATTGCAAAACCTGATATTTAAAAACTAAGATGAGCTTACAATCCCTAAAAATTACAGAAACTCTTTGGAATTATCTCTCTCTACATTTGTGCATTTTGCATTTCCATCCTAGATGTACTCTTTTTTCTTGATATAAAATTTTGAGTTTTCGCTCTCCCTTCATCCCGTAAACCAAAAAGGCAAATAGGTAACAGCAAAATGAAAATTTTGGAGTTAAAAAATTTCAAACAATAAAAAATGTAAGTAAAGAAAATTTATTCACACACCACAAATGAACACAAAAGTTTTGTTCTCCAAGTTTGGGAAATACCACTAGTTCAACCCTAACAGCTTGGAATTTTATAAGAAATAGATTTGCTGCACACATGCTGAAAAAATGGATTTGCATGTTTTAAACATGTTAAAGATGCAAATCAGCTATGGATCCAAAGCTTTTGAAGAAAGAACAAACGCTCAATAAATTCTCAAGTGAACGTGCGGTGGGATATTTACCCGAGTCAAACAACCCATTATTTTGCCCATCTACAAAAAGCTGACCCAACGATCATGGATGATTGTAAAGTGATTTATCATGCGTAACGGGCTATATTACTCTAAGAAATGACTTATGGATTGGGAGTCAATACTTAGTTGAAAATCCCTGCCTCCCCCTTTTTCCCGACGATTGCAAAACCTGATATATAAAAACTAAGAAGAGCTTACAATCCCTAAAAATTACAGAAACTCTTTTGAATTATCTGTCTCTACATTTGTGCATTGGGCATTTCCATTCTAGATGTACTCTTTTTTCTTAAAACAAACTTTGAGTTTTCGTTCTCCCTTCATCCCGTAAACCAAAAAGGCAAATAGATCACAACAAAACGAAAATTTTGGAGTTAAAAAATGTAGTACAATAACAAAAGTAAGTAAAGAAAATTTATTCACACACGACAAATGAACACAATAGTTTTGTTGTCCAAGTTTTGGAAATTCCACTTGTTCAACTCTAACAACTTGGAATTTTATAAGAAAGTGATTTCCTCCACACATGCTTTAAAAATGGATATACATGTTTGAAACATGTTAAAAATGAAAATCACCTATGGATCCAAAGCTTTTCAAGAGAATAACAAACGCTCATTAAATTCTCAAGTGAACGTGTGGTGGGATATTTACCCGAGTCAAACTAGCCATTATTTTGCCCATCTACAAAAAGCTGACCCAACGATCATAGATGATTGTATAGTGATTTATCATATGTAACGGGCTATATTACCCTTAGAAATATCTTATGGATTGGGAGTCAAGACTCAGTTAAAAATCTCTGCTTCCCCCTTTTTCCCTACAATTGCAAACCCTGATATATAAAAACTAAAAAGACCATAGAATCCCTAAAAATTACAGAAACTCTTTGAAATTATCTCGCTCTATATTTGTGCACTGCGCATTTTTATTTTAGATGTACACTATTTTCATAAATCAAAACTATGAGTTTTCGCTCTCCTTTCATCCCGTAAACCAAGAAGGCAAATAGATCACAGCAAAATGAAAAGTTTAGAGTTCATGTACGGAAAAAAATTTAAAACAACAAAAAATGTATGTAAATAAAATTTATTCACACACCACAAATGAATACAAAAGTTTTGTTGTCCAAGTTTGGGAACTTCCACTAGTTCGACCTTAACTGCTTGGAATTTTATAAGAAAGAGATTTCCTCCACACATGCTTAAAAAATGGATTTGCATTTTTGAAACATGTTAAAGATGCAAATCACCTATGGATCCAAAGCTTTTGTAGAGAATAACAAACGCTGATTAAATTCTCAACTTAACGTGCGGTGGGATATTTACCCGAGTCAAACAAGCCTTTATTTTGCCCATCTAGAAAAAGCTGACCCAACGATCATAGATGATTGTAAAGTGATTTATCTTGCATAACGGGTTATATTACCCTAAGAAATGACTTATGGATTGGGAGTCAAGACTCAGTTAAAAATCCCTGCTTGCCCCTTCTTCCCGACGATTGCAAAACCCGATATATAAAAACTAAGAAGAGCATACAATCCTTAATAATTACAAAAACTCTTTGGAACTATCTGTCTCTACATTTATGCATTGTGCATTTCCATTCTAGATGTACTTTTTTTTCTTAATAGAAAACTTTGAGTTTTCGTTCTCCATTCATCCAGTAAACCAAAAAGGCAAATAGATCACAACACAATGAAAATTTTGAAGTTAAAAAATGTAATACAATAACAAAAGTAAGTAAATAAAATTTATTCACACACGACAAATGAACACAAAAGTTTTGTTGTCCATGTTTTGGAAATTCTACTTGTTCAACCCTAACAGCTTGGAATTTTATAAGAAAGTGATTTCCTCCACGCATGCTTTAAAAATGATTATGCATGTTTGAAACATGTTAAAGATGCAAATCACCTATGGATTCAAAGCTTTTGAAGAGAATAACAAACGCTCATTAAATTCTCAAGTGAACGTGCGGTGGGATATTTACCCAAGTCAAACAAGCCGTTATTTTGCCCATTTACAAAAAGCTGACCCAACGATCATAGATGATTGTAAAGTGATTTATCATGCGTAACGAGATGTATTACCCTAAGAAATGACTTATGGATTGGGAGTCAAGACTTAGTTAAAAATCCCTGCTTGCCCCTTTTTCACGATGATTGCAAAACCTTATATATAAAAATTAAAAAGACCTTACAATCCCTAAAAATTACAAAAACTCTTTGGAATTATCTCGCTCAACATTTGTCCACTGCGCATTTTCATTTTAGGTGTACTTTTTTTTCATAAATCAAAACTTTGACTTTTCGCTCTCCCTTCATCCCGTAAACCAAAAATGCAAATGGAACACAACAAAATCAAAATTTTAGAGTTCATGTATGGAAAAAAATTTAAAACAATAACAAATCTAAGTAAATAAAATTTATTCACACACCTCAAATGAATACAAAAGTTTTGTTGTCCAAGTTTGGGAAATTCCACTAGTTCAACCCTAACAGCTTGGAATTTTATAAGAAAGAGATTTCCTCCACACATGCTTAAAAAATGGATTTGCATGTTTGAAACATGTTAAAGATGCAAATCACCTATGGATCGAATGCTTTTGAAGAGAATAACAAACACTCATTAAATTCTCAACTGAACGTGCGGTGGGATATTTACCCGAGTCAAACAAGCCATTATTTTTCCATCTACAAAAAGCTGACACAACGATCATAGATGAATGTAAAGTGATTTATCATGAGTAAGGGGCGATATTACCCTAAGCAATGACTTATGGATTGGGAGTGAAGACTTAGTTAAAAATCCCTGCCTCCCCCTTTTTCCCGACGATTACAAAACCTGATATATAAAAACTAAGAAGAGCTTACAATCGCTAAAAATTACAGAAACTCTTTGGAATTATCTGTCTCTACATTTGTGCATTGTGCATTTCCATTTTCGATGTACTCTTTTTTCTTAAAAATAAACTTTCAATTTTCGCTCTGGCTTCATCCCGTAAACCAAGAAGGCAAATAGATCACAACAAAATGAAGGTTTTGGAGTTAAAAAAAGTAAAACAATAACAAATGAAAGTAAAGAAAATTTAATCACACACAACAAATGAACACAAAAGTTTTGTTGTCCAAGATCTGGAAATTCCACTAGTTATACCCTTACAGTTAGGAATTTTATAAGAAAGATATTTCCTCCACACATGCTTTAAAAATGGATATGCATGTTTTAAACATGTTAAAGATGCAAATCACCTATGGATCCAAAGCTTTCGAAGAGAATAACAAAAGTTCATTAAATTCTCAAGTGAACGTGCGGTGGGATATTTACCTGAGTCAAACAAGCCATTATTTTGCCCATCTACAAAAAGTTGACCCAACGATCATAGATGATTGTCAAGTGATGTATCATGCGTAACGGGCTATATTACCCTAAGAAATGACTGATGGATTGGGAGCCAACACTCAGTTAAAAATCCCTACTTCCCCCTTTTTCCCGACGATTGAAAACCTGATATATAAAAACTAAAAAGACCTTAGAATCCCTAAAAATTTCAAAAACTCTTTGGACTTATCTCTCTCTACATTTGTGCACTGCGCATTTTCATTTTAGATGTACACTATTTTCATAAATCAAAACTTTGAGTTTTCACTCTCCCTTCATCCCGTAAACTTAAAATGCAAATAGATCACAACAAAATCAAAATTTTAGAATTCATGTACGGAAAAAAATTTATCACAATAACAAATGTAAGTAAATAAAATTTATTCACACACCTCAAATGAATACAAAAGTTTTGTTGTCCAAGTTTGGGAAATTCCACTAGTTCAACCCTAACTGCTTGGAATTTTATAAGAAAGAGATTTCCTCCACACATGCTTAAAAAATGGATTTGCATGTTTGAAACATGTTAAAGATGCAAATCACCTATGGATCCAAAGCTTTTGAAGAGAATAACAAAAGCTCATTAAATTCTCAACTGAACGTGCGGTGGGATATTTACCCGAGTCAAACAAGCCATTATTTTGCCCATCTACAAAAAGCTGACACAACGATCATAGATGAATGTAAAGTGATTTATCATGCGTAACGGGTGATATTACCCTAAGAAATGACTTATGGATTGGGAGTCAAGACTCAGTTAAAAATCCCTGCCTCCCCCTTTTTCCCGGTGATTACAAAACCTGATATATAAAAACTAAGAAGAGCTTACAATCTCTAAAAATTACAGAAACTCTTTGGAATTATCTGTCTCTACATTTTTGCATTGTGCATTTCCATTTTCGATGTACTCTTTTTTCTTAAAAATAAACTTTAAGTTTTCGCTCTGGCTTCATCCCGTGAACCAAAAAGGCAAATAGATCACAACGAAATGAAGGTTTTGGAGTTAAAAAATGTAAAACAATAACAAATGTAAGTAAAGAAAATTTAATCACACACCACAAATGAACACAAAAGTTTTGTTGTCCAAGATCTGGAAATTCCACTAGTTAAACCCTAACAGCTTGGAATTTTATAAGTAAGATATTTCCTCCACACATGCTTCAAAAATGGATATGCATGTTTTAAACATGTTAAAGATGGAAATTACCTATGGATCCAAAGCTTTTGAAGAGAATAACAAAAGTTCATTAAATTCTCAAGTGAACGTGCGGTGGGATATTTACCCGAGTCAAACAAGCCATTATTTTGCCCATCTACAAAACGTTGACCCAACGATCATAGATGATTGTAAAGTGATGTATCATGCGTAACGGGCTATATTACCCTAAGAAATGACTGATGGATTGGGAGTCAACACTCAGTTAAAAATCCCTGCTTCCCCTTTTTTCCCGACGAATTAAAACCTGATATATAAAAACTAAAAAGACCTTCGAATCCCTATAAATTTCAAAAACTCTTTGGAATTATCTCGCTCTACATTTGTGGACTGCGCATTTTCATTTTAGATGTACACTTTTTTCATAAATCAAAACATTGAGTTTTCGCTCTCCCTTCATCTCGTAAACGAAAAAGGCAAATAGATCACAACAAAATGAAAATTTTAGAGTTCATGTATGTAAAAAAATTTAAAACAATAACGAATGTAAGTAAATAAAATTTATTCACACACCACAAATGATTAGAAAAGTTTTGTTGTCCAAGTTTGGGAAATTCCATTAGTTCAACCCTAACTGCTTGGAATTTTATAAGAAAGAGATTTCCTCCACACATGCTTAAAAAAAGGATTTTCATGTTTGAAACACATTAAAGATGCAAATCACCAATGGATCCAAAGCCTTTGAAGAGAATAACAAACGCTCATTAAATTCTCAACTGAACGTGCGGTGGGATATTTACCCGAGTCAAACAAGCCATTATTTTGCCCATCTACAAAAAGCTGACACAACGATCATAGATGATTGTAAAGTGATTTATCATGCGCAACGGGCGATATTACCCTAATAAATGACTTATGGATTGGGAGTCAAGACTCACTTAAAAATCCCTGCCTCCCCCTTTTTCCCGACGATTACAAAACCTGATATATAAACACTAGGAAGAGCTTACAATCCCTAAAAATTACAGAAACTCTTTGGAATTATCTGTCTCTACATTTGTGCATTGTGCATTTCCATTTTCGATGTACTCTTTTTTCTAGATATAAACTTTGAGTTATCGCTCTGCCTTCATCCCGTAAACCAAAAAGGCAAATAGACCAGAACAAAATGAAGGTTTTGGAGTTAAAAAATTTAAAAAAATAACAAATGTAAGTAAAGAAAATTTAATCACACAACACAAATGAACACAAAAGTTTTGTTGTCCATGTTCTGGAAATTCCACTAGTTAAACCCTAACAGCTTGGAATTTTATAAGAAAGATATTTCCTCCACACATGCTTTTAAAAATGGATATGCATGTTTTAAACATGTTAAAGATGCAAATCACCTATGGATCCAAAGCTTTTGAAGAGAATAATAAAAGCTCATTAAATTCTCAAGTGAACGTGCGGTGGGATATTTACCCGAGTCAAACAAGCCATTATTTTGCCCATGTACAAAAAGTTGACCCAACGATCATAGATGATTGTAATGTGATGTATCATGCGTAACGGGTTATATTACCCTAAGAAATGACTTATGGAATGGGAGTCAACACTCAGTTAAAAATCCCTGCTTGCCCCTTTTTCCCAACGATTGCAAAACTTGATATATAAAAACTAAAAAGACCCTAGAATCCCTAAAAATTACAGAAACTCTTTGGAATTATCTCGATCTACATTTGCGCACTGCGCTTTTTAATTTTAGATGTACACTTTTTTCATAAATCAAAACATTAAGTTTTCGTTCTCCCTTCATCCCTTAAACCAAAAAGGCAAATAGATCACAACAAAATGAAAATTTTAGAGTTCATGTACAGAAAAAAATTTAAAACAATAAAAAATGTTAGAGAACAAAATTTATTCACACACCACAAATGAATATAAAAGTTTTGTTGTCCAAGTTTGGGAAATTTCACTAGTTCAACCCTAACAACTTGAAATTTTATAAGAAAGAGATTTCCTCTAGACATGCTTAAAAAATGGATTTGCATGTTTGAAACATGTTAAAGATGCAAATCACCTATGGATCCAAAGCATTTGAGGAGAATAACAAACGCTCATTAAATTCTCAAGTGAACGTGCGGTGGGATATTTACCCGAGTCAAATAAGCTATTATTCGTCCCATCTACAAAAAGCTGACCCAACGATCATCGATGATTGTAAAGTGATTTATCATGCGTAACGGGCTATATTACCCTAAGAAATGACTTATGGATTGGGAGTCTACACTCAGTTAAAAATTCCTGCTTCCCCCACTTTCCCGACGATTGCAAAACTTGATATATAAAAACGAAATAGACCATAGAATCCTTAAAAATTACAAAAAATCTTCTGAATTATCTCGTTCTATATTTGTCAACTGTGCATTTTCATTTTAGATGTACACATTTTTCATAAATCAAAACTTTGAGTTTTCGCTCTCCCTTCATCCCGTAAACCAAAAAGGCAAATAGATCACAACAAAATGAAAATTTTGGTGTGAAAAAATTTAAAAGAATAAAAAATGTAAGTAAATGAAATTTATTCACACACCACAAATGAACACAAAAGTTTTGTTGTCCATGTTTGGAAAATTCCACTCGTTCAAACCTAAAAGCTTGGAATTTTGTAAGAAAGAGATTTCCTCCACACATGCTTTAAAAATGGATATGCATGTTTTAAACATGTTAAAGATGCAAATCACCTATGGACCCAAAGCTTTTGAAGAGGATAACAAACGCTCATTAAATTCTCAAGTGAACGTGCAGTGGGATATTTAGCCGAGTCAAACAAGCCATTATTTTGCCCATCTACAAAAAGCTGACCCAACGATCATAGATAATTGTAAAGTGATTTATCATGCGTAACGGGCTATATTACCCTCAGAAATGACTTATGGATAGGGAGTCAACACTCAGTTAAAAATCCCTGCTTCCCCTTTTTTCCCAACGATTGCAAAACCTGATATAAAAAAAATAAAAAGACCTTAGAATCCCTAAAAATTATAGAAACTCTATGGAATTATCTCGCTCTACATTTGTGCACTGCGCATTTTCATTTTAGATGTACACTTTTTTCATAAATAAAAACTTTGAGTTTTCGCTCTCCCTTCATCCCGTAAACCAATAAGGCAAATAGATCACAGCAAAATGAAAATTTTAGAGTTCATGTACGGAAAAAATTTAAAACAATAACAAATGTAAGTAAAGCAAATTTATTCACACACCAGAAATGAATACAAAAGTTTTGTTGTCCAATTTTGGGAAATTCCACTAGTTCAACCATAACAGCTTGGAATTTTATAAGAAAGAGATTTCCTCCACACATGCTTAAAAAATGGATTTGCATGTTTGGAACTTGTTAAAGATGCAAATCACCTATGGATCAAAAGCTTTTGAAGAGAATAACAAACGCTCATTAAATTCTCATGTGAACATGCGATCGGATATTTACTCGAGTCAAACAAGCCATTATTTTGCCCATCTACAAAAATCTGACCCAATCATCATAGATGATTGTAAAGTGATTTATCATGTGTAACAGGCAATATTACCTTAAGAAATGACTTATGGATTGGTAGTCAAGACTCAGTTAAAAATCCCTGCCTCCCCCCTTTTTCCCGACGATTCCAAAACCTGATATATAAAAACTAGGAAGAGCTTACGATCCCTAAAAATTATAGAAACTCTTTGGAATTAACTCTTTCTACATTTTTGCATTGTGCATTTCCATTCTAGGTGTACACTTTTTTCTTAAAAAAAAACTTTGAGTTTTCGGTCTCCCTTTATCCCGTAAACCAAAAACGCAAATAGATCACAACAAAATGAAAATTTCTGAGTTAAAAAATTTAAACCAATAACAAAAGTAAGTAAAGAAAATTTATTCACACACCACAAATGAACACAAAAGTTTTGTTGTCCAAGTTTGAGAAATTCCACTAGTTCAACCCCAACAGCTTGGAATTTTATAAGAAAGAGATTTCCTCCACAGATGCTTTAAAAATGGATATGCATGTTTTAAACATGTTAAAGATGCAAATCACCTATGGATCCAAAGCTTTTGAAGAGGATAACAAACGCTCATTAAATTCTGAAGTGAACATGCAGTGGGATATTTACCCGAGTCAAACAAGCCATTATTTTTCCCGTCTACATAAAGCTAACCCAACGATCATAGATGATTGTAAAGTGATTTATCATGCGTAACGGGCTATATTTCCCTAAGAAATGACTTATGGATTGGGAATGAATACTCAGTTAAAAATCCGTGCTTCCCCCTTTTTTCCCGACGATTACAAAACCTGATATATAAAAAGTAAAAAGACCTTAGAATCCCTACATTCGTGCAATGTGCATTTTCATTTTAGATGTACACTTTTTTCATAAATCAAAACTTTTAGTTTTCGGTCTCCCTTCATCCTGTAAACCAAAAAGGCAAATGGATCACAACAAAATGAAAATTTTAGAGTTCATGTGAGGAAAAAAATTTAAAACAATAACAAATGTAAGTAAAGAAAATTTATTCACACACCACAAATGAATACAAAAGTTTTGTTGTCCAAGTTTGGGAAATCCACTAGTTCAACCCTAATAGCTTGGAATTTTATAAGAAAGAGATTTCCTCGACACATGCTTAAAAAATGGATTTGCATGTTTGACATGTTAAAGATGCAAATCACCTATGGATCCAAAGCTTTTGAAGAGAATAACAAACGCTCATTAAATTCTCAAGTGAGCGTGCGGTGGGATATTTACTTGAGTCAAACAAGCCATTATTTTGCCCATCTACAAAAAGCTGACCCAACGATCATAGATGATTGTAAAGTGATTTATCATGCGTAACGGGCTATATAACCCTAGGAAATGACTTATGGATTGGGAGTCAAGACTCAGTTAAATATCCCTGCCTCCCCCTTTTTCCCGACGATTGCAAAACCAGATATTTAAAAACTAAGAAGAGCTTACAATCCAAAAAAAATTACAGAAACTCTTTGGAATTATCTCTCTTTACATTTATGCATTGTGCATTTCCATTCTAGATGTACTTTTTTTTCTTAAAACAAAACTTTGAGTTTTCGTTCTCCCTTCATCCCGTAAACCAAAAAGGCAAATAGATCACAACAAAATGAAAATTTTGGAGTTAAAAAATTTAAAACAATAACAAATGGAAGTAAAGAAAATTTATTCACACACCACAAATGAACACAAAAGTTTTGTTGTCCATGTTTGGGAAATTCCACTAGCTCAACCCTAACAGCTGGGAATTTTATAAGAAAGAGATTTCCTCCACACTACTTTAAAAATGGATATGCATGTTTTAAACATGTTAAAGATGTAAATCACATATGGATCCAAAGCTTTTGAAGAGTAACAAACGCTCATTATATTCTCTAGTGAACGTGTGGTGGGATATTTACCCGAGTCAAACAAGCCATTATTTTGCCCATCTACAAAAAGCTGAACCAACGATCATATCTGATTGTAAAGTGATTTATCATGCCTAATGGGCTATATTACCCTAAGAAATGACTTATGGATTGGAAGTCAGGACTCAGTTAAAAATCCCTGCTTCCCCCTTTTTTCCGACGATTGCAAAACCTGATATATAAATACTAAAAACATCTTAGAATCCCTAAAAATTACAGAAACTCTTTGGAATTATCTCACTCTACATTTTTGCACTATGCATTTTCATTTTAGATGTTCACCTTTTTCATAAATAAAAACTTTGAGTTTTCACTCTCCCTTCATCCCATAAACCAAAAAGGCAAATAGATCACAACAAAATGAAAATTTTAGAGTTCATGTACGGAAAAAAAATTAATACAATAAAAAATGTAAGTAATTAAAATTTATTCACGCACCACAAATGAAAGCAAAAGTTTTGTTGTCCAAGTTTGGGAAATTCCACTAGTGCAACCCTAAGAGCTTGGAATTTTATAAGAAAGAGATTTCCTCCACACATGCTTAAAAAATGAATTTTATTGTTTGAAACATGTTGAAGATGCACATCACCTATGGATCCAAACCTTTTGAAGAGAATAACAAACGCTCATTAAATTCTGAACTGAACGTGCGGTGGGATATTTACCCGAGTCAAAAAAGCCATTATTTTGCCCATCTACAAAAAGCTGACCCAACGATCATAGATGATTGTAAAGTGATTTATCATGTGTAACGGGCTATATTACCCTAAGAAATGACTTATGGATTGGGAGTCAACACTCAATTAAAAATCCCTGCTTCCCCCTTTTTCCCGCCGATTGCAAAACTTGATATATAAAAACTAAAAAGACCATAGAATCCCTAAAAATTACAGAAACTCTTTGGAATTATCTCGCTCTGCATTTGTGCACTGTGCCTTTTCATTTTAGATGTACACTTTTTTCATAAATCAAAACTTTGAGTTTTCGCTCTCCCTTCATCCAGTAGACCAAAAAGGCAAATAGATCAAAACAAAATGAAACTTTTAGAGTTCATGTACGGAAAAAAATTTAAAACAATAACAAATGTAAGTAAAGAAAATTTATTCACACACCACAAATGAATACAAAAGTTTTGATGACCAAGTTTGGGAAATTCCACTAGTTCAACCCTAACGGCTTGGAATTTTATAAGAAAGAGATTTCCTCCACACATGCTTAAAAAATGGATTTGCATGTTTGAAACATGTTAAAGGTGCAAATCACCTATGGATCCAAAGCTTTTGAAGAGAATAACAAACGCTCATTAAATTCTCAAGTGAACGTGCGGTGGGATATTTACCCGAGTGAACCAAGCCATGATTTTGCCCATCTACAAAAAGCAAACCCAACGATCATAGATGGATGTAAATTGATTTATCATGCGTAACAGACTACATTACCCTAAGAAATGACTTATGGATTTGGAGTCAAGAATCAATTAAAAATCCCTGCTTCCCCCTCTTTCCCGAAGATTGCAAAACCTGATATATAAAAACTAAGATGAGCTTGCAATCCCTAAAAATTATAGAAACTCTTTGGAATTATCTCTCCCTACATTTGTGCATTGTGCATTTCCATTCTAGATGTACTCATTTTTCTTAAAACAAAACTTTGAGTTTTCGCTCGCCCTTCATCTCGTAAACCAATAACGCAAATAGATCACAACAAAAAGAAGGTTTTGGAGTTAAAAATTTAAAAACAATAGCAAATGTAAGTGAAGAAAATTTATCAAACACCACAAATTTATTCATTAAATTCTCAAGTGAACGTGCGGTGGGATATTTACCCGTGTCAAACAAGCCATTATTTTGCCCATCTACAAAATGCTGACCCAACGATCATAGAGGATTGTAAACTGATTTATCATGCATAACGGGCTATATTGCCCTAGGAAATGACTTATGGATTGGGAGTCGACACTCAGTTAAAAATCCCTGCTTCACCCTTTTTCCCGACGATTGCAAAAACTGATATATAAAAACTAAAAAGACCTTAGAATAAAAAAAATTACAGAAACTCTTTGGAATTATCTCGCTCTACATTTGTGCTCTATGCATTTCAGTTTTAGATATACAATTTTTTCATAAATCAAAACTTTGAGTTTTCGCTCTCCCTTCATCCCGTAAACCAAAAAGGCAAATAGATCACAACAAAATTAAAATTTTAGAGTTCAAGTACGGAAAAAAATTTAAAACAACTAAAAATGTAAGTAAAGAAAATTTATTCAGACACCACAAATGAATACAAAAGTTTATTTGTCCAAGTTTGGGAAATTCCACTAGTTCAACCCTAACAGCCTGGAATTTTATAAGAAAGAGATTTCCACCACACATGCTGAAAAAATGGCTTTGCAAGTTTGAAACATGTTAAAGATGCAAATCACCTATGGATCCAAAGCTTTTGAAGAGAACAACAAACGCTCATTAAATTTTCAAGTGAACTTGCGTTGGGATATTTACCCGAGTCAAACAAGCCATTATTTTGCCCATCTATAAAAAGCTAACCCAACGATCATGGATGATTGTAAAGTGATTTATCATGTGTAACGGGCTATATTACCCTAAGAAATGACTTATGGAGTGGGAGTCAAGACTCAGTTAAAAATCCCTGCCTCCCCCTTTTTCCCGACGATTGCAAAACCTGATATTTAAAAATTAAGAAGAGCTTACAATCCCCAAAAATTACAGAAGCTCTTTGGAATTATCTCTCTCTACATTTGTGCATTGTGCATTTCGATTCTAGCTGTACTCTTTTTTCTTAAAACAAAATTTTGCGTTTTCGCTCTCCCTTCATCCCGTAAACCAAAAAGGCAAAATAGATCACAACAAAATGAAAATTTTGGAGTTAAAAAATTTAAAAAAATAACAAATGTAAGTGAAGAAAATTTATTCACACACCACAAATGAACACAAAAGTTTTGTTGTCCATGTTTGGGAAATTCCACTAGCTCAACCCTAACAGCTGAGAATTTTATAGGAAAGAGATTTCCTCCACACATGCTGAAAAAATGGCTTTGCAAGTTTGAAACATGCTAAAGATGCAAATCACCTATGGATCCAAAGCTTTTGAAGAGAACAACAAACGCTCATTAAATTTTCAAGTGAACATGCGGCGGGATATTTACCCGAGTAAAACAAGCCATTATTTTGCCCATCTATAAAAAGCTGACCCAACGATCATAGATAATTGTAAAGTGATTTATCATGTGTAACGGGCTATATTACCCTGAGAAATGACTTATGGAGTGGGAGTCAAGACTCAGTTAAAAATCCATGCCTCCCCCTTTTTCTCGACGATTGCAAAACCTGATATATAAAAACTAAGAAGAGCTTACAAACCCAAAAAATTATAGAAACTCTTTGGAATTATCTCTTTCTACAATTGTGCATTGTGCATTTCCATTCTAGATGTACTCTTTTTTCTTAAAACAAAACTTTGAGTTTTCGCTCTCCCTTCATCCCGTAAACATAAAAAGGCAAATAGATCACAACAAAATGAAAGTTTTGTAGTTAAAAAATTTAAAACAATAACAGAAGTAACTAAAGAAAATTTATTCACACACCACAAATGAACAAAAAAGTTTTGTTGTCCAAGTTTGGGAAATTCCACTAGTTCAACCCTAACAGCTTGGAATTCTGTAAGAAAGAGATTTCCTCCACACATGCTTTAAAAATGGATATGCATGTTTTAAACATGTTAAAGATGCAAATCACCCATGGATCCAAAGCTTTTGTAGAGAATAACAAATGCTCATTAAATTCTCAAGTGAACGTGCGGTGGGATATTTACCCGAGTCAACCAAGCCATTATTTTGCCCATCTACAAAAAACTGACCCAACGATTATAGATGGTTGTAAATTAATTTATCATGCGTAACGGGCTATATTACCCTAAGAAATGACTTATGGATTTGGAGTCAAGAATCAGTTAAAAAGCCCTGCTTCCCCCTCTTTCCCGACGATTGCAAAACCTGATATTTAAAAACTAAAAACTCCTTAGAATCCCTAAAAATTACAGAAACTCTTTGGAATTATCTCGCTCTACATTTGTGCATTATGCATTTCCATTTTAGACGTACATTTTTTTCATAAATCAAAACTTTGAGTTTTCGCTCTCCTTTCATCCCGTAAACCAAAAAGGCAAATACATCACAACAAAATGAAAATTTTGGAGTGAAAAAATTTCAAACAATAACAAATGTAAGTAAAAAAATTTTATTCACACACCACAAATGAACACAAAAGTATTGTTGTCCAAGTTTTGGAAATTCCAATAGTTCAATCCTAACAGCTTCGAATTTTATAAGAAAGAGATTTCCTCCACACATGCTTTAATAATGGATTTGCATGTTTGAAACATGTTAAAGATGCAAATCACCTATGGATCCAAAGCTTTTGAAGAGAATAACAAACGCTCATTAAATTCTCAAGTGAACGTGCGGTGGGATATTTACCCGAGTCAAACAAGCCATTATTTTGGCCATCTACAAATAGTTGACCCAACGATCATAGATGACTGTAAAGTGATTTATCAAGCGTGACGGTCTATATTACCCAAAGAAATGACTTATGGATTGGGAGTCCAGACTCAGTTAAAAATTCCTGCCTCCCCCTTTTTCCTGACGATTGCAAAACCTGATATATAAAAACTAAGAAGAGCTTACAATCCCTAAAAATTACAGAAACTCTTTGGAATTATCTCTCCCTACAATTGTGCATTGTGCTTTTCCATTCTAGATGTACTATTTTTTCTTAAAACAAAACTTTGAGTTTTCGCTCTCCCTTCATCTCGTAAACCAAAAACGCAAATAGATCACAACAAAATAAAGGTTTTGGAGTTAAAAAATTAAAAACAATAACAAATGTAAGTGAAGAAAATTTATTCGCACACCACAAATGAACACAACAGTTTTGTTGTCGAAGTTTGGGAAATTCCACTAGTTCAACCCTAACAACTTGGAATTTTATAAGAAAGAGATTTCCTCCACACATGCTTTAAAAAGGGTATGCATGTTTGAAACATGTTAAAGATGCAAATCACATATGGATCCAAAGTTGTTGAAGAGAATAACAAACGCTCATTAAATTCTCAAATGAACGTGCGGTGGGATATTTACCCGAGTCAAACAAGCCATTATTTTGCCCATCTACAAAAAATTGACCCAACGATCATAGAGGATTGTAAAGTGATTTATCATGCGTAACGGGCTATATTACCCTAGGAAATGACTTATGGATTGGGAGTCAACACTCAGTTAAAAATCCCTGCTTCCCCCTTTTTCCTGACGATTGCAAAACCTGATATATAAAAACTAAAAAGACCTTAGAATCCAAAAAAATTACGGAAACTCTTTGGAATTATCTCGCTCTATATTTGTGCTCTGTGCATTTCCATTTTAGATGTATAATTTTTTCAAAAATCAAAACTTTGAGTTTTCGCTCTCCCTTCATCCCGTAAACCAAAAAGCCAAATAGATCACAACAAAATTAAAATTTAAGAGTTCATGTACGAAAAAAATTTAAAAAAACAAAAAATGTAAGTAAAGAAAATTTATTTACACACCAGAAATGAATACAAAAGTTTAGTTGTCAGAGTTTGGGAAATTCCACTAGTTCAACCGTAACTGCTTGGAATTTTATAAGAAAGAGATTTCCTCCACACATACTTAAAAAATGGATTTGCATGTTTGACATGTTAAAGATCGAAATCACCTATGGATCCAAAGCTTTTGAAGAGAATAACAAACGCTCATTAAATTCTCAAGTGAACGTGTGGTGGGATATTTACCCGAGTCAAACAAGCCATTATTTTGCCCATCTACAAAAAGTTGACCCAACGATCATAGATGGTTGTAAAGTGATTTATCATGCGTAACGGGCTATTTTACCCTAAGAAATGATTTATGGATTGGGAGTCAAGACTCAGTTAAAAATCCCTACCTCCCCCTTTTTCCCGACGATTGCAAAACCTGATATTTAAAAATTAAGAAGAGCTTACAATCCCCAAAAATTACTGAAACTCTTTGGAATTATCTCTCTCTACATTTGTGCATTGTGCATTTCCATTCTAGATGTACTCTTTTTTCTTAAAACAAAATTTTGCGTTTTCGCTCTCCTTTCATCCCGTAAACCAAAAAGGCAAATAGATCACAACAAAATGAACATTTTGGAGTTAAAAATTTAAAACAATAACAAATGTAAGTAAAAAAAATTTATTCACACACCACAAATGAACACAAAAGTTTTGTTGTCCATGTTTGGGAAATTCCACTTGCTCAACCCTAAGAGCTAGGAATTTTATAAGAAAGAGATTTCCTCCAAACTTGCTTTAACAATGGATATGCATGTTTTAAACATGTTAAAGATGCAAATCACCTATGGATCCAAAGCTTTTGGCGAGAATAACAAACGCTCCATAAATTCTTAAGTGAACGTGTGGTGAGATATTTACCTGAGTCAAACAAGCCATTATTTTGCCCATCTACAAAAAGCTGACCCAACGATCATATATGATTGTAAAGTGATTTATCATGCGTAACGGGCTATATTACCCTAAGAAATGACTTATGGATTGGGAGTCAAGACTCAATTAAAAATCCCTACTTCCCCTTTTTTTTCGACGATTGCAAAACCTGATATTTAAATACAAAAAAGACCTTTGAATCCCTAAAGATTACAGAAACTCTTTGGAATTATCTCGCTCTACATTTGTGCACTATGCATTTTCATTTTAGATGTACACCTTTTTCATAAATCAAAACTTTGAGTTTTCGCTCTCCCTTCATCCCATAAACCAAAAAGGCAAATAGATCACCTACAAAATGAAAATTTTATAGTTCATGTAAGGAAAAAAATTTAAAACAATAACAAATGTAAATAAAGAAAATTTATTCACACACAACAAATGAATACAAAAGTTTTGTTGTCCAAGTTTGGAAATTCCACTAGTGCAACCCTAACAGCTTGGAATTTTATAAGAAACAGATTTCCTCCTCACATGCTTAAAAAATGGATTTGCATGTTTGAAACATGTTAAAGATACAAATCACCTATGGATCCAAAGCTTTTGAAGAGAATAACAAACGCTCATTAAATTCTCAAGTGAACATGCGGTGGGATATTTACTCGAGACAAACAAGCCATTATTTTGCCCATCTACAAAAAGCTGACCCAACGATCATAGATGATTGTAAAGTGATTTATCATGCGTAACGAGCTATATTACCCTAAGAAATGACTTATGGATTGGGAGTCAAGACAAAGTTAAAAATCACTGCCTCCCCCTTTTTCCCGACGATTGCAAAACCTGATATATAAAAACTAAGAAGAGCTTACAATCCCTAAAAATTACCGAAACTCTTTGGAATTATCTCTCTCTACATTTGTGCATAGTGCATTTCAATTCTAGATGTACTCTTTTTTCTTAAAACCCAACTTTGAGTTTTTGTTCTCCCTTCATCCGATAAACCAAAAAGGCAAATACATCACAAAAAGTGAAAATTTTGGAGTTAAAAAATTTAAAACAATAATAAATGTAGGTAAAGAAAATTTATTCACACACCACAAATGAACACAAAAGTTTTGTTGTCCAAGTTTGGGAAATTCCACTAGTTCAACCCTAACAGCTTGGAATTTTATAAGAAAAAGATTTCCTCCACACATGCTTTAAAAATGGATATGCATGATTTAAACATTTTAAGATGCAAATTACCTATGGATCCAAAGCTTTTGAAGAGAATAACAATCGCTCATTAAATTCTCAAGTGAACGTGCGGTGGGATATTTACCCGAGTCAAACAAGCCATTATTTTGCCCATCTACAAAAAGCTGACCCAACGATCATAGATGATTGTAAAGTGATTAATCATGCGTAACGGGCTATATTACCCTATGAAATGACTTATGGATTGGGAGTGAACACTCTGTTAAAAATCTCTGCTTCCCCCTTTTTTCCCGACGATTGCAAAACCTGATATATAAAAACTAAGAAGAACTTACAATCCCTAAAAATTACAGAAACTCTTTGGAATTATCTCGCTCTACATTAGTGCACTGTGCATTTTTATTTTAGATGTATACTTTTTTCAGAAATCAAAACTTTGGGTTTTCTCTCTCCCTTCATTCCGTAAACCAAAAAGGCAAATAGATCACAACAAAATTAAAATTTTAGAGTTCATGTACGGAAAAAAAATTAAAAAAATTAACAAATGTAAGTAAAGAAAATTTATTCACACACCACAGTTGAATACAAAAGTTTTGTTGACCAAATTTTTGAAATTCCACTAGTTCAACCCTAACGGCTTGGAATTTTATAAGAAAGAGATTTCCACCACACATGCTTAAAAAATGGATTTGCATGTTTGAAACATGTTAAAGATGCAAATCACCTATGGATCCAAAGCTTTTGAAGAGAACAAAAAACGCTCATTAAATTCTCAAGTGAACGTGCGGTGGGATATTTACCCGAGTCAACCAAGCCATTATTTTGCCCATCTACAAAAACCTGATCCAACGATCATAGATGATTGTAAATTGATTTATCAAGCGTAACAGGCTATATTACCCTAAGAAATGACTTATGGATTGGGAGTCAAGACAAAGTTAAAAATCCCTGCCTCACCCTTTTTCCCGACGATTGCAAAACCTGATCTATAAAAACTAAGAAGAGCTTACAATCCCTAAAAATTACCGAAAATCTTTAGAATTAACTCTTTCTACATTTTTGCATTATGCATTTCCATTCTAGATGTACGCTTTATTCTTAAAACAAAACTTTGTGTTTTCGCACTCCCTTCATCCCGTAAACCAAAAAGGCAAATCGATCACAAAAAAATGAACACAAAAGGTTTTGTTGTCCAAGTTTGGGAAATTCCAGTAGTTCAACCCCAACAGCTTGGAATTTTATATGAAAGAGATTTCCTCCACACATGCTTTAAAAATGGACATGCATGTTTTAAACATGTTAAAGATGCAAATCACCTATGAATCCAAAGCTGTTGAAGAGAATAACAAACGCTCATTAAATTCTCAACTGAACGTGCGGTGGTATATTTACCCGAGTCAAACAAGCCATTATTTTGCCCATCTACAAAAAGCTGACCCAACGATCATAGAGGACTGTAAAGTGATTTATCATGTGTAACGGGCTATATTACCCAAGAAATGACGTATGGATTGGGAGTCAACACTCTGTTAAAAATCCCTGCTTCCCCCCTTTTCCCCATGATTGTAAAACCTGATATATAAAAACAAAAAAGACCTTAGAATCCAAAAAAATTATAGAAACTCTTTGGAATTATCTCGCTCTATATTTGTGCACTATGCATTTCCATTTTAGATGTACAATTTTTTCATAAATCAAAACTTTGAGTTTTCGCTCTCCCTTCATCCCGTAAACCAAAAAGGCAAATAGATCACACCAAAATTAAAATTTTTGAGTTCATGTACGGAAAAAAAATTTAAACAATAACAAATGTAAGTAAAGAAAGTTTATTCACACACAACAAATGAATACAAAAGTTTTGTTGTCCAAGTTTGGGAAATTCCACTAGTGCAACCCTATCAGCTTGGAATTTTATAAGAAACAAATTTCCTCCTCACATGCTTAAAAAATGGATTTGCATGTTTGAAACATGTTAAAGATGCAAATCACCGTTGGATCCAAAGCTTTTGAAGAGAATAACAAACGCTCATTAAATTCTCAAATGAACGTGCGGTGGGATATTTACCCGAGTCAAACAAGCCATTATTTTGCCCATCTACAAAAAGCTAACCCAACGATCATAGATGATTGTAAAGTGATTTATCATGCCTAACGGGCCATATTACCCTAAGAAATGAATTATGGATTGGAAGTCCAGACAAAGTTAAAAGTCCCTGCCTCCCCCTTTTTCCCGACGATTGCAAAACCTGATATATAAAAACTAAGAACAGCTTACAATCCCTAAAAATTACAGAAACTCTTTGGAACTATATCTCCCTACAATTGTGCATTGTGCTTTTCCATTCTAGATGTACTATTTTTTCTTAAAACAAAACTTTGAGTTTTCGCTCTCCCTTCATCTCGTATACCAAAAACGTAAATAGATCACAACAAAATGAAGGTTTAGGTGTTAAAAAATTAAAAACAATAACAAATGTAAGTGAAAAAAATTTATTCACACACCACAAATGAACACAACAGTTTTGTTGTCCAAGTTTGGGAATTTCCACTAGTTCAACCCTAACAGCTTGGAATTTTAAAAGAAAAAGATTTCCTCCACACCTGCTTTAAAAAAGGACATGCATGTTTGAAACATGTTAAAGATTCATATCACCTATGGATCCAAAGTTGTTGAAGAGAATAACAAACGCTCATTAAATTCTCAAGTGAACGTGCGGTGGGATATTTACCTGAGTCAACACAAGCCATTATTTTGCCCTTCTACAAAAAGCTGACGCCATGAGCATAGATGATTCTAAAGTGATTTATCATATGTAACGGGCTATTTTACCCTAAGGAATGATTTATGGATTGGGAGTCAAGACTCTGTTAAAAATCCCTGCCTCCCCCTTTTTCCCGACGATTGCAAAACCTGATATTTAAAAATTAAGAAGAGCTTACAATCCCCAAAAATTATAGAAACTCTTTGGAATTATCTCTCTCTACATTTGTGCATTGTGCTTTTCCATTCTAGATGTACTCTTTTTTCTTAAAACAAAATTTTGCGTTTTCGCTCTCCCTACATCCCATAAACCAAAAAGGCAAATAGATCACAACAGAATGAAAATTTTGGAGTAAAAAATTTTAAAAAATAACAAATGTAAGTAAAGAAAATTTATTCACACACCACAAATGAATACAAAAATTTTGTTGTCCATGTTTGGAAAATTCCACTAGCTCAACCCTAACAGCTGGGAATTTTATAAGAAAGAGATTTCCTCCACACATGCTGAAAAAATGGCTTTGCAAGTTTGAAACATGTTAAAGATGCAAATCACCTATGGATCCAAAGCTTTTGAAGAGAACAACAAACGCTCATTAAATTTTCAAGTGAACATGCGGTGGGATATTTACCCGAGTCAAACAAGCCATTTTTTTGCCCATCTATAAAAAGCTGACCCAACGATCATAGATGATTGTAAAGTGATTTATCATGTGTAATGGGCTATATTATTCTAAGAAATGACTTATGGAGTGGGAGTCAAGACTCAGTTAAAAATCCATGCATCCCCCTATTTCTTGACGATTGCAAAACCTGATATATAAAAACTAAGAAGAGCTTACAAACCCTAAAAATTACAGAAACTCTTTAGAATTATATCTCTCAACATTTGTGCATTGTGCATTTCCATTCTAGATGTACTCTCTTTTCTTAAAACAAAACTTTTAATTTTCGCTCTCCCTTCATCCCGTAAACATAAAAAGGCAAATAGTTCAGAACAAAATGAAAGTTTTGTAGTTAAAAAATTTAAAAGAATAACAGAAGTAACTAAAGAAAATTTATTGACACACCACAAATGAACACAAAATTTTTGTTGTCCAAGTTTGGGAAATTCCACTAGTTCAACCCTAACAGCTTGGAATTCTATAAGAAAGAGATTTCCTCCACACATGCTTTAAAAATGGATTTGCATGTTTTAAACATATTAAAGATGCAAATCACCTATGGATCCAATGCTTTTGAGGAGAATATCAAATGCTCATTAAATTGTCAAGTGAACGTGCGGTGGGATATTTACCCGAGTCAACCAAGCCATTATTTTGCCCATCTACACAAAACTGACCCAACAATCATAGATGGTTGTAAATTAATTTATCATGCGTAACGGGCTATATTACCCTAAGAAACGACTTATGGATTTGGAGTCAAGAATCAGTTAAAAATCCCTGCTTCCCCCACTTTCCCAACGATTGCAAAACCTGATATATAATAACTAAAAAGACTTTAGAATCCTTAAAAATTACAGAAACTCTTTCGAATTATCTCGCTCTACATTTGTGCACTGTGCATTTTAATTTTAGATGTAAAATTTTTTCATAAATCAAAACTTTAAGTTTTCACTCTCCCTTCATCCAGTAAACCAAAAAGGCAAATACATCACAACAAATTGAAAATTTTGGAGTTAAAAAATTTAAAACAATAACAAATGTAAGTAAAGAAAATTTATTCACACACCACAAATGAACACAATAGTTTTGTTGTCCAAGTTTGGGAAATTCCACTAGTTCAACCCTAACAGCTTGGAATTTTATAAGAAAGAGATTTCCTTCACACATGCTTTAAAAAAGGATATGCATGTTTGAAACATGTTAAAGATGTAAATCACCTATGGATCCAAAGTTGTTGAAGAGAATAACAAACGCTCATTAAATTCTCAAGTGAACGTGCGGTGGGATATTTACCCGAGTCAAACAAGCCATTATTTTGCCCATCTACAAAAAGCTGACCCAACGATCATAGAGGATTGTAAAGTGATTTATCATGCGTAACGGGCTATATTACCCTAGGAAATGACTTATGGATTGGGAGTCAAGACTTAGTTAAAAATCCCTGCTTCCCCATTTTTCCCGACGATTGCAAAACCTGATATATAAAAACTAAAAAGACCTTAGAATCCAAAAAAGTTTCGGAAACTCTTTGGAATTATCTCGCTCTACATTTGTTCTCTGTGCATTTCCATTTTAGATGTACAATTTTTTCATAAATCAAAACTTTGAGATTCGGTCACCCTTCATCCCGTAAACCAAAAAGGCAAATAGATCACAACAAAATTAAGATTTTAGAGTTCATGTACGGAAAAAAATTTAAAACAATAAAAAATGTAAGTAAAGAAAATTTATTCACACACCACAAATGAATACAAAAGTCTAGTTGTCCAAGTTTGGGAAATTCCACTAGTTCAACCCTAACTGCTTGGAATTTTATAAGAAAGAGATTTCCTCCACACATACTTAAAATATGGATTTGCATGTTTGACATGTTAAAGATGGAAATCACCTATGGATCCAAATCTTTTGAAGAGAATAACAAACGCTTATTAAATTCTCAAGTGAACGTGTGGTGGGATATTTACCTGAGTCAAACAAGCCATTATTTTGCCCTTCTACAAAAAGCTGACCCAACGATCATAGATGATTGTAAAGTGATTTATCCTATGTAACGGGCTATTTTACCCTAAGAAATGATTTATGGATTGGGAGTCAAGACTCAGTTAAAAATCCCTACCTCCCCCTTTTTCCCGACGATTGCAAAACCTGATATTTAAAAATTAAGAAGAGCTTACAATCCCCAAAAATTACAGAAACTCTTTGAAATTATCTCTCTCTACATTTGTGCATTGTGCATTTCGATTCTAGATGTACTCTTTTTTCTTAAAACAAAATTTTGCGTTTTCGCTCTCCTTTCATCCCATAAACCAAAAAGGCAAATAGATCACAACAAAATAAAAATTTTGGAGTTAAAAAATTTTAAACAATAACAAATGTAAGTAAAGAAAATTTATTCACACACCACAAATGAACACAAAAATTTTGTTGTCCATGTTTGGGAAATTCCACTAGCTCAACCCTAACAGCTGGGAATTTTATAAGAAAGAGATTTCCTCCAAACTTGCTTTAACAATGGATATGCATGTTTTAAACATGTTAAAGATGCAAATCACCTATGGATCCAAAGCTTTTGAAGAGAATAACAAACGCTCAATAAATTCTTAAGTGAACGTGTGGTGAGATATTTACCTGAGTCAAACAAGCCATTATTTTGCCCATCTACAAAAAGTTGACCCAACGATCATAGATGATTGTAAAGTGATTTATCATGCGTAACGGGCGATATTACCCTAAGAAATGACTTATGGATTGGTGGTCAAGACTCAGTTAAAAATCCCTACTTCCCCCTTTTTTTCGACGATTGCTAAACCTGATATATAAATACTAAAAAGACCTTAGAATGCCTAAAAATTAAGGAAACTCTTTTGAATTATCTCGCTCTACATTTGTGCACTATGCATTTTCATTTTAGATGTACACCTTTTTCACAAATCTAAACTATGAGTTTTCGCTCTCCCTTCATCCCGTAAACCAAAAAGGTAAATAGATCACAACAAAATGAAAATTTTAGAGTTCATGTACGGAAAAAAATTTAAAACAATAACAAATGTAAGTAAAGAAAATTTATTCACACACAACAAATGAATAGAAAAGTTTTGTTGTCCAAGTTTGGAAACTCCACTAGTGCAACCCTAGCAGCTTGGAATTTTATAAGAAACAGATTTCCCCTCACTTGCTTAAAAAATGGATTTGCATGTTTGAAACATGTTAATGATGCAAATCACCTATGGATCCAAAGTTGTTGAAGAGAATAAAAAACGCTCATTAAATTCTCAAGTGAACGTGTGGTGGGATATTTACCCGAGTCAACCAAGCCATTATTTTGCCCATCTACAAAAAGCTGATCCAACGATCATAGAGGATTGTAAATTGATTTATCATGCGTAACGGGCTATATTACCCTAAGAAATTACTTATGGATTGGGAGTCAAGACAAAGTTAAAAATCCCTGCCTGCCCCATTTTCCCGACGATTACAAAACCTGATATATAAAAACTAAGAAGAGCTTACAATCCCTAAACATTACCGAAACTCTTTGGAATTATCTCTCTCTACATTTGTGCATTGTGCATTTCCATTCTAGATGTACTCTTTTTTCTTAAAAATAAACTTTGAGTTTTTGTTCTCCCTTCATCCGGTTAACCAAAAAGGCAAATAGATCACAAAAAGTGAAAATTTTGCTGTTAAAAAATTTAAAACAATAACAAATGTAGGTAAAGAAAATTTATTCACACACCACAAATGAACACAAAAGTTTTGTTGTCCAAGTTTGGGAAATTCCACTAGTTCAACCCCAACAGCTTGGAATTTTATAAGAAAAAGATTTCCTCCACACATGCGTTAAAAATGGATATGCATGTTTTAAACATGTTAAAGATGCAAATCACCTATGGATCCAAAGCTTTTGAAGAGAATAACAATCGCTCATTAAATTTTCAAGTGAACGTGCGGTGGGATATTTACCCGAGTCAAACAAGCCATAATTTTGCCTATCTACAGAAAGCTGACCCAACGAGCATAGATGATTGTAAAGTGATTAATCATGCGTAACGGGCTATATTACCCTATGAAATGACTTATGGATTGGGAGTGAACACTTAGTTAAAAATTCCTGCTTCCCCCTTTTTTCCCGACGATTGCAAAACCTGATATATAAAAAGTAAAAAGAAATTAGAATCCCTAAAAATTACAGAAACTCTTTGGACTTATCTCTCGCTACATTTGTGCATTGTGCATTTTCTTTTTAGATGTAGATTTTTTTCATAAATCAAAACTTCTAGATTTCGCTCTCCTTTCATCCCGTAAACCAAAAAGCCAAATAGATCACAACAAAATCAAAATTTTAGAGTTCATGTACGGAAAAAAAAATTAAAAAATTAACAAATGTAAGTAAGAAAATTTTATTCACACCCCACATTTGAATACAAAAGTTTTGATGACCAAGTTTGGGAAATTCCACTAGTTCAACCCTAACAGCTTGGAATTTTATAAGAAAGAGATTTCCACCACATATGCTTAAAAAATGGATTTGCATGTTTGAAACATATTAAAGATGCAAATCACCTATGGATCCAAAGCTTTTGAAGAGAAAAAAAAGCGCTCGCTAAATTCTCAAGTGTGCGGTGGGATATTTACCCGAGTCAACCAAGCCATTATTTTGCCCATCTACAAAAAGCAGATCCAATGATAATAGATGATTGTAAATTGATTTATCATGCGTAACGGGCTATATTACCCTAAAAATGACTTATGGATTGGGAGTAGAGACAAAGTTAAAAATCCCTGCCTCCCCCTTTTTCCTGACGATTGCAAAACCTGATATATAAAAACTAAGAAGAGCTTACAATCCCTAAAAATTACCGAAAACCTTTAGAATTATCTCTCTCTACATTTTTGCATTGTGCATTTCCATTCTAGATGTACGCTTTTTTCTTAAAACAAAACTTTGAGTTTTCGCACTCCCTTCGTCCCGTAAACCAAAAAGGCAAATCGATCACAAAAAATGAAAATTTTGGATTTAAAAACTTTAAAACAATAACAAATGTAAGTAAAGAAAATTTATTCACACACCACAAATGAACACAAAAATTTTTGTTGTCCAAATTTGGGAAATTCCACTAGTTCAACCCTAACAGCTTGGAATTTTATATGAAAGAGATTTCCTCCACACATGCTTTAAAAATGGATATGCATGTTTTAAACATGTTAAAGATGCAAATCACCTATGAATCCAAAGTTGTTGAAGAGAATAACAAACACTCATTAAATTCTCAACTGAACGTGCGGTGGTATATTTACCCGAGTCAAACAAGCCATTATTTTGCCCATCTACAAAAAGCTGACCCAATGATCACAGAGGATTGTAAAGTGATTTATCATGCGTAACCGGCTCTATTACCCCAAGAAATGATTTATGGATTGGGAGTCAACACTCAGTTAAAAATCCCTGCTTCCCCCTTTTTCCCGATGATTGTAAAACCTGATATATAAAAACTAAAAAGACCTTAGAATCCAAAAAAATTATAGAAACTCTTTGGTATTATCTCACTCTACATTTGTGCACTGTTCATTTCCATTTTAGATGTACAATTTTTTCATAAATCAAAACTTTGAGTTTTCGTTCTCCCTTCATCCCGTAGACCAAAAAGGCAAATAGATCACAACAAAATTAAAATTTTAGAGTTCATGTACGGAAAAAAATTTTAAACAATAACAAATGTAAATAAAGAAAATTTATTCACACACAACAAATGAATACAAAAGTTTTGTTGTCCAAGTTTGGAAAATTGCACTAGTGCAACCCGAACAGCTTGGAATTTTATTATAAACAGATTTCCTCATCACATGCTTAAAAAATGGATTTGCAAGTTTGAAACATGTTAAAGATGCAAATCACCTATGGATCCAACGCTATTGAAGAGAACAAAAAACGCTCATTAAATTCTCAAGTGAACGTGCGGTGGGATATTTACCCGAGTCAACCAAGTCATTATTTTGCCCATCTACAAAAACCTGATCCAACGATCATAGTTGATTGGAAATTGATTTATCATGCGTAACGGGCTATATTACCCTAAGAAATGACTTATGGATTGGGAATCAAGACAAAGTTAAAAATCCCTGCCTCCCCCTTTTTCCCGACGATTGCAAAACCTGATATATAAAACTAAGAAGAGCTTACAATCCCTAAAAATTACAGAAACTCTTTGGAATTATCTCTCCCTGCAATTGTGCTTGTGCTTTTCCATTCTAGATGTACTCTTTTTTCTTAAAACAAAACTTTGAGTTTTCGCTCTCCCTTCATCTCGTAAACCAAAAACGCAAATAGATCACAACAAAATGAAGGTTTGGGAGTTAAAAAATTAAAAACAATAACAAATGTAAGTGAAGAAAATTTATTCACACACCACAAATGAACACAACAGTTTTGTTGTCCAAGTTTGGGCAATTCCACTAGTTCAACCTTAACAGCTTGGAATTTTAAAAGAAAGAGATTTCCTCCACACATGCTTTAAAAAAGGATATGCATGTTTTAAACATGTTAAATATGCAAATCACGTATGGATCCAAAGCTTTTGAAGAGAATAACAAACGCTCATTAAATTCTCAAGTGAACGTGCAGTGGGATATTTACCCGAGTCAACACAAGCCATTATTTTGCCCATCTACAAAACGCTAACCCAACGATCATAGATGGTTGTAAAGTGATTTATCATGTGTAACGGGCTATTTTACCCTAAGAAATGATTTATGGATTGGGAGTTAAGACTGAGTTAAAAATCCCTGCCTCCCCCTTTTTCCCTACGATTGCAAAACCTGATATTTAAAAATTAAGAAGAGCTTACAATCCCCAAAAATTCCAGAAACTCTTTGGAATTATCTCTCTCAACATTTGTGCATTGTGAATTTCCATTCTAGATGTACTCTTTTTTCTTAAAACAAAATTTTGCGTTTTCGCTCTCCCTTCATCCCGTAAACCAAAAAGGCAAATAGATCACAACAAAAGGAAAATTTTCGAGTTAAAAAATTTAAAACAATAACAAATGTAAGTAAAGAAAATTTATTCACACACTACAAATAATTTCAAAAGTTCTGTTGTCCATGTTTGGGAAATTCCACTAGCTCAACCCTAACAGCTGGGAATTTTATAAGAAAGAGATTTCCTCCACACATGCTTTAAAAATGGATATGCATGTTTGAAACATGTTAAAGATGCAAATCACCTATGGATCCAAAGCTTTTGAAGAGCACAACAAACGCTCATTAAATTTTCAAGTGAACATGCGGTGGTATATTTACCCGAGTCAAACAAGCCATTATTTTGCCCATCTATAAAAAGCTGACCCACCGATCATAGATGATTGTAAAGTGATTTATCATGTGTAACGGGCTATATTACCCTAAGAAATGACTTATGGAGTGGGAGTCAAGACTCATTTAAAAATCCATGCCTCCCCCTTTTTCTCGACGATTGCAAAACCTGATAAATAAAAACTTAGAAGAGCATACAAACCCTAAAAATTACAGAAACTCTTTGGAATTATCTCTCTCTACATTTGTGCATTGTGCATTTCCATTCTAGATGTACTCTTTTTTCTTAAAACAAAACTTTGAGTTTTCGCTCTCCCTTCATCCCGTAAACATAAAAAGGCAAATAGATCACAACCAAATGAAAGTTTTCTAGTTAAAAAATTTAAAACAATAACAGAAGTAACTAAAGAAAATTTATTCACACACCACAAATGAACACAAAAGTTTTGTTGTCCAAGTTTTGAAAATTCCACTAGTTCAACCCCAACAGCTTGGAATTTTATTAGAAACAGATTTCCTCCTCACATGCTTAAAAAATGGATTTTCATGTTTGAAACATGTTAAAGATTCAAATCACCAATGGATCCAAAGCTTTTGAAGAGAATAACAAACGCTCATTAAATTCTCAAGTGAACGTGCGGTGGGATATTTACCCGAGTCAAACAAGCCATTATTTTGCCCATCTACCAAAAGCTAACCCAACGATCATAGATGATTGTAAAGTGATTTATCATGCGTAACGGGCTATATTACCCTATGAAATGACATATGGATTGGGAGTCAAGACAAAGTTAAAAATCCCTGCCTCCCCCTTTTTCCCGACGATTGCAAAACCTGATATATAAAAACTAAGAAAAGCTTACAATCCCTAAAAGATACAGGAACTCTTTGGAATTATCTCTCCCTACAATTGTGCATTCTGCTTTTCCATTCTAGATGTACTCTTTTTTCTTAAAACAAAACTTTGAGTTTTCGCTCTCCCTTCATCTCGTAAACCAAAAACGCAAATAGATCACAACAAAATGAAGGTTTTGGAGTTAAAAAATTAAAAAAAATAACAAATGTAAGTGAAGAAAATTTATTCACACACCACAAATGAACACAACAGTTTTGTTGTCCAAGTTTGGGAAATTCCACTAGTTCAACCCTAACAGCTTGGAAATTTAAAAGAAAGAGATTTCCTCCACACATGCTTTAAAAAAGGATATGCATGTTTTAAACATGTTAAAGATGCAAATCACCTATGGATCCAAAGCTTTTGAAGAGAATAACAAACCCTCATTAAATTCTCAAGTGAACTTGCGGTGGGATATTTACCCGAGTCAACCAAGCAATTATTTTGCCCATCTACAAAAAGCTGACCCAACGATCATAGATGGTTGTAAATTAATTTATCATGTGTAACGGGCTATATTACCCTAAGAAATGACTTATGGATTTGGAGTCAAGAATCAGTTAAAAATCCCTACTTCCCCCTCTTTCCCGACGATTGCAAAACCTGATATATAATAACTTAAAAGACCTTAGAATCCCTAAAAATGACAGAAACTCTTTGGAATTATCTCGCTCTACATTTGTGCATTGTGCATTTTAATTTTCGATGTACAATTTTTTCATAAATCAAAACTTTTAGTTTTCGCTCTCCCTTCATCCCATAAACCAAAAAGGCAAATACATCACAACAAAATGAAAATTTTAGAGTTAAAAAATTTAAAACAATAACAAATGTAAGTAAAGAAAATTTATTCACACACCACAAATGAACACAAAACTTTTGTTGTCCAAGTTTTTAAAATTCCACTAGTTCAACCCTAACAGCTTGGAATTTTATAAGAAAGAGATTTCCTCCACAAATGCTTTAATAATGGATTTGCATGTTTGAAACATGTTAAAGATGGAAATCACCTATGGATCCAGAGCTTTTGAAGAGACTAACAAACGCTCTTTAAATTCTCAAGTGAACGTGCGGTGGGATATTTACCCGAGTCAAACAAGCCATTATTTTGCCCATCTACAAATAGTTGACCACACGATCATAGATGACTGTAAAGTGATTTATCACGCGTAACGGACTATATTACCTAAAGAAATGACTTATGGATTGGGAGTCAAGACTCAGTTAAAAATCCCTGCCTCCCCTTTTTCCCGACGATTACAAAACCTGATATATAAAAACTAAGAAGAGCTTACAATTCCTAAAAATTACAGAAACTCTTTGGAATTATCTCTCCCTATAATTGTGCATTGTGCTTTTCCATTCTAGATGTACTCTTTTTTCTTAAAACAAAACTTTGAGTTTTCGCTCTCCCTTCATCTCGTAAACCAAAAGCGCAAATAGATCACAACAAAATGAAGGTTTTGGAGTTAAAAAAATTTAAAACAACAAAAAATGTAAGTGAAGAAAATTTATTCACACACCACAAATGAACACAACAGTTTTGTTATCCAAGTTTGGGAAATTCCACTAGTTCAACCCTAACAGCTTGGAATTTTATAAGAAAGAGATTTCCTCCACACATGCTATAAAAAAGGATATGCATGTTTGAAACATGTTAAAGATGCAAATCACCTATGGATCCAAATTTGTTGAAGTGAATAACAGACGCTCATTAAATTCTAAAGTGAACGTCCGGTGGGATATTTACCTGAGTCAAACAAGCCATTATTTTGCCCATCTACAAAAAGCTGACCCAACGATCATAGAGGATTGTAAAGTGATTTATCATGCGTAACGGGCTATATTACCCCAGGAAATGACTTATGGATTGGGAGTCAACACTCAGTTAAAAATCCCTGCATCCCCCTTTTTCCCGACGATTGCAAAACCTGATATATAAAAACTAAAAGACCTTAGAATGAAAAAAAATTACGGAAAATCTTTGGAATTATCTCGCTCTACATTTGTTCTCTGTGCATTTCCATTTTAGATGTTCAATCTTTTCATAAATCAAAACTTTGAGATTCGCTCACCCTTCATCCCGTAAACCAAAAAGGCAAATAGATCACAACTAAATTAAAATGTTAGAGTTCATGTACGGAAAAAAATTTAAAACCATAAAAAATGTAAGTAAAGAAAATTTATACACACACCACAAATGAATTCAAAAGTTTAGTTGTCCAAGTTTGGGAAATTCCACTAGTTCAACCCTAACTGCTTGGAATTTTATAAGAAAGAGATTTCCTCCACACATACTTAAAAAATGGATTTGCATGTTTGACAAGTTAAAGATGGAAATCACCTATGGATCCAAAGCTTTTGAAGAGAATAACAAACGCTCATTAAATTCTCAAGTTAACGTGTGGTGGGATATTTACCTAAGTCAAACAAGCCATTATTTTGCCCTTCTACAAAAAGCTGACCCAACGATCATAGATGATTGTAAAGTGATTTATCATGTGTAACGGGATATTTTACCCTAAGAAATGATTTATGGATTGGGAGTCAAGACTCAGTTAAAAATCCCTGCCTCCCCCTTTTTCCCGACGATTGCAAAACCTGATATTTAAAAATTAAGAAGAGCTTACAATCCCCAAAAATTACAGAAATTCTTTGGAATTATCTCTCTCTACATTTGTGCATTGTGCATTTTCATTCTAGATGTACTCTTTTTTCTTACAACAAAATTTTGCGTTTTCGCTCTCCCTTCATCCCGTAAACCAAAAAGGCAAATATATCACAACAAAATGAAAATTTTGGAGTTAAAAAATTTAAAACAATAACAAATGTAAGTAAAGGAAATTTTTCACACACCACAAATCAACACAAAAGTTTTGTTGTCCATGTTTGGGAAATTCCACTAGCTCAACCCTAACAGCTGGGAATTTTATAAGAAAGAGATTTCCTCCACACATGCTTTAAAAATGGATATGCATGTTTTGAACATGTTAAAGATGCAAATCACCTATGGATCCAAAGCTTTTGAAGAGAATAACAAACGCTCATTAAATTCCCAAGTGAACGTGTGGTGGGATATTTACCCGAGTCAAACAAACCATTATTTTGCCCATCTACAAAAAGCTGACCCAACGATCATATATGATTGTAAAGTGATTTATCATGCGCAACGGGCCATATTACCCTAAGAAATGTCTTATGGATTGGGTGTCAAGACTCAGTTAAAAATCCATGCTTCCCCCTTTTTTTTGACGATTGCAAAACCTGATATATAAATACTAAAAAGACCTTAGAATCCCTAAAAATTACAAAACTCTATGGAATTATCTCGCTCTACATTTGTGCACAGTGCATTTCCATTATAGATGTACAATTTTTTCATAAATCAAAACTTTGAGTTTTTTCTCTCCCTTCATCCCTTAAACCAAAAAAGCAAATAGATCACAAAAAATTAAAATTTTAGAGTTCATGTACGGAATAAAATTTTAAACAATAAAAAATGAAAGTAAAGTGACTTTATTCACACACCACAAATGAATACAAAAGTTTAGTTGTCCAAGTTTGGGAAATTCCACTAGTTCAACCCTAACAGCTTGGAATTTTATAAGAAAGCGATTTCATCCACACATGCTGAAAAAATGGCTTTGCAAGTTTGAAACATGTTAAAGATGCAAATCACCAATGGATACAAAGCTTTTGAAGAGAATAACAAACGCTCATTAAATTTTCAAGTGAACATGCGGTGGGATATTTAGCCGAGTCAAACAAGCCATTATTTTGCCCATCTATAAAGAGCTGACCCAACGATAATAGATGATTGTCAAGTGATTTATCATGTGTAACGGGCTATATTACCCTAAGAAATGACTTAAGAATTGGGATTCAAGACAAAGGTAAAAATCCCTGCCTCCCCCTTTTTCCCGACGATTGCAAAACCTGATATATAAAAACTAAGAATAGCTTACAATCCCTAAAAATTACCGAAACTCATTAGAATTATCTCTCTCTACATTTGTGCATTGTGCATTTCCATTCTAGATGTACTCTTTTTTCTTAAAACAAAACTTTGAGTTTTCGCACTCCCTTCATCCCGTAAACCAAAAAGACAAATAGATCACAACAAAATGAAAATTTGGGAGTTAAAAAATTTAAAACAATAACAAATGTAAGTAGAGAAAGTTTATTCACACACAACAAATGAACACAAAGAGTTTTGTTGTCCAAGTTTGGGAAATTCCACTAGTTCAACCCTAACAGCTAGGAATTTTATATGAAAGAGATTTCCTCCACACATGCTTTAAAAATGGATATACATGTTTTAAACATGTTAAAGATGAAAATCACCTATGGATCCAAAGCTATTGAAGAGAATAACAAACGCTCATTAGATTCTCAAGTGAACGTGTTGTGGGATATTTACCCGAGTCAAACAAGCCATTATTTTGCCCATATACCAAAACATGACCCAACGATCATAGAGGATTGTAAAGTGATTTATCATGCGTAATGGGCTATATTACCCTAAGAAATGACTTATGGATTGGGAGTCAACACTTCGTTAAAAATCCCCACTTCCCCCTTTTTCCCGACGATTGCAAAACCTGATATATAAAAACTAAAAAGACCGTAGAATCCAAAAAAATTACAGAAACTCTTTGGAATTTTTTTGCTCTACATTTGTGCACTGTGCATTTCCATTTTAGATTTACAATTTTTTCATAAACCAAAACTTTGAGTTTTCGCTCTCCCTTCATCCCGTAAACCAAAAGGGCAAATAGATCACAACAAAATTAAAATTTCAGAGTTCATGTACGGAAAAAAATTTAAAACAATAAAAAATGTAAGGAAAGAAAATTTATTCACACACCACAAATGAATACAAAAGTTTAGTTGTCCAAGTTTTGGAAATTCCACTAGTTCAACCGTAACAGCTTGGAATTTTATAAGAAAGAGATTTCCTCCACACATGCTGAAAAAATGGCTTTGCAACTTTGAAACATGTCAAAGATGCAAATCACTATGGATCCAAAGCTTTTGAAGAGAATAAAAAACGCTCATTAAATTTTCAAGTGAAGATGCAGTGGGATATTTAACCGAGTCAAACAAGCCATTATTTTGCCCATCTATAAAAAGCTGACCCAACGATCATAGATGATTGTAAAGTGATTTATCATGTGTAACGGGCTATATTACCCTAAGAAATGACTTATGGATTGGGAGTCAAGACAAAGTTAAAAATCCCTGCCTCCCCCTTTTTCCCGATGATTGCAAAACCTGATATATAAAAACTAAGAAGTGCTTACAATCCCTAAAAATGACCGAAACTCTTTCGAATTATCTCTCTCTATATTTGTGCATTATGCATTTCCGTTCTAGATGTACTCTTTTTTCTTAAAACAAAACTTTGAGTTTTCGCACTCCCTTCATCCCGTAAACCAAAAAGGCAAATAGATCACAACAAAATGAAAATTTTGGAGTTAAAAAATTTAAAACAATAACAAATGTAAGTAAAGAAAATTTATTCACACACCACAAATGAACACAAAAAGTTTTGTTGTCCAAGTTTGGGAAATTCCACTGGTTCAACCCTAACAACTTGGAATTTTATATGAAAGGGATTTCCTCCACACATTCTTTAAAAATGGATATGCATGTTTTAAAGCTGTTAAAGATGCAAATCACCTATGGATCCAAAGCTTTTGAAGAGAATAACAAACGCTCATTAAATTCTAAAGTGAATGTGTGATGGGATATTTACCCGAGACAAACAAGCCATTATTTTGTCCATCTACAAAAAGCTGAGCCAATCATCATAGATGATTGCAAAGTGATTTATCATGCGTAACGGGCTATATTACCCAAAGAAATGACTTATGGATTGGGAGTCAGGACTCATTTAAAAATCCCTGCTTCCCCCTTTTTCCAGACGATTGCAAAACCTGATGTATAAAAACTAAGAAGAGCTTACAATCCCTAAAAATTACTGAAACTCTTTCGAATTATCTCCCTCTACATTTGTACACTGTGCATTTTCATTTTAGATGTACTCTTTTTTCATAAATCAAAACTTTGAGTTTTCGCACTCCCTTCATCCCGTAAACCAAAAAGGCAAATAGATCACAACAAAATGAAAATTTTGGAGTTAAAGAATTTAAAAAAATAACAAATGTAAGTAAAGAAAATTTATTCACACACCACAAATGAACACAAAAAGTTTTGTTGTCCAAGTTTGGCAAATTCCACTTGTTCAACCCTAACAGCTTGGAATTTTATATGAAAGTGATTTCCTCCACTCATGCTTTTAAAAATGGATATGCATATTTTAAACATGTTAAAGATGCTAATCACATATGGATCCAAAACTTTGGAAGAGAATAAAAAACGCTCATTTAATTCTAAGGTGAACGTGCGGTGGGATATTTACCCGAGATAAACAAGCCATTATTTTGCCCGTTTACAAAAAGCTGACGCAATGATCATAGATGATTGCGAAGTGATTTGTCATGCGTAACGAGATATATTACCCTAGGAAATGACTTATGGATTGGGAGTCAAGACTCAGTTAAAAATACTTGCTTCCCCCTTTTTCCCGACGATTGCAATACCTGATATATAAAAACTAATAAGAGCTTACAACCCCTAAAAATTACAGATACTCTTAGGAATTATCTCTCTCTACATTTGTGCACTGTGCTTTAAAAATGGATATGCATGTTTTAAACATGTTAAAGATGCAAATCACCTTTGGATCCAATGCTTTTGAAGAGAATAACAAACGCTCAGTAAATTCCCAAGTGAACGTGCGGTGGGATATTTTTCCGAGTCAAACAAGCCATTATTTTGCTCATCTACAAAAAGCTGACCCAACGATCATAGATGATTGTAAAGTGATTTATCATGCGTAACGGGCTATATTACCCTAAGAAATGGCTTATGGATTGGGAGTCAACACTCAGTTAAAAATCCCTGCTTCCCCGTTTTTCCTGACGATTGGAAAACCTTATATATAAAATCTAAAAAGACCTTTAAATCCCAAAAAATTAAAGAAACTCCTTGGAATTATCTCTCTCTACATTTTTGCACTGTTCATTTTCATTTTAGATGTACACTTTTTTCATAAATCAAAACTTTGAGTTTTCGCTCTCTCTTCATCTTGTAAACCAAAAAGGCAATTAGATCAAAACAAAATGAAAATTTTAGAGTTCACGCACGATAAAAAATTTAAAACAATAACAAATGTAAGTAAAGAAAATTTATTCGCACACCACAAATGAACACAAAAGTTTTGTTGTCCAAGTTGTGGAACTTCCACTAGTTCTACCCTAACAGCTTGGAATTTTTTATGAAAGAGATTTCCTCTACACATGCTTTAAAAATGGATATGCATGTTTTAAACGTCTTAAAAATGCAAATCACCTATGGATCCTAAGCCTTTGAAGAGAATAACCAACGCTCATGAAATTCTCAAGTGAACCTGCGGTGGGATATTTACCCGAGTCAAACAAGCCATTATTTTGCCCATATACCAAAAGCTGACCCAACGATCTTAGAGGGATTGTAAAGTGATTTATCATGCGTAGAGGGCTATATTACCCTAAGAAATGACTTATGGATTGGGAGTCAACACTTAGTTAAAAATCCCTGCATCCCCCTGTTTCCCCACGATTGCAAAACCTGATATATAAAAACTAAAAAGACCTTAGAATCCAAAAAAATTACAGAAACTGTTTGGAATTTTCTCGCTCTACATTTGTGCACAGTGCATTTCCATTTTAGATGTAAAATTTTTTCATAAATCAAAACATTGATTTTTCGCTCTCCCTTCATCCATTAAACCAAGAAGGCAAATAGGTCACAACAAAATTAAAATTTTAGAGTTCATGTACAGAAAAAAATTTAAAACAATAAAAAATGTAAGTAAAGAAAATTTATTCACACACCACAAATGAATACAAAAGTTTAGTTGTCCAAGTTTGGGAAATTCCACTAGTTCAACCGTAACAGCTTGGAATTTTATAAGAAAGAGATTTCCTCCACACATGCTGAAAAAATGGCTTTGCAACTTTTAAACATGTTAAAGATGCAAATCACCTATGGATCCAAAGCCTTTGAAGAGAATAACAAACTCTCTTTAAATTTTTAAGTGAACATGCAGTGGGATATTTAGCCGTGTCAAACAAGCCATTATTTTGCCCATCTATAAAAAGCTGACCCAACGATCAGTGATGATTGTAAAGTGATTTATCATGTGTAACGGGCTATATTACCCTAAGAAATGACTTATGGATTGGGAGTCAAGACAAAGTTAAAAATCCTTGCCTCCCCCTTTTTCCCGACGATTGCAAAACCTAATATATAAAAACTAAGAAGAGCTTACATTCCCTAAAAATTACCGAAACTCTTTAGAATTATCTCTCTCTACTTTTGTGCATTGTGCATTTCCATTCTAGATGTAATCTTTTTTCTTCAGACAAAACTTTGCGTTTCTGCACTCCCTTCATCCCGTAAACCAAAAAGGCAAATTGATCACAACAAAATGAAAATTTTGGAGTTAAAAAACTTTAAAACAATAACAAATGTAAGTAAAGAAAATTTATTCACACACCACAAATGAACACAAAAAGTTTTGTTGTCCAAGTTTGGGAAATTCCACTTGTTCAACCCTAACAGCTTGGAATTTTATATGAAAGAGATTTCCTCCACACATGCTTTAAAAATGGATATGCATGTTTTAAACAAGTTAAAGATGCTAATCACCTATGGATCCAAAAATTTTGAAGAGAATAACAAACGCTCATTTAATTCTAAAGTGAATGTGCGGTGGGATATTTACCCGAAACAAACAAGCCATTATTTTGCCCATTTACAAAAAACTGACCCAATGATCATAGATAATTGTAAAGTGATTTATCATGTGTAACGGGCTATATTACCCTAGGAAATGACTTATGGATTGGGAGTCAAGACTCAGTTAAAAATCCCTGCTTCCCCCTTTTTCCAAACGATTGCAAAACCTGATATATAAAAACTAAGAAGAGCTTACAATCCCTAAAAATTCGAGAAACTCTTTGGAATTATCTCTCTCTACATTTGTGCATTGTGAATTTCCATTCTAGATGTACTCTTTTTTCTTAAAAAAAAACTTTGAGTTTTCGCTCTCCCTTCATCCCGTAAACCAAAGAGGCAAATAGATCACAACAAAATGATAATTTTGGAGTTAAAAAATTTTAAAAAATAACAAATGTAAGTAAAGAAAATTTATTCACACACCAGAAATGAACACAAAAGTTTTGTTGTCCAAGTTTGGGAAATTCCACAAGTTCAACCCTAACAGCTTGGAATTTTATAAGAAAGAGATTTCCTCCACACATGCTTTAAAAATGGATTTGCATGTTTTAAACATGTTAAAGATGCAAATCACCTATGGATCCAAAGGTTTTGAAGAGAATAACAAACGCTCATTAAATTCTCAAGTGAACGTGCGGTGGGTTATTTATGCGAGTCAAACAAGCCATTATTTTGCCCATCTGCAAAAAGTTGACCCAATGATCATTGACAATTTTAAAGTGATTTATCATGCCTAACGGGCTATATTACCCAAAGAAATGACTTATGGATTGGGAGTCAACACTCAGTTAAAAATCCCTGCTTCCCCCTTTTTCCCGATGATTGCAAAACCTGATATATAAAACTAAAAGACCTTAGAATCCCTAAAAATTACAGAAACTCTTAGGAATTATCTAGCTCTACATTTGTGCACTGTGCATTTTCATTTTAGGTGTACACTTTTTTCATCAATCAAAACTTTGAGTTTTCGTTCTCCCTTCATCCCGTGAACTAAAAAGGCAAATAGATCACAAAAAAATGATAATTTTAGAGTTCATGTACGGTAAAAATTTTAAAACAATAACAAATGTAAGTGAAGAAAATTTATTCACACACCACAAATGAATACAAAAGTTTTGTTGTCCATGTTTGGGAAATTCTACTAGTTCAACCCTAACAGCTTGGAATTTTATAAGAAAGAGATTTCCTCCACACATGCTTAAAAAATGGATTTGCATGTTTGAAACATGTAAAAGATGAAAATCACCTATGCATCCAAAGCTTTTGAAGAGAATAACAAACGCTCATTAAATTCTCAAGTGAACGTGCGGTGGAATATTTACCCGAGTCAAACGAGCCATTATTTTTCCCATCTACAAAAACTGACCGAACGATCATAGATGATTGTAAAGTTATTTATCATGCGTAATGGGCTATATTACCCAAAGAAATGACTTATGGATTGGGAGTCAAGACTCAGTTAAAAATCCCTGCATCCCTCTCTTTCTAGACGATTGCAAAACCTAATATATAAAAATTAAGAAGATCTTACAATCCCTAAAAATTAAAGAAACTCTTTGAAATTATCTCTCTCTACATTTGTGCATTCTGCATTTCCCTTGTAGTTGTACTCTTTTTTCTTAAAACAAAACTTTGAGTTTTCGCTCTCCCTTCATCCCGTAAACCAAAAAGGCAAATAGATCACAACAAAATGAAAATTTTGGAGTTAAAAAATTTAAAACAATAACAAATGTAAGTAAATAAAATTTATTCACACACCACAAATGAACACAAAAGTTTTGTTGTCCAAGTTTGGGAAATTCCACTACTTCAACCCTAACAGCTTGGAATTTTATATGAAAGATATTTCCTCCACACATGCTTTAAAATTGGATATGTATGTTTTAAACTTGTTAAAGATGAAAATCACCTATGGATCCAAAACTTTTGACGAGAATAACAAACGCTCATTAAATTCTCAAGTGAACGTGCGGTGGGATATTTACTCGAGACAAATAAGCCTTTATTTTGCCCATCTACAAAAATCTGACCCAATGATCCTAGATGATTGTAAAGTGATTAATAATGCGTAACAGGCTATATAACCGTAAGAAATGACTTATGGATTGGGAGTCAGCACTCAGTTAAAAATCCCTACTTCCCCCTTTTTCCCGATGATTGCAAAACCAGATATATAAAAACTAAGAAGAGCTTACAATCCCTAAAAATTAGAGAAACTCTTTGGAATTATCTCTCTCTACATTTGTGCATTGTGTATTTCCATTCTAGATGTACTCTTTTTTCTTAAAATAAAACTTTGAGTTTTCGCTCTCCCTTCATCCCGCAAACCAAAAAGGCAAATTGATCACAACAAAATAAAAATTTTGAAGTTAAACAATTTAAAACAATAACAAATGTAAGTAAAGAAAATTTATTCACACACCACAAATGAACACAAAAGTAATGTTGTCCAAGTTTGGGAAATTCCACTCGTTCAACCATAACAACTTTGAATTTTATTAGAAAGAGATTTCCTCCACACAGGCTTAAAAAATGGGCTTGCATGTTTGAAACATGTTAAAGATGCAAATCACCTATGGATCAAAAGCTTTTGAAGAAAATAACAAACGCTCATTAAATTCTCAAGTGAATGTGCGGTGGAATATTTACCCGAGTCAAACAAGCCATTATTTTGCCCATCTGCAAAAAGCTGGCCCAATGATCATTGATGATTGTAAAGTGATTTATCATGCCTAACGGGCTATATTACCCAAAGAAATGACTTATGGATTGGGAGTCAACACTCAGTTAAAAATCCCTGCTTCCCCCTTTTTCCCGATGATTGCAAAACCTGATATATAAAAACATAAAAGACCTTAGAATCCCTAAAAATTACAGAAACTCTTAGGAATTATCTCGCTCTACATTTGTGCACTATGCATTTTCATTTTAGGTGTACACTTTTTTCATAAATCAAAACTTTGAGTTTTCGTTCTCCCTTCATCCCGAGAACTAAAAAGGCAAATAGATAAAAAAAAAGAAAATTTTAGAGTTCATGTACGGTAAAAAATTTAAAACAATAACAAATGTAAGTAAAGAAAATTTATTCACACACCACAAATGAATACAACAGTTTTGTTGTCCGTGTTTGGGAAATTCCACTAGTTCAACCCTAACAGCTTGGAATTTTATAAGAAAGATATTTCCTCCACACATGCTTAAAAAATGGATTTGCATGTTTAAACATGTTAAAGATGCAAATCACCTATGGATCCTAAGCTTTTGAAGACAATAACAAACGCTCATTAAATTCTCAAGTGAACGTGCGGTGGGATATTTACCCGAGTCAAACAAGCCATTATTTTGCCCATCTGCAAAAAGCTAACCCAATGATCACAGATGATTGTAAAGTGATTTATCATGCGTAATGGGCTATATTACCCTAAGAAATGACTTATGGATTGGGAGTCAACACTCAGTTAAAAATCCCAGCTTCCCCTTTTCCCCGACAATTGCAAAACCTGATATATAAAAACTAAAAAGGCTTTAGAATCCCTAAATATTACAGAAACTCTATGGAATTATCATGCGCTACATTTGTGCACTGTTCATTTTCATTTAGATGTGCACTTTTTTCATAAATCCAAATTTTGAGTTTTCGCTCTCCCTTCATCCCATAAACCAAAAAGGCAAATAGATCACAACAAAATGAAAATTTTAGATTTCATGTACGGAAAAAAATTTAAAACAATAACAAATGTAAGTAAAGAAATTTAATCACACACCACAAATGAAAACCAAAGTTTTGTTGTCCAAGTTTGGGAAATTCCACTAGTTCAACCCTAACAGCTTGGAATTTTATAAGAAAGAGATTTCCTCCACACATGCTTAAAAAATGGATTTCCATGTTTGAAACATGTTAAAGATGCAAATCACCTATGGATCCAAAAATTTTAAAGAGAATAACAAACACTCATTAAATTCTCAAGTGAATGTGCGGTGGGATATTTACTCGAGTCAAACAAGCCATTATTTTGGCCATCTACAAATAGCTGACCCAACGATCATATAAGATTGTAAAATGATTTATCGTGCGTAACGGGCTATATTACCCTAAGAAATTACTTATGGATTGGGAGTCAAGACTCAGTTAAAAATCCCTGCCTCCCCCTTTTTCCCGACTATTGCAAAACCTGATATATAAAAACTAAGAAGAGCTTACAATCCCTAAAAATTATAGAAACTCTTTGGAATTATCTCTCTCTAATTTTGTGCATTGTGCATTTCCATTCTAGATGTACTCTTTTTTCTTAAAACAAAACTTTGAGTTTTCGCTCTCCCTTCATCCCGTAAACCAAAAAGGGAAATAGATCACAACAAATTGAAAGTTTTGTAGTTAAAAAATTTAAAACAATAACAAAAGTAAGAAAAGAAAATTTATTCACACACCACAAATGAATACAAAAGTTTTGTTGTCCAAGTTTGGGAAATTCCACGAGTTCAACCCTAACAGCTTGGAATTTTATAAGAAAGAGATTTCCTTCACACATGCTTTAAAAATGGATATGCATGTTTTAAACATGTTAAAGATGCAAATCACCTACGGATCCAAAGCTTTTGAAGAGAATAACAAATTCTCATTAAATTCTGAAGTGAACGTGCGGTGGGATATTTACCGAAGTCAAACAAGCCATTATTTTGCCCGTCTACAAAAAGCTGACCCAACGATCATAGATGATTGTAAAGTGATTTATCATGCATAACGGGCAATATTACCCTAAGAAATTACTTATGGATTGGGAGTGAACACTCAGTTAAAAATCCCTGCTTCCCCTTTTCCCGACGATTGCAAAACCTTATATATAAAAACTAAAAAGACCCTAGAATCCCTAAAAATTACAGAAACTCTTTGGAATTATCTCTCTGTACATTTTTGCACAGTGCATTTTCATTTTAGATGTACACTTTTTCATAAATCAAAACTTTGAGTTTTCGCTCTCCCTTCATCCCGCAAACCAAAAAGGCAAATAGATCACAACAAAATGAAAATTTTAGAGTTCATGTACAGAAAAAAATATAAAACAATAACAAAAGTAAGTAAAGAAAATTTATTCACACACGACAAATGAATACAAAAGTTTTGTTGTCCAAGTTTGGGAAATTCCACTAGTTCAACCCTAACAGCCTGGAATTTTATAAGAAAGAGATTTCCTCCACACATGCTTAAAAAATGGATTTGCTGGTTTGAAACATGTTAAACATGCAAATCACCTGTGGATCCAAAGCTTTTGAAGAGAATAACAAACGCTCATTAAATTCTCAAGTGAAAGTGCGTTGGGATATTTACCCCAGTCAAACAAGCTATTATTTTGCCCATCTACGAAAGCTAACCCAACGATCATAGATGATGGTAAAGTGATTTATCATGCATAACAGGCTATATTACCCTAGGAAATGACTTATGGATTAGGAGTGAACACTCAGTTAAAAATCCATGCTTCACCCTTTTTCCCGACGTTTGCAAAACCTGATATATAAAAATGAAAAAGACCTTAGAGTCCCTAAAAATTACAAAAACTCTTTGGAATTATCTCGCTCTACATTTGTGCACTGTGAATTTTCATTTTAGATGTACACTTTTTTCATAAATCAAAACTTTGAGTTTTCCCTCTCCCTTCATCCGGTAAACCAAAAAGGCAAATAGATCAAAACAAAATAAAAATTTTAGAGTTCCTGTACGGAAAAAAATTTAAAACAATAACAAATGTAAGTACGGAAAATTTATTCACACACCACAAATGAATACAAAAGTTTTGTTGTCAAAGTTTGGGAAATTCCACTAGTTCAACCCTCACAGCTTGGAATTTTATAAGAAAGAGATTTCCTCCACATATGCTTAAAAAATGGATTTGCATGTTTGACATGTTAAAGATGCAAATCACCTATGGATCCAAAGCTTTTGAAGAGAATAACAAACGCTCATTAAATTCTCAAGTGAACATGCAGTGGGATATTTACTCGAGTCAAACAAGCCATTATTTTGCACCTCTACAAAAAGCTGACCCAACGATCATACATGATTCTAAGTGATTTATCATGAGTAACGGGCTATGTTACCTAGGAAATGACTTATGGATTGGGAGTCAAGACTAAGTTAAATATCCCCGCCTCCCCCGTTTTCCCGACGATTGCAAAACCTTTTATTTAAAAACTAAGAAGAGCTTACAATCCCAAAAAATTACCGAAACTCCTTGGAATTATCTCTCTCTACATTTCTGCATTGTGCATTTCCATTCTAGATGTACTCTTTTTTCTTAAAACTAAACTTTGAGCGAGTCAAACAAGCCATTATTTTGCCCATCTACAAAAAGCTGACCCAACGATCATAGGTGATTGTAAATTGATTTATCATGTGTAACGGGCCATATTACCCTAAGAAATGACTTATGGATTTGGAGTCAAGAATCAGTTAAAAATCCCTGCTTCCCCCTTTTTCCCAATGATTGCAAAACCTGATACATAAAAACTAAAAAGACCTTAGAATCTCTAAAAATTACGGAAACTCTTTGGAATTATCTCGCTCTACATTTGTGCACTGTGCATTTTCATTTTAGATGTACATTTTTTCATAAATAAAAACTTTGAGTTTTCGCTCTCCCTTCATCCTGTGAACCAAAAAGGCAAATAGATCACAACAAAATGAAATTTCGGAGTTAAAAAATTTAAAACAATAACAAATGTAAGTAAAGAAAATTTATTCACACACCACAAATGAACACAAAAGTTTTGTTGTCCAAGTTTAGGAAATTCCACTAGTTCAACCCTAACTGCTTGGAATTTTATAAGAAAGAGATTTCCTCCACACATGCTTTCATAATGGATTTGCATGTTTTAAACATGATAAAGATGTAAATCACCTATGGATCCAAAGATTTTGAAGAGAATAACAAACGCTCATTAAATTCTCAACTGAACGTGCGGTGGGATATTTACCTGAGTCAAACAAGCCATTATTTTGCCCATCTAGAAACAGCAGACCCAACGATCATAGATGATTGTAAAGTGATTTATCATGCGTAATGGGATTTATCATGCGTAACGGGCTATATTACCCTAAAAAATGACTTATGGATTGGGAGTCAAGACTCAGTTAAAAATTCATGCTTCCCCCTTTTTCCCGACGATTGCAAAACCTGATATATAAGAACTAAAAAGACCTTAGAATCCCTAAAAATTACAGAAACTCTTTGGAATTATCTCGCTCTACATTTATGCACTGTGCATTTTCATTTTAGATGTACACTTTTTTCATAAATCAAAACTTTGTTTTTTCGCTCTCCCTTCATCTTGTAAGCCAAAAAGGCCAATAGATCACAACAAAATGAAAATTTTTGAGTTCATGTACGGAAAAAAATGTAAAACAATAACAATTGTAAGTAAAGAAAATTTATTCACACACCACAAATGAATACAAAAGTTTTGTTGTCCAAGGTTGGGAAGTTCCACTAGTTCAACCCTAACAGCTTGGAATTTTATAAGAAAGAGATCTCCTCCACACATGCTTAAAAAATGGATTTGCATGTTTGAAACATGTCAAAGATGCAAATCACTTATGGATCCAAAGCTTTTGAAGAGAATAACAAACGCACATTAACATCTCAAGTGAACGTGCGGTGGAATATCTACCCGCGGCAAACAAACCATTATTTTGCCCATCCACAAAAACCTGTCCCAACGATAATAGATGATTGTAAAGTGATTTATCATGCGTAATAGGCTAAATTACCCTAATAAATGACTTATGGATTTGGAGTCAAGACTCAGTTAAAAATCCCAGCTTCCCCCTTTTTCCCGACGATGGCAAAACCTAATATATAAAAATTAAGAAGAGCTTACAATCCCTAAAAATTACAGAAACTCTTTGGAATTATCTCTCTCTACATTTGTGCATTGTGCATTTCCATTCTAGATGTACTCTTTTTTTCTTAAAACAAAACTTTGAGTTTTCGCTCTCCCTTCTTCCCGTAAACCAAAAAGGCAAATAGATCACAACAAAATGAAAATTTTGGAGTTAAAAAAATTAAAACGTTAACAAATGTAAGTAAATAAAATTTATTCACACACCACAAATGAACACAAAAGTTTTGTTGTCCAAGTTTGGGAAATTCCACTAGTTCAACCCTAACAGCATGGAATTTTATATCAAAGAGATTTCCTCCACACTTGCTTGAAAAATGGATTTGCATTTTGAAACATGTTAAAGATACAAATCACCTATGGATCCAAAGCTTTTGAAGAGAATAACAAAGGCTCATTAAATTCTCAAGTGAACGTGCGGTGGGATATTTACCCGAGTCAAACAAGCCGTTATTTTGCCCATCTACAAAAAGCTGACCCAACGATCATATATGATTGTAAAATGATTTATCATGCGTAACGGGCTATATTACCCTAAAAAATGACTTATGGAATGGGAGTCAAGACTCAGTTAAAAATCCCTGGCTCCCCTTTTTTCCCGACGATTGCAAAACCTGATATATAAAAACTAAGAAGAGCTTACAATCCCTAAAAATTACATAAATTCTTTGGAATTATCTCTCTCTACGTTTGTGCATTGCACATTACTATTCTAGATGTACTCTTTTTTCATAAAACAAAACTTTGAGTTTTCGCTCTCCCTTCATCCCATAAACCAAAAAGGCAAATAGATCACAACAAAAAGAAAATTTTGGAGTTCAAAAATTTAAAACAACAACAAATGTAAGTAAAGAAGATTTATTCACACACCACAAATTAACACAAAAGTTTTGCTGTCCAAATTTGGGAAATTCCACTAGTTCAACCATAACATCTTGGAATTTTATGAGAAAGAGATTTCCTCCACACATGCTTTAAAAATGGATATGCATGTTTTAAACATGTTAAAGATGCAAATCACCTATGGATCCAAAGCTTTTGAAGAGAATAACAAACGCTCATTAAATTCTCAAGTGAACGTGCGGTGGGATATTTACCCGAGTCAAACAAGCCATTATTTTGCCCATCCACAAAAAGCTGACCCAACGATCATAGATGATTCTAAAGTGATTTATCATGCGTAACGGGCTATATTACCCTAAGAAATGACTTATGGATTGGGAGTCAACACTCAGTTAAAAATCCCTGCTTCCCCCTTTTTCCCGACGATTGCAAAACCCAATATATAAAAACTAAAAAGACCTTAGAATCCCTAAAAATTACAAAAACTCTTTGGAATTATCTCGCTCTACATTTGTGCACTGTGAATTTTCATTTTATATGTACACTCTTTTCAGAAATAAGAACTTTGAGTTTTTGCTCTCCCTTCATCCAGTAAATCAAAAAGGCAAGTAGATGACAAAAAAATGAAAATTTTAGAGTTCATGTAGGGAAAAAATTTAAAACAATAACAAATGTAAGTAAATAAAATTTATTTACACACCACAAATGAATACAAAAGTTTTGTTATCCAAGTTTGGGAAATTCCACTAGTTCAACCCAAACAGCTTGGAATTTTATAAGAAAGAGATTTCCTCCACACATGCTTAAAAAATGGATTAGCATGTTTGAAACATGTTAAAGATGCAAATCACCTATGGATCCAAAGCTTTTGAAGAGAATAACAAATGCTCATTAAATTCTCAAGTGAGCGTGCGGTGGGATATTTTCCCGAGTCAAACAAGCCATTATTTTGCCCATCTACAAAAAGCTGACCCAACAATCATAGATGATTGTAAAGTGATTTATCATGCATAACGGGCTATATTACCCTAAGAAATGACTTATGGATTGGGAGTCAACACTCAGTTAAAAATTCCTGCTTCCCCCTTTTTCCCGACGATTGCAAAACCTGATATATAAAAATTAAAAAGACCTTAGAATCCCTAAAAATTACAGAAACTCTTTGGTATTATCTCGCTCCACATTTGTGCACTAAGCATTTTTATTTTAGATGTACACTCTTTTCATAAATCAAAACTTTGAATTTTTTGCTCTCCCTTCATCCCGTAAACCAAAAATGCAAATAGATCACAACAAAATGAAAATTTTAGAGTTCATGTACGGAAAAAATTTAAACCAATAAAAAATGTAAGTAAAGAAAATTTATTCACACACCACAAAAGAGTACAAAAGTTTTGTTGTCCAAGTTTTGGAAATTCCACTAGTTCAACCCTAACAGCTTGGAATTTTATAAGGAAGAGATTTCCTCCACTCATGCTTAAAAAATGGATTTGCATGTTTGAAACATGTTAAAGGTGAAAATCACCTATGGATCCAAAGCTTTTCAAGAGAATAACAAACGCTCAATAAATTCTCAAGTGAACCTGCTGTGGGATATTTACCCGAGTCAAACATGCCATTATTTTGCCCATCTACAAAGAGCTGACCCAACGATCACAGATGATTGTGAGGTGATTTATCATGCGTAACGGGCTATATTACCCTAAGAAATGACTAATGGATTGGGAGTCGAGACTCAGTTAAAAATCCCTGCCTCCCCCTTTTTCCCGACGATTCCAAAACCGGATATATAAAAACTAAGAAGAGCTTAGAATCCCTAAAAATTATAGAAACTCTTTGGAATTATCTCGCTCTACATTTTTGCACTGTGCATTTTCATTTTAGATGTACACTCTTTTCATAAATAAAAACTTTGAATTTTCGCTCTACCTTCATCCCGTAAACCAAAAAGGCAAATAGATCACAACAAAATGAAAATTTTAGAGTTCATGTACGGAAAAAATTTATAACAATAACAAATGTAAGTAAAGAAAATTTATTCGCACACCACAAATGAATACAAAAGTTTTGTTGTCCAAGTTTGGGAAATTCCACTAGTTCAACCCTAACAGCTTGGAATTTTATAAGAAAGAGATTTCCACCACACATGCTTAAAAAATGAATTTGCATGTTTGAAAGATGAAAATCACCTATGGATCCAAAGCTTTTGAAGAGAATAATAAACGCTCATTAAATTCTCAAGTGAACATGCGGTGGGATATTTACCCGAGTCAAACATGTCATTATTTTGCCTTTCTACAAAGAGCTGACCCAACGATCATAGATGATTGTAAAGTGATTTATCATACGTAATGGGCTATATTACCATAAGAAATGACTTATGGATTGGAAGTCAGGACTCAGTTAAAAATCCCAGCCTCCCCCTTTTTGCCAACGATTCCAAAACCTGATATATAAAAACTAAGAAGATCTTACAATCCCTAAAAATTACAGAAACTCTTTGGAATTATCTCGCTCTATATTTGTGCACTGTGCATTTTCATTTTAGATGTACACTCTTTTCATAAATCAAAACTTTGAATTTTTGCTCTCCCTTCATCCCGTAAACTAAAAAGGCAAATAGAACACAACAAAATAAAAATTTTAGAGTTCAGGTACTGAAAAAATTTAAACCAATAACAAATGTAAGTAAAGAAAATTTATTCACACAACACAAATGAATACAATAGTTTTATTGTTCTAGTTTGGGAAATTCCACTAGTTCAACCCTAACAGCTTGGAATTTTATAAGAAAGAGATTTCCCCCACACATGCATAAAAAATGGATTTGCATGTTTTAAACATGTTAAAGATGCAAATCACCTATGGATCCACAACTTTTGAAGAGAATAACAAACACTCATTAAATTCTCACGTAACCGTGCGGTGGGATATTTACCCGAGTCAAACAACCCATTATTTTGCCCATCTACAAAAAGCTGACACAACGATCATAGATGACTGTAAAGTGATTTATCATGTGTAACGGGCTATATTACCCAAAGAAATGACTTATGGATTGGGAGTCAACACTCAGTTAAAAAATCCCTGCCTCCCCCTTTTTCCCGACGATTGCAAAACCTGATATATAAAAACTAAGAAGAGCTTACAATCCCTAAAAATTACAGAAACTCTTTGGAATTAATTCGCTCTACATATTTGCACTGTGCATTTTCATTTCAGTTGTACACTCTTTTTATAAATCAAAACTTTGAGTTTTCGCTCTCCCTTCATCCCGTAAACCAAAAAGGCAAAAAGATCACAACAAAATGAAAATTTTAGAGTTCATGTATGAAAAAAATTTAAAACAATAACAAATGTAAGTAAAGAAAGTTTATTCACACACCACGATTGAATACAAAAGGTTTGTTGTCCAAGTTTGGGAAAGTGCACTAGTTCAACCCTAACAGCATGGAATTTTATAAGAAAGAGATTTCCTCCACACTTGCTTAAAAAATGGATTTGCATGTTTGGTACATATTAAAGATGCAAATCACCTATGGATCCAAAGCTTTTGAAGATAATAACAAACGCTCATTAAATTCTCAAGTGAACGTGCGGTGAGATATTTACCCGAGTCAAACAAGCCATTATTTTGCCCATCTAAAAAAAGCTGACCCAACAATCATAGATGATTGTAAAGTGATTTATCATGTGTAACGGGCTATATTACCCTAAGAAATGACTTATGGATTGGGAGTCAAGACTCAGTTAAAAATCCCTGCCTCCCCCTTTTTCCCGATGATTGCAAAACCTGATATATAAAAACTAAGAAGAGCTAACAATCCCTAAAAATTACAGAAACACTTTGGAATTATCTCTCTTTACATTTGTGCATTGTTCATTTCCATTCTAGATGTACTCTTTTTTCTTAAAACTAAACTTTGAGTTTTCGCTCTCCCTTCATCCCGTAAACCAAGAAGGCAAATAGAATACAACAAAATGAAAATTTTGGAGTTAAAAATTTTAAAACAGTAACAAATGTAAGTAAAGAAAATGTTTTCACACAGCACAAATGAACACAAAAGTTTTGTTGTCCAAGTATGGGAAATTCCACTAGTTCAACCCTAACAGCTATGAATTTTATAAGAAAGAGATTCCCTCCACACATGCTTTAAAAATGGATATGCATATTTTAAACATGTTAAAGATTCAAATCACCTATGGATCCAAAGCTTTTGAAGAGAATAACAAACGCTCATTAAATTCGCAAGTGAACGTGCGGTGGGATATTTACCCGAGTTAAACAAGCCATTATTTTGCCAATCTACAAAAACCAGACCCAATGATCCTAGATGATTGTAAAGTGATTTATCATGCGTAACGAGCTATATTACCCTAAGAAATGACATATGGATTTGGAGTCAAGATTCAGTTAAAAATCCTTGCTTCCCCCTTTTTCCCAACGATTGCAAAACTTGATATATAAAAACTAAAATGACCTTAGAATCCCTAAAAATTATAGAAACTCTTTGGAATTATCTCGCTCTACATTTGTGTATTGTGGATTTTCATTTTAGATTTACACTTTTTTCATAAATCAAAACATTGAGTTTTCGCTCTCCCTTCATCATGTAAACCAAAAAGGCAAATAGATCACAACAAAATGAAAATTTTAGAGTTCATGTATAGAAAAAACTTTAAAAAGATAAAAAATATAAGTGAAGAAAATTTATTCACACACCACAAATGAGTACAAAAGTTTGTTGTCCAAGTTTGGGAAATTCCACTAGTTCAACCCTAACAGCTTGGAATTTTATGATAAAGAGATTTCCTCCACACATGCTTAAAAAATGGATTTGCATATTTGAAACATGTTAAAGAGAAAAATCACCTATGGCTCCATTGCGTTTGAAGAGAATAACAAACACTCACTAAATTCTCAAGTCAACGTGCGGTGGAATATTTACCCGAGTCAAACAAGCCCTTATTTTGCCCATCTACAAAAAGCTGACCCAACGATCATAGATGATTGTAAAGTGATTTATCATCCCTAACGGGCAATATTACCCTAAGAATTGACTTATGGATTGGGAGTCAAGACTCAGTTAAAAATCCCTACCTCCCACTTTTTCCCGACAATTGCAAAACCTGATATATAAAAATTAAGAGGAGCTTACAATCCCTAAAAATTATAGAAACTCTTTGGAATTATCTCTCTCTACATTTGTTCATTGTGCATTTCTATTCTAGATGTACACTTTTTTCTTAAAACAAAACTTTGAGTTTTCGCTCTCCCTTCATCCCGTAAACATAAAAGGCAAATAGATCACCACAAAATGAAAATTTTGGAGTTAAAAAACTTAAAACAATAAAAAATGTACGTAAAGAAAATTTATTCACACACCACAAATGAACACAAGTTTTGTTGTCCAAATTTGGGAAATTCCACTAGTTCAACCCTAACTGGTTGGAATTTTATAAGAAAGAGATTTCCTCCACACATGCTTTAAAAATGGATATGCATGTTTTAAACATGTTAAAGATGCAAAACACCTATGGATCCAAAGCTTTTGAAGAGAATAAAAAACGCTCATTAAATTCTCAAGTGAACGTGTGGTGGAATATTTACCCGAGTCAAACAAGCCATTATTTTGCCCATCTACAAAAAGCTCACCCAACAATCATAGACGATTGTAAAGTGATTTATCATGTGTAACAGGCTACATTAACCTAAGGAATGACTTATGGATTGGGAGTCAACACTCGGTTAAAAATTCCTGCTACCCCCTTTTTCCCTACGATTGCAAAACCTGATATATAAAAACTAAGAAGAGCTTACAATTCCTAAAAATTACAGAAACTCTTTGGAATTATATCTCTCTACATTTTGTGCATTGTGCATTTCTATTCTCGATGTACTCTTTCTTCTTAAAACAAAACTTTGAGTTATCGCTCTCCCTTCATTCCGTAAACCAAAAAGGCAAATAGATCACAACAAAATAAATATTTTCGAGTTAAAAAATTTAAAGCAATAACAACTAGAAGTAAAAAAAAATTATTCACACACCACAAATGAACACAAAAATTTTGTTGTCCAAGTTTGGGAAATTCCACTAGTTCAACCCTTACAGCTTGGAATTTTATAAGAAAGAGATTTCCTCCACACATGCTTTAAAAATGGATATGCATGTTTTAAACATGTTAAAGATGAAAATCACCTATGGATCGAAAGCTTTTGAAGTGAATAACAAACGCTCATTAAATTCTCAACCGAACATATGGTGGGATATTAATCCGAGTCAAACAAGCCATTATTTTTCCCACCTACAAAAAGCTGACCCAACGATCATAGATTATTGTAAAGTGATTTATCATGCGTAACGGGGTATATTACCCTAAGAAATGACTTATGGATTGGGAGTCAAGACTTAGTTAAAAATCCCTGCCTCCCCCTTTTTCCCGACGATTGCAAAAGATGATATATAAAAACTAAGAAGAGCTTACAATCCCTAAAAATTACAGAAACTCTCTAGAATTATCTCTCTCTATATTAGTGCATTGTGCATTTCCATTCTAGATGTACTCTTTTTTCTTAAAACAAAACTTTGAGTTTTCGCTCTCCCTTCATCCCGTAAACCAAAAAGGCAAATAGATCACAACAAAATGAAAATTTTGGAGTTAAAAAATTTAAAACAATAACAAATGTATGTGAAGAAAATTTATTCACACACCACAAATGAACACAAAAGTTTTGCTGTCCAAGTTTGGGAAATTCCACTAGTTCAACCATAACATCTTGGAATTTTATAAGAAAGAGATTTCCACCACACATGCTTTAAAAATGGATATGCATGTTTTAAACATGTTAAAGATGCAAATCACGTATGGATCCAAAGCTTTTGAAGAGAATAACAAACGCTCATTAAATTCTCAAGTGAACGTGCGGTGGGATAATTACCCGAGTCAAACAAGCCATTATTTTGCCCATCCACAAAAAGCTGACCCAACGATCATAGATGATTCTAAAGTGATTTGTCATGCGTAACGGGCTATATTACCCTAAGAAATGACTTATGGATTGGGAGTCAACACTCAGTTAAAAATACCTGCTTCCCCCTTTTTCCCTACGATTGCAAAAGCCATTATATAAAAACTAAAAAGACCTTAGAATCCCTAAAAATTACAGAAACTCTTTGGAATTATCTCGCTCTACATTTGTGCACTGTGCATTTTCATTTTAGATATACACCCTTTTCATAAATCAAAACTTTGAGTTTTCGCTCTCCATTCATCCTGTAAACCAAAAAGGCAAACAAATCACAACAAAATGAAAATTTTAGAGTTCATGTACGGAAATAATATAAAACAATAACAAATGTAAGTAAAGAAAATTTATTCACACTCCACAAATGAATACAAAAGTTTTGTTGTCTAAGTTGGGGAAATTCCACTAGTTCAACCCTAACAGCTTGGAATTTGATAAGAAAGAGATTTTCTCTACACATGCTTAAAAAATGGATTTGCATGTTTGATAAATGTTAAAGATGCAAATCACCTATGGATCCAAAGCTTTTGAAGAGAATAACAAACGCTCATTAAATTCTCAAGTGAACATGCGGTGGGATATTTATCCGAGTCAAACAAGCCATTATTTTGCCTATCTACAAAAACCTGACCCAACGATCATAGATGATTGTAAAGTGATTTATCATGCGTAATGGGCTATATTACCCTAACAAATGACTTATGGATTGGGAGTCAACACTCAGTTAAAAATCCCTGCTTCCCCCTTTTTTTCGACGATTGCGAAACTTGATATATAAAAAATAAGAAGAGCCTACAATCCCTAAAAATTACAGAAACTCTTTGAAATTATCTCTCTCTACATTTGTGCATTGTGCATTTCCATTCTAGATGTCCTCTTTTTTCTTAAAACAAAACTTTGAGTTTTCGCTCTCCCTTCATCCCGTAAACCAAAAAGGCAAAAAGATCAAAACAAAATGAAAATTTTAGAGTTCATGTACGAAAAAAATTTATAACAATAACAAATGCAAGTAAAGAAAATTTATTCACACACCACAAATGAATACAAAAGTTTTGTTTTCCAAGTTTGGGAAATTCCACTAGTTCAACCCTAACATGTTGGAATTTTATAAGAAAGAGATTTCCTCCACACATACTTAAAAAAATTGATTTGCATGTTTGAAACATGTTAAAGATGCAAATCACCTATGGATCCAAAAATTTAGCAGAAAATAACAAACGCTCATTAAATTCTTAAGTGAACGTGAGGTGGGATATTTACCCGAGACAAACAAGCCATTATTTTTCCCATCTACCAAAAGCTGACCCAATGATCATAGATGATTGTAAACTTATTTATCATACGTAACGGGCTATATTACACTAAGAAATGACTTGTGGATTGGGAGTCAAGACTCAGTTAAAAATCCCTGCCCGAGCTACGGGCAGGGCATGACATCTACGGGCAGTGAAAAACAACAATGACTCACACAATACTATTCCTATAGTCACACTTCGTCCGTCCTATCAGTTTACCTTTAGGCTTCTTTCCTGCTTCCTATCACATGTCACCGTTATGTACTCGTTTGTGTCTATTTCATAGCTATCTAGTAGGCCCAACATGACTTCTGCTGCTACCTAGAACTTCTTCGGGGTTTGACGCTATTCCTGCCGGCTTACCACCAAGTGGGCAATTCCGTCGATGCGGTCCTCACGGTCTTCAGAGGGCCCCGAGCCGTTCCTATTAACCGTTACGGCTCCATGGCTGCTTCAGTAGGGTAGAGCACAGCTCCGTTTCGTTTTCTACCTCAGAGCGTAGCCGAATAATTCTAAGTCTCTAGCGTCTGTCCTATTTGGCACTATTTCGACACTATTTCTTCTTGACGAGTGAACAGTAAACATGAATAGTAATCATGAATAGAAACCGTGAATAGTAAAAATGATCAGTACTTTTGAACAGTAACTATGGAACAGTAAAAACAAATACTGTGGAGATCAATACATAGATGCGGAACATGAACAGTAATAACAACTACTGTGGAGATCATATTTATAAATATGGAACATGAACAGTAAAAACAACTACTGTACGAATCACAATATTACAAACATACGGAAAATATAAAAACATTGTCTAAAACAAAAACATAAAATACATATCCTTAAAAAAGGAAAAGAAAAAACAACTTATCTACATAACTCCCGAAGTTTCCGACCGTGGCACCGGTCGGTTCCCTCTTTTCTACTCAGCCATTACGGCTGTTTAAGCACATACCGTGCTTGAGGAACTTGCCGGAGAAAGATCGCCGGAAATCGCCTTTTTCTTCGGAACTAATGCTCGTCTATTGTTGAGTTGCTCCAAGTTTTGATGTTTCAACCTCTGGAGGAGCATCGTATTTATAGCTGAAGATTTTTCAGCTCTTCCACCTTTACCCTTGATTGTAAGGTGTGCGTTTAAAGACAAAGGGTAACTTTTGTCTTTTTGGCATGTCTCTTTTGCCCTTGCATTATTACCTTTTGGCGCCGAAAGCAGGGGTAGAAATGTCTTTTCGATGTGTGACGTCATGATGATGACGTGCTGGAATCTTTTTTAGCCTTCTTTGTTGACTTGGTGTAGTCATCATTGATGACTTTTGTGGCCGCCATTGCGGACTTTTGAGCCGCCTTTGCTGACTTTGTTTTCGTCGTGGGCCTAGTCTGCTGATGTGGCTGCTGACTAGTCGGTTGACGTGGCTGCTGACTGCTCATTCGGACAGCTGCCTTTCTGTGCACAGTTTACAGGTGTGCTCCTTAGAAAAAGTCTTCTGGGCCATCTGGCAGAAGCTTTCCTTTGTTGTTTTGCTGAAGGGGATATTTCCTCCAAGGAGTTTCTTCAGCGTAACTTCAAGACTGGTCTGGACGGAGGCCGGAGTCTCTTTATAGCTTTTAGAGATGATCGTCAATGGGACGGAGGTCTTGTAGACGAAGCTTCTTTTTTTCTAAATCAGCTGCTTCATGAGCTGTATCAGGTTTTTGAGCCCGTGGATACGCCTGGTTGGCCAGACTGCTTCTGGGCAAGGCTTGGCTTTTGGAACATGTCTGGGATCATATGCCATGTTGGCGTCACCTTCTTTGATGCGTTCAATAGTCACGACGGAAATGCTTGGAAACATTTTTGTGTCAGTAACAATTTCAGCAATACAGGAAACGAAATGCAGTCGAATTCCTTTACTCTTCGTTATGGAGATAAAGCTTTTGCAAGCCTCCATAATGTCCTTTGGTATTTTCTCCAATACTAATAAGTCGGTGGAGGGCAATACCATTTGTTTTATGAATCCTTATGCATAAAGCATGGATGCATATTTTGAGTCTATTTCATGACTCAGCTTCACTTGATTCCAACTGTTGCTGGGCTCAGTGGTGAAGAAGGGAGTGTTCATCCCTTGGCCAATTTGTTCATTCCATCTCTGGAATTGAACAGTATGATCGGATTTGATCTTTCAACGAACATTGTCCACCTTTTGAGGGTGTAGCGAGGGTTCCTCAGACATAATGTCCGAAAGTTTTAAAGGTTTAAATTTCTTTAAAAACTCAAACTCATTAAAACTAGTTTTATCTGGTTTATTTAGGCTTTTCAACCTTGTAAACTCAGACGGGGTAACCAATTTTGTCTTGAATGATTTCTCATTCCTAGACAAGTCCGTTTCCATCAGGGATGGATCCGTTAAGACTTCCTTTTCAGCTCTAGACTGACAGGTAGAAGTCCCTGATTCCGATTTCAACGAAATCGTTAAGGTTTCCTTTCCAACTCTTGACTGGCAGGTAGAAATCCCTGATTCCCCTATCTTCAGAGAAGATTGGGTTATGATTTCCTTCTCATGCCTGGCATGACCGGTAGAAATCCCGGGTCGACCTGTGTTTACCAAAACATGAAAGTCATCCGTCTGCTAATTAGCTGACGTTGTGGCTTCCTTTTCTCGCAATGAAGATCCGGTAGAAGTCCCGGAGGAGCTTGGCATTTCATGCCGTAGAGTGAGTTCTTTTATCTCTTCGGTTAATTCTTTAACCTTGAGTTGTAAGAGTTCTCCACTTAACCCGTAACGGGCACAATTCTCATAAATGTCTCCTCATTCTGAGAGAACTAAAAGACTGTCGAATAGTGACTGTAGGGTTGAGAACAATACCGTGAGTGTGGCAATTGCTGCTGCTAGGTCCGTCAGGGTGCTGCTGAAGGGATCCATTTTACCTATCTGTAACACAAGAAAATCTCGAGTGGTAAGAGTATCAGGTTAATTATAAAATTCTCTATAATGCATGATGCAGGAGTAGAGAAAGTAGGTTATGACAATAGTGGGAGATAAATCACCACGCTAGCTGCCATTGGTATAACGGGTAAGCAAAAGCATAACCGATTTTAGGCACAAGTTGTGCCTGAAGAGTCACTCATATTTTCTGAGTTTTCCGAGGAGGAAGACTCAGTTTTGAGATGAAGTTCATACACTTCATCTTCTGACTGGATGTCATCGTAATGGATGATTTCCAATCCATTTGCTTCGGCTAGTAACATATATGTACTGTACCACCGTTGTTGTTTATCATTTGGACAATCTTTGGCGAAATGTCCTTCTTTCTGGCATATCCAGCATTTGCATTTGCGTGGGGTTTTCCCCTTTGGGCAGTATGCATTTAACCCTTTACTGGATGTGAGCGGGCCAGAATTTGTTCTTTTCTTAAAGTATCTCTTTTTAGGAGTATACCTTGTTGTAGAACTTTTTTGTATCCTAAATTTTTTCTTAGGATATTTTCGTTGCTTATGGGAGGTGGTTTTGCAACCATAAGCTCCTACATTTTTGTTCTGATTTGAACAACATAATGTTTGTTTATTTTCCTTACTACTTTTCTTTTGTAGTTTTTGGGCTTCACAAAGATTTGCCAACATGTCTTGTACAAATCTATGCCTTCTTCCTAAAGTATCAACGTTTAGGAAAATATCCATGGTTAAAGTACCAAGTTCTGGATTGTTTTGCCAATACTTTGTAATGTAGTCTTTTTCTGTTACATGTGCAAATGGTTCTGGCAATTTTGCATAAAAGATAGATAGATAAAATTTCTGATCTTCTTTTTGTAGTTTATAGAAGTAACTTGCAAACTCGCAGTAATACTTCTCATAAAAAAAAATGTTACAGATTTGTAACTTGTTTAATTTTTGAAGAGTTTCTAACGTTTTCTTTGTTTAGTACTCTCATTGTAGGCTTCTAGGGTTGGATGTATTCCTAGAAATTCCTTTGATATCTTAGCCACTAATCCTTTCAAGATATTGGCTATCGATATTGAGGTATTAGCTCGTTTTTGGTCTTCGGGAAGGTTGTCCCACCAAAGAGCTACATTACCCTATAAAGCATGGGTAAAGAAATAAAATGCTGATTCTTGGTTCCAAGATTCATGCATATTTGCAGCATTGCTCATGCTTCTTTCCCAATCTTTAAGGACTTTTTCTCCATCCTTGGGGCAATCCAAGTTGAGGTAAAATCCAAAAGGGTTTATGCTATCTATGGTTTGGTGTCCCTTAGTAGCATTTGAAGGATCGACTTTTGTGTATTTTGTCGAATACCTTTGTCCTCCCAGGGATATTTTGGAGTGGGAGAAAATTTCTCGTTCTTGCGGATGAACCGCAGTACGGTTTCGGAAGTTATCTTGAAAGCTGTCTTCCATGTGGGTATCTCGTACCCTTGAAGTTTCTGCTTCAAAATGGTCACTACCACGAAGCATTCGAAACCTTTTACCAAGATCATCTGCCTTTTTGTCTTTAGCAGAGTAGTCTATTTTCTTGGTATTTTCTTCAGCAACTTCATCAGATTCCCAGGCTTCTGGTTCACTGTCGTGTTGTTCTTGTTGTTTACTAGAAGAAGGTTTTTCTTCTTGAACATAATAAATCGGTTGACAACCGAAGGTATTATATTCTGCGTAAACTTCATCATCAGTGGAGGATGATGCTTTTGAAGCGATCCTAAAAGCAGGTTGTGTTGGATCTTTTCTTCTAGGTGCTATGCAAGGTGTTGCAAAGTACACTAGGTTTTTAAGCCATCCGGTGATGTCAGGAAGGCCTAATGGTAATGGAGTTTCCATATCCATTAAATAGAAAAACTCATTCATTTTTACAAAGCTAAGAGGTTTAGCTTTTGTTTGATTTTGTCGATTTTGCATCGAAATAGATGGATGCGATTCGTATACCTTTCCCAATGGAAATTGTACCATTCCCTGGCTAAGGTAGTATCATCTTCTAGTTGAAGCATGTTTCTTAGCAAGAGAGTGAAGGCTAGACCTTCTCTCTTTTGTTGTAAACGATCTAAAAGTTTTTGCCGATAGATCATTTATTTCGGGATGCTGTCCAGGCTGGTTCAGCATCGTCCTTTGTCCAAAATTTTCTGTGAGAATTTCCGGGAAATCCTATGACTTGAGCTTGGGCTTCTTCCCAGCAGTCATATATTCCTGTTGCTCTTCCAATGAAGACAACATACCAGTATTTTATTTTTTTTGGTTTTTCGTATGTACTTATAGAGGCTTCTCCTGTTGAAGCGGTGTCTACAGGTTGAGATACGGTTTCTTCATGGGTGTAGATTTCTCTTTGCAGAATGATTACCAAATCTTCTAAGAATTGCCTAGATAGCATATTCTTGAAGTTCAAGTTGTTCAATCCTGATTTGGTGTTTCAGGTCTTTGATAACTTGTTTTAATCCTACTGGACCGAGTCCTAAGAATCGTCCATCTCGGATTATTCTTCTTCCTTCGTTGTTATAATCTACAACTAAAGGATTTTCTTCGAGCTCTTTGAGTTTGGCCTGAACTCGTGCGAGTCGATCTTTTAACTATCGAATCCAGACCCTCTGGAATTCGATTTGATTATCATACCTTCTGGTCATGATATATTCTCGCAGTCGCGAATAATTTATAAGTCTTATCTCTGGATTAGACCTATTTTGTTCCATAATGGACTTTTGGTTTTGTACATTTGTTCCTTACAAATGTTACTTGGGATGTGACCAGTATGGGTCGTAACTGTTTGGGAGTATGTATACCGAAACAGAAAGAATCAAAGGTAAGCTTTGACTTCTTTGACACATACAAAACCAAGTCTAATACTCGGCTCTGATACCATTTTAACGACACAAGGAGTCTCTAGCAGACTCTGACAACGGAATACTGATACCAAAGCACTATTGCTATGATATCGACACACAGTCTCTAATAGACTTGTACACACAGCGGAAGACAACCTAGGGATACAGGGCAGCGGAACTAAAATCCTAGGGACTTCTACCTGCCAGTCTCGAGCTACGGGCAGAGGATGACATCTACGGGCAGCGGAAAACAACAATGACTCACACAATACTATTCCTATAGTCACACTTCGTCCGTCCTATCAGTTTACCTTTAGGCTTCTTTCTTGCTTCCTACCACATGTCACCGTTATGTACTCGTTTGTGTCTATTTCATAACTATCTAGTAGGCCCAATATGACTTCTGCTGCTACCTAGAACTTCTTCGAAGTTTGACCCTATTCCTGTCGGCTTACCACCAAGTGGGCAATTCCGTCGATGCGGTCCTCACGGTCTTCAGAGGGCCCCGAGCAATTCCTGTTAACCGTTGCGGCTCCATGGCTGCTTCAGCAGGGTAGAGCACAGCTCCGTTTCGTTTTCTACCTCGGACCGTAGCAGAATAATTCTAAGTCTCTAGCGTCTGTCCTATTTGGCACTATTTCGATACTATTTCTTCTTGACGAGTGAACAGTAAACATGAATAATAATCATGAATAGTAACCGTGAATAGTAAAAATGAACAGTACTTTTGAACAGTAACTATGGAACAGTAAAAACAAACACTGTGGAGATGAATACATAGATGCGGAACATGAACAGTAATAACAACTACTATGGAGATCTTATTTATAAATATGGAACATGAACAGTAAAAACAACTACTGTACGAATCACAATATTACAAACATGCAGAAAATATAAAAACATTGTCTAAAACAAAAACATAAAATACATATGCTTAAAAAATGTCCTAGAGACTCCTTGTGTCGTTAAAATGGTATCAGAGCTGAGTATTAGACTTGGTTTTGTATGTGTCAAAGAAGTCAAAGCTTACCTTTGATTCTTTCTGTTTAGGTATACATACTCCCAAACAGTTACGACCCATACCGGTCACATCCCAAGTAACATTTGTAAGGAACAAATGTACAAAACCAAAAGTCCATTATGGAACAAAATAGGTCTAATCCAGAGATAAGACTTATAAATTATTCGCAACTGCGAGAATATATCATGACCAGAAGGTATGATAATCAAATCGAATTCCAGAGGGTCTGGATTCGACAGTTAAAAGATCGACTCGCACGAGTTCAAGCCAAACTCAAAGAGCTCGAAGAAAATCCTTTAGTTGTAGATTATAACAACGAAGGAAGAAGAATAATCCGAGATGGACGATTCTTAGGACTCGGTCCAGTAGGATTAAAACAAGTTATCAAAGACCTGAAACACCAAATCAGGATTGAACAACTTGAACTTCAAGAATATGCTATCTAAGCAATTCTTAGAAGATTTGGTAATCATTCTACAAAGAGAAATCTACAGAATGACCCATGAAGAAACCGTATCTCAACCTGTAGACACCTCTTCAACAGGAGAAGCCTCTACAAGTACATACGGAAAACCAAAAAAAACAAAATACTGGTATGTTGTCTTCATAGGAAGAGCAACAGGAATATATGACAGCTGGGAAGAAGCCCAAGCTCAAGTCATAGGATTTCCCGGAAATTCTCACAGAAAATTTCGGACAAAGGACGATGTTGAACCAGCCTGGACAGCATCCCGAAATAAATGATCTATCGGCAAAAACTTTTAGATCGTTTGCAACAAAAGAGAGAAGGTCTAGCCTTCACTCTCTTGCTAAGAAACATGCTTCAACTAGAAGACGATACTACCTTAGCCAGGGAATGGTACAATTTCCATTGGGAAAGGTATACGAATCGCATCCATCTATTTCGATGCAAAATCGACAAAATCAAACAAAAGCTAAACCTCTTAGCTTTGTAAAAATGAATGAGTTTTTCTATTTAATGGATATGGAAACTCCATTACCATTAGGCCTTCCTGACATCACCGGATGGCTTAAAAACCTAGTGTACTTTGCAACACCTTGCATAGCCCCTAGAAGAAAAGATCCAGCACCACCTGCTTTTAGGATCGCTTCAAAAGCATCATCCTCCACCGATGATGAAGTTTACGCAGAATATAATACCTTCGGTCGTCAACCGATTTATTATGTTCAAGAAGAAAAACCTTCTTCTAGTAAACAACAAGAGCAACACGACAGTGAACCAGAAGCCTGGGAATCTGATGAAGTTGCAGAAGAAAATACCAAGAAAACAGACTACTCTGTTAAAGACAAAAAGGCAGATGATCTTGGTAAAAGGTTTCGAATGCTTCGTGGTAGTGACCATTTTGAAGCAGAAACTTCAAGGGTACGAGATACCCACATGGAAGATAGCTTTCAAGATAACTTCCGAAACCGTACTACGGTTCATCCGCAAGAACGAGAAAGTTTCTCCCACTCCAAAATATCCCTGGGAGGACAAAGGTATTTGACAAAATACACAAACGTCGACCCTTCAAATGCTACTAAGGGACACCAAACCATAGATAGCATAAACCCTTTTGGATTTTACCTCAACTTGGATTGCCCCAAGGATGGAGAAAAAGTCCTTAAAGATTGGGAAAGAAGCATGAGCAATGCTGCAAATATGCATGAATCTTGGAACCAAGAATCAGCATTTAATTTCTTTACCCATGCTTTACAGGGTAATGTAGCTCTTTGGTGGGACAACCTTCCCAAAGACCAAAAATGAGCTAATACCTCAATATCGATAGCCAATATCTTGAAAGGATTAGTGGCTAAGATATCAAAGGAATTTCTAGGAATACATCCAACCCTAGAAGCCTACAATGAGAGTACTAAACAAAGAAAACGTTTAGAAACTCTTCAAAAATTAAACAAGTTACAAGTCTGTAACATTTGTTTTTATGAGAAGTATTACTGCGAGTTTGCAAGTTACTTCTATAAACTACAAAAAGAAGATTAGAAACCTTATCTGTCTATCTTTTATGAAAAATTGCCAGAACCATTTGCACATGTAGCAGAAAAAGACTACATTACAAAGTATTGGCAAAACAATCCAGAACATGGTACTTTAACCATGGATATTTTCCTAAACGTTGATACTTTAGGAAGAAGACATAGATTTGTACAAGACATGTTGGCAAATCTTTGTGAAGCCCAAAAACTACAAAAGAAAAGTAGTAAGGCAAATAAACAAACATTATGTTGTTCAAACCAGAACAAAAATGTAGGAGCTTATGGTTGCAAAACCATCTCCCATAAGCAACGAAAATATACTAAGAAATTTCAACAGAAAAAATTTAGGATACAAAAAAGTTCTACAACAAGGTATACTCCTAAAAAAAGATACTTTCGGAAAAGAACAAATTCTGGCCCCACCATATCCTGTAAAGGGTCAACTGCATACTGCCCAAAGGGGAAAACCCCAAGCAAATGCAAATGCTGGATATGCCAGAAAGAAGGACATTTCGCCAGAGATTGTCCAAATGATAAACAACAATGGCGGTACAGTACATATATGTTACTAGCCGAAGAAAATGGATTGGAAATCATCCATTACGATGACATCCAGTCAAAAGATGAAGTGTATGAACTTCAGCTCGAAACTGAGTCCTCCTCCTCGGAAAACTCAGAGAACATGTCAGACTCTTTAGACTCCTTCTCTTAATGAGTATCCGCATAAACGCAGAGCATGTTGCATCTGAAAATTTTTATATCACGGTCATGCTTAAACTACCAGGATATATCAAATTCCATATACACGCTCTCGTAGATACAGGAAGTTCATATTGTCTAGCTAGACAAAATCTACTTCCCACAGATCTATGGAAACCACTTGAAGCGCCCCTTCAAGTAACAGTTGGCTCCGGAGAAACTATCTCTCTTCCTGTTGAAGCCCGCAACATTCATCTCGACATTGGAGGTGAAAAGTTTATGATTCCAAAACTCATTAGTTTAGGATCAAACATAAATTCCGGACCAGATTTAGTCCTAGGAAATGAATGGCTCATGTTTCATGCCCCTGTCGAGCAAACACCAGCCTACTATAAACTTCGATGTCGCACTCGACGTGAAATCGACAATACTGCTGTCTTTGTCTATGCAGTAAAACCTACTGAAGCCTATGCCATTTCTGGCAATGGAGTTGTCCTCCATCAGGTCTTCAAAAAATGCAGCAAGTGTGGTGATGAGATTCCTCCCTTAGAAACTCTACTCCTCGCTGAGTCCTGTGAATCTGAAGTTCAGCAACTTCTAGAATCCACTTGTTCTGAGAAACCCTTGGAATGGTGGCATAAACAAAAACCATATGCAGACCTCGAACTTCTTCATCCTGAAAAAGAAATCCGAGAAAAACCTATGGTTTATACTCCTTCTGATGTTGAAGAATTCTCAACACAGATAAATGATTTGCTGGCTCAAGGTTTAATCCATGTAAGTCATTCTCCACATACATCTCCTGCTTTCCTGGTAAGGAATCACGCAGAGATAAAACGAGGTAAAGCTCGAATGGTCATTAACTATAAAAAGGTTAATGAAGCCACAAAAATGGATGGCTACTATCTTCCTAACAAAGAAAGATTGATAGCTGCCATAAGAGGAAAACAATGGTTTTCTAAATTTGATTGCAAATCTGGGTTTTGGCAAATTCGTCTAACCGAAAGAGCTATTCCCCTAACTGCATTCAGTTGTCCTTCAGGACATTATGAGTGGCTTGTAATGCCCTTTGGGTTAAAACAAGCACCCAACATATTTCAAATAAGAATGGATGATATCCTCAAACCATTCTTTACATTTTGCTTAGTTTATGTTGATGATATCCTAGTCTTTTCAGAAACCAAGGATCAACATAAAGAGCAATTACTGAAGGTCTTAAATGCCTTAAAAAATGCTGGGATAGCACTGAGCAAAAAGAAATCAGAGTTGTTTAAAACCAAGATAGATTTCTTAGGTCTAAACATCTCAAAAGGAGAAATCATTCTTCAAAATCATATTCTAGAAAAACTAGCTGCTTTTCCGAATGAAATTGAAGATATAAAACAACTTCAACGTTTCTTAGGATGCCTAACATATGTTGAACAATTCATACAGAATTTAGCAGAAATTAGGAAACCCCTTCAAAAGAAACTAAAGAAAGACGTCAAATGGGAATGGACACCCACTGATAGTCTTGAAGTAATCCGGATCAAACAAATGATGAAACACCTCCCGGTGTTAACTCTACCCGATCCAGATGCAAATCTGATTTTAGAAACTGACGCCTCTGATCACACTTGGGCAGCAGTCCTAAAATGCAAAATCAATGATTCTGAAAGAATATGCAAATATACATCAGGAACATTTTCATCTGCTGAAACAAACTATCATTCTTATGAAAAAGAAATTTTAGCAGTAAAAAATGGGATAAAAAAGTTTTATATTTATCTCGCTCCCAAAGAATTTCTGGTAAGAACTGACTGTAAAAATTTTGTCGATTTTATGACAAGAAATTTAGAAGATTCACTTTGTCGCGGTAGGTTACTCCGTTGGCAGCAATGGTTCTTTCAATTCTCTTTTACTGTTGAACACATTAAAGGAGATAAAAACTATTTACCTGACACTCTTACTCGAGAATTTTCTTGTGTTACAGACAGGTAAAATGGATCCCCTCAGCAGCACCCTGACGGACCTAGCAGCAGCAATTGCCGCACTCACGGTATTGCTCTCAACCCTACAGTCACTATTCGACAGTCTTGTAGTTCTCTCAGAACGACGAGACATTTATGAGAATTGTGCCCGTTACGGGTTAAGTGGAGAACTCTTACAACTCAAGGCTAAAGAATTAACCGAAGAGTTAAAAGAACTCACTCTATGGCATGAAATGCCAAGCTCCTCCGAGACTTCTATTGGATCTCCATTGCGAGAAAAGGAAGCCACAACGTTAGCTAATCAGCAGACGGATGACTTTAGTGTTTTGATAAACACAGGTCGACCCGGGATTTCTACCGGTCATGCCAGGCATGAGAAGGAAATCATAACCCAATCTTCTCTGAAGATAGGGGAATCAGGGATTTCTACCTGCCAATCAAGAGCTGGAAAGGAAACCTTAACGATTTCGTTGAAATTGGAATCAGTGACTTCTACCTGTCAGTCTAGAGCTGAAAAGGAAGTCTTAACGGATCCATCCCTGATGGAAACGGACTTGTCTAGGAATGAAAAATCATTCAAGACAAAATTGGTTACCCCATCTGAGTTTACAAGGTTGAAAAGCCTAAATAAACCAGATAAAACTAGTTTTAATGAGTTTGAGTTTTTAAAGAAATTTAAACCTTTAAAACTTTCGGACATTATGTCTGAGGAACCCTCGCTACGCCCTCAAAAGGTGGACAGCGTTCGTTCAAAGATCGAATCCGATCATACTGTTCAATTCCAGAGATGGAATGAACAAATTGGCCAAGGGATGAACACTCCCTTCTTCACCACTGAGCCCAGCAACAGTTGGAATCAAGTGAAGCTGAGTCATGAAATAGACTCAAAATATGCATCATGCTTTATGCATATGGATTCATAAAACAAATGGTATTGCCCTCCACCGACTTATCAGTATTGGAGAAAATACCAAAGGACATTATGGAGGCTTGCAAAAGCTTTATCTCCATAACGAAGAGTAAAGGAATTCGACTGCATTTCGTTTCCTGTATTGCTGAAATTGTTACTGACACAAAAATGTTTCCAAGCATTTCCGTCGTGACTATTGAAGGCATCAAAGAAGGTGACGCCAACATGGAATATGATCCCAGACATGTTCCAAAAGCTAAGCCTTGCCCAGAAGCAGTCTGGCCAACCAGGCGTATCCACGGGCTCAAAAACCTGATACAGCTCATGAAGCAGCTGATTCAGAAAAAGAGAAGCTTCGTCTACAAGACCTCCGTCCCATTGACGATCATCTCTCAAAGCTATAAAGAGACTCCGGCCTCCGTCCAGACCAGTCTTGAAGTTACGCTGAAGAAACTCCTTGGAGGAAATATCCCCTTCAGCAAAACAACAAAGGAAAGTTTCTGCGAGATGGCCCAGAAGACTTTTTCTAAGGAGCACACCTATAAACTGTGCACAGAAAGGCACCTGTCCGAATGAGCAGTCAGCAACCACGTCAACCGACTAGTCAGCAGCCACGTCAGCGGACTAGGCCCACGACGAAAACAAAGTCAGCAAAGGCGGCTCAAAAGTCCGCAATGGCGGCCACAAAAGTCATCAATGACGACTACACCAAGTCAACAAAGAAGGCTAAAAAAGATTCCTGCACGTCATCATCATGATGTCACACGTCAAAAAGACATTTCTACCCCTGCTTTCGGCGCCGAAAGGTAATAATGTAAGGGCAAAAGAGACATGCCAAAAAGACAAAAGTTACCCTTTGTCTTTAAACACACACCTTACAATCAAGGGTAAAGGTGGAAGAGCTGAAAAATCTTCAGCTATAAATACGATGCTCCCCCAGAGGTTGAATCATCGAAACTTGGAGCAACTCACCAATGGACGAGCATTAGTTCCGAAGAAGAAGGCGATTTCCGGCGATCTTTCTCCGGCAAGTTCCTCAAGCACGGTATGTGCTTAAATAGCCATAATGGCTGAGTAGAAAAGAGGGAACCGACTGGTGCCACGGTCGGTAACTTCGTGAGTTATGTAGATAAGTAGTTTTCTTTTCCTTTTTAAGGATATGTATTTTATATGTTTTGTTTTAGACGATGTTTTCCCCTTTTTCCCGACGATTGCAAAACCTAAAAATATAAAAACTAAGAAGAGCTTACAATCCCTTAAAATTACAGAAACTCTTTGGAATTATCTCTCTCTACATTTGTGCATTGTGCATTTCCATTCTAGATGTATTCTTTTTTCTTAAAACAAAACTTTGAGTTTTCGCTCTTCCTTCATCCCGTAAACCAAAACGGCAAATAGATCACAACAAAATGAAAATTTTGGAGTTAAAAACTTTAAAACAATATCAAATGTAAGTAAAGAAATTTTATTCACACACCACAAATGAACACAAAAGTTTTGTTGTCCAAGTTTTTGAAATTCCACTAGTTCAACCCTCACAGCTTGGAATTTTATAACAAAGAGATTTCCTCCACACATGCTTTAAAAATGGATATCCACGTTTTAAACATGTTAAAGATGCAAAGCACCTTTGGATCCAAAACTATTCAAGAGAATAAAAAATGCTCATTAAATTCTCAAGTGAACGTGCGGTGGGATATTTACCCGAGTCAAACAAGCCATTATTTTGCCCATCCACAAAAAGCTGACCCAACGATCATAGATGATTGTAAAGTGATTTATCATGCGTAACGGGCTATATTACCCTAAAAAATGACTTATGGATTGGGAGTCAAGACTCAGTTAAAAATCCCTGCCTCCCCTTTTTTCCCGACGATTGCAAAACCTGATATATAAAAACTAAGAAGAGCTTACAATCCCTAAAAATTACATAAATTCTTTGGAATTATCTTTCTCTACGTTTGTGCATTGCGCATTACTATTCTAGATGTACTCTTTTTTCTTAAAACAAAACTTTGAGTTTTCGCTCTCCCTTCATCCCATAAACCAAAAAGGCAAATAGATCACAACAAAAAGAAAATTTTGGAGTTCAAAAATTTAAAACAACAACAAATGTAAGTAAGGAAGATTTATTCACACACCACAAATTAACACAAAAGTTTTGTTATCCAAGTTTGGGAAATTCCACTAGTTCAACCCAAACAGCTTGGAATTTTATAAGAAAGAGATTTCCTCCACACATGCTTAAAAAATGGATTAGCATGTTTTAAACATGTTAAAGATGCAAATCACCTATGGATCCAAAGCTTTTGAAGAGAATAACAAACGCTCATTAAATTCTCAAGTGAGCGTGCGGTGGGATATTTACCCGAGTCAAACAAGCCATTATTTTGCCCATCTACAAAAAGCTGACCCAACGATCATAGATGATTGTAAAGTGATTTATCATGCATAACGGGCTATATTACCCTAAGAAATGACTTATGGATTGAGAGTCAACACTCAGTTAAAAATTCCTGCTTCCCCCTTTTTCCCGACGATTGCAAAACCTGATATATAAAAATTAAAAAGACCTTGGAATCCCTAAAAATTACAGAAACTCTTTGGAATTATCTCGCTCCACATTTGTGCACTGAGAATTTTCATTTTAGATGTACACTCTTTTCATAAATCAAAACTTTGAATTTTTCGCTCTCCCTTCATCCCGTAAACCAAAAATGCAAACAGATCACAACAAAATGAAAATTTTAGAGTTCATGTACGGAAAAAATTTAAACCAATAAAAAATGTAAGTAAAGAAAATTTATTCACACACCACAAATGAGTACAAAAGTTTTGTTGTCCAAGTTTTGGAAATTCCACTAGTTCAACCCTAACAGCTTGGAATTTTATAAGGAAGAGATTTCCTCCACTCATGCTTAAAAAATGGATTTGCATGTTTGAAACATGTTAAAGGTGAAAATCACCTATGGATCCAAAGCTTTTCAAGAGAATAACAAACGCTCAATAAATTCTCAAGTGAACCTGCTGTGGGATATTTAGCCGAGTCAAACATGCCATTATTTTGCCCATCTACAAAGAGCTGACCCAACGATCACAGATGATTGTGAGGTAATTTATCATGCGTAACGGGCTATATTACCCTAAGAAATGACTAATGGATTGGGAGTCGAGACTCAGTTAAAAATCCCTGCCTCCCCCTTTTTCCCGACGATTCTAAAATCGGATATATAAAAACTAAGAAGAGCTTACAATCCCTAAAAATTATAGAAACTCTTTGGAATTATCTCGCTCTACATTTTTGCACTGTGCATTTTCATTTTAGATGTACACTCTTTTCATAAATAAAAACTTTGAATTTTCGCTCTACCTTCATCCCGTAAACCAAAAAGGCAAATAGATCACAACAAAATGAAAATTTTAGAGTTCATGTACGGAAAAAATTTATAACAATAACAAATGTAAGTAAAGAAAATTTATTCGCACACCACAAATGAATACAAAAGTTTTGTTGTCCAAGTTTGGGAAATTCCACTAGTTCAACCCTAACAGCTTGGAATTTTATAAGAAAGAGATTTCCACCACACATGCTTAAAAAATGAATTTTCATGTTTGAAAGATGAAAATCACCTATGGATCCAAAGCTTTTGAAGAGAATAATAAATGCTCATTAAATTCTCAAGTGAACATGCGGTGGGATATTTACCCGAGTCAAACATGTCATTATTTTGCCTTTCTACAAAGAGCTGACCCAACGATCATAGATGATTGTAAAGTGATTTATCATACGTAATGTGCTATATTACCATAAGAAATGACTTATGGATTGGAAGTCAGGACTCAGTTTAAAATCCCAGCCTCCCCCTTTTTGCCAACGATTCCAAAACCTGATATATAAAAACTAAGAAGATCTTACAATCCCTAAAAATTACAGAAACTCTTTGGAATTATCTCGCTCTATAATTGTGCACTGTGCATTTTCATTTTAGATGTACACTCTTTTCATAAATCAAAACTTTGAATTTTTTCTCTCCCTTCATCCCGTAAACTAAAAAGGCAACTAGATCACAACAAAATAAAAATTTTAGAGTTCAGGTACTGAAAAAATTTAAACCAATAACAAATGTAAGTAAAGAAAATTTATTCACACACCACAAATGAATACAATAGTTTTGTTGTTCTAGTTTGGGAAATTCCACTAGTTCAACCCTAACAGCTTGGAATTTTATAAGAAAGAGATTTCCCCCACACATGCATAAAAAATGGATTTGCATGTTTTAAACATGTTAAAGATGCAAATCACCTATGGATCCACAACTTTTGAAGAGAATAACAAACACTCATTAAATTCTCACGTAACCGTGCGGTGGGATATTTACCCGAGTCAAACAACCCATTATTTTGCCCATCTACAAAAAGCTACACAACGATCATAGATGATTGTAAAGTGATTTATCATGTGTAACGGGCTATATTACCCTAAGAAATGACTTATGGATTGGGAGTCAACACTCAGTTAAAAAATCCCTGCCTCCCCCTTTTTCCCGACGATTGCAAAACCTGATATATAAAAACTAAGAAGAGCATACAATCCCTAAAAATTACAGAAACTCTTTGGAATTAATTCGCTCTACATATTTGCACTGTGCATTTTCATTTCAGTTGTACACTCTTTTTATAAATCAAAACTTTGAGTTTTCGCTCTCCGTTCATCCCATAAACATAAAAGGCAATTAGATCACAACAAAATAAAAATTTCAGAGGTCATGTACGGAAAAATTTTTAAAAAATAACAAATGTAAGTAAAGAAAATTTATTCACACACCACAAATGAATACAAAAGTTTGTTGTCTAAGTTTGGGAAATTCCACTAGTTCCAACCCAAACAGCTTGGAATTTAATAATACGGAGATTTCATCCACACATGCTTAAAAAATGGATTAGCATGTTTGAAACATGTTAAAGATGCAAATCACCTTTGGATCCAAAGCTTTTGAAGAGAATAACAAACGCTCATTAAACTCTCAAGAGAACGTGCGGTGGGATATTTACCTGAGTCAAACAAGCCATTATTTTGCCCATCTACAAAAAGCTTACCCAACGATCATAGAAGATTGTAAAGTGATTTATCATACGTAAAGGGCTATATTACCCTAAGAAATGACATATGGATTGGGAGTCAAGACTCAGTTAAAAAATCCCTGCCTCCCCCTTTTTCCCGACAATTGCAAAACCTGATATATAAAAACTAAGAAGAGCTTACAATCCCTAAAAATTACAGAAACTCTTGGGAATTATCTCTCTCTACATTTGTGCACTGTGCATTTCCATTCTAGATGTACTCTTTTTTCTTAAAACAAAACTTTGAGTTTTCGCTCTGCCTTCATCCCGTAAACCAAAAAGGCAAATAGATCACAACAAAATGAAAATTTTGGAGTTAAAAAATTTAAAACAATAACAAATGTAAGTAAAGAAAATTTATTCACACACCACAAATTAACACAAAAGTTTTGTTGTCCAAGTTTGGGAAATTCCACAAGTTCAACCCTAACAGCTTGGAATTTTATGAGAAAGAGATTTCCTCCACACATGCTTTAAAAATGGATACGCATGTTTTAAACATGTTAAAAATGCAAATCACCTATGGATCCAAAGCTTTTGAAGAGAATAACAAACGCTTTTTAAATTCTCAAGTGAACGTGCGATGGGATATTTACCCGAGTCAAAAAAGCCATTATTTAGCCCATCTACAAAAAGCTGACCCAACGATCATAGATGATTGTAAAGTGATTTATCATGCGTAACGGGCTATATTACCCTAAGAAATGACTTATGGCTTGGGAGTCAACACTCAGTTAAAAATCCCTGCTTCCCCCTTTTTCCCGACGATTGCAAAACCTGATAGATAAAAACTTAAAAAACCTTAGAATCCCTAAAAATTACAGAAAATCTTTGTAATTATCTCGCTCTACATTTGTGCACTGTTCATTTTCATTTCAGATGTACACTCTTTTTATAAATCAAAACTTTGAGTTTTCTCTCTCCGTTCATCCCGCAAACCAAAAAGGTAAATAGATCACAACAAAATGAAAATTTCAGAGTTCATGTACGGAAAAAATTTAAAAAATAGCAAATGTAAGTAAAGAAAATTTATTTACACACCACAAATGAATACAAAAATTTTGTTGTCCAAGTTTTGGAAATTCCACTAGTTCCAACCCAAACAGCTTGGAATTTAATAATAAGGAGATTTCCTCCACACATGCTTAAAACATGGATTAGCATGTTTGAAACATGTTATAGATGCAAATCACCTATGGATCCAAAGCTATTGAAGAGAATAACAAACGCTCATTAATTTCTCAAGTGAACGTGCGGTGGGATATTTTCCCGAGTCAAACAAGGCATTATTTTTCCCATCTACAAAATGTTGACCCAATGATCATAGATGATTGTAAAGTGATTTATCATGCTTAACGGGCTATATTACCCTAAGAAATGACTTATGTATTGGGAGTCAACACTCAATTAAAAATCCTTGCTTCTCCCTTTTCCCGACGATCGCAAAACCTGATATATAAAAATGAAAAAGACCTACGAATCCCTAAAAATTATAAAACTCTTTGGAATTATCTCGCTCTACAATTGTGCACTGTGCATTTTCATTTTAGATGTACACTTTTTTCATAAATCAACACTTTGAATTTTTCACTCCCCTTCATCCCGTACACCAAAAAGGCAAATAGATCACAACAAAATGAAAATTTTGGAGTTCAGGTACTGAAAAAATTTAAACCAATAACAAATGTAAGTAAGAAAATTTATTCACACACCACAAATGAAGACAAAAGTTTTGTTGTCCAAGTTTGCGAAATTCCATTAGTTCATCCCTAACAGCTTGGAATTTTAAAAGAAAGAGATTTCCTCCACACATGCTTAAAAAATGGATTTGCATGTTTGAAACAGGTTAAAGATGCAAATCACCTCTGGATCCACTGCTTTTAAAGAGAATAACAAACGCTCATTAAATTCTCAAGTGAACGTGCGGTGGGATATTTACCCGAGTCAAACAACCCATTATTTTGCCCATCTACAAAAAACTGACCCAACGATCATAGATGATTGTAAATTGATTTATCATGCGTAACGGGCTGTATTACCCTAAGAAATGACTTATGGATTGGGAGTCAAGACTCAGATAAAAATCCTTGCCTCCTCCTTTTTCCCGACGATTGCAAAACCTCAAATATAAAAACTAAGAAAAGCTTACAATCCCTTAAAATTACAGAAACTCTTTGGAATTATCTCTCTCTACATTTGTGCACTGTGCATTTCCATTCTAGATGTACTCTTTTTTCTTAAAACAAAACTTTGAATTTTTCGCTCTCCCTTCATACCGTAAACCAAAAAGGCATATAGATCACAACAAAATGAAAATGTTGGAATTCAAAAATTTAAAACAATAACAAATGTAAGTAAAGAAAATTTATTCACACACCACAAATTAACCCAAAATTTTTGTTGTGCAAGTTTGGGAAATTCCACTAGATCAACCCTAACAACTTGAAATTTTATGAGAAAGAGATTTCCACCACACATGCGTTAAAAATGGATATGCATGTTTTAAACATCTTAAAGATGCAAATCACCTATGAATCCAAAGCTTGTGAAGAGAATAACAAACGCACGTTAAATTCTCAAGTGAACGTGCGGTGGGATATTTACCCGAGTCAAAAAAGCCATTATTTAGCCCATCTACAAAAAGCTGAGCCAACGATCATAGATGATTGTAAAGTGGTTTATCATGCCTAAAGGGCTATATTACCCTAAGAAACGACTTATGGATTGGGAGTCAAGACTCAGTTAAAAATCCCTGCTTCCCCCTTTTTCCCGACGATTGCAAAACCTGATATATAAAAATAAAAAAGACGCTAGAATCCCTAAAAATAACAGAAAATCTTTGGAATTATCTCGCTCTACATTTGTGCACTTTGCATTTTCATTTTAGATGTACACTCTTTTCATAAATAGAAACTTTGAATTTTCGCTTTCCCTTCATCCCGTGAACCAAAAAGGCAAATAGATCACAATAAAATGAAAATTTTAGAGTTCATGTACGGAAAAAATTTAATCCAATAACAAATTTAAGTAAAAAAAATTTATTCACACACCACAAATGAATACAAAAGTTTTGTTGCCCAAGTTTGAGAAATTCCACTAGTTCAACCCTAACAGCTTGGAATTTTATAACATAGAGATTTCCTCCACACATGCTTAAAAAATGGATTTGCTTGTTTGAAACATGTTAAAGATGAAAATCACCTATGGATCCAAAGTTTTTGAAGAGAATAACAAACGCTCATTAAATTCTCAAGTGAACGTGCGGGGGGATATTTACCCGAGTCAAACATGCCATTATTTTGCCCATCTACAAAGAGCTAACCCAACGATCATAGATGATTGTAAAGTGATTTATCATGTGTAACGGGCTATATTACCCAAAGAAATGACTTATGGATTGGCAGTCAAGACTCAGTTAAAAAACTCTGCCTCCCCCTTTTTCCTGACGATTGCAAAACCTGATATATAAAAATTAAAAGGAGCTTAGAATCCCTAAAACTTACAGAAACTCTTTGGAATTATCTTGCTCCACATTTGTGCACTGTGCATTATCATTTTAGATGTACACACTTTTCATAAATCAAAACTTTGAATTTTCTCTCTCCCTTCATTCCGTAAACCAAAACGGCAAATAGATCAAAACAAATTGAAAATTTTTGAGATCATGTACGGAAAAAATTAAACCAATAACAAATTTAAGTAAAGAAAATTTATTCACACACCACAAATTAATACAAAAGTTTTGTTGTCCAAGTTTGGGAAATTTCACTAGTTCAACCCTAAGAGCTTGGAATTTTATAAGAAAGAGATTTCCTCCACACATGCTTAAAAAATAGATATGCATGTTTTAAACATGTTAAAAATGCAAATCACCTATGGATCCAAAGCTATTGAAGAGAATAAAAAACACTCATTAAATTCTCAAGTGAATATGCGGTGGGATATTTACCCGAGTCAAAAAAGCCATTATTTAGCCCATCTACAAAAAGCTGACCCGACGATCATGGTTGATTGTAAAGTGATTTATCATCCGTAACGGGCTATATTACCCTAAGAAATGACTTATGGATTTGGAGTCAACACAGTTAAAAATCCTTGCTTCCCCCTTTTTCTCGACGATTGCAAAACCTGATATATAAAAACTAAAAAAACCTTAGAATCCCTAAAAATTAAGGAAACTCTTTCGAATTATCTCGCACTACATTTGTGCACTGTGCATTTTCATTTCATATGTACACTCTTTTCATAAATTAAAACTTTGATTTTTCGTTCTCCATTCATCCCGTAAACCAAAAAGGCAAATAGATCACAACAAAATGAAAATTTCAAAGTTCATGTACGAAAAAAATTTATAACAATAAAAAATGTAAGTAAAGAAAATTTATTCACACACCACAAATGAATACAAAACTTTTGTTGTCCAAGTTTGGGAGATTCCACTAGTTCCAACCCAAACAGCTTGGAATTTTATAATAAGGAGATTTCCTCCACACATGCTTAAAAAATGGATTAGCATGCTTGAAACATGTTATAGATGCAAATCACCTATGGATCCAAAGCTTTTGAAGAGAATAACAAACGCTCATTAAATTTTCAAGTGAACGTGCGGTGGGATATTTACCCGAGTAAAACAAGCCATTATTTTGCCCATCTACAAAATGTTGACCCAACGATCATAGATGATTGTAAAGTGATTTATCATACATAACGGGCTATATTACCCTAAGAAATGACTTATGGATTGGGAGTCAACACTCAGTTATAAATCCCTGCTTCCCCTTTTTCCCGACGATTGCAAAACATGATATATAGAAACTAAAAAAACCTTAGAATCCCTAAAAATTACAGAAACTCTTTGGAATTATCTCGGTCTACATTTGTGCACTGTCCATTTTCATTTCAGATGTACACACTTTTCATAAATCAAAACTTTGAGTTTTCGCTCTCCCTTCATCCAGTAAACCAAAAAGGCAAATAGATTACAACAAAATGAAAATTTCAGAGTTCATGTACGGAAAAAATTTAAAACAATAACAAATGTAAGTAAAGAAAATTTATTCACACACCACAAATGAATACCAAAGTTTTGTTGTCCAAGTTTTGGAAATTCCACTAGTTCAACCCAAACAGCTTCGAATTTTATAAGAAAGAGATTTCCGCCACACATGCTTAAAAAATAGATTAGCATGTTTGAAACATGTTAAAGATGCAAATCACCGATGGATCCAAAGCTTTTGAAGAGAATAATAAACGCTCATTAAATTCTCAAGTGAACGTGCGGTGGGATATTTACCCGAGTCAAACAAGCCATTATTTTGCCCATCTACAAAAAGTTGACCCAACGATCATAGATTATTGTAAAGTTATTTATCATGCGTAACGGCTATATTACCCTAAGAAATGACATATGGATTGGGAGTCAACACTCAGTTAAAAATCCCTGCTTCGCCCTTTTTCCCGATGATTGCAAAACCTGATATATAAAAATTAGAAAGACCTTAGAATCCCTAAAAATTACAGAAACTCTTAGGAATTATCTCGCTCTACAATTGTGCACTGTGCATTTTCATTTTAGATGTACACTATTTTCATAAATCAAAACTTTGAATTTTTCGCTCTCCCTTCATCCCGTAAACCAAAAAGGCAAATAGATCACAACAAAATGAAAATTTTAGAGTTCATGTACGAAAAAATTTAAACCAATAACAAATGTAAGTAAATAAAATTTATTCACACACCACAAATGAATAAAAAAGTTTTGTGGTCCAAGTTTGAGAATTTCCACTAGTTCAACCCTAACAACTTGGAATTTTATAAGAAAGAGATTTTCTCCACACATGCATAAAAAATGGATTTGCATGTTTGAAACATGTTAAAGATGCAAATCACCTATCGATCCAAAGCTTTTGAAGAGAATAACAAACGCTCATTAAATTCTCAAGTGAACATGCGGTGGGATATTTACCCGAGTCAAACAAGCCAATATTTTGCCCATCTACAAAAAGCTGACCCAACGATCATAGATGATTGTAAAGTGATTTGTCATGCGTAACGGGCTATATTACCCTAAGAAATGACTTATGGATTGGGAGTCAACACTCAGTTAAAAATCCCTGCTTCCCCCTTTTTCCCAACGATTGCTAAACCTGATATATAAAAACTAAAAAAACCATAGAATCCCTAAAAATTACAGAAACTCTTTGGAATTATCTCGCTCTACATTTGTGCACTGTTCATTTTCATTTCAGATGTACACTCTTTTTATAAATCAAAACTTTGAGTTTTTGCTCTCAGTTCATCCCGTAAACCAAAAAGGCAAATAGATCAATACAAAATGAAAATTTCAGAGTTCATGTACGGAAAAAATTTAAAACAATAACAAATGTAAGTAAAGAAAATTTATTCACATAACACAAATGAATACAAAAGTTTTGTTGTCCAAGTTTGGGAAATTCCACTAGTTCCAACCCAAACAGATTGGAATTTTATAATAAGGAGATTTCCACCACACAAGCTTAAAAAATGGATTAGCATGTTTGAAACATGTTAAAGATGCAAATCACCTATGGATCCAAAGCTTTTGAACAGAATAACAAACGCTCATTAAATTCTCAAATGAACGTGCGATGGGATATTTACCCGAGTCAAACAAGACATTATTTTGCCCATCTACAAAATGTTGACCCAATGATCATAGATGATTGTAAAGTGATTGATCATTCGTAACAGGCTATATTACCCTAAGAAATGACTTATGGATTGGGAGTCAACACTCAGTAAAAATCCCTGCTTCCCCCTTTCTCCTGACGATTGCAAAACCTGATATATTAAAATTAAAAAGACCTTAGAATCCCTTAAAATTATAGAAACACTTTGGAATTATCTCGCTCTACATTTGTGCACTGTGAATTTTCATTTTAGATGTACACTCTTTTCATAAATCAAAACTTTGAATTTTTCGCTCTCCCTTCATCCCGTAAATCAAAAATCTAAATAGATCACAACAAAATGAAAATTTTAGAGTTCATGTACAGAAAAAATTTAAACCAATAACAAATGTGAGTAAAGAAAATTTATTCATACACCACGAAAGAATACAAAAGTTTTGTTGTCCATGTTTTGGAAATTCCACTAGTTCAACCCTAACAGCTTGGAATTTTATAAGAAAAAGATTTCCTCCACACATGGTTAAAAAATGGATTTGCATGTTTGAAACATGTTAAAGGTGAAAATCACCTATGGATCCAAAGCTTTTGAAGAGAATAACAAACACTCATTAAATTCTCAAGTGAACGTGCGGTGCGATATTTACCTGAGTCAAACATGCAATTATTTTGCCCATCTACAAAGAGCTGACCCAACGATCATAGATGATTGTAAGGTGATTTATCATGCGTAACGGGCTATATTACCCTAAGAAATGACTTATGGATTAGGAGTCAAGACTCAGTTAAAAATCCCTGCCTCCCCCTTTTTCCCGACGATTCCAAAACCGGATATATAAAAACTAAGAAGAGCTTACAATCCCTAAAAATTACAGAAACTCTTTGGAATTATCTCGCTCTACATTTGTGCACTGTGCATTTTCATTTTAGATGTACGCTCTTTTCATCAATCAAAACTATGAGTTTTCGCTCTCCCTTCATCCCGTAAACCAAAAAGGCAAATAGATCACAACAAAAAGAAAATTTTGGAGTTCAAAAATTTATAACAATAACAAATGTCAGTAAAGAAAATTTATTCACACACCAAAAATTAACACAAAAGTTTTGTTGTTCATGTTTGGGAAATACCATAAGACTCTAACAGCTTGGAATTTTATGAGAAAGAGATTTCCTCCACACATGCTTTAAAAATGGATATGCATGTTTTAAATATGTTAAAGATGAAAATCACCTATGTATCCCAAGCTTTTGAAGAGAATAACAATCGCTCATTAAATTCTCAAGTGAACATGCGTTGGGATATTTACCCGAGTCAAACAAGCTATTATGTTGCCCATCTACAAATAGCTGACCCAACGATCATAGATGATTGTAAAGTGATTTATCATGCATAATGGGCTATATTATGCTAAGAAATGACTTATGGATTGGGAGTCAACACTCAGTTAAAAATCCCTGCTTACCTCTTTTTCCCGACGATTGCAAAACCTCATATATAAAAATAAAAAAGACCTTAGAATCCCCAAAAATTACAGAAACTCTTTGGAATTATCTCGCTCTACATTTGTGCACTGTGCATTTACATTTTGGATGTACAGTCTTTTCATAAATCAAAACAATGAATTTTCGCTCTCCCTTCATCCCGTAAACCAAAAAGGCAAATAGATCACAACAAAATGAAAATTTTGGAGTTCATGTACGGAAAAAATTTAAACCAATAACAAATGTAAGTAAGAAAATTTATTCACACACCACAAATGAATACAAAAGTTTTGTTGTCCAAGTTTGGGAAATTCCACTAGTACAACCCTAACAGCTTGGAATTTTATAAGAAAGAGATTTCCTCCACACATGCTTAAAAAATGGATTTGCATGTTTGAAACATGTTAAAGATGAAAATCACCTAAGGATCCAAAGCTTTTGAAGATAATAACAAACGCTCATTAAATTATCAAGTGAACGTGCGGTGGGATATTTACCCGAGTCAAACAAGTCATTATTTTGCGCATCTACAAAGAGCTGACCCAAAGATCATAGATGATTGTAAAGTGATTTATCATGCGTAACGATCTATATTACCCTAAGAAATGACTTATGGATTGGGAGTCAATACTCAGTTAAAAATCCCTGCCTCCCCCTTTTTCCCGACGATTCCAAAACCTGATATAAAAAAACTAAGAAGAGCTTACAATCCCTAAAAATTATAGAAACTCTTTAGAATTATCTCGCTCTACATTTGTGCACTGTGCATTTTCATTTTAGATGTACACTCTTTTCATAAATCAAAAGAGTGAATTTTTGCTCTCCCTTCATCCCGTAAACTAAAAACGCAAATAGATCACAACAAAATGAAAATTTTAGAGTTCAGGCACTTAAAAAATTTAAACCAATAACAAATGTAAGTAAATAAAATTTATTCACACACCACAAATGAATACAAAAGTTTTGTTGTCCAAGTTTGGGAAATTCCACTAGTTCAACCCTAATAGCTGGGAATTTTATAAGAAAGAGATTTCCTCCAGACATGCTTAAAAAATGGATTTGTATGTTTGAAACATGTTAAAGATGCAAATCACCTATGGATCCACAGCTTTTGAAAAGAATAAGAAACGCTCATTAAATTCTCTAGTGAACGTGCGGTGGGATATTTACCAGAGTCAAACAAGCCATTATTTTGCCCATCTACAAAAACTGACCCAACGATCATAGATGGTTGTAAATTGATTTATCATGTGTAACGGGCTATATTACCCTAAGAAATGACTTATGGATTGGGACTCAAGACTCAGTTAAAAAATCCCTGCCTTCCCCTTTTTCCCGACGATTGCAAAACCTGATATATAAAAACTAAGAAGAGCTTACAATCCCTAAAAATTACAGAAACTCTTTGGAATTATCTCTCTCTACATTTGTACACTGTGCATTTCCATTCTAGATGAACTCTTTTTTTATAAAACAAAACTTTGAGTTTTCGCTCTCCCTTCATCCCGTAAAGCAAAAAGGCAAATAGATCACAGCAAAATGAAAATTTTGCATTTAAAAAATTTAAAAAAATAACAAATGTAAGTAAAGAAAATTTATTCACACACCACAAATTAACACAAAAGTTTGGTTGTTCAAGTTTGGAAATTCCACAAGTTCAACCCTAACAGCTTGAATTTTATGGGAAAGAGATTTCCTCCACACATTCTTTAAAAATGGATATGCATGTTTTAAACATGTTAAAAATGAAAATCACCTATGGATCAAAAGCTTTTGAAGAGAATAACAAACGATCATTAAATTCTCAAGTGAACGTGCGATGGGAAAGCTGACCCAACAATCATAGATGATTGTAAAGTGATTTGTCATGCGTAACGGGGCCATATTACCCTAAGAAATGACTTATGGATTGGGAGTCAACAATCAGTTAAAAATCCCTGCTTCCCCCTTTTTCCTGATGATTGCAAAACCTGATATATAAAAACTAAAAAAACCTTAGAATCCCTAAAAATTACCGAATCTCTTTAGAATTATCTCGCTCTATATTTGTGCACTGTGAATTTTCATTTTAGATGTACACTCTTTTATTCAATCAAAACTTTGAGTTTTCGCTCTCCCTTCATCCCGTAAACAAAAAGCCAAATAGATCACAACAAAATAAAAATTTTAGAGTTCATGTACGGACAAAATTTAAAACTATAACAAATGTAAGTAAAGAAATTTTACTCACACACCACAAATGAATACAAAAGTTTTTTTGTCCAAGTTTGGGAAATTCCACTAGTTCAACCCAAACAGCTTGGAATTTTATAAGAAAGAGATTTCCACCACACATGCTTAAAAAATGGATTAGCATGTTTGAAACAAGTTAAAGATGCAAATCACCTATGGATCCAAAGCTTTTGAAGAGAATAACAAACGCTCATTAAGTTCTCAAGTGAACGTGCGGTGGGATATTTACCCGAGTCAAACAAGCCATTATTTTGCCCATCTACAAAAAGCTGACCCAACGATCATAGATGATTGTAAAGTGATTTATTATACGTAACGGGCTATATTACCCTAAGAAATGACTTATGGATTGGGAGTCAACACTCAGTTAAAAATCCTTGCTTCCCCCTTTTTCCCGACGATTGCAAAACATGATATATAAAAATTAAAAAGACCTTAGAATCCCTAAAAATTACAGAAACTCATTGGAATTATCTCGCTCTACATTTGTGCAATGTGCATTTTCATTTTAGATGTACACTCTTTTCATAAATCAAAACTTTGAATTTTCGCTCTCCCTTCATCCCGTAAACCAAAAAGGCAAATAGATCACAACAAAATGAAAATTTCAGAGTTCATGTACGCAAAAAATTTAAAACAATAACAAATGTAAGTAAACAAAATTTATTCGCACACCACGAATGAATACAAAAGTTTTGTATTCCAATTTTGGGAAATTCCACTAGTTCAACCCTAACAGCTTGGAATTTTATAAGAAAGAGATTTCCTCCACACATGCTTAAAAATTGGATTAGCATGTTTGAAACATGTTTAAGATGCAAATCACCTATGGATGCAAAGCTTTTGAAGAGAATAACAAACGCTCATTAAAATCTCAAGTGAACGTGCGTTGGGATATTTACTCGAGTCAAACAATCTATTATGTTGACGATCTACAAAAAGCTAACCCTACGATCATAGATGATTGTAAAGTAATTTATCATGTATAACGGGCTATATTACCCTAAGAAATAACTTATGGATTGGGAGTCAATACTCAGTGAAAAATCCCAGCTTCCCCCTTTTTCCCAACGATTGGAAAACCTGATATATAAAATTAAAAAAGATGTTAGAATCCCTAAAAATTACAGAAAATCTTTGGAATTATCTCGCTCTACATTTGTGCACTGTGCCTTTTCATTTTAGATGTACACTCTTTTCATAAATAGAAACTTTGAATTTTCGCTCTTCCTTCATCCCGTAAACCAAAAAGGCAAATAGATCACAACAAAATGAAAATTTTAGAGTTCATGTACGGAAAAAATTTAAAACAATAACAAATTTAAGTAAAGAAAATTTATTCACATACCACAAATGCATACAAAAGTTTTGTTGTCCAAGTTGGAGAAATTCCACTAGTTCAACCCTAACAGCTTGGAATTTTATAACATAGAGATTTCCTCCACACATGTTTAAAAAATGGATTTGCTTGTTTGAAACATGTTAAAGATGAAAATCACCTATGGATCCAAAGCTTTTGAAGAGAATAACAAACGCTCGTTAAATTCTCAAGTGAACGTGCGGTGGGATATTTACCCGAGTCAAACATGCCATTATTTTGCCCATCTACAAAGAGCTAACCCAACGATCATAGATGATTGTAAAGTTATTTATCATGCGTAACGGGCTATATTACCCTAAGAAATGACTTATGGATTGGAAGTCAAAACTCAGTTAAAAATCCCTGCCTCCCCCTTTTTCTCGACAATTGCAAAACCTGATATATAAAAATTAAAAAGACCTTAGAATCCCTAAAAATTACAGAAACTCTTTGGAATTATCTCGCTCTACATTTGTGCACTGTGCATTTTCATTTTAGATGTACACACTTTTCATAAATCAAAACTTTGAATTTTCGCTCTCCCTACATCCAGTAAACCAAAAAGGCAAATAGATCACAACAAAATGAAAATTTCAGAGTTCATGTACGGAAAAAATTTAAACCAATAAAAAATGTAAGTAAAGAAAATTTATTCACACACCACAAATTAATACAAAAGTTTTGTTGTCCAAGTTTTGGAAATTCCACTAGTTCAACCCTAACAGCTTGGAATTTTATAAGAAAGAGATTTCCTCCACACATGCTTAAATAATGAATATGCATGTTTTAAACATGTTAAAGATCCAAATCACCTATGGATCCAAAGCTTTTGAAGAGAATAACAAACACTCATTAAATTCTCAATTGAACATGTGGTGGGATATTTACCCGAGTCAAAAAAGCCATTATTTAGCCCATCCACAAAAAGCTGAGTCAACGATCATGGTTGATTGTAAAGTGATTTATCATGCGTAACGGGCTATATTACCCTAAGAAATGACTTATGGATTTGGAGTCAACACTCAGTTAAAAATCCTTGCTTCCCCCTTTTTCCCGCCGATTGCAAAACCTGATATATAAAAACTAAAAAAACTTAGAATCCCTAAAAATTAAGGAAACTCTTTGGAATTATCTCGCTCTACATTTGTGCACTGTGCATTTTCATTTCATATCTACACTTTTTTCATAAACCAAAACTTTGAGTTTTCGCTCTCTGTTCATCTCGTAAACCAAAAAGTCAAATAGTTCACAACAAAATGAAAATTTCAGAGTTCATGTACGGAAAAAATTTATAACAATAACATATGTAAGTAAAGAAAATTTATTCACACACCACAAATGAATACAAAAGTTTTGTTGTCCAAGTTTGGGAAATTCCACTAGTTCCAACCCAAACAGCTTGGAATTTTATAATAAGGAGATTTCCACCACACATGCTTAAAAAATGGATTAGCATGTTTGAAACATGTTAAAGATGCAAATCACCTATGGATCCAAAGCTTTTGGAGAGAATAACTAACGCTCATTAAATTCTCAAGTGAACGTGCGGTGGGATATTTACCCGAGTAAAACAAGCCATTATTTTGCCATCTACAAAATGTTGACCCAACGATCATAGATGATTGTAAAGTGATTTATCATGTGTAACGGGCTATATTACCCTAGGAAATGACTTATGGATTATGAGTCACCACTCAGTTAAAAATCCGTGCTTATCCCTTTTTCCCGACGATTGCAAAACCTGATATATAAAAATTAAAAATTCCTTAGAATCCCTAAAAAATTACTGAAACTCTTTGGAATTATCTCGCTCTACAATTGTGCAATGCGCATTTTCATTTTAGATGTACACCCTTTTCATAAATCAAAACTTTGAATTTTTCGCTCTCCCTTCATCCCGTAAACCAAAAAGGCAAATAGATCACAACAAAATGAAACTTTTAGAGATCATGTACGGAAAAAATTTAAACCAATAACAAATGTAAGTAAAAAAAATTTATTCACACACCACAAACGAAAAAAAAATTTTTGTTGTCCAAGTTTGGGAAATTCCAGTAGTTCAACCCTAACAGCTTGGAATTTTATAAGAAAGAGATTTCCTCCACACATGCTTAAAAAATGGATTTGCATGTTTGAAACATGTTAAAGATGCAAATCACCTATGGATCCACAGCTTTTGAAGAGAATGACAAACGCTCATTAAATTCTCAAGTGAACGTGCGGTGGGATATTTACCCGAGTCAAACAAGACATTATTTTGCTCATCTACAAATAGCTGACCCAACGATCATAGATGATTGTAAAGTGATTTATCATGCATAATGGGCTTTATTACCCTAAGAAATGACTTATGGATTGGGAGTCAAGACTCAGTTAAAAATCCCTGCCTCCCCCTTTTTCCCGACGATTGCAAAACCTGATTTATAAAAAGTAAGAAGAGCTTACAATCCCTAAAAATTACCGAAACTCTTTGGAATTATCTCTCTCTACATTTGTGCACTGTGCATTTCCATTCTATATGTACTCTTTTTTCTTAAAACAAAACATTGAGTTTTCGCTCTCCCTTCATCCCGTAAACCAAAAAGGCAAATGGATCACAACAAAATGAAAATTTTGGAGTTCAAAAATTTATAACAATAACAAATGTAAGTAAAGAAAATTTACTCACAAACCACAAATTTACACAAAATTTTAGTTGTCCATGTTTGGGAAATACCTCTAGTTCAGCCCTAACAGCTTGGAATTTTATGAGAAAGATATTTCCTCCACACATGCTTTAAAAATGGATATGCATGTTTTAAATATGTTAAAGATGCAAATCATCTATGTACCCAAAGCTTTTGAAGAGAATAACAAATGGTCATTAAATTCTCAAGTGAACGAGCGGTGGGATATTTTCCCGAGTCAAAAAATCCTTTATTTTGCCCATCTACAAAAAGCTGACCCAACGATCATAGATGATTGTAAAGTGATTTATCATGCGTTACGGGCTATATTAACCTAAGAAATGACTTACGGATTGGGAGTCAACACTCAGTTAAAAATCCCTGCTTCCCCCTTTTTCCCAACGATTGCAAAACCTGATATATAAAAACTAAAAGAACCTTAGAATCCCTAAAAATTACAGAAACTGTTTGGAATTATCTCGCTCTACATTTGTGCACTGTGAATTTTCATTTTAGATGTACACTCTTTTCATAAATCGAAACTTTGAGTTTTCGCTCTCCCTTCATCCCGTAAACCAAAAAGACAAATAGATCACAACAAAATGAAAATTTTAGAGTTCATGTAAGAAAAAAATTTAAAACAATAACAAATGTAAGTAAAGAAAATTTATTCACACACCACAAATGAATACAAAAGTTTTGTTGTCCAAGTTTTGGAAATTCCACTAGTTCAACCCAAACAGCTTGGAATTTTATAACAAAGAGATTTCCTCCACACATGCTTAAAAAATGGATTAGCATGTTTGAAACATGTTAAAGATGCAAATCACCTATGGATCCAAAGCTTTTGAAGAGAATAACAAACGCTCATTAAATTCTCAAGTGAACGTGCGGTGGGATATTTTCCCGAGTCAAAAAAGCCATTATTTTGCCCATCTACAAAAAGCTGACCCAACAATTATAGATGATTGTAAAGTGATTTATCATGCGTAACGGGCTATATTACCATAAGAAATGACTGATGGATTTGGAGTCAACAATCAGTTAAAAATCCTTGCTTCCCCCTTTTTCCCGACGATTGCAAAACCTGATATATAAAAACTAAAACACCTTAGAATTCCTAAAAATTAAGGAAACTCTTTGGAATTATCTTGCTCTACATTTGTGCACTGTGCATTTTCATTTCATATGTACACTCTTTTCATAAATCAAAACTTTGAGTTTTCGCTCTCCGTTCATCCCGTAAACCAAAAAGGCAAATAGATCACAACAAAATGAAAATTTCAGAGTTCATGTACGGAAAAAATTTATAACAATAAGAAATGTAAGTAAAGAAAATTTATTAACACACCACAAATGAATACAAAAGTTTTGTTGTCCAAGTTTGGGAAATTCCACTAGTTCCAACCCATACAGCTTGGAATTTTATAATAAGGAGATTTCCTCCACACATGCTTAAAAAATGGATTAGCATGTTTGAAATATGTTAAAGATGCAAATCACCTATGGATCCAAAGCTTTTGAAGAGAATAACAAAAGCTCATTAAATTCTCAAGTGAACGTGCGGTGGGATATTTACCCGAGGAAAACAAGCCATTATTTTGCCCATCTACAAAATGTTGACCCAACGATCATAGATGATTGTAAAGTGATTTATCATGAGTAACAGGCTATATTACCCAAAGAAATGACTTATGGATTGGGAGTCAACACTCAGTTAAAAATCCCTGCTCATCCCTTTTTCCCGACGATTGCTAAACCTGATATATAAAAATTAAAAATACCTTAGAATCCCTAAAAATTACAGAAACTCTTTGGAATTGTCTCGCTCTACAATTGTGCAATGCGCATTTTCATTTTAGATGTACACTCTTTTCATAAATCAAAACTTTGAAATTTTCGCTCTCCCTTCATCCCGTAAACCAAAAAGGCAAATAGATCACAACAAAATGAAAATTTTAGAGTTCATGTACGGAAAAAATTTAAACCAATAACAAATTTAAGTAAAGAAAATTTATTCACACACCACAAATGAATACAAAATTTTTGTTGTCCAAGTTTGGGAAATTCCACTAGTTAAACCCTAACAGCTTGGAATTTTATAAGAAAGAGATTTCCACCACACATGCTTAAAAAATGGATTTGCATGTTTGAAACATGTTAAAGATGTAAATCACCTATGGATCCACAACTTTTGAAGAGAATAACAAACGCTCATTAAATTCTCAAGTGAACGTGCGGTGGGATATTTACCCAAGTCAAACAAGACATTATTTTGCTCATCTACAAATAGCTGACCCAATGATCATACATGATTGTAAAGTGATTTATCATGCATAACGGGCTATATTACCGTAAGAAATGACTTATGGATTGGGAGTCAAGACTCAATTAAAAATCCCTGCCTCCCCCTTTTTCCCGACGATTACAAAACCTGATATATAAAAACTAAGAAGACCTTACAATCCCTAAAAATTACAGAAACTCTTTTGAATTATCTCTCTCTACATTTTTGCATTATGCATTTCCATTCTAGATGTACTCTTTTTTCTTAAAACAAAACTTTGAGTTCTCGCTTTCCCTTCATCCTGTAAACCAAAAAGGCAAATAGATCACAACAAAATGAAAATTTTGGAGTTAAAAAATTTAAAACAATAACAAATGTAAGTAAATAAAATTTATTCACACACCACAAATGAACACAAAATTTTTGTTGTCCGAGTTTGGGAAATTCAACTAGTTCAACCCTAACAGCTTGGAATTTTATAAGAAAGAGATTTCCTCCACACATGCTTTAAAAATGGGTATGCATGTTTTAAACAAGTTAAAGATGCAAATATCCTATGGAGCCAATGCTTTTGAAGAGAATAACAAACGCTCATTAAATTCTCAAGTGAACGTGCGGTGGAATATTTACCTGAGTTAAACAAGCAATTATTTTTACCATCTACAAAAAGCTGACCCAACGATCATAGATGATTGTAAAGTGATTTATCATGCGTAACGGGCTATATTACCCTAAAAAATGACTTATGGATTGGGAGTCAAGACTCAGTTAAAAATCACTGCCTCCCCCATTTTCCCAACGATTGCAAAACCTGATATATAAAAACTAAGAAGATCTTACAATCTCTAAAAATTAAAGAAAATCTTTTGAATTATCTCTCTCTACATTTGTGCATTGTGCATTTTCATTTTAGATGTACACTCTTTTCATAAATCAAAACTTTAAATTTTCCCTCTCCCTTCTTCCCGTAAACAAAAAAGGCAAATCGATCACAACAAAATGAAAAGTTTAGAGTTCATGTATGGAAAAAATTTAAAACAATAACAAATGTAAGTAAAGAAAATTTATTCACACACCACAAATGAATACAAAAGTTTTGCTGTCCAAGTTTGGGAAATTCCACTAGTTCACCCTTACATCTTGGAATTTTATAAGAAAGAGAATTCGTCCACACATGCTTAAAAAATGGATTTACATGTTTGAAACATGTTAAAGATATAAATAACCTATGGATCCAAAGCTTTTGAAGAGAATAACAAACGCTCCTTAAATTCTCAAGTGAACGGGCGGTGGGATATTTACCCAAGTCAAACAAGCCATTATTTTGTCCATCTACAAAAAGTTGACCCAACGATCATAGATGATTGTAAAGTGATTTATTATGCGTAACGGGCTATATTACCCTAAAAAATAACTTATGGATTGGGAGTCAAGACTCTGTTAAAAACCCCTACCTCCCCCTTTTTCCCGTAATTGTAAAACCTGATATATAAAAACTAAGAAGAGCTTACAATCCCTCAAAATTACTGAAAATCTTTTGAATTATCTGTCCCTAAATTTGTGCACTGTGAATTTTAATTCTAGATGTACTCTTTTTTCTTAAAATAAAACTTTGAGTTTTCGCTCGCCTTTCATCTCCTAAACCAAAAAGGCAAATAGATCACAACAAAATGAAAATTTTGGAGTTAAAAAATTTAAAACAATAACAAATGTAAGTAAAGAAAATTTATTCACACACCACAAATGAACACAAAAGTTTTGATGTCCAAGTTTGGGAAATTCCACTAGTTCAACCCTGACAGCTTGGAATTTTATAGGAAAGAGATTTCCACCACACATGCTTTAAAAATGGATTTGCATGTTTTAAACATGTTAAACATGCAAATCACCTATAGATCCAAAGCTTTTGAAGAGAATAACAAACTCGCATTAAATTCTCAAGTAAACGTGGGGTGGGATATTTACCCGAGTCAAACAAGCCATTATTTTGCCCATCTACAAAAAGCTGACCCAACGATCACGGATGATTGTAAAGTGATTTATCAAGCGTAACGGGCTCTATTACCCTAAGAAATGACTTATGGATTGGGAGTCAAGACTCAGTTAAAAATCCCTGCCTCCCCTTTTTTCCCGACGATTGCAAAACCTGATATATAAAAACTAAGAAGAGCTTACAATCCCTAAAAATTACAGAAACTCTTTCGAATTATCTCTCTCTACTTTTTTGCATTGTGCATTTCCATTCTAGATGTACTCTTTTTGCTTAAAACAAAAATTTGAGTTTTCGCTCACCCTTCATCCCGTAAACCAAAAAGACAATTAGATCAGAACAAAATGAAAATTTTGGAGTTAAAAAATTTAAAAAAATAACAAATGTAAGTAAAGAAAATTTATTCACACACCACAAATGAACACAAAAGCTTTGTTGTCCATGTTTGGGAAATTTCACTAGTTCAACCCTAACAGCTTGGAATTTTATAAGAAAGAGATTTCCTCCACACATGCTTTAAAAATGGATATGCATGTTTTAAACAAGTTAAAGATGCAAATAACCTATGGATCCAAAGCTTTTGAAGAGAATAACAAACGCTCATTAAATTATCAAGTGAACGTGCGGTTGGATATTTACCCGAGTTAAACAAGCAATTATTTTTACCATCTACAAAAAGCTGGCCCAACAATCATAGATGATTGTAAAGTGATTTATCATGTGTAACGGGCTATATTACCCTAAGAAATGACTTATGGATTGGGAGTCAACACTAAGTTAAAAATCCCTGATTCTCCCTTTTTCCCGACGATTGCAAAACCTGATATATAAAAACTAAAAAGACCTTAGAATCCCTAAAAATTACAAAAACCCTTCTGAATTATCTCGCTCTACATTTGTGCATTTCCATTCTAGATGTACTCTTTTTTCTTAAAAGAAAACTTTGAGTTTTCGCTCTCCCTACATCCCGTAAACCAAAAAGGCAAATAGATCACAACAAAATGAAAATTTTGGAGTTAAAAAATTTAAAACAATAACTAATGTAAGTAAAGAAATTTTATTCACACACCACAAATGAACACAAAAGTTTTGTTGTCCAAGTTTGGGAAATTCCACTAGTACAACCCAAACAGCTAGGAATTTTATAAGAAAGAGATTTCTTCCACACATGCTTTAAAATGGATATGCATGTTTTAAACATGTTAAACATGCAAATCACCTATAGATCCAAACCGTTAGAAGAGAATAACAAACTCGCATTAAATTTTCAAGTGAACGTGCGGTGCGATATTTACCTGAGTCGAACAAGCCATTATATTGCCCATGTAAAAAAAGCTGACCCAACGATCATAGATGATTGTAAAGTGATTTATCATGCATAACGGGCTATATTACCGTAAGGAATGACTTATGGATTGGGAGTCAAGACTCAGTTAAAAATCCCTGCCTCTCCCTTTTTCCCGACGATTGCAAAAGCTGATATATAAAGACTAAGAAGACCTTACAATCCTTAAAAATTACAGAAACTCTTTCGAATTATCTCTCTCCACATTTGTGCATTGTGCATTTCCATTCTAGATGTACCCTTTTTTCTTAAAACAAAACTTTGAGTTTTCGCTCTCCCTTCATCCCGTAAACCAAAAAGGCAAATTGATCACAGCAAAATTAAAGTTTCGGAGTTAAAAAATTTAAAACAATAACTAATGTAAGTAATGAAAATTTATTCACACACTACAAATGAACACAAAAGTTTTGTTTTCCAAGTTTGGGAAATTCCACAAGTTCAACTCTAACGGCTTGGAATTTTATAAGAAAGAGATTTCCTCCACACATGCTTTAAAAATGGATATGCAAGTTTTAAACATGTTAAAGATGCAAATGACCTATGGATCCAAAGCTTTTGAAGACATTAACAAACACTCATTAAATTCTCAAATGAACGTGCGGTGGGATATTTACCCGAGTCAAACAAGGCAATATTTTGCCGATCTACAAAAAGCATACCCAACGATCATAGATGATTGTAAAGTGATTTATCATGCGTAACGGGCTATATTACTCTAAGAAATAACTGATGGATTGGGAGTCAAGACTTAGTTAAAAATCCCTGCCTCGCCCTTTTTCCAGACGATTGCAAAACCTGATATAAAAAAACTAAGAAGACCTTACAATCCCTAAAAATTACAGAAACTCTTTTGAATTATCTCTCTCTACATTTGTGCATTGTGCATTTCCATTCTAGATGTACCCTTTTTTCTTAAAAAAAAAACTTTGAGTTTTCGCTCTCCCTTCATCCCGTAAAACAAAAAGGCAAATGGATCACAACAAAAAGAAAATTTTGGAGTTAAAAAATTTAAAACAATAACTAATGTAAGTAAAAAAAATTTATTCACACACCACAAATGAACTCCAAGTTTGGGAAATTCCACAAGTTCAACCCTAACAGCTTGGAATTTTGTAAGAAAGAGATTTCCTCCACACATGCTTTAAAAATGGATATGCATGTTTTAAACATGTTAAATATGCAAATCACCTATGGATCCAAAGCTTTTGAAGAGAATAACAAACGCTCATTAAATTCTCAAGTGAACGTGTAGTGGGATATTTACCCGAGTCAAACAAGCCATTATTTTTCCCATCTAGAAAAAGTTGACCCAACGATCATAGATGATTGTAAAGTGATTTATCATGCGTAACTGGCTATATTACCCTAAGAAATGAGTTATGTATTGGGAGTCAACACTCAGTTAAAAATCCCTACTTCCCCCTTTTTCCCGACGATTGTAAAACCAGATATATAAAAACTAAAAAAAACTTACAATTCCACACAATTTCAGAAACTCTTCGGAATTATCTCTCTCTACATTTGTGCACTGTGCATTTCCAATCTAGATGTACTCTTTTTTATTAAAACAAAACTTTGAGTTTTCGCTCTCCCTTCATTTCGTAAACCAAAAAGGCAAATAGATCACAACAAAATGAAAATTTAGGAGTTAAATTTTTTTTAAAAATAATAAAAGTAAGTAAAGAAAATTTTTTCACACACCACAAATGAACACAAAAGTTTTGTTGTCCAAGTTTGGGAAATTCCACTAGTTCAACCCTAACAGCTTGGAATTTATAAGAAAGAGATTTCCTCCACATATGCTTTAAAAATGGATATGCATGAGTTAAACATGTTAAAGATGCAAATGACCTATGGATCCAAAGCTTTTGAAGACAATAACAAACGCTCATTAAATTCTCAAGTGAACGTACGGTGGGATATTTACCCGAGTCAAACAAGCCATTATTTTGCCCATCTACAAAAAGCTGACCCAACGATCATAGATGATTGTAAAATTATTAATCATGCATAATGGGCTATATTACCGTAAGAAATGAATTATGGATTGGGATTCAAGACTCAGTTAAAAATCCATGCCTCCCCCTTTTTCCTGACGATTGCAAAACCTGATATATAAAAACTAAGAAGAGCTTACAATCCCTAAAAATTACAGAAACTCTTTCGAATTATCTCTCTCAACATTTGTGCATTGTTCATTTCCATTCTTGATGTACTCTTTTGTCATAAAACAAAACTTTGAGTTTTCACTCTCCCTTCATCCCGTAAACCAAAAAGGCAAATAGATCACCACAAAATGAAAATTTTGGAGTTAAAAAATTTAAAACAATAACAAATGTAAGTAAAGAAAATTTATTCACACACCACAAATGAACACAAAAGTTTTGTTGTCCAAGTTTGGGAAATTCCACTAGTTCAACCCTAATAGCTTGGAATTTTATCAAAAAGAGATTTCCTCCACACATGCTTTAAAAATGCATATGCATGTTTTGAACATGTTAAAGATGCAAATAACCTATGGATCCAAAGCTTTTGAAGGAAGGAACAAACGCTCATAAAATTCTCAAGTGAACGTGCGGTGGGAAATTTAACCGAGTCAAACAAGCCATTATTTTTCCCATCTACAAAAACCTTACCCAACGATCATAGATGATTGTAAAGTGATTTATCATTCGTAACGGGCTGTATTACCCTAAGAAATGACCTATGGATTGGGAGTCAAGACTCAGAAAAAAATCCCTGCCTCCCCCTTTTTCCCGACGATTGCAAAACCTGATATATAAAAACAAAGTAGAGTATACAATCCCTAAAACTTACAGAAACTCTTTGGAATTATCTCTCTCTACATTTGTGCATTGTGCATTTCCATTCTAGATGTACTCCTTTTTCTTAAAACAAAACTTTGAGTTTTTCGCTCTCCCTTCCTCCAGTAAACCAAAAACGCAAAAAGATCACAACAAAATGAAAATTTTGGAGTTAAAAAATTTATAACAACAACAAATGTAAGAAAAGAAAATTTATTCACACACCACAAATGAACCCAAAAGTTTTGTTGTCCAAGTTTGGGAAATTCCACTAGATCAACCCTAACAGCTTGGAATTTTATAAGAATGAGATTTCCTCCACACATGCTTTAAAAATGGATACGCATGTTTTAAATATGTTAAAGATGCAAATCACCTATGGATCCAAAGCTTTTGAAGAGAATAACAAACGCTCATTAAATTCTAGAGTGAACGTGCGGTGGGATATTTACCCGAGCCAAACAACCCATTATTTTTCCCATCTACAAAAAGTTGACCCAACGATCATAGATGATTGCAAAGTGATTTATCATGCGTAACGGGCTATATCACCCTCAGAAATGACTTATGGATTGGGAGTCAAGACTTAGTTAAAATTCCCTGCCTGCCCCTTTTTCCCGACGATTGCAAAAGCTGATATATAAAAACTAAGAAGAGCTGAAAATCCCTAAAAATTACAGAAACTCTTTGGAATTATCTCTCTCTACATTTGTGCATTGTGCATTTCCATTCTAGATGTACTCTTTTTTCTTAAAAGAAAACGTTGAGTTTTCGCTCTCCCTTCATCCCGTAAACCAAAAAGGCAAATAGATCACAACAAAATGAAAATTTTGGAGTAAAAAATTTAAAACAATAACAAATGTAAGTAAAGAAAATTTATTCACACACCACAAATGAACACAAAAGTTTTGTTGTCCAAGTTTGGGAAATTCCACTAGTTCAACCCTAACAACTTGGAATTTTATAAGAAAAGGATTTCCTCCACACATGCTTTAAAAATGGATATGCATGTTTTAAACATGTTAAAGATGCAAATCACCTATTGATCGAAAGCTTTTGAAGAGAATAACAAATGCTCATTAAATTCTCAAGTGAACGTGAGGTGGGATATTTACCCAAGTCAAACAGGCCATTATTTTTACCATCTACAAAAACCTGACCCAACAATCATAGACAATTGTAAAGTGATTTATCATGCGTAACAAGCTATATTACCCTAAGAAATGACTTATGGATTGGGAATCAACACTCAGTTAAAAAACCCTGATTCCCCCTTTTTCCCGACGATTGCAAAACTTGATATATAAAAACTAAAAAGACCTTAGAATCCTTAAAAATTACAGAAACTCTTTGGAATAATCTCGCTCTACATTTGTGCACTTTGCATTTTAGTTTTAGTTTTGCATTTCTTTCATAAATCAAAACTTTGAGTTTTCGCTCTCCCTTGATCCCGTAAACCAAAAAGTCAAATAGATCACAACAAAATGAAAATTTTAGAGTTTAAAAAATTAAAAAAATAAAAATGTAAGTAAATAAAATTTATTCACAAACCAAAAATGAACACAAAAGTTTTGTTGTCCAAGTTTGGGAAATTCCACTAGTTCAACCCTAACAGCTTGGAATTTTATAAGAAAGAGATTTCCTCCACACATGCTGTAAAAATGGATATGCATGTTTTAAACATGTCAAAGATGAAAATCACCTATGGATCCAAAGCTTTTGAAGTGAATAACAAACGCGCATTAAATTCTCAAGTGAATGTGCGGTGGAATATTTACCCGTGTCAAACAAGCCATTATTTTTCCCATCTACAAAAAGCTGACCCAACGATCATTGATGATTGTAAAGTGATTTATCATACGTAACGGGCTATATTACCCTAAGAAATGACTTATGGATTGGGAGTCAAGACTCAGCTAAAATTCCTTGCCCCCCCCTTTTTCCCGACGATTGCAAAACCTGATATATAGAAACTAAGAAGAGCTTATAATCCTAAAAAATTACAGAAACTCTTTCGAATTATCTCTCTCTACAATTGTGCATTGTACATTTCCATTCTATATGTACTCTTTTTTCTTAAAACAAAACTTTGAGTTTTCGGTATCCCTTGATTCCATAAACCTAAAAGGCAAATTGATCACAACAAAATGAAAATTTTGGAGTTAAAAAATTTAAAACAATAACAAATTTAAGTAATGAAAATTTAATCACACACCACAAATGAACACAAAAGTTTTGTTGTTGAAGTTTTGGAAATTCCACTAGTTCAACCCTAACAGCTTGGAATTTTATAAGAAAGACATTTCCTCCACACATGCTTTAAAAATGGATATGCATGTTTTAAACATGTTAAAGATGCAAATCACCTAAGGATCCAAAGCTTTTGAAGAGAATAACAAAAGCTCATTAAATTCTCAAGTGAACGTGCGGTGGGATATTTACCTGAGTCGAACAAGCCATTATTTTGCCCATCGACAAAAAGCTTTCCCAACGATCATAGATGATTGTAAAGTGATTTATCATGCTTAACGGGCTATATTACCCTAAGAAATGACTTATGGATTGGGGGTCAACACTCAACGAAAAATCCCTGCCTCCCCCTTTTTCCCGACGATTGCAAAACCTGATATATAAAAACTAAGAAGAGCTTACAATCCCTGAAAATTACAGAAACTCTTTGGAATTATCCCTCCCGACATTTGTGCATTGTGCATATCCATTCTAGATGTACTCTTTTTTCTTAAAAGAAAACTTTGAGTTTTCGCTCTCCCTTCATGCCGAAAACCAAAAAGGCAAATAGATCACTACAAAATGAAAATTTTGGAGTTATAAAATTTAAAACAATAACAAATGTAAGTAAAGAAAATTTATTCACATACCACAAATGAACACAAAATTTTTGTTGTCCAAGTTTGGGAAATTCCACTAGTTCAACCCTAACAACTTGGAATTTTATAAGAAAGAGATTTCCTCCACACATACTTTAAAAATGGATATGAATGTTTTAAACATGTTAAAGATCCAAATCACCTATGGATCCAAAGCTTTTGAAGAGAACAAAGAATGCTCATTAAATTCTCAAGTGAACGTGCGCTGGGATATTTACCGGAGTCAAACAAGGCCATATTTTGCCCATCTACAAAAAGCTGACTCAACGATCATAGATGATTGTAAAGTGATTTATCATGTGTAACAGGCTATATTACCCTAAGAAATGACTTATGGATTGGGAGTCAACACTCAGTTAAAAATCCCTGCTGCCCCCTTTTTCCCGACGATTTCAAAACCTGATATATAAAAACTATAAAGATCTTATAATCCCTAAAAATTTCAGAAACTCATTGGAATTATCTCGTTCTACATTTGTGCACTGTGCATTTTCATTTTACATGTACACTTTTTTCATAAATCAAAACTTTGAGTTTTCGCTCTCCCTTCATCCCGTAAACCAAAAAGGCAAATAGATCACAACGAAACGAAAATATTAGAGTTCATGTCACGAAAAAATTTAAAACAATAAAAAATGTAAGTAAAGAAAATTTATTCACACACCACAAATGAATATAAAAGTTTTGTTGTCCAACTTTGGGAAATTCCACTAGTTCAACTCTGACAGCTTGGAATTTTATAAGATAGAGATTTCCTCCACACATGCTTAAAAAATGGATTTGAATGTTTGAAACATGTTAAAGATGCAAATCACCTATGGATCCAAAGCTTTTGAAGAGAATAACAAACGCTCATTAAATTCTCAAGTGAACGTGCGGTGGGATATTTACCCGAGTCAAACAAGCCATTATTTTGCCCATCAACAACAAGATGACCCAACGATCATGGATGATTGTAAAGCGATTTCTCAAGCGTAACGGGCTATATTACCCTAACAAATGACTTACGGATTGGGAGTCAAGACTCAGTTAAAAATCCCTACCACCCCCTTTTTCGCGACGATTGCTAAACCTGATAGATAAAAACTAAGAGGAGCATACAATCCCTAAAAATTATAGAAAATCTTTGGAATTATCTCTCTCTACATTTGTGCATTGAGCATTTCCATTCTAGATGTACTCTTTTTTCATAAAACAAAACTTTGAGTTTTCGCTCTCCCTTCATCCCGTAAACATAAAAGGCAAACAGATCACAACAAAATGAAAATTTAGGAGTTAAAAATTTAAAACAATAACAAATGTCAAGTAAAGAAAATTTATTCACACACAACAAATGAACACAAAAGTTTTGTTGTCCAAGTTTGGGAAATTCCACAAGTTCAACCATTACAGATTGGAATTTTATAAGAAAGAGATTTCCTCCACACATGCTTAAAAACTGAATATGCATGTTTTAAACATCTTAAAGATGCAAATCACCTAAGGATACAAAGCTTTTGAAATGAATAACAAACGCTCATTAAATTCTCAAATGAATGTGCGGTGGGATATTTACCCGAGTCAAACAAGCCATTATTTTGCCCGTCTACAAAACGCTGACCCAATGATCATAAATGATTGTAAAGTGATTTATCATGCGTAATGGGCTATATTACCCTAAGAAAAGACTTATGGATTGGGAGTCAACACTCAGTTAAAAATCCCTCCTTCCCCCTTTTTCCCGACGATTGCTAAAGCTGATATTTAAAAACTAAAAAGACCTTAGAATCCCTAAAAATTAAAGAAACTCTTTGGAATTATCTCATTCTACATTTGTGCACTATGCATTTTCATTTTAGATGTACACTTTTTTCATTAATCAAAACTTTGAGTTTTCGCTCTCCCTTCATCCCGTAAACCAAAAAAGGCGAATAGATCACAACAAAAAGAAAATTTTGGAGTTCTTGTACGGAAAAAATTAAAAACAATAACAAATGTAAGTAAAGAAAATTTATTCACATACCACAAATGAATACAAAAGTTTTGATGTCCAAGTTAGGGAAATTCCACTAGTTCAACCCTAACAGCTTGGAATTTTATAAGAAAGAGATTTCCTCCACACATGCTTAAAAAATAGATATGAATGTTTTAAACATGTTAAAGATGCAAATCACCTATGCATCTAAAGCTTTTGAAGAGAATAACAAACACTCATTAAATTCTCAAGTGAACGTGCGGTGGGATATTTACCCGAGTCAGACAAGCCATTATTTTGCCCATCTACAAAAAGCTGACCCAACGATCATAGATGATTGTAAAGTGATTTATCATGCGTAACGGGCTATATTACCATAAGAAATGACTTATGGATTGGGAGTCAACACTCAGTTAAAAATCCCTGCTTCCCCCTTTTTCCCGATGATTGCAAAACCGAATATTTAAAAACTAGAAAGACTTTAGAATCCCTAAAAATTACAGAACCTCTTTGGAATTATCTCTCTTTACATTTGTGCACTGTGTTTTTTCATTTTAGATGTACACACTTTTCATAAATCAAAACTTTGAGTTTTCGCTCTCCCTTCATCCCGTAAACCAAAAAGGCAAATAGATCACAAAAAATTTAGAGTTCATGTACGAAAAAAATTTAAAACAATAACAAATGTAAGTAAAGAATTTTTATTCACACACCACCAATGAATACAAAAGTTTCGTTGTCCAAGTTTGGGAAATTCCACTAGTTCAACCCTAACAGCTTGGAATTTTATAAGAAAGAGATTTCCTCCACACATGCTTAAAAAATGGATTTGCATATTTGAAACATGTTAAAGATGCAAATCACCTATGGATCCAAAGCTTTTGAAGAGAACAACAAACGCTCATTAAAATCTCAAGTGAACGTGGGGTGGGATATTTACCCAACTCAAACAAGCCATTATTTTGCCCATCTACAAAAAGCTGACCCAACGATCATAGATGATTGTAAAGTGATTTATCATGCGTAACAGGCTATATTACCCTAAGAAATGACTTATGGATTGGGAGTCAGGACTCAGTTAAAATCCCTGCCTCCCCCTTTTTCCCGACGATTGCAAAACCTGATATATAAAAACTAAGAAGAGCTTACAATCCCTAAAAATTACAGAAACTCTTTGGAATTATCTCTCTCTACATTTGTGCAATGAGCATTTCCATTCTAGATGTACTCTTTTTTCTTAAAACAAAACTTTGAGTTTTCGTTATCCCTTCATCCCGTAAACATAAAAGGCAAACAGATCACAACAAAATGAAAATTTTGGAGTTAAAAATTTAAAACAATAACAAATGTAAGTAAAGAAAATTGATTCACACACCACAAATGAACACAAAAGTTTTGTTGTGCAAGTTTGGGAAATTCCACTAGTTCAACCCTAACAGATTGGAATTTTATAAGAAAGAGATTTCCTCCACACATGCTTAAAAACTGGATATGCATGTTTTAAACATGTTAATGATGCAAATCACCTATGGATCCAAAGCTTTTGAAGAGAATAAAAAATGCTCATTAAATTCTCAAATGAACTTGCCGTGGGATATTTACCCGAATCGAATAAGCCATTATTTTGGCCGTCTTCAAAAAGTTGACCCAACGATCATAGATGATTGTAAACTAATTTATCATGCGTAATGGGCTATATTACCTTAAGAAATGACTTATGGATTGGGAGTCAATACTCAGTTAAAAATCCCTCCTTCCCCCTTTTTCCCGACGATTGCAAAACCTGATATATAAAAACTAAGAAGAGCTTACAATCCCTAAAAATTACAGAAACTCTTTGGAATTATCTCTCTCTACATTTGTGCAATGAGCATTTCCATTCTAGATGTACTCTTTTTTCTTAAAACAAAACTTTGAGTTTTCGTTATCCCTTCATCCCGTAAACATAAAAGGCAAACAGATCACAACAAAATGAAAATTTTGGAGTTAAAAATTTAAAACAATAACAAATGTAAGTAAAGAAAATTGATTCACACACCACAAATGAACACAAATGTTTTGTTGTGCAAGTTTGGGAAATTCCACTAGTTCAACCCTAACAGATTGGAATTTTATAAGAAAGAGATTTCCTCCACACATGCTTAAAAACTGGATATGCATGTTTTAAACATGTTAATGATGCAAATCACCTATGGATCCAAAGCTTTTGAAGAGAATAAAAAACGCTCATTAAATTCTCAAATGAACTTGCCGTGGGATATTTACCCGGATCGAATAAGCCATTATTTTGGCCGTCTTCAAAAAGTTGACCCAACGATCATAGATGATTGTAAACTAATTTATCATGCGTAATGGGCTATATTACCTTAAGAAATGACTTATGGATTGGGAGTCAATACTCAGTTAAAAATCCCTCCTTCCCCCTTTTTCCCGACGATTGCTAAACCTGATATTTAAAAACTAAAAAGACCTTAGAATACCTAAAAATTACAAAAACTCTTTGGAATTATCTCACTCTACATTTTAAGCACTATGAATTTTCATTTTAGATATACACTTTTTTCATAAATCAAAACCTTGGGTTTTCGCTCTCCCTTCATCCCGTAAACCAAAAAGGTGAATACATCACATCAAAATGAAAATTTTGGAGTTCATGTACGGAAAAAATTTAAAAAAATAACAAATGTAAGTAAAGAAAATTTATTCACACACCAGAAATGAATACAAAAGTTTTGTTGTCCAAGTTTGGGAAATTCTACTAGTTCAACCCTAATAGCTTGGAATTTTATAAGAAAGAGATTTCCTCCACACATGCTTAAAAAATGGATATACATGTTTTAAACATGTTAAAGATCCAAATCACCTACGGATCTAAAGCTTTTGAAGAGATTAACAAACAATCATTAAATTCTCAAGTGAACGTGCGGTGGGATATTTACCCGAGTCAAACAAGCCATTATTTTGCCCATTTACAAAAAGCTGACCCAATGATTATAGATGATTGTAAAGTGATTGATCATGCATAACGGGCTATATTACCCTAAGAAATGACTTATAGATTGGGAGTCAACACTCAGTTAAAAATCCCTGCTTCCTCCTTTTTCCCGACGATTGCAAAACCTGATATATAAAAACTAAAAAGACCTTAGAATCCCTAAAAATTACAGAAACTCTTTCGAATTATCTCGCTCTACATTTTTGCACTTAGTATTTTCATTTTAGATGTACACTCTTTTCATAAATCAAAACTTTGAGTTTTCGGTCTCCCTTCATCCCGTAAACCAAAAAGGCAAATCGATCACAACAAAATGAAAATTTTAGAGTTCATGTACGGAAAAAATTTAAAACAATAACAAATGTAGGAAAAGAAAATTCATTCACACACCACGAATGAGTACAAAAGTTTTGTTGTCCAAGTTTGGGAAATTCCACTAGTTAAACCCAAACTGCTTGGAATTTTATAAGAAAGAGATTTCCTCCACACATGCTTAAAAATGGATTTGCATGTTTGAAGCATGTTAAAGATGCAAATCACCTATGGATCCAAAGCTTTTGAAGAGAATAACAAACGCTCATTAAATTCTCAAGTAAACGTGCAGTGGGATATTTACCCGAGTCAAACAAGCCATTATTTTGACCATCTACAAAAAGCTGACCCAACGATCATAGATGATTGTAAAGTGATTTATCATGCGTAACGGGCTATATTACCCTAACAAATGACTTATGGATTGGGAGTCAAGACTCAGTTAAAAATCCCTGCCTCCCCCATTTTTCCGATGATTGCAAAACCTGATATATAAAAACTAAGAAGAGCTTACATTCCCTAAAAATTACAGAAACTCTTTGGAATTATCTCTCTCTACATTAGTGCATTGTGCATTTCCATTCTACAAGTACTCTTTCTGCTTAAAACAAAACTTTGAGTTTTCGTTTTCCCTTCATCCCGTAAACATAAAAGGCAAATAGATCACAACAAAATGAAAATTTTGGAGTTAAAAATTTAAAACAATAACAAATGTAACTAAAGAAAATTTATTCACACACAACAAATGAACACAAAAGTTTTGTTTTCCAAGTTTGGGAAATTCCACTAGTTCAACCCTAACAGATTGGAATTTTATAAGAAAAAGATTTCCTCCACACATGCTTAAAAACTGGATATGCATGTTTTAAACATATTAAAGATGCAAATCACCTATGGATCCGAAGCTTTTGAAGATTATAACAAACGCTCATAGATGATTGTAAAGTGATTTACCATGTGTAACGGGCTATATTACCCTAAAAAATGACTATGGATTGGGAGTCAACACTCAGTTAAAAATCCATGGTTCCCCCTTTTTCTAGACGATTCCAATACCTGAAATATAAAAACTAAAAAGACGTTAGAATCCCTAAACATTACAGAAACTCTTTGGAATTATCTCGCTCAACATTTGGGCACTGTGCATTTTCATTTTAGATGAACACTCTTTTCATAAATATAAACTTTGAGTATTCGCTCCCCCTTCATCCCGTCAACCAAAAAGGCAAATAGATCACAACAAAATTAAAATTTTAGAGTTCATGTATGGAAAAAATTTAAAACAATAAAAAATGTAAGTAAAGAATTTTTATTCACACACCACCAATGAATAAAAAAGTTTTGTTGTCCAAGTTTGGGAAATTCCACTAGTTCAACCCTAGCAGCTTGGAATTTTATAAGAAAGTGATTTCCTCCACACATTCTTAAAAAATGGATTTGCATATTTGAAACATGTTAAAGATCCAAATCACCTATGGATCGAAAGCTTTTGAAGAGAATAACAAACGCTCATTAAATTCTCAACTGAACGTGGGGTGGGATATTTACCCAAGTCAAACAAGCCATTATTTTGCCCATCTACAAAAAGCTGACCCAACGATCATAGATGATTGTAAAGTGATTTATCATGCGTAACGGGCTATATTACCCCAAGAAATTACTTATGGATTGGGAGTCAAGACTCGGTTAAAAATCCCTGCCTCCCCCTTTTTCACGACGATTGCAAAACCTGATATATAAAAACTAAGAAGAGCTTACAATCCCTAAAAATTACAGAAACTCTTTGGAATTATCTCTCTCTACATTTGTGCATTGTACATTTCCATTCAAGATGTACTCTTTTTTCTTAAAACAAAACTTTGAGTTTTCACTCTCCCTTCATCCCATAAACCAAAAACGCAAATAGATCACAACAAAATGAAAGTTTTGGAGTTAAAAAATTTAAAACAATAACAAATGTAAGTAAACAATATTTATTCACACACCACGAATGAACACAAAATTTTTGTTGTCCAAGTTTGGGAAATTCCACTAGTTCAACCCAAACAGCTCGGAATTTTATAAGAAAGAGATTTCCTCCACACATGCTTTAAAAATGGATATGCATGTTTTAAACATGTTAAAGAGAATAACAAACACTCATTAAATTCTCAAGTGAACATGCGGTGGGATATTTACCCGAGTAAAACAAAGCATTATTTTGCCCATCTACAAAAAGCTGACCCAACGATCATGGATGATTGTCAAGTGATTTATCATGCGTAACGGGCTATATTACCCTAAGAAATAACTTATGGATTGGGAGTCAAGACTCAATTAAAAATCCCTACCTCCCCCATTTTCCCGACGATTGCAAAACCTGATATATAAAAACTAAGAAGAGCTTACAATCCCTAAAAATTACCGAAACTCTTTGGAATTATCTCTCTCTACATTTGTGCAATGAGCATTTCCATTCTAGATGTACTCTTTTTTCTTAAAACAAAACTTTGAGTTTTCGTTCTCCCTTCATCCCGTAAACATAAAAGGCAAACAGGTCACAACAAAATGAAAATTTTGGAGTTAAAAATTTAAAACAATAACAAATGTAACAAAAGAAAATTTATTCATACATAACAAATGAACACAAAAGTTTTGTTTTCCAAGTTTGGGAAATTCCACTAGTTCAACCCTAACAGATTGAAATTTTATTAGAAAAAGATTTCCTCCACACATGCTTAAAAATTGAATATGCTTGTTTTAAACATGTTAAAGATGCAAATCGCCTATGGATCCGAAGCTTTTGAAGAGAATAACAAACGCTCATTAAATTCTCAAATGAACTTGCGGTGGGATATTTACCTGAATCAAACAAGCCATTATTTTGCCCGTTTTCAAAAAGCTGACCCAACGATCATAGATGATTGTAAAGTGATTGATCATGCGTAATGGGCTATATTATCCTAAGAAATGACTTATGGATTGGGAGTCAACACTCCGTTAAAAATCCTTCCTTCCACCTTTTTCCCGACGATTGCTAAACCTGATATTTAAAAACTAAAAAGACCTTAGAATCCCTAAAAATTACAGAAACTCTTTGGAATTATCTCGCTCTACATTTGTGCACTGTGCATTTTCATTTTAGATGTACACTTTTTTCATAAATCAAAACCTCGAGTTTTCGCTCTCCCTTCATCCCGTAAACCAAAAAGGTGAATAGATCACATCAAAATGAAAATTTTGGAGTTCATGTACGGAAAAAATTTAAAACAATAACAAATGTTAGTAAAGAAAATTTATTCACACACCAGAAATGAATACAAAAGTTTTGTTGTCCAAGTTTGGGAAATTCGACTAGTTCAACCCTAACAGCTTGGAATTTTATAAGAAAGAGATTTCCTCCACACATGCTAAAAAAATGGGTATGCATGTTTTAAACATGTTAAAGAAGCAAATCACCTATGGATCTGAAGCTTTTGAAGAGAATAACAAACGCTCATCAAATTCTAAAGTGAACGTGCGGTGGGATATTTACCTGAGTCAAACAAGCCATTATTTTGCCCATCTACAAAAAGCTAACCCAACAATCTTAGATGATTGTAAAGTGATTTATCATGCGTAACGGGCCATATTACCCTAATAAATGTCTTATAGATTGGGAGTCAACACTCAGTTAAAAATCCCAGCTTTCCCCTTTTTCCCGACGATTGCAAAACCTGATATACATAAACTAAAAAGACGTTAGAATCCATAAAAATTACAGAAACTCTTTGGAATTATCTCGCTCAACATTTGTGCACTGTGCCTTTTCATTTTAGATGTACACTCGTTTCATAAATCAAAACTTTGAGTTTTCGCTCTCCCTGCATCCCGTAAACCAAAAAGGCAAATAGATCACAACAAAATGAAAATTTTAGAGTTCATGTACGCAAAAAATTTAAAACAATAACAAATGTAAGTAAATATTTTTATTCACACACCACCAATGAATAGAAAATTTTTGTTGTCCAAGTTTGGGAAATTCCACTAGTTCAAACCTAACAGCTTGGAGTTTTGTAAGAAAGTGATTTCCTGCACACATGCTTTAAAAATGGATTTGCATGTTTGAAACATGTTAAAGATACAAATCACCTATGGATCAAAAGCTTTTGAAGAGAATAACAAACGCTCATTAAATTTTCAAGTGAAAGTGGGGTGGGATATTTACCCAAGTCAAACAAGCCATTATTTTGCCCATCTACAAAAAGCTGACCCAAAGATCATAGATGATTGTAAAGTGATTTATCATGCGTAACGGGCTATATTACCCTAAGAAATGACTTATGGATTGGGAGTCAAGAGTCGGTTAAAAATCCCTGCCTCCCCCTTTTTCCCAACGATTGAAAACCTGATATATAAAAACTAAGAAGAGCTTACAATCTCTAAAAATTAAAGAAAATATTTGGAATTATCTCTCTCTACATTTGTGCATTAATCATTTCCAATCTAGATGTACTTTTTTTTCTTCAAACAAAACTTTGAGTTTTCGCTCTCCCTTCATCCGTAAACATAAAAGGCAAACAGATCGCAACAAAATGAAAATTTTGGAGTTAAAAAATTTAAAACAATAACAAATGTCAGTAACGAAAATTTATTAACGCACCACAAATGAACACAAAATTTTTGTTGTCCAAGTTTTGGAAATTCCACTTGTTCAACTCTAAAAGATTGGAATTTTATAAGAAACAGATTTCCTCCACACAAGCTTTAAAAATGGTTTAGCATGTTTTAAACATGTTAAAGATGCAAATCACCTATGGATCCAAAGCTCTTGAAGAGAATAACAAACGCTCATTAAATTCTCAAATGAACGTGTGGTGGGATATTTACCCGAGTCAAACAATCCATTGTTTTGCCCATCTACAAAAAGCTGACCCAACGATCGTAGATGATTGTAAAGTGATTTATCATGCGTAATGGGCTATATTACCCTAAGAAATGACTTATGGATTGGGACTCAACACTCAGTTAAAAATCCCTCCTTCCCCCTTTTTCCCGACGATTGCTAAACCTGATATTTAAAAACTAAAAAGTCCTTAAAATCCCTAAAAATTACAGAAAATCATTGGAATTATTTCGCTCTATATTTCTGCACTGTGCATTTTCCTTTTAGATGTAAGCTTTTTTCATAAATCAAAACTTCAAGTTTTCGCTCTCCCTTCATCCTGTAAACCAAAAAGGCAAATAGATCACCACAAAATGAAAATTTTGGAGTTCTTGTACGGAAAAAATTTATAACCATAAAAAATGTAAGTAAATAAAATTTATTCAAACACCACAAATGAACACAAAAGTTTTGTTGTGCAAGTTTGGGAAATTCCACTAGTTCAAACCTAATAGCTTGGAATTTTATAAGAAAGAGATTTCCTCCACACATGCTTGAAAAATGGATATGCATGTTTTAAACATGTCAAAGATGCAAATCACCTATGGATCTAAAGCTTTTGAAGAGAATAACAAACGCTCATTAAATTTTCAAGTGAAAGTGGGGTGGGATATTTACCCAAGTCAAACAAGCCATTATTTTGCCCATCTACAAAAAGCTGACCCAAAGATCATAGATGATTGTAAAGTGATTTATCGTGCGTAACGGGCTATATTACCCTAAGAAATGACTTATGGATTGGGAGTCAAGACTCGGTTAAAAATCCCTGCCTCCCCCTTTTTCCCGATGATTGCAAAACCTGATATATAAAAACTAATAAGAACTTACAATCCCTAAAAATTACAGAAACTCTTTGGAATTATCTCTCTCTACATTTGTGCAATGAGCATTTCAATTCTAGATGTACTCTTTTTTCAGAAAAGAAAACTTTGAGTTTTCGCTCTGCCTTCATCCCGTAAACATAAAAGGAAAACAGATCACAACAAAATGAAAATTTTGGAGTTAAAAATTTAAAACAATAAAAAATGTAAGTAAAGAAAATTTATTCACACACAACAAATGAACACAAAAGTTTTGTTGTCCAAGTTTGGGAAATTCCACTAGTTCAGCCCTAACAGATTCGAATTTTATAAGAAAGAGATTTCCTCCACACATGCTTAAAAACTGGATATGCATGTTTTAAACATGTTAAAGATGCAAATCACCTTTGGATTTGAACCTTTTGAAGAGAATAATAAACGCTCATTAAATTCTCAAATTGACTTGCGGTGCGATATTTACCCGAATCGAACAACCCATTATTTTGCCCGTCTTCAAAAAGCTGACCCAATGATCATAGATGATTGTAAAGTGATTTTTGATGCGTAACGGGCGATATTACCCTAAGAAATGACTTATAGATTGGGAGTCAACACTCAGTTAAAAATTCCTTCTTCCCCCTTTTTCCCGACGATTGCTAAACTTGATATTTAAAAACTAAAAAGACCTTAGAATCCCAAAAAATTACAGAAACTCTTTGGAATTATCTCGCTCTACATTTGTGCACTGTGCATTTTCATTTTAGATGTACACTCTTTTCATAAATCAAAACCTTGAGTTTTCACTCTCCCTTCATCCCATAAACCAAAAAGGAGATCACATCAAAATGAAAATTTTGGCGTTCATGTACGGAAAAAATTTAAAACAATAACAAATGTAGGTAAATAAAATTTATTCACATACCACAAATGAACACAAAAGTTTCGTCATCCAAGTTTGGGAAATTCCTCTTGTTCAACCCTAATAGCTTGGAATTTTAAAACAAAGAGATTTCCTTCACACATGCTTAAAAAATGGATATGCATGTTTTAAACATGTTAAAAATGCAGATCACCTATGGATCAAAAGCTTTTGAAGAGAATAACAAACGGTCATTAAATTCTCAAGTGAACGTGCGGTGGGATGTTTACCCGAGTCAAACAAGCCATTATTTTGCCCATCTACAAAATGCTCACCTAACGATCATAGATGATTGTAAAGTGATTTATCATGCATAACGGGCTATATTACCCTAAGAAAAGACTAATGGATTGGGAGTCAACACTCAGTTAAAAATCCCTGCTTCCCCCTTTTTCCCGACGATTGCAAAAACTGATATATAAAAACTAAAAAGTCCTTAGAATCCCTAAAAATAACAGAAACTCTTTGGAATTATCTCGCTCTACATTTTTACACTGTGCATTTTCATTTTAGATGTACATTTTTTTCATAAATCAAAACTTTGAGTTTTCGCTCTCCCTTCCTCCCGTAAACCAAGTACGAAATTTTTTTTAAAAAATAACAAATGTAAAAAAAAAAAAATTTATTCACACACCACAAATGAATACAAAAGTTTTGTTGTCCAAGTCTGGGAAATTCCACAAGTTCAACCCTAACAGCTTGGAATTTTATAACAAAAGTGATTTCCTCCACACATGCTTAAAAAATCGATTTGCATGTTTTAAACATGCTAAAGATTCAAATCACCTATGTATCCAAAGCTTTTGAAGAGAATAACAAACGCTCATTAAATTCTCAAGTGAACGTGCGGTGGGATATTTACCCGAGTCAAACAAGCCATTATATGGCTCATCTACAAAAAGCCAACCCAACGATCATAGATGATTGTAAAGTGATTTAACATGCGTAACGGGCTATATTACCCTAAGAAATGACTGATGGGTTGGTAGTCAAGACTCAGTTAAAAATCCTTGCCTCCACCTTTTTCCCGACGATTGCAAAACCAAGTATCTAAACCCTAAGAAGAGCTTACAATCCCTAAAAATTAAAGAAACTCTTTGGAATTATCTCTCTCTACATTTGTGCATTGAGCATTTCCATTCTAGATGTACTCTTTTTTCTTCAAACAAAACTTTGAGTTTTTGCTCTCCCTTCATCCCGTAAACATAAAAGGCAAACAGATCACAACAAAATGAAAAATTTGGAGTTAAAAAATTTATAACAATAACAAATGTAAGTAAAGAAAATTTATTCACACACCACAAATGAACACAAAAGTTCTATTGTCCAAGTTTGGGAAATTCCTCTAGTTCAACCCTAACAGCTTGGAATTTTATAAGAAAGAGATTTCCTCCACACATGCTTTAAAAATGGATATGCATGTTATAAACATGTTAAAGATTCAAATCACCTATGGATCCGAGGCTTTTGAAGAGAATAACAAACGCTCATTAAATTCTCAAATGAACGTGCGGTGGGATATTTACCCAAGTCAAACAAGCCATTATTTTGCCCATCTACAAAGAGCTGACCCAACGATCATATATGATTGTAAAGTGATTTCTCATGCATAACGGGCTATACTACCCTAAGAAATGTCTTATAGATTGGGAATCAACACTCAGTTAAAAATCCATGCTTTCGCCTTTTTCCCGACGATTGGAAAACCTAATATGTAAAAAGTTAAAAGACCTTAGAATCCCTAAAAAATATAGAAACTCTTTGCAATTATCTCGCTCTACATTTGGGCACTTAGTATTTTCATTTTAGATGTACACTCTTTTCATAAATAATAATTTTGAGTTTTCGTTCTCCCTTCATCCTGTAAACCAAAAAGGCAAATCATTCACAACAAAATGAAAATTTTAGAGTTCATGTACGGAATAAATTTAAAAAAATAACAAATGAAAGTAAAGAAAATTTATTCACACACCACAAATGAATACAAAAGTTTTCTTGTCCAAGTTTGGGAAATCCGACTAGTTCAACCCTAACTGCTTGGAATTTTATAAGAAAGAGATTTCCTCCACACATGCTTTAAAAATGGATATGCATGTTTTAAACATGTTAAAGATGCAAATCACCTTTGGATCCAAAACTTTTGAAGAGAATAACAAATGCTCATTAAATTCTCAAATGAATGTGCGGTGGGATATTTACCCGAGTCAAACAAGCCATTATTTTTCCCATCTACAAAAGGCTGACCCAACGATCATAGATGATTGTAAAGTGATTTATCAAGTGTAACGGGCTATATTACCCTATGAAATGACTTATGGATTGGGTGTCAACACTCAGTTAAAAATGCCCGCTTCCCCCTTTTTCCTGATGATGGCAAAACCTGATATATAAAAACTAAAATGACGTTAGAATCCCTAAAAATTACAGAAACTCTTTGGAATTATCTCGCTCAACATTTGTGCATTGTGCATTTTTATTTTAGATGTACACTCTTTTCATAAATCAAAACTTTGAGTTTTCACTCTTCCTTCATCCCGTAAACCAAAAAGGCAAATAGATCACAACAAAATGAAAATTTTAGAGTTCATGTACGGAAAAAATTTAAAAATATAACAAATGTAAGTAAAGAATTTTTATTGACACACCACCGATGAATACAAAATTTTTGTTGTCCAAGTTTGGAAAATTCCACTAGTTCAACCCTAACAGCTTCGAATTTTATAAGAAAGTGATTACCTCCACACATGCTTAAAAAATGGATTTGCATGTTTGAAACAGGTTAAAGATGCAAATCACCTATGGATCAAAATATTTTGAAGAGAATAACAAAAGCTTATTAAATTCTCAAGTGAACGTGGGGTGGGATATTTACCCAAGTCAAACAAGCCATTATTTTGCCCATCTACAAAAACCTGACCCAACGATCATAGATGATTGTAAAGTGATTTATCATCCGTAACGGGCTATATTCCCCTAAGAAATGACTTATGGATTGGGAGTCAAGACTCGGTTAAAAATCCCTGCCTCCCCCTTTTTCCCGACGATTGCAAAACCTGATATATAAAAAGTAAGTAAGAGTTTACAATCCCTAAAAATTACATAAACTCTTTGGTATTATCTCTCTCTACATTTGTGCAATGTGCTTTTCCATTCTAGATGTACTCTTTTTTCTTAAAACAAAACTTTGAGTTTTCGGTTTCCCTTCATCCCGTAAAACAAAAAGGAAAATAGATCGCAACAAAATGAAAATTTTGCAGTTAAAAAATTTAAAACAATAACAAATGTAAGTAAAAAAAATTTATTCACACACCACGAATGAACATAAAAGTCTTGTTGTCCAAGTTTGTGAAATTCCACTAGTTCAACCCTAACAGCTTGGAATTTTATAAGAAAGAGATTTCCTCCACACATGCTTTAAAAATGGATATGCATGTCTTAAACATGTTAAAGAGAATAACAAACGCTCATTAAATTCTCAAGTGAACGTGCGGTGGGATGTTGACCCGAGTCAAACATGCCATTATTTTGCCCATCTACAAAAAGCTCACCTAACGATCATAGATGATTGTAAAGTGATTTATCATGCGTAACGGGCTATATTACCCTAAGAAAAGACTTATGGATTGGAAGTCAACACTCAGTTAAAAATCCATGCTTCCCCCTTTTTCCCGACGATTGCAAAACCTGATATATAAAAACTAAAAAGTCCTTAGAATCCCTAAAAATTACAGAAACTCTTTGGAATTATCTCGCTCTACTTTTGTGCACTGTTCATTTTCATTTTAGATGTACACTTTTTTCATAAATCAAAACATTGAGTTTTCGCTCTTCCTTCATCCCGTAAACCATGTACGGAAAAAATTTTAAACAATAACAAATGTTAAAAAACAAAACTTATTCACACACCACAAATGAATACAAAAGTTTTGTTGTCCAAGTCTGGGAAATTCCACAAGTTCAACCCTAACAGCTTGGAATTTTCTAACAAAAGCGATTTCCTCCACACATGCTTAAAAATCGATTTGGATGTTTTAAGCATTCTAAAGATTCAAATCACCTATGTATCCAAAGCTTTTGAAGAGAATAACAAACGCTCATTAAATTCTCAAGTGAACGTGCGCTGCGATATTTACTTGAGTCAAACAAGCCATTATTTTGCCCATCTACAAAAAGCTGACCCAACGATCATAGATGATTGTAAAATGATTTATTATGCGTAACGGGCTATATTACCCTAAGAAATGACTGATGGATTGGGAGTCAAGACTCAGTTAAAAATCCTTGCCTCCACCTTTTTCCCGACGATTGCAAAACCTGGTATCTAAAACCTAAGAAGAGCTTACAATCCTTAAAAATTAAAGAAACTCTTTGGAATTATCTCTCTCTACATTTGTGCATTGAGCATCTCCATTCTAGATGTACTCTTTTTTCTTCAAACAAAACTTTGAGTTTTCGCTCTCCCTTCATCCCGTAAACATAAAAGGCAAACAATCACAACAAAATGAAAATTTTGGAGTTAAAAAATTTAAAACAATATAAAATTTAAGTAAAGAAAATTTATTCACACACCACTAATGAACACAAAAGTTTTATTGTCTAAGTTTTGAAAATTCCACTAGTTCAACCCTAACAGATTGGAATTTTATAGGAAAAATGTTTCCTCCTCACATGCTTTAAAAATGGATATGCATGTTTTAAACATGTTAAAGATGCAAATCACCTATGGATCCAAAGCTTTTGAAGAGGATAACAAACCCTCATTAAATTCTCAAATTACCGTGCGATGGGATATTTACCTGTGTCAAACAAGCCATTATTTTGCCCGTCTACAAAAAGCTGACCCAACGATCATAGATGATTGTAAAGTGATTTATCATGCGTAACGGGCTATATTACCCTAAGAAATGGCTTATGGATTGGGAGTCAACACTCAGTTAAAAATCCCTACTTCCCCCTTTTTCCCAACGATTGCAAAACCTGATATATTAAAACTAAAAAGACCTTAGAATCTCTAAAAATTACTGAAACTCATTGGAATTATCTCACTCTACATTTGTGCGTTGTGAATTTTCATTTTAGGTCTACACTTTTTTCATAAATCAGAACTTTGAGTTTTCGCTCTCCCTTCATCCCGTAAACCAAAAAGGCAAATAGATCACAACAAAATTAAAATTTGGGAGTTCAAGTACAGAAAAAATTTAAAACAATAACAAATGAAAGTAAAGAAAATTTATTCATACACCACAAATGAACACAAAAGTTTTGTTGTCCATGTTTGGGAAATTCCACTGGTTAAAACCTAACAGCTTGAAATTTTATATGAAAGCGATTTTCTTCACACATGCTTTTAAAATGGATATGTATGTTTTAAACATGTTAAAGATGCAAATCACCTATGGATCCAAAGATTTTGAAGAGAATAAAAAACACTCATTAAATTCTCAAGTGAACGTGCGGTGCGATATTGACCCGAGTCAAACGAGCCATTATTTTGCCCGGCTACAAAAAGCGGACCCAACGATCATAGATGATTGTAAAGTGATTTATCATGCGTAACGGGCTATATTACCCTAAGAAATTACTTAAGGATTGGGAGTCAACACTCAGTTAAAAATCCCTGCTTCCCCTTTTTCCCAACGATTGCAAAACCTGATATATAAAAAGACCTTAGAATCCCTAAAAATTTCAGAAACTCTCTGGAATTATCTCGCTCTATATTTGTGCCCTGTGCATTTGAATTTTAGATGTACACTTTTTTCATAAATCAAAACTTTGAGTTTTCGCTCTCCCTTCATCCCGTAAACCAAAAAGGCAAATAGATCACAACAAAATGAAAATTCTGGAGTTCAAGAACGGGAAAAATTTAAAAAAATAACAAAAGTAAATAAAGAAAATTTATTCACACACCACAAAGGAACACAAAACTTTTGTTGTCCATGTTTGGGAAATTTCTCTAGTTCAACCATAACAGCTTGGAATTTTATAAGAAAGAGATTTCCTCCACACATGCTTTAAAAATGGATATGCATGTTTTAAACATGTTAAAGATGCAAATCACCTATGGATCCAAAGCTTTTGAAGCGAATAACAAACGCTCAGTAAATTCTCAAGTGAACGTGCGGTGAAATATTTACCCGAGTCCAACAAGCCATTATTTTACCCATCTACAAAAAGCTGACCCAACGATCATAGATGATTGTAAAGATATTTATCATGCGTAACGGGCTATATTACCCTAAGAAATGACTTATGGATTGGGAGTCAACACTCAGTTAAAAATCCTTGCTTCCCCCTTTTTCCCAACGATTGCTGATGTAGAATTTTAGTTACATCGACTTTTATACCTCGCAAGCGTACGAATCGTTCATGTAATCTAGCAGTAAGCGAGGGTCATATCCACAGGGAGGATTGAATTTCATGTATTCTTCAGTCAACTAGCATAACCAAATATGATGAATTAATATGAACTAAACACTAATTATATCCTAAATTATCAAGCAATAGTATAATTAACTACTTGCACAACAGGAAAAATCAACTCTGGATTTTACCGTGATTTGTGCCTCTCTCGAGCGCCACGTAACCACGAATCCGGATTCTCAATCCTTGCGTCTAGCCCCTCTCGGGCGCCTAGAGTTAATGACAAAGATCGGATTACAATAGAATGCAGAGAATTAATTTCCTATTGTGATGATGCTAAAATTATCAACTTTGGATTTTACCGTGATTCGTGCCTCTCTCGAGCGCCTCGAATCCGAATTCTCAATCCTTGCGTCTAGCCCCTCTCGGGCGCCTAGAGTTAAGGACAGAAATCGGATTAAAATACCAAAATCTAACCTCAATTATAATCTTACCCTATTCAACTAATTTAATCAAATATCAAGAAAACAAATCTTAAATAAACCTTAATTATCAAATCAGATTCAATTAACATTCAAAACCTAAGTTCAAACCATATAAAAAATTAAATTCAATAATGATGAATTACTCCTCTTCTTCCTCCTCTCGCTCGGGCAGCAACTCGTTCTCACGGGTGCTGCAATTTCCGGAAATTGGTGGCGTCGGGTAGCAATAGTGAATGGCCGGAGGTAGAGACGACGCCGGCGACGACGGTTAGAAGCTGACGGACGGAGGTAATGTCCGGCGAAGAGCGAAACAGAGCTGACGTTCTCTAACCGGCTCTCTCGAGTCTCGGTTCGAGTCGGAATGGCTCCAGGACTGGTCGGAATAAGTAAATGACGCCGGAGGATGGTCGGAAAGAAGAAGTGGCACCGGAGAAGCCCTCTCGGATCCCCTCCCGGCCTGGCGAGCAAAGAATGGCAGCGTCGAACTCGCTGCGACGGAGACTCTCTCGAGCTCTCCTCGGGTCTGTTCTCGCTTGCCGGATGGTGGTGGACGACGGTGGACGTCGGTGGCCCCGCGAACGGTGGTGGGGAACTCCTCTCGGATCCTCCCCTGTTTCGGTCGACGGTGCTCCTCTATTTTTCAATACTCTCTCTTTTCCTTTCACGCTCCTCCCCGCTCTCGTCTGACGCCTCTCCCTTTAAATATGATTTTTCTTATTTTAAAATGATTTGCCCTGGAAATTACCTCAATTTCACTAAGGGCATTTTGGTAAATTTCTTCTTCTCCACCCAAATTCTCCTGAAATTCCATAATTGAATCTATAAAAAGCATTTCAGGAAGAAATAAGACTAAAAAAATAATGAAATATAATTCAGGAGGGAGAAATATGCAATATCGACAGTCATTAATGCCAAATTCAATAAATGCTCATTTCATTTGAAAACCGATAAGTAACCACCTATAACACAATTATAAAGGTTATTCTATTATAATTTACCTAGTTCTCATGTCAGAATATGGCATCTATCAATTGCAAAACCTGATATATAAAAACTAAAAAGACCTTAGAATCCCTAAAAATTACAGAAACTCTATGGAATTATCTCGCTTTACATTTTTGCACTGTGCATTTTCATTTTAGATGTACACTTTTTTCATAAATCAAAACTTTGAGTTTTCCCTCTCCCTTCATCCCGTAAACCAAAAGGCAAATAGATCACAACAAAATGAAAATTTTGGAGTTCAAGTACAGGAAAAATTTAAAACAATAACTAATGTAAGTAAATAAAATTTATTCACACACCACAAATGAACACAAAAGTTTTGTTGTCCAAGTTTCGGAAATTCCTCTAGTTCAACCCTAACAGCTTGGAATTTTATAAGAAAGAGATTTCCTCCACACATGCTTTAAAAATGGATATGCATGTTTTAAACATGTTAAAGATGCAAATCACCTATGGATCCAAAGCTTTTGAAGAGAATAACAAACGCTCATTAAATTCTCAAATGAACGTGCGGTGCGATATTTACCCGAGTCAAACAAGCCATTATTTTGTCCGTCTAGAAAAAGCTGAATCAATGATCATAGATGATTGTAAAGTGATTTACCATGCGTAACGGTCAATATTACCCAAAAAAATGACTTATGGATTAGGAGTTGACAATCAGTTTAAAATCCCTGCTTACCCCATTTTCCCGACGATTGCAAACCCTGATATATAAAAACTAAAAAGACCTTAGGATCCATAAAAATTATTGAAACTCTTTAGAATTATCTCGCTCTACATTTGTGCACTGTGAATTTTCATTTTAGATGTACACTTTTTTCATAAATCGAAACTTTGAGTTTTCACTCTCCCTTCATCTCGTAAACCAAAAAGGCAAATAGATCACAACAAAACGAAAATTTTGGAGTTCAAGTATGGAAAAAATTTAAAACAATAACCAATGTAAGTAAAGAAACTTTATTCACAGACCATAAATGAACACAAAGGTTTTGTTGTCAAAGTTTGGGAAATTCCTCTAGTTCAACCCTAACAGCTTGGAATTTTAGAAGAAAGAGATTTCCTCCACACATGCTTTAAAAATGGATATGCATGTTTTAAACATGTTAAAGATGCAAATCACCTATGGATCCATAGCTTTTGAAGAGAATAACAAACGCTCATTAAATTCTCAAGTGAACGTGCGGTGGAATATTTAACCAAGTCAAACAAGCCATTATTTTGCCCATCCACAAAAAGCTGACCCAACGATCATAGATGATTGTGAAGTGATTTATCATACGTAACGGGCTATATTACCCTAAGAAATGACTTATGGATTGGGAGTCAAGTCACAGTTAAAAATCCATGCCTCCCCCTTTTTCCCGACGATTGAAAAACCTTGTATATAAAAACTAAGAAGAGCTTACAATCCCTAAAAATTATAGAAACTCTTTGGAATTATCTCTCTCTACATTTGTGCATTGAGCATTTCAATTCTAGATGTACACTTTTTTTGTTAAACAAAACTTTGAGTTTTCGCTCTCCCTTCATCCCGTAAACATAAAAGGCAAACAGATCACAACAAAATGAAAATTTTGGAGTTAAAAAATTTAAAACAGTAACAAATGAAAGTAAAGAAAATTTATTCACAGACCACAAATGATCACAAAAGTTTTGTTGTCCAAGTTTTCGAAATTCCACTAGTTCAACTCAAACAGATTGGAATTTTATAAGAAAGAGATTTCCTCCACACATGCTTTAAAAATAGATATGCGTGTTTTAAACATGGTAAAGATGCAAATCACCTATAGATCCAAAGCTTTTGAAGAGAATAACAAACGCTCATTAAGTTCTCAAGTGAACGTGCGGTGGAATATTTACCCGAGTCCAACAAGCCATTATGCCCATCTACAAAAAGCTGAACCAACGATCATAGATGATTTTAAAGTGATTTATCATGCGTAACCGGCTATATTACCCTAAGAAATGACTTATAGATTGGGAGTCAACACTTAGTTAAAAATCCCTCCTGCCCCCTTTTTCCCGACGATTGCAAAACCTGATATATAAAAACTAAAAAGACCTTAGAATCCCTAAAACTTATAGAAACTCTTTGGAATTATCTCGCTCTACATTTGTGCACTGTGCATTTTCATTTTAGATGTACACTTTTTTCATAAATCAAAACTTTCAGTTTTCGCTCTCCCTTTATCCAGTAAAACAAAAGAGCAAATAGATCACATCAAAATGAAAATTTTGGATTTCAAATACGGAAAAAATCTAAAACAATAACCAATGTATGTAAAGAAAATTTATTCACACACCACAAATGAACACAAAAGTTTGGTTGTCCAAGTTTGGGAAATTCCTCTAGTTCAACCCTAAAAGCTTGGAATTTTATAAGAAAGAGATTTCGTCCACGCATGCTTTAAAAGTGGATATGCATGTTTTAAATATGTTAAAGATGGAAATCACCTATGGATCCAAAATTTTTGAAGAGAATAACAAACACTCATTAAATTCTCAAGTGAACGTGCGGTGGAATATTTACCCGAGTCCAACAAGCCATTATTTTGCCCATCTACAAAAAGCTGACCCAATGATCATAGATTATTGTAAAGTGATTTATCATGCGTAACGGGCTATATCACCCTAAGAAATAACTTATGGATTGGGAGTCAACATTTAGTTAAAAATCCCTGCTTCCCCCTTTTTCCCGACGATTGCAAAACCTGATATATAAAAACTATAAAGACGTAAGAATCCCTAAAAATTACAGAAACTCTTTGGAATTATCTCTCTCTACATTTGTGCATTGAGCATTTCCATTCGAGATGTACTCTTTTTTCTTAAAACAAAACTTTGAGTTTTCGCTCTCCCTTCATCCCGTAAACATAAAAAGCAAACAGATCACAACAAAATGAAAATTCTGGAGTTAAAAAATTTAAAAAAATAACAAATGTAAGTAAAGAAAATTTATTCACACACCACAAATGATCACAAACGTTTTGTTGTCCAAGTTTTGGAAATTCCACTAGTTCAACCCTAACAGATTGGAATTTTACAAGAAAGAGATTTCCTCCACACATGCTTTAAAAATGGATATGCATGTTTTAAACATGTTAAAGATGCAAATCACCTATGGATCCAAAGCTTTTGAAGAGAATAACAAACGCTCATTAAATTCTCAAATGAACTTGCGGTGGGATATTTACCCGAGTCAAACAAGCCATTATTTTGCTCGTGTACAAAAAGCTGACCCAACGATCATAAATGATTGTAAAGTGATTTATCATGCGTAATGGGCTATATTACCCTAAGAAATGACTTATGGATTGGGAGTCAAGACTCAGTTAAAAATCCCTGCCTCCCCCTTTTTCCCGACGATTGCCAAACCTAATATGTAAAAACTAAGAAGAGCTTACAATCCCTAAAAATTATATAACTCTTTGGAATTATCTCTCTCTACATTTGTGCATTGAGCATTTCCATTCTAGATATACACTTTTTTCTTAAAACAAAACTTTGAGTTTTCGCTGTCCCTTCATCCCGTAAACATAAAAGGCAAACAGATCACAACAAATCTAAAATTTTGGAGTTAAAAAATTTAAAACAATAAGAAATGTAAGTAAAGAAAATTTATTCACACACCACAAATGAACACAAAGGTTTTGTTGTCCAAGTTTAGGAAATTCCTCTAGTTCAACCCTAACAACTTGGAATTTTATAAGAAAGAGATTTCCTCCGCACATGCATTAAAAATGGATATGCATGTTTTAAACATGTTAAAGATGCAAATCACCTATGGATCCAAAACTTTTCAAGAGAATAACAAACGCTCATTAAGTTCTCAAGTTAACATGCGGTGGAATATTTACGCGAGTCCAACAAGCCATTATTTTGCCCATCTACAAAAAGTTGACCCAACGATCATAGATGATTGTAAAGTGATTTATCATGTGTAACGGGTTGTATTACCCAAAGAAATGACTTATGGATTGGGAGTCAACATTTAGTTAAAAATCCCTTCTTCCCCCTTTTTCCCGACGATTGTAAAACCTGATATCAAAAAACTATAAAGACCTTAGAATCCCTAAAAATATCAGAAACTCTTTGGAATTATATTGCTCTACATTTGTGCACTGTGCATTTACATTTTAGATGTAAACTTTTTTCATAAATCAAAACTTTGAGTTTTCGCTCTCCCTTCATACCGTAAACAAAAAAGGCAAATAGATCACATCAAAATGAAAATTTTGGAGTTCAAATACGGAAAAATTTTAAAAGATTAACAAATTTAAGTAAAGAAAATTTATTCACACACAACAAATGAACACAAAAGTTTTGTTGTCCAAGTTTGGGAAATTCCTCTAGTTCAACCCTAACAGCTTGGAATTTTATCAGAAAGAGATTTCCTCCACACATGCTTTAAAAGTGGATATGCATGTTTTAATCATGTTAAAGATGAAAATCATCTATGGATCCAAAGATTTTGAAGAGAATAAAAAACGCTCATTAAATTCTCAAATGAACGTGCGGTGCGATATTTACCCGAGTCAAACAAGCCATTATTTTGCCCGTCTAGAAAAAGCTGAACCAACGATCATAGATGATTGTAAAGTGATTTATCATGCGTAACGGTCAATATTACCCAAAGAAATGACTTATGGATTAGGAGTCGACAATCAGTTTAAAATCCCTGCTTCCCCCATTTTCCCGACGATTGCAAACCCTGATATATAAAAACTAAAAAGAGCTGATGATCCATAAAAATTATTGAAACTCTTTGGAATTATCTCGCTCTAAATTTGTGCACTGTGAATTTTCATTTTAGATGTACACTTTTTTCATAAATCGAAACTTTGAGTTTTCACTCTCCCTTCATCCTGTAAACCAAAAAGGCAAATAGATCACAACAAAACGAAAATTTTGGAGTTCAAGTATGGAAAAAATTTAAAACAATAACCAATGTAAGTAAAAAAATTTATTCACAGACCATAAATGAACACATAAGTATTGTTGTCCAAGTTTGGGAAATTCCTCTAGTTCAACCCTAACAGCTTGGAATTTTATAAGAAAGAGATTTCCTCCACACATGCTTTAAAAATGGATATGCATGTTTTAAACATGTTAAAGATGCAAATCACCTATGGATCCATAGCTTTTGAAGAGAATAACAAACGTTCATTAAATTCTCAAGTGAACGTGCGATGGAATATTTAACCAAGTCAAACAAGCCATTATTTTGCCCATCCACAAAAAGCTGACCCAACGATCATAGATGATTGTGAAGTGATTTATCATACGTAACGGGCTATATTACCCTAAGAAATGACTTATGGATTGGGAGTCAAGTCACAGTTAAAAATCCATGCCTCCCCCTTTTTCCCGACGATTGAAAAACCTTGTATATAAAAACTAAGAAGAGCTTACAATCCCTAAAAATTATAGAAACTCTTTGGAATTATCTCTCTCTAAATTTGTGCATTGAGCATTTCAATTCTAGATGTACACTTTTTTTGTTAAACAAAACTTTGAGTTTTTGCTCTCCCTTCATTCCGTAAACATAAAAGGGAAACAGATCACAACAAAATGAAAATTTTGGAGTTAAAAAATTTAAAACAGTAACAAATGAAAGTAAAGAAAATTTATTCACACACCACAAATGATCACAAAAGTTTTGTTGTCCAAGTTTTCGAAATTCCACTAGTTCAACCCAAACAGATTGGAATTTTATAAGAAAGAGATTTCCTCCACACATGCTTTAAAAATGGATATGCATGTTTTAAACATGGTAAAGATGCAAATCACCTATGGATCCAAAGCTTTTGAAGAGAATAACTAACGCCCATTAAGTTCTCAAGTGAACGTGCGGTGGAATATTTACCGAGTCCAACAAGCCATTATGCCCATCTACAAAAAGCTGACCCAACGATCATAGATGATTTTAAAGTGATTTATCATGCGTAACCGGCTATATTACCCTAAGAAATGACTTATAGATTGGGAGTCAACACTCAATTAAAAATCCCTCCTGCCCCCTTTTTCCAGACGATTGCAAAACCTGATATATAAAAACTAAAAAGAACTTAGAATCCCTAAAACTTATAGAAACTCTTTGGAATTATCTTGCTCTACATTTGTGCACTGTGCATTTTCATTTTAGATGTACACTTTTTTCATAAATCAAAACTTTGAGTTTTCGCTCTCCCTTTTTCCAGTAAAACAAAAAGGCAAATAGATCACATCAAAATGACAATTTTGGAGTTCAAATACGGAAAAAATTTAAAACAATAACCAATGTAAGTAAAGCAAATTTATTCACACACCACAAATGAACACAAAATTTTTGTTGTCCAAGTTTGGGAAATTCCTCTAGTTCAACCCTAAAAGCTTGGAATTTTATAAGAAAGAGATTTCTTCCACGCATGCTTTAAAAGTGGATATGCATGTTTTAAACATGTTAAAGATGCAAATCACCTATGGATCCAAAACTTTTGAAGAGAATAACAAACACTCATTAAATTCTCAAGTGAACGTGCGGTGGAATATTTACCCGAGTCCAACAAGCCATTATTTTGCCCATCTACAAAAAGCTGACCCAATGATCATAGATGATTGTAAAGTGATTTATCATGCGTAACGGGCTATATCACCCTAAGAAATGACTTATGGATTGGGAGTCAACATTTAGTTAAAAATCCCTGCTTCCCCCTTTTTCCCGACGATTGCAAAACCTGATATATAAAAACTATAAAGACCTAAGAATCCCTAAAAATTACAGAAATTATTTGGAATTATCTCTCTATACATTTGTGCATTGAGCATTTCCATTCGAGATGTACTCTTTTTTCTTAAAACAAAACTTTGAGTTTTCGCTCTCCCTTCTTCCCGTAAACATAAAAAGCAAACAGATCACAACAAAATGAAAATTTTGGAGTTAAAAAATTTAAAACAATAACAAATGTAAGTAAAGAAAATTTATTCACACACCACAAATGATCACAAACGTTTTGTTGTCCAAGTTTTGGAAATTCCACTAGTTCAACCCTAACAGATTGGAATTTTATAAAAAAGAGATTTCCTCCACACATGCTTTAAAAATGGATACGCATGTTTTAAACATGTTAAAGATGCAAATCACCTATGGATCCAAAGCTTTTGAAGAGAATAACAAACGCTCATTAAATTCTCAAATGAACTTGCGGTGGGATATTTACCCGAGTCAAACAGGCCATTACTTTGCCCGTGTACAAAAAGATGACCCAACGATCATAAATGATTGTAAAGTGATTTATCATGCGTAATGGGCTATATTACCCTAAGAAATGACTTATGGATTGGGAGTCAAGACTTAGTTAAAAATCCCTGCCTCCCCCTTTTTCCCGACGATTGCCAAACCTGATATGTAAAAACTAAGAAGAGCTTACAATTCCTAAAAATTACATAAACTCTTTGGAATTATCTCTCTCTACATTTGTGCATTGAGCATTTCCATTCTAGATATACACTTTTTTCTTAAAACAAAACTTTGAGTTTTTGCTCTCCCTTCATCCCGTAAACATAAAAGGCAAACAGATCACAATAAATCTAAAATTTTGGAGTTAAAAAATTTAAAACAATAACAAATGTAAGTAAAGAAAATTTATTCACACACCACAAATGAACACAAAGGTTTTGTTGTCCAAGTTTGGGAAATTCCTCTAGTTCAACCCTAACAACTAGGAATTTTATAAGAAAGAGATTTCCTCCGCACATGCTTTAAAAATGGATATGCAAGTTTTGAACATGTTAAAGATGAAAATCACCTATGGATCCAAAGCTTTTCAAGAGAATAACAAACGGTCATTAAGTTCTCAAGTGAACATGCGGTGGAATATTTACGCGAGTCCAACAAGCCATTATTTTGCCCATCTACAAAAAGTTGACCCAACGATCATAGATGATTGTAAAGTGATTGATCATGTGTAATGGGCTATATTACCCAAAGAAATGACTTATAGATTGGGAGTCAACATTTAGTTAAAAATCCCTTCTTCCCCCTTTTTCCCGACGATTGCAAAACCTGATATCAAAAAACTATAAAGACCTTAGAATCCCTAAAAATATCAGAAACTCTTTGGAATTATATTGCTCTACATTTGTGGACTGTGCATTTTCAGTTTAGATGTACACATTTTTCATAAATCAAAACTTTGAGTTTTCGCTCTCCCTTCATCCCGTAAACAAAAAAGGCAAATAGATCACATCAAAATGAAAATTTTGGAGTTCAAATACGGAAAAATTTTAAAAGATTAACAAATTTAAGTAAAGAAAATTTATTCACACACCACAAATGAACACAAAAGTTTTGTTGTCTAAGTTTGGGAAATTCCTCTAGTTCAACCCTAACTGCTTGGAATTTTATCAGAAAGAGATTTCCTCCACACATGCTTTAAAAGTGGATATGCATGTTTTAATCATGTTAAAGATGAAAATCATCTATGGATCCAAAGCTTTTGAAGAGAATAACAAACGCTCATTAAATTCTCAAGTGAACGTGCGGTGGAATATTTACCCGAGTCCAACAAGCCATTATTTTGCCCAACTATAAGAAGTTGACCCAAAGATCATAGATGATTGTAAAGATATTTATCATGCGTAATGGGCTATATCGCCCTAAGAAATGACTTATGGATTGGGAGTCAACACTCAGTTAAAAATCCCTGCTTCCCCCTTTTTCCCGACGATTGGAAAACCTGATATATAAAAACTATAAAGACCTTATAATCCCTAAAAATTAAAGAAACTCTTAGGAATTATCTCACTCTACATTTGTGCACAGTGCATTTTAATTTTATATGTACACTTTTTTCATAAATCAAAACTTTGAGTTTACGCTCTGTCTTCATCCCGTAAACCAAAAAGGCAAATAGATCACAACAAAACGAAAATTTTCGTGTTCATGTACGGAAAACATTTAAAACAATAACAAATGTAAGTAAAGAAAATTTATTCACACACCACAAATGAATACAAAAGTTTTGTTGTCCAAGTTTGGGAAATTCCACTAGTTCAACCCTAACAGCTTGGAATTTTATAAGAAAGAGATTTCCTCCACACATGCTTAAAAAATGGATTTGCATGTTTGAAACATGTTAGAGATGCAAATCACCTATGGATCCAAAGCTGTTGAAGAGAATAACAAACGCTCATTAAATTCTCAAGTGAACTTACGGTGGGAAATTTACCCAAGTCAAACAAGCCATTATTTTGCCCATCTACAAAAAGTTGACCCAACGATCATAGATGATTGTAAAGTGATTGATCATGCGTAACGGGCTATATTACCCTAATAAATGACTTATGGATTGGGAGTCAAGACTCAGTTAAAAATCCATGCCTGCCCCTTTTTCTCGACGATTGCAAAACCTGATATATAAAAACTAAGAAGAGCGTACAATCCGTAAAAATTACAGAAACTCTTTGGAATTATCTATCTCTACATTTGTGCATTGAGCATTTCAATTCTAGATATACCCTTTTTTCTTAAAACAGAACTTTGAGTTTTCGCTCTTCCTTCATCCCGTAAACATAAAAGGCAAACGGATCACAACAAAATGAAAATTTTGGAGTTAAAAAATTTAAAACAATAACAAATGTAAGTAAAGAAAATTTTTCACACACCATAAATGAACACAAAAGTTTTGTTGTCCAAGTTTGGGAAATTCCACTAGTTCAACCCTAAAAGATTGGAATTTTGTAAGAAAGAGATTTCCTCCACACATGCTTTAAAAATGGATATGCATGTTTTAAACATGTTAAATATGCAAATCACCTATGGATCGAAAGCTTTAGAAGAGAATAACCAACGCTCATTAAATTTTCAAATGAACGTTCGGTGGCATATTAACCCGAGTCAAACAAGCCATTATTTTGCCCGTCTACAAAAAGTTGACCCAACGATCATATGATTGTAAAGTGATTTATCATGCGTAACGTGCTATATTACCCTAAGAAATGACTTATGGATTGGGAGTCAACACTCAGTTAAAAATCCCAGCTTCCCCCTTTTCCCCGACGATTGGAAAACCTGATATATAAAAACTAAAAAGACCTTAGAATCCATAAAAATGACAGAAACACTTTGGAATTATCTCGCTTTACATTGTGCACTGGGCATTTTCATTTTAGATGTACACTTTTTTCATAAATCAAAACTTTGAGTTTTCGCTCTCCCTTCATCCCGTAAACCAAAAAGGCAAATAGATCACAACAAAAGGAAAATTTTTGAGTTCAAATACGGAAAAAATTTAAAACAATAACAAATGTAAGTAAAGAAATTTTATTCACACACCACAAATGAACACAAAACTTTTTTTGTCCAAGTTTGGGAAATTCCTCTAGTTCAACCCTAACAACTTCGAATTTTATAAGAAAGAGATTTCCTCCACATATGCTTTAAAAATGGATATGCATGTTTTAAACATGTTAAAGATGCAAATAACCTATGGATCCAAAGCTTTTGAAGAGAATAACAAACGCTCATTAAGTTCTCAAGTGAACGTGCGGTGGAATATTTACCCGAGTCCAACAAGCCATTATTTTGCCCATCTACAAAAAGCTGACCCAACGATCATGGATGATTGTAAAGTGATTTATCTTGCGTAACGGGCTATATCACCTTAAGAAATGACTTATGGATTGGGAGTCAACACTCAGTTAAAAATCCCAGCTTCCCCCTTTTTCCCGATGATTGTAAAACCTGATATATAAAAACTATGAAGACCTTAGAATCCCTAAAAATTACAGAAACTCTTCGGAATTATCTCGCTCTACATTTGTGCACTGTGCATTTTCATTTTAGATGTACACTTTTTTCATAAATCAAAACTTTGAGTTTTCGCTCTCCATTCATCCCACAAACCAAAAAGGTAAATAGATCACAACAAAACGACAATTTTTGAGAGTTCATGTACGGAATATGTTAAAAACAATAACAAATATGAGTAAAGAAAATTTATTCACACACCACAAATGAATACAAAAGTTTGGTTGTCCAAGTTTGGGAAATTCCACTAGTTCAACCCTAATAGCTTGGAATTTTATAAGAAAGAGATTTCCTCCACACATGCTTAAGAAATGGATTTGCATGTTTGAAACATGTTAAAGATGCAAATCACCTATGGATCCAAAGCTTTTGAAGAGAATAACAAACGCTCATTAAATTCTCGAGTGAACGTGCGGTGGGATAGTTACCCGAGTCAAACAAGCCATTATTTTGCCCATCTACAAAAAGTTGACCCAACGATCATAGATGATTGTAAAGTGATTTATCACGCGTTACGGGCTATATTACCCTAAGAAATGACTTATGGATTGGGAGTCAAGACTCAGTTAAAAATCCCTGCCTCCCCCTTTTTCCCGACGATTGCAAAATCGGATATATAAAAACTAAGAAGAGCTTACAATCCCTAAAAATGACGGAAACTCTCTGGAATTATCTCGCTCAACATTTGTGCACTGTGCATTTTCATTTTAGATGTACACTTTTTTCATAAATTAAAACTTTGAGTTTTCGCTCTCCCTTCATCCCGTAAACAAAAAAGGCAAATAGATCACAACAAAATGAAAATTTTGGAGTTCATGTACGGAAAAAATATAAAACAATAAGAAATGTAAGAAAGAAAATTTATTCACACACCACAAATCAACACAAAAGTTTTGTTGTCCATGTTTGGGAAATTCCACTAGTTCATCCCTAAGAGCTTGGAATTTTATAGGAAAGAGATTTCCTCCACACATGCTTTAAAAATGGATTTTCATGTTTGAAACATGTTAAAGATGCAAATCACCTATGGATCCAAAGCTTTTGAAGAGAATAACAAATGCTCATTAAATTCTCAAGCGAATGTGTGGTGGGATTTATTTACCCGAGTCAAACATGCCATTATTTTGCCCATCTACAAAAAGCTGACCCAACGATCATGGATGATTGTAAAGTGATTAATCAAGCATAGCGGGCTATATTACCCTAAGAAACGACTTATGGATTGGGAGTCAAGACTCAGTTAAATATTCATGCCTCCCCCTTTTTCCGGACGATTGCAAAACCTAATATATAAAAACTAAGAAGAGCTTACAATCCCTTAAAATTACAGAAAATCTTTGGAAGTATCTTGCTCTCCCTTTTGCACTGTGCATTTTCATTTTAGATGTACACATTTTTCATAAATCAATACTTTGAGTTTTCGCTCTCCCTTGATCCCGTAAACCAAAAAGGAAAATAGATCTCAACAAAATGAAAATTATGGAGTTCAAGTACGGAAAAATTTTAAAACAATAACAAATGTAACTAAATAAAATTTATTCGCACACTACAAATGAACACAAAAGTTTTGTTGTCCAAGTTTGGGAAATTTCACTAGTTCAACCCCAACAGCTATGAATTTTATAGGAAAGAGATTTCCTCCACTCATGCTTTAAAAATGGATATGCATGTTTTAAACATGTTAAAGATGCAAATCACCTATGGATCCAAAGCTTTAAAGAGAGTAACAAACGCTTATTAAATTCTCAAGAGAACGTCCGATGGGATATTTACCCGAGTCAAACAAGCCATTATTTTGCCCATCTACAAAAAGCTGACCCAATGATCATGGATGATTGTAATGTGATTTATCATGCGTACCGGGCTATATTACCCTAAGAAAAGTCTTATGGATTGGGAATCAACACTCAGTTAAAAATCCATGCTTCCCCCTTTTCCTGACGATTGCAAAACCTGATATATAAAATCTAAAAAGACCTTAGAATCCCTAAGAATTACAGAAACTCTTTGGAATTATCTCGCTCTACATTTGTGAACTGTGCATTTTCATTTTAGATGTATACTTTTTTCATCAATAAAAACTTTGAGTTTTCGCTCCCCCTTCATCCCGTAAACCAAAAAGGCAAATAGATCACAACAAAATAAAATTTTTGGAGTTCAAGTACGGAAAAAATTTAAAACAATAAGAAATGTAAGTAAAGATAATTTATTCACACACCACAAATGAACACAAAAGTTTTGTTGTCCAATTTTGGGAAATTCCTCTTGTTCAACCCTAACGCATGGAATTTTATAAGAAAGAGTTTTCCTCCACACATGCTTAAAAAATGGATTTGCATGTTTGAAACATGTTAAAGATTCAAATCACCTATGGATCCAAAGCTTATGAAGAGAATAACAAACGCTCATTAAATTCTCAAGTGAACGTGCGGTGGGATATTTACCTGAGTCAAACATGCCATTATTTTTCCCATCTAGAAAAAGCTAACCCAATGATCATGGATGATTGTAAAGTGATTAATCAAGCGTAGCAGGCTATATTTCCCAAAGAAATGACTTATGGATTGGGAATCGAGACTCAGTTAAAAATCCCTGCCTCCCCCTTTTTCCTTACGATTGCAAAACCTGATATATAAAAACTAAGAAGAGCTTACAATCCCTAAAAATTACAAAAAATCGTTGGAATTATCTCGCTCTACATTTGTGCACTGTGCATTTTCATTTTAAATGTACACTTTTTTCATAAATCAATTCTTTGAGTTTTCACTCTCCCTTCATCCTGTAAACCAAAAAGGAAAATAGATCACAACAAAATGAAAATTTTGGAGTTCAAGTACGAAAAAAATTTAAACCAATAACAAATGTAAGTAAAGAAAATTTATTCACACACCACAAATGAACACAAAAGTTTTGTTGTTCAAGTTTGGGAAATTCCACTAGTTTAACCCTAACAGCTTTGAATTTTATAGGAAAGAGATTTCCTCCACACATGCTTTAAAAATGGATATGCATGTTTTAAATATGTTAAAGATGCAAATCACCTATGGATCCAAAGCTTTTAAAGAAAATAACAAAATGCTTATTAAATTCTTAAGAGAACGTCCGGTGGGAAATTTACCAGAGTCAAAAAAGCCATTTTTTTGCCCATCTACCATAAGTTGACCCAACGAACATGGATGATTGTAAAGTGATTTATAATGTGTACCAGGCTATATTACCCTAAGAAATGTCTTATGGATTGGGAGTCAACACTCAGTTAAAAATCGCTGCTTCCCCCTTTTCTCGATGATTGCAAAACCTTATATATAAAAACTAAAAAGACCTTAGAATCCCTAAGAATTACAGAAAATCTTTGGAATTATCTCGATGTACATTTGTGCACTGTGCATTTTCATTTTAGATGTATACTTTTTTCATAAATCAAAACTTTGAGTTTTCGCTCTCCCTTCATCCCGTAAACCAAAAAGGCAAATAGATCACAACAAAATAAAAATTTTGAAGTTCAAGTGCGGAAAAAATTTCAAACAATAACAAATGGAAGTAAAGATAATTTATTCACACACCACAAATGACCACAAAAGTTTTGTTGTCCAAGTTTGGGAAATTCCACTAGTTCAACCCTAATAGCTTGGAATTTTATAGGAAAGAGATTTCCTCCACACATGTTTAAAAAATGGATATGCATGTTTTAAACATGTTAAAGATGCAAATCACCTATGGATCCAAAGCTTTTGAATAGAATAACAAACGCTCATTAAATTCTCAAGAGAGCGTGCGGTGGGATATTTACCCGAGTCAAACAAGCCATTATTTTGCCCATCTAGAAAAAGCTAACCCAACGATCATAGATGATTGTAAAGTGATTTATCAAGCGTAACAGGCTATATTACCCTAAGAAATGACTTATGGATTGGGAGTCAAGACTTAGTTAAAAATCCCTGCCTCCCCCTTTTTCCCAACGATTGCAAAACCTGATATATAAAAACTAAGAAGAGCTTACTACATTTGTGCATTGTGCATTTCCATTCTAGATGTACTCTTTTTTATTAAAACAAAACTTTGAGTTTTCGCTCTCCCTTCATCCCGTAAACCAAAAAGGCAAATAGATCACAACAAAATGAAAATTTTGGAGTTCAAGTACGGAAAAAATTTAAAACAATAACAAATGTAAGTAAAGAAAATTTAGTCACATGAACACAAAAGTTTTGTTGTCCAAGTTTGGGAAATTCCACTAGTTCAACCTTAACAGCTTGGAATTTTATAGGAAAGAGATTTCCTCCACACATGCTTTAAAAATGGATTTGCAAGTTTGAAACATGTTAAAGATGCAAATCACCTATGGATCCAAAGCTTGTGAAGAGAATAACAAACGCTCATTAAATTCTCAAGTGAACGTGCGGTGGGATATTTACCCGAGTCAAACAAGCCATTATTTTGCCTATGAACAATAAGCTGACCCAACGATCATGGATGGTCGTAAAGCGAAATATCACGCGTAAGGGGCTATATTACCCTAAGAAATGACTTACGGACTGGGAGTCCAGACTCAGTTAAAAATCCCTGCCTCCCCCTTTTTTCCGACGATTGCAAAACCTGATATATAAAAACTATGAAGAGCTTAAAATCCCTAAAAATACACAAACTCTTTGGAATTATCTCTCTCTACATTTGTGCCTTGTGCATTTCCATTCTAGATGTACTCTTTTTTCTTAAAACAAAACTTTGAGTTTTCGGTCTCCCTTCTTCCTGTAAACAAAACAAGCAAATAGATCACAACAAAATGACAATTTTGGAGTTCAAGTACGGAAAAAATTTAAAACAATAACAAATGTAAGTAAAGAAAATGTATTCATGCACCACAAATGAACAGAAAAGTTTTGTTGTCCTAGTTTGGGAAATTCCACTAGTTCAACCCTCACAACTTGGAATTTTATAGGAAAGAGATTTCCTCCACACATGCTTTAAAAATAGATTTGAATGTTTGAAACATGTTAAAGATGCAAATCTCCTATGGATCCAAAGATTTTGAAGAGAATAACAAACGCTCATTAAATTCTCAAGTGAACGTGCGGTGGGATATTTACCCCAGTCAAACAAGTCATTATTTTGCCCGTCTACAAAAACCTGACCCAACTATCATGGATGCATGTAAAGTGATTTATCATGCGTAACGGGCTATATTTCCCTAAGAAATGACTTATGGATTGGGAGTCAAGACTCAGTTAAAAATCCCTGCCTCCCCCTTTTCCCCGACGATTGCAAAACGTGATATATAAAAACTAAGAAGAGCTTACAATCCCTAAAAATTATAGAAACTCTTTGGAATTATCTCTCTCTACATTTGTGCATTGTGCATTTCCATTCTAGATGTACTCTTTTTTCTTAAAACAAAACTTTGAGTTTTCGCTCTCCCTTCTTCCCACAAACCAAAAAGGTAAATAGATCACAACAAATGAAAATTTTGGAGTTCAAGTACGGAAAAAATTTAAAAAAATAACAAATGTAATTAAAGAAAATTTATTCACACACCACAAATGAACACAAATGTTTTGTTGTCCAAGTTTGGGAAATTCTACTAGTTCAACCCTAACATCTTGGAATTTTATAGGAGAGAGATTTCCTCCACCCATGCTTTAAAAATGGATTTGCATGTTTTAAACGTGTTAAAGATGCAAATCACCTATGGATCCAAAGCTTTTGAAGAGTATAAAAAACGCTCATTAAATTCTCAAATGAACGTGCGGTGGGATATTTACTTGAGTCAAACTAGCCATTATTTTGCCCATCTACAAAAAGTTGACCCAACGATCACGGATGATTGTAAAGTGATTTATCATGCGTAACGGGCTATATTACCCAAAGAAATGACTTATGGATTGGGATTCAAGACTCAGTTAAAAATCGCTGCCTCCCCCATTTTCCCGACGATTGCAAAACCCGATATATAAAAACTAAGAAGAGCTTACAGTCCCTAAAAATTATAGAAACTCTTTGGAATTATCTCGTTCTAAATTTGTGCACTGTGCATTTTCATTTTAGATGTACACTTTTTTCATAAATCAACACTTTGAGTTTTCGCTCTCCCTTCATCCTGTAAAGCAAAAAGGCAAATAGATGACAACAAAATGAAAGTTTTGGAGTTCATGTACGGAAAAAATTTAATACAATAACAAATGTAAGTAAATAAAATTTATTCACACACCACAAATGAACACAAAAGTTTTGTTGTCCAAGTTTGGGAAATTCCACTAGATCAACCCTAACAGCTTGGAATTTTATAGGAAAGAGATTTCCTCCACACTTGCTTTAAAAATGGATATGCATGTTTTAAACATGTTAAAGATGCAAATCACCTATGGATCCAAAGCTTTTGAAGAGAATAATAAACGCTCATTAAATTCTCAAGTGAACGTGCGGTGGGATATTTACCCAAGTCAAACAAGCCATTATTTTTCCCATCTACAAAAACATGACCCAACAATCATGGATGATTGTAAAGTGATTTATCAGGCGTAACGGGCTATATTTCCCTAAGAAATCACTTATGGATTGGGAGTCAAGACTCAGTTAAAAATCCCAGCCTCCCCCTTTTTCCCGATGATTGCAAAACCTGATATATAAAGACTAAGAAGAGCTTTCAATCCCTAAAAATTATAGAAACTCTTTGGAATTATCTCTCTCTACATTTGTGCATTGTGCATTTCCATTCTAGATGTACTCTTTTTTCTTAAAACAAAACTTTGAGTTTTCGCTCTCCCTTCATCCCGTAAACAAAAAAGGCAAATAGATCACAACAAAATGAAAATTTTGGAGTTCATGTACGGAAAAAATTTAAAACAATAACAAATGTAAGTAAAGAAAATTTATTCACACACCACAAATGAACACAAAAGTTTTGTTGTCCAAGTTTGGGAAATTCCACTAGTTCAACCCTAATAGCTTGGAATTTTATAGGAAAGAGATTTCCTCCACACATGCTTTAAAAATGGATATGCATGTTTTAAATTTGTTAAAGATGCAAATCACCTATGGATCCAAAGCTTTTGAAGAGAATAACAAATGCTCATTAATTTATCTAGTGAACGCGGTGGGATATTTACCCTAGTCAAACAAGCCATTATTTTGCCCATCTACAAAAAGCTGACCCAACGATCATGGATAATTGTAAAGTGATTTATCAAGCGTAACGGGCTACATTACCCTAAGAAATGCCTTACGGATTGGGAGTCAAGACTGAGTTAAAAATCCCTGCCTCCCCCTTTTTCTTGACGATCTCAAAATCTGATATATAAAAACTAAGAAGAGCTTACAATCCCTAAAAATTATAGAAACTCTTTTGAATTATCTCTCTCAACATTTGTGCATTGTGTATTTTCATTTTAGATGTACACTTTTTTCATAAATCAAAAGTTTGAGTTTTCGCTCTCCCTTCATCCTGTAAACCAAAAAGGCAAAAAGAACAAAACAAAATGAAAATTTTGGAGTTCATGTACGGAAAAATTTTTAAACAATAACAAATTGTAAAGGAAAATTTTTCACACACCACAAATGAACACAAAAGTTTTGTTGTCCAAGTTTGGGAAACTCCACTAGTTTAACCCTAACAGCTTGGAATTTGATAGGAAAGAGATTTCCTCCTCACATGCTTTAAAAATGGATTTTCATGTTTTAAACATGTTAAAGATGCAAATCACCTATGGATCCAATGCTTATGAAGAGAATAACGAACGCTCATTAAATTCTCAAGTGAACGTGCGGTGGGATATTTACCCATGTCAAACAAGCCATTATTATGCCCATCTACAAAAAGCTGACACAACGATCATGGATGATTGTAAAGTGATTTATCATGCGTAACGGGCTATATTACCCTAAGAAATGACTTATGGATTGGGAGTCAAGACTCAGTTAAAACTCCCTGTCTCCCCCTTTTTCCCGCGGATTGCAAAACCTAATATATAAAAACTAAGAAGAGCTTACAATTCCTAAAAATTACAGAACCTCTTTTGAATTATCTCGCTCAACATTTGTGCACTGTGCATTTTCATTTTAGATTTACACTTTTTTCATAAATCAAAACTTTGAGTTTTCGCTCTCCCTTCATCCCGTAAACCAAAAAGGCAAATAGATCACAACAAAATGACAATTATGGAGTTCATGTACAGAAAAAATTTAAAATAATAACAAATGTTAGTAAAGAAAATTTATTTACACACCACAACTGAACAAATGTTAGTAAAGAAGAGCTTACAATCCCTAAAAATTACAGAAACTCTTTGGAATTATCTCTTTCTACATTTGTGCATTGTGCATTTCCATTCTGGATGTACTCTTTTTTCTTAAAACAAAACTTTGAGTTTTCACTCTCCCTTCATCCCGTAAACCAAAAAGACAAATAAATCACAACAAAATAAAAATTTTGGAGTTCATGTACGGAAAAAATTTAAAACAATAACAAATGTAATTAAAGAAAATTTATTCACACACCACAAATGAACACAAAAGTTTTGTTGTCCATGTTTGTGAAATTCTACTAGTTCAACCCTAACAGCTTGGAATTTTATAGGAGAGAGATTTCCTCCACACATGCTTAAAAAAAGGATTTGCACGTTTGAAACATGTTAAAGATGCAAATCACCTATGAATCCAAAGCTTTTGAATAGAATAACAAACGCTCATTAAATTCTCAAGTGAACGTGCGGTGGGATATTTACCCGAGTCAAACAAGCCATTATTTTTCCCAACAACAATAAGCTGACCCAACAATCATGGATGGTTGTAAAGCGATTTATCACGCGTAACGGGCTATATTACCCTAAGAAATGACTTTTGGACTGGGAGTCAAGACTTTGTTAAAAATTCCTGCCTCCCCCTTTTTCACGATGATTGCAAAACCTAATATATAAAAACTAAGAAGAGCTTACAATCCCTAAAAATTACAGAAACTCCTTGGAATTATCTCGCTCAACATTTGTGCACTGTGCATTTTCATTTTAGATATACACTTTTTTCATAAATCAAAAGTCTGAGTTTTCGCTCTCCCTTCATCCCGTAAACCAAAAAGGCAAATAGATCACAACAAAATGAAAATTATGGAATTCATGTACGGAAAAAATTTAAAACAATAACAAATGTAAGTAAAGGAAATTTATTCACACACCACAAATGAACACAAAAGTTTTGTTGTCCAAGTGTGGGAAATTCCACTAGTTCAACCCTAGCAGCTTGGAATTTTATGGGAAAGAGATTTCATCCACACAAGCTTTGAAAATGGATTTGCTTGTTTGAAACATGTTAAAGATGAAAATCACCTATGGATCCAAAGCTTTTGAAGAGAATAACGAACGCTCATTAAATTCTCAAGTGAACGTGCGGTGGGATATTTACCCATGTCAAACAAGCCATTATTATGCCCATCTACAAAAAGCTGACACAACGATCATGGATGATTGTAAAGTGATTTATCATGCGTAACGGGCTATATTACCCTAAGAAATGACTTATGGATTGGGAGTCAAGACTCAGTTAAAACTCCCTGTCTCCCCCTTTTTCCCGCGGATTGCAAAACCTAATATATAAAAACTAAGAAGAGCTTACAATTCCTAAAAATTACAGAACCTCTTTTGAATTATCTCGCTCAACATTTGTGCACTGTGCATTTTCATTTTAGATTTACACTTTTTTCATAAATCAAAACTTTGAGTTTTCGCTCTCCCTTCATCCCGTAAACCAAAAAGGCAAATAGATCACAACAAAATGACAATTATGGAGTTCATGTACAGAAAAAATTTAAAATAATAACAAATGTTAGTAAAGAAAATTTATTTACACACCACAACTGAACAAAAAAGTTTAATTGTCCAAGTTTGTGAAATACCACTAGGTTAACCCTAACAGCTTGGAATTTTATAGGAAAGAGATTTCCTTCACACGCTTTAAAAATTGATTTGCATGTTTGAAACATGTTAAAGATGCAAATCACCTATGAATCAAAAGCTTTTGACGAGAATAACAAACGCTCATTAAATTCTCAAGTGAACGTGCAGTGGGATATTTACCCGAGTCAAACAAGCCATTATTTTGCCCATCTACAAAAACCTGACCCAACGATCATGGATGATTGTAAAGTGATTTATCATGCGTAATGGACTATATTTCCCTAAGAAATGACTTATGGATTGGAGTCAAGACTCAGTTAAAAATCCCTGCCTCCCCTTTTTCCCGACGATTGCAAAACCTGATATATGAAAACTAAGAAGAGCTTACAATCCCTAAAAATTACAGAAACTCTTTGGAATTATCTCTTTCTACATTTGTGCATTGTGCATTTCCATTCTGGATGTACTCTTTTTTCTTAAAACAAAACTTTGAGTTTTCACTCTCCCTTCATCCCGTAAACCAAAAAGACAAATAAATCACAACAAAATAAAAATTTTGGAGTTCATGTACGGAAAAAATTTAAAACAATAACAAATGTAATTAAAGAAAATTTATTCACACACCACAAATGAACACAAAAGTTTTGTTGTCCATGTTTGTGAAATTCTACTAGTTCAACCCTAACAGCTTGGAATTTTATAGGAGAGAGATTTCCTCCACACATGCTTAAAAAAAGGATTTGCACGTTTGAAACATGTTAAAGATGCAAATCACCTATGAATCCAAAGCTTTTGAATAGAATAACAAACGCTCATTAAATTCTCAAGTGAACGTGCGGTGGGATATTTACCCGAGTCAAACAAGCCATTATTTTGCCCATCTACAATAAGCTGACCGAACGATCTTGGATGGTCGTAAAGCGATTTATCACGTGTAATGGGCTATATTACCCTAAGAAATGACTTATGGACTGGGAGTCAAGACTCAGTTAAAAATCCTTGCCTCCCCCTTTTTCCCGATGATTGCAAAACCTGATATATAAAAACTAAGAAGAGCTTACAATCCCTAAAAATACAGAAACTCTTCTGAATTATCTCTCTCTACATTTGTGCATTGTGCATTTCCATTCTACATGTACTCTTTTTTCTTAAAACAAAACTTTGAGTTTTCGCTCTCCCTTCATCTCGTAAATGAAACATGCAAATAGATCACAACAAAATGAAAAATTTGGAGTTCAAGTACGGAAAAAATTTCAAACAATAAAAAATGTAAGTAAAGAAAATTTATTCACACACCACAAATGAACACAAAAGTTTTGTTGTCCAAGTTTGGGAGATTCCACTTGTTCAACCCTGACAACTTGGAATTTTATAGGAAAGAGATTTCCTCCACACATGCTTAAAAAATTGATTTGCATGTTTGAAACATGTTAAAGATGCAAATGACCTATGGATCCAAAGCTTTTGAAGAGAATAACAAACGCTCATTAAATTCTCAAGTGAACGTGCGGTGGGATATTTACCCGAGTCAAACAAGCCATTATTTTGCCCATCTACAATAAGCTGACCCAACGATCATGGATGATTGTAAAGTGATTTATCATGCGTAACAGGCTATATTACCCTAAGAAATGACTTATGGATTGGGAGTCAAGACTCAGTTAAAAATACCCGCCTCCCCCTTTTTCCCAACGATTGCAAAACCTGATATATAAAAACTAAGAAGAGCTTACAATCCCTAAAAATTAGTAAAACTCTTTGAAATTATCTCGCTCTACATTTGTGCTCTATGAATTTTCATTTTAGATGTACACTTCTTTCATAAATCAAAACTTTGAGTTTTCGTTCACCCTTCATCCCGTAAACCAAAAAGGCAAATAGATCACAACAAAATTAAAAATTTTGAGTTCATGTAAGGAAAAAATTTAAAACAATAACAAATGTAAGTAAAGAAAATTTATTCACACACCACAAATAAACACAAAAGTTTTGTTGTCCAAGTTTGGGAAATTCCACTAGTTCAACCCTAATAGCTTGGAATTTTATAGGAAAGTGATTTCCTCCACACATGCTTTAAAAATGGATTTTCATGATTGAAACATGTTAAAGATGCAAATCACCTATGGATCCAAAGCTTTTGAAGAGAATAACAAACGGTCTTTAAATTCTCAAGTGAACGTGCGGTGGGATATTTACCCGAGTCAAACAAGCCATTATTTTGCCCATGTACAAAAACCTGACCCAACGATCATGGATGGTTGTAAAGTGATTTATCATGTGTAATGGGCTATATTACCCTAAGAAATGACTTATGGATTGGGAGTCAAGACTCAGTTAAAAATCCTTGCCTCCCCCTTTGTCCCGACGATTGCAAAACCTGATATATAAAAACTAAGAAGAGCTTACAATCCCTAAAAATTATAGAAACTCTTTGGAATTATCTCTCTCTACATTTGTGCATTGTGCATTTCCATTCTAGATGTACTCTTTTTTCTTAAAACAAAAGTTTGAGTTTTCGCTCTGGCTTCATCCCGTAAACCAAAAAGGCAAATAGATCACAACAAAATGAAAATTTTTGAGTACATGTATGGAAAATATTTAAAACAATAACAAATGTAAGTAAAGAAAATTTATTCACACACCACAAATGAACACAAAAGTTTTCTAGTCCAAGTTTGGGAAATTCCACTAGTTCAACCCTAACAACTTGGAATTTTATAGGAAAGAGATTTCCTCCACACATGCTTTAAAAATGGATATGCATGTTTTGAATATGTTAAAGATGCAAATAACCTATGGATCCAAAGCTTGTGAAGAGAATAACAAACGCTCATTAATTTCTCTAGTGAACGTGCAATGGGATATTTACCCTAGTCAAACAAGCCATTATTTTGCCCATCTAAAAAAAGCTGACCCAACGATCATGGATAATTGTAAAGCGATTTATCAAGCGTAACGGGCTACATTACCCTAAGAAAAGCCTTATGGATTGGGAGTCAAGACTGAGTTAAAAATCCCGGCTTCCCCCTTTTTCTCGACGATCTCAAAACCTGATATATAAAAACTAAGAAGTGCTTACAATCCCTCAAAATTATTGAAACTCTTTTGAATTATCTCTCTCAACATTTGTGCATTGTGTATTTTCATTTTAGATGTACACTCTTTTCATAAATCAAAAGTTTGAGTTTTCGCTCTCCCTTCTTCCTGTAAACCAAAAAGGCAAAAAGAACAAAACAAAATGAAAATTTTGGAGTTCATGTACGGAAAATTTTTTAAACAATAACAAATTGTAAAGGCAAATTTTTCACACACCACAAATGAACACAAAAGTTTTGTTGTCCAAGTTTGGGAAACTCCACTAGTTTAACCCTAACAGCTTGGAATTTTATAGGAAAGAGATTTCCTCCTCACATGCTTTAAAAATGGATTTTCATGTTTTAAACATGTTAAAGATTCAAATCACCTACGGATCCAAAGCTTATGAAGAGAATAACGAACGCTCATTAAATTCTCAAGTGAACGTGCGGTGGGATATTTACCCAAGTCAAACAAGCCATTATTTTGCCCATCTACAAAAAGCTGACACAACGATCATGGATGATTGTAAAGTGATTTATCATGCGTAATGGGCTATATTACCCTAAGAAATGACTTATGGATTGGGAGTCAAGGCTCAGTTAAAACTCCATGCCTCCCACATTTTCCCGCCGATTGCAAAACGTGATATATAAAAACTAAGAAGGGCTTATAATCCCTAAAAATTACAGAACCTCTTTTGAATTATCTCGCTCAACATTTGTGCACTGTGCATTTTCATTTTAGATGTACACTTTTTTCATAAATCAAAAGTTTGAGTTTTCGCTCTCTCTTCATCCCGTAAACCAAAAAGGCAAATAGATCACAACAAAATGAAAATTATGGAGTTCTTGTACAGAAAAAATTTAAACCAATAACAAATGTTAGTAAAGAAAATTTATTCACACACCACAAATGAACAAAAAAGTTTTGTTGTCCATGTTTGTGAAATTCCACTAGGTCAACCCTAACAGCTTGGAATTTTATAGGAAAGAGATTTCCTCCACACATGCTTTAAAAATTGATTTGCATGATTGAAAGATGTTAAAGATGCAAATCACCTATGGATCCAAAGCTTTTGAAGAGAATAACAAACGCTCATTAAATTCTCAAGTGAACGTACAGTGGGATATTTACCCGAGTCAAACAAGCCATTATTTTGCCCATCTACAAAAACCTGACCCAACGATCATGGATGATTGTAAAGTGATTTACCATGCGTAATGGGCTATATTTCCCTAAGAAATGACTTATGGATTGGGAGTCAAGACTCAGTTAAAAATTCCTGCCTCCCCCTTTTTCCCGACGATTGCAAAACCTGATATATAAAAAATAAAAAGAGCTTACAATCCCTAAAAATACAGAAACTCTTTGGAATTAGCTCTCTCTACATTTGTGCATTGTGCATTTCCATTCTACATGTACTCTTTTTTCTTAAAACTAAACATTGAGTTTTCGCTCTCCCTTCATCCTGTAAACGAAACAGGCAAATAGATCACAACAAAATGGAAAATTTGGAGTTGAAGTACGGAAAAAATTTAAAACAATAAAAAATGTAAGTAAAGAAAATTTATTCACACACCACAAATGAACCCAAAAGTTTTGTTGTCCAAGTTTGGGAGATTCCACTAATTCAACCCTGACAGCTTGGAATTTTATAGGAAAGAGATTTCCTCCACACATGCTTAAAAAATGGATTTGCATGTTTGAAACATTTTAAAGATGCAAATGACCTATGGATCCAAAGCTTTTGAATAGAAGAACAAACGCTCATTAAATTCTCAAGTGAACGTGCGGTGGGATATTTACCCGAGTCAAACAAGCCATTATTTTGCCCATCTACAATAAGCTGACCCAACGATCATGGATGATTGTAAAGTGATTTATCATACGTAGAGGGCTATATTACCCTAAGAAATGACTTATGGATTGGGAGTCAAGACTCAGTTAAAAATCCCCGCCTCCCCCTTTTTCCCAACGATTGCAAAACCTGATATATAAAAACTAAGAAGAGCTTACAATCCCAAAAAATTAGTAAAACTCTTTGGAATTATCTCGCTCTACATTTGTGCTTTTTCATTTTAGATGTACACTTCTTTCATAAATCAAAACTTTGAGTTTTCGTTCACCCTTCATCCCGTAAACCAAAAAGGCAAATAGATCACAACAAAATTAAAATTTTTGAGTTCATGTAAGGAAAAAATTTAAAACAATAACAAATGTAAGTAAAGAAAATTTTTTCACACCCCACAAATAAACACAAAAGTTTTGTTGTCCAAGTTTGGGAAATTCCACAAGTTCAACCCTAATAGTTTGGAATTTTATAGGAAAGAGATTTCCTCCACACATGCTTTAAAAATGGATTTTCATGATTGAAGCATGTTAAAGATGCAAATCACCTATGGATCCAAAGCTTTTGAAGAGAATAACAAACGGTCATTAAATTCTCAAGTGAACGTGCAGTGGGATATTTACCCGAGTCAAACAAGCCATTATTTTGCCCATCTACAAAAACCTGACCCAACGATCATGGATGGTTGTAAAGTGATTTATCACGCGTAACGGGCTATATTACCCTAAGAAATGACTTATGGATTGGGAGTCAAGACTCAGTTAAAAATACTTGCCTCCCCCTTTGTCCCGAGGATTGCAAAACCTGATATATAAAAACTAAGAAGAGCTTACAATCCCTAAAAATTATAGAAACTCTTTGGAATTATCTTTCTCTACATTTGTGCATTGTGCATTTCCATTCTAGATGTACTCTTTTTTCTTAAAACAAAACTTTGAGTTTTCGCTCTCCCTTCATCCCGTTAACAAAAAAGGCAAATAGATCACAACTAAATGAAAATTTATGAGTTCAAGTACGGAAAAAATTTAAAACAATAACAAATGTAAGTAAAGAAAATTTATTCACACACCACAAAAGAACATAAAAGTTTTGTTGTCCAAGTTTGGAAAATTCCACTTGCTCAACCCTAACAACATGGAATTTTATAGGAAAGTGATTTCCTCCACACAAGTTTTAAAAATGGATTTGCATGTTTGAAACATGTTAAAGATGCAAATCTCCTATGGATCCAAAGCTTTTGAAGAGAATAACAAACGCTCATTAAATTCTCAAGTGAATGTGCAGTGGGATATTTACCCGAGTCACACAAGACATTATTTTGCCCATCTACAAAAACCTGACCCAACGATCATGGATGATTGTAAAGTGATTTATCATGCGTAATGGGCTATATTTCCATAAGAAATGACTTATGGATTGGGAGTCAAGACTCAGTTAAAAATCCCTGCCTCCCCCTTTTTCCCGATGATTGCAAAACCTGATATATAAAAACTAAGAAGAGCTAACAAACCCTAAAAATTACAGAAATCTTTGGAATTATCTCTTTCTACATTTGTGCATTGTGCATTTCCATTCTACATGTACACTTTTTTCTTAAAACAAAACTTTGAGTTTTCGCTCTCCCTTCATCCCGTAAATCAAAAAGACAAATAGATCACAACAAAATAAAAATTTTGGAGTTCATGTACGGAAAAAATTTAAAACAATAACAAATGTAATTAAAGAAAATTTATTCACACACCACAAATGAACACAAAATTTTTGTTGTCCAACTTTGGGAGATTCCACTAGTTCAATCCTGACAGCTTGGAATTTTATAGGAAAGAGATTTCCTCCACACATGCTTAAAAAATGGATTTGCATGTTCGAAACATGTTAAAGATGAAAATCACCTATGGATCCAAAGCTTTTGAAGAGAATAACAAACGCTCATTCAATTGTCAAGTGAACGTGCGGTGGGATATTTACCCGAGTCAAACAAGCCATTATTTTGCCCATCTACAATAAGCTGACCCAAAGATCATGGATGATTGTAAAGTGATTTATCATGCGTAACGGGCTATATTACCCTAAGAAATGACTTGTGGACTGGGAGTCAAGACTCTGTCAAAAATCCTTGCCTCCCCCTTTTTCCCGACGATTGCAAAACCTGATATATAAAAACAAAGAAGAGTTTACAATCCCTAAAGATTAGTAAAACTCTTTGGAATTATCTCGCTCTCCATTTGTGCTCTGTTCATTTTCATTTTAGATGGACACTTTTTTCATAAATCAAAACTTTGAGTTTTCGCTCTCCCTTCATCCGTAAACCAAAAAGGCAAATAGATCATAACAAAATAAAAATTTTAGAGTTCATGTACGGAAAAAATTTAAAACAATAAAAAATATAAGTAAAGAAAATTTATTCACACAACACAAATAAACACAAAAGTTTTGTTGTCCAAGTTTGGAAAATTCCACTAGTTCAACCCTAACAGCTTGGAATTTTATTGGAAAGAGATTTCCTCCACACATGCTTTAAAAATGGATTTGCATGTTTGAATCATGTAAAAGATGCAAATCACCTATGGATCCAAAGCTTTTCAAGAGAATAACAAACGGTCATTAAATTCTCAAGTGAACGTGGGGTGGGATATTTACCCGAATCAAACAAGCCTTTATTTTGCCCATCTACAAAAAGCTGACCCAACGATCATGGATGGTTGTAAAGTGATTTATCACGCGTAACGGGCTATATTACCCAAAGAAATGACTTATGGATTGGGAGTCAAGACTCAGTTAAAAATCCTTGCCTCCTTCTTTGTCCCGATGATTGCAAAACCTGATTTATAAAAACTAAGAAGAGCTTACAATCCCTAAAAATTACAGAAACTGTTTGGAATTATCTCTCTCTACATTTGTGCATTGTGCATTTCCATTCTAGAGGTACACTTTTTTCTTAAAACAAAACTTTGAGTTTTCGCTCTCCCTTCATCCCGTAAACCAAAAAGGCAAATAGATCACAACAAAATGAAAATTTTGGAGTTCATGTACGGAAAAAATTTAAAACAATAACAAATGTAAGTAATGAAAATTTATTCACACACCACAAATGAACACAAAAGTTTTGTTGTCCACCTTTGGGAAATTCCACTAGTTCAACCCTAACTGCTTGGAATTTTATAGGAAAGAGGTTTCCTCCACACATGCTTAAAAAATGGATTTGCATGGTTGAAACATGCTAAATATGCAAGTAACCTATGGATCCAAAGCTTTTGAAGAGAATAACAAACGCTCATTAAATTCTCAAATGAACGTGCGGTGGGATATTTACCCAAGTAAGATAAGCCATTATTTTTCCCATCTACAAAAACCTGACCCAACAATCATGGATGATTGTAAAGTGATTTATCAAGCATAACGGGCTATATTATCCTAAGAAATGACGTATGGATTAGGAGTCAAGACTCAGTTAAAAATCTTTGCCTCCCTCTTTTTCTCGACGATTGCAAAACCTGATGTATAAAATCTAAGAAGAGCTTACAATCCCTAAAAATTACAGAAACTCTTTGGAATTATCTCGTTCTACATTTGTGCTCTGTGCATTTTCATTTTAGATGTACACTTTTTTCATAAATCAAAACTTTGAGTTTTCACTCTCCCTTCATCCCGTAAACCAAAAAGGCAAATAGATCAGAACAAAATTAAAATTTCTGAGTTCAAGTACGGAAAAAATTTAAAACAATAATAAATGTAAGTAAAGAAAATTTATTCACACACCACAAATAAACACAAAAGTTTTGTTGTCCAAGTTTAGGAAATTCCACTAGTTCAACCCTAACAGCTTCGAATTTTATAGGAAAGATATTTCCTCCACACATGCTTTAAAAATGGATTTGCATGTTTGAAACATCTTAAAGATACAAATCACCTATGGATCCAAAGCTTTTGAAGAGAATAACTAACATTCATTAAATTCTCAAGTGAACGTGCGGTGGGATATTTACCCGAGTAAAACAAGCCATTATTTTGCCCATCTACAAAAACCTGACCCAACGATCATGGATGGTTGTAAAGTGATTTATCACGCGTAACCGGCTATATTACCCTAAGAAATGACTTATGGATTGGGAGTCAAGACTCAGTTGAAAATCCTTGCCTCCCCCTTTGTCCCGACGATTGCAAAACCTGATATATAAAAACTAAGAAGAGCTTACAATACCAAAAAATTACAGAAACTCTTTGGAATTATCCCTCTCTACATTTGTTCTCTGTGCATTTTCATTTTATATGTACACTTTTTTCATAAATAAAAACTTTGAGTTTTCACTCTCCCTTCATCCCGTAAACCAAAAAGGCAAATAGATCACAACAAAATGAAAATTTTGGAGTTCATGTACGGAAAAAATTTAAAACAATAACAAATGTAAGTAAAGAAAATTTATTCACACAACACAAATGAACACAAAAAATTTGTTGTCCAAGTTTGGGAAATTCCACTAGTTCAACCCTAATAGCTTGGAATTTTATAGGCAAGAGATTTCCTCCACACATGCTTTAAAAATAGATTTGCATCTTTGAAATATGTTAAAGATGCAAATCACCTATGGAATTATCTCTCTCTACATTTGTGCATTGTGCATTTCAATTCTAGATGTACTCTTTTTTCTTAAAACAAAACTTTTAGTTTTTGCTCTCCCTTCATCCCGTAAACCAAAAAGGCAAATAGATCACAACAAAATGAAAATTTTGGAGTTCAAGTACGGAAAAAATTTAAAACAATAACAAATGTAAGTAAAAAAATTTTATTCACACACCACAAATGAACACAAAAGTTTTGTTGTCCAAGTTTGGGAAATTCCACAAGTTCAACCCTAACAGCTTGGAATTTTATTGGAAAGAGATTTCCTCCAAACATGCTTTAAAAATGGATATGAATGTTTTAAACATGTTAAAAATGCAAATCACCTATGGATGCAAAGCTTTTGAAGAGAATAACAAACGCTCATTAAATTCACAAGTGAATGTACGGTGGGATATTTACCCGAGTCAAACAACCCATTATTTTGCCCATCTACAAAACCTGACCCAACGATCATGGATGATTGTAAAGTGATTTATCTTGCGTAACGGGCTATATTTCCCTATGAAATGACTTATGGATTTGGAGTCAAGACTCAGTTAAAAGTCCCTGTCTCCCCCTTGTACACGACGTTTGCAAAACTGATATATAAAAACAATGAAGAGCTTACAATCCCTAAAAATTACAGAAACTCTTTGGAATTATCTCTCTTCATTTGTGCATTGTTCATTTCCATTCTAGATGTACTCATTTTTCTTAAAACAAAACTTTGAGTTTTCAGTCTCCCTTCATCCCGTAAACCAAAAAGGCAAATAGATCAGAACAAAATGAAAATTTTGGAGTTCAAGTACGGAAAAAATTTAAAACAATAACAAATGTAATTAAAGAAAATTTATTGACAAACCACAAATGAACACAAAATTTTTGTTGTCCAAGTTTGGGAAATGCCACTAGTTCAACCCAAACAGCTTGGAATTTTATAGGAAAGAGATTTCCTCCACGCATGCTTAAAAAATGGATTTGCATGTTTGAAATATGTTAAAGATGCAAATCACCAATGGATCCAAAGCTTTTGAAGAGAATAACAAACATTCATTAAATTCTCAAGTGAACGTGCTGTGGGATATTTACCCGAGTCAAACAAGCCATTATTTTGCCCATCTACAATAAGCTGAGCCAACGATCTTGGATGATTGTAAAGTGATTTATCTAGCGTAACGGGCTATATTACCCTAAGAAATGACATATGGATTGGGTGTCAAGACTCAGTTATTAATCCTTGCCTCCCCCTTTTTCCGACGATTGCAAAACCTGATAGATAAAAACTAAGAAGAGCTGACAATCCCTAAAAATTACAGAAACTCTTTGGAATAATCTCTCTCCACATTTGTGCATTGTGCATTACGTTTTTTGATGTACTTTTTTTTCTTATAACAAAACTTTGAGTTTTCGCTCTCCCTTCATCCCGTAAACCAAAAAGGAAAATAGATCACAACAAAATGAAAATTTTGAAGTTCAAGTACGGAAAAAATTTAAAACAATAACAAATGTAAGTAAAGGAAATTTAATCACACACCACAAATGAACACAAAAGTTTTGTTGTCCAATTTTGGGAAATTCCACTAGTTCAACCCTAACAGCTTGGAATTTTATAGGAAAGGGATTTCCTCCACACATGCTTAAAAAATGGATTTGCATGTTTGAAACATGTTAAAGATGCAAATCACCTATGGATCGAAAGTTTTGAAGCGAATAACAAACGCACATTAAATTCTCAAATGAACGTGCGGTGGGATATTTACCCGAGTCAAACAAGCCATTATTTTGCCCGTCCACAAAAATCTTACCCAACGATATTGGATGATTGTAAAGTGATTTATCAAGCGTAACGGGCTATATTACTCTAAGAAATGACTTATGGATTAGGAGTCAAGACTCAGATAAAAATCCTGCCTCCCCCTTTTTCCCGATGATTGTAAAACCTGATATATAAAACTAAGAAGAGCCTACAATCCCTAAAAATTACAGAAACTCTTAGGAATTATCTTGCTCTATATTTGAAGTCTGTGCATTTCCATTCTACATGTACTCTTTTTTCGTAAAACAAAACTTTGAGTTTTCGCTCTCCCTTCATCCCGTAAACCGAAAAGGCAAATACATCACAACAAAATGAAAAGTAAACAATAACAAATGTAAGTAAACAAAATTTATTCACACACCACAAATGAACACAAAAGTTTTTTTGTCCAAGTTTGGGAAATTCCTCTATTTCAACCCTAACAGCTTGGAATTTTATAAGAAAGAGATTTCCTCCACACATGCTTTAATAATGGATTTGCATGTTTTAAACATGTTAAAGATGCAAATCACCTATGGATCCATATCTTTTGAAGTGAATAACAGACGCTCATTAAATTCTCAACTGAACATGCGGTGGTATTTACCCGAGTCAAACAAGCCATTATTTTACCCATGTACAAAAAGCTGACCCAACGATCATGGATGATTCTAAATTGATTTATCATGCATAATGGTCTATATTACCCTCAGAAATGACTTATGGATTGGGAGTCAAGACTCAGTTAAAAATCCCTGCCTCCCCCTTTTTCCCGACGATTGCAAAACTTGATATAAAAACTAAGAGGAGCTTACAATCCCTAAAAATTACAGAAACTCTTTGGAATTATTTAGCTCTACATTTTTGCACTGTGCATTTTCATTCTACATGTACCCTTTTTTGTAAAAACAAAACTTTTAGTTTTCGCTCTCCCTTCATCCCGTAAACCAAAAAGGCAAATAGATCACAACAAAATGAAAATTTTGGAGTTCAACTACAGAAAAAATTTAAAACAATAACAAATGTAAGTAAAGAAAATTTATTCACACACCAAAAAAGAACACAAAAGTTTCGTTGTCCAAGTTTGGGAAATTCCACTAGTTCAACCCCAAGAGCTTGGAATTTTATAAGAAAGAGATTTCTTCCACACATGCTTTAAAAATGGATATGCATGTTTTAAACATGTTAAAGATGCAAATCACCTATGGATCCAAAGCTTTTGAAGAGAATAACAAACGCTCATTAAATTCTCAAGTGGTGCGGTGGGATATTTTCCCGAGTCAAACAAGCCATTTTTTGTCCCATTTACAAAAAGCTGACCCAACGATCATGGATGATTGTAAAGTGATTTATCATGCATAACGGGCTATATTACCCTAAGAAATGACTGATGGATTAGGAGTCAAGACTCAGTTAAAAATTCGTGCCTCCCCCTTTTTCCCGACGATTACAAAACCTGATATATAAAATTTAAGAAGAGCTTACAATCCCTAAAAATTACGGAAACTCTTTTGGAATTATCTCTCTCTACATTTGTGCATTGTGCTTTTCCATTCTACATATACACCTTTTTCATAAATCAAAACTTTGAGTTTTCGCTATCCCTTTATCCCGTAAACCAAAAAGGCAAATAGATCACAACAAAATGAAAATTTTAGAGTTGATGTACGGAAATAAATTTAAAAAAATCACAAATGTAAGTAAAGAAAATTTATTCACACACCACAAATGAACACAAAAGTTTTGTTGTCCAAGTTTGGGAAATTCCACTAGTTCAACCCCAAGAGCTTGGAATTTTATAGGAAAAAGATTTCCTCCACACATGCTTTAAAAATGGATATGCATGTTTTAAACATGTTAAAGATACAAATCACCTATGGATCCAAAGCTTTTGAAGAGAATAACAAACGCTCATTAAATTCTCAAGTGAACGTGCGGTGGGATATTTTCCGAGTCAAACAACACATTATCTTGCCCATCTACAAAAAGCTGACCCAAGGATCATGGATGATTGTAAAGTGATTTATCATGCATAACGGGCTATATTACCCTAAGAAATGACTTATGGATTGGCAGTCAAGACTCAGTTAAAAATCCCTACCTCCCCCTTTTTCCCGACGATTGCAAAACCTGATATATAAAAACTAAGAAGAGCTTACAATCCCTAAAAATTACAGAAACTCTTTGGAATTATCTCTCTCTACATTTGTGCATTGTGCATTTTCATTTTAGCCATACACATTTTTCATAAATCAAAACTTTGAGTTCTCGCTCTCCCTTTATCCCGTAAACCAAAAAGACAAATAGATCACAACAAAATGAAAATTTCAGAGTTCATGTATGGAAAAAAATTTAAAACAATAACAAATGTAAGTAAAGACAATTTATTCACACACCACAAATGAACAGAAAAGTTTTGTTGTCCAAGTTTGGGAAATTCCACTAGTTCAACCCTAACAGCTTGGAATTTTATAAGAAAGAGATTTCCTCCACACACGCTTAAAAAATGGATTTGCATGTTTTAAACATGTTAAAGATGCAAATCACCTATGGATCCAAAGCTTTTCAAGAGAATAACAAACGCTCATTAAATTCTCAAGTGAACGTGCAGTGGGATATTTACCCGAGTCAAACAAGCCATTATCTTGCCGATCTACAAAATGCTGACCCAACGATCATGGATGATTGTAAAGTGATTTATCATGCGTAACGGGCTATATTACCCTAAGAAATGACTTATGGATTGGGAGTCAAGACTCAGTTAAAAATCCCTGCCTCCCCTTTTTTCCCGACGATTGCAAAACCTGATATAAAAAAACAAAGAGGAGCTTACAATCCCTCAAAATCCCTCAAAATTACAGAAACTCTTTGGAATTATTTTACTCTACATTTTTGCACTGTGCATTTTCATTTTAGATGTACACTTTTTTCATAAATCAAAACTTTGATTTTTCGCTCACCCATCATCCCGTAAACCAAAAAGGCAAATAAATCACAACAAAATGAAAATTTTAGAGTTCATGTACGGAAAAAAATTTAAAACAATAACAAATGTAATTAAATAAAATTTATTCACACACCACAAATGAACACAAAATTTTTGTTGTCTAAGTTTGGGAAATTTCACTAGTTCAGCCCCAACAACTTGGAATTTTATAGGAAAGAGATTTCCTCCACACATGCTTTAAAAATGGATATGCATGTTTTAAACATGTTAAAGATGCAAATCACCTATGGCTCCAAAGCTTTTGAAGAGAATAAAAAACGCTCATTAAATTCTCAAGTGAACGTGCGGTGGGATATTTACTCGAGTGGAACAATCCATTATCTTGTCCATTTACAAAAAGCTGACTGAACGATCATGGATGATTGTAAAGTGATTTATCATGTGTAAGGGGCTATATTACCCTAAGAAATGACTTATGGATTGGGAGTCAAGACTCAGTTAAAAATCCCTGATACGACCTTTATCCCGACGATTGCAAAACCTCATTTATAAAAACTAAGAAGAGCTTACAATCCCTAATAATTACAGAAACACTTTGGAATTATATAACTCTACATTTGTGCACTGTGCATTTTCATTTTAGATGTACACTTTTTTCATAAATCAAAACTTTGATTTTTCGCTCTCCCTTCATCCCGTAAACCAAAAAGGCAAATAGATGAGAACAAAATGAAAATTTTAGGGTTCATGTACGGAAAAAAATTGAAAACAATAACAAATGTAAGTAAAGAAAATTTATTCACACACCACAAATGATAACAAGAGTTTTTTTATCCATGTTTGGGAAATTCCACTAGTTCAACCCAAACAGCTTGGAATTTTATAAGAAAGATATTTCCTCCACACATGCTTAAAAAATGGATTTGCATGTTTTAAACATGTTAAAGATGCAAATCACCTACGGATCCAAAGCTTCTGAAGAGAATAACAAACGCTCATTAAATTCTCAAGCGAACATGCAGTGGGATATTTACCTGAGTCTTACAACCTATTATTTTCCCTTCTACAAAAAGCTGACTCGACGATCATGGACGATTTTAAAGTGATTTATCATGTGTAACGGGCTATATTACCCTAAGAAATGACTTATCGATTGGGAGTCAAGACTCAGGTAAAAATCCATGCCTCCCCCTTTTTCCCGACGATTGTAAAACCTGATATATAAAAACTAAGAAGAGCTTACAATCCCTAAAAATTACAGAAACTCTTTGGAATTATCTCGCCTTACATTTGTGCACTGTTCATTTTCAATTTAGATGTAAACTTATTTCACAAATCAAAACTTTGAGTTTTCGGTCCCCCTTCATCCCGTCAACCAAAAAGGCAAATTGATCACAACAAAATGAAAATTTTAGAGTTCATGTACGGAAAAAAATTTAAAACAATAACAAATGTAAGTAAAGAAAATTTATTCACACACCACAAATGAACACAAAAGTTTTGTTGTCCAAGTTTGGGAAATTCCACTAGTTCAACCCCTATAGCTTGGAAATTTATAGGAAAGATAGTACCTCCACACATGCTCTAAAAATGGATTTGCATGTTTGAAACATGTAAAAGATGCAAATCACCTATGGATCCAAAGCTTTTCAAGAGAATAACAAATGGTCATTAAATTCTCAAGTGAACGTGCGTTGGGATATTTACCCGAGTCAAACAAGCCATTATTTTGCCCATCTACAAAAACCTGACCCAACGATCATGGATGGGTGTAAAGTGATTTATCATGCGTAAGGGGCTATATTACCCTAAGAAATGCCTTCTGGATTTGGAGTCAAGACTCAGTTAAAAATCAGTGCCACAACCTTTATCCCGACGATTGAAAACCTAATATATAAAAACTAAGAAGAGCTTACAATCCCTAATAATTACAGAAACACTTTGGAATTATCTCACTCTACATTTGTGCACTGTGCATTTTCATTTTAGATGTACACTTTTTTCATAAATCAAAACTTTGATTTTTCGCTCTCCCTTCATCCCGTAACCAAAAAGGCAAATTGATCAGAACAAAATGAAAATTTTAGAGTTCATGTACGGAAAAAAATTGAAAACAATAACAAATGTAAGTAAAGAAAATTTATTCACACACCACAAATGATAACAAAAGTTTTGTTGTCCAAGTTTGGGAAATTCCACTAGTTCAACCCAAACAGCTTGGAATTTTATAAGAAAGAGATTTCCTCCACACATGCTTAAAAAATGGATTTGCATGTTTTAAACATGTTAAAGATGCAAATCACCTATGAATCCAAAGCTTCTGAAGAGAATAACAAACGCTCATTAAATTCTCAAGCGAACGTGTGTGGGATATTTACCTGAGTCTTACAACCCATTATTTTCCCTTCTACAAAAAGCTGACCCAATGATCATGGATGATTGTAAAGTGATTTACCATGCGTAACGGGCTATATTATCCTAAGAAATGACTTATGGATTGGGAGTCAAGACTCAGTTAAAAATCCATGCCTTGCCCTTTTTCCCGACGATTGTAAAACCTGATATACAAAAACTAAGAAGAGCTTACAATCCCTAAAAATTACAGAAACTCTTTGGAATTATCTCGCTCTACATTTGTGCACTGTGCATTTTCATTTTAGATGTAAACTTTTTTCATAAATCAAAACATTGAGTTTTCGGTCTCCCTTCATCCCGTCAACCAAAAAGGCAAATTGATCACAACAAAATGAAAATTTTAGAGTTCATGTACGGAAAAAAATTTAAAACAATAACAAATGTAAGTAAAGAAAATTTATTCACACACCACAAATGAACACAAAAGTTTTGTTGTCCAAGTTTTGGAAATTCCACTAGTTCGACCCCAACAGCTTGGAATTTTATAAGAAGGAGATTTCCACCACACTTGCTTAAAAAATGGATTTGCATGTTTTAAACTTGTTAAAGATGGAAATCACCTATGGATCCAAAGCTTATGAAGAGAATAATAAACGCTCATAAAATTCTCAAGTGAACGTGTGGTGGGATATTTACCCGAGTCAAACAAGGCAATATTTTGCCCATCTACAAAAAGCTGACCCAACGATCATGGATGATTGTAAAGTGATTTATCATGCGTAACAGGCTATATTACCCTAAGAAATGACTTATGGATTGGGAGTCAAGACTCAGTTGAAAATCCCTGCCTCCCCCTTTTTCCCGACGATTGCAAAACCTGATATATAAAAACTAAGTAGAGCTTACAATCCCTAAAAAATACAGAAACTCTTTTGGAATTATCTCCCTCTACATTTGTGCATTGTGCATTTCCATTCTTCATATACTCTTCTTTCTTAAAACAAAACTTTGAGTTTTCGCTCTCCCTTCATCCCGTAAACCAAAAACGCAAATAGATCACAACAAAATGAAAATTTTGGAGTTCAAGTATGGAAACAATTTAAAACAATAAAAAATGTAAGTAAAGAAAATTTATTCACGCACCACAAATGAACACAAAAGTTTTGTTGTCCAAGTTTGGGAAATTCCACTTGTTCAACCCCAACACCAGCTTGGAATTTTATAGGAAAGTGATTTCCTACACACATGCCTTAAAAATGGATGTGCATGTTTTAAACATGTTAAAGATGCAAATCACCTATGGATCCAAAGCTTTTGAAGAGAATAACAAACGTTCATTAAATTCTCAAGTGAACGTGTGGTGGGATATTTACCCGAGTCAAACAAGCCATTATTTTGCCCATCTACAAAAAGCTGACCCAACGATCATGGATGATTGTAAAGTGATTTATCAAGGGTAACGGGCTATATTACCCTAAGAAATGACTTATGGATTGGGAGTCAAGACTCAGTTAAAAATCCCGGCCTCCTCCTTTTTCCCGACGATTGCAAAACCTGATATATAAAAACTAAGAAGAGTTTACAATCCCTAAAAATTATAGAAACTCTTTGGAATTATCTCTCTGTACATTTGCGCATAGTGCATTTCCATTCTACATGTACTCTTTTTTCTTAAAACAGAACTTTTAGTTTTCGCTCTCCCTTCATCCCGTAAACCAAAACGGCAAATAGATCACAACAAAATGAAAATTTTGGAGTTCAACTACAGAAAAAATTTAAAACAATAACAAATGTAAGTAAAGAAAATTTATTTACACACCACAAATGAACACAAAAGTTTCGTTGTCCAAGTTTGGGAAATTCCACTAGTTCAACCCTAACAGCTTGGAATTTTATAAGAAAGAGATTTCCTCCACACATGCTTTAAAAATGATATGCGGTGGAATATTTACCCGAGTCAAACAAGCCATTATTTTGCCCATCTACAAAAAGCTGACCCAACGATCATGGATGATTGTAAAGTGATTTATCATGCGTAATGGGCTATATTACCCTAAGAAATGACTAATGGATTGGGAGTAAAGACTCAGTTAAAAATCCCTGCCTCCCCCTTTTTCCCGACGATAGCAAAACCTGATTGATAAAAACTAAGAAGCGCTTACAATCCCTAAAAATTACAAAAACTTTTTGGAATTATCTCGCTCTACATTTGAGCACTGTGCATTTTCATTTTAGATATACACTTTTTTCATAAATCAAAACTTTGAGTTTTCGCTCTCCCTTCATCCCGTAAACCAAAAAGGCAAATAGATCACAACAAAATGAAAATTTTAGTGTTCATGTACGGAAAAAAATTTAGAAGAATAAAAAATGTAAGTAATGAAAATTTATTCACACACCACAAATGAACCGAAAAGTTTTGTTGTCCAAGTTTGGGAAATTCCACTAGTTCAACCCTAACAGCTTGGAATTTTATAAGAAAGAGATTTCCTCCACACATGCTTATAAAATGGATTTGCATGTTTTAAACATGTTAAAGATGCAAATCACCTATGGATCCAAAGTTTTTGAAGAGAATAACAAACGCTCATTAAATTCTCAACTGAACGTGCAGTGGGATATTTACCCGAGTCAAACAAGCCATTATCTTGCCGATCTACAAAAAGCAGACCCAACGATCATGGATGATTGTAAAGTGATTTATCATGCGTAACGGGCTATATTACCCTAAGGAGTGACTTATGGATTGGGAGTCAAGACTCAGTTAAAAATCCCTGCCTCCCCCTTTTTCCTGATGATTGCAAAACCTGATATATAAAAACTAAGAGGAGCTTACAATCCCTAAAAAATACAGAAACTCTTTTGAATTATTTTGCTCTTCATTTGTGCACTGTACATTTTCATTTTAGATGTACACTTTTTTCATAAATCCAAACTTTGAGTTTTCGCTCTCCCTTCATCCCGTAAACCAAAAAGGCAAATAAATCACAACAAAATGAAAATTTTAGAGTTCATGTACCAAAAAAATTTAAAACAATAACAAATGTAAGTAAAGAAAATTTATTCACACACCACAAATGAACACAAAAGTTTTTTTGTCCAAGTTTGGGAAATTTCACTTGTTCAACCCCAACAGCTTGGAATTTTATAGGAAAAAGATTTCCTCCACACATGCTTTAAAAATGGATATGCATGTTTTAAACATGTTAAAGAGGCAAATCACCTATGGATTCATAGCTTTTGTAGAGAATAACAAAAGCTCATTAAATTCTCAACTGAACGTGGGGTGGGATATTTACCCGAGTGAAACATGCCATTTTTTTGCCCTTCTACAAAAAGCAGACCCAACTATCATGGATGATTGTAAAGTAATTTATCATGCGTAACGGGCTATATTACCCTAATAAATGACTTATGGATTGGGAGTCTAGACTCAGTTAAAAAACCCTGCCTCCCCCTTTTTCCCGACGATTGCAAAACCTGATATATAAAATCTAAGAAGAGCTTACAATCCCTAAATATTACAGAAACTCTTTGGAATTATCTCTCTCTACATTTGTGCATTGTGTATTTCCTTTCTCCATCTACTATTTTTTCTTAAAACAAAACTTTGAGTTTTCGTTCTCCCTTCATCCCGTAAACAGAAAAAGCAAATAGATCACAACAAAATGAAAATTTTGGAGTTCAAGTACTGAAAAAATTTAAAACAATAAAAAATGTTAGAAAATAAAAGTTATTCACACACCACAAATGAACACAAAACTTTTGTTGTCCAAGTTTGGGAAATTCCACTAGTTCAACCCCAGCAGCTTAGAATTTTATAGGAAAGAGATTTCCTCCACACATGCTTTAAAAATGGATATGCATGTTTTAAACATGTTAAAGATGCAAATCACCTGTGGATCCAAAGCTTTTGAAGAGAATAACAAACTCTCATTAAATTCTCAACTGAATGTGCTGTGGGATTTACCCGAGTCAAACAACCCATTATTTTGCCCATCTACAAAAAGCTGACCCAACGATCATGGATGATTGTAAAGTGATTTATCATGCGTAACGGGCTATATTACCCTAAGAAATGACTTATGGATTGGGAGTCAAGACTCAGTTAAAAATCCCTGCCTCCCCCTTTTTCTCGACGATTGCAAAACATGATATATAAAAACTAAGAAGAGCTTACAATCCCTAAAATTTACAGAAACTCTTTGAAATTATCTCGCTCTACATTTGTGCACTGTGCATTTTCAGTTTAGATGTACACTTTTTTCATAAATCAAAACTTTGATTTTTCGCTCTCCCTTCATCCCGTAAACCAAAACGGCAAATAGATCACAACTAAATGAAAAGTTTAGAGTTCATGTACGGAAAAAAATTTAAAACAATGACAAATGTAAGTAAAGAAAATTTATTCACACACCACAAATGAACACAAAAGTTTGGTTGTCCAAGTTTGGGAAATTCCACTAGTTCAACCCCAAGAGCTTGGAATTTTATAGGAAAGAGATTTCTTCCACAGATGCTTTAAAAATGGATATGCATGTTTTAAACATGTTAAAGATGCAAATCACCTATGGATCCAAAGCTTTTGAAGAGAATAACAAAACGCTCATTAAATTCTTAAGTGAAAGTGCGGTTGGATATTTACCCGAGTCAAACAAGTCATTATTTTGCCCATTTACAAAAAGCTGACCCAACGATCATGGATGATTGTAAAGTGATTTATCCTGCATAATGGGCTATATTACCGTAGGAAATGACTTATGGATTGGGAGTCAAGACTCAGTTAAAAATCCCTGCCTCCACCATTTTCCCGACGATTGCAAAACCTGATATATAAAAACTAATTAGACCTTATAATCCCTAAAAATTACAGAAACTCTTTGAAATTATCTCGCTCTACATTTGTGCACTGTGCATTTTCATTTTAGACGTACATTTTTTCATCAATCAAAACTTTGAGTTTTCGCTCTCCCTTCATCCCGTAAACCAAAAAGACAAATAGATCACAACAAAAAAAAAAATTTTAGAGTTGATGTACGGAAAAAAATTTAAAACAATAACAAATGTAAGTAAAGAAAATTTATTCACATACCACAAATGAACACAAAAGTTTTGTTGTCCAAGTTTGGGAAATTCCACTAGTTCAACCCTAATAGCTTGGAATTTTATAAGAAAGAGATTTCCTCCACACATGCTTTAAAAATGGATTTGCATGTTTTAAACATGTTAAAGATGCAAATCACCTATGGATCCATAGCTTTTGAAGAGAATAACAAACGCTCATTAAATTCTCAACTGAACGTGCGGTGGGATTTACCCGAGTCAAACTAGCCATTATTTTGCCCATCTACAAAAAGCTGATCCAACGATCATGGATGATTGTAAAGTGATTTATCATGTGTAACGGGCTTTATTACCCGAATAAATGACTTATGGATTGGGAATCAAGACTCAGTTAAAAATCCCTGCCTCCTCCTTTTTCCCGACGATTGCAAAACATGATATACAAAAACTAAGAAGAGCTTACAATCCCTAATAATTATAGAAACTCTTTGGAATTATCTCTCTCTACATTTGTGCATTGTGCATTTCCATTCTACATGTACTCTTTTTTCTTAAAACAAAACTTTTAGTTTTCGCTCTCCCTTCATCCCGCAAACCAAAAAGGCAAATAGATCACAACAAAATGAAAATTTTGGAGTTCAAGTACAGAAAAAATTTAAAACAATAAAAAATGTAGGTAAAGAAAATTTATTCACACACCACAAAAGAACACAAAAGTTTCGTTGTCCAAGTTTGGGAAATTCCACTAGTTCAACCCAAACAGCTTGGAATTTTATAGGAAAGAGATTTCCTCCACACATGCTTTAAAAAGGATATGCGTGTTTTAAACATGTTAAAGATGCAAATCACCAATGGATCCAAAGCTTTTGAAGAGAATAACAAACGCTCATTAAATTTTCAAGTGAACGTGCGGTGGGATATTTATCCGAGTCAAACAAGCCATTATTTTCCCCTTCTACAAAAAGCTGTCCCAACGATTATGAATGATTTTAAAGTGATCTATCATGCGTAACGGGCTACAGTACCCAAATAGATGACTTATGGATTGGGAGTCAAGAGTCAGTTCAAAATCCCTGCCTCCCCCTTTTTCTCAACGATTCCAAAACCTGAAATATAAAAACTAAGAGGAGCTTACAATCCCTAAAATTTACTTAAACTCTTTGGAATTATCTGGCTCTACATTTGTGCATTGTGCATTTTCATCTTAGATGTACACTTTTTTCATAAATCAAAACTTTGAGTTTTCGCTCTCCCTTCATCCCGTAAACCAAAAAGGCAAATAGATCACAATAAAATGAAAATTTTAGAGTTCATGTACAGAAAAAAATTTAAAACAATAACAAATGTAAGTAAAGAAAATTTATTCACACACCACAAATGAACACAAAAGTTTTGTTGTCCAAGTTTAGGAAATTCCACTAGTTCAACCCTAACAGCTTGGAATTTTATGGAAAGAGATTTCCTACACACATTCTTTAAAAAAGGATATGCATGTTTTAAACATGTTAAAGATGCAAATCACCTATGGATCCAAAGATTTTGAAGAGAATAACAAACGCTCATTAAATTCTAAAGTGAACGTGCGGTGGGATCTTTACTCGAGTCAAACAAGCCATTATTTTGCCCATCTACAAAAAGCTGACCCAACGATCATGGATGATTGTAAAGTGATTCATCGTGCTTAACGGGTTATATTATCCTAATAAATGACTTATGGATTGGGAGTCAAGACTCAGTTAAAAATCCCGGCCTCCTCCTTTTTCCCGACGATTGCAAAACCTGATATATAAAAACTAAGAAGAGTTTACAATGCCTAAAAATTACAGAAACTCTTTGGAATTATCTCTCTGTACATTTGTGCATTGTGCATTTCCATTCTACATGTACTCTTTTTTATTAAAACAGAACTCTGAGTTTTCGCTCTCCCTTCATCCCGTAAACCAAAAAGGCAAATAGATCACAACAAAATGAAAATTTTGGAGTTCAACTACAGAAAAAATTTAAAACAATAACAAATGTAAGTAAAGAAAATTTATTTACACACCACAATTGAACACAAAAGTTTCGTTGTCCAAGTTTGGGAAATTCCACTAGTTCAACCCTAACAGCTTGGAATTTTATAGGAAAGAGATTTCCTCCACACATGCTTTAAAAATGATATGCGGTGGGCTATTTACCCGAGTCAAAAAAGCCATTATTTTGCCCATCTACAAAAAGCTGACCCAACGATCATGGATGATTGTAAAGTGATTTATCATGCGTAAAGGGCTATATTACCCTAAGAAATGACTAATGGATTGGGAATAAAGACTCAGTTAAAAATCCCTGCCTCCCCCTTTTTCCCGACGATAGCAAAACCTTATTGATAAAAACGAAGAAGCGCTTACAATCCCTAAAAATTACAAAAACTCATTTGAATTATCTCGCTTTACATTTGAGCACTGTGCATTTTCATTTTAGATATACACTTTTTCATAAATCAAAACTTTGAGTTTTCGCTCTCCCTTCATCCCGTAAACCAAAAAGGCAAATAGATCACAACAAAATGAAAATTTTAGTGTTCATGTACGGAAAAAAATTTAGAAGAATAAAAAATGTAAGTAATGAAAATTTATTCACACACCACAAATGAACAGAAAAGTTTTGTTGTCCAAGTTTGGGAAATTCCACTAGTTCAACCCTAACAGCTTGGAATTTTATAAGAAAGAGATTTCCTCCACACATGCTTAAAAAATGGATTTGCATGTTTTAAACATGTTAAAGATGCAAATCACCTATGGATCCAAAGTTTTTGAAGAGAATAACAAACGCTCATTAAATTCTCAACTGAACGTGCAGTGGGATATTTACCCGAGTCAAACAAGCCATTATCTTGCCGATCTACAAAAAGCAGACCCAACGATCATGGATGATTGTAAAGTGATTTATCATGCGTAACGGGCTATATTACCCTAAGGAGTGACTTATGGATTGGGAGTCAAGACTCAGTTAAAAATCCCTGCCTCCCCCTTTTTCCTGATGATTGCAAAACCTGATATATAAAAACTAAGAGGAGCTTACAATCCCTAAAAAATACAGAAACTCTTTTGAATTATTTTGCTCTTCATTTGTGCACTGTACATTTTCATTTTAGATGTACACTTTTTTCATAAATCCAAACTTTGAGTTTTCGCTCTCCCTTCATCCCGTAAACCAAAAAGGCAAATAAATCACAACAAAATGAAAATTTTAGAGTTCATGTACGAAAAAAATTTAAAACAATAACAAATGTAAGTAAAGAAAATTTATTCACACACCACAAATGAACACAAAAGTTTTGTTGTCCAAGTTTGGGAAATTTCACTTGTTCAACCCCAACAGCTTGGAATTTTATAGGAAAGAGATTTCCTCCACACATGCTTTAAAAATGGATATGCATGTTTTAAACATGTTAAAGATGCAAATCACCTATGGATCCATAGCTTTTGTAGAGAATAACTAAAGTTCATTAAATTCTCAACTGAACGTGTGGTGGGATATTTACCCGAGTGAAACATGCCATTTTTTTGCCTTTCTACAAAAAGCAGACCCAACTATCATGGATGATTGTAAAGTAATTTATCATGCGTAACGGGCTATATTACCCTAATAAATGACTTATGGATTGGGAGTCTAGACTCAGTTAAAAATCCCTACCTCCCCCTTTTTCCTGACGATTGCAAAACCTGATATATAAAAACTAAGAAGAGATTACAATCCCTAAATATTACAGAAACTCTTTGGAATTATCTCTCTCTACATTTTTGCATTGTGCATTTCCATTCTCCATCTACTATTTTTTCTTAAAACAAAACTTTGAGTTTTCGCTCTCCCTTCATCCCGTAAACAGAAAAAGCAAATAGATCACAACAAAATGAAAATTTTGGAGTTCATGTACTGAAAAACTTTAAAACAATAAAAAATGTAAGAAAATAAAAGTTATTCACACACCACAAATGAACACAAAACTTTTGTTGTCCAAGTTTGGGAAATTCCACTAGTTCAACCCCAACAGCTTAGAATTTTATAGGAAAAAGATTTCCTCCACACATGCTTTAAAAATGGATATGCATGTTTTAAACATGTTAAAGATGCAAATCACCTGTGGATCCAAAGCATTTGAAGAGAATAACAAACTCTCATTAAATTCTCAACTGAACGTGCGGTGGGATTTACCCGAGTCAAATAAGCCATTATTTTGCCCATCTACAAAAAGTTGACCCAACGATCATGGATGAATGTAAAGTGATTTATCATGTCTAACGGGCTATATTACCCTAAGAAATGACTTATGGATTGGGAGTCAAGACTCAGTTAAAAATCCCTGCCTCCCCCTTTTTCTCGACGATTGCAAAACCTGATATATAAAAACTAAGAAGAGCTTACAATCCCTAAAATTTACAGAAACTCTTTGGAATTATCTCGCTCTACATTTGTGCACTGTGCATTTTCAGTTTAGATGTACACTTTTTTCATAAATCAAAACTTTGAGTTTTCGCTCTCCCTTCATCCCATAAACCAAAACGGCAAATAGATCACAACTAAATGAAAAGTTTAGAGTTCATGTATCGAAAAAAATTTAAAACAATGACAAATGTAAGTAAAGAAAATTTATTCACACACCACAAATGAACACAAAAGTTTGGTTGTCCAAGTTTGGGAATTCCACTAGTTCAACCCCAAGAGCTTGGAATTTTATAGGAATGAGATTTCTTCCACAGATGCTTTAAAAATGGATATGCATGTTTTAAACATGTTAAAGATGCAAATCACCTATGGATCCAAAGCTTTTGAAGAGAATAACAAAACGCTCATTAAATTCTCAAGTGAACGTGCGGTGGGATATTTACCTGAGTCAAACAAGTCATTATTTTGCCATTTACAAAAAGCTGACCCAACGAACATGGATGATTGTAAAGTGATTTATCCTGCATAACGGGCTATATTACCGTAGGAAATGACTTATGGATTGGGAGTCAAGACTCAGTTAAAAATCCCTGCCTCCACCTTTTACCCGACGATTGCAAAACCTGCTATATAAAAACTAAGAAGACCTTATAATCCCTAAAAATTACAGAAACTCTTTGAAATTATCTCGCTCTACATTTGTGCACTGTGCATTTTCATTTTAGACATACATTTTTTCATAAATCAAAACTTTGAGTTTTCGCTCTCCCTTCATCCCGTAAACCAAAAAGACAAATAGATCACAACAAATGAAAATTTTAGAGTTGATGTACGGAAAAAAATTCAAAACAATAACAAATGTAAGTAAAGAAAATTTATTCACATACCACAAATGACCACAAAAGTTTTGTTATCCAAGTTTGGGAAATTCCACTAGTTCAACCCTAATAGCTTGGAATTTTATAAGAAAGAGATTTCCTCCACACATGCTTAAAAAATGGATTTGCTTGAGCTTTTGAAGAGAATAACAAACGCTCATTAAATTCTCAAGTGAACGTGCGGTGGGATATTTACCCGAGTCAAACAACCCATTATTTTGCCCATTATTTACCCGAGTCAAAAAGCTGATCCAAGGATCATGGATGATTGTAAAGTGATTTATCATGCGTAACTGGCTTTATTACCCGAATAAATGACTTATGGATTGGGAATCAAGACTCAGTTAAAAATCCCTGCCTCCTCCTTTTTCCCGACGATTGCAAAACATGATATACAAAAACTAAGAAGAGCTTACAATCCCTAATAATTACAGAAACTCTTTGGAATTATCTCTCTCTGCATTTGTGAATTGTGCATTTCCATTCTACATGTACTCTTTTTTCTTAAAACAAAACTTTTAGTTTTCGCTCTCCCTTCATCCCGCAAACCAAAAAGGCAAATAGATCACAACAAAATGAAAATTTTGGAGTTCAAGTACAGAAAAAATTTAAAACAATAACAAATGTAAGTAAAGAAAATTTATTCACACACCACAAAAGAACACAAAAGTTTCGTTGTCCAAGTTTGGGAAATTCCACTAGTTCAACCCTAACTGCTTGGAATTTTATAGGAAAGAGATTTCCTCCACGCATGCTTTAAAAATGATATGCGTGTTTTAAACATGTTAAAGATGCAAATCACCAATGGATCCAAAGCTTTTGAAGAGATTAACAAACGCTCATTAAATTCTCAAGTGAACGTGCGGTGGGATATTTATCCCAGTCAAACAAGCCATTATTTTCCCCATCTAAAAAAAGTTGTCCCAACGATTATGGATGATTGTAAAGTGATCTATCATGCGTAACAGGCTACATTACCCAAATAGATGACTTTTGGATTGGGAATCAAGAGTCAGTTAAAAATCCCTGCCTCCCCCTTTTTCTCGACGATTCCAAAACCTAAAATATAAAAACTAAGAGGAGCTTACAATCCCTAAAATTTACTTAAACTCTTTGGAATTATCTGGCTCTACATTCGTGCACTGTGCATTTTCATCTTAGATGTACACTTTTTTCATAAATCAAAACTTTGAGTTTTCGCTCTCCCTTCATCCCGTAAACCAAAAAGGCAAATAGATCACAATAATATGAAAATTTTAGAGTTCATGTACGGAAAAAAATTTAAAACAATAACAAATGTAAGTAAAGAAAATTTATTCACACACCACAAATGAACACAAAAGTTTTGTTGTCCAAGTTTAGGAAATTCCACTAGTTCAACCCTAACAGCTTGGAATTTTATGGAAAGAGATTTCCTACACACATGCTTTAAAAATGGATATGCATGTTTAAACATGTTAAAGATGCAAATCACCTATGGATCCAAAGCTTTTGAAGAGAATAACAAACGCTCATTAAATTCTCAAGTGAACGTGCGGTGGGATCTTTACTCGAGTCAAACATGCCATTATTATGCCCATCTACAAAAAACTGACCCAACGATCATGGATGATTGTAAAGTGATTTATCATGCTTAACGGGTTATATTATCCTAATAAATGACTTATGGATTGGGAGTCAAGACTCAGTTAAAAATCCCTGCATCCCCCTTTTTCCCGATAATTGCAAAACCTGATATATAAAACTAAGAAAAGCTTACAATCCCTAAAAATTACAGAAAATCTTTGGAATTATCTCTCTCTACATTTGTGCATTGTGCATTTCCATTCTACATGTACTCTTTTTTATTAAAACAAAACTTTGAGTTTTCGCTCTCCCTTCATCCCGTAAACCAAAAAGACAAAAAGATCACAACAGAATGAAAATTTGGGAGTTCAAGTACGGAAAAAATTTAAAACAATAACAAATGTAAGTAAAGAAAATTTATTCACACACGACAAATTAACAGAAAAGTTTGTTGTTCCAGTTTTAGAAATTCCACTAGTTCAACCCCAACAGCTTGGAATTTTATAGGAAAGTGATTTCCTACACACATGCTTTAAAAATGGATATGCCTGTTTAAAACATGTTAAAGATGCAAATCACCTATGGATGCAAAGCTTTTGAAGAGAATAACAAACGCTCATTAAATTCTCAAGTGAACGTACGGTGGGATATTTACCCGAGTCAAACAACCCATTATTTTGCCCATCAACAAAAAGCTGACCCAACGATCATGGATGATTGTAAATTAATTTATCATACGTAATGGGATATATTACCCTAATAAATGACTTATGGATTGGGAGTCAAGACTCTGTTAAAAATCCCTGCCTCCCCCTTTTTCCCGACGATTGCAAAACCTGATATATAAAAACTAAGAAGAGGTTACAATCCCTAAAAATTACAGAAACTCTTTGGAATTATCTCTCTCTACATTTGTGCATTGTGCATTTCCATTCTACATGTACTCTTTTTGCTTAAAACAAAACTTTGGGTTTTCGCTCTCCCATCATCCCGTAAACCAAAAAGGTAAATAGATCACAACAAAATCAAAATTTTAGAGTTCATGTATGGAAAAAAATTTAAAACAATAACAAATGTAAGTAAAGAAAATTTATTCACAAACCACAAATGAACACAAAAGTTTTGTTGTCCAAGTTTGGGAAATTCCACTAGTTCAACCCCTACATCTTGGAAATTGATAGGAAAGATATTTCCACCACACATGCTTTAATAATGGATATGCATGTTTTAAACATGTTAAAGATGAAAATCACCTATGGATCCAAAGCTTTTGAAGAGAATAACAAATGCTCATTAAAATCTGAAGTGAATGTGCGGTGGGATATTTACCCGTGTGAAACAACCCATTATTTTGCCCATCTACAAAAAGCTGACCCAACGATCATGGATGATTGTAAAGTGATTTATCATGAGTAATGGGCTATATTACCCTAATAAATGACTTATGGATTGGGAGTCCATACTCAGTTAAGAATCCATGCCTCCCCCTTTTTCCCAACGATTGCAAAACCTGATATATAAAAACTAAGAAGAGCTTACAATCCCAAAAAATTACAGAAACTCTTTGAAATTATCTCTCTCTACATTTGTGCATTGTGCATTTCCATTCTACATGTACTCTCTTTTCTTAAAATAAAAATTTGATTTTTCACTCTCCCTTCATCCCGTAAACCAAAAAGGCGAATAGATCACAACAAAATGAAAAATTTGGAGTTCAAGTACGGAAAAAATTTAAAACAATAATAAATGTAAGTAAAGATAATTTATTCCCACACCACAAATGAACACAAATGTTTTGTTGTCCAAGTTTGGGAAATTCCACTAGTTCAACCCCAACAGCTTGAAATTTTATACAAAAGAGATTTCCTCCACACATGCTTTAAAAATGGATATCCATGTTTTAAACATGTTAAATATACAAATCACTTATGGATCCAAAACTTTTGAAGAGAATAACGAATGCTCATTAAATTCTCAAGTGAATGTGCGGTGGGATATTTACCCGAGTCAAACAAGCCAATATTTTACTCATCTACAAAAAGATGACCCAACGATCATGGATGATTGTAAAGTGATTTATCATGCGTAACGGGCTATATTACCCTAAGAAATGACTTATGGATTGGGAGTCAAGACTCAGTTAAAAATCCCTGCCTCCCCCTTTTTCCTGACGATTGCAAATCTTGATATATAAAAACTAAGAAGAGCTTACAATCCCTAAAAATTATAGAAACTCTTTGGAATTATCTCGCTCCACATTTGTGCACTATGCATTTTCATTTTAGATGTACACTTTTTTCATAAATCAAAACTTTGAGTTTTCGCTCTCCCTTCATCCCGTAAACCAAAAACAGAAATAGATCCCAACAAAATGAAAATTTTAGAGTTCATGTACTGAAAAAAATTTAAAACAATAAAAAATGTAAGTCAAGAAAATTTATTCACACACCACAAATGAACACAAAAGTCTTGTGTTCCAAGTTTGGGAAATTCCACTAGTTGATCCCTAACAGCTTGGAGTTTTATAAGCAAGAGATTTCCTCCACACATGCTTAAAAAAGGGATTTGCATGAGCTTTGGAAGAGAATAACAAACGCTTATTAAATTCTCAAGTGAACGTGCGGTGGGATATTTACCCGAGTCAAACAAGCCATTATTTTTCCCATCTAGCAAAAGCTGACCCAACGATCATGGATGATTGTAAAGTGATTTATCATGCTTAACGGGCTATATTACCCTAATAAATGACTTATGGATTGGGAGTCAAGACTCAGTTAAAAATGTCTGCCTCCCCCTTTTTCCCGACGATTGCAAAACCTGATATATAAAAACTAAGAAGAGCTTACAATCCCTAAAAATTACAGAAACTCTTTAGAATTATCTCTCTCTACATTTGTGCATTGTGCATTTCCATTCTACATGTACTTTTTTTTCTTAAAACAAAACTTTGAGTTTTCGCTCTCCCTTCATCCCGTAAACCAAAAAGGCAAAAAGATCACAACAAAATGAAAATTTAGGAGTTCAAGTATGGAAAAAATTTAAAACAATAACAAATGTAAGTAAAGAAAATTTATTCACACACTACAAATGAACACAAACGTTTTGTTGTCCAAGTTTGGGAAATTCCACTGGTCCAACCTTAACAGCTTGGAATTTTATAGGAAAGAGATTTCCTCCACACATGCTTTAAAAATGATATGCGTGTTTTAAACATGTTAAAGATGCAAATCACCAATGGATCCAAAGCTTTTGAAGAGAATAACAAACGCTCATTAAATTTTCAAGTGAACGTGCGGTGGGATATTTATCCGAGTCAAACAAGCCATTATTTTCCCCTTCTACAAAAAGCTGTCCCAACGATTATGGATGATTTTAAAGTGATCTATCATGCGTAATGGGCTACAGTACCCAAATAGATGACTTATGGATTGGGAGTCAAGAGTCAGTTAAAAATCCCTGCCTCCCCCTTTTTCTCAACGATTCCAAAACCTGAAATATAAAAACTAAGAGGAGCTTACAATCCCTAAAATTTACTTAAACTCTTTGGAATTATCTGGCTCTACATTTGTGCACTGTGCATTTCCATTCTACATGTACTCTTTTTGCTTAAAACAAAACTTTGAGTTTTCGCTCTCCCTTCATCCCGTAAGCAAAAATGGCAAATAGATCACAACAAAATCAAAATTTTAAAGTTCATGTACGGAAAAAAATTCAAAACAATAAAAAATCTAAGTAAAGAAAAATTATTCACACACTACAAATGAACACAAACGTTTTGTTGTCCAAGTTTGGGAAATTCCACTAGTCCAACCTTAACAGCTTGGAATTTTATAAGAAAGAGATTTCCTCCACACATGCTTAAAAAATGGATTTGCATGTTTTAAACATGTTGAAGACGCAAATATCCTATGGATCCAAAGCTTTTGACGAGAATAACAAACCCTCATTAAATTCTCAAGTGAACGTGCGGTGGGATATTTAGCAGAGTCAAACAACCCATTATTTTGCCCATCTACAAAAAACTGACCCAACGATAATGGATGATTGTAAAGTGATTTATCATGCGTAACAGGCTATATTACCATAATAAATGACTTATGGATTTGGAGTCAAGACATAGTTAAAAATCCTTGCCTTCCCCATTTTCCCGACCATTGCAAAACCCGATATATAAAAACTAAGAAGAGCTTACAATCCCTAAAAATTACAAAAACTCTTTGGAATTATCTCTCTCTACATTTGTGCATTGTGCATTACCATTCTATATGTACCCTTTTTTTCATAAAAAAACAACTTTGATATTTTGCTCTCCCTTCATCCCGTAAACCAAAAAGGCAAAAAGATCTCAACAAAATGAAAATTTTGGAGTTCAAGTACGGAAAAAATTTAAAACAACAACAAATGTAAGTAAAGAAAATTTATTCACACACCACAAATGAACACAAAAGTTTGTTGTCCAAGTTTGGGAAATTGCACTAATTCAACCCCAACAGCTTGAAATTTTACAGGAAAGTGATTTCCTACACACATGCTTTAAAAATAGATATGCATGTTTTAAACTTGTTAAAGATGCAAATTACCTATGGATCCAAAGCTTTTGAAGAGAATAACAAATGCTCATTAAATTCTCAAGTGAACGTGCGGTGGGATATTTACCCGAGTCAAACAACCCATTATTTTTCCCATATATAGAAAGCTGACCCAACGATCATAGATGATTTTAAAGTAATTTGTTATGCGTAATGAGCTATATTACCCTAATAAATGACTTATTGATTGGGAGTCAAGACTCAGTTAAATATCCCTGCCTCCCCCTTTTTCCTGACGATTGCAAAACCTGATATATAAAAACTAAGAATAACTTACAATCACTAAAAATTACAGAAACTCTTTGGAATTATCTCTCTCTACATTTGTGCATTGTGCATTTCCATTCTACATGTACTCTTTTATCTTAAAACAAAACTTTGAGTTTTCGCTCTCCCTTCATCCCGTCAACCAAAAAGGGGAATAGATCACAACAAAATCAAAATTTTAAAGTTCATGTACGGAAAAAAATTTAAAATAATAAAAAATGTAAGTAAAGAAAATTTATTCACACACTACAAATGAACACAAAATTTTTGTTGTCCAAGTTTGGGAAATTCCACTAGTTCAACCCGAACACTTTGGAATTTTATAAGAAAGAGATTTCTTCCACACATGCTTAAAAAATGGATGTGCATGTTTTACACATGTTAAAGACGCAAATCACCTATGGATTCAAAGCTTTTGAAGAGAATAACAAACGCTCATTAAATTCTCAAGTGAACGTGCGGTGGGATATTTACCCGAGTCAAACTACCCATTATTTTGCCCATCTCCAAAAACCTGACCCAACGATCATGGATGATTGTAAAGTGATTTATCATGCGTAACGGGCTATATTTCCCTAATAAATAACTTATGGATTGGGAGTCAAGACTCAGTTAAAAATCCCTGCCTCCCCCTTTTTCCCCACGATTGTAAAACCTGATATATAAAAACTTAGAAGAGCTTACAATCCCTAAAAATTACAGAAACTCTTTGGAATTATCTCCTTCTACATTTGTGCATTGTGAATTTCCATTCTACATGTACTCTTTCTTCTTAAAACAAAACTTTAAGTTTTCGCTCTCCCTTCATCCTGTAAACCAAAAAGGCGAATCGATCACAACAAAATGAAAATGTTGGAGTTCAAGTACGGAAAAATTTTATAACAATAACAAATTTAAGTAAAGAAAATTTATTCACACACCACAAATGAACACAAAAGTTTTTTGTTCCAAGTTTGAGAAATTGCACTAGTTCATCCCTAACAGCTTGGAATTTTATAAGAAAGATATTTCCTCCACACATGCTTAAAAAATGGATTGGCATGAGCTTTTGAGGAGAATAACAAACGCTCCTTAAATTCTCAAGTGAACGTGCGGTGGGATATTTACCCGAGTCAAACAAACCATTATTTTGCCCATCTCCAAAAAGCTGACCCAACGATCATGGATGATTGTAAAGTGATTTATCATGCTTAACGGGCTATATTACCCTAATAAATGACTTATGGATTGGGAGTCAAGACTAAGTTAAAAATCCCTGCCTCCCCCTTTTTCCTGACGATTGCAAAACCTGATATATAAAAACTAAGAAGAGCTTACAATTCCTTAAAATTACAGAAACTCTTTGGAATTATCTCTCTCTAAATTTGTGCATTGTGCATTTCCATTCTACATCTACTCTTTTTTCTTAAAACAAAATTTTGAGTTTTCGCTCTTCCTTCATCCCGTAAACCAAAAAGGCGAATAGATCACAACAAAATAAAAATTTTGGAGTTCAAGTACTGAAAAAACATTTAAAACAATAACAAATATAAGTAAAGAAAATTTATTCACACACCACAAATGAACACAAAAGTTTGTTGTCCAAGTTTGGGAAATTCCACTAGTTCAACCCCAACAACTTGGAATTTTATAGGAAAGGGATTTCCTACTCACATGCTTTAAAAATGGATATGCATGTTTTAAACTTGTTAAAGATGCAAATCACCTATGGATCCTAAGCTTTTGAAGAGAATAACAAACGCTCATTAAATTCTCAAGTAAACGTGCGGTAGGATATTTACCCGAGTCAAACAAGCCATTATTTTGCCCATCAACAAAAAGGTGACCCAACGATCATGGATGAATGTAAAGTGATTTATCATGCGTAATGGGCTATATTACCCTAATAAATGACTTATGGATTGGGAGTCAAGACTCCGTTAAAAATCCCTGCCACCCCCTTTTTCCCGACGATTGCAAAACCTGATATATAAAAACTAAGAAGAGCTTACAATACCTAAAAATTACTGAAACTCTTTGGAATTATCTCTCTCTACATTTGTGCATTGTGCATTTCCATTCTACATGTACTCTTTTTTCTTAAAACAAAAATTTGAGTTTTCGCTCTCCTTTCATCCCGTAAACCAAAAAGGCAAATAGATCACAACAAAATCAAAATTTTAGAGTTCTTGTATGGAAAAAAATTTAAAACAATAACAGATGTAATCAAAGAAAATTTATTCACACACCACAAATGAACACAAAAGTTTTGTTGTCCAAGTTTGGGAAATTCCACTAGTTCAACCCCAACAGCTTGGAATTTTATAGGAAAGTGATTTCCTACACACATGCTTTAAAAATGGATATGCATGTTTTAAACATGTTAAAGATGCAAATCACATATGGATCCAAAGATTTTGAAGAGAATAACACACGCTCATTATATTCTCAAGTGAATGTGCGGTGGGATATTTACCCGAGTCAAACAACCCATTATTTTGCCCATCTACAAAAAGCTGACCCAACGATCATGGATGATTGTAAAGTGATTTATCATGCGTAACGGGCTATTTTACCCTAAGAAATGTCGAATGGATTGGGAGTCAAGACTCGGTTAAAAACCCTGCCTCCCCCTTTTTCTCGACGATTGTAAAACCTGATATATAAAAACTAAGAAGAGCTTACAATCCATAAAAATTACAGAAACCATCTGAAATTATCTCGCTCTACATTTGTGCACTGTGCGTTTTCATTTTAGAAGTACACTTTTTTCATAAATCAAAACTTTGAGTTTTCGCTCTCCCTTCATCCTGTAAACGAAAAACGCAAATAGATCACAACAAAATCAAAATTTTAGAGTTCAAGTACGGAAAAAAATTTAAAAAAATAACAAATGTAAGTAAAGAAAATTTATTCACACACCACTAATGAACACAAAAGTTTTGTTTTCCAAGTTCGGGAAATTCCACTAGTTGAACCCTTCCAGCTAAGAATTTTATAAGAAAGTGATTTCCTCCACACATGCTTAAAAAATGGATTTGCATGAGCTTTTGAAGAGAATAACAAACGTTCATTAAATTCTCAAATGAACGTGCGGTGGGATATTTACCCGAGTGAAACAAGCCATTATTTTGCCCATGTACAAAAAGCTGACCCAATGATCATGGATGATTGTAAAGTGATTTATCATGTGTAACGGGCTATATTACCCTGAGAAATGACTTATGGATTGGGAGTCAAGACTCATTTAAAAATCAGTGCCTCCCTCTTTTTCCCGACGATTGCAAAACCTGATAAATAAAAACTAAGAAGAGCTTACATTCCCTAAAAATTACAGAAACTCTTTGGAATTATCTCTCTCTACATTTGTGCACTGTGCATTTCCATTCAACATGTACTCTTTTTTTTTAAACAAAACTTTCAGTTTACGCACTCCCTTCATCCCGTAAACCAAAAACGCGAATAGATCACAACAAAATGAAAATTTTGGAGTTCAAGTACGGAAAAAATTTAAAAAAATAACAAATGTAAGTAAAGAAAATTTATTCACACACCACAAATGAATACAAAAGTTTTGTTGTCCAATTTTTGGAAATTCCACTAGTTCAACCCCAACAGTTTGGAATTTTATAGGAAAGAGATTTCCTTCACACATGCGTTAAAAATGGATATGCATGTTTTAAACATGTTAAAGATGAAAATCACCTATGGATCCAAAGCTTTTGAAGAGAATAACAAACGCTGATTAAATTCTCAAGTGAACGTGCGGTGGGATATTTACCCGAGTCAAACAACCCATTATTTTGCCCATCTACAAAAAGCTAACCCAACGATAATGGATGCTTGTAAAGTGATTTATCATGCGTAATGGGCTATATTACCCTAAGAAATGACTTATTGATTGGGAGTCAAGACTCAGTTAAAAATCCCTGCCTCCCCCTTTTTCCTGATGATTGCAAAACCTGATATATAAAAATTAAGAATAGCTTACAATCCCCAAAAATTACAGAAACTCTTTGGAATTAACTCGCTCTACATTTGTGCACTGTACATTTTCATTTTAGATGTATACTTTTTTCATAAATCAAAACATTGAGTTTTCGCTCTCACTTCATCCCGTAAACCAAAAACGCAAATAGATCACAACAAAATAAAAATTTTAGAGTTCATGTATGGAAAAAAATTTAAAACAATAACAAATGTAAGTTAAGAAAATTTATTCACACACCACAAATGAACACAAAAGTTTTGTGTTCCATGTTTTTGAAATTCCACTAGTTCAACCCTAACAACTTGGAATTTTATAAGAAAAAGATTTCCTCCACACATGCTTAAAAAATGTATTTACATGAGCTTTTGAAGAGAATAACAAATGCTCATTAAATTCTCAAGTGAACGTGCGGTGGGATATTTACCCGAGTAAAACAAGCCATTATTTTGCCCATCTACAAAAAGCTGTCCATACGATCATGGATGATTGTAAAGTGATTTATCACGCTTAACGGGCTATATTACCCTAATAAATGACTTATGGATTGGGAGTCAAGACTCAGTTAAATATCCCTGCCTCCACTTTTTTCCCAACGATTGCAAAACCTGATATATAAAAACTAAGAAGAGCTTACAATCCCTAAAAATTACAGAAACTCTTTGGAATTATCTCTCTCTACATTTGTGCATTGTGCATTTCCATTCAACATGTACTCTTTTTTCTTAAAAAAAAACTTTGAGTTTTCGCTCTCCCTTCATCCCGTAAACCAAAAAGGCAAAAAGATCAAAACAAAATGAAAATTTTGGAGTTCAAGTGCGGTAAAAATTTAAAACAATAACAAATGTAAGTAAAGAAAATTTTTTCAACACCACAAATGAACACAAAAGTTTTGTTGTCCAAGTTTGGGAAATTCCACTAGTTCAACCCCAATAGCTTGGAATTTTATAGAAAAGAGATTCCCTCCTCACATGCTTTAAAAATGGATATGCATGTTTTAAACATGTTAAATATTCAAATCACCTATGGATCCAAAGCTTTTGAAGAGAACAACAAATGCTCATTAAATTCTCAAGTGAATGTGCGGTGGGATATTTACGCGAGTCAAACAACCCTTTAGTTTGCCCATCTACAAAAAGCTGACCCAACCATCATGGATGATTGTAAAGTAATGTATCATGTGTAACGGGCTATATTACCCTAAGAAATGACTTATGGATTGGGAGTCAAGACTCAGTTAAAAATCCCTACCTCCCCCTTTTTCCCGACGATTGCGAAACCTGGTATATAAAAACAAAGAAGAGCTTAAAATCCCTAAAAATTATAGAAACTCTTTGGAATTATATCTCTCTACATTTGTGCATTGTGAATTTCCATTCTACATGTAGTCTTTTTGCTGAAAGCAAAACTTTGAGTTTTCGCTCTCCCTTCATCCCGTAAACCAAAAAGGCAAATAGATCACAACAAAATCAAAATTTTAGAGTTCAAGTACGGAAAAAAATTTAAAACAATAACAAATGTAAGTAAAGAAAATTTATTCACACACCACTAATGAACACAAAAGTTTTGTTTTCCAAGTTTGGGAAATTCCACTAGTTCAACCCTAACAGCTTGGAATTTGATAAGAAAGAGATTTCCTCCACACATGCTTAAAAAATGGAATTGCATGAGCTTTTGAAGAGAATAACAAACGCTCTTTAAATTCTCATGTGAACGTGCGGTGGGATATTTGCCCCAGTCAAACAAGCCATTATTTTGCCAATCAACAAAAACCTAATCAACAAAAACCTGGCCCAACGATCATGGATGATTGTAAAGTGATTTATCATGCTTAACGGGCTATGTTACCCTAACAAATGACTTATGGATTGGAAGTCAAGACTCAGTTAAAAATGACTGCCTCACCCTTTTTCCCGACGATTGCAAAACCTGATATATAAAAATTAAGAAGAGCTTACGATCCCTAAAAATTACTGAAACTCTTTGGAATTATCTCTCTCTACATTTGTGCATTGTGCATTTCCATTCTACATGTACTCTTTTTTCTTAAACCAAAAGTATGAGCTTTCGCTCTCCCTTCATCCCGTAAACCAAAAAGGCGAATAGATCACAACAAAATAAAAATTTTGGAGTTCAAGTACGGAAAAAATTTAAAACAATAACAAATGTAAGTAAAGAAAATTTACTCACACACCACAAATGAACACAAAACTTTGTTGTCCAAGTTTGGGAAATTCCACTTGTTCAACCCCAATAGCTTGGAATTTTATAGGAAAGTGATTTCCTACACACAAGCCTTAAAAATGGATACGCATGTTTTAAACATGTTAAAGATGTAAATCACCTATGGATCCAAAGCTTTTGAAGAGAATAACAAACGCTCATTAAATTCTCAAGTGAACGTGCGGTGGGATATTTACCCGAGGCAAACAATCCATTATTTTGCCCATCTACAAAAAGCTAACCCAATGATCATGGATGATTGTAAAGAAATTTATGATGCGTAACAGGCTATATTACCCTAATAAATGACTTATGGATTGGGAGTCAAGACTCAGTTCAAAATCCTAGCCTCCCCCTTTTTCCCGACGATTGCAAAACCTGATATATAAAAACTATGAAGAGCTTACAATCCCGAAAAATTACAGAAACTCTTTGGAATTATCTCTCTCTACATTTGTGCATTGTGGATTTCCATTCTACATGTACTCTTTTTGCTTGAAACAAAACTTTGAGATTTCGTTCTCCCTTCATCCTGTAAACCAAAAAGGCAAATAGATCACAACAAAATGAAAATTTTAGAGTTCATGTACGGAAAAAAATTTAAAACAATAACAAATGTATGTAAAGAAAATTTATTCACACACCACAAATGAACAAAAAAGTTTTGTTGGACAAGTTAGGGAAATTCCACTTGTTCAACCCAAACAGCTTGGAATTTTAAAAGAAAGAGGATTCCTCCACACATGCTTATAAAATGGATTTGCATGTTTTAAACATGTTAAAGATGCAAATCACCTATGGATCCAAAGCTTTTGAAGAGAATAACAAAAGCTCATTAAATTCATAAGTGAATGTGCGGTGGGATATTTACCCAAGTCAAACAACACGTTATTTTGCCCATCTACAAAAAGCTGACCCAACGATCATGGATGATTGTAAAGTGATTTATCATGCGTAACGGGCTATAATACCCTAATAAATGTCTTATGGATTGGGAGTCAAGACTCAGTTAAAAATCCCTGCTCCCCCTTTTTCCAGACGATTGCAAAACCTGATATATAAAAACTAAGAAGAGCCTACAATCCTTAAAAATTACAGAAACTCTTTGGAATTATCTCTCTCGACATTTGAGCATTGTGCATTTCCTTTCTACATGTACACTTTTTTTTAAACAAAACTTTTAGTTTTCGCTCTCCCTTCATCCCGTAAACCAAAAAGGCGAATAGATCACAACAAAATGAAAATTTTGAAGTTCAAGTACGGAAAAAATTTAAAACAATAACAAATGTAAGTAAAGAAAATTTATTCACACAACACAAATGAACACAAAAGTTTTGTTATCCACGTTTGGAAAATTCCACTAGTTCAACCCCAACAGCTTGGAATTTTATAGGAAAGAGATTTCCTCCACACATGCTTTAAAAATGGATATGCATGTTTTAAACATGTTAAAGATGCAAATCACCTATGGATCCAAAGCTTTTGAAGAGAATAACAAACGCTCATTTAATTCACAAGTGAATGTGCGGTGGGATATTTACCCGAGTCAAACAACCCATTATTTTGCCCATCTACAAAAAGCTGACCCAACTATCATGGATGATTGTAAAATGATTTATCATGCGTAACGGGCTATATTACCCTAAGAAATGACTTATGGATTCGGAGTCAACACTCAGTTAAAAATCCCTGCCTCCCCCTTTTTCCCGATGATTGCAAAACCTGATATATAAAAACTAAGAAGAGCTTACAATCCCTAAAAATTACAGAAAATCTTTGGAATTATCTCGTTCTACATTTGTGTACTGTTCATTTTCATTTTAGATGTATACTTTTTTCATAAATCAAAACATTGACTTTTCGCTCTCACTTCATCCGGTAAACCAAAAACGCAAATAGATCACAAAAAAATAAAAATTTTAGAGTTCATGTACGGAAAAAAATTTAAAACAATAACAAATGTAAGTAAAGAAAATTTATTCACACACCACAAATGAACACAAAAGTTTTGTGTTCCAAGTTTTTGAAATTCCACTAGTTCAACCCTAAAACTTGGAATTTTATAAGAAAGAGATTTCCTCCACACATGCTTAAAAAATGTATTTACATGAGCTTTTGAAGAGAATAACAAACGCTCATTAAATTCTCAAGTGAACGTGCAGTGGGATATTTACCCGAGTCAAACAAGCCATTATTTTGCCCATCTACAAAAAGTTGTCCATAAGATCATGGATGATTGTAAAGTGATTTATCATGCTTAATGGGCTATATTACCCTAATAAATGACTTATGGATTGGGAGTCAAGACTCAGTTAAATATCCCTGCCTCCACTTTTTTCCCAACGATTGCAAAACCTGATATATCAAAACTAAGAAGAGCTTACAATCCCTAAAAATTACAGAAACTCTTTGGAATTATCTCTCTCTACATTTGTGCATTGTGCATTTCCATTCAACATGTACTCTTTTTTCTTAAAAAAAAACTTTGAGTTTTCGCTCTCCCTTCATCCCGTAAACCAAAAAGGCAAAAAGATCAAAACAAAATGAAAATTTTGGAGTTCAAGTGCGGTAAAAATTTAAAACAATAACAAATGTAAGTAAAGAAAATTTTTTCAACACCACAAATGAACACAAAAGTTTTGTTGTCCAAGTTTGGGAAATTCCACTAGTTCAACCCCAATAGCTTGGAATTTTATAGAAAAGAGATTCCCTCCTCACATGCTTTAAAAATGGATATGCATGTTTTAAACATGTTAAATATTCAAATCACCTATGGATCCAAAGCTTTTGAAGAGAACAACAAATGCTCATTAAATTCTCAAGTGAATGTGCGGTGGGATATTTACCCGAGTCAAACAACCCTTTAGTTTGCCCATCTACAAAAAGCTGACCCAACCATCATGGATGATTGTAAAGTAATGTATCATGTGTAACGGGCTATATTACCCTAAGAAATGACTTATGGATTGGGAGTCAAGACTCAGTTAAAAATCCCTGCCTCCCCCTTTTTCCCGACGATTGCGAAACCTGGTATATAAAAACAAAGAAGAGCTTAAAATCCCTAAAAATTATAGAAACTCTTTGGAATTATATCTCTCTACATTTGTGCATTGTGAATTTCCATTCTACATGTAGTCTTTTTGCTGAAAGCAAAACTTTGAGTTTTCGCTCTCCCTTCATCCCGTAAACCAAAAAGGCAAATAGATCACAACAAAATCAAAATTTTAGAGTTCAAGTACGGAAAAAAATTTAAAACAATAACAAATGTAAGTAAAGAAAATTTATTCACACACCACTAATGAACACAAAAGTTTTGTTTTCCAAGTTTGGGAAATTCCACTAGTTCAACCCTAACAGCTTGGAATTTGATAAGAAAGAGATTTCCTCCACACATGCTTAAAAAATGGAATTGCATGAGCTTTTGAAGAGAATAACAAACGCTCTTTAAATTCTCATGTGAACGTGCGGTGGGATATTTGCCCCAGTCAAACAAGCCATTATTTTGCCAATCAACAAAAACCTAATCAACAAAAACCTGGCCCAACGATCATGGATGATTGTAAAGTGATTTATCATGCTTAACGGGCTATGTTACCCTAACAAATGACTTATGGATTGGAAGTCAAGACTCAGTTAAAAATGCCTGCCTCACCCTTTTTCCCGACGATTGCAAAACCTGATATATAAAAATTAAGAAGAGCTTACGATCCCTAAAAATTACTGAAACTCTTTGGAATTATCTCTCTCTACATTTGTGCATTGTGCATTTCCATTCTACATGTACTCTTTTTTCTTAAACCAAAAGTATGAGCTTTCGCTCTCCCTTCATCCCGTAAACCAAAAAGGCGAATAGATCACAACAAAATAAAAATTTTGGAGTTCAAGTACGGAAAAAATTTAAAACAATAACAAATGTAAGTAAAGAAAATTTACTCACACACCACAAATGAACACAAAACTTTGTTGTCCAAGTTTGGGAAATTCCACTTGTTCAACCCCAATAGCTTGGAATTTTATAGGAAAGTGATTTCCTACACACAAGCCTTAAAAATGGATACGCATGTTTTAAACATGTTAAAGATGTAAATCACCTATGGATCCAAAGCTTTTGAAGAGAATAACAAACGCTCATTAAATTCTCAAGTGAACGTGCGGTGGGATATTTACCCGAGGCAAACAATCCATTATTTTGCCCATCTACAAAAAGCTAACCCAATGATCATGGATGATTGTAAAGAAATTTATGATGTGTAACAGGCTATATTACCCTAATAAATGACTTATGGATTGGGAGTCAAGACTCAGTTCAAAATCCTAGCCTCCCCCTTTTTCCCGACGATTGCAAAACCTGATATATAAAAACTATGAAGAGCTTACAATCCCGAAAAATTACAGAAACTCTTTGGAATTATCTCTCTCTACATTTGTGCATTGTGGATTTCCATTCTACATGTACTCTTTTTGCTTGAAACAAAACTTTGAGATTTCGTTCTCCCTTCATCCTGTAAACCAAAAAGGCAAATAGATCACAACAAAATGAAAATTTTAGAGTTCATGTACGGAAAAAAATTTAAAACAATAACAAATGTATGTAAAGAAAATTTATTCACACACCACAAATGAACAAAAAAGTTTTGTTGGACAAGTTAGGGAAATTCCACTTGTTCAACCCAAACAGCTTGGAATTTTAAAAGAAAGAGGATTCCTCCACACATGCTTATAAAATGGATTTGCATGTTTTAAACATGTTAAAGATGCAAATCACCTATGGATCCAAAGCTTTTGAAGAGAATAACAAAAGCTCATTAAATTCATAAGTGAATGTGCGGTGGGATATTTACCCAAGTCAAACAACACGTTATTTTGCCCATCTACAAAAAGCTGACCCAACGATCATGGATGATTGTAAAGTGATTTATCATGCGTAACGGGCTATAATACCCTAATAAATGTCTTATGGATTGGGAGTCAAGACTCAGTTAAAAATCCCTGCTCCCCCTTTTTCCAGACGATTGCAAAACCTGATATATAAAAACTAAGAAGAGCCTACAATCCTTAAAAATTACAGAAACTCTTTGGAATTATCTCTCTCGACATTTGAGCATTGTGCATTTCCTTTCTACATGTACACTTTTTTTTAAACAAAACTTTTAGTTTTCGCTCTCCCTTCATCCCGTAAACCAAAAAGGCGAATAGATCACAACAAAATGAAAATTTTGAAGTTCAAGTACGGAAAAAATTTAAAACAATAACAAATGTAAGTAAAGAAAATTTATTCACACAACACAAATGAACACAAAAGTTTTGTTATCCACGTTTGGAAAATTCCACTAGTTCAACCCCAACAGCTTGGAATTTTATAGGAAAGAGATTTCCTCCACACATGCTTTAAAAATGGATATGCATGTTTTAAACATGTTAAAGATGCAAATCACCTATGGATCCAAAGCTTTTGAAGAGAATAACAAACGCTCATTTAATTCACAAGTGAATGTGCGGTGGGATATTTACCCGAGTCAAACAACCCATTATTTTGCCCATCTACAAAAAGCTGACCCAACTATCATGGATGATTGTAAAATGATTTATCATGCGTAACGGGCTATATTACCCTAAGAAATGACTTATGGATTCGGAGTCAACACTCAGTTAAAAATCCCTGCCTCCCCCTTTTTCCCGATGATTGCAAAACCTGATATATAAAAACTAAGAAGAGCTTACAATCCCTAAAAATTACAGAAAATCTTTGGAATTATCTCGTTCTACATTTGTGTACTGTTCATTTTCATTTTAGATGTATACTTTTTTCATAAATCAAAACATTGACTTTTCGCTCTCACTTCATCCGGTAAACCAAAAACGCAAATAGATCACAAAAAAATAAAAATTTTAGAGTTCATGTACGGAAAAAAATTTAAAACAATAACAAATGTAAGTAAAGAAAATTTATTCACACACCACAAATGAACACAAAAGTTTTGTGTTCCAAGTTTTTGAAATTCCACTAGTTCAACCCTAAAACTTGGAATTTTATAAGAAAGAGATTTCCTCCACACATGCTTAAAAAATGTATTTACATGAGCTTTTGAAGAGAATAACAAACGCTCATTAAATTCTCAAGTGAACGTGCAGTGGGATATTTACCCGAGTCAAACAAGCCATTATTTTGCCCATCTACAAAAAGTTGTCCATAAGATCATGGATGATTGTAAAGTGATTTATCATGCTTAATGGGCTATATTACCCTAATAAATGACTTATGGATTGGGAGTCAAGACTCAGTTAAATATCCCTGCCTCCACTTTTTTCCCAACGATTGCAAAACCTGATATATAAAAACTAAGAAGAGCTTACAATCCCTAAAAATTACAGAAACTCTTTGGAATTATCTCTCTCTACATTTGTGCATTGTGCATTTCCATTCAACATGTACTCTTTTTTCTTAAAAAAAAACTTTGAGTTTTCGCTCTCCCTTCATCCCGTAAACCAAAAAGGCAAAAAGATCAAAACAAAATGAAAATTTTGGAGTTCAAGTGCGGTAAAAATTTAAAACAATAACAAATGTAAGTAAAGAAAATTTTTTCAACACCACAAATGAACACAAAAGTTTTGTTGTCCAAGTTTGGGAAATTCCACTAGTTCAACCCCAATAGCTTGGAATTTTATAGAAAAGAGATTCCCTCCTCACATGCTTTAAAAATGGATATGCATGTTTTAAACATGTTAAATATTCAAATCACCTATGGATCCAAAGCTTTTGAAGAGAACAACAAATGCTCATTAAATTCTCAAGTGAATGTGCGGTGGGATATTTACCCGAGTCAAACAACCCTTTAGTTTGCCCATCTACAAAAAGCTGACCCAACCATCATGGATGATTGTAAAGTAATGTATCATGTGTAACGGGCTATATTACCCTAAGAAATGACTTATGGATTGGGAGTCAAGACTCAGTTAAAAATCCCTGCCTCCCCCTTTTTCCCGACGATTGCGAAACCTGGTATATAAAAACAAAGAAGAGCTTAAAATCCCTAAAAATTATAGAAACTCTTTGGAATTATATCTCTCTACATTTGTGCATTGTGAATTTCCATTCTACATGTAGTCTTTTTGCTGAAAGCAAAACTTTGAGTTTTCGCTCTCCCTTCATCCCGTAAACCAAAAAGGCAAATAGATCACAACAAAATCAAAATTTTAGAGTTCAAGTACGGAAAAAAATTTAAAACAATAACAAATGTAAGTAAAGAAAATTTATTCACACACCACTAATGAACACAAAAGTTTTGTTTTCCAAGTTTGGGAAATTCCACTAGTTCAACCCTAACAGCTTGGAATTTGATAAGAAAGAGATTTCCTCCACACATGCTTAAAAAATGGAATTGCATGAGCTTTTGAAGAGAATAACAAACGCTCTTTAAATTCTCATGTGAACGTGCGGTGGGATATTTGCCCCAGTCAAACAAGCCATTATTTTGCCAATCAACAAAAACCTAATCAACAAAAACCTGGCCCAACGATCATGGATGATTGTAAAGTGATTTATCATGCTTAACGGGCTATGTTACCCTAACAAATGACTTATGGATTGGAAGTCAAGACTCAGTTAAAAATGCCTGCCTCACCCTTTTTCCCGACGATTGCAAAACCTGATATATAAAAATTAAGAAGAGCTTACGATCCCTAAAAATTACTGAAACTCTTTGGAATTATCTCTCTCTACATTTGTGCATTGTGCATTTCCATTCTACATGTACTCTTTTTTCTTAAACCAAAAGTATGAGCTTTCGCTCTCCCTTCATCCCGTAAACCAAAAAGGCGAATAGATCACAACAAAATAAAAATTTTGGAGTTCAAGTACGGAAAAAATTTAAAACAATAACAAATGTAAGTAAAGAAAATTTACTCACACACCACAAATGAACACAAAACTTTGTTGTCCAAGTTTGGGAAATTCCACTTGTTCAACCCCAATAGCTTGGAATTTTATAGGAAAGTGATTTCCTACACACAAGCCTTAAAAATGGATACGCATGTTTTAAACATGTTAAAGATGTAAATCACCTATGGATCCAAAGCTTTTGAAGAGAATAACAAACGCTCATTAAATTCTCAAGTGAACGTGCGGTGGGATATTTACCCGAGGCAAACAATCCATTATTTTGCCCATCTACAAAAAGCTAACCCAATGATCATGGATGATTGTAAAGAAATTTATGATGTGTAACAGGCTATATTACCCTAATAAATGACTTATGGATTGGGAGTCAAGACTCAGTTCAAAATCCTAGCCTCCCCCTTTTTCCCGACGATTGCAAAACCTGATATATAAAAACTATGAAGAGCTTACAATCCCGAAAAATTACAGAAACTCTTTGGAATTATCTCTCTCTACATTTGTGCATTGTGGATTTCCATTCTACATGTACTCTTTTTGCTTGAAACAAAACTTTGAGATTTCGTTCTCCCTTCATCCTGTAAACCAAAAAGGCAAATAGATCACAACAAAATGAAAATTTTAGAGTTCATGTATGGAAAAAAATTTAAAACAATAACAAATGTATGTAAAGAAAATTTATTCACACACCACAAATGAACAAAAAAGTTTTGTTGGACAAGTTAGGGAAATTCCACTTGTTCAACCCAAACAGCTTGGAATTTTAAAAGAAAGAGGATTCCTCCACACATGCTTATAAAATGGATTTGCATGTTTTAAACATGTTAAAGATGCAAATCACCTATGGATCCAAAGCTTTTGAAGAGAATAACAAAAGCTCATTAAATTCATAAGTGAATGTGCGGTGGGATATTTACCCAAGTCAAACAACACGTTATTTTGCCCATCTACAAAAAGCTGACCCAACGATCATGGATGATTGTAAAGTGATTTATCATGCGTAACGGGCTATAATACCCTAATAAATGTCTTATGGATTGGGAGTCAAGACTCAGTTAAAAATCCCTGCTCCCCCTTTTTCCAGACGATTGCAAAACCTGATATATAAAAACTAAGAAGAGCCTACAATCCTTAAAAATTACAGAAACTCTTTGGAATTATCTCTCTCGACATTTGAGCATTGTGCATTTCCTTTCTACATGTACACTTTTTTTTAAACAAAACTTTTAGTTTTCGCTCTCCCTTCATCCCGTAAACCAAAAAGGCGAATAGATCACAACAAAATGAAAATTTTGAAGTTCAAGTACGGAAAAAATTTAAAACAATAACAAATGTAAGTAAAGAAAATTTATTCACACAACACAAATGAACACAAAAGTTTTGTTATCCACGTTTGGAAAATTCCACTAGTTCAACCCCAACAGCTTGGAATTTTATAGGAAAGAGATTTCCTCCACACATGCTTTAAAAATGGATATGCATGTTTTAAACATGTTAAAGATGCAAATCACCTATGGATCCAAAGCTTTTGAAGAGAATAACAAACGCTCATTTAATTCACAAGTGAATGTGCGGTGGGATATTTACCCGAGTCAAACAACCCATTATTTTGCCCATCTACAAAAAGCTGACCCAACTATCATGGATGATTGTAAAATGATTTATCATGCGTAACGGGCTATATTACCCTAAGAAATGACTTATGGATTCGGAGTCAACACTCAGTTAAAAATCCCTGCCTCCCCCTTTTTCCCGATGATTGCAAAACCTGATATATAAAAACTAAGAAGAGCTTACAATCCCTAAAAATTACAGAAACTCTTTGGAATTATCTCGTTCTACATTTGTGTACTGTTCATTTTCATTTTAGATGTATACTTTTTTCATAAATCAAAACATTGACTTTTCGCTCTCACTTCATCCGGTAAACCAAAAACGCAAATAGATCACAAAAAAATAAAAATTTTAGAGTTCATGTACGGAAAAAAATTTAAAACAATAACAAATGTAAGTAAAGAAAATTTATTCACACACCACAAATGAACACAAAAGTTTTGTGTTCCAAGTTTTTGAAATTCCACTAGTTCAACCCTAAAACTTGGAATTTTATAAGAAAGAGATTTCCTCCACACATGCTTAAAAAATGTATTTACATGAGCTTTTGAAGAGAATAACAAACGCTCATTAAATTCTCAAGTGAACGTGCAGTGGGATATTTACCCGAGTCAAACAAGCCATTATTTTGCCCATCTACAAAAAGTTGTCCATAAGATCATGGATGATTGTAAAGTGATTTATCATGCTTAATGGGCTATATTACCCTAATAAATGACTTATGGATTGGGAGTCAAGACTCAGTTAAATATCCCTGCCTCCACTTTTTTCCCAACGATTGCAAAACCTGATATATAAAAACTAAGAAGAGCTTACAATCCCTAAAAATTACAGAAACTCTTTGGAATTATCTCTCTCTACATTTGTGCATTGTGCATTTCCATTCAACATGTACTCTTTTTTCTTAAAAAAAAACTTTGAGTTTTCGCTCTCCCTTCATCCCGTAAACCAAAAAGGCAAAAAGATCAAAACAAAATGAAAATTTTGGAGTTCAAGTGCGGTAAAAATTTAAAACAATAACAAATGTAAGTAAAGAAAATTTTTTCAACACCACAAATGAACACAAAAGTTTTGTTGTCCAAGTTTGGGAAATTCCACTAGTTCAACCCCAATAGCTTGGAATTTTATAGAAAAGAGATTCCCTCCTCACATGCTTTAAAAATGGATATGCATGTTTTAAACATGTTAAATATTCAAATCACCTATGGATCCAAAGCTTTTGAAGAGAACAACAAATGCTCATTAAATTCTCAAGTGAATGTGCGGTGGGATATTTACCCGAGTCAAACAACCCTTTAGTTTGCCCATCTACAAAAAGCTGACCCAACCATCATGGATGATTGTAAAGTAATGTATCATGTGTAACGGGCTATATTACCCTAAGAAATGACTTATGGATTGGGAGTCAAGACTCAGTTAAAAATCCCTGCCTCCCCCTTTTTCCCGACGATTGCGAAACCTGGTATATAAAAACAAAGAAGAGCTTAAAATCCCTAAAAATTATAGAAACTCTTTGGAATTATATCTCTCTACATTTGTGCATTGTGAATTTCCATTCTACATGTAGTCTTTTTGCTGAAAGCAAAACTTTGAGTTTTCGCTCTCCCTTCATCCCGTAAACCAAAAAGGCAAATAGATCACAACAAAATCAAAATTTTAGAGTTCAAGTACGGAAAAAAATTTAAAACAATAACAAATGTAAGTAAAGAAAATTTATTCACACACCACTAATGAACACAAAAGTTTTGTTTTCCAAGTTTGGGAAATTCCACTAGTTCAACCCTAACAGCTTGGAATTTGATAAGAAAGAGATTTCCTCCACACATGCTTAAAAAATGGAATTGCATGAGCTTTTGAAGAGAATAACAAACGCTCTTTAAATTCTCATGTGAACGTGCGGTGGGATATTTGCCCCAGTCAAACAAGCCATTATTTTGCCAATCAACAAAAACCTAATCAACAAAAACCTGGCCCAACGATCATGGATGATTGTAAAGTGATTTATCATGCTTAACGGGCTATGTTACCCTAACGAATGACTTATGGATTGGAAGTCAAGACTCAGTTAAAAATGCCTGCCTCACCCTTTTTCCCGACGATTGCAAAACCTGATATATAAAAATTAAGAAGAGCTTACGATCCCTAAAAATTACTGAAACTCTTTGGAATTATCTCTCTCTACATTTGTGCATTGTGCATTTCCATTCTACATGTACTCTTTTTTCTTAAACCAAAAGTATGAGCTTTCGCTCTCCCTTCATCCCGTAAACCAAAAAGGCGAATAGATCACAACAAAATAAAAATTTTGGAGTTCAAGTACGGAAAAAATTTAAAACAATAACAAATGTAAGTAAAGAAAATTTACTCACACACCACAAATGAACACAAAACTTTGTTGTCCAAGTTTGGGAAATTCCACTTGTTCAACCCCAATAGCTTGGAATTTTATAGGAAAGTGATTTCCTACACACAAGCCTTAAAAATGGATACGCATGTTTTAAACATGTTAAAGATGTAAATCACCTATGGATCCAAAGCTTTTGAAGAGAATAACAAACGCTCATTAAATTCTCAAGTGAACGTGCGGTGGGATATTTACCCGAGGCAAACAATCCATTATTTTGCCCATCTACAAAAAGCTAACCCAATGATCATGGATGATTGTAAAGAAATTTATGATGCGTAACAGGCTATATTACCCTAATAAATGACTTATGGATTGGGAGTCAAGACTCAGTTCAAAATCCTAGCCTCCCCCTTTTTCCCGACGATTGCAAAACCTGATATATAAAAACTATGAAGAGCTTACAATCCCGAAAAATTACAGAAACTCTTTGGAATTATCTCTCTCTACATTTGTGCATTGTGGATTTCCATTCTACATGTACTCTTTTTGCTTGAAACAAAACTTTGAGATTTCGTTCTCCCTTCATCCTGTAAACCAAAAAGGCAAATAGATCACAACAAAATGAAAATTTTAGAGTTCATGTACGGAAAAAAATTTAAAACAATAACAAATGTATGTAAAGAAAATTTATTCACACACCACAAATGAACAAAAAAGTTTTGTTGGAAAAGTTAGGGAAATTCCACTTGTTCAACCCAAACAGCTTGGAATTTTAAAAGAAAGAGGATTCCTCCACACATGCTTATAAAATGGATTTGCATGTTTTAAACATGTTAAAGATGCAAATCACCTATGGATCCAAAGCTTTTGAAGAGAATAACAAAAGCTCATTAAATTCATAAGTGAATGTGCGGTGGGATATTTACCCAAGTCAAACAACACGTTATTTTGCCCATCTACAAAAAGCTGACCCAACGATCATGGATGATTGTAAAGTGATTTATCATGCGTAACGGGCTATAATACCCTAATAAATGTCTTATGGATTGGGAGTCAAGACTCAGTTAAAAATCCCTGCTCCCCCTTTTTCCAGACGATTGCAAAACCTGATATATAAAAACTAAGAAGAGCCTACAATCCTTAAAAATTACAGAAGCTCTTTGGAATTATCTCTCTCGACATTTGAGCATTGTGCATTTCCTTTCTACATGTACACTTTTTTTTAAACAAAACTTTTAGTTTTCGCTCTCCCTTCATCCCGTAAACCAAAAAGGCGAATAGATCACAACAAAATGAAAATTTTGAAGTTCAAGTACGGAAAAAATTTAAAACAATAACAAATGTAAGTAAAGAAAATTTATTCACACAACACAAATGAACACAAAAGTTTTGTTATCCACGTTTGGAAAATTCCACTAGTTCAACCCCAACAGCTTGGAATTTTATAGGAAAGAGATTTCCTCCACACATGCTTTAAAAATGGATATGCATGTTTTAAACATGTTAAAGATGCAAATCACCTATGGATCCAAAGCTTTTGAAGAGAATAACAAACGCTCATTTAATTCACAAGTGAATGTGCGGTGGGATATTTACCCGAGTCAAACAACCCATTATTTTGCCCATCTACAAAAAGCTGACCCAACTATCATGGATGATTGTAAAATGATTTATCATGCGTAACGGGCTATATTACCCTAAGAAATGACTTATGGATTCGGAGTCAACACTCAGTTAAAAATCCCTGCCTCCCCCTTTTTCCCGATGATTGCAAAACCTGATATATAAAAACTAAGAAGAGCTTACAATCCCTAAAAATTACAGAAACTCTTTGGAATTATCTCGTTCTACATTTGTGTACTGTTCATTTTCATTTTAGATGTATACTTTTTTCATAAATCAAAACATTGACTTTTCGCTCTCACTTCATCCGGTAAACCAAAAACGCAAATAGATCACAAAAAAATAAAAATTTTAGAGTTCATGTACGGAAAAAAATTTAAAACAATAACAAATGTAAGTAAAGAAAATTTATTCACACACCACAAATGAACACAAAAGTTTTGTGTTCCAAGTTTTTGAAATTCCACTAGTTCAACCCTAAAACTTGGAATTTTATAAGAAAGAGATTTCCTCCACACATGCTTAAAAAATGTATTTACATGAGCTTTTGAAGAGAATAACAAACGCTCATTAAATTCTCAAGTGAACGTGCAGTGGGATATTTACCCGAGTCAAACAAGCCATTATTTTGCCCATCTACAAAAAGTTGTCCATAAGATCATGGATGATTGTAAAGTGATTTATCATGCTTAATGGGCTATATTACCCTAACAAATGACTTATGGATTGGGAGTCAAGACTCAGTTAAATATCCCTGCCTCACCCTTTTTCCCGATGATTGCAAAACCTGATATAGAAAAACTAAGAAGAGCTTACAATCCCTAAAAATTACAAAAAAAATTTTTAATTATCTCTCTCTACATTTGTGCATTTTGCATTTCCATTCTACATGTACTCTTTTTTCTTAAAAAAAAACTTTGAGTTTTCGCTCTCCCTTCATCCCGTAATCCAAAAAGGCAAAAAGATCACAACAAAATGAAAATTTTGGAGTTCAAGTGTGGAAAAAATTTAAATCAATAACAAATGTAAGTAAAGAAAATTTATTCACACACCACAAATGAACACAAAAGTTTTGTTGTCCAAGTTTGGGAAATTCCACTAGTTCAACCGCAACAGCTTGCAATTTTATAGGAAAGATATTTCCTCCATACATGCTTTATAAATGGATATGCATGTTTTAAACATATTAAAGATTCAAATCACCTATGGATCCAAAGATTTTGAAGAGAATAACAAACGCTCATTAAATTCTCAAGTGAACGTGCGGTGGGATATTTACCTGAGTCAAACAACCCATTATTTGGCCCATCTACAAAAAGCTGACCCAACGATCATGGATGATTGTAAAGTAATTTATGATGCGTAACGGGCTATATTTCCCTAAGAAATGACGTATGTATTGGGAGTCAAGACTCAGTTAAAAATGCCTGCCTCCCCCTTTTTCCCGACGATTGCAAAACCTGATATATAAAAACTAAGAAGAGCTTACAATCCCTAAAAATTAGAGAAACTCTTTAGAATTATCTCTCTCTACATTTGTGCATTGTGCATTTCCATTCTACATGTACTCTTTTTGCTTAAATCAAAACTTTGAGTTTTTGCTCTCCCTTCATCCCGTAAACCGAAAAGGCAAATAGATCACAACAAAATCAAAATTTTAGAGTTCATGTACGAAAAAAAATTTAAAACAGTAACAAATGTAAGTAAAGAAAATTTGTTCACACACCACTAATGAACACAAAAGTTCTGTTTTCCAAGTTTGGGAAATTCCACTAGTTCACCCCTAACAACTTGGAATTTTATAAGAAAGAGAATTCCTCCACACAAGCTTAAAAAATGGATTTGCATCAGCTTTTGAAGAGAATAACAAACGCTCTTTAAATTCTCAAGTGAACGTGCGGTGGGATATTTGCCCCAGTCAAACAAGCCATTATTTTGCCAATCACCAAAAACCTGGCCCAAAGATCATGGATGATTGTAAAGTGATTTATCATGCTTAACAGGCTATATTACCCTAATAAATGACTTATGGATTGGAAGTCAAGACTCAGTTAAAAATCCCTGCCTCACCCTTTTTCCCGATGATTGCAAAACCTGATATAGAAAAACTAAGAAGAGCTTACAATCCCTAAAAATTACAAAAAAAATTTTTAATTATCTCTCTCTACATTTGTGCATTTTGCATTTCCATTCTACATGTACTCTTTTTTCTTAAACCAAAAGCTTTCGCTCTGCCTTCATCCCGTAAGACAAAAAGCCGAATAGATCACTACAAAATGAAAATTTTGGAGTTCAAGTATGGAAAAAATTTAAAACAATAACAAATGTAAGTAAAGAAAATTTATTCACACACCACAAATGAATACAAAAGTTTGTTGTCCAAGTTTGGGAAATTCCACTAGTTCAACCCCAACAGCTTGGAATTTTATAGGAAAGTGATTTCCTACACACATGCTTTAAAAATGGATATGCATGTTTTAAACATGTTAAAGATGCAAATCACCTATGGATCCAAAGCTTTTGAAGAGAATAACAAACGCTCATTAAATTCATAAGTGAAAGTGCAGTGGGATATTTACCGGAGTCGAAGAACCCGTTATTTTGCCCATCTACAAATAGCTGACCCAACGATCATGGATGTTCGTAAAGTGATTTATCATGCGTAACGGGCTATATTACCTTAATAAATGACTTATTGATTGGGAGTCAAGACTCAGTTAAAAATCCCTGCCTCCCCCTTTTTCCCGACGATTGCAAAACCTAATATATAAAAACTAAGAAGAGCTTATAATCCCTAAAAATTACAGAAACTCTTTGGAATTATCTCACTCTACATTTGTGCATTGTGCATTTCCTTTCTTCATGTACTCTTTTTTTTTAAACAAAACTTTCAGTTTTCGCTCTCCCTTCATCCCGTAAACCAAAAAGGCGAATAGATCACAACAAAATGAAAATTTTGAAGTTCAAGTACGGAAAAAATTTAAAACAATAACAAATGTAAGTAAAGAAAATTTATTCACACACCACAAATGAACACAAAATTTTTGTTGTCCAAGTTTGGGAAATTCCACTTGTTCAACCCCAACAGCGTGGAATTTTATGGGAAAGAGATTTCCTCCACACATGCTTTAAAAATGGATGTGCATATTTTAAACATGTTAAAGATGCAAATAACCTATGGATCCAAAGCTTTTGAAGAGAATAACAAACTCTCATTCAATTCTCAAGTGAACGTGCGGTGGGATATTTACCCGAGTCAAACAACCCATTATTTTGCCCATCTGCAAAAAGCTGACCCAGCGATCATGGATGATTGTAAAGTGATTTATCATGTGTAACGGGCTATATTACCCTAAGAAATGACTTATGGATTGGGAGTCAACACTTAGTTAAAAATCCCTGCCTCCCCCTTTTTCCCTACGATTGCAAAACCTGATATATAAAAGCTAGGAAGAGCTTATCATCCCTAAAAATTACAGAAACTCTTTTGAATTATCTCTCTCTACATTTGTGCATTGTGCATTTCCATTCTACGTGTACTCTGTTATGGTCCCTAGCCATGGATCTAGTAACTCGGCGAGTTGAATATGAATCCAGCACTGTTAGAGGGTTTCTTAACACGTTTTTGTGAAAAGAAACTATCTTTTTCTTCCCTCACACGTTATAATTGAAAAGGAGTTTCCTTTTCTCAATTATAGATGCAACCAGAAAGTTAAAGGACTGTTTAAGCACTCAGATATGAAACCCCTCTTTTATGATTCATGTGAAGAGGGTTTTACTTGCTGTAATTACTCAAGAACAACCCCTTTCCCTTTACTGAATTCATTCCCCTTGAAAAGGAGTTTCCTTTTCTTAATTATGAATGCACCAATTCAAGCAAGAGACTGTTTTAAGGATCCAATTATGAAACCCCACTTTATACCTCACATCAATGAGTAGGGTTTCTGAATTCATGCAACTACCAATGCTGAATGTAAAGAGGGCAGTCTCTAGCTCTTGTAAACTCGGAAAAGATAGATAAAAATACCTCTTGAAGACCTCCTTCAATTCAGCAACTCGAAAATCCCTTTCTTGATGCTAAGACTCAACCAAATCCTCCTTCCCTCACTACTGGTTCGTGGAAGAGATGGATGACTATTGCAGCATGGAAGAGAAGGCTGATTCCTCCTCCTTTTCCTTCCAAGATCTCCTCAAAGACTCCCCAATGGATGCAGCAAACCCCCAAGAGAGTTCATACCAAGAACCCTAGAATAGAGAGCCTAGAAGGAACCTAAATTACCCTAGTTTATGCTAATTCCGAACTTGCTTTATTTCTCCATCCTTACCCCTTAAATAGGGTAATTAACATCAACATAGGTTAGGGTTATTAAACCCAATTCTACCCCTACCTTTAAGTCTTATTACAAATCAATAAAATTCGAAATTAAAAGCAACATAAATAATAAAAGTAAAGTAGATGACTCAGTCTTATTGAGTCCATAACATACTCTTTTTGCTTAAAACAAAACTTTGAGTTTTCGCTCTCCCTTCATCCCGTAAACCAAAAAGGCAAATAGATCACAACAAAATCAAAATTTTAGAGTTCATGTACGGAAAAAAATTTAAAACAATAACAAATGTAATTAAAGAAAATTTATTCACACACCACAAATGAACACAAAAGTTTTGTTTTCCATGCTTGGGAAATTCCACTAGTTCAACCCTAACAGCTTGGAATTTTATAAGAAAGAGATTTCCTCCACACATGCTTAAAAAATGGATTTGCTTGAGCTTTTGAAGAGAATAACAAACGCTCATTAAATTCTCAAGTGAACGTGCGGTGGGATATTTACCCGAGTCAAACAACCCATTATTTTGCCCATCTACAAAAAGCTGACCCGACCATCATGGATGATTGTAAAGAAATTTATCATGCGTAACGGGCTATATTACCCTAATAAATGACTTATGGATTGGGAGTCAAGACTCAGTTAAAAATCCCTGCCTCCCCCTTTTTCCCGACGATTGCAAAACTTGATATATAAAAACTAAGAAGAGCTTACAATCCCTAAAAATTACGGAAACTCTTTGCAATTATCTCGCTCTACATTTGTGCATTGTGCATTTCCATTCTACATGTACTCTTTTTTCTTAAACAAAATTTTGAGTTTTCGCTCTCCCTTCATCCCGTAAACCAAAAAGGCAAATAAATCAGAACAAAATGAAAATTTTGGAGTTCAAGTATGGAAAAAATTTAAAACAATAACAAATTTAAGTAAAGAAAATTTATTCACACACACACAAATGAACACAAAAGTTTTGTTGTCCAAGTTTGGCAAATTCCACTAGTTCAACCCCAACAGCTTGGAATTTTAAAGGAAAGAGATTTCCTCCACACATGCTTTAAAAATGGATATGCATGTTTTAAAGATGTTAAAGATTCAAATCACCTATGGATCCAAAGTTTTTGAAGAGAATAACAAACGCTCATTAAATTCTCAAGTGAACGTGCGGTGGGATATTTACCCGAGTCAAACAACCCATTATTTTGCCCATCTACAAAAAGCTGACCCAACGATCATTGATGATTGTAAAGTGATTTATTATGCGTAACGGGCTATATTACACTAAGAAATGACTGATGGATTTGGAGTCAAGACTCAGTTAAAAATCCCTGCCTCCCCCTTTTTCCCAATGATTGCAAAACCTGATATAAAAAAACTAAAAAGAGCTTCCAATCCCTAAAAATTACTGAAACTCTTTGGAATTATCTCGCTCTACATTTGTGCACTGTGCATTTTCATTTTAGATGTATACTTTTTTCATAAATCAAAACATTGAGTTTTCGCTCTCACTTCATCCCGTAAACCAAAAACACAAATAGATCACAACAAAATAAAAATTTTAGAGTTCATGTACGGAAAAAAATTTCAAACAATAACAAATGTAAGCAAAGAAAATTTATTCACACACCACAAATGAACACAAAAGTTTTGTGTTCCATGTTTTTGAAATTCCACTAGTTCAACCCTAACAACTTGGAATTTTGGAAGGAAAAGATTTCCTCCACACATGCTTAAAAAATGTATTTACATGAGCTTTTGAAGAGAATAACAAACGCTCATTAAATTCTCAAGTGAAGGTGCGGTGGGATATTTACCCGAGTCAAACAAGCCATTATTTTGCCCATCTACAAAATGTTGTCCATACGATCATGGATGATTATAAAGTGATTTATCATGCTTAACAGGTCATATTACCCTAACAACTGACTGATGGATTGGGAGTCAAGACTTAGTTAAATATCCCTGCCTCCCAATTTTTCCCGACGATTGCAAAACCTGATATATAAAAACTAAGAAAAGCTTACAATCCCTAAAAATTACAGAAACTCTTTGGAATTATCTCTCTCTACATTTGTGCATTGTGCATTTCCATTCTACATGTACTCTTTTTTCTTAAAGAAAAACTTTGAGTTTTCGCTCTCCCTTCATCCCGTAAACCAAAAAGGCAAAAAGATCACAACGAAATGAAAATTTTGGAGTTCAAGTGCGGAAAAAATTTAAAACAATAACAAATGTAAGTAAAGAAAATTTATTCACACACCACAAATGAAAACAAAAGTTTTGTTGTCCAAGTTTGGGAAAATCCACTAGTTCAACCCCAACAGCTTGGAATTTTATAGGAAAGAGATTTCCTCCACACATGCTTTAAAAATGGATATGCATGTTTTAAACATGTTAAAGATTCAAATCACCTATGGATCCAAAGCTTTTGAAGAGAACAACAAAGGCTCATTAAATTCTCAAGTGAACATGCGGTGGGATATTTACCCGAGTCAAACAACCCATTATTTTGCCCATCTACAAAAAGCTGACCCAACAATCATGGATGTTTGTAAAGTAATTTATCATGCGTAACGGGCTATATTACCCTAAGAAATGACTTATGGATTGGGAGTCAAGACTCAGTTAAAAATCCCTGCCTCCCCCTTTTTCCCGACGATTGCAAAACCTGATATATAAAAACTAATAAGAGCTTAAAATCCCTAAAAATTACAGAAACTCTTTGGAATTATCTCTCTCTACATTTGTGCATTGTGCATTTCCATTCTACATGTACTCTTTTTGCTTAAAACAAAACTTTGAGTTTTCGCTCTCCCTTCATCCCGTAAACCAAATAGGCAAATAGATCACAACAAAATCAAAATTTTAGAGTTCATGTATGGAAAAAAATTTATTCACACACCACTAATGAACACAAAAGTTTTGTTCTCCAAGTTTGGGAAATTCCACTAGTACAACCCTAACAGCTTGGAATTTTATAAGAAAGAGATTTCCTCCACACATGCTTAAAAAATGGATTTGCATGAGCTTTTGAAGAGAATAACAAACGCTCTTTAAATTCTCAAGTGAACGTGTGGTGGGATATTTGTCCCAGTCAAACAAGCCATTATTATGCGATTCAACAAAAAACTGGCCCAACGATCATGGATGATTGTAAAGTGATTTATCATGCTTAACGGGCTATATTACCCTAATAAATGACTTATGGATTGGAAGTCAAGACTCAGTTAAAAATCCCTGCCTCACCCTTTTTCCCGACGATTGCAAAACCTGATATATAAAAACTAAGAAGAGCTTACAATCCCTAAAAATTATAGAAAGTCTTTGGAATTATCTCTCTCTACATTTGTGCATTGTGCATTTCCATTCTACATGTACTCTTTTTTCTTAAACAAAAAGTTTGAGCTTTCGCTCACCCTTCTTCCCGTAAACCAAAAAGGCGAATAGATCACAACAAAATGAAAATTTTGGAGTTCAAGTATGGTAAAAATTTAAAACAATAACAAATGTAAGTAAAGAAAATTTATTCACACACCACAAATGAACACAAAAGTTTGTTGTCCAAGTTTGGGAAATTCCACTAGTTCAACCCCAACAGCTTGGAATTTTATAGGAAAATGATTTCCTACACAAATGTTTAAAAATGGATATGCATGTTTTAAACATGTTACAGATGTAAATCACCAATGGATCCAAAGCTTTTTAAAAGAATAACAAACGGTCAAGAAATTCTCAACTGAACGTGCGGTGGGATATTTACCCGAGTCAAACAACCCATTATTTTGCCCATCTACAAAAAGCTGACCCAATGATCATGGATGATTGTAAAGCAATTTATCTTGCATAACGGGCTATACTACCCTAATAAATGACTTATGGATTGGGAGTCAAGACTCAGTTAAAAATCCCAGCCTCCCCCATTTTCCCGACGATTGCAAAACCTGATATATAAAAACTAAGAAGAGCTTACAATCCCTAAAAATTACAGAAAATCTTTTGAATTATCTCTCTCTACATTTGTGCATTGTGGATTTCCATTCTACATGTACTCATTTTGCTTAAAACAAAACTTTGAGATTTCGCTCTCCCTTCATCCCGTAAACCAAATAGGCAAATAGATCACAACAAAATCAAAATTTTAGAGTTCATGTACGGAAAAAAATTTATTCACACACCACTAATGAACACAAAAGTTTTGTTCTCCAAGTTTGGGAAATTCCACTAGTACAACCCTAACAGCTTGGAATTTTATAAGAAAGAGATTTCCTCCACACATGCTTAAAAAATGGATTTGCATGAGCTTTTGAAGAGAATAACAAATGCTCTTTAAATTCTCAAGTGAACGTGCGGTGGGATATTTGTCCCAGTCAAACAAGCCATTATTATGCGATTCAACAAAAAACTGGCCCAACGATCATGGATGATTGTAAAGTGATTTATCATGCTTAACGGGCTATATTACCCTAATAAATGACTTATGGATTGGAAGTCAAGACTCAGTTAAAAATCCCTGCCTCACCCTTTTTCCCGACGATTGCAAAACCTGATATATAAAAACTAAGAAGAGCTTACAATCCCTAAAAATTACAGAAAGTCTTTGGAATTATCTCTCTCTACATTTGTGCATTGTGCATTTCCATTCTACATGTACTCTTTTTTCTTAAACAAAAAGTTTGAGCTTTCGCTCACCCTTCTTCCCGTAAACCAAAAAGGCGAATAGATCACAACAAAATGAAAATTTTGGAGTTCAAGTATGGTAAAAATTTAAAACAATAACAAATGTAAGTAAAGAAAATTTATTCACACACCACAAATGAACACAAAAGTTTGTTGTCCAAGTTTGGGAAATTCCACTAGTTCAACCCCAACAGCTTGGAATTTTATAGGAAAATGATTTCCTACACAAATGTTTAAAAATGGATATGCATGTTTTAAACATGTTACAGATGTAAATCACCAATGGATCCAAAGCTTTTTAAAAGAATAACAAACGGTCAAGAAATTCTCAACTGAACGTGCGGTGGGATATTTACCCGAGTCACACAACCCATTATTTTGCCCATCTACAAAAAGCTGACCCAATGATCATGGATGATTGTAAAGCAATTTATCTTGCATAACGGGCTATACTACCCTAATAAATGACTTATGGATTGGGAGTCAAGACTCAGTTAAAAATCCCAGCCTCCCCCATTTTCCCGACGATTGCAAAACCTGATATATAAAAACTAAGAAGAGCTTACAATCCCTAAAAATTACAGAAAATCTTTTGAATTATCTCTCTCTACATTTGTGCATTGTGGATTTCCATTCTACATGTACTCATTTTGCTTAAAACAAAACTTTGAGATTTCGCTCTCCCTTCATCACGTAAACCAAAAAGGCAAATAGATCACAACAAATTGAAAATTTTAGAGTTCATGTACGGAAGAAAATTTAAAACAATAACAAATGTATGTAAAGAAAATTTATTCACACACCACAAATGAACAAAAGTTTATGTGTCCAAGTTTGGGAAATTCCACTAGTTCAACCCTAACATCTTGGAATTTTATATGAAAGAGATTTCCTCCACACATTCTTAAAAAATGGATTTACATGTTTTAAACATGTTAAATATGCAAATCACCTATGGATCCAAAGCTTCTGAAGAGAATATCAAACGCACATTAAATTTTCAAGTTAATGTGCGGTGGGATATTTACCCGAGCCAAACAACCCATTATTTTGCCCATCTACAAAAAGCTGACACAACGATCATGGACGATTGTAAAGTGATTTATCATGCGTAACGGGCTATATTACCCTAATAAATGACTTATGGATTGGGAGTCAAGACTCAGTTAAAAATCCCTGCCTCCCCTTTTTTTCCTGTCGATTGCAAAACCTGATATATAAAAACTAAGAAGAGCATACAATCCCTAAAAATTACAGAAACTCTTTGCAATTTTCTCTCTCTACATTTGTGCACTGTGCATTTCCATTCTACATGTACTCTTTTTTCTTCAAACAAAACATTGAGTTTTCTCTCTCCCTTCATCCCGTAAACCAAAATGGCAAATAGATCTCAAAAAAATGAAAATTTTGGAGTTCAAGTATGGAAAAAATTTTAAAAAATAAAAAATGTAAGTAAAGAAAATTTATTCACACACCACAAATGAACACAAAATTTTTTTCTCCAAGTTTGGGAAATTCCACTAGTTCAACCCCAACAGCTTGGAATTTTTTAGGAAAGTGATTTCCTACACACATGCTTTAAAAATGGATATGCATGTTTTAAACTTGTTAAAGATGCAAATCACCTATGGATCCAAAGCTTTTGAAGAGAATAACAAACGCTCATTAAATTCTCAAGTGAACGTGCGGTGGGGTATTTACCCGAGTCAAACAAGCCATTATTTTGGCCATATACAAAAAGCTGACCCACCAATCATGGATGATTGTAAATTGATTTTTCATGTGTAACGGGATATATTACCCTAATAAATGACTTATGGATTGGGAGTCAAGACTCAGTTAAAAATCCCTGCCTCCCCCTTCTTCCCGACGATTGCAAAACCTGATATATAAAAACTAAGAAGAGCTTACAATCCCTAAAAATTACAGAAAGTCTTTGGAATTATCTCTCTCTACATTTGTGCATTGTGCATTTCCATTCTACATGTACTCTTTTTTCTTAAACAAAAAGTTTGAGCTTTCGCTCTCCCTTCATCCCGTAAACCAAAAAGGCGAATAGATCACAACAAAATAAAAATTTTGGAGTTCAAGTATGGTAAAAATTTAAAACAATAACAAATGTAAGTAAAGAAAATTTATTCACACACCACAAATGAACACAAAAGTTTGTTGTCCAAGTTTGGGAAATTCCACTAGTTCAACCCCAACAGCTTGGAATTTTATAGGAAAATGATTTCCTACACAAATGTTTAAAAATGGATATGCATGTTTTAAACATGTTACAGATGTAAATCACCAATGGATCCAAAGCTTTTTAAAAGAATAACAAACGGTCAAGAAATTCTCAAGTGAACGTGAGGTGGGATATTTACCCGAGTCAAACAACCCATTATTTTGCCCATCTACAAAAAGCTGACCCAATGATCATGGATGATTGTAAAGCAATTTATCTTGCATAACGGGCTATACTACTCTAATAAATGACTTATGGATTGGGAGTCAAGACTCAGTTAAAAATCCCAGCCTCCCCCATTTTCCCGACGATTGCAAAACCTGATATATAAAAACTAAGAAGAGCTTACAATCCCTAAAAATTACAGAAAATCTTTTGAATTATCTCTCTCTACATTTGTGCATTGTGGATTTCCATTCTACATGTACTCATTTTGCTTAAAACAAAACTTTGAGATTTCGCTCTCCCTTCATCACGTAAACCAAAAAGGCAAATAGATCACAACAAATTGAAAATTTTAGAGTTCATGTACGGAAGAAAATTTAAAACAATAACAAATGTAAGTAAAGAAAATTTATTCACACACCACAAATGAACAAAAGTTTATGTGTCCAAGTTTAGGAAATTCCACTAGTTCAACCCTAACATCTTGGAATTTTATATGAAAGAGATTTCCTCCACACATTCTTAAAAAATGGATTTACATGTTTTAAACATGTTAAATATGCAAATCACCTATGGATCCAAAGCTTCTGAAGAGAATATCAAACGCACATTAAATTTTCAAGTTAATGTGCGGTGGGATATTTACCCGAGCCAAACAACCCATTATTTTGCCCATCTACAAAAAAGCTGACACAACGATCATGGACGATTGTAAAGTGATTTATCATGCGTAACGGGCTATATTACCCTAATAAATGACTTATGGATTGGGAGTCAAGATTCAGTTAAAAATCCCTGCCTCCCCTTTTTTTCCTGTCGATTGCAAAACCTGATATATAAAAACTAAGAAGAGCATACAATCCCTAAAAATTACAGAAACTCTTTGCAATTTTCTCTCTCTAAATTTGTGCACTGTGCATTTCCATTCTACATGTACTCTTTTTTCTTCAAACAAAACATTGTGTTTTCTCTCTCCCTTCATCCCGTAAACCAAAATGGCAAATAGATCTCAAAAAAATGAAAATTTTGGAGTTCAAGTATGGAAAAAATTTTAAAAAATAAAAAATGTAAGTAAAGAAAATTTATTCACACACCACAAATGAACACAAAATTTTTTTCTCCAAGTTTGGGAAATTCCACTAGTTCAACCCCAACAGCTTGGAATTTTTTAGGAAAGTGATTTCCTACACACATGCTTTAAAAATGGATATGCATGTTTTAAACTTGTTAAAGATGCAAATCACCTATGGATCCAAAGCTTTTGAAGAGAATAACAAACGCTCATTAAATTCTCAAGTGAACGTGCGGTGGGGTATTTACCCGAGTCAAACAAGCCATTATTTTGGCCATATACAAAAAGCTGACCCAACAATCATGGATGATTGTAAATTGATTTTTCATGTGTAACGGGATATATTACCCTAATAAATGACTTATGGATTGGGAGTCAAGACTCAGTTAAAAATCCCTGCCTCCCCCTTCTTCCCGACGATTGCAAAACCTGATATATAAAAACTAAGAAGAGCTTACAATCCCTAAAAATTACAGAAAGTCTTTGGAATTATCTCTCTCTACATTTGTGCATTGTGCATTTCCATTCTACATGTACTCTTTCTTCTTAAACAAAAAGTTTGAGCTTTCGCTCTCCCTTCATCCCGTAAACCACAAAGGCGAATAGATCACAACAAAATAAAAATTTTGGAGTTCAAGTATGGTAAAAATTTAAAACAATAACAAATGTAAGTAAAGAAAATTTATTCACACACCACAAATGAACACAAAAGTTTGTTGTCCAAGTTTTAGAAATTCCACTAGTTCAACCCCAACAGCTTGGAATTTTATAGGAAAATGATTTCCTACACAAATGTTTAAAAATGGATATGCATGTTTTAAACATGTTCAAGATGTAAATCACCAATGGATCCAAAGCTTTTTAAAAGAATAACAAACGGTCAAGAAATTCTCAAGTGAACGTGAGGTGGGATATTTACCCGAGTCAAACAACCCATTATTTTGCCCATCTACAAAAAGCTGACCCAATGATCATGGATGATTGTAAAGCAATTTATCTTGCATAACGGGCTATACTACTCTAATAAATGACTTATGGATTGGGAGTCAAGACTCAGTTAAAAATCCCAGCCTCCCCCATTTTCCCGACGATTGCAAAACCTGATATATAAAAACTAAGAAGAGCTTACAATCCCTAAAAATTACAGAAAATCTTTTGAATTATCTCTCTCTACATTTGTGCATTGTGGATTTCCATTCTACATGTACTCATTTTGCTTAAAACAAAACTTTGAGATTTCGCTCTCCCTTCATCACGTAAACCAAAAAGGCAAATAGATCACAACAAATTGAAAATTTTAGAGTTCATGTACGGAAGAAAATTTAAAACAATAACAAATGTAAGTAAAGAAAATTTATTCACACACCACAAATGAACAAAAGTTTATGTGTCCAAGTTTAGGAAATTCCACTAGTTCAACCCTAACATCTTGGAATTTTATATGAAAGAGATTTCCTCCACACATTCTTAAAAAATGGATTTACATGTTTTAAACATGTTAAATATGCAAATCACCTATGGATCCAAAGCTTCTGAAGAGAATATCAAACGCACATTAAATTTTCAAGTTAATGTGCGGTGGGATATTTACCCGAGCCAAACAACCCATTATTTTGCCCATCTACAAAAAGCTGACACAACGATCATGGACGATTGTAAAGTGATTTATCATGCGTAACGGGCTATATTACCCTAATAAATGACTTATGGATTGGGAGTCAAGACTCAGTTAAAAATCCCTGCCTCCCCTTTTTTTCCTGTCGATTGCAAAACCTGATATATAAAAACTAAGAAGAGCATACAATCCCTAAAAATTACAGAAACTCTTTGCAATTTTCTCTCTACATTTGTGCACTGTGCATTTCCATTCTACATGTACTCTTTTTTCTTCAAACAAAACATTGAGTTTTCTCTCTCCCTTCATCCCGTAAACCAAAATGGCAAATAGATCTCAATAAAATGAAAATTTTGGAATTCAAGTATGGAAAAAATTTTAAAAAATAAAAAATGTAAGTAAAGAAAATTTATTCACACACCACAAATGAACACAAAATTTTTTTGTCCAAGTTTGGGAAATTCCACTAGTTCAACCCTAATAGCTTGGAATTTTATAGGAAAGTGATTTCCTACACACATGCTTTAAAAATGGATATGCATGTTTTAAACTTGTTAAAGATGCAAATCACCTATGGATCCAAAGCTTTTGAAGAGAATAACAAAGGCTCATTAAATTCTCAAGTGAACGTGCGGTGGGATATTTACCCGAGTCAAAGAACCCATTATTTTGCCCACCTAAAAAAAGCTGACCCAATGATCATGGATGATTGTAAAGTGATTTATCATGCGTAACGGGCTATATTACCCTAATAAATGACTTATGGATTGGGAGTCAAGACTCAGTTAAAAATCCCTGCCTCCCCCTTTTTCCCGACGATTGCAAAACCTGATATATAAAAACTAAGAAGAGCTTACAATCCCTAAAATTTACCGAAACTCTTTGCTATTATCTCGCTCTACAATTGTGCATTGTGCATTTCCATTCTACTTATACTCTTTTTTCATAAAACAAAACTTTGAGTTTTCGCTCTCCCTTCATCCCGTAAACCAAAAAGGCAAATAGATCTGAACAAAATGAAAATTTTGGAGTTCAAGGACGGAAAAAATTGAAAACAATAACAAATGTAAGTAAAGAAAATTTAATCACACACCTCAAATGAACACAAAAGTTTTGTTGTCCAAGTTTGGGAAATTCCACTAGTTCAACCCCAACAGCTTGGAATTTTATAAGAAAGAGATTTCGTGCACACATGTTTTAAAAATGTATTTGAATGTTTTAAACATGTTAAAGATGCAAATCACCTATGGATCCAAAGCTTTTGAAGAGAATATCAAACGCTCATTAAATTCTCAAGTGAACTTGCGGTGGGATACTTACCCGAGTCAAACAACCCATTATTTTACCCATCTACAAAAAGCTGACCCAACGATCATGGATGATTGTAAAGTGATTTATCATGCGTAACGGAATATATTACCCTAAGAAATGACTTATGGATTGGGAGTCAAGACTCAGTTAAAAATCCCTGCCTCCCCCTTTTTCCCGACGATTGCAAAACCTGATATATAAAAACTAAGAAGAGCTTACAATCCCTAAAAATTACAGAAACTCTTTTGTATTATCTCGCTCTACATTTGTGCACTGTGCATTTTCATTATAGATGTACACTTTTTTCATCAATCAAAACTTTGAGTTTTCGCTCTCTCTTCATCCCATAAACCAAAAACGCAAATAGATCACAAGAAAATGAAAATTTTAGAGTTCATGTACGGAAAAAAATTTAAAACAATAACAAATGTAAGTAAAGCAAATTTATTCACACACCACAAATGAACACAAAAGTTTTGTGTTCCATGTTTGGGAAATTCCACTAGCTCAACCCTAACAGCTTGGAATTTTATAAGAAAGGGATTTGCTCCACACATGCTTAAAAAATAGTTTTGCATGAGCTTTTGAAGAGAATAACAAATGCTAATTAAATTCTCATGTGAACGTGCGGTGGGATATTTTCCTGTGTCCATCAAGCCATTATTTTGCCCATCTACAAAAACCTGTCCCAACGATCATGGATGACTGTAAAGTGATTTATCCTGCTTAATGGGCTATATTACCCTAATAAATGACTTATGGATTGGGAGTCAAGACTCAGTTAAAAATCCCTGCCTCCCCCTTTTTCTCAACGATTGCAAAACCTGATATATATAAAAACTAAGAAGAGCTTACAATCCCTAAAAATTACAGAAACTCTATGGAATTATCTCTCTCTACATTTGTGCATTGTGCATTTCCATTCTACATGTACACTTTTTTCTTAAAACAAAAATTTGAGTTTTCGCTCTCCCTCATCCCGTAAACTAAAATGGCGAATAGATCACAACAAAATGAAAATTTTGGAGTTCAAGTACGGAAAAAATTTAAAACAATAACAAATGTAAGTAAAGAAAATTTATTCACACACCACAAATGAACCCAAAAGTTTGTTGTCCAAGTTTGGGAAATTCCACTAGTTCAACCCCAACAGCTTGGAATTTTATAGGAAAGTGATTTCCTACACACATGCTTTAAAAATGGATATGCATGTTTTAAACATGTTAAAGATGCAAATCACCTATGGATCCAAAGCTTTTGAAGAGAATAACAAACGCTCATCAAATTCTCAAGTGAACTAGCGATGGGATATTTACCCGAGTCAAACAAGCCATTATTTTGCCCATCTACAAACACCTGACCCAACGATCATGGATGATTGTAAAGTAACTTATCATGCATAACGGGCTATATTACCCTAATAAATGACTTATGGATTCGGAGTCAAGACTCAGTTAAAAATCCCTGCCTCCCCGTTTTTCTCGACGATTGCAAAACCTGATATATAAAAACTAAGAAGAGCTTACAATCCCAAAAAATTACAGAAACTCTTTGGAATTATCTCTCTCTACATTTGTGCATTGTGCATTTCCATTCTACATCTACTCTTTTTGCTTAAAACAAAACTTTGAGTTTTCGCTCTCCCTTCATCCCGTAAACCAAAAAGGCAAATAGATCACAACAAAATCAAAATTTTAGAGTTCATGTACGGAAAAAAATTTAAAACAATAAGAATTCTAAGTAAAGAAAATTTTCACACACCACAAATGAACACAAAAGTTTATGTGTCCAAGTTTGGGAAATTCCACTAGTTCAACCCTAACAGCTTGGAATTTTATATGAAAGAGATTTCCTCCCCACATGCTTAAAAAATGGATTTGCATGTTTTAAACATGTTAAATATTCAAATCACCTATGGATCCAAAGCTTCAGAAGAGAATAACAAACGCTCATTAAATTTTCAAGTTAATGTGCTGTGGGATATTTACCCGAGTCAAACAACCCATTATTTTGCCCATCCACAAAAAGCTGACACAACGATCATGGATGATTGTAAAGTGATTTATTATGTGTAACATGCTATATTACCCTAATAAATGACTTATGGATTGGGAGTCAAGACTCAGTTAAAAATCCCTGCCTCCCCCTTTTTACCCTACGATTGCAAAACTTGATATATAAAAACTAAGAAGAGCTTACAATCCCTAAAAATTACAGAAACTCTTTGGAATTATCTCTCTCTACATTTGTGCATTGTGCATTTCCATTCTACATGTACTCTTTTTTCTTAAAACAAAACTTTGAGTTTTCACTCTCCCTTCATCCTGTAAACAAAAAAGGGAAATAGATCACAACAAAATGAAAATTTTGGAGTTCAAGTATGGAAAAAATTTAAAACAATAAAAAATGTAAGTAAAGAAAATTTATTCACACACCACAAATGAACACAAAAGTTTGTTGTCCAATTTTGGGAAATTCCACTAGTTCAACCCCAAGAACTTGGAATTTTATAGGAAAGTGATTTCCTACACACATGCTTTAAAAATGGATATGCATGTTTTAAACATGTTAAAGATGCAAATCACCTATGGATCCAAAGCTTTTGAAGAGAATAACAAACGCTCATTAAATTCTCAAGTGAACGTGCGGTGGGATATTTACCCGAGTCAAAGAACCCATTATTTTGCCCATCTAAAAAAAGCTGACCCAACGATCATGGATGATTGTAAAGTGATTTATCATGCATAACGGGCTATATTACCCTAACAAATGACTTATGGATTGGGAGTCAAGACTCAGTTAAAAATCCTTGCCTCCCCCTTTTTCCCGACGATTGCAAAACTTGATATATAAAAACTAAGAAGAGCTTACAATCCCTAAAAATTACGGAAACTCTTTGAAATTATCTCGCTCTACATTTGTGCATTGTGCAATTCCATTCTACATGTACTCTTTTTTCTTAAACAAAACTTTGAGTTTTCGCTCTCCCTTCATCCCGTAAACCAAAAAGGCAAATAGATCAGAACAAAATGAAAATTTTGGAGTTCAAGTATGGAAAAAATTTATAACAATAACAAATGTAAGTAAAGAAAATTTATTCACACACCTCAAATGAACACTGTCCAAGTTTGGGAAATTCCGCTAGTTCAACCCCAACAACTTGCAATTTTATAGGAAAGAGATTTCGTGCACACATGCATTAAAAATGGATATGAATGTTTTAAACATGTTAAAGATGCAAATCACCTATGGATCCAAAGCTTTTGAAGAGAATATCAAACACTCATTAAATTCTCAAGTGAACTTGCGGTGGGATACTTACTCGAGTCAAACAACCCATTATTTTACCCATCAACAAAAAGCTGACCCAACGATCATGGATGATTGTAAAGTGATTTATCATGCGTAACAGAATATATTACCCTAAGAAATGACTTATGGATTGGGAGTCAAGACTCAGTTAAAAATCCCTGCCTCCCCATTTTTCCCGACGAATGCAAAACCTGATATATAAAAACTAAGAAGAGCTTACAATCCCTAAAAATTACAGAAACTCTTTGGAATTATCTCGCTCTACATTTGTGCACTATGCATTTTCATTTTAGATGTACACTTTTTTCATAAATCAAAACTTTGAGTTTTCGCTCTCCCTTCATCCCGTAAACCAAAAACGCAAATAGATCACAAGAAAATTAAAATTTTAGAGTTCATGTATGGAAAAAAATTTAAAACAATCACAAATGTAAGTAAAGAAAATTTATTCACACACCACAAATGAACACAAAAGTTTTGTGTTCCAAGTTTGGGAATTTCCACTAGCTCAACCCTAACAGCTTGGAATTTTATAAGAAAGGGATTTCCTCCACACATGCTTGAAAAATAGTTTTGCAAGAGCTTTTGAAGAGAATAACAAACGCTCATTAAATTCTCAAGTGAACGTGCGGTGGGATATTTTCCTGAGTCCAACAAGCCATTATTTTGCCCATCTACAAAAACCTGTCCCAACGATCATGGATGACTGTAAAGCGATTTATCCTGCTAAATGGGCTATATTACCCTAATAAATGACTTATGGATTGGGAGTCAAGACTCAGTTAAAAATCTCTGCCTCCCCCTTTTTCCCTACGATTGCAAAACCTGATATATAAAAACTAAAAAGAGCTTACAATCCCTAAAAATTACAGATACGCTATGGAATTATCTCTCTCTACATTTGTGCATTGTGCATTTCCATTCTACATGTACTCTTTTTTCTGAAAACAAAAATTTGTGTTTTCGCTCTCCCTTCATCCCGTAAACCAAAATGGCAAATAGATCACAACAAAATGAAAATTTTGGAGTTCAAGTACGAAAAAAATTTAAAACAATAACAAATGTAAGTAAACAAAATTTATTCACGCGCCACAAATGAACCCAAAAGTTTGTTGTCCAAGTTTGGGAAATTCCACTAGTTCAACCCCAACAGCTTGGAATTTTATAGGAAAGTGATTTCCTACACACAAGCTTTAAAAATGGATATGCATGTTTTAAACATGTTAAAGATTCAAATCACCTATGGATCCAAAGCTTTTGAAGAGAATAAAAAACGCTCATTAAATTCTCAAGTAAACGTGCGATGGGATATTTACATGAGTCAAACAAGCCATTATTTTGCCCATCTACAAAAACCTGACCCAACGATCATGGATGATTGTAAAGTAATTTATCATGCATAACGGGCTATATTACCCCAATAAATGACTTATGGATTGGGAGTCAAGACTCAGTTAAAAATCCCTGCCTCCCTGTTTTTCTCGACGATTACAAAACCTGATATATAAAAACTAAGAAGAGCTGACAATCCCAAAAAATTACAGAAACTCTTTGGCATTATCTCTCTCTACATTTGTGCATTGTGCATTTCCATTCTACATGTACTCTTTTTGCTTAAAACAAAACTTTGAGTTTTCACTCTCCCTTCATCCCGTAAACCAAAAAGGCAAATAGATGACAACAAAATCAAAATTTTAGAGTTCATGTAAGGAAAAAACTTTAAAACAATAACAAATCTAAGTACAGAAAATTTATTCACACACCACAAATGAACACAAACGTTTATGTGTCCAAGTTTGGAAAATTCCACTAGTTCAACCCTAACAGCTTGGAATTTTATATGAAAGAGATTTCCTCCACACATGCTTAAAAAATGGATTTGCATGTTTTAAACATGTTAAATATGCAAATCACCTATGGATCCAAAGCTTCTGAAGAGAATAACAAATGCTCATTAAATTTTCAAGTTAATGTGCGGTGGGATATTTACCCGAGTCAAACAACCCATTATTTTGCCCATCTACAAAAAGCTAACACAACGATCATGGACGATTGTAAAGTGATTTATCAGGCGTAACGGGCTATATTACCCTAATAAATGACTTATGGATTGGGAGTCAAGACTCAGTTTAAAATCCATGCCTCCCCCTTTTTCCCGAGGATTGCAAAACCTGATATATAAAAACTAAGAAGAGCTAACAATCCCTAAAAATTACAGAAACTCTTTGGAATTATCTCTCTCTACATTTGTGCATTGTGCATTTCCATTCTACATGTACTCTTTTTGCTTAAAACAAAACTTTGCGTTTTCGCTCTCCCTTCATCCCGTAAACCAAAAAGGCGAATAGATCACAACAGAATGAAAATTTTAGAGTTCAAGTACGGAAAAAATTAAAACAATAACAAATGTAAGGAAAGAAAATTTATTCACACACCACAATTGAACACAAAAGTTTTGTTGTCCAAGTTTGGGAAATACCACTAGTTCAACCCCAACAGCTTGGAATTTTATAGGAAAGAGATTTCCTCCAAACATGCTTAAAAAATGGATTTGCATGTTTTAAACATGGTAAAGATGCAAATCACCTATGGATCCAAAGCTTTTGAAGAGAATAACAAACGCTCATTAAATTCTCTAGTTAATGTGCCGTGGGATATTTAACCGAGTCAAACAACCCATTATTTTGCCCATCTACAAAAAACTGACCCAACGATCATGGATGATTGTAAAGTGATTTATCATGCGTAACTGGCTATATTACCCTAATAAATGACTTATGGATTGGGAGTCAAGACTCAGTTAAAAATCCCTGCCACCCCCTTTTTCCCGACGATTGCAAAACCTGATATAAAAACTAAGAAGAGCTTACAATCCCTAAAAATTACAGATAATCTTTGGTATTATCTCTCTCTACATTTTTGCATTGTGCATATTTATTCTTCATGTACTCTTTTTTCTTAAAACAAAACTTTGAGTCTTCGCTCTCCCTTCGTCCCGTAAACCAAAAAGGCGAATAGATCACAACAAAATGAAAATTTTGGAGTTCAAGTACAGAAAAAATTAAAACAATAACAAATGTAAGGAAAGAAAATTTATTCACACACCACAAATGAACACAAAAGTTTTGTTGTCCAAGTTTGGGAAATTCCACTATTTCAACCCCAACAGCTTGGAATTTTATAGGAAAGAGATTTCCTCCACACATGCTTTAAAAATGGATATGAATTTTTTAAACAAGTTAAAGATGAAAATCACCTATGGATCCAAAGCTTTTGAAGAGAATAACAAACGCTCATTAAATTCTCAAGTGAACGTGTGGTGGGATATTTACCCGAGTCAAACAACCCATTATTTTGCCCATCTACAAAAAGTTGACCCAATGATCATGGATGATTGTAAAGTGATTTATCATGCGTAACGGGTTATATTATCCTAATAAATGACTTATGGATTGGGAGTCAAGACTCAGTTAAAAATCCCTGCCTCCCCCTTTTTCCCGACGATTGCAAAACCTGATATATAAAAAATAAGAATAGCTTACAATCCCTCAAAATTACAGAAACTCTTTGGAATTATCTCCCTCTACATTTGTGCATTGTGCATTTCCATTCTACATGTACGCTTTTTTCTTAAAACAAAACTTTGAGTTTTCGCTCTCCCTTCATCCCGTAAACCAAAAAGGCAAATAGATCACAACAAAATCAAAATTTGAGAGTTCATGTACAGAAAAAAAATTTAAAACAATAACAAATGTCTGTAAAGAAAATTTATTCACACACCACAAATGAACACAAAAGTTTCGTTGTCCAAGTTTGGGAGATTCCACTAGCTCAAACCTAACAGCTTGGAATTTTATATGAAAGAGATTTCCTCCACACATGCTTAAAAATTGGATTTGCATGTTTTAAACATGTTTAAGATGCAAATCACTTATGGATCCTAAGCTTTTGAAGAGAATAAAAACCGCTCAATAAATTCTCAAGTTAATGTGCAGTGGGATATTTACCCGAGTCAAACAACCCATTCTTTTACCCATCTACAAAAAGCTGACCCAACGATCATGGACGATTGTAAAGTGATTTATCATGCGTAACGGGCTATATTACTCTAATAAATGTCTTATGGATTGCGAGTCAAGACTCAGTTAAAAATCCATGCCTCCCCCTTTTTCCCGACGATTGCAAAACCTGATATTTTAAAAATAAGAAGAGCTTACAATCCCTAAAAATTATAGAAACTCTTTTGTATTATCTCTCTCTACATTTGTGCATTGTGCGTTTCCATTCTACATGTACTCTTTTTTCTTAAAACAAAACTATGAGTTTTCGCTCCCCCTTCATCCCGTAAACCAAAAAGGCGAATAGATCACAACAAAATGAAAATTTTGGAGTTCAAGTACGGAAAAAATTTAAAATAATAACAATTTTAAGTAAAGAAAATTTATTCACACACCACAAATGAACACAAAAGTTTTGTTGTCCAAGTTTGGGAAATTCCACTAGTTCAATCCCAACTACTTGGAATTTTATAGGAAAGAGATTTCCTCCACACATGCTTAAAAAATGGATTTGCATGTTTTAAGCATGTTAAAGATGCAAATCACCTATGGATCCAAAGCTTTTGAAGAGAATAACAAACGCTCATTAAATTCTCAAGTGAACTTGCGGTGGGATATTTACTCGAGTCAAACAACCCATTATTTTGCCCATCTACAAACAGCTGACCCAACAATCATGGATGATTGATAAGTGATTTATCATGCGTAACGGGCTATATTACCCTAATAAATGACTTATGGATTGGTATTCAAGACTCACTCAAAAATCCCTGCTCCCCCTTTTTCCCGACGATTGCAAAACCTGATATATAAAAACTAAGAACAGGTTACAATGCCAAAAAATTACAGAAACTCTTTGGAATTATCTCACTCTACATTTGTGCGCTGTGCATTTTCATTTTAGATGTACACTTTTTTCATCAATCAAAACTTTGAGTTTTCCCTCTCCCTTCAACCCGTAAACCAAAAACGCAAATAGATCACAACAAAATGAAAATTTTAGAGTTCATGTACGGAAAAAAATTAAAAACAATAACAAATGTAAGTAAAGAAAATTTATTCACACACCACAAATGAACACAAAAGTTTTATGTTCCAAGTTTGGGAAATTCCAGTAGTTCAACCCATACAGCTTGGAATTTTATAAGAAAGAGATTTCCTCCACTCATGCTTAAAAAATGGATTTGCATGTTTTAAACATGTTACAGATGCAAATCACCTATGGATCCAAAGCTTTTGAAGAGAATAACAAACACTCATTAGATTCTCAAGTGAACTTGCGGTGGGATATTCACCCGAGTCAAACAATCCATTATTTTGCCCATCTACCAAACGCTGACCCAACGATCATGGATGATTGAAAAGTGATTTATCATGCGTAACGGGCTATATTACCCAAATAAATGACTTATGGATTAGGAGTCAAGACTCAGTTAAAAATCCCCGCCTCCCCTTTTCCCGACGATTGCAAAACCTGGTATATAAAAACTAAGAAGAGCTTACAATCCCTAAAAATTACAGAAACTCTTTGGTATTATCTCTCTCTACATTTGTGCATTGTGCATTTCCATTCTACATGTACTCTTTTTTATTAAAAAAATACTTTGAGTTTTTGCTCTCCCTTATCCCGTAAACCAAAAAGGCGAATAGATCACAACAAATTGAAAATATTGTAGTTAGAGTACGGAAAAAAGTTAAAACAATAACAAATGTAAGTAAAGAAAATTTATTCACACACCAGAAATGAACACAAAAGTTTTGTTGTCCAAGTTTGGGAAATTCCACTAGTTCAATCCCAACAGCCTGGAATTTTATAGAAAAGAGATATCCTCCACACATGCTTTAAAAATGGATATGAATGTTTTAAACATCATAAAGATGCAAATCACCTATGGATCCAAAGCTTTTGAAGAGAATAACAAACGCTCATTAAATTCTCAAGTGAACGTGCGGTGGGATATTTACCCGAGTCAAACAACCCATTATTTTGCCCATCTACAAAAAGCAGACCCAACGATCGTGGATGATTGTAAAGTGATTTATCACGCGTAATGGGCTATATTACCCTAAGAAATAGCTTATGGATTGGCAGTCAAGACTCAGTTTAAAATCCCTGCTTCCCCCTTTTTCCCGACGATTGCAAAACCTGATATATAAAAACTAAGAAGAGCTTACAATCCCTAAAAATTACAGAAACTCATTGGGATTATGTCGCTCTACATTTGTGAACTGTGCATTTTCTTTTTAGATGTACAATTTTTTCATAAGTCAAAACTTTGAGTTTTCGCTCTCCCTTCATCCCGTAAACCAAAAATGCAAATAGATCACAACAAAATGAAAATTTTAGAGTTCATGTATGGAAAAAAATTTAAAACAATAATAAATGGAAGTAAAGAAAATTTATTCACACACCACAAATGAACACAAAAGTTTTGTGTTCTTAGTTTTGGAAATTCCACTAGTTCAACCCTAACAGCTTGGAATTTTATAAGAAAGAGATTTCCTCCACACATGCTTAAAAAATGGATTTGCATGAGCTTTTGAAGAGAATCGAAAACGCTCATTAAATTCTCAAGTGAACGTGTGGTTGGATATTTCCCTGAGTCAAAGAAGAAATTATTTTTCCCATCTACAAAAAGCTGTCCCAACGATCATGGATGATTGTAAAGTGATTTATCATGCTTAATGGGTTATATTACCCTAATAAATGACTTATGGATTGGGAGTCAAGACACAGTTAAAAATCCCTGCCTCCCCCTTTTTGCCGATGATTGCAAAACCTGATATATAAAAACTAAGAAGAGCTTACAATCCCTAAAAATTACAGAAACTCTTTGGAAATATCTCTCTCTACATTTGTGCATTGTGCATTTCCATTGTACATGTACTGTTTTTTCTGAAAACAAAAATTTGCGTTTTCGCTCTCCCTTCATCCCGTAAACCAAAAAGGCGAATAGATCACAACAAAATGAAAATTTTGGAGTTCAAGTACTGAAAAAATTTAAAACAATAACAAATGTAAGCAAAGAAAATTTATTCACACACCACAAATGAACACAAAAGTTTGTTGTCCAAGATTGAGAAATTCCACTAGTTCAACCCCAACATCTTGGAATTTTATAGGAAAGTGATTTTCTACACACATGCTTTAAAAATGGATATGCATGTTTTAAACATGTTAAAGATGCAAATCACCTATGGATCCAAAGCTTTTGAAGAGAATAACAAACGCTCGTTAAATTCTCAAGTGAACGTGCGATGGGATATTTACCCGAGACAAACAACCCATTATTTTGCCCATCTAAAAAAAGCTGACCCAACGATCATGGATTATTGTAAAGTAATTTATCTTGTGTAATGGGCTATATTACCCTAAGAAATAGCTTATGGATTGGCAGTCAAGACTCAGTTTAAAATCCCTGCCTCCCCCTTTTTCCCGACGATTGCAAAACCTGATATATAAAAACTAAGAAGAGCTTACAATCCCTAAAAATTACAGAAACTCATTGGGATTATGTCGCTCTACATTTGTGAACTGTGCATTTTCTTTTTAGATGTACAATTTTTTCATAAGTCAAAACTTTGAGTTTTCACTCTCCCTTCATCCCGTAAACCAAAAATGCAAATAGATCACAACAAAATGAAAATTTTAGAGTTCATGTATGGAAAAAAATTTAAAACAATAATAAATGGAAGTAAAGAAAATTTATTCACACACCACAAATGAACACAAAAGTTTTGTGTTCTTAGTTTTGGAAATTCCACTAGTTCAACCCTAACAGCTTGGAATTTTATAAGAAAGAGATTTCCTCCACACATGCTTAAAAAATGGATTTGCATGAGCTTTTGAAGAGAATCGAAAACGCTCATTAAATTCTCAAGTGAACGTGTGGTTGGATATTTCCCTGAGTCAAAGAAGAAATTATTTTTCCCATCTACAAAAAGCTGTCCCAACGATCATGGATGATTGTAAAGTGATTTATCATGCTTAATGGGTTATATTACCCTAATAAATGACTTATGGATTGGGAGTCAAGACACAGTTAAAAATCCCTGCCTCCCCCTTTTTGCCGATGATTGCAAAACCTGATATATAAAAACTAAGAAGAGCTTACAATCCCTAAAAATTACAGAAACTCTTTGGAAATATCTCTCTCTACATTTGTGCATTGTGCATTTCCATTGTACATGTACTGTTTTTTCTGAAAACAAAAATTTGCGTTTTCGCTCTCCCTTCATCCCGTAAACCAAAAAGGCGAATAGATCACAACAAAATGAAAATTTTGGAGTTCAAGTACTGAAAAAATTTAAAACAATAACAAATGTAAGCAAAGAAAATTTATTCACACACCACAAATGAACACAAAAGTTTGTTGTCCAAGATTGAGAAATTCCACTAGTTCAACCCCAACATCTTGGAATTTTATAGGAAAGTGATTTTCTACACACATGCTTTAAAAATGGATATGCATGTTTTAAACATGTTAAAGATGCAAATCACCTATGGATCCAAAGCTTTTGAAGAGAATAACAAACGCTCGTTAAATTCTCAAGTGAACGTGCGATGGGATATTTACCCGAGACAAACAACCCATTATTTTGCCCATCTAAAAAAAGCTGACCCAACGATCATGGATTATTGTAAAGTAATTTATCTTGTGTAATGGGCTATATTACCCTAATAAATGACTTATGGATTGGGAGTCAAGGCTCAGTTAAAAATCCCTGCCTCCCTGTTTTTCCCGACGATTGCAAAACCTGATATATAAAAACTAAGTAGAGCATACAATCCCTAAAAATTACAGAAAACCTTTGGAATTATCTCTCTCTACATTTGTGCATTGGGAATTTCCATTCTACATGAACTCTTTTTGCTTAAAACAAAACATTGAGTTTTCGCTCTGCCTTCATCCCGTAAACCAAAACGGAAAATTGATCACAACAAAATCAAATTTTTAGAGTTCATGTACGGAAAAAAATTTAAAACGATCACAAATGTAAGTAAAAAAATTTATTCACACGCCACAAATGAACACGAAAGTTTTGTTGTCCAAGTTTGGGAAATTCCACTAGTTCAACCCTAACAGCTTGGAATTTTATATGAAAGAGATTTCCTCCACACATGCTTAAAAAATGGATTTGCATGTTTGAAACATGTTAAAGATGGAAATCACCTATGGATCCAAAGCTTTTGAAGAGAATAACAAACGTTCATTAAATTCTCAAGTTAATGTGAGGTGGGATATTTACCCGAGTCAACCAGCCCATTATTTTTCCCATCTACAAAAAGTTGACCCAACGATCATGGACTATTGTAAAGTGATTGACCAAGTGTAACGGGCTATATTACCCTAATAAATATCTTATGGATTGGGAGTCAAGACTCAGATAAAAATTCGTGCCTCCCCCTTTTTCCCGAAGATTGCAAAACCTGATATATAAAAACTAAGAAGAGCTTACAATCCCTAAAAAATACAGAAACTCTTTGGTATTATCTCTCTTTACATTTGTGCATTGTGCATTTCCATTCTACATGTTCTCTTTTTTCTTAAAAAAAAATTTGAGTTTTCGCTCTCCCTTCATCCCGCAAACCAAAAAGGCGAATAGTTCACAACAAAATGAAAATTTTGGAGTTCAAGTACGGAAAAAATTTAAAACAATAAAAAATGTATGTAAAGAAAATTTATTCATACACCACAAATAAACACAAAAGTTTTGTTGTCATAGTTTGGGAAATTCCACTAGTTCAACCCCAACAGCTTGGAATTTTATAGGAAAGAGATTTCCTTCCGACATGCTTAAATAATGGATTTGCATGAACTTTTGAAGAGAATAACAAACGCTCATTAAATTCTCAAGTGAACGTCTGGTGGGATATTTACCCGAGTCAAACAAGCCATTATTTTGCCCATCTACAAAGAGTTGTCCCAACAATCATGGATGTTTGTAAAGTGATTTATCATGCTTAACGGGGTATATTACCCTAAATAATGACTTATGGATTGGGAGTCAAGACTCAGTTAAAAATCCCTGCCTCCCCCTTTTTCCCGACGATTGCATAACCTGATATATCAAAACTCAGAAGACCTTACAATCCCTAAAAATTACAGAAACTGTTTGGAATTATCTCTCTCTACATTTGAGCATTGTGCATTTCCATTCTACATGTACTCTTTTTTCTTAAAACAAAACTTTGAGTTTTCCCTCTCCCTTCATCCCGTAAACCAAAAAGGCAAAAAGATCACAACAAAATGAAAATTTTGGAGTTCAAGTACGGAAAAAATTTAAAACAATAACAAATGTAAGTAAAGAAAATTTATTCACACACCACAAATGAACACAAAAGTTTGTTGTCCAAGTTTGGGAAATTCCACTAGTTTGACCCCAACAACTTGGAATTTTATAGAAAAGAGATTTCCTCCACACATGCTTTAAAAATGGATATGCATGTTTTAAACATGTTAAAGATGCAAATCACCTATGGATCCAAAGATTTTGAAGAGAATAACAAACGCTCATTAAATTCACAAGTGAACGTGCGGTGGGATATTTACCCGAGTCAAACAACCCAATATTTTGCCCATCTACAAAAAGCTGACCCAATGATCATGGAAGATTTTAAAGTGATTTATCATGCGTAATGGTATTACCGTAAGAAATGACTTATGGATTGGGAGTCAAGACTCAGTTAAAAATCCCTGCCTCCCCCTTTTTCCTGAAGATTGGAAAACCAGATATATAAAAACAAAGAAGAGCTAACAATCCCTAAAAATTACAGAACTTCATTGGGAAATTCCACTAGTTCAACCCCAACAGCTTGGAATTTTATATGAAAGAGATTTCCTACACACATGCTTTAAATTTGGATATGCGTGTTTTAAACATGTTAAAGACGCAAATCACCTATGGATCCAATGCTTTTGTAGAGAATAATAAACGCTCATTAAATTCTCAAGTGAACGTGCGGTGGGATATTTACCCGAGTCAAATAAGCCATTATTTTGCCCATCTACAAAAAGCTGACCCAGTGATCATGGATGATTGTAAAGTGATTTATCATGCATAACGGGCTATATTACCCTAATAAAAGACTTATGGATTGGGAGTCCAGACTCAGTTAAAAATCCCTTCCTCCCCCTTTTTCCCGAGGATTGTAAAACCTTATATATAAAAACTAAGAAGAGCTTACAATCCCTTCAAATTACAGAAACTCTTTGGAATTATCTCTCTACGTTTGTGCATTGTGCATTTCCATTCTACCTGTACTCTTTTTTCTTAGAACAAAACTTTGAGTTTTCGCTCTCCCTTAATCCCGTAAACTAAAAAGGCAAATAAATCACAACAAAATGAAAATTTTGGAGTTCAAGTACGGAAAAAATTTAAAACAATAAGAAATGTAAGTAAAGAAAATTTATTCACACACCACAAATGAACACGAAAGTTTTCTTGTCCAAGTTTGTGAAATTGCTCTAGTTCAACCCCAACAGCTTCGAATTTTATAGGAAAGAGATTTCCTACACACATGCTTTAAAAATGGATCTGCATGTTTTAAACATGTTCAAGATGCAAATCACCTATGGATCCAAAGCTTTTGAAGAGAATAACAAACGCTCATTAAATTCTCAAGAGGACGTGCGGTTGGGATGTTTACCCGAGTCAAACAATCCACTATTTTATCCATCTACAAAAAGCAGACCCAACGATCATGGATGATTGTAAAGTGATTTATCATGCTTAATGGGCTATATAACCCTAACAAATGTCTTAAGGATTGGGAGTCAAGACTCAGGTAAAAATCCCTGCCTCCCCCTTTTTCCCGACGATTGCAAAACCTGATATATAAAAACTAAGAAGAGCTTACAATCCCTAAAAATTACAAAAACTCTTTGGAATTAACTCTCTCTACATTTGTGCATTGTGCATTTCCATTCTACATGTACTCTTTTTTCTCTAAAAAAACTTTGTGTTTCCGCTCTCCCTTGATCCCGTAAACCAAAAAATGCAAGTAGATCACAACAAAATGAAAATTTTGGAGTTCCAGTACGGAAAAATATTTAAAACAATAACAAATGTAAGTAAAGAAAATTTAGTCACACACCACAAATGAACACAAAAGTTTTGTATTCCAATTTTGGGAAATTCCACTAGTTCAACCCCAACAGCTTGGAATTTTATATTGAAGAGATTTCCTCCACACATGTTTAAAAAATGGATTTGCATGTTTTAAACATGTTCAAGATGCAAATCACCTATGGATCCAAAGCTTTTGAAGAAAATAACCAACGCTCATTAAATTCTCGAGTGAATCTGCAGTGGGATATTTACCCGAGTCAAACAAGCCATTATTTTTCCCATCTTCAAAAAGCTGACCCACTGATCATGGATGATTGTAAAGTGATTTATCATGCATAACGGGCTATATTACCCTAATAAATGACTGATGGATTGGGACTCAAGACTCATTTAAAAATCCCTGCCTCCCCCTTTTTCCCGACGATTGCAAAACCTGATATTTAAAAACTAAGAAGAGCTTACAATCCCTAAAAATTACAGAAAATCTTTGGAATTATCTCTCTCTACGTTTTTGCATTGTGCATTTCCATTCTACATGTACTCTTTTTTCATAAAACAAAACATTGAGTTTTCGCTCTCCCTTCATCCCGTAAACCAAAAAGGAGAATAGATCACAACAAAATGAAAATTTTGGAGTTCAAGTACGAAAAAAATTTAAAACAATAACAAATGTAAGTAAAGAAAATTTATTCACACACCACAAATGAACACAAAAGTTTTGTTGTCCAAGTTTGGGAAATTCCACTAGTTCAACCCCAACAGCTTGGAATTTTATATGAAAGAGATTTCCTACACACATGCTTTAAAATTGGATATGCGTGTTTTAAACATGTTAAAGATGCAAATCACCTATGGATCCAATACTTTTGTAGAGAATAATAAACTCTCATTAAATTCTCAAGTGAACGTGCGGTGGGATATTTACCCGAGTCAAATAAGCCATTATTTTGCCCATCTACAAAAAGTTGACCCAGCGATCATGGATGATTGTAAAGTGATTTATCATGCGTAACGGGCTATATTACCCTAATAAAAGACTTATGGATTGGGAGTCCAGACTCACTTAAAAATCCCTTCCTCCCCCTTTTTCCCGAGGATTGTATAACCTTATATATAAAAACTAAGAAGAGCTTACCATCCCTTAAAATTACAGAAACTCTTTGGAATTATCTCTCTCTACATTTGTGCATTGTGCATTTCCATTCTACCTGTACTCTTTTTTCTTAAAACAAAACTTTGAGTTTTCGCTCTCCCTTAATCCCGTAAACTAAAAAGGCAAATAGATCACAACAAAATGAAAATTTTGGAGTTCAAGTACGGAAAAAATTTAAAACAATAACAAATGTAAGTAAAGAAAATTTATTCACACACCACAAATGAACACAAAAGTTTTGGAAATTCCACTAGTTCAACCCCAACAGCTTGGAATTTTATAGGAAAGAGATTTCCTACTCACATGCTTTAAAAATGGATATGCAAGTTTTAAACATGTGAAAGATGCAAATCACCTATGGATCCAAAGCTTTTGTAGAGAATAACAAACGCTCATTAAATAATCAAGTGAACGTGTGGTGGGATATCTACTCGAGTCAAACAACCCATTATTTTTCCCATATACAAAAAGCTGACCCAACGATCATGGATGATTGTAAAGTGATTTACCATGCGTAACGGGCTATATTACCCTAGGAAATGACTTATGGATTGGGAGCAAGACTCAGTTAAAAATCCGTGCCTCCCCCTTTTTCCCGACCATTGCAAAACGTGATATATAAAAACTAAGAAGAGCTTACAATCCCTAAAAATTAAAGAAACTCTTTGGAATTATCTCACTCTACATTTGTGCACAATGCATTTTCATTTTAGATGTACCCTTTTTTATAAAATCAAAACATTGAGTTTTCGCTCTCCCTTCATCCCGTAAACCAGAAAACCAAATAGATCACAACAAAATGAAAATTTTAGAGGTCATGTACGGAAAAGATTTAAAACAATAACAAATGTAAGTAAAGAAATTTTATTCACACACCACAAATGAACACAAAAGTTTTGTGTTCCATGTTTGGGAAATTCCACTTGTTCAACCCTAACAGCTTGGAATTTTATAAGAAAGAGATTTCCTCCACTCATGCTTTAAAAATGGATTTGCATGAGCTTTTGAAGAGAATAACAAACGCTCATTAAATTCTCTAGTGAAAGTGCGGTGGGATATTTACATGAGTCAAACAAACCATTATTTTGCCCATCTACAAAAAGTTGTCCCATCGATCCTGGATGATTGTAAAGTTATTTATTATGCTTAACGGACTATACTACCCTAATAAATGACTTATGGATTGGGAGTCAAGACTCAGTTAAAAATCCCTGCTGCCCCCTTTTTCCCGACGATTGCAAAACCTGATATATAAAAACTAAGAAGAGCTTACAATCCCTAAAAATTACAGAAACTCTTTGGAATTATCTCTCTCTACATTTGTGCATTGTGCATTTCCATTCTACATGTACTATTTTTTCTTAAAAAAAAACTTTGAGTTTTCACTCTCCCTTTTTCCCGTAAACCAAAAAGGCAGCGAATAGATCACAACAAAATGAAAATTTTGGAGTTCAAGTACGGAAAAAATTTAAAAAAATAACAAATGTAAGTAAAGAAAATTTATTCACACACCACAAATGAACACAAAAGTTTTCTTGACCAAGTTTGGGAAATTCCTCTAGTTCAACCCCAACTGCTTGGAATTTTATAGGAAAGAGATTTCCTACACACATGCTTTAAAAATGGATATGCATGTTTTAAACATGTTCAAGATGCAAATATCCTATGGATCCAAAGCTTTAGAAGAGAATAACAAACGCTCATTAAATTCTCAAGAGAACGTGCGGTGGGATATTTACCGGAGTCAATCAACCCATTATTTTGCCCTTCTACAAAAAGCTGACCCAACGATCATGGATGATTGTAAAGTGATTTGTCATGCTTAACGGGCTATATTACCCTAACAAATGACTTATGGATTGGGAGTCAACACTCAGTTAAAAATCCCTGCCTCGCCCTTTTTCCCGATGAGTGCAAAACCTAATATATAAAAACTAAGAAGAGCTTACAATCCCTAAAAATTACAAAAACTTTTTGGAATTATCTCTCTCTACATTTGTGCATTGTGCATTTCCATTCTGCATGTACTCTTTTTTGTTCAAAAAAACTTTGAGTTTTCGCTCTCCCTTCATCCCGTAAACCAAAAAATGCAAATAGATCACAACAAAATGAAAATTTTTGAGTTCAAGTACGGAAAAAATTTAAAACAATAACAAATGTTAGTAAAGAAAATTTACTCACACACCAAAAATGAACACAAAAGTTTTGTTGTCCAATTTTGGGAAATTCCACTAGTTCAACCCCAACAACTTGGAATTTTATAAGAAAGAGATTTCCTCCACACATGCTTAAAAAATGGATTTGCATGTTTTAAACATGTTAAAGATGCAAATCACCTATGGATCCAAAGCTTTTGAAGAGAATAACAAACGCTCATTAAATTCTCAAGTGAATCTGCTATGCCATATTTACCCGAGTCAAACAACCCATTATTTTGCCCATCTACAAAAAGCTGAGCCAACGATCATGGATGATTGTAAAGTGATTTATCATGCGTAACGGGCTATATTACCCTAATAAATAACTGATGGATTGGGACTCAAGACTCATTTAAAAATCACTGCCTCCCCCTTTTTCACGAAGATTGCAAAACCTGATATATAAAAACTAAGAAGATCTTAGAATCCCTAAAAATTACAAAAACTCTTTGGAATTATCTCTCTCTAAATTTGTGCATTGTGCATTTCCATTCTACATGTACACTTTTTTCTTAAAATAAAACTTTGAGTTTTCACTCGCGCTTTTTCCCGTAAACCAAAAAGGCGCGAATAGATCACAACAAAATGAAAATTTTGGAGTTCAAGTATGGAAAAAATTTAAAACAATAACAAATGTAAGTAAATAAAATTTATTCACACACCACAAATGAACAGAAAAGTTTCCTTGTCCAAGTTTGGGAAATTCCTCTAGTTCAAACCCAACAGCTTGGAATTTTATAGGAAAGAGATTTCCTACACACATGCTTTAAAAATGGATATGCATGTTTTAAACATGTTAAAGATGCAAATCACCTATGGATCCAAAACTTTTGAAGAGAATAACAAACGCTCATTAAATTCTCAAGTGAATCTACTGTGGGATATTTACCCGAGTCAAACAACCCATTATTTTGCCCATCTACAAAAAGCTGACCCAACGATCATGGATGATTGTAAAGTGATTTATCATGCGTAACGGGCTATATTACCCTAATAAATGACTGATGGATTGGGACTCAAGACTCATTTAAAAATCCCTGCCTCCCCCTTTTTCCCGACGATTGCAAAACCTGATATATAAAAACTAAGAAGATCTTACAATCCCTAAAAATTATAGATACTCATTGGAATTATCTCTCTCTAAATTTGTGCATTTGGCATTTCCATTCTACTATGTACTCTTTTTTCTTAAAACAAAACTTTGAGTTTTCGCTCTCCCTTCATCCCGTAAAACAAAAAGGCGAATAGATCACAACAAAATGAACATTTTTTAGTTCAAGTACGGAAAAAATTTAAAACAATAACAAATATAAGTAAAGAAAATTTATTCACACACCACAAATGAACAAAAAAGTTTGTTGTCCAACTTTGGGAAATTCCACTTGTTCAACCCCAACAGCTTGGAATTTTATAAGAAAGAGATTTCCTCCACACATGCTTTAAAAATGGATATGCATGTTTTTAACATGTTAAAGATGCAAATCACCTATGGATCCAAAACTTTTGAAGAGAATAACAAACGCTCATTAAATTCTCAAGTGAATGTGTGGTGGGATATTTACCCGAGTCAAACAAACCATTATTTTGCCCATCTACAAAAAGCTGACCCTACGATCGTGGATGATTGTAAAGTGATTTATCATGCTTAACGGGCTATATTGCCCTAATAAATGACTTATGGATTGGTAGTCAAGACTCAGTTATAAATCCCTGCCTCCCCCTTTTTCCCGACAATTGCAAAACCAGATATATAAAAACAAAGAAGAGCTTACAATCCCTAAAGATTACAGAAACTCTTTGGAATTATCTCTCTCTACATTTGTGCATTGTGCATTTCCATTCTTCATGTACTCTTTTTTCGTAAAACAAAACTTTGAGTTTTCGCTCTCCCTTATTCCTGTAAACCAAAAAGGCGAATAGATCACAACAAAATGAAAATTTTGGAGTTCAAGTACGGAAAAAATTTAAAAAAATAACAAATGTAAGTAAAGAAAATTTATTCACACACCACAAATGAACACAAAAGTTTGTTGTCCAAGTTTGGGAAATTCCACTAGTTCAACCCAAACAACTTAGATTTTTATAGAAACTGATTTCCTTCACACATGCTTTAAAAATGGATATGCATGTTTTAAACATGTTAAAGATGCAAACCACCTATGGATCCAAAGCTTTTGAAGAGAATAACCAACGCTCATTAAGTTCTCAAGTGAATGTGCGGTGGGATATTTACATGAGTCAAAAAAGCCATTATTTTCCCATCTGCAAAAAGCTGACCCAACGATCATGGATGATTGTAAAGTGATTTATCATGCGAAATGGGTTATACTACCCTAATAAATGACTTATGGATTGGGAGTCAAGACTCAGTTAAAAATCCCTGCCTCCCCCTTTTCCCCTACGATTGCAAAACCTGATATATAAATACTAAGAAGAGCTTACAATCCCTAAAACTTACAGAAACTCTTTGGAATTATCTCCCTCTACATTTTTGCATTGTGCATTTCCATTCTACATGTACCCTTTTTTCTTAAAGCAAAACTTTGACTTTTCGCTCTCCCTTCATCCCGTAAACCAAAAAGGCGAATAGATCACAACAGAATGAAAATTTTAGAGTTCAAGTACGGAAAAAATTTAAAACAATAACAAATGTAAGTAAAGAAAATTTATTCACACACCACAAATGATAAAAAAAAGTTTGTTGTCCAAGTTTGGGAAATTCCCTAGTTTGACCCCTCCAGCTTGGAATTTTATAGGAAAGTGATTTCCTACAGACATGCTTTAAAAATGGATATGCATGTTTTAAACATGTTAAAGATGCAAATCACCTATGGATCCAAAGCTTTTGAAGAGGAATAACAAACGCTCATTAAATTCTCGAGTGAACGTGCGGGGGGGGGGGGGATATTTACCCGAGTCAAACAAGCCATTATTTTGTCCATCAACAAAAAGCTGACCCAACGATCATGGATTATTGTAAAGTGATTTATCATTCGTAACGGGCTATATTACCATAATAAATGACTTATGGATTGGGAGTCAAGACTCAGTCAAAAATCCCTGCCTCCCCCTTTTTCCCGACGATTGCAAAACCTGATATATAAAAACTAAGAAGAGCTTACAATCCTTAATAATTACAGAAACTCTTTGTAATTATCTCTCTCTACATTTGTTCCTTGAGCATTTCCATTCTACATGTACTCTTTTTTCTTAAAAAAAAACTTCGAGTTTTCACTCACCCTTTTTCCCGTAAACCAAAAAGGCGCGAATAGATCACAACAAAATGAAAATTTTTGAGTTCAAGTATGGAAAAAATTTAAAACATTGACAAATGTAAGTAAAGAAAATTTATTCACACACCACAAATGAACACAAAAGTTTTTTTGTTCAAGTTTGGGAAATTCCTCTAGTTCAACCCCAACTGCTTGGAATTTTATAGGAAAGAGATTTCCTACACACATGATTTAAAAATGGATATGCATGTTTTAAACATGTTCAAGATGCAAATCACCTATGGATCCAAACCTTTTGAAGAGAATAACAAACGCTCATTGAATTCTCAAGAGAACGTGCGATGGGATATTTACCCAAGTCAAACAACGCATTATTTTGCCCATCTACAAAAAGCCGACCCAACGATCATGGATGATTGTAAAGTGATTTGTCATGCTTAACGGGCTATATTACCCTAACAAATGACTTATGGATTGGGAGTCAACACTCAGTTAAAAATCCCTGCCTCACCCTTTTTCCCGACGATTGCAAAACCTAATATATAAAAACTAAGAAGAGCTTACAATCCCTAAAAATTACAAAAACTCTTTGGAATTATCTCTCTCTACATTTGTGCATTGTGCATTTCCATTCTGCATGTACTCTTTTTTCTTCAAAAAAACATTGAGTTTTCGCTCTCCCTTCATCCCGTAAACCAAAAAATGCAAATAGATCACAACAAAATGAAAATTTTTGAGTTCAAGTACAGAAAAAATTTAAAACAATAACAAATGTTAGTAAGGAAAATTTAGTCACACACCACAAATGAACACAAAAGTTTTGTTGTCCAATTTTGGGAAATTCCACTAGTTCAACCCCAACAACTTGGAATTTTGCAAGAAAGAGATTTCCTTCCCACATGCTTAAAAAATGGATTTGCATGTTTTAAACATGTTAAAGATGCAAATCACCTATGGATCCAAAGCTTTTGAAGATAATAACAAACGCTCATTAAATTCTCAAGAGAACGTGCGGTGGGATGTTTACCCGAGTCAAACAACCCATTATTTTATCCATCTACAAAAAGCTGACCCAACGATCATGGATGATTGTAAAGTGATTTATCATGCGTAACGGGCTATATTACCCTAATAAATAACTGATGGATTGGGACTCAAGACTCATTTAAAAATCCTGCCTCCCCCTTTTTCCCGATGATTGCAAAACCTGATATTAAAAATCTAAGAAGAGCTTACAATCCCTAAAAATTACAGAAACACTTTGGAATTATCTCTCTCTACATTTGTGCATTGTGCATTTCCATTCTACATGTACTCTTTTTTCTTAAAACAAAACTTTGAGTTTTCACTCGCGCTTTTTCCCGTAAACCAAAAAGGCGCGAATAGATCGCAACAAAATGAAAATTTTGGAGTTCAAGTAAGGAAAAAATTTAAAACAATAACAAATGTAAGTAAATAAAATTTATTCACACACCACAAATGAACACAAAAGTTTTCTTGTCCAAGTTTGGGAAATTCCTCTAGTTCAAACCCAACAGCTTGGAATTTTATAGGAAAGAGATTTCCTACACACATGCTTGAAAAATGGATATGCATGTTTTAAACATGTTAAAGATGCAAATCACCTATGGATCGAAAGCTTTTGAAGAGAATAACAAACGCTCATTAAATTCTCAAGTGAATCTGCTGTGGGATATTTACCCGAGTCAAACAACCCATTATTTTGCCCATCTACAAAAAGCTGACCCAACGATGGTGGATGATTGTAAAGTGATTTATCATGCGTAATGGGCTATATTACCCTAATAAATGACTGATGGATTGGGACTCAGGACTCATTTAAAAATCCCTGCCTCCCCCTTTTTCCCGACGATTGCAAAACCTGATATATAAAAACTAAGAAGATCTTACAATTCCTAAAAATTACATATACTCTTTGGAATTATCTCTCTCTACATTTGTGCATTGTGCATTTCTATTCTACATGTACTCTTTTATCTTAAAACAAAACTTTGAGTTTTCGCTCTCCCTTTATCCCGTAAACCAAAAAGGCGAATAGATCACAACAAAAGGAAAATTTTTTAGTTCAAGTCCAAAAAAAATTTAAAACAATAACAAATATAAGTAAAGAAAATTTATTCACACACCACAAATGAACAAAAAAGTTTTTTGTCCAAGTTTGGGAAATTCCACTAGTTCAACCCCAACAGCTTGGAATTTTATAGGAAAAAGATTTCCTCCACACATGCTTTAAAAATGGATATGCATATTTTTAACATGTTAAAGATGCAAATCACCTATGGATCCAGAACTTTTGAAGAGAATAACAAACGCTCATTAAATTCTCAAGTGAATGTGTGGTGGGATATTTACCCAAGTCAAACAAGCCACTATTTTGCCCATCTACAAAAAGCTGACCCTACGATCGTGGATGATTGTAAAGTGATTTATCATGCTTAACGGGCTATATTGCCCTAATAAATGACTTATGGATTGGTAGTCAAGGCTCAGTTAAAAATCCCTGCCTCCCCCTTTTCCCGACGATTGCAAAACCTGATATATAAAAACTAAGAAGAGCTTACAATCCCTAAAGATTACAGAAACTCTTTGGAATTATGTCCCTCTACATTTGTGCATTGTGCGTTTCCATTCTACATGTACTTTTTTTCTTAAAACAAAACTTTGAGTTTTCACTCTCCCTTGTTCCCGTAAACCAAAAAGGCGAATAGATCACAACAAAATGAAAATTTTGGAGTTCAAGTACGGAAAAAAATTTAAAACAATAACAAATGTAAGTAAAGAAAATTTATTCACACACCACAAATGAACACAAAAGTTTGGTTGTCCAAGTTTGGGAAATTCCACTAGTTCCACCCCAACCGCTTGGAATTTTATAGGAAAGTGATTTCCTCCACACATGCTTTAAAAATGGATATGCATGTTGTTAACATGTTAAAGATGCAAATCACCTATGGATCCAAAGCTTTTGAAGAGAATAACAAACGCTCATTAAATTCTCAAGTGAATGTGCGGTGGGATATTTACCCGAGTCAAACAAGCCATTATTTTGCCCATCTACAAAGAGCTGACCCTACGATCATGGATGATTGTAAAGTGATTTATCATGCTTAACGGGCTATATTTCCCTAATAAATGACTTATGGATTCGGAGTCAAGACTCAGTTAAAAATCCCTGCCTCCCCCTTTTTCCCGACGATTGCAAAACCTGATATATAAAAACTAAGAAGAGCTTACAATCCCTAAAGATTATAGAAACTCTTTGGTATCTCTCTCTACATTTGTGCATTGTGCATTCCATTCTACATGTACTCTTTTTTCTTAAAACAAAACTTTGAGTTTTCGCTCTCCCTTGTTCCCGTAAACCAAAAAGGCGAATAGATCACAACAAAATGAAAATTTTGGAGTTCAAGTACGAAAAAAATTTAAAACAATAACAAATGTAAGTAAAGAGAATCTATTCACACACCACAAATGAACACAAAAGTTTGTTGTCCATGTTTGGAAAATTCCACTAATTCAACCCCAACAGCTTGGAATTTTATAGAAAGTGATTTCCTACACAAATGTTTTAAAAATGGATATGTATGTTTTAAACATGTTAAAGATGCAAATCACCTATGGATCCAAAGCTTTTGATGAGAATAACCAACGATCATTAAGTTCTCAAGTGAATGTGCGGTGTGATATTTACATGAGTCAAAAAAGACACTATTTTGCCCATCTACAAAAAGCTGACCCAACGATCATGGATGATTGTAAAGTGATTTATCATGTGAAACGGGGTATACTACCCTAATAAATGACTTATGGATTGGGAGACAAGACTCAGTTAAAAATACCTGCCTCCCCCTTTTCCCCGACGATTGCAAAACCTGATATATAAATACTAAGAAGAGCTTAAATTCCCTAAAAATTACAGAAACTCTTTGGAATTAACTCTCTCTACATTTGTGCATTGTGCATTTCCATTCTACATGTACCCTTTTTTCTTAAAACAAAACTTTGAGTTTTCGCTCTCCCTTCATCCCGTAAACCAAAAAGGCGAAGAGATCACAACAATATGAAAATTTTGAAGTTCAAGTACGGAAAAAATTTAAAACAATAACAAATGTAAGTAAAGAAAATTTATTCACACACCACAAATGATAAAAAAAGTTTGTTGTCCAAGTTTGGGAAATTCCTCTAGTTCAACCCCAACAGCTTGGAATTTTATATGAAAGAGATTTCCTCCACACATCCTTTAAAAATGGATATGCATGTTTTAAACATGTTAAATATGCAAATCACCTATGGATCCAAAGCTTTTGAAGAGAATAACAAACGCTCATTAAATTCTCAAGTGAACGTGCGGTGGGATATTTACGCGAGTCAAACAACCCATTATTTTGCCCATCTACAAAAAGCTGACCCAACGATCATGGATGATTGTCAAGTGATTTATCATGCGTAACGGGCAATATTACCCTAGGAAATGACTTATGGATTGGGAGTCAAGACTCAGTTAAAAATCCCTGCCTCCCCCTTTTTCCCGACGATTGCAAATCCTGATATATAAAAACTAAGAAGAGCCAACAATCGCTAAAAATTACCGAAACTCTTTGGAATTATCTCGCTCTACATTTGTGCACTGTGCATTTTCATTTTAGATGTACACTTTTTTCATAAATAAAAACATTCATTTTTTGGTCTCCCTTCATCCCTTAAACCAAAAATGCAAATAGATCACAACAAAATGAAAATTTTACAGTTCATGTACGGAAAAAAATTTAAAACCATAAAAAATATAAGTAAAGAAAATTTATTCACACACCACAAATGAACACAAAAGTTTTGTGTTCCAAGTTTGGGAAATTCCACTAGTTCAACCCTAAAAGCTTGGAATTTTATAAGAAAGTGATTTCCTCCACACATGCTTAAAAAATGGATTTGCATGAGCTTTTGAAGAAAAAAACAAACGCTCATTAAATTCTCAAGTGAACGTGCCGTGGGATATTAACCCGAGTCAAACAAGCCATTATTTTTCCCATCTACAAAAAGCTGACCCAACGATCATGGATGATTGTAAAGTGATTAATCATGCTTAATGGGCTATATTACCCTAATAAATGACTTATGGATTGGGAGTCAACACTCAGTTAAAAATCCCTGCCTCCCCCTTTTCCCAACAATTGCAAAACCTGATATATAAAAACTAAGAAGAGCTTGCAATCCCTAAAAATTACAGAAACTCTTTGGAATTATCTCTCTCTACATTTGTGCATTGTGAATTTTCATTCTTCATGTACTCTTTTTTCTTAAAACAAAACTTTGAGTTTTCGCTCTCCCTTCATCCCGTAAACAAAAAAGGCGAATAGATCACAACTAAATGAAAATTTTGGTGTTCAAGTACGGAAAAAATTTAAAACAATAACAAATGTAACTAAAGAAAATTTATTCACACACCACAAATGAACACAAAAGTTTGTTGTCCAAGTTTGGGAAATTCCACTACTTCAGCCCCAACAGCTTGGAATTTTATAGGAAAGTGATTTCCTACACACATGCTTTAAAAATGGATATTCATGTTTTAAACATGTAAAAGATGCAAATCACCTATGGATCCAAAGCTTTTGAAGAGAATAACAAACACTCATTAAGTTTTCAAGTGAATGTGCGGTGGGATATTTTCACGAGTCAAAAAAGCCATTATTTTGCCCATCTAGAAAAAGCTGAACCAACGATCATGGATGATTGTAAAGTGATTTATCATGCAAAACGGGGTATACTACCCTAATAAATGACTTATGGATTGGGAGTCAAGACTCAGTTAAAAATCCCTGCCTCCCCCTTTTCCCTGACGATTGCAAAACCTGATATATAAATACTAAGAAGAGCTTACAATCCCTAAAAATTAAAGAAACTCTTTGGAATTATCTCTCTCTACATTTATGCATTGTGCATTTCCATTCTACATGTACTCTTTTTTCTTAAAACAAAACTTTGAGTTTTCGCTCTCCCTTCTTCCCGTAAACCAAAAAGGCAAATAGATCACAACAAAATGAAAGTTTTTGAGTTCAAGTACGGAAAAAATTTAAAACAATAACAAATGTAAGTAAAGAAAATTTATTCACACACCACAAATGAACACAAAAGTTGTTGTCCAAGTTTGGGAAATTCCACTAGTTCAACCCTAACAGCTTGAAATTTTATAAGAAAGAGATTTCCTCCACACAAGCTTAAAAAATAGATATGCATGTTTTAAACATGTTAAAGATGAAAATCACCTATGGCTCCAAGGCTTTTGAAGAGAATAACAAACGCTCATTGAATTCTCAAGTGAACGTGCGGTGGGATATTTACCCGAGTCAAACAACCCATTATTTTGCCCATCTACAAAAAGCTGACCCAACGATCATGGATGATAGTAAAGTGATTTATCATGCGTAACGGGCTATATTAGCCTAATAAATGACTTATGGATTGGGAGTCAAGACTCAGTTAAAAATCCCTGCCTCCCAGTTTTTCCCGACGATTGCAAAACCTGATATATAAAAACTAAGAAGAGCTTATAATCCCTAAAAATTAAAGAAACTCTTTGGAATTATCTCTCTCTACGTTTGTGCATTGTGCATTTCCATTCTACATGTACTCTTTTTTCTTAAAACAAAACTTTGAGTTTTCGCTCTCCCTTGATCCCGTAAACCAAAAAGGCAAATAGCTCATAGCAAAATGAAAATTTTGGAGTTCAAGTACGGAAAAAATTTTAAACAATAACAAATGTAAGTAAAGAAAATTTATTCACACACCAGAAATGAACACAAATGTTTTCTTGTCCAAGTTTGGGAAATTCAACTAGTTCAACCCCAATAGGTTGGAATTTTATAGGAAAGAGATTTCATACACACATCCTTTAAAAATGGATATGCATATTTTAAACATGTTAAAGATGCAAATCACCTATGGATACAAAGCTTTTGAAGAGAATAACAAACGATTATTAAATTCTCAAGTGATGTGCGGTGGGATATTTACCCGAGTCAAACAAGCCATTATTTTGCCCATTTACAAAAAGCTGACCCAACGATCAAGGATGATTGTAAGTGATTTATCATGCGTAACGTCCTATATTACCCTAATAAATTACTTATGGATTGGGAGTCAAAACTCAGTTAAAAATCCCTGCCTCCCCCTTTTTCCCGACTATTACAAAACCTGATATATAAAAACAAAGAAGATCTTACAATCCCTAAAAATTACAGATACTCTTCGGAATTATCTCTCTCTGCGTTTGTGCATTGTGCATTTCCATTCTACATGTACTCTTTTTTCTTAAAACAAAACTTTGAGTTTTCGCTCTCCCTTGATCCCGTAAACCAAAAAGGCAAATAGATAACAACAAAATGAAAATTTTGGAGTTCAAGTACGGAAAAAATTTAAAACAATAACAAATGTAAGTAAAGAAAATTTAGTCACACACCACAAATGAACACAAAAGTTTTGTTGTCCAAGTTTGGGAAATTCCACTAGTTCAACCCCAACAGCTTGGAATTTCAAAAGAAAGAGATTTCCTCCACACATGCTTAAAAAATGTATTTGCATGTTTTAAACATGTTAAAGATGCAAATCACCTATGGATCGAAAGTTTTTGAAGAGAATAACAAACGCTCATTAAATTCTCATGTGAACATGCTGTGGGATATTTACCCGAGTCAAACAACCAATTATTTTGCCCATCTACAAAAAGCTGACCCAACGATCATGGATGATTGTAAAGTAATTTATCATGCGTAACGGGCAATATTACCCTAATAAATGACTTATGGATTGGGACTCAAGACTCATTTAAAAATCCTTGCCTCCCCCTTTTTCCTGACGATTACAAAACCTGATATATAAAAACTAAGAAGATCTTACAATCCCTAAAAATTACAGACACTCTTTGGAATCATCTCTCTCTCCATTTGTGCATTGTGCATTTCCATTCTACAGGTACTCTTTTTGCTTGAAACAAAACTTTGAGTTTTAGCTCTCCCTTCATCTTGTAAACCAAAAAGGCCAAGAGATCACAACAAAATCAAAATTTTAGAGTACATGTACGGAAAAAAATTTAAAACAATTACAAATGTAAGTAAAGAAAATTTATTCAGACACCACAAATGAACACAAAAGTTTTGAATTCCAAATTTGGGAAATTCCACTAGTTCAACCCCAACAACTTGGAATTTTATAGGAAAGAGATTTCCTCCACACAAGCTTTAAAAATGGATATGCATGTTTTTAACATGTTAAAGATGAAAATAACCTATGGATCCAAAACTTTTGAAGAGAATAACAAACGCTCATTAAATTCTCAAGTGAATGTGCGGTGGGATATTTACCCGAGTCAAGCACGCCATTATTTTGTCCATCGACAAAAAGCTGACCCAACGATCATGGATGATTGTAAAGTGATTTATCATGCTTAACGGGCTATATTGCCCTAATAAATGACTTATGTATTGGGAGTCAAGACTCAGGTAAAAATCCCTGCCTCCCCCTTTTTCCCAACGATTGCAAAACCTGATATATAAAAACTAAGAAGAGCTTACAATCCCTAAAAATTACAGAAACTCTTTGGAATTATCTCTCTCTACAACTGTGCATTGTGCATTTCCATTATACATGTACTCTTTTTTCTTAAAACAAAATTTTGAGTTTTCGCTCTCCCTTCATCCCGTAAACCAAAAAGGTGAATAGATCACAACAAAATGAAAATTTTGGAGTTCAAGTACGGGAAAAATATAAAACAATAACAAATATAAGTAAAGAAAATTTATTCACATACCACACTTGAACACAAAAGTTTGTTGTCCAAGTTTGGGAAATTCCACTAGTTCAACCCCAACAGCTTGGAATTTTATAAGAAAGAGATTTCCTCCACACATGCTTTAAAAATGTATTTGCATGTTTTAAACATGTAAAAGATGCAAATCACCTATGGATCCAAAGCTTTTGAAGAGAATAACAAACGCTCATTAAATTCTCAAGTGAATCTGCGGTGGGATATTTACCCGAGTCAAACAACCCATTATTTTGCCCATCTACAAAAAGCTGACCCAACGATCATGGATGATTGTAAAGTGATTTATCATGCGTAACGGGCTATATTACCCTAACAAATGACTTATGAATTGGGACTCAAGACTCATTTAAAAATCCCTGACTCCCCCTTTTTCACGAAGATTGCAAAACCTGATATATAAAAACTAAGAAGATCTTAGAATCCCTAAAAATTACAGATACTCTTTGGAATTATCTCTCTCTACATTTGTGCATTGTGCATTTCCATTCTACATGTACTCTTTTTTCTTAAAACAAAACTTTGAGTTTTCGCTTTCCTTCATCCCATAAACCAAAAAGGCGAATAGATCACAACAAAATGAAAATTTTGGAGTTCAAGTACGGAAAAAATTTAAAACAATAACAAATGTAAGTAAAGAAAATTTATTCACACACCACAAATGAACACAAAAGTTTGTTGTCCAAGTTTGGGAAATTCTACTAGTTCAACCCTAACCGCTTGGAATTTTATAAGAAAGAGATTTCCTCCACACATGCTTAAAAAATGGATTTGCATCTTTTAAACATGTTAAAGATGCAAATATCCTATGGATCCATAGCTTTTGAAGAGAATAATAAACGCTCATTAAATTCTCATGTGAACGTGCGGTGGGATATTTACCCGAGTCAAACGAGCCATTATTTTGCCCATCTTCAAAAAGCTGACCGAACGATCATGGATGATTGTAAAGTGATTTATCATGCTTAATGGGCTATATTACCCTGATGAATGACTTATGGATTGGGAGTCAAGACTCAGTTAAAAACCCTTGTCTCCCCGTTTTTCCCGACGATTCCAAAACCTGATATATAAAAACTAAGAAGAGCTTACAATCCCTACAAATTACAGAAACATTTCTAAATTATCTCTATCTGTATTGGTGCACTGTGCATTTTCATTTTGATGTACACTTTTTTCATAAATCAAAACTTTGAGTTTTCGCTCTCCCTTCATCCCGTAAACCAAAAACGCAAGTAGATCACAACAAAATGAATATTTTAGAGTTCATGTACGGAAAAAAATGTAAAACAATAACAAATGTAAGTAAAGAAAATTTATTCACACACCACAAATGAACACAAAAGTTTTATTGTCCAAGTTTGGGAAATTCTACTAGTTCAACCCTAACAACTTGGAATTTTATAAGAAAGAGATTTCCTCCACACATGCTTAAAAAATGGATTTGCATGTTTTAAACATGTTAAAGATGCAAATCACCTATGGATCCATAGCTTTTGAAGAGAATAACAAATGCTCATTAAATTCTCAAGTGAAAGTGCGGTGGGATATTTACGCGAGTCAAACAAGCCATTATTTTGCCCATCTACAAAAAGCTGACCCAACGATCATAGATGATTGTCATGATATTTATCATGTGTAACGAGCTATATTACCCTAATAAATGACTTATGGATTGGGAGTCAAGACTCAATTAAAAATCCCTGCCTCCCCATTTTTCCCGACGATTGCAAAACCTGATATATAAAAACTAAGAAGAGCTTACAATCCCTAAAAATTACAGAAACTCTTTGGAATTATATCTCTCTACATTTGTGCATTCTACATGTACAATTTTTTTTCAAACAAAACTTTGAGTTTTCTCTCTCCCTTCATCCCGTAAACCAAAAAGGCAAATAGATCACAACAAAATGAAAATTTTAGAGTTCGAGTACGGAAAAAATATAAAACAATAACAAATGTAAGTAAAGAAAATTTATTCACACACCACAAATGAACACAAAAGTTTTGTTGTCACTGTTTGGGAAATTCCACTAGTTCAACCCTAACAACTTGGAATTTTATCAGAAAGAGATTTCGTCCACACATGCTTAAAAAATGGATTTGCATGTTTAAAACATGTTAAAGATACAAATCACCTATGGATCCAAGGCTTTTGAAGAGAATAACAAACGCTCATTAAATTCTCAAGTAAACATACGGTGGAATATTTACCCGAGTCAAACAGACCATTATTTTGCCCATCTACAAAAAGCTGACCCAATGATCATGGATGATTGTAAAGTAATTTATCATGCATAACGGGCTATATTACCCTAATAAATGACTTATGGATTGGGAGTCAAGACTCTATTAAAAATCCTTGCCTCCCCCTTTTTCCTGACGATTGCAAAACCTGAAATATAAAAACTAAAAAGAGCTTACAATCCATAAAAATTACAAAACGCTTTGGAATTATCTCTCTCTACATTTGTGCATTGTGCATTTCCATCCTACATGTACTCTTTTTGCTTAAAACAAAACATTGAGTTTTCGCTCTCGCTTCATCTCATAAACCAAAAAGCCAAATAGATCACAACAAAATAAAAATTTTAGAGTTCATGTTCAGAAAAAAATTTAAAACAATAAGAAATGTAAGTAAATAAAATTTATTCACACACCAAAAATGAACACAAAAGTTTGTCGTCCAAGTTTGGGAAATTCCACCAGTTCAACCCCAACAGCTTGGAATTTTATAGGAAAGTGATTTCGTACACACATGCTTTAAAAATGGATATGCATGTTTTTAATATGTTAAAGATGCAAATCACCTATGGATCCAAAGCTTTCGAAGAGAATAACAAATGCTCAGAAAATTATCAAGTGAACGTGCGGTGGGATATTTACCGGTGTCAAACAACCCATTATTTTGCCCATCTACAAAAAGATGACCCAACGATCATGGATGATTGTAAAGTGATTTATCTTGCGTAATGGGCTATATTACCCTAAGAAATGATGTATGGATTGGGAGTCAAGACACAGTTAAAAATCCCTGCCTCCCCCTTTTTCCTGACGATTGCAAAACCTGATATATAAAACCTAAGAAGAGCTTACAATCCCTAAAAATTATAGAAACTTATTGGAATTATCTCTCTCTACATATGTGCACTGTGCCTTTTCATTTTAGATGTCCTCTTTTTTCATAAATCAAAACATTGAGTTTTCGCTCTCCCTAAATCTCGTTAACAAAAAACGCAAATAGATCAGAACAAAATGAAAATTTTAGAGATCATGTATGGAAAAAAATTTAATACAATAACAAATGTAAGTAAAGAAAATTTATTCACACACCACAAATGAACACAAAAGTTTTGTTGTCCAAGTTTGGGAAATTCTACTAGTTCAACTCTAACAACTTGGATTTTTATAAGAAAGAGATTTCCTCCACACTTGCTTAAAAAATGGATTTGCATGTTTTAAACATGTTAAAGATGCAAATCACCTATGGATCCATAGCTTTTGAAGAGAATTACAAACGCTCATTAAATTCTCAAGTGAACGTGCGGTGGGATATTTGCCCGAGTCAAACAAGCCATTATTTTGCCCATCTACAAAAAGTTGGCCCAACGATCATGGATGATTGTAAAGTGATTGATCATGCGTAACGGGCTATATTACCCTAATAAATGACTTATGGATTGGGTGTCAGGACTAAGTTAAAAATCCTTGCCTCCCCCTTTTCCCCGACGATTGCAAAACCTGATACATAAAAACTATGAAGAGCTTACAATCCCTAAAAGTTACAGAAACTCTTTGGAATTATCTCTCTCTACATTTTTTCTTTGTGCATTTACATTCTACATGTACTCTTTTTTCTTAAAATAAAACTTTGAGTTTTCGCTCTCCCTTCATCATGTAAACCAAAAAGGCAAATAGATCACAACAAAATGAAAATTTTAGAGTTTGAGTACGGAAAAAGTTTAAAACAATAACAAATGTAAGTAAAGAAAATTTACTCACACACCACAAATGAACACAAAAGTTTTGTTGTCACTGTTTGGGAAATTGCACTAGTTCAACCCTAACAGCTTGGAATTTTATAAGAAAGAGATTTCCTCCACACATGCTTAAAAAATGGATTTGCATGTTTAAAACATGTTAAAGATACAAATCACCTATGGATCCAAAGCTTTTGAAGACAATAACAAACGCTCATTAAATTCTCAGGTAAACATACGGTGGAATATTTACCCGAGTCAAACAGACCATTATTTTGCCCATCTAAAAAAAAGCTGACCCAACGATCATGGATGATTGTAAAGTAATTTATCATGCGTAACGGGCAATATTACCCTAATAAATGACTTATGGATTGGGAGTCAAGACTCTATTAAAAATCCTTGCCTCCCCCTTTTTCCCGACGATTGCAAAACCTGAAATATAAAAACTAAAAAGAGCTTACAATCCCTAAAAATTACCAAACGCTTTGGAATTATCTCTCTCTACATTTGTGCATTGTGCATTTCCATCCTACATGTACTCTTTTTGCTTAAAACAAAACTTTGAGTTTTCGCTCTCGCTTCATCTCGTAAACCAAAAAGGCAAATAGATCACAACAAAATAAAAATTTTAGAGTTCATGTTCGGAAAAAAATTTAAAACAATAAGAAATGTAAGTAAAGAAAATTTATTCACACACCAAAAATGAACACAAAAGTTTTTCGTCCAAGTTTGGGAAATTCCACCAGTTCAACCCCAATAGCTTGGAATTTTATAGGAAAGTGATTTCGTACACATGCTTTAAAAATGGATATGCATGTTTTTAATATGTTAAAGATGCAAATCACCTATGGATACAAAGCTTTTGAAGAGAATAACAAACGCTCAGAAAATTCTCAAGTGAACGTGCGATGGGATATTTACCCGTGTCGAACAACCCTTTATTTTGCCCATCTACAAAAAGATGACCCAATGATCATGGATGATTGTAAAGTGATTTATCTTGCGTAATGGGCTATATTACCCTAAGAAATGATGTATGGATTGGGAGTCAAGACACAGTTAAAAATCCCTGCCTCCCCCTTTTTCCCGACGATTGCAAAACCTGATATATAAAAACTAAGAGGAGCTTACAATCCCTAAAAATTATAGAAACTTATTGGAATTATCTCTCTCTACATATGTGCACTGTGCCTTTTCATTTTAAATGTCCTCTTTTTTCATAAATCAAAACATTGAGTTTTCGCTCTCCCTAAATCCCGTAAACCAAAAACGCAAATAGATCAGAACAAAATGAAAATTTTAGAGTTCATGTATGGAAAAAAATTTAATACAATAACAAATGTAAGTAAAGAAAATTTATTCACACACCACAAATGAACACAAAAGTTTTGTTGTCCAAGTTTGGGAAATTCTACTAGTTCAACCCTAACAACATGGATTTTTATAAGAAAGAGATTTCCTCCACACTTGCTTAAATAATGGATTTGCATGTTTTAAACATGTTAAAGATGCAAATCACCTATGGATCCATAGCTTTTGAAGAGAATAACAAATGCTCATTAAATTCTCAAGTGAACGTGCGGTGGGATATTTGCCCGAGTCAAACAAGCCATTATTTTGCCCATCTACAAAAAGCTGACCAAACGATCATGGATAATTGTAAAGTGATTGATCATGCTCAATGGGCTATATTACCCTAAGAAATGACTTATGGATTGGGAATCAAGACTCAGTTAAAAATCCCTGCCTCCCCCTTTTTCCCGTCGATTGCAAAACCTGATATATGAAAACTAAGAAGAGCTTACAATCCTTAAAAATTACAGAAACTCTTTAGAATTATCTCTCTCTACATTTGTGCATTGTGCATTTCCACTCTATATGTACTCTTTTTTCCTAAAACAAAACTTTGAGTTTTCGCTCTCCCTTCATCATGTAAACCAAAAAAGCGAATAGATCACAACAAAATGAAAATTTTGAAGTTCAAGTACGGAAAAAGTTTTAAACAATAACAAATGTAAGTAAAAAAAATTTATTCACACACCACAAATGAACACAAAAGTTTTGTTGTCACTGTTTGGGAAATTCCACTAGTTCAACCCTAACAGCTTGGAATTTTATAAGAAAGAGATTTCCTGCACACATGCTTAAAAAATGGATTTGCATGTTTAAAACATGTTAAAGATACAAATCACCGATGGATCCAAAGCTTTTGAAGAGCATAACAAACGCTGATTAAATTCTCAAGTAAACGTGCGGTGGAATATTTACCCGAGTCAAACAACCCATGATTTTGCCCATCTACAAAAAGCTGACCCAACGATCATGGATGATTGTAAAGTAATTTATCATGCGTAACAGGCTATATTACCCTAATAAATGACTTATGGATTGGGAGTCAAGACTCTATTAAAAATCCTTGCCTCCCCCTTTTGCCCGACGATTGCAAAACCTGAAATATAAAAACTAAAAAGAGCTTACAATCCCTAAAAATTAAAAAACGCTTTGGAATTATCTCTCTCTACATTTGTGCATTGTGCATTTCCATCCTACATGTACTCTTTTTGCTTAAAAAAAAACTTTGAGTTTTCGCTCTCGCTTCATCTCGTAAACCAAAAAGGCAAATAGATCACAACAAAATAAAAATTTTAGAGTTCATGTTCGGAAAAAAATTTAAAACAATAAGAAATGTAAGTAAAGAAAATTTATTCACACACCAAAAATGAACACAAAAGTTTGGTGTCCAAGTTTGGGAAATTCCACCAGTTCAACCCCAACAGCTTGGAATTTTATAGGAAAGTGATTTCGTACACACATGCTTTAAAAATGGATATGCATGTTTTTAATATGTTAAAGATGCAAATCAACTATGGATCCAAAGCTTTTGAAGAGAATAACAAACGCTCAGAAAATTCTCAAGTGAACGTGCGGTGGGATATTTACCAGTGTCAAACAACCCATTATTTTGCCCATCTACAAAAAGATGACCCAACGATCATGGATGATTGTAAAGTGATTTATCTTGCGTAATGGGCTATATTACCCTAAGAAATGACGTATGGATTGGGAGTCAAGACACAGTTAAAAATCCCTGCCTCCCCCTTTTTCCTGAAGATTGCAAAACCTGATATATAAAAACTAAGAAGAGCTTACAATCCCTAAAAATTATAGAAACTTATTGGAATTATCTCTCTCTAAATATGTGCACTGTGCCTTTTCATTTTAGATGTACACTTTTTTCATAAATCAAAACATTGAGTTTTCGCTCTCTCTAAATCCCGTAAACCAAAAACGCAAATAGATCAGAACAAAATGAAAATTTTAGAGTTCATGTATGGAAAAAACTTTAATACAATAAGAAATGTAAGTAAAGAAAACTTATTCACACACCACAAATGAACACAAAAGTTTTGTTGTCCAAGTTTGGGAACTTCTACTAGTTCAACCCTAACAACTTGGAATTTTATAAGAAAGAGATTTCCTCCACACATGCTTAAAAAATGGATTTGCATGTTTTAAACATGTTAAAGATGCAAATCACCTATGGATCCATAACTTTTGAAGAGAATAACAAACGCTCATTAAATTCTCAAGTGAACGTGCGGTGGGATATTTGCCCGAGTCAAACAAGCCATTATTTTGCCCATCTACAAAAAGCTGACCAAACGATCATGGATGATTGTAAAGTGATTTATCATGCTTAACGGGCTATATTACACTTTAATAAATGACTTATGGATTGGGAGTCCATACTCAGTTAAAAATCCCTGCCTACCCCTTTTTCCCGACGATTGCAAAACTTGATATATAAAAACTAAGAAGAGCTTACAATCCCTAAAAATTACAGAAACTCTTTGGAATTATCTCTGTCGTATTTTGTGCATTGTGCATTTCCATTCTACATGTACACTTTTTTCTTATAACAAAACTTTCAGTTTTCGCTCTCCCTTATCCCGTAACACAAAAAGGCAAATAAATCACAACAAAATGAAAATTTTGGAGTTCAAGTACGCAAAAAATTTAAAAAAATAAAAAATGTAAGTAAAGAAAATTTATTCACACACCACAAATGAACACAAAAGTTTGGTGTCCAAGTTTGGGAAATTCCACCAGTTCAACCCCAACAGCTTGGAATTTTACAGGAAAGTGATTTCCTACACACATGCTTTAAAAATGGATATGCATGTTTTAAACATGTAAAAGATGCAAATCACCTATGGATCCAAAGCTTTTGAGGAGAATAACAAACGCTCATTAAATTCTCAAGTAAACGTGCAGTGGGATATTTACCCGAGTCAAACAACCCATTATTTTGCTCATCTAAAAAAAGCAGACACAACGATCATGGATGATTGTAAAGTGATTTATCATACGTAACGGGCTATATTACCCTAAGAAATGACTTATGGATTGGGAGTCAAGACTCAGTTAAAAATCCCTGCCTCCCCCTTTTTCCCGACGATTGAAAAACAAGATATATAAAAACTAAGAAGAGCTTACACTCCCTAAAAATTGCAGAAACTCTTTGGAATTATCTCTCTCTGTATTTGTGCATTGTGCATTTTCATTTTAGATGTACACTTTTTTCTTAAATCAAACTTTGAGTTTTCGCTCTCCCTTCATCCCGTAAACCAAAAATGCAAATAGGTCACAACAAAATGAAAATTTTAGAGTTCATGTACGGAAAAAAATTTAAAAAAATACCAAATGTAAGTAAATAAAATTTATTTACACACCACAAATGAACACAAAAGTTTTGTTGTCCAAGTCTGGGAAATTCCACTAGTTCAACCCTAACAGCTTGGAATTTTGTAAGAAAAAGATTTCCTCCACACATGCTTAAAAAATGGATTTGCATGTTTGAAACATGTTAAAGATGCAAATCACCTATGGATCCATAGCGTTTGAAGAGAATAACAAACGCTCATTAAATTCTCAAGTGAAAGTACGGTGGGATATTAACCCAAGTCAAACAACCCATTATTTTGCCCATCCACAAAAAGCTGACCCAACGATCATGGATGATTGTAAAGTGATTTATCATGCGTAACGGGCTATATTACCCTAATAAATGACTTATGGATTGGGAGTCAAGACTCAGTTAAAAATGCCTGCCTCCCCCATTTTCCCGACGATTGCAAAACCTGATATATAAAAACTAAGAAGAGCTTACAATCCCTAAAAATTACAGAAACACTTTGGAATTATCTCCCTCTAAATTTGTGCACTGTGCATTTTCATTTTAGATGTTCACTTTTTTCAAAAATCAAAACTTTGAGTTTTCGCTCAACCTTCATCCCATAAACCAAAAACGCAAATAGATCACAACAAAATGAAAATTTTAGAGTTCATGTATGGAAAAAAATTTAATACAATAACAAATGTAAGTAAATAAAATTTATTCACACACCACAAATGAACACAAAAGTTTTGTTGTCCAAGTTTGGGAAATTCTAGTAGTTCAACCCGAACAACTTGGAATTTTATAAGAAAGAGATTTCCTCCACACATGCTTAAAAAATGGATTTGCATGTTTTAAACATGTTAAAGATGCAAATCACCTATGGATCCATAGCTTTTGAAGAGAATAACAAACGCTCATTAAATTCTCAAGTGAACGTGCGGTGGGATATTTGCCCGAGTCAAACAAGCCATTATTTTACCCATCTACAAAAAGCTGACCCAACGATCATGGATAATTGTATAGTGATTGATAATGTCAATGGACTATATTACCCTAAGAATTGACTTATGGATTGGGAGTCAAGACTCAGTTAAAAATCCCTGCCTCCCCCTTTTTCCCGACGATTGCAAAACATGATATATGAAAACTAAGAAGAGCTTACAATCCTTAAAAATTACAGAAACTCTTTGGAATTATATCTCTCTACATTTGTGAATTGTGCATTTCCACTCTATATGTACTCTTTTTTCTTAAAACAAAACTTTGAGTTTTCGCTCTCCCTTCATCCCGTAAACCAAAAAGGAGAATAGATCACAACAAAATGAAAATTTTGGAGTTCAAGTACGGAAAAAATTTAAAACAATAACAAATGTAAGTAAAGAAATTTTATTCACGCACCACAAATGAACACAAAAGGTTTATTGTCCAAGTTTGGGAAATTCCACTAGTTCAACCCTAACAGCTTGGAATTTTATAAGGAAGGATTTCCTCCACACATGCTTAAAAAATGGGTTTGCATGTTTTAAACATGTTAAAGATGCAAATCACCTTTGGATCGAAAGCTTTTGAAGAGAATAACAAACGCTCATTAAATTCTCAAGTGAATGTGCGATGGGATATTTACCCGAGTCAAACAACCCACTATTTTGCCCATCCACAAAAAGCTGACCCAACGATCATGGATGATTGTAAAGTGATTTATCATGTGTAACGTGCTATATTACCCAAAGAAATAACTTATGGATTGGGAGTCAAGACTCAGTTAAAAATCCCTGCCTCTCCCTTTTTCCCGACGATTGCAAAACCTGATATATTAAAACTAAGAAAAGCTTACAATCCCTAAAAATTACAGAAACTCTTTGGAATTACCTCCTTCTACTTTTGTGCACTGTGCATTTTCATTTTAGATGTTTGCTTTTCTCATAAATAAAAAATTGAGTTTTCCCTTCATTCTGTAAACCAAAAACGCAACTAGATCACAACAAAATGAAAATTTTAGAGTTCATGCACGAAAAAAAATTAAAAACAATAACAAATGAAAGTAAAGAAAATTTATTCACACACCACAAATGAACACAAAAGTTTTCTTGTCAAGTTTGGGAAATTCCACTAGTTCAACACCAACAGCTTGGAATTTTAGAAGAAAGAGATTTCCTACACACATGCTTTAAAAATGGATATGCATGTTTTAAACATGTTAAAGATGCAAATCACCTATGCACCCAAAGCATTTGAAGTGAATAACAAAAGCTCATTAAATTCTCAAGTGAACGTGCGGTGGGATATTTACCCGAGTCAAACACGCTATTATTTTGCCCATCTACAAAAAGCTGACCCAAGGATCATGGATGATTGTAAAGTGATTTATCATGCTTAACGGGCTATATTACCCTAACAAATGACTTATGGATTGGGTGTAAAGACTCAGTTAAATATCCGTGCATCCCCCTTTTTCTCGACGATTGCAAAACTTGATATATAAAAACTAAGAAGAGCTTACAATCCCTTAAAATTGCAGAAACTCTTTGGAATTGTCTCTCGCTACATTTGTGCATTGTGCATTTCCATTCTACATGTACTATTTTTTCTTAAAAAAAAACTTTGAGTTTTCGCTCTCCCTTCATCCCGTAAACCAAAAAGGCGAACAGATCACAACAAAATGAAAATTTTGGAGTTCAAGTACGGAAAAAAATTAAAACAATAACAAATGTAAGTAAATAAAATTTATTCACACACCACAAATGAACACAAAAGTTTTGTTGTCCAAGTTTGGGAAATTCTACTAGTTCAACCCTAACAACTTGGAATTTTATAAGAAAGAGATTTCCTCCACACATGCTTAAAAAATGTATTTTCATGTTTTAAACATGTTAAAGATGCAAATTATCTATGGATCGAAAGCTTTTGAAGAGAATAACAAACGCTCATTAAATTCTCAAGTGAATGTGCGGTGGGATATTTACCCGAGTCAAACAAGCCATTATTTTGGCCATCTACAAAAAGCTGACCCAATGATCATGGATGATTGTAAAGATATTTATCATGTGTAACGAGCTATATTACCCCAATAAATGACTTATGGATTGGGAGTCAAGACTTAGTTAAAAATCCCTGCCTCCCCCTTTTTCCTGACGATTACAAAACCTGATATATAAAAACTAAGAAGAGCTTACAATCCCTAAAAATTATAGAAACTCTTTGGAATTATCTCTCTCTACATTTGTGCATTGTGCATTTCCATTCTACATGTACTCTTTTTTCATAAAACAAAACTTTGAGTTTTCGCTCTCCCTTCATCCCGTAAACCAAAAGGCAAATAGATAACAACAAAATGAAAATTTTGGAGTTCGAGTACGGAAAAAATATAAAACAATAACAAATGTAAGTAAAGAAAATTTATTCACACACCACAAATGAACACAAAATTTTGTGGTCCAAATTTGGGAAATTCCACTAGTTCAACCCCAACAGCTTGGAATTTTATAGGAAAGTGATTTCCTACACAAATGCTTTAAAAATGGATATGCATGTTTTTAATATGTTAAAGATGCAAATCACCTATGGATCCAAAGCTTTTGAAGAGAATAACAAACGCTAAGAAAATTCTCAAGTGAACGTGCGGTGGGATATTTACCCGTGTCAAACAACCCATTATTTTGTCCATGTACAAAAAGATGACCCAACGATCATGGATGATTGTAAAGTGATTTATCATGCGTAATGGGCTATATTACCCTAAGAAATGACGTATGGATTGGGAGTCAAGACTCAGTTAAAAATCCCTGCCTCCCCCTTTTTCCCGACGTTTGCAAAACCTGATATATAAAAACTAAGAAGAGCTTACAATCCCTAAAAATTACAGAAACTTATTGGAATTATCTCTCTATACATATGTGCACTGTTCCATTTCATTTTAGATGTACACTTTTTTCATAAATCAAAACATTGAGTTTTCGCTCTCCCTAAATCACGTAAACCAAAAACGCAAATAGATCACAACAAAATGAAAATTTTAGAGTTCATGTATGGAAAAAAATTTAATACAATAACAAATGTAAGTAAAGAAAATTTATTCACACACCACAAATGGACACAAAGGTTTTGTTGTCCAAGTTTGGGAAATTCTACGAGTTCAACCCTAACAACTTGGAATTTTATAAGAAAGAGATTTCCTCCACATATGCTTAAAAAATAGATTTGCATGTTTTAAACATGTTAAAGATGCAAATCACCTATGGATCCATAGTTTTTGAAGAGAATAACAAACGCTCATTAAATTCTCAAGTGAACGTGCGGTGGGATATTTGCCCGAGTCAAACAAGCCATTATTTTGCCCATCTACAAAAAGCTGACCAAACGATCATGGATGATTGTAAAATGATTTATCATGCTTAACGGGCTATATTACACTTTAGTAAATGACTTATGGATTGGGAGTCCAGACTCAGTTAAAAATCCCTGCCTACCCCTTTTTCCCGACGATTGCAAAACCTGATATATAAAAACTAAGAAGAGCTTACAATCCCTAAAAATTATAGAAACTCTTTGGAATTATCTCTATCGTATTTTGTGCATTGTGCATTTCCATTCTACATGTACACTTTTTTCTTATAACAAAACTTTCAGTTTTCGCTCTCCCTTATCTCGTAACCCAAAAAGGCAAATTGATCACAACAAAATGAAAATTTTGGAGTTCAAGTACGCAAAAAATTTAAAACAATAACAAATGTAAGTAAAGAAAATTTATTCACACACCACAAATGAACACAAAAGTTTGGTGTCCAAGTTTGGGAAATTCCACCAGTTCAACCCCAACAGCTTGGAATTTTATAGGAAAGTGATTTCCTATACACATGCTTTAAAAATGGATATGCATGTTTTAAACATGTTAAAGATGCAAATCACCTATGGATCCAAAGCTTTTGAGGAGAATAACAAACGCTCATTAAATTCTCAAGTGAACGTGTAGTGGGATATTTACCCGAGTCAAACAACCCATTATTTTGCTCATCTACAAAAAGCAGACACAACGGTCATGGATGATTGTAAAGTGATTTATCATACGTAACGGGCTATATTACCCTAAGAAATGACTTATGGATTGGGAGTCAAGAAACAGTTAAAAATCCCTACCTCCCCCTTTTTCCCGACGATTGAAAAACCAGATATATAAAAACTAAGAAGAGCTCACAATCCCTAAAAATTACAGCAACTCTTTGGAATTATCTCTCTCTGTATTTGTGCATTGTGCATTTTCATTTTAGATGTACACTTTTTTCATAAATCAAACTTTGAGTTTTCGCTCTCCGTTCATCCAATAAACCAAAAACGCAAATAGGTCACAACAAAATGAAAATTTTAGAGTTCATGTACGGAAAAAAAATAAAAACAATAACAAATATAAGTAAATAAAATTCATTCACACACCACAAATGAACACAAAAGTTTTGTTGTCCAAGTCTGGGAAATTCCACTAGTTCAACCCTAACAGCTTGGAATTTTATAAGAAAAAGATTTCCTCCACACATGCTTAAAAAATGGATTTGCATGTTTGAAACATGTTAAAGATGCAAATCACCTATGGATCCATAGCGTTTGAAGAGAATAACAAACGCTCATTAAATTCCCAAGTGAAAGTACGGTGGGATATTAACCCAAGTCAAACAACCCATTATTCTGCCCATCGACAAAAAGCTGACCCAACGATCATGGATGATTGTAAAGAGATTTATCATGCGTAACGGGCAATATTACCCTAATAAATGACTTATGGATTGGGAGTGAAGACTCAGTTAAAAATCCCTGCCTCCCCCTTTTTCCCGACGATTGCAATACCTGATATATAAAAACTAAGAAGAGCTTACAATCCCTACAAATTACAGAAACACTTTGTAATTATCTCCCTCTACATTTGTGCACTGTTCATTTTCATTTTAGATGTTCACTTTTTTCATAAATCAAAACTTTGAGTTTTCGCTCTACCTTCATCCTGTAAACCAAAAACGCAAATAGATCACAAGAAAATGAAAATTTTAGAGTTCATGTATGGAAAAAATTTTAATACAATAACAAATTTAAGTAAAGAAAATTTATTCACACACCACAAATGAACACAAAAGTTTTGTTGTCCAAGTTTGGGAAATTCTACTAGTTCAACCCTAACAACTTGGAATTTTATAAGAAAGAGATTTCCTCTACACATGCTTAAAAAATGGATTTGCATGTTTTAAACATGTTAAAGATGCAAATCACCTATGGATCCATAGATTTTGAAGAGAATAACAAACGCTCATTAAATTCTCAAGTGAACGTGCGGTGGGATATTTGCCCGAGTCAAACAAGCCATTATTTTGCCCATCAACAAAAAACAGACCCAACGATCATGGATAATTGTAAAGTGATTGATCATGCTCAATGGGCTATATTAGCCTAAGAAATGACTTATGGATTGGGAGTCAAGACTAAGTTAAAAATCCCTGCCTCCCCCTTTTTCCCGACGATTGCAAAACCTGATATATTAAAACTAAGAAGAGCTTACAATCCTTAAAAATTACAGAAACTCTTTGGAATTATCTCTCTCTACATTTGTGCATTGTGCATTTCCACTCTATATGTACTCTTTTTTCTTAAAACAAAACTTTGAGTTTTCGCTCTCCCTTCATCCCGTAAACCAAAAAGGCGAATGGATCACAACAAAATGAAAATTTTGGAGTTCAAGTACGGAAAAAATTTAAAACAATAAAAAATGTAAGTAAAGAAAATTTATTCACACACCACAAATGAAAACAAAAGTTTTGTTGTCCAAGTTTGGGAAATTCCACTAGTTCAACCCTAACAGATTGGAATTTTGTAAGAAAGAGATTTCCTGTACACATGCTTAAAAAATGGATTTGCATGTTTTAAACATGTTAAAGATGCAAATCACCTATGGATCCAAAGCTTTTGAAGAGAATAACAAACGCTCGTTAAATTCTCAAGTGAATGTGCGGTGGGATATTTACCCGAGTCAAACAACCCATTATTTTGCCCATCTACAAAAAGCTGACCCAACGATCATGGATGATTGTAAAGTGATTTATCATGCGTAACAGGCTATATTACCCAAATAAATGACTTATGGATTGGCACTCAAGACTCAGTTAAAAATCCCTGCCTCCCCCTTTTTCCTGACGATTGCAAAACCTGATATATAAAAACTAAGAAGTGCTTACAATCCCTAAAAATTACAAAAAATCTATGGAATTAGCTCTCTCTACATTTGTGCATTGTGCATTTCCATTCTACATGTACTCTTTTGTCTTAAAAAAAAACTTTGAGTTTTCCCTCTCCCTTCATCCCGTAAACCAAAAAGGGAAATAGATCACAACAAAATCAAAATTTTAGAGTTCATGTATGGAAAAAAATTTAAAACAATAACAAATTTAACTAAAGAAAATTTATTCACACACCAGAAATGAACACAAAAGTTTTGTTGTCCAAGTTTGGGAAATTCCACTAGTTCAACCCCAACAGCTTGGAATTTTATAGGAAAGAGACTTCCTACACACATGCTTTAAAAATGGATATGCATGTTTTAATCGTGATAAAGATGAAAATCACCCAAGGATCCAAAGCTTTTGAAGAGAATAACAAACGCTCATTAAATTCTCAAGTGAACATGCGGTGGGATATTTACCCGAGTCAAACAACCCATTATTTTGCCCATCTACAAAAAGCTGACCCAACGATCATGGATGATTGTAAAGTGATTTATCAAGCATAACGGGCTATGTTATCCTAATAAATGACTTATGGATTGGGAGTCAAGACTCAGTTAAAAATCCATGCATCCCCCTTTTTCCCGACGATTGCTAAACCTGATATATAAAAACTAAGAAGACCTTACAATCCCTAAAAATTATAGAAACTCTTTGGAATTATCACTCTCTACATTTGTGCATTGTGCATTTCCATTCAACATGTACTTTTTTTTCTTAAATCAAAACTTTGAGTTTTCGTTCTGCCTTCATCCCGTAAACCAAAAAGGCGAATAGATCACAACAAAATGAAAATTTTGGAGTCCAAGTACGGAAAAAATTTAAAACAATAACAAAATATAAGTAAAGAAAATTTATTCACACACCACAAATGAACACAAAAGCTTTGTTGTCCAAGTCTGGGATATTCCACTGGTTCAACCCCAGCAGCTTGGAATTTTATAGGAAAGAGATTTCCTACACCCATGCTTTAAAAATGGATATGCATGTTCTAAACATTATAAAGAGGCAAATCACCTAAAGATTCAAAGCTTTTGAAGAGAATAATAAACGCTCATTAAATTCTAGAGTGAACATGTGGTGGGATATTTACCCGAGTCAAACAAGCCATTATTTTGCCCATCTACAAAAAGCTGACCCAACGATAATAGATGATTGTAATGTGATTTATCATGCGTAACGTTCTATATTACCCTAAGAAATGACTTATGGATTGGGAGTCAAGACTCAGTTAAAAATCCCACCCTACGCCTTTTTCCCGACGATTGCAAAACCTGAGATATGAAAACTAAGAAGAGCTTGGATTCCCTAAAGTTTACAGAAACTCTTTGGAATTATCTCTCTCTACATTTGTGCATATTGCATTTCCATTCTACATGTACTCTTTTTTCTTAAAACAAAACTTAGAGTTTTCGCTCTCCCTTCATCCCGTAAACCATAAAGGCCAATAGATCACAACAAAATGAAAATTTTGGAGTTCAAGTACGGAAAAAATTTAAAACAATAACAAATGTAAGTAAAGAAAATTTATTCACACACCACAAATGAACACAAAAGTTTGTTGTCCAAGTTTGGGAAATTCCACTAGTTCAACCCCAACAGCTTGGAATTTTATAGGAAAGTGATTTCCTACACACATGCTTTAAAAATGGATATGCATGTTTTAAACATGTTAAAGATGCAAATCACCTATGGATCCAAAGCTTTTGAAGAGAATAACAAACGCTCATTAAATTCTCAAGTGAATGTGCGGTGGGATATTTACCCGAGTCAAACAACCCATTATTTTGCCCATCTACAAAAAGCTGACCCAACGATCAAGGATGTTTGTAAAGTGATTTATCATGCGTAACGGGCTATACTACCCTAAAAAATGTCTTATGGATTGGGAGTCATGACTCAGTTAAAAATCCCTGCCTCCCCCTTTTTCCCGACGATTGCAAAACCGGATATATAAAAACTAAGAAGATCTTACAATCCCTAAAAATTACAGATACTCTTTGGAATTATCTCTTTCTACATTTGTGCATTGTGCATTTCCATTCTACATGTACTCTTTTTTCTAAAAAAAAAGCTTTGAGTTTTCGCTCTCCCTTCATCCCGTAAACCAAAAAGGCGAATAGATCACAACAAAATGAAAATTTTGGAGTTCAAGTACGGAAAAAATTTAAAACAATAACAAATATAAGTAAAGAAAATTTATTCACACACCACAAATGAACACAAAAGCTTTGTTGTCCAAGTTTGGGAAATTCCACTGGTTCAACCCCAACAGCTTGGAATTTTATAGGAAAGAGATTTCCTACACACATGCTTTAAAAATGGATATGCAAGTTTTAAACATGATAAAGATGATAATCACCTCAAGATCCAAAGATTTTGAAGAGAATAACAAATGCTCATTAAATTCTCAAGTGAACATGCAGTGGGATATTTACCCGAGTCAAACAAGCCATTATTTTTCCAATCTACAAAAAACTGACCCAATGATCATGGATGATTGTAATGTGATTTATCATGCGTAACGGGCTATATTACCCTAAGAAATGACTTATGGATTGGGAGTCAAGACTCAGTTAAAAATCTGAGCCTCCCTCTTCTTCCCGACAATTGCAAAACCTGATATATAAAAACTAAGAAGAGCTTACAATCCCTAAAAATTATAGAAACTCTTTGGAATTATCTCGCTCTACATTTATGCACTGTGCATTTTCATTTTAGATGTACAATTTTTTCATAAATCAAAACTTTGAGTTTTCACTCTCCCATCATCCCGTAAACCAAAAAGGCAAATAGATCACAACAAAATGAAAATTGTAGAGTTCATGTACGGAAAAAAATTTAAAACAATAACAAATTTAAGTAAAGAAAATTTATTCACACAACAGTTTTGGTTTCCAAGTTTGGGAAATTCCACTAGTTCAACCCTAACAGCTTGGAATTTTATAAGAAAGAGATTTCCTTCACACAAGCTTAAAAAAAGGATTTGGATGTTTTAAACATGTTAAAGATGCAAATCACCTATGGATCCATAGCTTTTGAAGAGAATAACAAACGCTCATTAAATTCTCAAGTGAACGTACGGTGGGATATTTGCCCGAGTCAAACAACCCATTATTTTGCCATTCTACAAAAAGCTAACCCAACGATCATGGATGATTGTAAAGTGATTTATCATGCTTAACGGGCTATATTACCCTAATAAATGACTTATGGATTGGGAGTCAAGACTCAGTTAAAAATCTCTTCCGGCCCCTTTTTTTCGACGATTGGAAAACCTAATATATAAAAACTAAGAAGAGCTTACAATCCCTAAAAATTACAGAAACTCTTTGGAATTATCTCTCTCTACATTTTTGCATTGTGAATTTCCATTCTACATGTACTCTTTTTTCTTAAAAAAAAACTTTGAGTTTTCGCTCTTCCTTCATCCCGTAAACCAAAAAGGCGAATAGATCCCAACAAAATGAAAATTTTGGAGTTCAAGTACGGAAACAATTTATAACAATAAAAAATGTAAGTAAAGAAAATTTATTCACACACCACAAAAGAACACAAAAGTTTTGTTATCGAAGTTTAGGAAATTCCACTAGTTCAACCCCAACCGCTTGGAATTTTATAAGAAAGAGATTTCCTCCACACATGCTTAAAATATGGATTTGCATGTTTTAAACATGTTAAAGATGCAAATCACCTATGGATCAAAAGCTTTTGAAGAGAATAACAAACGCTCATTAAATTCTCAAGTGAACGTGCGATGGGATTTTACCCGAGTCAAACAACCCATTATTTTGCCCATCTACAAAAAGCTAACCCAACGATCATGGATGATTGTAAAGTGATTTATCCTGCGTAACGGGCTATATTACCCTAATAAATGACTTATGGATTGGGAGTCAAGACTCAGTTAAAAATCCTTGCCTCCCCCTTTTTCCCGACCATTACAAAACCTGATATATAAAAACTAAGAAGATCTTACAATCCCTAAAAATTACACATACTCTTTGGAATTATCTCTCATGTACGCTTGTGCATTGTGCATTTCCATTCTGCATGTACTCTTTTTTCTTAAATCAAAACTTTGAGTTTTCGCTCTCCCTTCATCTCGTAAACCAAAAAGGCGAATACATCAGAACAAAATGAAAATTTTGGAGTTCAAGTACGGAAAAAATTTAAAGCAATAACAAATGTAAGTAAAGAAAATTTATTCCAACACCACAAATGAACACAAAAGTTTTGTTGTCCAAGTTTGGGAAATTCCACTAGTTCAACCCCAACAGCTTGGAATTTTATAAGAAAGAGATTTCCTACCCACATGCTTAAAAAAATGGATTTGCATGTTTTAACATTGTTAATGATGCAAATCACCTATGGATCCAAAGCTTTTGAAGAGAATAACAAACGCTCATTAAATTCTCAAGTGAATGTGCGGTGGGATATTTACCCGAGTCGAACAAGCCATTATTTTCCCATCTACAAAAAGCTGACCCAACGATCATGGATGATTGTAAAGTGATTTATCATGTGTAACGGGCTATATTACCCTAATAAATGACTTATGGATTGGGAGTCAGGAGTCAGTTAAAAATCCTTGCCTCCCCCTTTTTCCCGACGATTGCAAAACCTGATATATAAAAACTAAGAAGATCTTACAATCCCTAAAAATTACACAAACTCTTTGGAATTATCTCTCATGTACGTTTGTGCATTTTGCATTTCCTTTCTGCATGTACTCTTTTTTCTTAAATCAAAACTTTGAGTTTTCGCTCTCCCTTCATCCCGTAAACCAAAAAGGCGAATAGATCACAACAAAATGAAAATTTTGGAGTTCAAGTACGAAAAAAATTTAAAACAATAACAAATGTAAGTGAATAAAATTTATTCCAACTCCACAAATGAACAAAAAAGTTTTGTTGTCCAAGTTTGGGAAATTCCACTAGTTCAACCCCAACGGGTTGGAATTTTATAAGAAAGAGATTTCCTCCCCACATGCTTAAAAAAATGGATTTGCTTGTTTTAACATTGTTAAAGATGCAAATCACCTATGGATCCAAAGCTTTTGAAGAGAATAATAAACGGTCTTTAAATTCTCAAGTGAACGTGCGGTGGGATATTTACCCGAGTCAAACAAGCCATTATTTTCGCATCTACAAAAAGCTGACCCAACGATCATGGATGATTGTAAAGTGATTTATCATGTGTAATGGGCTATATTACCCTAATAAATGTCGTGTGGATTGGGAGTCAAGACTCAGTTAAAAATCCCTGCCTCCCCCTTTTTACCGACGATTGCAAAACCCGATATATAAAAACTAAGAAGAGCTTACAATCCCTAAAAATTACAGAAACTCTTTGGAAATATCTCTCTTTACGTTTGTGCATTGTGGATGTCCATTCTACATGTACTCTTTTTTCTTAAAAGAAAACTTTGAGTTTTCACTCTTCCTTCATCCCGTAAACCCAAAAGGCAAATATATCACAACAAAATGAAAATTTTGGAGTTCAAGTACGGAAAAAATTTAAAACAATAACAAATGTAAGTAAAAAAAATTTATTCACACACCACAAATGAACACAAAAGTTTTTGTTGTCCAAGTTTGGGAAGTTCCACTAGTTCAACCCCAACAGTTTCGAATTTTATTGGAAAGATATTTCCGACACACATGCTTTAAAAATGGATATGCATGTTTTAAACATGTTAAAGATGCAAATCACCTATGGATCCAAAGCATTTGAAGAGAATAACAAACGCTCATTAAATTCTCAAGTGAACGTGCGGTGGGATATTTACTCGAGTCAAACAAGCCATTATTTTGCCATCTACAAAAAGCTGACCCAACGATCATGGATGATTGTAAAGTGATTTTTCATGCGCAACGGGCTATATTACCCTAATAAATGACTTATGGATTGGGAGTCAAGACTCAGTTAAAAATCCTTGCCTCCCCCTTTTTCCCGACGATTGTAAAACCTGATATATAAAAACTAAGAAGAGCTTTCAATCCCTAAAAATTACAGAAACTCTTTGGAATTATCTCTCTCTACGTTTGTGCATTGTGCAATTCCATTCTACATGTACTCTTTTTTCTTAAAACAAAACTTTGAGTTTGCGCTCTCCCTTCATCCTGTAAACCAAAAAGGCAAATACATCACAACAAAATGAAAATTTTGGAGTTCAAGTACGGAAAAAATTTAAAACAATAACAAATGTAATTAAAGAAAATTTAATCACACACCACGAATGAACACAAAAGTTTTGTTGTCCATGTTTGGGAAGTTCGACTAGTTCAATCCTAACAGCTTGAAATTTTATAAGAAAGGGATTTCCTCCACACATGCTTAAAAAATGGATTTGCATGTTTTAAACATGTTAAAGATGCAAATCACCTATGGATGCATAGCTTTAGAAAGGAATAACAAGCGCTCATTAAATTCTCAAGTGAACGTGCGGTGGGATATTTACCCGAGTCAAACAAACCAATATTGTGCCCATCTACAAAAAGCTGACCCAACGATCATGGATGATTGTAAAGTGATTTATCATGCTTAACTGGCTATATTACCCTAATAAATGACTTATGGATTGGGAGTCAAGACTCAGTTAAAAATCCATGCCTCCCCCTTTTTCCCGACGATTGCAAAACTTGATATATAAAAACTAAGAAGAGCCTACAATCCCTAAAAATTGCAGAAACTCTTTGGAATTATCTCTCTCTCAGTTTGTGGATTGTGGATTTCCATTCTACATGTACTATTTTTTCTTAAAACAAAACATTTGAGTTGTCGCTCTCCCTTCATCCCGTAAACCAAAAAGGCAAATACATCACAACAAAATGAAAATTTTGGAGTTCAAGTTTGGAAAAAATTTAAAAAAATAATTATGTATGTAAAGAAAATTTATTCACACACCACAAATTAACACAAAAGTTTTGTTGTCCATGTTTTGGAAAATCCACTAGTTCAACCCCAACAGATTGGAATTTTATAGGAGAGAGATTTCCTACACACATGCTTTGAAAACGGATTCGCATGTTTTAAACATGTTAAAGATGAAAATCACCTATGGATCCAAAGCTTTTGAATAAAATAACAAACCCTTATTAAATACTCAAGTAAATGTGCGGTGGGATATTTACACGAGTCAAACAACCCATTATTTTGCCCATCTACAAAAAGCTGACCCAACGATCATGGATGATTGTAAAGTGATTTATCATGCGTAACGGGCCATATCACCCTAATAATTGAGTTATGGATTGGGAGTCAAGACTCGGTTAAAAATCCCTGCCTCCCCCTATTTCTAGACGATTGCAAAACCTGATATATAAAATCTAAGAAGATCTTACAATCCCTAAAAATTACAGATACTCTTTGGAATTATCTCTCTCTACATTTGTGCATTGTGCATTTCAATTCTACATGTACTCTTTTTTATAAAAACAAAACTTTGAGTTTTCGCTCTCCCTTCATCCCGTAAACCAAAAAGGGGAATAGATCACAGCAAAATGAAAATTTTGGAGTTCAAGTACGGAAAAATTTTAAAAAATAGCAAATGTAATTAAAGAAAATTTATTCACACACCACAAATGAACACAACAGTTTTGTTGTCCAAGTTTTGGAAATTCCACTAGTTCAACCCCAACAGCTTGGAATTTTATAAGAAAGAATTTCATCCACACATGCTTAAAAAATGGATTTGCATGTTTTAAACATGTTAAAGATGCAAATCACCTATGGATCCAAAGCTTTTGAAGAGAATAACAAACGCTCATTAATTTCTAAAGTGAATGTGAGGTGGGATATTTACCCGAGTCAAACAACCCATTATTTTACCCATCTACAAAAAGCTGACCCAACGATCATGGATGATTGTAAAGTGATTTATCATGCGTAACGGGCTATATTACCCTAATAAATGACTTATGGATTGGGAGTCAAGACTCAGTTAAAAATCCCTGCCTCCCCCTTTTTCCCGACGATTGCAAACCCTGATATATAAAAACTAAGAAGAGCTTACAATCCCTAAAAATTACAGAAACTCTTTGGAATTATCTCTCTCTACGTTTGTGCATTGTGCATTTCCATTCTACATGTACTTTTTTTTCTTTAAACAAAACTTTGAGTTATCGCTCTCCCTTCATCCTGTAAACCAAAAAGGCAAATAGATCACAACAAAATGAAAATTTTGGAGTTCAAGTACGGAAAAAATTTAAAAAAATAGCAAATGTAATTAAAGAAAATTTATTCACACACCACAAATGAACACAACAGTTTTGTTGTCCAAGTTTTGGAAATTCCACTAGTTCAACCCCAACAGCTTGGAATTTTATAAGAAAGAATTTCATCCACACATGCTTAAAAAATGGATATCCATGTTTTAAACATGTAAAAGATGCAAATCACCTATGGATCCAAAGCTTTTCAAGAGAATAACAAACGCTCATTAAATTCTCAAGTGAACGTGCGGTGGGATATTTACCCGAGTCAAACAAGCCATTATTTTGCCCATCTACAAAAACCTGACCCAACGATCATGGATGATTGCAAAGTGATTTATCATGCGTAACGGGCTATATTACTCTAAGAAATGACTTATGGATTGGGAGTCAAAACTCAGTTAAAAATCCCTGCTTCCGCCTTTTTCCTGACGATTGCAAAACCTGATATATAAAAACTAAGAAGAGCTTACTATCCCTAAAAATTACAGAAACTCTTTGGAATTATCTCGCTCTACATTTGTGCACTGTGCATTTTAATTTTAGATGTACACTTTTTTCATCAATCAAAACTTTTAGTTTTCGCTCTCCCTTCATCCCGTAAACCAAAAAGGTAAATAGATGACTATAAAATGAAAATTTTGGAGTTCATGTACGGAAAAAATTTAAAACAATAACAAATGTAAGTAAAGAAAATTTATTCACATACCACAAATGAACACAAAAGTTCTGTTGTCCAAGTTTGGGAAATTCCACTAGTTCAATCCCAACAGCTTGGAATTTTATAAGAAAGAGATTTCCTCCACACATGCTTAAAAAATGGATTTACATGTTTTAAACATGTTAAAGATGCAAATCACCTATGGATCCAAAGCTTTTGAAGAGAATAACAAATGCTCATTAAATTCTCAAGTGAACGTGCGGTGGGATATTTACCCGAGTCAAACAAGCTATTATTCTGCCCATCTACAAAAAGCTGACCCAACGATCATGGATGATTGTAAAGTGATTTATCATGCGTAATGGGTTATATTACCCTAATAAATGACTTATAGATTGGGAGTCATGACTCAGTTAAAAATCCCTGCCTAGTCCTTTTTCCTGACGATTGTAAAACCTGATATATAAAAACTAAGAAGAGCTTACAATCCCTAAAAAATAAAGAAAGTCTTTGGAATTATCCCTCTCTACGTTTGTGCATTGATCATTTCCATTCTACATGTACTCTTTTTTCTTCAAACAAAACTTTGAGTTTTCGCTCTCCCTTCATCCTGTAAACCAAAAAGGCAAATAGATCACAACGAAATGAAAATTTTGGAGTTCAAGTACGGAAAAAATTAAAAACAATAAGAAATGTAAGTAAAAAAAATTTATTCACACACCACAAATGATCACAAAAGTTTATTTGTCCAAGTGTGGGAAATTCCACTAGTTCAACCCAACAGCTTGGAATTTTATAGGAAAGAGATTTCCTACACACATGCTTTAATAATGGATATGCATGTTTTAACCATGTTAAAGATGCAAATCACCCATGGATCCTAAGCTTTTGAAGAGAATAACAAATGCTCATTAAATTCTCAACTGAATGTGCGGTGGATATTTACCCGATTCAAACAAGCCATTATTTTGCCCATCTACGAAAAACTTACGCAACGATCATGGATGACTGTAAAGTGATTTATCAAGTGTAATGGGCTATATTACCCTAATAAATGACTTATGGATTGGGAGTCAAGACTCAGTTAAAAATCCCTGCCTCACCCTTTTTCCCGACGATTGCAAAGCCTTATATTTAAAAACTAAGAAGAGCTTACAATCCCTAAAAATTACAAACACTCTTTGGAATCATCTCTCTCCACATTTGTGCATTGTGCATTTCCATTCTACATGTACTCTTTTTTCTTAAAACAAAACATTGAGTTTTCGCTCTCGCTTCATCCCGTAAACCAAAAAGTCAAATAGATTACAACAAAATGAAAATTTGGAGTTCAAGTACGGAAAAAATTTAAAACAATAACAAATGTAAGTAAAGAAAATTTATTCATACACCACAAATGAACACAAAACTTTTGTTGTCCAAGTTCGGGAAATTCCACTAGTTCAACCCCAACAGTTTGGAATTTTATAGGAAAGAGATTTCCTACACTCATGCTTTAAAAATGGATATCAATGTTTTAAACATGTTAAAGATGCAAATCACCTATGGATCCAAAACTTTTGAAGAGAATAACAAACGCTCATTATATTCTCAAGTGAACATGCGGTGGGATATTTACCCAAGTCAAACAACCCATTATTTTGCCCATCTACAAAAAGCTGACCCAACGATCATGGTTGATTGTAAAGTGATTTATCATGCACAACGGGCTATATTACCCGAAGAAATGATATATGGATTGGGAGTCAAGATTCAGTTAAAAATCCCTGCCTCTCCCTTTTTCCCGACGATAGCAAAACCTGATATATAAAAACTAAGAAGAGTTTACAATCCCTAAAAATTACAAAAACTCTTTGGAATTATCTCGCTCTACATTAGTGCACTGTGCATTTTCATTTTAGATGTTCACTTTTTTCATCAATCAAAACTTTGGGTTTTCTCCCTCCCTTCATCCTGTAAACCAAAAAGGCAAATAGTTCACAACAAAATGAAAATTTTAGAGTTCATGTACGGAAAAAAATTTAATACAATAAAAAATGGTAGTAAAGAAAATTTATTCACACACCACAAATGAACACAAAAGTTTAGTTGTCCAAGTTTGGGAAATTCCACTAGTTCAACCCTAACAGCTTGGAATTTTAAAAGAAAGAGATTTCCTCCACACATGCTTAAAAAATGGATTTGCATGTTTTAAACATGTTAAAGATGCAAATCACCTATGGATCCAAAGCTTTTGAAGAGAATAACAAACGCTCATTAAATTCTCAAGTGAACGTGCGGTGGGATATTTACCCGAGTCAAACAAGCCATTATTTTGCCCATCTACAAAAAGCTGACCCAACGATCATGGATGATTGTAAAGTGATTTATCATGCATAACGGGCTATATTACCCTAATAAATGACTTAAGGATTGGGAGTCATGAATCAGTTAAAAATCCCTGCCTCCCCCTATTTCCCGACGATTGCAAAACCTGATATATAAAAACTAAGAAGAGCTTACAATCCCTAAAAATTATAGAAACTCTTCGGAATTATCTCTCTCTACGTTTGTGCATTGTGCATTTCCATTCTACATGTAGTCTTTTTTCTTCAAACAAAACTTTGAGTTTTCGCTCTCCTTTCATCCTGTAAACCAAAAAGGCAAATAGATCACAACAAAAAGAAAATTTTGGAGTTCAAGTATGGAAAAAATTTAAAACAATGACAAATGTAAGTAAAGAAAATTTATTCACACACCACAAATGAACACAAAAGTTTCGTTGTCCAAGTTTGCGAAATTCCACTAGTTCAACCAACAGCTTGGAATTTTATAGGAAAGTCATTTCCTACACACATGCTTTAAAAATGGATATACATGTTTTAAACATGTTAAAGATGCAAATCACCTATGGATCCAAAGCTTTTGAAGAGTATAAAAAACGCTCATTAAATTCTCAAGTGAACGTGCGGTGGAATATTCACCCGAGTCAAACAACCCATTATTTTGCCCATCTACAAAAAGCTGACCCAACGATCCTGGATGATTGTAAAGTGATTTATTGCGTGATGGGCTATATTACCCTATGAAATGACTTATAGATTGGGAGTCAAGACTCAGTTAAAAATCCCTACTTCCCCCTTTTTCCCGACGATTGCAAAACCTGATATATAAAAACTAAGAATAGCTTACAATCCCTAAAAATTATAGAAATTCTTTTGAATTATCTTGCTCTACATTAGCGAACTGTGCATTTTCATTTTAGATGTACACTTTTTTCATAAATCAAAACATTGAGTTTTCGCTCTCCCTTCATCGCGTAAACGAAAAAGGCAAATAGATCACAACAAAATGAATATTTTAGAGTTCATGTACGGAAAAAAATTCAAAACAATAACAAATGTAAGTAAAGAAAATCTATTCACACACCACAAATGAACACAAAAGTTTTGTTGTCCACGTTTGGGAAATTCCACTAGTTCAACCCTAACAGATTGGAATTTTATAGGAAAGAGATTTCCTCCACACATGGTTAAAAAATGGATTTGCATGTTTTAAACATGTTAAAGATGCATATCACCTATGGATCCAAAGAATTTGAAGAGAATAACAAACACTCAATAAATTCTCAATTGAACGTGCGGTGGGATATTTACCCCAGTCAAACAAGCCATTATTTTGCCCATCTACAAGAAGCTGACCCAATGATCATGGATGATTGTAAAGTGATTTATCATGCGTAACGGGCTATATTTCCTTAATAAATGACTTATGGATTGGGAGTCATGAATCAGTTAAAAATCCTTGCCTCCCCTTTTTTCCAGACGATTGCAAAACCTGATATATAAAAACTAAGAAGAGCTTACAATCCCTAAAAATTACAGAAACTCTTTGGAATTATCTCTGTCTATGTTTGTGTATTGTGCATTTCCATTCTACATGTACTACTTTTTTCTTCAAACAAAACTTTGAGTTTTCGCTCTCCCTTGATCCCGTAAACCAAAAAGTCAAATTCATCACAACAAAATGAAAATTTTGAAGTTCAAGTACGAAAAAAATTTAAAACAATAACAAATGTAAGTAAAGAAAATTTATTCACACACCACAAATCAACACAAAAGTTTTGTTGTCCAAGTTTGGGAAATTCCACTAGTTCAACCCCAACAGCTTGGAATTTTATAGGAAAGTGATTTCCTACGCACATGCTTTAAAAATGGATATCCATGTTTTAAACATGTTAAAGATGCAAATCACCTATGGATCCAAAGCTTTTGAGGAGAATAACAAACGCTCATTAAATTCTCAAGTGAACGTGCGGTGGGATATTTACCCGAGTCAAACAACCCATTATTTTGCCCATCTACAAAAACCTGACCCAACGATCACGGATGATTGTAAAGTGATTTATCATGCGTAACGGGCTATATTATCCTAAGAAATGACATATGGATTGGGAGTCAAGACTCAGTTAAAAATCCCTGCCTCCCCCTTTTTCCCGACGATTGCAAAACCTGATATATAAAAACTAAGCAGAGCTTACAATCCCTAAAAATTATAGAAACTCTTTGGAATTATCTCACTCTACATTAGTGCACTCTGCATTTTCATTTTAGATGTACACTTTTTTTTATAAATCAAAACTTTGAGTTTTCGCTCTCCCTTCATCCCGTCAACCAAAAAGGCAAATAGATCACAACAAAATGAAAATTTTATAGTTCATGTACTGAAAAAATTTTAAAACAATAACAAATGTAAATAAAGAAAATTTATTCACACACCACAAATGAACGCAAAAGTTTTGTTGTCCAAGTTTGGGAAATTCCACTAGTTCAACCCTAACAGCTTGGAATTTTATAAGAAAGAGATTTCCTCCACACATGCTTAAAAAATGGATTTGCATGTTTTAAACATGTTAAAGATGCAAATAACCTATGGATCCATAGATTTTAAAGAGAATAACCAACGCTCATTAAATTCTCAAGTGAACGTGTGGTGGGATATTTACCCGAGTCAAACAAGCCATTATTTTGCACATCTACAAAAAGTTGACCCAACGTTCATGGATGATTGTATAGTGATTTATCATGTGTAACGGGCTATAATACCCAAATAAATGACTTATGGATTGGGAGTCATGACTCAGTTAAAAATCCATGCCTCCCCCTTTCTCCCGACGATTGCAAAACCTGATATATAAAAACTAAGAAGAGCTTACAATCCCTAAAAATTACAGAAACTCTTTGGAATTATCTCGCTCTACATTTGTGCACTCTGCATTTTCATTTTAGATGTACACTTTTTTCATAAATCAAAACTTTGAGTTTTCGCTTTCCCTTCATCCCGTAAACCAAAAAGGCAAATAGATCACAACAAAATGAAAATTTTTGAGTTCATGTGCGAAAAAAAATTTAAAACAATAACAAATTTAAGTCAATAAAATTTATTCACACACCACAAATGAACACAAAAGTTTTGTTGTCCAAGTTTGGAAAATTCCACTAGTTCAATCCTAACAGCTTGGAGTTTTATAAGAAAGAGATTTCCTCCACACATGCTTAAAAAATGGATTTGCATGTTTTAAACATGTTAAAGATGCAAATCACCTATCGATCCAAAGCTTTTGAAGAGAATAACAAACGCTCATTAAATTCTCAAGTGAATGTGTGGTGGGATAGTTACCCGAGTCAAGCAACCCATGTTTTGCCCATCTACAAAAAGCTGACCCAACGATCATGGATGATTGTAAAGTGATTTATCATGCGTAACGGGCTAAATTATCCTAATAAATGACATATGGATTGGGAGTGAAGACTCAGTTAAAAATCCCTGCCTCCCCCCTTTTCCCGACGATTGCAAAACGTGATATATAAAAACTAAGCAGTGCTTACAATCCCTAAAAATTACAGAAACTCTTTGGAATTATCTCGCTCTACATTAGTGCACTCTGCATTTTCATTTTAGATGTACACTTTTTTCATAAATCAAAACTTTGAGTTTTCCCTCTCCCTTCATCCCGTAAGCAAAAAAGGCAAATAGATCACAACAAAATGAAAATTTTAGAGTTCATGTACGAAAAAAAATTTAAAAAAATAACAAATGTAAGTAAAGAAAATTTATTCACACACCACAAATGAACACAAAAGTTTTGTTGTCCAAGTTTGGGAAATTTCACTAGTTCAACCCTAACAGCTTGGAATTTTATAAGAAAGAGATTTCCTCCACACATGCTTAAAAAATGGATTTGCATGTTTTAAACATGTTAAAGATGCAAATCACCTATGGATCCATAGCTTTTGAAGAGAATAACAAACGCTCATTAAATTCTCAAGTGAACGTGCGGTGGGATATTTACCCGAGTCAAGCAAGCCATTAATTTGCACATCTACAAAAAGTTGACCCAACGATAATGGATGATTGTAAAGTGATTTATCATGTGTAAGGGGTATATTACCCTAATAAATGACTTATGGATTGGGAGTCATGACTCATTTAAAAATCCCTGCCTCCCCCTTTTTCCCAACGATTGAAAAACCTGATATATAAAAACTAAGAAGAGCTTACAATCCCTAAAAATTACAGAAACTCTTTGGAATTATCTCGCTCTACTTTTGTGCACTGTGCATTTTCATTTGAGATGTACACTTTTTTCATAAATCAAAACAGTTTTCGCTCTACCTTCATCCCGTAAACCAAAAAGGCAAATAGATCAGAACATAATGAAATTTTTTGAGTTCATGTACGGAAAAAAATTTAAAATAATAACAAATGTAAGTAAAGAAAATTTATTCACACACCACAAACGAACACAAAAGTTTTGTTGTCCAAGTTTGGAAAATTCCACTAGTTCAACCCTAACACTTTGGAATTTTATAAGAAAGAGATTTCCTCCACACATGCTTAAAAAATGGATTTGCATGTTTTAAACATGTTAAAGATGCAAATCACCTATTGATCCAAAGCTTTTGAAGAGAATAACAAACGCTCATTAAATTCTCAACTGAACGTGCGGTGGGATATTTACCCGAGTCAAACAAGCCATTATTTTTCCCATCTACAATAAGTTGACCCAACGAGCATGGATGATTGTAAAGTGATTTATCATGCGTAACGGGCTATATTACCCTAATAAATGACTTATGGATTGGGAGTAAAGGCTCAATTAAAAATCCCTGCCTCGCCCTTTTTCCTGACGATTGCAAAACCTGATATATAAAAACTAAGAAGAGCTTACAATCCCTAAAAATTACAGAAACACTTTGGAATTATCTCTCTCTACGTTTGTGCATTGTGCATTTCCATTCTACATGTACTCTTTTTTCTTCAAACCAAACTTTGAGTTTTCCCTCTCCCTTCATCCCGTAAACCAAAAAGGCAAATAGATCACAACAAAATGAAAATTTTAGAGTACATGTATGTTACGGTCCCTAGCCATGGATCTAGTAACTCGGCGAGTTGAATATGAATCCAGCACTGTTTGAGGGTTTCTTATCACGTTTTTGAGAAAAGAACTCCCTTATACTTCTCCTTTCACGTTAGGATTGAAAAGGATTTTCCTTTTTTCAATTATAGATGTAACCAGCAAGTTAAAGGACTGTTTCAGCACTTAGATATGAAACCCCTCTTTTGTGGCTCACGTCAAGGTAGGGTTTCCAATTTCATGCAGCACTGGTTCCTTACGTAAAAGAGAAACATAAATCTAATCTTAATGCTTGGAATAAGATTAGCAAATACCTCTTGACGTCAACACCAATCCAGCAACCAGAATTCGTTCTCCTTCCTGGTTAGCTCACTTCAAGACCTCTCCTTTTTTGGAATTTTTGTGGAAGAGAGGACCTTCTCTTGCAGCTCGAAAGAGAAAGGTAATTCCTCTTCCTTTTCCTTCCAAGATCTCCTCAAAGACTCCCCAATGGATGCAACAAACCCCCAAGAGAGTTCACACCAAGAACCCTTGAATAGAAAGCCTAGAAGGAACCTAAATTACCCTAGTTTATGCTAATTCCGAACTTGCTTTATTTCTCCATCCTTACCCCTTAAATAGGGTAATTAACATCAACATAGGTTAGGGTTATAAAACCCAATTCTACCCCTACCTTTAAGTCTTATTACAAATCAAACAAATTCGAAATTTAAAGCAACATAAATAATAAAAGTAAAGTAGATGACTCAGTGTTATTGAGTCCATAACATCTGCCCCCCCTTGGAGATCGAGCTTGTCCTCAAGCTCGGAAGCTGGGTAGACCTGGTGGAAGTTGTCAAGCCGCTCCCATTCTGCGTAGTTGTGGCTGATTGATGCCGAGTAATGGCATGCAGGGAGATGTCCGGTGGTTCTTCCTCAATCATATCCTCTATCACCTCGATATCCTTATCTTCAACCTTATCGATCAAAAACAATCTTTTGAATTGATGCCCAACCCGATATGGTTCATCACAGTTGTAACACAGATTCTTAGCCCGTCATTCCGCCATCTCAGCACTTGTCAATTTTTGTATATAAGGAGGTGTAGGATGACTAGATCTCGGATCCCCAGTCAAAGTAATACCTGGGTTGTTTCTCGGAGGAATGCGCTCCCCTGACCATGGAGGTCGTCTGTGCTGTGCCTGTTGTGGCAGTTCTAAACCACGAGCTATATTCATAGCACTGGATAAGTCAACAGGTGCATAGAGCTCCACCTCAAGTTTTAACGCCTCAGTCAGTCCTGTTGTAAACAACGTAACTTGTTGATCCACTTGTACCATACTGCTGGCTCGTGCTAATTTTTCCTGGAACAATTTTTGATATTGCTCCACGGCCCAGTTTGACGTAATAAAACCAAATCTCCCAAAGGGTTACTGTAAGCCGGAGGACCAAAACGGAGAGAGCATAGTCGTTTAAATTCATCCCAATCTACCACCTCGCTATCAACCTCAACTAGCTGGTACCAAAGTTGTGTTTCCCCTAGTAAGTGGAAAACAACTACGTTGACTCGGTCATAGGTTGGGACTCGCTGATGGCTAAATTTTTTTTCACATCGATACAACCATATCAAAGGGTTTTCTGACCCATTATAAGTAGGGAATTCCATTTTAGTATACCTCGGAACAGTGCCTCCCCCCTGGTAGAAGTGTCCACCCGGAATGAGGGGTCCTTGCTGTCCCAAGAAACTAGTGCACCTTGGAAATTCATCTCCCCTTCTGTTATACGAATGGTCCCCACCTCTTTGATCTGGAATGAGAGGTACAGTGCCTCCCCCCTGGTTGAGGTGTCCCCCCGGAATGAAGGGTCCTTGCTGACCCGAGAAACTCGTGTGTCTAGAAAACTCAGCTCCCCGTCTGATTTGCGAATGGTCTCCTAGAATTGGGTTCTTGCCAGTGCTCAGACCAGTCTCCATGCTATCCATCCATCCTTTCAAAATTTCCAAACTGAGAGTGAACTTCTCCTCCAATGCAGCAAATTTCTTGCCAGTAGTTAGACCATTCTCCATGCTATCCATCCTTCCCTTCAAGGTCTCCATATCGATATCAATTTTTGAGAACCTCTCTAGGACAGTATCAAATTTTCTTTCAAGCAATTCAAAGTATTCATTAGTGCTTCTCTCTACCGGGTTACCCTTCTCTGATACCAAGTTGTTACGGTCCCTAGCCATGGATCTAGTAACTCGGCAAGTTGAATAGGAATCCAGCACTATTTGAGGGTTTCTTATCACGTTTTTGAGAAAAGAACTCCCTTATACTTCTCCTTTCACGTTAGGATTGAAAAGGATTTTCCTTTTTTCAATTATAGATGTAACCAGCAAGTTAAAGGACTGTTTAAGCACTTAGATATGAAACCCCTCTTTTGTGGCTCACGTCAAGGTAGGGTTTCCAATTTCATGCAGCACTGGTTCCTTACGTAAAAGAGAAACATAAATCTAATCTTAATGCTTGGAATAAGATTAGCAAATACCTCCTGACGTCAACACCAATCCAGCAACCAGAATTCGTCCTCCTTCCTGGTTAGCTCACTTCAAGACCTCTCCTTTTTTGGAATTTTCGTGGAAGAGATGACCTTCTCTTGCAGCTCGAAAGAGAAAGGTAATTCCTCTTCCTTTTCCTTCCAAGATCTCCTCAAAGACTCCCCAATGGATGCAACAAACCCCCAAGAGAGTTCACACCAAGAACCCTAGAATAGAAAGCCTAGAAGGAACCTAAATTACCCTAGTTTATGCTAATTCCGAACTCGCTTTATTTCTCCATCCTTACCCCATAAATAGGGTAATTAACATCAACATAGGTTAGGGTTATTAAAACCCAATTCTACCCCTACCTTTAAGTCTTATTACAAATCAATAAAATTCGAAATTAAAAGCAACATAAATAATAAAAGTAAAGTAGATGACTCAGTGTTATTGAGTCCATAACAATGTACGGAAAAAAATTTAAATCACCTATGGATCCATTGCTTTTGAAGAGAATAAAAAACGCTCTTTAAATTCTCAACTGAACGTGCTATGGGATATTTACCCGAGTCAAACAAGCCATTATTTTGCCCATCTACCAAAAGCTGACCCAACGATCATGGATGATTGTAAAGTGATTTATCATGCGTAACGGGCTATATTACCCTAAGAAATGACTTATATATTGGGAGTCAAGACACAATTAAAAATCCCTGCGACCCCCTTTTTCCCGACAATTGCAAAACCTGATATATAAAAACTAAGAAGAGCTTATAATCCCTAAAAATTACAGAAACTCTTTGGAATTATCTTGCTCTGCATTAGTGCACCATGCATTTTCATTTTAGATGTACACATTTTTCATAAATCAAAACTTTGAGTTTTCGCTCTCCCTTCGTCCCGTAAACCAAAAAGGCAAATAGATCACAACAGAATGAAAATTTTAGTGTTCATGTACGGAAAAAAATTTAAAACAATAACAAATTTAAGTAAAGAAAATTTATTCCCACACCACAAATGAACACAAAAGTTTTGTTGTCCAAGTTTGGTAAATTCCACTAGTTCAACCCCAACAGCTTGGAATTTTATCGGAAAGTGATTTCCTACGCACATGCTTTTAAAATGGATATCCATGTTTTAAACATGTTAAAGATGCAAATCACCTATGGATCCAAAGCTTTTCAAGAGAATAAAAAATGCCTATTAAATTCTCAAGTGAACGTGCAGTGGGATATTTACCCGAGTCAAACAACCCAATATTTTGCCCATCTACAAAAAGCTGACCCAACAATAATGGATGATTGTAAAGTGATTTATCATGCATAACGGGCTATATTAACCTAAGAAATGACTTATGGATTGCGAGTCAAGACTCAGTTAAAAAACCCTGACTCCCCCTCTTTGCCGACGATTGCAAAACCTGATATATAAAAACTAAGAATAGCTTACAATCCCTAAAAATTACAGAAACTCTCTGGAATTATCTCGCTCTACATTTGTGCACTGTGCATTTTCATTTTAGATGTACACTTTTCTCATAAATCAAAACTTTGAGTTTTCGCTCTCCCTTCATCCCGAAAACCAAAAAGGCAAAAAAATCACTACAAAATAAAAATTTTAGAGTTCATGTACGGAAAAAAATATAGAACAATAACAAATATAAGTAAATAAAATTTATTCACACACCAAAAATGAACACAAAAATTTTGTTGTCCAAGTTTGGGAAATTCCACTAGTTCAACCCTAACAGATTGGAATTTTATAAGAAAGAGGTTTCCTCCACACATGCTTAAAAAATGGATTTGCATGTTTTAAACATGTTAAAGATGCAAATCCCCTATGGATACATAGCTTTTGAAGAGAATAAAAAACTCACATCAAATTCTCAACTGAACGTGCGGTGAGATATTTACCCGAGTCAAACAAGCCATTATTTTGCCCATCTACAAAAAGCAGACCCAACGATCATGGATGATTGTAAACTGATTTATCATGCGTAATGGGCTATATTACCCTAAGAAATTACTTATGGATTGGGAGTCAAGACTCAGTTAAAAATCCCTGCCTCCCCCTTTTTCCCGACGATTGCAAAACCTGATATATAAAAACTAAGAAGAGCTTACAATCCCTAAAAATTACAGAAACTTTTTGGAATTATCTCTCTCTACATTTTTGCATTGTGCATTTCCACTCTACATGTACTCTTTTTTCTTAAAACAAAACTTTGAGTTTTCGCTCTCCCTTCATCCCGTAAACCAAAAAGGCAAATAGATCACAACAAAATGAAAATTTTGGAGTTCATGTACGGAAAAAATTTAAAACAATAACAAATGTAAGTAAAGAAAATTTATTCACACACCACAAATGAACACAAAAGTTCTGTTGTCCAAGTTTGGGAAATTCCACTAGTTCAATCCCAACAGCTTGGAATTTTATAGGAAAGAGATTTCCTCCACACTTGCTTTAAAAATGGATATGCATGTTTTAAATATGTTAAAGATGCAAATCACCTATGGATCCAAAGCTTTTGTAGAGAATAACAAACGCTCATTAAATTCTCAAGTGAACGTGCGGTGGATATTTACCCGATTCAAACAAGCCATTATTTTGCCCATCTACAAAAAACTGACCCAACGATCATGGATGATTGCAAAGTGATTTATCATGCGTAACGGGCTATATTACTCTAAGAAATGACTTATGGATTGGGAGTCAAAACTCAGTTAAAAATCCCTGCTTCCGCCTTTTTCCCGACGATTGCAAAACCTGATATATAAAAACTAAGAAGAGCTTACTATCCCTAAAAATTACAGAAACTCTTTGGAATTATCTCGCTCTACATTTGTGCACTGTGCATTTTAATTTTAGATGTACACTTTTTTCATCAATCAAAACTTTTAGTTTTCGCTCTCCCTTCATCCCGTAAACCAAAAAGGTAAAAAGATGACTATAAAATGAAAATTTTGGAGTTCATGTACGGAAAAAATTTAAAACAATAACAAATGTAAGTAAAGAAAATTAATTCACACACCACAAATGAACACAAAAGTTCTGTTGTCCAAGTTTGGGAATGCCACTAATTCAATCCCAACAGCTTGGAATTTTATAGGAAAGAGATTTCCTCCACACTTGCTTTAAAAATGGATATGCATGTTTTAAATATGTTAAAGATGCAAATCACCTATGGATCCAAAGCTTTTGAAGAGAATAACAAACGCTCATTAAATTCTCAAGTGAACGTGCGGTGGATATTTACCCGATTCAAACAAGCCATTATTTTGCCCATCTACAAAAAGCTGACCCAACGATCATGGATGACTGTAAAGTGATTTATTATGCGTAACGGGCTATATTACCCTAAAAAATTACTTATGGATAGGGAGTCAAGACTCAGTTAAAAATCCCTCCCTCCCCCTTTTTCCCGTCGATTGCAAAACCTGATACATAAAAACTAAGAAGAGCTTACAATCCCTAAAAATTACAGAAACTCTTTGGAATTATCTCTGTCTACATTTGTGCATTGTGCATTTCCACTCTACATGTACTCTTTTTTCTTAAAACAAAACTTTGAGTTTTCGCTCTCCCTTCATCCTGTAAACGAAAAAGGCAAAAAGATCACAACAAAATGAAAATTTTGGAGTTCATGTACGGAAAAAAATTTAAAACTATAACAAATGTAAGTAAAGAAAATTTATTCACACACCAAAATTGAACACAAAAGATTTGTTGTCCAAGTTTGGGAAATTCCACTAGCTCAACCCAAACAGATTGGAATTTTATAAGAAAAAGATTTCCACCACACATGCTTAAAAAAAGGATTTGCTTTTTTTAAACATGTTAAAGATGCAAATCAGCTATGGATCCAAAGCTTTCGAAGAGAATAACAAACGCTCATTAAATTCTCAAGTGAACGTGCGGTGGGATATTTACCCGAGTCAAACAAGCCATTATTTTGCCCATCTACAAAAAGCTGAACCAACGATCATGGATGATTGTAAAGTGATTTATCATGCGTAACGGGCTATAGTACCCTAATAAATGACTTACGGATTGGGAGTCAAGACTCAGTTAAAAATCCCTGCCTCCCCCTTTTTCCAGACGATTGCAAACCCTGATATATAAAAACTAAGAAGAGCTTACAATGCCTAAAAATTACAGAAACTCTTTGGAATTATCTCTCTCTACGTTTGTGCACTGTGCATTTCCATTCTACATGTACACTTTTTTCTTCAAACAAAACTTTGAGTTTTCGCTCTCCCTTCATCCAGTAAACCAAAAAGGCAAATAGATCACAACAAAATGAAAATTTTAGTGTTCATGTACGTAAAAAAATTTAAAACAATAACAAATGTAAGTAAACAAAATTTATTCACACACCACAAATGAACACAAAAGTTTTGTTGTCCAAGTTTGGGAAATTCCACTAGTTCAACCCTAAGAGCTTGGAATTTTATAGGAAAGTGATTTCCTACACACATGCTTTAAAAATGGATATCCATGTTTTAAACATGTTAAAGATGCAAATAACCTATGGATCCAAAGCTTTTAAAGAGAATAACAAACGCCCTTTAAATTCTCAAGTGAACGTGCGGTAGGATATTTTCCCGATTCAAACAAGCCATTATTTTGCCCATCTAAAAAAACCTAACCCAACGATCATGGATGAATGTAATGTGATTAATCATGCGTAATGGGCTATATTACCCTAAGAAATGACTTATGGATTGGGAGTCAAGACTAAGTTAAAAATCCCTGCCTCCCCCTTATTCCCAACGATTGCAAAACCTGATATATAAAAACTAAGAAGAGCTTACAATCCCTAAATATTACAAAAACTCTTTGGAATTATCTCTCTCTACATTTGTGCATTGTGCATTTTCACTCTACATGTACTCTTTTTTCTTAAAACAAAACTTTGAGTTTTCGCTCTCCCTTCATCCCGTAAACCAAAAAGGCAAATAGATCACAACAAAATGAAAATTTTGCAGTTCAAGTACCGAAAAAATTTAAAACATTATAAATGTAAGTAAAGAAAATTTATACACACACCACAAATGAACACAAAAGTTTTGTTGTCCAAGTTTGGGAAATTCCACTAGTTCAATCCCAACAGATTGGAATTTTATAAGAAAAAGATTTCCTCCACACATGCTTAAAAAAAGGATTTGCTTTTTTTAAACATGTTAAAGATGCAAATCAGCTATGGATCCAAAGCTTTTGAAGAGAATAACAAGCGCTCATTAAATTCTCAAGTGAACGTGCGGTGGGATATTTACCCGAGTCAAACAAGCCATTATTTTGCCCATCTACAAAAAGTTGAACCAACGATCATGGATGATTGTAAAGTGATTTATCATGCGTAACGGGCTATATTACCCTAATAAATGACTTAAGGATTGGGAGTCAAGACTCAGTGAAAAATCCCTGCCTCCCCCTTTTTCCCGACGATTGCAAAACCAGATATATAAAAACTAAGAAGAGCTTACAATCCCTAAAAATTACAGAAACTCTTTAGAATTATCTCTCTCTACGTTTGTGCACTGTGCTTTTCCATTCTACATGTACACTTTTTTCATCAAACAAAACTTTGAGTTTTCGCTCTCAGTTCATCCCGTAAAACAAAAAGGCAAATAGATCACAACAAAATGAAAATTTTAGTGTTCATGTACGGAAAAAAATTTAAAACAATAACAAATGTAAGTAAAGAAAATTTATTCAAACACCACAAATGAACACAAAAGTTTTGTTGTCCAAGTTTCGGAAATTCCACTAGTTCAACCCCAATAGCTTGCAATTTAATATGAAAGTGATTTCGAACACACATGCTTTAAAAATGGATATCCATGTTTTAAACATGTTAAAGATGCAAATAACCTATGGATCCAAAGCTTTTAAAGAAAATAACAAACGCCCATTAAATTCTCAAGTGAACGTGCGGTGGGATATTTACCCGATTCAAACAAGCCATTATTTTGCCCATCTACAAAAAGCTGACCCAACGATCAAGGATGATTGTAATGTGATTTATCATGCATAACGGGCTATATTACCCTAAGAAATGACTTATGGATTGGGAGTCAAGACTAAGTTAAAAATCCCTGCCTCCCCCTTTTTCCCGACGATTGCAAAACCTGATATATAAAAACTAAGAAGAGCTTACAATCCCTAACAATTACAGAAACTCTTTGGAATTATCTCTCTCTACATTTGTGCATTGTGCATTTCCTCTCTACATGTACTCTTTTTTCTTAAAACAAAACTTTGAGTTTTAGCTCTCCCTTCATCCCGTAAACCAAAAAGTCAAATAGATCACAACAAAATGAAAATTTTGCAGTTCAAGTACCGAAAAAATTTAAATCAATAACAAATGTAAGTAAAGAAATTTTATACACACACCACAAATGAACATAAAAGTTTTTTTGTCCAAGTTTGGGAAATTCCACTAGTTCAATCCCAACATCTTGGAATTTTATAGGAAAGAGATTTCCTCCACACTTGCTTTAAAAATGGATATGCATGTTTTAAATATGTTAAAGATGCAAATCACCTATGGATCCAAAGCTTTTGAAGAGAATAACAAATGCTCATTAAATTCTCAAGTGAAGGTGCGGTGGATATTTACCCGATTCAAACAAGCCATTATTTTGCCCATCTACAAAAAGCTGACCCAACGATCATGGATGATTGTAAAATGATTTATCATGTGTAACGGGCTATATTACCCTAAGAAATGACTTATGGATTGGGAGTCAAAACTCAGTTAAAAATCCCTGCTTCCCCCTTTTTCCCAACAATTGCAAAACCTGATATATAAAAAAACTAAGAAGAGCTTACTATCCCTAAAAATTACAGAAACTCTTTGGAATTATCTCGCTCCACATTTGTGCACTGTGCATTTTAATTTTAGATGTACACTTTTTTCATCAATCAAAAGTTTTAGTTTTCGCTTTCCCTTCATCCCGTAAACCAAAAAGGCAAATAGATGACTACAAAATCAAAATTTTAGAGTTCAAGTCCGGAAAAAAATTTAAAACAATAACAAATGTAAGTGAAGAAAATTTATTCACACACCACAAATGAACACAAAAGTTTTGTTGTCCAAATTTGGGAAATTCCATTAGTTCAACCCCAAGAGCTTGGTATTTTATAGGAAAGTGATTTCCTACACACATGCTTTAAAACTGGATATCCATGTTTTAAACATGTTAAAGATGAAAATAACCTATGGATCCAAAGCTTTTGAAGAGAATAACAAACGCCCATTAAATTCTCAAGTGAACGTGCGGTGGGATATTTACCCGATTCAAACAAGCCATTATTTTGCCCATTTACATAAAGCTGACCCAACGATCATGGATGATTGTAATGTGATTTATCATGCGTAACGGGCTATATTACGCTAAGAAATGACTTATGGATTGGGAGTCAAGACTAAGTTAAAAATCCCTACCTCCCCCTTTTTCCCGACCATTGCAAAACCTGATAAATAAAAACTAAGAAGAGCTTACAATCCCTAAAAATTACAGAAACTCTTTGGAATTTTCTCTCTCTACATTTGTTCATTGTGCATTTCCACTTTACATGTACCCTTTTTTCTTAAAACAAAACTTTGAGTTTTCGCTCTCCCTTCATCCCGTAAACCAAAAAGGTAAATAGATCACAACTAAATGAAAATTTTGGAGTTCATGTACCAAAAAAATTTAAAACAATAACAAATGTAAGTAAAGAAAATTTGTTCACACACCACAAATGAACACAAAAGTTTTGTTGTCCAAGTTTGGGAAATTCCACTAGTTCAATCCCAACAGCTTGCAATTTTATAGGAAAGAGATTTTCCTCCACACTTGCTTTAAAAATGGATATGCATGTTTTAAATATGTTAAAGATGCAAAACACCTATGGATCCAAAGCTTTTGAAGAGAATAACAAACGCTCATTAAATTTTCAAGTGAACGTGCGGTGGATATTTACCCGATTCAAACAAGCCATTATTTTGCCCATCTACAAAAAGCTGACCCAATGATCATGGATGATTGTAATGTGATTTATCATGCATAACGGGCTATATTACCCTAAGAAATGACTTATAAATTGGGAGTCAAGACTCAGTTAAAAATCCCTGCCTCCCCCTTTTTCACGACGATTGCAAAACCCGATATATAAAAACTAAGAAGAGCTTACAATCCCTAAAAATTACAGAAACTCTTTGGAATTATCTCTGTCTACATTTGTGCATTGTGCATTTCCATTCCACATATACTCTTTTTTCTTAAAACAAAACTTTAACTTTTCGCTCTCCCTTCATCCCGTAAACCAAAAAGGCAAATAGATCACAACAAAATGAAAATTTTGGAGTTGAAGTACGGAAAAAATTTAAAACAATAACAAATGTAAGTAAAGAAAATTTATTCACATACCACAAATGAACACAAAAGTTTTGTTGTCCAAGTTTGGGAAATTCTACTAGTTCAATCCCAACAGCTTGGAATTTTATAGGAAAGAGATTTCCTCCAAACTTGGTTTAAAAATGGATATGCATGATTTAAATATGTTAAAGATGCAAATCACCTATGGATCCAAAGCTTTTGAAGAGAATAACAAACGTTCATTAAATTCTCAACTGAACGTGCGGTGGCTATTTACCCGATTCAAACAAGCCATTATTTTGCCCATCTACAAAAAGCTGACCCAACGATCATGGATGATTGTAAAGTGATTTATCATGCGTAACGGGCTATATTACCCTAAGAAATGACTTATGGATTGGGAGTCAAGACTCAGTTAAAAATCCCTGCTTCCCCCTTTTTCCCGACGATTGCAAAACCTGATATATAAAAACTAAGAAGAGCTTCCAATCCCTAAAAATTACAGAAACTCTTTGGAATTATCTCTCTCTACATTTGTGCACTGTGCATTTTAATTTTAGATGTACACTTTTTTCATCAATCAAAACTTTTAGTTTTCGCTCTCCCTTCCTCCCGTAAACCAAAAAGGCAAATAGATCACAACAAAATGAAAATTTTAGAGTTCAAGTATGGAAAAAAATTTAAAACAATAACAAATGTAAGGAAAGAAAATTTATTCACACACCACAAATTAACACAAAATTTTTGCTGTCCAAGTTTCGAAAATTCCACTAGTTCAACCCTAATAGCTTGGAATTTTATAAGAAAGAGATTTCCTCCACACATGCTTAAAAAATGGATTTGCATGTTTTAAACATGTTAAAGATGCAAATCACCTTTGGATCCAAAGCTTTTGAAGAGAATAACAAACGCTCATTAAATTCTCAACTCAACGTGCGGTGGCTATTTACCCAATTCAAACAAGCCATTATTTTGCCCATCTACAAAAGGCTGACCCAACGATCATGGATGATTGTAAAGTAATTTATCATGCGCCACGGGCTATATTACCCTAAGAAATTACTTAAGGATTGGGAGTCAAGACTCAGTTAAAAATCCCTGCTTTCCCCTTTTTTCCAACGAATAGAAAACCTGATATATAAAAAGTAAGAAGAGCTTACAATCCCTAAAAATTACAGAAACTCTTTGGAAATATCTGTCTCTACGTTTGTGCATTGTGCATTTCCATTCTACATATATTGTTTTCTCTTAAAACAAAACTTTGAGTTTTCGCTCTCCCATCATACCGTAAACCAAAAAGGCAAAGAGATGACAACAAAATCAAAATTTTGGAGTTCATGTACGGAAAAAATTTAAAACAATAACAAATGTAAGTAAAGAAAATTTATTCACACACCACAAATGAACACAAAAGTTTTGTTGTCCAAGTTTGGGAAATTCAAGCAGCTCAATCCCAACAGCTTGGAATTTTATAGGAAAGAGATTTCCTCCACACTTGCTTTAAAAATGGATAAGCATGTTGTAAATATGTTAAAGATGCAAATCACCTATGGATCCAAAGCTTTTGAAGAGAATAACAAACGCTCATTAAATTCTCAAGTGAACGTGCGGTGGATATTTACCCGATCCAAACAAGCCATTATTTTGCCCAACTACAAAAAGCTTACCCGACGATATTGGATGATTGTAATGTGATTTATCATGCGTAACAGGCTATATTACCCTAAAAAATTACTTATGGATTTGGAGTCAAGACTCAGTTAAAAATCCCTGCCTCCCCCTTTTTCACGACGATTGCAAAACCTGATATATAAAAACTAAGAAGAGCTTACAATCCCTAAAAATTACAGAAACTCTTTGGAATTATCTCTGTCTATATTTGTGCATAGTGCATTTCCATTCTACACGTACTCTTTTTTCTTAAAAGAAAACTTTGAGTTTTTGTTCCCACTTCATCCCGTAAACCAAAAAGGCAAATAGATCACAACAAAATGAAAATTTTGGAGTTCAAGTACAGAAAAAATTTAAAACAATAACAAATGTAAGTAAAGAAAATTTATTCACACACCACAAATGAACACAAAAGTTTTGTTGTCCAAGTTTGGGAAATTCCACTAGTTCAACCCTAACAGCTTGGAATTTTATAAGAAAGAGATTTCCTCCACACATGCTTAATAAATGGATTTGCATGTTTTACACATTTTAAAGATGAAAATCACCTATGGATGCAAAGCTTTTGAAGAGAAAAACAAATGCTCATTAAATTCTCAAGTGGGATATTTACCCGAGTCAAACAAGCCATTATTTTGCCCATCTACAAAAAGCTGACCCAATGATCATGGATGATTGTAAAGTGATTTATCAAGCGTAACGGGCTATATTACCCTAATAAATGACTTATGGATTGGGAGTCATGACTCTACCTCCCCCTTTTTCCCGACGATTGCAAAACCTGATATATAAAAATTAAGAAGATCTTACAATCCCTTAAAATTACAGAAACTCTTTGGAATTATCTCTCTCTATTTTTGTGCATTGTGCATTTCCATTCTACATGTACTCTTTTTTCTTGAAACAAAACTTTGAGTTTTCGCTCTCCCTTCATCCCGTAAACAAAATAGTCAAATAGATCACAACAAAATAAAAATTTTGGAGTTCAAGTACGGAAAAAATTTAAAACAATAACAAATGTAAGTAAAGAAAATTTATTCACACACCACAAATGAACACAAAAGTTTTGTTGTCGAAGTTTGGGAAATTCCACTAGTTCAACCCCAACAACTTGGAATTTTATAGGAAAGTTATTTCCTACACAGATACTTTAAAAATGGATATCCATGTTTTAAACATGTTAAAGATGCAAATCACCTAAGGATACAAAGCTTTTGAGGAGAATAACAAACGCTAATTAAATTCTCAAGTGAACGTGCGGTGGGATATTGACCCGAGTCAAAAAACCCATTATTTTGCCCATCTACAAAAAGCTGACCCAATGATCACGGAAGATTGTAAAGTGATTGAACATGCGTAACAGGCTATATTACCCTAAGAAATAGCATATGGATTGGGAGTGAAGACTCAGTTAAAAATCCATGCCTCTGCCTTTTTCCTGATGATTGCAAGACCTGATATATATATATAAACTAAGAAGAGCTTACAATCCCTAAAAATTACAGAAACTCTTTGGAATTATCTCCCTCTACATTAGTGCACTGTGCATTTTCATTTTAGATGTACACTTTTTTCATATATCAAAACTTTGAGTTTTCGCTCTCCCTTCATCCCGTAAACCAAAAACGCAAATAGATCACAACAAAATAAAAACTTTAGAATTCATGTATGGAAAAAAATTTAAAACAATAACAAATTTAAGTAAAGAAAATTTATTCACACCCCACAAATGAGCACAAAAGTTTTTTTGTCCAAGTTTGGGAAATTCCACTAGTTCAATCCCAACAGCTTGGAATTTTATAAGAAAGAGATTTCCTCCACACATGCTTAAAAAATGGATTTGCATGTTTTACACATGTTAAAGATGAAAATTACCTATTGATCCAAAGGTTTTGAAGAGAATAACAAACGCTCATTAAATTCTCAAGTGAACGTGCGGTGGGATATTTACCCGAGTCAAACAAGCCATTATTTTGCCCATCTACAAAAAGCTGACCCAACGATCATGGATGATTGTAAAGTGATTTATCATGTGTAACGGGCTATATTACCCTAATAAATGACTTATGGATTGGGAGTCATGACTCAGTTAAAAATCCCTGCCTCCCCCTTCTTCCCGACGATTGGAAAACCTGATATATAAAAACTAAGAAGAGCTTACAATCCCTAAAAAGTACAGAAATTCTTTGAAATTATCTCTCGCTACATTTGTGCATTGTGCATTTCCATTCTACATGTACTCTTTTTTCTTAAAACAAAACTTTGAGTTTTTGTTCTCCCTTCATCCCGTAAACCAAATAGGCAGATAGATCACAACAAAATGAAAATTTTGGAGTTCATGTATGAAAAAAATTTAAAACAATAACAAATGTAAGTAAAGAAAATTTTTTCACACACCAAAAATGAACACAAAAGTTTTGTTGTCCAAGTTTGGGAAATTCGACTAGTTCAATCCCAACAGCTTGGAATTTTATAGGAAAGAGATTTCCTCCACACTTGCTTTAAAAATGCATATGCATGTTTTAAATATGTTAAAGATGCAAATCACCTATGGATCCAAAGCTTTTGAAGAGAATAACAAACGCTCATTAAATTCTCAACTGAACATGCGGTGGATATTTACCCGATTCAAACAAGCCATTATTTTGCCCATCTACAAAAAGCTGACCCAGCGATCTTGGATGATTGTAATGGGATTTATCATGCATTACGGGGTATATTACCCTAAGAAATGACTTATGGATTGGGAGTCAAGACTCAGTTAAAAATCCCTGCCTCCCCCTTTTTCCAGACGATTGCAAAACCTGATATATAAAATCTAAGAAGATCTTACAATCCCTAAAAATTACAGAAACTCTTTGGAATTATCTCTCTCTACGTTTGTGCATTGTGCATTTCCATTCTACATGTACTCTTTTTTCTTCAAACAAAACTTTGAGTTTTCGCTCTTCCTTCATCCCGTAAACCAAAAAGGCAAATAGATCACGACAAAATGAAAATTTTGCAGTTCAAGTACGGAAAAAATTTTAAGCAATAACAAATATAAGTAAAGAAAATTTATTCACACACTGCAAATGAACACAGAAGTTTTGTTGTCAAAGTTTGGGAAATTCCACTAGTTCAATCCCAAGAGCTTGGAATTTGATAGGAAAGAGATTTCCTCCACGCTTGCTTTAAAAATGGATACGCATGTTTTAAATATGTTAAAGATGCAAATCACCTATGGATCCAAAGCTATTGAAGAGAATAACAAACGCTCATTAAATTCTCAAGTGAACGTGTAGTGGATATTTACCCGATTCAAACAACCCATTATTTTGCCCATCTACAAAAAGTTGACCCAACGATCATGGATGATTGTAATGTGATTTATCATGCGTAACGGGCTATATTACCCTAAGAAATGACTTATGGATTGGGAGTCAAGACTCAGTTAAAAATCCGTGCCTCCCCCTTTTTCACGATGATAGCAAAACCTGATATACAAAAACTAAGAAGAGCTTACAATCCCTCAAAATAATAGAAACTCTTTGGAATTATCTCGCTCTACATTTGTGCACTGTGCCTTTTCATTTTAGTTGTAAACTTTTTTCATAAATAAAAACATTGAGTTTTCGTTCTCCCATCATCCCGTAAACCAAAAAGGCAAGTAGATCACAACAAAATGAAAATTTTAGAGTTCACGTAAGGAAAAAAATTTAAAATAATAACAAATGTAAGTAAAGAAAATTTATTCACACACCACAAATGAACACAAAAGTTTTGTTGTCCAAGTTTGGGAAATTCCACTAGTTCAACCCTAACAGCTTGGAATTTTATAAGAAAGAGATTTCCTCCACACATGCTTAAAAAATGGATTTGCATGTTTTACACATTTTAAAGATGAAAATCACCTATGGATTCAAAGCTTTTGAAGAGAAAAACAAATGCTCATTAAATTCTCAAGTGGGATATTTACCCGAGTCAAACAAGCTATTATTTTGCCCATCTGCAAAAAGCTGACCCAATGATCATGGATGATTGTAAAGTGATTTATCAAGCGTAACGGGCTATATTACCCTAATAAATGACTTATGGATTGGGAGTCATGACTCAGTTAAAAATCCCTACCTCCCCCTTTTCCCCAACGATTGCAAAACCTGATATATAAAAATTAAGAAGAGCTTACAATCCCTTAAAGTTACAGAAACTCTTTGGAATTATCTCTCTCTATTTTTGTGCATTGTGCATTTCCATTCTACATGTACTCTTTTTTCTTGAAACAAAACTTTGAGTTTTCGCTCTCCCTTCATCCCGTAAACAAAATAGTCAAATAGATCACAACAAAATAAAAATTTTGGAGTTCAAGTACGGAAAAAATTTAAAACAATAACAAATGTAAGTAAAGAAAATTTATTCACACACCACAAATGAACACAAAAGTTTTGTTGTCGAAGTTTGGGAAATTCTACTAGTTCAACCCCAACAACTTGGAATTTTATAGGAAAGTTATTTCCTACACAGATACTTTAAAAATGGATATCCATGTTTTAAACATGTTAAAGATGCAAATCACCTAAGGATACAAAGCTTTTGAGGAGAATAACAAACGCTAATTAAATTCTCAAGTGAACGTGCGGTGGGATATTGACCCGAGTCAAAAAACCCATTATTTTGCCCATCTACAAAAAGCTGACCCAATGATCATGGAAGATTGTAAAGTGATTGAACATGCGTAACAGGCTATATTACCCTAAGAAATAGCATATGGATTGGGAGTGAAGACTCAGTTAAAAATCCATGCCTCTGCCTTTTTCCCGACTATTGCAAGACCTGATATATATATATAAACTAAGAAGAGCTTACAATCCCTAAAAATTACAGAAACTCTTTGGAATTATCTCTGTCTACATTTGTGCATTGTGCATTTCCACTCTACATGTACTCTTTTTTCTTAAAACAAAACTTTGAGTTTTCGCTCTCCCTTCATCCCGTAAACCAAAAAGGCAAATAGATCACAACAAAATGAAATTTTAGAGTTCATGTACGAAAGAAAATTTAAAACAATAACAAATGCAAGTAAAGAAAATTTATTCACACACCACCAATGAACACAAAAGTTTTGTTGTCCAAGTTTGGGAAATTCCACTAGTTCAACCCTAAGAGCTTCGAATTTTATAAGAAAGAGATTTCCACCACACATGCTTAAAAAATGGATTTGCATGTTTTAAACATGTTAAAGATGCAAATCACCTATGGATCCAAAGCTTTTGAAGAGAATAACAAACGCTCATTAAATTCTCAAGTGAACGTGCTGTGGGATATTTCCCCGAGTCAAACAACCCATTATTTTGCCCATCAACAAAAAACTGACCCAACGATCATGGATGATTGTAAAGTGATTTATCATGCGTAATGGGCTATACTACCTTAATAAATGACTTATGGATTGGGAGTCAAGACTCAGTTAAAAATCCCTACCTCCCCCTTTTTCCCGACGATTGGAAAACCTGATATATAAAAAACTAAGAAGAGCTTACAATCCCTGAAAATTGCAAAAGCTCTTTGGAATTATCTCTCTCTTCGTTTGTGCATTGTGCATTTCCATTCTACATGTACTCTTTTTTCTTCAAACAAAACTTTGAGTTTTCGCTCTCCGTTCATCCCGTAAACCAAAAAGACAAATAGATCACAACAAAATGAAAATTTGGAGTCCAAGTACGGAAAAAATTTAAAACAATAAAAAATGTAAGTAAAGAAAATTTATTCACACACCACAAATGAACACAAAAGTTTTGTTGTTCAAGTTTGGGAAATTCCACTAGTTCAACCCCAACAGCTTGGAATTTTATAGGAAAGAGATTTCCAACACATGCTTTAAAAATGGATATGCATGTTTTAAACATGTTAAAGATGCAAATCACCTATGGATCCAAAACTTTTGAAGAAAATAACAAACGCTCATTAAATTCTCAAGTGAACGTGCGGTGGGATATTTACCCAAGTCAATCAACCCATTATTTTGCCCATCTACAAAAAGCTGACCCAACGATCATGGATGATTGTAAAGTGATTTATCATGCGTAACGGGCTATATTACCCTAAGAAATGACTTATGGATTGGGAGTCAAGACTCAGTTAAAAATCCCTGCCTCCCCCTTTTTCCCGACGATTGCAAAACCTGATATATAAAAACTAAGAAGAGCTTACAATCCCTAAAAATTACAGAAACTCTTTGGAATTATCTTTCTCTACATTTGTGCATTGTGCATTTCCATTCTACATGTACTCTTTTTTCTTAAAACAAAACTTTGAGTTTTCGCTGTCCCTTCATCCCGTAAACCAAAAAGGCAAATAGATCACAACAAAATAAAAAATTTGGAGTTCAAGTATGGAAAGAAAATTTATTCACACACCACAAATGAACACAAAAGTTTTGTTGTCCAAGTTTGGGAAATTCCACTAGTTCAACCCCAACAACTTGGAATTTTATAGGAAAGAGATTTCCTCCACACTTGCTTTAAAAATGGATATGCTTGTTTTAAATATGTTAAGGATGCAAATCACCTATAGATCCAAAGCTTTTGAAGAGGATAACAACCGCTCATTAAATTTTCAACTGAACATGCGGTGCATATTTACCTGATTCAAACAAGCATTATTTTGCCCATCTACAAAAAGCTGACCCAACGATCATGGATAATTGTAATTTGATTTATCATTCGTAACGGGCTATATTATCCTAAGAAATGACTTATGGATTGGGAGTCAAGACTCAGTTAAAAATCCCTGCCTCCCCCTTTTTCCCGACGATTGCAAAACCTGATATATAAAAACTAAGAAGAGCTTACAATCCCTAAAAATTATAGAAACTCTTTGGAATTATCTTTCTCTACATTTGTGCATTGTGCATTTCCATTCTACATGTACTCTTTTTTCTTAATACAAAACTTTAAGTTTTCGCTGTCCCTTCATCCAGTAAACCAAAAAGGCAAATAGATCACAACAAAATAAAAAATTTGGAGTTCAAGTACGGAAAAAAATTTAAAACAATAAAAAATGTAAGTAAAGAAAATTTATTCACACACCACAAATGAACACAAAAGTTTTGTTGTCCAAGTTTGGGAAATTCCACTAGTTCAACCCCAACAGCTTGGAATTTTATAGGAAAGAGATTTCCACCACACTTGATTTAAAAATGGATATGCATGTTTTAAATATGTTAAAGATGCAAATCACCTATAGATCCAAAGCTTTTGAAGAGAATAACAAACGCTCATTAAATTTTCAACTGAACATGCGGTGCATATTTACCTGATTCAAAAAACCCATTATTTTGCCCATCTACAAAAAGCTGACCCAATGATCATGGAAGATTGTAAAGTGATTGAACATGCGTAAAAGGCTATATTACCCTAAGAAATAGCATATGGATTGGGAGTGAAGACTCAGTTAAAAATCCATGCCTCTGCCTTTTTCCCGACGATTGCAAAACCTGATATATAAAAACTAAGAAGAGCTTACAATCCCTAAAAATAACAGAAACTCTTTGGAATTATCTTGCTCTACATTTGTGCACTGTGCATTTTCATTTTAGATGTACACTTTTTTCATAAATCAAAACTTTGATTTTTCGCTCTTCGTTCATCCCGTAAACCAAAAAGGCAATTAGATCACAACAAAATGAAAATTTTAGACTTCATGTACGGAAAAAAATTTAAAACAATAACAAATGTAAGTAAATAAAATTTATTCACACACCACAAATGAACACGAAAGTTTTGTTGTCCAAGTTTGGGAAATTCCACTTGTTCAAACCCAACGGCTTAGGATTTTATAGGAAAGTGATTTCTTACACACATGCTTTAAAAAAGGATATCCATGTTTTAAACATCATAAAGATGCAAATCACCTATGGATCCATAGCTTTTGAAGAGAATAAAACATGCTCATTAAGTTCTCCACTGAACGTGCGATGGGATATTTACCTGAGTCAAACAAGCCATTGTTTTGCCCATCTACAAAAAGCTGACCCAACGATCATGGATGATTGTAAAGTGATTTATCATGCGTAACGGGCTATATGACCCTAAGAAATGACTTACGGATTGGGAGTCAAGACTCAGTTAAAAATCCCTGCCTCCCCCTTTTTCCCTACGATTGCAAAACCTGATATATAAAAACTAAGAAGAGCTTGCAATCCCTAAAAATTACAGAAACTCTTTGGAATTATCTCGCTCTACATTAGTGCACTGTGCATTTCCATTTTAGCTGTACACTTCTTTCATAAAACAAAACTTTGAGTTTTCGCTCCCTCTTCATCCCCTAAACCAAAAAGGCAAATAGATCACAACAAAATGAAAATTTTAGAGTTCATGTACGGAAAAAAATTTAAAACAATAAAAAATGTAAGTAAAGAAAATTTATTCACACACCACAAATGAAAACAAAAGTTTTGTTGTCTAAGTTTGGGAATTTCCACTAGTTCAACCCCAACAGCTTGGAATTTTATAGGAAAGTGATTTCCTACACACATGCTTTAAAAATGGATATCCATGTTTTAAACATGTTAAAGATGCAAATCGCCTATGGATCCAAAGCTTTGGAAGAGAATAACAAACGCTCATTAAATTCTCTAGTGGACGTGCGGTGGGATATTTACCCGTGTGAAACAACCCATTATTTTGCCCATCTACAAAAAGCTGACCCACCGATCATAGAAGATTGTAAAGTGATTTTTATCAAGCATAACGGGCTATATTACCCATAGAAATGACTTATGGATTGGGAGTCAAGACTCAGTTAAAAATCCATGCCTCCCCCTTTTTCCCGACGATTGCAAAACCTGATATATAAAAATTAACAAGAGCTTACAATCCCTAAAAATTACAGAAACTGTTTGGAATTATCTCGCTATACATTTGTGCACTGTGCATTTTCATTTTAGTTGTACACTTTTTCATAAATCAAAACTTTGAGTTTTCGCTCTTCCTTCATCCCGTAAACCAAAAAGGCAAATAGATCACAACAAAATGAAAATTTTAGAGTTCATGTACGGAAAAAAATTTAAAACAACAACAAATGTGAGTAAAGAAAATTTATTCACACACCACAAATGCACACAAAAGTTTTCTTGTCCAAGTTTGGGAAATCCCACTATTTCAACCCTAACAACTTGGAATTTTATAGGAAAGAGATTTCCTCCACACATGCTTAAAAAATGGATTTGCATGTTTTAAACATGTTAAAGATGCAAATCACCTATGGATCCATAGCTTTGAAGGGAATAAAAAACGCTCATTAAATTCTCAACTGAACGTACGGTGGGATATTTACCCGAGTCAAACAAGCCATTATTTTGCCCATCTACAAAAAGCTGACCCAACGATCATGGATGATTGTAAAGTGATTTATCATGCGTAATGGGCTATATTACCCTAAGAAATGACTTATGGATTGGGTGTGAAGACTCAGTTAAAAATCCTTTCCTCCCCCTTTTTCCCGAAAATTTCAAAACCTGATATATAAAAACTAAGAAAAGCTTACAATCCCTAGAAATTACAAAAACTCTTTGGCATTATCTCGCTCAACATTTGTGCACTGTGCATTTTCATTTTAGATGTACACTTTTTTGAAAAATCAAAACTTTGAGTTTTCGCTCTCCCTTCATCTCGTAAACCAAAAAGGCAAATAGATCACAACAATATGACAATTTTAGAGTTCATGTATGGAAAAAAATTTAAAACAATAACAAATGTAAGTAAAGATAATTTATTCACACACCACAAATGAACAGAAAAGTTTTGTTGTCCAAGTTTGGGAAATTCCACTAGTTCAACCCCAACAACTTTGAATTTTATAAGAAAGAGATTTCCTCCACACATGCTTAAAAAATGGATTTTCATGTTTTAAACATGTTAAAGATGCAAATCACCTATGGATCCATTGCTTATGAAGAGAATAAAAAACGCTCATTAAATTCTCAACTGAACGTGCGGTGGGATATTTACCCGAGTGAAACAGGCCATTATTTTGCCCATCTACAAAAAGCTGACCCAACGATCATGGATGATTGTAAAGTGATTTATCATATGTAACGTTCTATATTACCCTAAAAAAGGACTTATGGATTGGGAGTGAAGACTCAGTTAAAATCCCTGCCTCCCCCTTTTTCTCGACGACTGCAAAACCTGATATATCAAAACTAAGAAGAGCTTACAATCCCTAAAAATTACAAAAACGCCTGGGAATTATCTCGCTCTACATTTTTGCACTGTGCATTTTCATTTTAGATGTACACTTTTTTGAAAAATCAAAACTTTGAGTTTTCGCTCTCCCTTAATCCCGTAAACCAAAAAGGCAAATAGATCACAACAAAAGGAAAATTTTAGAGTTCATGTACGGAATAAAATTTAAAACAATAACAAATGTAAGTAAAGAAAATTTATTCACACACCACAAATGAACACAAAAGTTTTGTTGTCCAAGTTTGGGAAATTCCACTAGTTCAACCCTAACAGCTTGGAATTTTATAAGAAAGAGATTTCCTCCACACTTGCTTAAAAAATGGATTTGCATGTTTTAAACATGTTTACGATGCAAATCACCTAAGGATCCATAGCGTTTGAAGAGAATAACAAACGCTCATTACATTCTCAACTGAACGTGCGAAGGGATTTTTACCCGAGTCAAAGAAGCCATTATTTTGCCCATCTACAAAAAGCTGACCCAACGATCATGGATGATTGTAATGTGATTTATCATGCGTAACGGGATATATTACCCTAAGAAATGACTTATGGAATTGGAGTCAAGATTTAGTTAAAAATCCCTGCCTCCCCCTTTTTCCCGACGATTGCAAAACCTGATATATAAAAACTAACAAGAGCTTACAATCCCTAAAAATTACAGAAACTCTTTGGAATTATCTCGCTCTACATTTGTGCACTATGCATTTTCATTTTAGATGTACACTTTTTTCATAAATCAAAAATTTGAGTTTTCGCTCTCCTTTCATCCCGTAAACCAAAAAGGCAAATAGAGCGCAACAAAATGAAAATTTTAGAGTTCATGTACGGAAAAAAATTTAAAACAACAAAAAATGTGAGTAAATAAAATTTATTCACACACCACAAATGCACACAAAAGTTTTCTTGTCCAAGTTTGGGAAATCCCACTATTTCAACCATAACAACTTGGAATTTTATAGGAAAGAGATTTCCTCCACACATGCTTAAAAAATGGATTTGCATGTTTTAAACATGTTAAAGATGCAAATCACCTATGGATCCATAGCTTTTGAAGGGAATAAAAAACGCTCATTAAATTCTCAACTGAACGTGCGGTGAGATATTTACCCGAGTCAAACAAGCCATTATTTTGCCCATCTACAAAAAGCTGACCCAATGATCATGGATGATTGTAAAGTGATTTATCATGCGTAATGGGTTATATTACCCTAAGAAATGACTTATGGATTGGGAGTGAAGACTCAGTTAAAAATCCCTGCCTCCCCCTTTTTCCGACAATTGCAAAACCTGATATACAAAAACTAAGAAGAGCTTACAATCCCTAGAAATTACAGAAACTCTTTGGAATTATCTCGCTCCACATTTGTGCACTGTGCATTTTCATTTTAGATGTACACTTTTTTGAAAAATCAAAACTTTGAGTTTTCACTCTCCCTTCATCTCGTAAACTAAAAAGGCAAATAGATCACAACAATATGACAATTTCAGAGTTCATGTATGGAAAAAAATTTAAAACAATAACAAATTTTAGTAAAGAAAATTTATTCACACACCACAAATGAACAGAAAAGTTTTGTCGTCCAAGTTTGGGAAATTCCACTAGTTCAACCCTAACAGCTTGGAATTTTATAGGAAAGAGATTTCCTCAATACATGCTTAAAAATGGATTAGCATGTTTTAAACATGTTAAAGATGCAAATCACCTATGGATCCATAGCTTTTGAAGAGAATAAAAAACGCTCATTAAATTGTGAATTGAACGTGCGGTGGGATATTTACCAGAGTCAAACAAGTCATTATTTTGCCTGTCAACAAAAAGCTGACCCAACGATTATGGATGATTGTAAAGTGATTTATCATGCATAACAGGCTATATTACCCTAAGAAATGACTTATCGATTGGGAGTCAAGATTGAGTTAAAAATCCCTGCCACCCCCTTTTTCTCGACGATTGCAAAACCTGATATATAAAAACTAAGAAGAGCTTACAATCCCTAAAAATTACAAAAACTCTTTGGAATTATCTCCCTCTACATTAGTGCACTGTCCATTTTCATTTTAGATGTACACTTTTTTCATATATCAAAACTTTGAATTTTCGCTCTCCCTTCATCGCGTAAACCAAAAAGGCAAATAGATCACAACAAAATGAAAATTTTTGAGTTCATGTACGGAAAAAAATTTAAAACAATAACAAATGTAAGTAAAGAAAATTTATACACACACCACAAATGAACACAAAAGTTTTGTTGTCGAAGTTTACGAAATTACACTAGTTCAACCGTAACTGCTTGGAATTTTATAGGAAAAAGATTTCCTCCACACATGCTTAAAAAATGGATTTGAATGTTTTAAACATGTTAAAGATGCAAATCACCTAAGGATCCATAGATTTTGAAGAGAATAACAAACGCTCATTAAATTCTCAACTGAACGTACGGTGGGATATTTACCGGAGTCTACCAAGCCATTATTTTGCCCATCTACAAAAAGCTGACCCAACGATCACGGATGATTGTAATGTGATTTATCATGCGTAATGGGCTATATTACACGAAGAAATGACTTATGGATTGGGAGTGAAGACTCAGTTAAAAATCCCTGCCTCCCCCTTTTTCCCGACGATTGCAAAACCTAATATATAAACACTAACAAGAGCTTAGAATCCCTAAAAATTACAGAAACTCTTTGGAATTATCTCGCACGACATTTGTGAACTGTGCATTTTCATTTTAGATGTACACATTTTTCATAAATCAAAACTTTGAGTTTTCGCTCTCCCTTCATCCAGTAAGCCAAAAAGGCAAGGAGATCACAACAAAATGAAAATTTAAGAGTTCGTGTGTGGAAAAAAATTTAAAACAATGACGAATGCAAGTAAAGAAAATTTATTCACACACCACAAATGAACACAAAAGTTTTGTTGTCCAAGTTTGGGAAATTCCACTAGTTCAACAATAACAGCTTGGAATTTTATAGGAAAGAGACTTCCTCCACACATGCTTAAAAAATGGATTAGCATGTTTTAAACATGTTAAAGATGCAAATCACCTATAGATCCATAGCTTTTGAAGTCAATAACAAACGCTCATTAAATTCTCAAGTGAACGTGCGGTGGGATATTTACCCGAGTCAAACAAGCCATTATTTTGCCCATCTACAAAAAGCTGACCCAATGATCAAGGCAGATTGTAAAGTGATTTATCATGCGTAACGGGCTATAGTACCCTAATAAATGACTTATGGATTGGGAGTCAAGACTCAGTTAAAAATCCCTGCATCCCCCTTTTTTTTCGACGATTGCAAAACCTGATATATAAAAACTAAGAAGAGCTTACAATCCCTAAAAATGACAGAAACTCTTCGCAATTATCTATTTCTACGTTTGTGCATTGTGCATTTCCATTCTACATGTACATTTTTTTCTAAAAACAAAACTTTGAGTTTTCGCTCTCCCTTCATCCCGTAAACCAAAAAGGCAAATAGATCACAACAAAATCAAAATTTTAGAGTTCATGTATGGAAAAAAATTTAAAACAATAACAAATGTAAGTAAAGAAAATTTATTCACACACCACAAATGAACACAAAACTTTTGTTGTCCAAGTTTTGGAAAATCCACTAGTTCAACCCCAACAGCTGGGAAATTTATAGGAAAGTGATTTCCTACACACATACGTTAAAAATGGATATCCATGTTTTAAACTTAAAGATGCAAATCACCTATAGCTAATAAGCTTTTGAAGAGAATAACAAACGCTCACTAAATTCTCAAGTGAACGTGCGTTGGGATATTTACCTGAACCAAACAACGCATTAATTTTCCCGTCTACAAAACGCTGACCCAACGATCATGGATGATTGTAAAGTGATTTATCATGCGTAACAGGCTATATTACCCTAGGAAATGACTTATGGACTGGGAGTGAAGACTCAGTTAAAATCCATGCCTCCCCCTTTTTCCCGACGATTGCAAAACCTGATATATAAAAACTAAGAAGAGCTTACAAACCCTAAAAATTACAGAAACTCTTTGGAATTATCTCGCTCTACATTTGTGCACTGTGCATTTTCATTTTAGATGTACACTTTTTTGAAAAATCAAAACTTTGAGTTTTCGCTCTCCCTTCATCCCGTAAACCAAAAAGGCAAATAGAACACAACAAAATGAAAATTTTAGAGTTCATGTACAGAAAAAAATTTAAAACAATAACAAATGTAAGTTAAGAAAATTTATTCACACACCACAAATGAACACAAAAGTTTTGTTGTCCAAGTTTGGGAAATTACACTAGTTCAACCCTAACAGCTTGGAATTTTATAAAAAAGAGATTTTCTGCACACATGCTTAAAAAATGGATTTGCATGTTTTAAACATGTTAGAGATGCAAATCACCTAACGATCCAAAGCTTTTGAAGAGAATTACAAACACTCATTAAATTCTCTAGTGAAGTTGCGGTGGGATATTTACCCGAGTCAAACAAGCCATTATTTTGCCCATCTACAAAAAGCAGACCCAACATTCATGGATGATTGTAAAGTGATATATCATGCGTAACAGGCTATATTGCCCTAATAAATGACTTATTGACTGGGAGTCAACACTCAGTTAAAAATCCCTACCTCCCCCTTTTTCCCGACGATTGCAAAAACTGATATATAATAACTAAGAAGGCTTACAATCCCTAAAAATTACAAAAACTCTTTGGAATTATCTCGCTCTACAATTGTGCAATGTGCATTTCCATTCTACATGTACTCTTTTTTCTTAAAACAAAACTTTGAGTTTTCGCTCTCCCTTCATCCCGTAAACCAAAAAGGCGATTAGATCACAACAAAATGAAAATTTTAGAGTTCATGTACGGTAAAAAATTTAAAAAAATAACAAATATAAGTAAAGAAAATTCTTCACACACCACAAATGACCACAAAATTTTTGATGTCCAAGTTTGGGAAATTCCACTAGTTCAACCCCAACAACTTGGAATTTTATAGGAAAGTGATTTCATACACACATGCTTTAAAAATGGATATCCATGTTTTAAAAATGTTAAAGATGCAAATCACCTATGGATCCAAAGCTTTTGAAGAGAATAACAAACGCTCATTAAATTCTCAAGTGAACGTGCAGTGGGATATTTACCCGAGTCAAACAACCCATTATTTTGCCCATCTACAAAAAATTGACCCAACGATCATGAATGATTGTAAAGTGATTTATCATGCGTAACGGGCTATATTACCCTAAGAAATGACTTATGGATTGGGAGTCAAGACTCAGTTCAAAATCCCCGCCACCCCCTTTTTCCCGACGATTCCAAAACCCGATATATAAAAACTAAGAAGAGCTTACAATCCCTAAAAATTACAAAAACTCTTCGGAATTATCTATCTCTACGGTAGCGCATTGGGCATTTCCATTCTACATGTACTCTTGTTTCTTAAAACAAAACTTTGAGTTTTCGCTCTCCCTTCATCCGGTAAAAAAAAAGGCAAATAGATCACAACAAAATGAAAATTTTGGAGTTCATGTACGGAAAAAAATTTAAAAAAATAACAAATGTAAGTAAAGAAAATTTATTCACACACTACAAATGAACACAAAAGTTTTTTGTCGATGTTTGGGAAATTCCACTAATTCAACCCTAACAGCTTGGAATTTTCTAAGAAAGAGATTTCCTCCACACATGCTTAAAAAATGGATTTCCAAGTTCTAAAAATGTTAAAGATGCAAATCACCTATGGATCCAAAGCTTTTGAAGAGAATAAAAAACGCTCATTAAATTCTCAACTGAATGTGCAATGGGATATTTACCCGATTCAAACAAGCCATTATTTTTCCCATCTACAGAAAGCTGACCCAACGATCATGGATGATTGTAAAGTGATTTATCATGCGTAACGGGCTATATTACCCTAAGAAATGACTTATGGATTGGGAGTCAAGACTCAGTTAAAAATCCCCACCTCCCCCTTTTTCCCAACGATTGCAAAACCTGATATATAAAAACTAAGAAGAGGTTACAATCCCTAAATATTACAGAAACTCTTTGGAGTTATCTCTCTCTACATTGGTGCACTATCCATTTTTATTTTAGATGTACACTATTTTCATAAATCAAAAATAGTAGTTTTCGCTCTCCCTTATCCCGTAAACATAAAAGGCAAATAAATCACAACAAAATAAAAATTTTAGAGTTCATGTATGGAAACAAATTGAAAAAAATAACAAATGAAAGTAAAGAAAATTTATTCACACACCATAAATGAACACAAAAGTTTTGTTGTCCAAGTTTGGGAAATTCCACTAGTTCAACCCTAACATCTTGGAATTTTATAAGAAAGAGATTTCCTCCACACATGCTTAAAAAATGGATTTGCAAGTTTTAAACATGTTAAAGATGCAAATCTCCTATGGAACCAAAGCTTTTGAAGAGAATAAAAAACCCACATTAAATTCTCAAGTGAACGTCCGGTGGGATATTTACCCGAGTCAAAAGAGCCATTATTTCTCCCATCTACGGAAAGCTGACCCAATGATCATGAATGATTGTAAAGTGATTTATCATGCGTATCGGGCTATATTACCCTAATAAATGACTTATGGATTGGGAGTCAAGACTCAGTTAAAAATCCCTGCCTGCCCCTTTTTCCCGACGATTGCAAAACCTGATATATAAAAACTAAGAAGAGCTTACAATCCCTAAAAATTACAAAAAACTCCTTGGAATTATCTCTCTCTACGTTTGTGCACTGTGCATTTCCATTCTACGTGTACTCTTTTTTCTTAAAACAAAACTTTGAAATTTCGCTCACCCTTCATCCCATAAACCAAAAAGGCAAATATATCACAACAAATTGAAAATTTGGGAGTTCAAGTACGGAAAAAATTTAAAACAATAACAAATGTAAGTAAAGAAAATTTATTCACACACGACAAATGAAAACTAAAGTTTGTTGGCCAAGTTTGGGAAATTCCACTAATTCAACCCCAACAGCTTGGAATTTTATAGGAAAGTGATTTCCTACACACATGCTTTAAAAATGGATATCCATGTTTTAAACATGTTAAAGATGCAAATCACCTATGGATCCAAAGCGTTTGAAGAGAATAACAAACGTTCATTAAATTCTCAACTGAACGTGCGGTGGGATATTTACCCGAGTCAAACAAGCCATTATTTTGCCCATCTACAAAAAGTTGACCCAACGATCATGGATGATTGTAAAGTGATTTAACATGCGTAACGGGCTATATTACCCTAAAAATTGACTTATGGATTGGGAGTCAAGACTTAGTTAAAAATCCCTGCCCCCCTCTTTCCCCACGATTGCAAAACCTGATATATAAATACTAAGAAGAGCTTACAATCCCTTAAAATGACAGAAACTCTTTGGAATTATCTCTCACTAGGTTTGTGAATTGTGCATTTCCATTCCACATGTACTCTTTTTTCCTTAAACAAAACTTTGAGTTTTCGCTCTCCCTGCATCCCGTAAACCAAAAAATGCAAATAGATCTCAACAAAATGAAAATTTTAGAGTTCATGTACGAAAAAAAATTTAAAACAATAACAAATGTACGTAAAGAAAATTTATTCACACACCACAAATGAACACAAAAGTTTTGTTGTCCAAGTTTGGGAAATTCCACTAGTTCAACCCTAACAGCTAGGAATTTTATAAGAAAGAGATTTCCACGACAGATGCTTAAAAAATGGATTTTCATGTTTTAAACATGTTAAAGATGCAAATCACCTATGGATCCAAAGCTTTTGAAGAGAATAACAAACCCTCATTAAATTCTCAACTGAATGTGCGGTGGGATATTTACCCGAGTCAAACAAGCCATTATTTTGCCCATCTACAAAAAGCTGACCCAACGATCATGGGTGATTGTAAAGTGATTTATCATGCGTAATGGGCTATATTACAATAAGAAATGACATATGGATTGGGAGTCAAGACTCAGTTAAAAATCCCTGCCTCCGCCTTTTTCCCAACGATTGTAAAACCTGATATATAAAAACTAAGAAGAGCTTACAATCCCTAAAAATTACAGAAACTCTTTGGAATTATCTTGCTCTACATTTGTGCACTGTGCATTTCCATTCTACATGTACTCTTTTTTATTAAAAGAAAACTTTGAGTTTTTGCTCTCCCTTCATCCCGTAAACCAAAAAGGCGAATAGATCACAACAAAATGAAAATTTTAGAGTTCATGTACGGAAAAAAATTGAAAACAATAACAAATGTAACTAAAGAAAATTTATTCACACACCACAAATGAACACAAAAGTTTTGTTGTCCAAGTTTGGGAAATTCCACTAGTTCAACCCTAACAGCTAGGAATTTTATAAGAAAGAGATTTCCACGACAGATGCTTATAAAATGGATTTTCATGTTTTAAACATGTTAAAGATGCAAATCACCTATGGATCCAAAGCTTTTGAAGAGAATAACAAACCCTCATTAAATTTTCAACTGAATGTGCGATGGGATATTTACCCGAGTCAAACAAGCCATTAGTTTGCCCTTCTACAAAAAGCTGACCCAACGATCATGGATGATTGTAAAGTGATTTATCATGCGTAACGGGTTATATTACCCTAAGAAATGATATATGGATTGGGAGTCAAGACTTAGTTAAAAATCCCTGCCTCCCATTTTTTCCTGACGATTGCAAAACCTGATATATAAAAACTAAGAAGAGCTTACAATCCCTAAAAATTACAGAAACTCTTTGGAATTATATCTTTCTAAAATTGTGCATTGTGCATTTCCATTCCACAGGTACTCATTTTTCTTAAAACAAAACTTTGTGTTTTCGCTCTCCCTTCATTCGGTAAACCAAAAAGGCAAATAGATCAAAACAAAATGACAATTTTAGAGTTCATGTATGGAAAAAAATTTAAAACAATAACAAATGTAAGTAAAGAAAATTTATTCACACACCACAAATGAACACAAAAGTTTTGTTGTCCAAGTTTGGGAAATTCCACTAGTTCAACCCTAACAGCTTGGAATTTTATAGGAAAGTGATTTCATACACACATGCTTTAAAAATGGATATCCATGTTTTAAAAATGTTAAAGATGCAAATCACCTATGGATCCAAAGCTTTTGAAGAGAATAACAAACGCTCATTAAATTCTCAAGTGAACGTGCAGTGGGATATTTACCCGAGTCAAACAACCCATTATTTTGCCCATCTACAAAAAATTGACCCAACGATCATGGATGATTGTAAAGTGATTTATCATGCGTAACGGGTTATATTACCCTAAGAAATGATATATGGATTGGGAGTCAAGACTCAGTTAAAAATCCCTGCCTCCCATTTTTCCTGACGATTGCAAAACCTGATATATAAAAACTAAGAAGAGCTTACAATCCCTAAAAATTACAGAAACTCTTTGGAATTATATCTTTCTACAATTGTGCATTGTGCATTTCCATTCCACAGGTACTCATTTTTCTTAAAACAAAACTTTGTGTTTTCGCTCTCCCTTCATTCGGTAAACCAAAAAGGCAAATAGATCAAAACAAAATGACAATTTTAGAGTTCATGTGTGGAAAAAAATTTAAAACAATAACAAATGTAAGTAAAGAAAATTTATTCACACACCACAAATGAACACAAAAGTTTTGTTGTCCAAGTTTGGGAAATTCCACTAGTTCAACCCTAACAGCTTGGAATTTTATAGGAAAGTGATTTCCTTCGCTCATGCTTTAAAAATGGATATCAATGTTTTAAACATGTTAAAGATGCAAATCACCTATGGATCCAAATCTTTTGAAGAGAATAACAAACGCTCATTAAATTCTCAACTGAACGTACGGTGGGATGTTTACCCGAGTCAAACAAACCATTATTTTGCCCAACTACAAAAAGCTGACCCAAGGATCATGGATGATTGTATAGTGATTTATCATGCGTAACGGGATATATTACCCTAAGAAATGACTTATGGATTGGGAGTCAAGACTCAGTTAAAACAATTTTCATAAATCAAAACTTTGAGTTTGTGCTCTACCTTCATCCTGTAAACCAAAAAGGCAAACAAATCACAACAAAATGAAAATTTTAGAGTTCATGTACGGAAAAAAATTTAAAACAATAACAAATTTAAGTAAAGAAAATTTATTCACACACCACAAATGAACACAAAAGTTTTGTTGTCCAAGTTTTGGAAAATCCACTAGTTCAACCCTAATAGCTTGGAATTTTATAAGAAAGTGATTTCCTCCATACATGCTTAAAAAATGGATTTGCAAGTTTTATACATGTTCAAGATGCAAATCAACTATGGATCCAAAGCTTTTCAAGAGAATAACAAACGCTCATTAAATTCTCAAGTGACCATGCGGTGGGATATTTACCCGAGTCAAAGAAGCCATTAGTTTGCCCACTTACAAAAAGCTGACCCAACGATCATGGATGATTGTAAAGTGATTTATCATGTGTAACGGGCTATATTACCCTAAGAAAAGACTTATGGATTGGGAGTCAAGACTCAGTTAAAAATCCCTGCCTCCCCCTTTTTCCCGATGATTGCAAAACCTGATATATAGAAACTAAGAAGAGCTTACAATCCCTAAAATTTACAGAAACTCTTTGGAATTATCTCTCTCTACATTTATGAATTGTGCATTTCCATTCTACAGGTACTCTTTTTTCTTAAAACCAAACTGTGAGTTTTCGCTCTCCCTTCATCCGGGAAACCAAAAAGGCAAATAGATCACAAAAAAATGAAAATTTTAGAGTTCATGTACAGAATAAAATTTAAAACAATAAAAAATGTAAGTAAAGAAAATTTATTCACACACCACAAATGAACACAAAAGTTTTGTTGTCCAAGTTTTGGAAATTCCACTAGTTCAACCCCAAAAGCTTGGAATTTTATTGGAAAGTGATTTCCTACACACATGCTTTAAAAATGGATATCCATGTTTTAAACATGTTAAAGATTCAAATCACCTATGGATCCAAAGCTTTTGAAGAGAATAACAAACGCTCATTAAATTCTCAAGTGAACATACGGTGGGATATTTACCCAAGTCAAACAAGCCATTATTTTGCCCATCTACAAAAAGCTGCCCCAACGATCATGGATGATTGTAAAGTGATTTATCATGCGTAACGGGCTATATTAGCGTAAGAAATGACATATGCATTGGGAGTCAATACTCAGTTAAAAATCCCTGCCTCCCCCTATTTCCCGACGATTGCAAAACCCCATATATAAAAACTAAGAAGAGCTTACAATCCCTAAAAATTACAGAAACTCTTTGGAATTATCTCTCTCTACATTTGTGCATTGTGCATTTCCATTCTACATGTACTCTTTTTTCTTAAAACAAAACTTTGAGTTTTCAATCTCCCTTCATCCCGTAAACCAAAAAGGCAAATAGATCACAATAAAATGAAAACTTTAGAGTTCATGTAAGGAAAAAAAATTAAAACTATAACAAATGTAAGTGAAGAAAATTTATTCACACACCACAAATGAACACAAAAGTTTTGTTGTCCAAGTTTGGGAAATTCCACTAGTTTAACCCTAACAGCTTGGAATTTTACAAGAAAGAGATTTCCTCCACACAAGCTTACAAAATGGATTTGCACGTTTTAAACATGTTAAAGATGCAAATCACCTATGGATCAAAAACTTTTGAAGAGAATAACAAACGCTCATTAAATTCTCAAGTGAATGTGCGGTGGGATATTTACCCGAGTCAAACAAGCCATTAGTCTGCCCATCTACAAAAAGCTGACCATCATGGATGATTGTAAAGTGATTTATCATGCGTAACAGCCTATATTACCCTAAGAAATGACTTATGGATTGGGAGTCAAGACTCAGTTAAAAATCCCTGCCTTCCCCTTTTTCCCGACGATTGCAAAACCTGATATATAAAAACTAAGAAGAGCTTACAATCCCTAAAAATTACAGAAACTCTTTGGAATTATCTCGCTCTACATTTGTGCACTGTGCATTTTCATTTTCGATGTACACTTTTTTCATAAATCAAAACTTTGAGTTTTCGCTCTCCCTTCATCCCGTAAACCAAAAAGGCAAATAGATCACAACAAAATGAAAATTTTAGAATTCATGTACGGAAAAAAATTTAAAACAATAACAAATGTAAGTAAAAGAAAATTTATTCACACACCACAAATGAACACAAAAGTTTTGTTGTCCAAGTTTGGGAAATTCCACTAGTTCAACCCCAACAGCTTGGAATTTTATAGGAAAGTAATTTCGTACACACATGCTTTAAAAATGGATATCCATGTTTTAAACATGTTAAAGATGCAAATCACCTATGGATCCAAAGCTTTTGAAGAGAATAAAAAACGCTCATTAAATTCTCAAGTGAATGTGCGGTGGGATATTTACCCGTGTAGAACAACCCATTATTTTGCCCATCTACAAAAAGTTGACCCTACAATCATGGATGATTGTAAAGTGATTTATCATGCGTAACGGGCTATATTACCCTAATAAATGACTTATGGATTGGGAATCAAGACTCAGTTAAAAATCCTTGCCTCCCCCATTTTCATGACGATTGCAAAACCTGATATATAAAAACTAAGAAGAGCTTACAATCCCTAAAAATTACAGAAACTCTTTGGAATTATCTCGCTCTACATTAGTGCACTATGCATTTTCAATTTAGATGTACACTTTTTTCATAAATCAAAACTTTGAGTTTTCGCTCTCCCTTCATCCCGTAACCAAAAAGGCAAATAGATCACAGTAAAATGAAAATTATGGAGTTCATGTACGGAAAAAAATTTAAAACAATAACAAATGTAAGGAAAGAAAATTTATCCACACACCACAAATGAACAAAAAAGTTTTGTTGTCCAAGTTTGGGAAATTCCACTAGTTCAGCCCTTACAGCTTGGAATTTTATAAGCAAGAGATTTCCTCCACACATCCTTTAAAATGGATTTGCAAGTTTTAAATATGTTAAAGATGCAAAACACCAATGGATCCAAAGCTTTTCAAGAGAACAACAAACGCTCATTAAATTCTCAAGTGAACGTGAGGTGGGATATTTACCCGAGTCAAACAAGCCATTATTTTGTCCATCTACAAAAAGCTTACCCAACGATCATGGATGATTCTAAAGTGATTTATCATGCATAACGGGCTATATTACCCTAATAAATGACTTAAGGATTGAGAGTCAAGACTCAGTTAGAAATCTTTGCCTCCCCCTTTTTCCCGACGATTGCAAAACCTGATATATAAAAACTAAGAAGAGCTTACAATCCCTAAAAATTACAGAAACTTTTTGGAATTATTTCGCTCTACATTAGTGCACTGTGCATTTTCATATTAGATGTACACTTTTTTCATAAATCAAAACTTTGAGTTTTCGCTCTCCCGTCATCCCGTAACCAAAAAGGCAAAAAGATCACAACAAAATGAAAATTTTGGAGTTCATGTACGGAAAAAAATTTAAAACAATAACAAATGTAAGGAAAGAAAATTTATTCACACACCACAAATGAACAAAAAAGTTTTGTTGTCCAAGTTTCGCAAATTCCTCTAGTTCAGCCCTTACAACTTGGAATTTTATAAGAAAGAGATTTCCTCCACACATGCTTAAAAAATGGATTTGCAAGTTTTAAACATGTTAAAGATGCAAATCACCTATGGATCCAAATATTTTCAAGAGAATAACAAACGCTCATTAAATTCTCAAGTGAACATGTGGTGGGATATTACCCGAGTCAAACAAGCCATTATTTTGTCCATCTACAGAAAGCTGACCTAATGATCATGGATGATTGTAAAGTGATTTATCATTCATAACGGGCTATATTACCCTAATAAATGACTTAAGGATTGGGAGTCAAGACTCAGTTACAAATCTTTGCCTCCCCCTTTTTCCCGACGATTGCAAAACCTGATATATAAAAACTAGGAAGAGCTTACAATCCCTAAAAATTACAGAAACTCTTTGGAATTATCTCGCTCTACATTAGTGCACTGTGCATTTTCATTTTAGATGTACACTTTTTTCAAAAATCAAAACTTTGAGTTTTCGCTCTCCCTTCATCTCGTAAACCAAAAAGGCAAATAGATCACAAAAAAATGAAAATTTTGCAGTTCAAGTACGGAAAAAACATAAAAAAATAACAAATGTAAGTAAAGAAAATTTATTCACGCACCACAAATGAACACAAAAGTTTTGTTGTCCAAGTTTCGGAACGGGCTATATTACCCTAAGAAATGACATATGGATTGGGAGTCAAGACTCAGTTAAAAATCCCTGCCTCCCCCTTTTTCCTGCAAAACCTGATATATAAAAATTATGAAGAGCTTAGAATCCCTAAAAATTACAGAAACTCTTTGGAATTATCTCGCTCTACATTTGTGCACTGTGCATTTCCATTCTACATGTACTTTTTTTTCTTAAAACAAAACTTTGAGTTTTCGCTCTCCCCTCATCCTGTAAACCAAAAAGGGGAATAGATCACAACAAAATGAAAATTTTAGAGTTCATGTACGGAAAAAAATTTAAAACAATAAAAAATGTAAGTAAAGAAAATTTATTCACACACCACAGATGAACACAAAAGTTTTGTTGTCCAAGTTTGGGAAATTCCACTAGTTCAACCCCAACAGCTTGGAATTTTATAGGAAAGTGATTTCCTACACACATGCTTTAAAAATGGATATCCATGTTTTAAAGATGCAAATCACCTGTGGATCCAAAGCTTTTGAAGGGAATAACAAACGCTCATTCAATTCTCAAGTGAACGTGCGGTGGGATATTTACCCGAGTCAAACAACCCATTATTTGCCCATCTACAAAAAGTTGACCCAATGATCATGGATGATTGTAAAGTGATTTATCATGTGTAACAGGCTATATTACCCTTAGAAATGACATAGGGATTGGGAGTCAAGACTCAGTTAAAAATCCCTGCCTCCCCCTTTTTCCAGACGATTGCAAAACCTGATATATAAAAACTAAGGAGAGCTTACAATCCCTAAAAATTACAGAAACTCTTCGGAATTATCACGCTCTACATTTGTGCACTATGCACTTTCATTTTAGATGTAAACTTTTTTCATAAATCAAAACTTTGAGTTTTCGCTCTCCCTTAATCTCGTAAACAAAAAAGGCAAATAGATCACAACAAAATGAAAATTTTAGAGTTCATGTACGGAAAAAAATTTAAAACAATAATAAATGTAAATAAATAAAATTTATTCACACACCACAAATGAACACAAAAGTTTTGCTGTCCAAGTTTAGGAAATTGCACTAGTTCAACCCTAACAGCTTGGAATTTTATAATAAAGAGATTTCCTCCACACATGCTTTAAAAATGGATTTGTAAGTTTTAAACATGTTAAAGATGCAAATCACCTATGGATCCAAAGCTTTTGAAGAGAATAAAAAACGCTCATTAAATTCTCAAGTGAACGTGCTGTGGGATATTTACCCGAGTCAAACAAGCCATTATTTTGCCCATCTACAGAAAGCTGACCCAACGATCATGGATGATTGTAAAGTGATTTATCATGCGGAACGGGCTATATTTCGCTAATAAATGACTTATGGATTGGGAGTCAAGACTCAGTTAAAAATCCCTGCCTCCCCCTTTTTCCCAACGATTGCAAAACCTGATATATAAAAACTAAGAAGAACTTACAATCCCTCAAAATTAAAAAAACTCTTTGGAATTATCTCTCTACGTTTGTGCATTGTGCATTTCCATTCTACATGTACTCTTTTTTCTTAAAACAAAACTTTGAGTTTTGGTTCTCCCTTCCTCTCGTAAACTAAAAAGGCAAATAGATCACAACAAAATGAAAATTTTGGAGTTCATGTACGGAAAAAAATTTAAAACAAGAACAAATTTAAGAAAATAAAATTAATTCATACACCACAAATGAACACTAAAGTTTTTTTGTCCAAGTTTGGGAATTCCACAAGTTCAACCCCAACAGCTTGGAATTTTATAGGAAAGTGATTTCCTCCACACATGCTTTAAAAATGGATATCCGCGGTTTAAACATGTTAAAGATGCAAATCACCTATGGATCCAAAGCTTTTCCAGAGAATAACAAACGCTCATTAAATTCTCAACTGAATGTGCGGTGGGATATTTACCCGAGTCAAACAACCCATTATTTTGCCCATCTACAAAAAGTTGACCCAACGATCATGGATGATTGTAAAGTGATTTATCATGCGTAACGGGCTATATTACCCTAAGAAATGACTTATGGATTGGGAGTCAAGACTCAATTAAAAATCCCTGCCTCCCCCTTTTTCCAAACGATTGCAATATCTGATATATAAAAACTAAGAACAGCTTACAATCCCTAAAAATTACAGAAACTCTTTGGAAATATCTCGCTCTACATTAATGCATTGTGCATTTTCATTTTAGATGTACACTTTTATCATAAATCAAAACATTGAGTTTTCGCTCTCCATTCATCCCGTAAACCAAAAAGGCAATAGATCACAACAAAATGAAAATTTAAGAGTTCTTGTACGGAAAAAAATTTAAAACAATAGCAAATGTATGTAAAGAAAATTTATTCACACACCACAAATGAACATAAAAGTTTCGTTGTCCAAGTTTGGGAAATTCCACTAGTTCAACCCTAACAGCTTGGAATTTTATAATAAAGAGATTTCCTCCACACATTCTTAAAAAATGGATTTTCAAGTTTTAAACATGTTAAAGATGCAAATCACCTGTGGATCCAACACTTTTGAAGAGAATAACAAACGCTCATTAAATTCTCAAGTGAACGTGCGGTGGGATATTTACCCGAGTCAAACAAGCCATTATTTTGCCCATCTACAGAAAGTTGACCCAATGATCATGGATGATTGTAAAGTGATTTATCATGCCTAACGGGCTATATTACCCTAATAAATGACTTATGGATTGGGAGTCAAGACTCAGTTAAAAATCCATGCCTCCCCCTTTTTCCCGACGATTGCAAAACTTGATATATAAAAACTAAGAAGAGCATACAATCCCAAAAAATTACAGAAACTCCTTGGAATTATCTCTCTCTACGTTTGTCCATTGTGCATTTCCGTTCTACATGTACTCTTTTTTCTTTAAACAAAACTTTGAGTTTTCGTTCTCCCTTCATCCCGTATACCGAAAAGGCAAATAGATCACAACAAAATGAAAATTTTGGAGTTCAAGTACGGAAAAAATTTAAAGCAATAACAAATATAAGTAAAGAAAATTTATTCACACTCCACAAATGAATACAAAAGTTTTGTTGTCCAAGTTTAAGAAATTCCACTAGTTCAACCCCAATAGCTTGGAATTTTATAGGAAAAAGATTTTCACTACACATACTTCAAAGATGGATATGCATGTTTTAAAAATGTTAAAGATGCAAATCACCTATGGATCCAAAGCTTTTGAAGAGAATAACAAACGCTCATTAAATTCTCAAGTGAACGTGCGGTGGGTTATTTACCCGAGTCAAACAAGCCATTATTTTGCCCATCTACAGAAAGCTGACCCAACGATCATGGATGATTGTAAAGTGATTTATCATGCGTAACGGGTTATATAATCCTAATAAATGACTTATGGATTGGGAGTCAAGACACAGTTAAAAATCCCTGCCTCCCCCTTTTTCCCGACGATTGCAAACCTGATATATAAAAACAAAGAAGAGCTTACAATCCCTAAAAATTACAAAAACTCTTTGGAATTATCACTCTCTACGTTTGTGCATTGTGCATTTCCATTCTACATGTACACTTTTTTATTAAAACAAAACTTTGAGCTTTCGCTCTCCCTTCATCCCGTAAACTAAAAAGGAAAATAGATCACAACAAAATGAAAATTTATGAGTTCATGTACAGATAAAATTTAAAACAATAACAAATGTAAGTAAAGAATATTAATTCACACACCACAAATGAATACAAAAGTTTTGTTGTCCAAGTTTGGCAAATTCCACTAGTTCAACCCCAATAGCTTGGAATTTTGTAGGAAAGAAATTTCCTCCACACATGCTTTAAAAATGGATATCCATGTTTTAAACATGTTAAAGATACAAATCACCTATGGATCCAAAGCTTTTGAAGAGAATAAAAAACGCTCATTAAATTCTCAACAGAACGTGCGGTGGGATATTTACCTGAGTCAAACAAACCATTATTTTGCCCATCTACAAAAAGCTGACCAAACGATCATGGATGATTGTAAAGTGATTTATCATGCGTAACGGGGCTATATTACCCTAAGAAATGACTTATGAAATTGGAGTCAAGACTCAGTTAAAAATCCCTGCCTCCCCTTTTTCCCGACGATTGCAAAACCTGATATATAAAAACTAAGAAGAGCTTACAATCCCTAAAAATTATAGAAACTCTTTGGAATTATCTCCCTGTACATTTGTGCACTGTCCATTTTCATTTTAGATGTACACTTTTTTCATAAAACAAAACATTGAACTTTCGCTCTCCCTTCATCCTGTAAACCAAAAACGCAAGTAGATCACAACAAAATGAAAATTTTGGAGTTCAAGTGCAGAAAAAAAATTAAAACAATAACAAATGTAAGTGAAGAAAATTTATTCACACACCACAAATGAACACATAAGTTTTGTTGTCCAATTTTCGGAAATTCCACTAGTTCAACCCCAATAGCTTGGAATTTTATAGGAAAGAGATTTCCTCCACACATGCTTTAAAAATGGATATGCATGTTTTAAACATGTTAAAGATGCAAATCACCTATGGATCCAAAGCTTTTGAAGAGAATAACAAACGCTCTTAAATTCTCAACTGAACGTGCGGTGGGATATATACTCGAGTCAAACAAGCGATTATTTTGCCCATCTACAAAAAGCTGACCCAACGATAATGGATGATTGTAAAGTGATTTATCATACATAATGGGCTTTATTACCCTAAGAAATGACATATGGATTGGGAGTCAAGACTCAGTTAAAAATCCCTGCCTCCCCCTTTTTCCCGACGATTTCAAGACCAGATATATAAAAACTAAGAAGAGCTTACAATCCCTTAAACTTACTGAAACTCTTCGGAATTATCTATCTCTACGGTAGCGCATTGTGCATTTCCATTCTACATGTACTCTTGTTTCTTAAAACAAAACTTTGAGTTTTTGCTCTCCCTTCATCCGGTAAAAAAAAAAGGCAAATAGATCACAACAAAATGAAAATTTTAGAGTTCATGTACGGAAAAAAATTTAAAACAATAACAAATATAAGTAAAGAAAATTTATTCACACACCACAAATGAACACAAAAGTTTTGTTGTCCAAGTTTGGGAAATTCCACTAGTTCAACCCTAACAGCTTGGAATTTTATAAGAAAGAGATTTCCTCCATACATGCTTAAAAAATGGATTTGCATGTTTTAAACGTGTTAAAGATGCAAATCACCTATGGATCCAAAGCTTTTGAAGAGAATAACAAACGCTCATTAAATTCTCAAGTGAATGTGTAGTGGGATATTTACCCGAGTCAAACAAGCCATTGTTTTGCCCATCTACAAAAAGCTGACCCAACGATCATGGATGACTGTAAAGTGATTTATCATGCGTAACGGGCTATATTACCCTAATAAATGACTTATGGATTGGGAGTCAAGACTCAGTTAAAAATCCATGTGCCTCCCTTTTTCTCGACGATTGCAAAACCTGATATATAAAAACTAAGAAGAGCTTACAATCCCTAAAATATACAGAAACTCTTTGGAATTATCTCTCTCGACAGTTGTGCATTGTGCATTTCCATTCTACATGTACTGTTTTTTCTTAAAACAAAACTTTGAGTATTTGCTCTCCCTTCATCCCGTAAACCAAAAACTTTGAAAGATCACAACAAAATGAAAATTTTGGAGTTCAATTACGGAAAAAATTTAAACTAATAAGAAATGTAAGTAAAGAAAATTTATTCACACACTACAAATGAACAAAAAAGTTTGTTGTCCAAGTTTTGGAAATTCCACTAGTTCAACCCAAACAGCTTGGAATTTTATAGGAAAGTGATGTCCTGCACACATGCTTTAAAAATGGGTATGCATGTTTTAAACATGTTAAAGATGCAAATCACCTATGGATCCAAAGCTTTTGAAGACAATAACAAACGCTCATTAAATTCTCAAGTGAACGAGCGGTGGGATATTTACCCGACTCAAACTTGCCATTCTTTTGCCCATCTACAAAAAGCTCACCCAACGATCATGGAGGTTTGAAAAGTAATTTATCATGCGTAACAGGCTATATTACCCTAATAAATGACTTATGGATTGGGAATCAACACTAAGTTAAAAATCCCTGTCTCCCCCTTTTTCCCGACGATTCCAAAACCCGATATATAAAAACTAAGAAGAGCTTACAATCCCTAAAATTTACAGAAACTCTTTGGAATTATCTCTCTCGACAGTTGTGCATTGTGCATTTCCATTCTACATGTACTGTTTTTTCTTAAAATAAAACTTTGAGTATTTGCTCTCCCTTCATCCCGTAAACCAAAAAGTTTAAAAGATCACAACAAAATGAAAATTTTGGAGTTCAATTAAGCAAAAAATTTAAACTAATAACAAATGTAAATAAAGAAAATTTATTCACACACCACAAATGAACAAAAAAGTTTGTTGTCCAAGTTTTGGAAATTCCACTAGTTCAACTCCAACTGCTTGGAATTTTATAGGAAAGTGATTTCCTAAACAAATGCTTTAAAAATGGATAAGCATGTTTTAAACATGTTATAGATGCAAATCACCTATGGATCCAAAGCTTTTGAAGACAATAACAAACGCTCATTAAATTCTCAAGTGAACGAGCGGTGGGATATTTACCCGACTCAAACTTGCCATTATTTTGCCCATCTACAGAAAGCTGACCCAACGATCATGGAGGTTTGAAAAGTAATTTATCATGCGTAACGGGCTATATTACCCTAATAAATGACTTATGGATTGGGAATCAACACTAAGTGAAAAATCCCTGCCTCCCCCTTTTTCCCGACAATTCCAAAACCCGATATATAAAAACAAAGAAGAGCTTACAATCCCTAAAAATTACAGAAACTCTTTGGAATTGTCTCTCTCTACATTTGTGCATTGTGCATTGCCATTCTACATGTACTCTTTTTTCTTAAAACAAAACTTTGAGTTTTCGCTCTCCCTTCATCCCGTAAACGAAAAAGGCGAATAGATCACAACAAAATATAAATTTTTGAGTTCAAGTACGGAAAAAATTTTAAACAATAACAAATTCAAGTAAAGAAAATTTATTCACACACCACGAATGAACACATAAGTTTTGTTGTCCAAGTTTTGGAAATTCCACTAGTTCAACCCCAATAGCTTGGAATTTTATAGGAAAGAGATTTCCTCCACACATGCTTTAAAAATGGATATGCAAGCTTTAAACATGTTAAAGATGCAAATCACCTATGGATCCAAAGCTTTTGAAGAGAATAACAAACGCTCTTAAATTCTCAACTGAACGTGCGGTGGGATATATACCCGAGTCAAACAAGCGATTATTTTGCCCATCTACAAAAAGCTGACCCAACGATCATGGATGATTGTAAAGTGATTTATCATGCGTAATGGGCTTTATTACCCTAAGAAATGACATATGGATTGGGAGTCAAGACTCAGTTAAAAATCCCTGCCCCCCCCTTTTTCCCGACGATTGCAAAACCAGATATATAAAAACTAAGAAGAGCTTACAATCCCTAAAAATTACAGAAACTCTTCGGAATTATCTCTCTCTATGGTAGCGCATTGTGCCTTTCCATTCTACATGTACTCTTGTTTCTTAAAACAAAACTTTGAGTTTTCGCTCGGCCTTCATCCGGTAAACAAAAAAGGCCAATTGATCACAACAAAAAGAAAATTTTAGAGTTCATGTACGGAAAAAGATTTAAAACAATAACAAATATAAGTAAAGAAAATTTATTCACACACCATAAATGAACACAAAAGTTTTGTTGTCCAAGTTTGGGAAATTCCACTAGTTCAACCCTAACAGCTTGGAATTTTATAAGAAAGAGATTTCCTCCATACATGCTTAAAAAATGGATTTGCATGTTTTAAACGTGTTAAAGATGAAAATCACCTATGGATCCAAAGCTTTTGAAGAGAATAACAAACGCTCATTAAATTCTCAAGTGAATGTGCGGTGGGATATTTACCCGAGTCAAACAAGCCATTATTTTGTCCATCTAAAAAAAGCCGCCCCAACGATCATGGATGATTGTAAAGTGATTTATCATGTGTAATGGGCTATATTACCCTAATAAATTACTTATGGATTGGGAGTCAAGACTCAGTTAAAAATCCCTGCCTCCCCCTTTTTCCCGACGATTGCAAAACCTGATATATAAAAACTAAGAAGAGCTTACAATCCCTAAAATTTACAGAAACTCTTTGGAATTATCTCTCTCTACAGTTGTACATTGTGCATTTCCATTCTACATGTACTATTTTTTCTTAAAACAAAACTTTGAGTATTTGCTCTCCCTTCATCCAGTAAACCAAAAAGGCTAAAAGATCACAACAAAATGAAAATTTTGGAGTTCAATTACGGAAAAAATTTAAACTAACAACAAATCTAAGTAAAGAAAATTTATTCACACACCACAAATGAAGGCAAAAGTTTGTTGTCCAAGTTTGGGAAATTTCAGTAGTTCAACCCCAACAACTTGGAATTTTATTGGAAAGTGATTTCCTACACACATGCTTTAAAAATGGAGATGCAAGTTTTAAACATGTTAAAGATGCAAATAACCTATGGATCCAAAGCTTTTGAAGACAATAATAAACGCTCATTAAATTCTCAAGTGAACGAGCGGTGGGATATTTACACGACTCAAACTAGCCATTATTTTGCCCATCTACAAAAAGCTGACTGAACGATCATGGAGGTTTGAAAAGTAATTATCATGCTTAACGGGCTATATTACCCTAATAAATGACTTATGGATTGGGAGTCAAGACTCAGTTAAAAATCCCCGCCTCCCCCTTTTTCCCGACGATTCCAAAACCCGATATATAAAAACTAAGAAGAGCTTACAATCCCTAAAAATTACAGAAACTCTTCGGAATTATCTATCTCTACGGTAGCGCATTGTGCATTTCCATTCTACATGTACTCTTGTTTCTTAAAACAAAACTTTGAGTTTTCGCTCGGCCTTCATCCGGTAAACAAAAAAGGCCAATTGATCACAACAAAAAGAAAATTTTAGAGTTCATGTACGGAAAAAGATTTAAAACAATAACAAATATAAGTAAAGAAAATTTATTCACACACCACAAATGAACACAAAAGTTTTGTTGTCCAAGTTTGGGAAATTCCACTAGTTCAACCCTAACAGCTTGGAATTTTATAAGAAAGAGATTTCCTCCATACATGCTTAAAAAATGGATTTGCATGTTTTAAACGTGTTAAAGATGAAAATCACCTATGGATCCAAAGCTTTTGAAGAGAATAACAAACGCTCATTAAATTCTCAAGTGAATGTGCGGTGGGATATTTACCCGAGTCAAACAAGCCATTATTTTGTCCATCTAAAAAAAGCCGCCCCAACGATCATGGATGATTGTAAAGTGATTTATCATGTGTAATGGGCTATATTACCCTAATAAATTACTTATGGATTGGAAGTCAAGACTCAGTTAAAAATCCCTGCCTCCCCCTTTTTCCCGACGATTACAAAACCTGATATATAAAAACTAAGAAGAGCTTACAATCCCTAAAATTTACAGAAACTCTTTGGAATTATCTCTCTCTACAGTTGTGCATTGTGCATTTCCATTCTACATGTACTATTTTTTCTTAAAACAAAACTTTGAGTATTTGCTCTCCCTTCATCCAGTAGACCAAAAAGGCTAAAAGATCACAACAAAATGAAAATTTTGGAGTTCAATTACGGAAAAAATTTAAACTCACAACAAATCTAAGTAAAGAAAATTTATTCACAAACCACAAATGAAGGCAAAAGTTTGTTGTCCAAGTTTGGGAAATTTCAGTAGTTCAACCCCAAGAACTTGGAATTTTATTGGAAAGTGATTTCCTACACACATGCTTTAAAAATGGAGATGCAACTTTTAAACATGTTAAAGATGCAAATAACCTATGGATCAGAAGCTTTTGAAGACAATAATAAACGCTCATTAAATTCTCAAGTGAACGAGCGGTGGGATATTTACACGACTCAAACTAGCCATTATTTTGCCCATCTACAAAAAGCTGACTGAACGATCATGGAGGTTTGAAAAGTAATTATCATGCTTAACGGGCTATATTACCCTAATAAATGACTTATGGATTGGGAGTCAAGACTCAGTTAAAAATCCCCGCCTCCCCCTTTTTCCCGACGATTCCAAAACCCGATATATAAAAACTAAGAAGAGCTTACAATCCCTAAAAATTACAGAAACTCTTCGGAATTATCTATCTCTACGGTAGCGCATTGTGCAATTCCATTCTACATGTACTCTTGTTTCTTAAAACAAAACTTTGAGTTTTCGCTCTCCCTTCATCCGGTAAAAAAAAAGGCAAATAGATCACAACAAAATGAAAATTTTAGAGTTCATGTACGAAAAAAAATTTAAAACAATAACAAATATAAGTAAAGAAAATTTATTCACACACCACAAATGAACACAAAAGTTTTGTTGTCCAAGTTTGGGAAATTCCACTAGTTCAACCCTAACAGCTTGGAATTTTATAAGAAAGAGATTTCCTCCATACATGCTTAAAAAATGGATTTGCATGTTTTAAACATGTTAAAGATGCAAATCACCTATGGATCCAATGCTTTTGAAGAGAATAACAAACGCTCATTAAATTCTCAAGTGAATGTGTAGTGGGATATTTACCCGAGTCAAACAAGCCATTGTTTTGCCCATCTACAAAAAGCTGACCCAACGATCATGGATGATCGTAAAGTGATTTATCATGCGTAACAGGCTATATTACCCTAATAAATGACTTATGGATTGGGAGTCAAGACTCAGTTAAAAATCCATGTGTCCCCCTTTTTCTCGACGATTGCAAAACCTGATAAATAAAAACTAAGAAGAGCTTACAATCCCTAAAATTTACAGAAACTCTTTGGAATTATCTCTCTCGACAGTTGTGCATTGTGCATTTCCATTCTACATGTACTGTTTTTTCTTAAAACAAAACTTTGAGTATTTGCTCTCCCTTCATCCCGTAAACCAAAAAGTTTAAAAGATCACAACAAAATGAAAATTTTGGAGTTCAATTACGGAAAAAATTTAAACTAATAACAAATGTAAGTAAAGAAAATTTATTCACACACCACAAATGAACAAAAAAGTTTGTTGTCCAATTTTTGGAAATTCCACTAGTTCAACCCCAACAGCTTGGAATTTTATAGGAAAGTGATTTCCTACACACATGCTTTAAAAATGGATAAGCATGTTTTAAACATGTTAAAGATGCAAATCACCTATGGATCCAAAGCTTTTGAAGACAATAACAAACGCTCATAAAATTCTCAAGTGAACGAGCGGTGGGATATTTACCCGACTCAAACTTGCCATTATTTTGCCCATCTACAAAAAGCTGACCCAATGATCATGGAGGTTTGAAAAGTATTTTATCATGCGTAACGGGCTATATTACCCTAATAAATGACTTATGGATTGGGAATCAACACTAAGTTAAAAATCCCTGCCTCCCCCTTCTTCCCGACGATTCCAAAACCCGATATATAAAAACAAAGAAGAGCTTACAATCCCTAAAAATTACAGAAACTCTTTGGAATTGTCTCTCTCTATATTTGTGCATTGTGCATTTCCATTCTACATGTACTCTTTTTTCTTAAAACAAAACTTTGAGTTTTCGCTCTCCCTTCATCCCGTAAACGAAAAAGGCGAATAGATCACAACAAAATATAAATTTTTGAGTTCAAGTACGGAAAAAATTTTAAACAATAACAAATGTAAGTAAAGAAAATTTATTCACACACCACAAATGAACACATAAGTTTTGTTGTCCAAGTTTTGGAAATTCCACTAGTTCAACCCCAAGAGCTTGGAATTTTATAGGAAAGAGATTTCCTCCACACATGCTTTAAAAATGGATATGCAAGCTTTAAACATGTTAAAGATGCAAATCACCTATGGATCCAAAGCTTTTGAAGAGAATAACAAACGCTCTTAAATTCTCAACTGAACGTGCGGTGGGATATATACCCGAGTCAAACAAGCGATTATTTTTCCCATCTACAAAAAGCTGACCCACCGATCATGGATGATTGTAAAGTGATTTATCATGCGTAATGGGCTTTATTACCCTAAGAAATGACATATGGATTGGGAGTCAAGACTCAGTTAAAAATCCCTGCCTCCCCCTTTTTCCCGACGATTGCAAAACCAGATATATAAAAACTAAGAAGAGCTGACAATCCCTAAAAATTACAGAAACTCTTCGGAATTATCTCTCTCTATGGTAGCGCATTGTGCCTTTCCATTTTACATGTACTCTTGTTTCTTAAAACAAAACTTTGAGTTTTCGCTCGGCCTTCATCCGGTAAACAAAAAAGGCCAATTGATCACAACAAAATGAAAATTTTAGAGTTCATGTACGGAAAAAAATTTAAAACAATAACAAATATAAGTAAAGAAAATTTATTCACAGACCACAAATGAACACAAAAGTTTTGTTGTCCAAGTTTGGGAAATTCCACTAGTTCAACCCTAATAGCTTGGAATTTTATAAGAAAGAGATTTCCTCCATACATGCTTAAAAAATGGATTTGCATGTTTTAAACGTGTTAAAGATGCAAATCACCTATGGATCCAAAGCTTTTGAAGAGAATAACAAACGCTCATTAAATTCTCAAGTGAATGTGCGGTGGGATATTTACCCGAGCCAAACAAGCCATTATTTTGTCCATCTAAAAAAAGCCGCCCCAACGATCATGGATGATTGTAAAGTGATTTATCATGTGTAATAGGCTATATTACCCTAATAAATGACTTATGGATTGGGAGTCAAGACTCAGTTAAAAATCCCTGCCTCCCCCTTTTTCCCGACGATTGCAAAACCTGATATATAAAAACTAAGAAGAGCTTACAATCCCTAAAATTTACAGAAACTCTTTGGAATTATCTCTCTCTACAGTTGTGCATTGTGCATTTCCATTCTACATGTACTATTTTTTCTTAAAACAAAACTTTGAGTATTTGCTCTCCCTTCATCCAGTAAACCAAAAAGGCTAAAAGATCACAACAAAATGAAAGTTTTGGAGTTCAATTACGGAAAAAATTTAAACTAACAACAAATCTAAGTAAAGAAAATTTATTCACACACCACAAATTAACACAAAAGTTTGTTGTCCAAGTTTGGGAAATTTCACTAGTTCAACCCCAGCAACTTGGAATTTTATTGGAAAGTGATTTCCTACTCACATGCTTTAAAAATGGAGATGCAAGTTTTAAACATGTTAAAGATGCAAATAACCTATGGATCCAAAGCTTTTGAAGACAATAATAAACGCTCATTAAATTCTCAAGTGAACGAGCAGTAGGATATTTACACGACTCAAACTAGCCATTATTTTGCCCATCTACAAAACACTGACTGAATGATCATGGAGGTTTGAAAAGTAATTATCATGCGTAACGGGCTATATTACCCTAATAAATGACTTATGGATTGGGAGTCAAGACTCAGTTAAAAATCCCCGCCTCCCCCTTTTTCCCGACGATTCCAAAATCCGATATATAAAAACTAAGAAGAGCTTACAATCCCTAAAAATTACAGAAACTCTTCGGAATTATCTATCTCTACGGTAACGCATTGTGCACTTCCATTCTACATGTACTCTTGTTTCTTAAAACAAAACTTTGAGTTTTCGCTCTCCCTTCATCCGGTAAAAAAAAAAGGCAAATAGATCACAACAAAATGAAAATTTTAGAGTTCATGTACGGAAAAAAATTTAAAACAATAACAAATATAAGTAAAGAAAATTTATTCACACACCACAAATGAACACAAAAGTTTTGTTGTCCAAGTTTGGGAAATTCCACTAGTTCAACCCTAACAGCTTGGAATTTTATAAGAAAGAGATTTCCTCCATACATGCTTAAAAAATGGATTTGCATGTTTTAAACATGTTAAAGATGCAAATCACCTATGGATCCAAAGCTTTTGAAGAGAATAACAAACGCTCATTAAATTCTCAAGTGAATGTGTAGTGGGATATTTACCCGAGTCAAACAAGCCATTGTTTTGCCCATCTACAAAAAGCTGACCCAACGATCATGGATGATTGTAAAGTGATTTATCATGCGTAACGGGCTATATTACCCTAATAAATGACTTATGGATTGGGAGTCAAGACTCAGTTAAAAATCCATGTGTCCCCCTTTTTCTCGACGATTGCAAAACCTGATATATAAAAACTAAGAAGAGCTTACAATCCCTAAAATTTACAGAAACTCTTTGGAATTATCTGTCTCGACAGTTGTGCATTGTGCATTTCCATTCTACATGTACTGTTTTTTCTTAAAACAAAACTTTGAGTATTTGCTCTCCCTTCATCCCGTAAACCAAAAAGTTTAAAAGATCACAACAAAATGAAAATTTTGGAGTTCAATTACGGAAAAACTTTAAACTAATAACAAATGTAAGTAAAGAAAATTTATTCACACACCACAAATGAACAAAAAAGTTTGTTGTCCAATTTTTGGAAATTCCACTAGTTCAACCCCAACAGCTTGGAATTTTATAGGAAAGTGATTTCCTACACACATGCTTTAAAAATGGATAAGCATGTTTTAAACATGTTAAAGATGCAAATCACCTATGGATCCAAAGCTTTTGAAGACAATAACAAACGCTCATTAAATTCTCAAGTGAACGAGCGGTGGGATATTTACACGACTCAAACTAGCCATTATTTTGCCCATCTACAAAAAGCTGACTGAACGATCATGGAGGTTTGAAAAGTAATTATCATGCGTAACGGGCTATATTACCCTAATAAATGACTTATGGATTGGGAGTCAAGACTCAGTTAAAAATCCCCGCCTCCCCCTTTTTCCCGACGATTCCTAAACCCGATATATAAAAACTAAGAAGAGCTTACAATCCCTAAAAATTACAGAAACTCTTTGGAATTATCTCTCGCTACATTTGTGCATTGTGCATTTCCATTCTACATGTACTCTTTTTTCTTAAAACAAAACTTTGAGTTTTCGCTCTCCCTTCATTCCGTAAACGAAAAAGGCGAATAGATCACAACAAAATAAAAATTTTACAGTTCAAGTACGGAAAAAATTTAAAACAATAAAAAATATAAGTAAAGAAAAATTATTCACACACCACAAATGAACACAAAAGTTTGTTGTCCAAGTTTGGGAAATTCCACTAGTTCAACCCCAAAAGCTTGGAATTTTATAGGAAAGTGATTTGCTATACACATGCTTTAAAAATGGATATGCATGTTTTAAACATGTTAAAGATGCAAATCACCTATGGATCCAAAGATTTTGAAGAGAATAACAAACGCTCATTAAATTCTCAAGTGAACGTGCGGTGGGATATTTACCCGAGTCACACAACCCATTATTTTACCAATCTACAAAAAGCTGACCCAACGATTATGGATGATTGTAAAGTGATTTATCATGCGTAACGGGCTATATTACCCTAAGAAATGACTTATGGATTGGGAGTCAAGACTCAGTTAAAAATCCCTGCCTCCCCGTTTTTCCCGACGATTGCAAAACCTGATATCTAAAAACTAAGAAGAGCTTAGAATGCCTAAAAATTACAGAAAATATTTTTAATTATCTCGCTCTACATTTGTGCACTGTGCATTTTCATTTTAGACGTACACTTTTTTCATAAATAAATACTTTGAGTTTTCGATCTCCCTTCATCCCGTCAACCAAATAGGCAAATAGATCACAACAAAATGAAAATTTTAGAGTTCATGTACGAAAAAATATTTAAACAATAACAAATGTAAGTAAAGAAAATTTATTCACACACCACAAATGAACACAAAAGTTTTGTTGTCCAAGTTTGGGAAATTCCACTAGATCGACCCTAACAGCTTGGAATTTTATAAGAAAGAGATTTCCTCCACACATGCTTAAAAAATGGATTTGCATGTTTTAAACATGTTAAAGATGCAAATCACCTATGGATCCATAGCTTTTGAAGAGAATAAACACGCTCATTAAATTCTCAACTGAACGTGCAGTGGGATATTTAGCCGAGTCAAACAAGCAATTATTTTGCCCATCTACAAAAAGCTGACCCAACGATCATGGATGATTGTAAAGTGATTTATCAAGCATAACGGGCTATATTACCCTAAGAAATGACTTATGAATTGGGAGTCAAGACTCAGTTAAAAATCCCTGCCTCCCCCTTTTTCCCGACGATTGCAAAACCTGATATATAAAAACAAGGAAGAGCTTACAATCCCTAAAAATTACAGAAACTCTATGGAATTATCTCGCTCTACATTAGTGCATTCTGCATTTTCATTTTAGATGTACGCTTTTTTCATAAATGAAAACTTTGAGTTTTCGCTCTCCCTTCATCCTGTAAACCAAAAAGGCAAAAAGATCACAACAAAATGAAAATTTTAGAGTTCATGTAGGGAAAAAAATTTAAATAAATAACAAATGTAAGTAAAGAAAATTTATTCACACACCACAAATGAACACAAAAGTTTTGTTGTCCATGTTTGGGAAATTCAACTAGTTCAACCCCAACAGCTTGGAATTTTATAGGAAAGAGATTTCCTCCAAACAAGCTTTAAAAATGGATATGCAAGTTTTAAACATGTTAAAGATGCAAATCACCTATGGATCCAAAGCTTTTGAAGAGAATAACAAACGATCAATAAATTCTCTACTGAATGTGCGGTGGGATATTGACCCGAGTCAAACAAGCCATTATTTTGCCCATCTACAAAAAGCTGACCCAACGATCATGGATGATTGTAAAGTGATTTATCATACGTTACGGGCTATATTACCTTAAGAAATGACTTCTGGATTGGGAGTCAAGACTCAGTTAAAAATCCCTGCCTCCCCCTTTTTCCCGACGATAACAAAACCTGATATATAAAAACTAAGAACAGCTTACAATCCCTAAAAATTGCAGAAACTATATGGAATTATCTCGCTCTACATTAGTGCACTGTACATTTCCATTTTAGATGTACGCGTTTTTCATCAATCAAAACATTGAGTTTTCGCTCTCCCTTCATCCCGTAAACCAAAAAGGCAAATAGATCACAACAAAATGAAAATTTTAGAGTTCCGGTATGGAAAAAAATTTAAAACAATAACAAATGTAAGTAAAGAAAATTTATTCACACACCACAAATGAACACAAAAGTTTTGTTGTCCAAGTTTGGGAAATTCCACTAGTTCAACCGGCTTGGAATTTTATAGGAAAGAGATTTCCTCCACACATGTTTTAAAAATGGATATGCATGTTTTAAACATGTTAAGGGTGCAAATCACCTATAGATCCAAAGCATTTGAAGAGAATAACAAACGCTCTTAAATTCTCAACTGAACGTGCGGTGGGATATTTACCCGAGTCAAACAAGCCACTATTTTCCCCATCTACAAAAAGCTGACCCAACAATCACGGATGATTGTAAAGTGATTTGTCATGCGTAACGGGCTATATTACCCTAGGAAATGACTTATGGATTGGGAGTCAAGACTCAGTTAAAAATTCTTGCCTCCCCCTTTTTCCCGCCGATAGCAAAACCTGATATATAAAAACTAAGAAGAGCTTACAATCCCTAAAAATTACAGAAACTCTATGGAATTATCTCGCTCTACATTAGTGCACTGTGCATTTTCATTTTAGATGTATGCTTTTTTCATCAATCAAAACATTGAGTTTTCGCTCTCCTTTCATCCCGTAAACCAAAAACGCAAATAGATCACACCAAATTGAAAATTTTAGAGTTCCTGTACGGAAAAAAATTTAAAACAATAACAAATGTTAGTAAAGAAAATTTGTTCACACACCACAAATGAACACAAAAGTTTTGTCGTCCAAGTTTGGGAAATTCCACTAGTTCAACCCTAACAGCTTGGAATTTTATTAGAAAGAAATTTCCTCAACACATGCTTAAAAATTGGATTTGCATGTTTTAAACATGTTAAAGATGCAAATCACCTATGGTTCCATAGCTTTTGAAGAGAATAACAAACGGTCATAAAATTCTCAAGTGAACGTGCGGTGGGATATTTACACGAGTCAAACAAGCCATTATTTTACCCATCTACAAAAAGCTGACCCAACGATGATGGATGATTGTAAAGTGATTTATCATGCGTCAAGGGGTATATTACCCTAATAAATGATTTATGGATTGGGAGTCAAGACTCAGTTAAAAATCCCTGCCTCCCCCTTTTCTTACGATTGCAAAACCTGATATATAAAAACTAAGAAGAGCTTACAATCCCTAAAAATTACAGAAACTTTTTGGAATTATGTCACTCTACATTTTTGCATTGTGCATTTCCATTCTACATGTAATCTTTTTTCTTACAACAAAACTTTGAGTTTTCGCTCTCCCTTCATCCCGTAAACCAAAAAGGCGAATAGATCACAACAAAATGAAAATTTTAGAGTTCATGTATGGAAAAAATTTAAACCAATAACAAATGTAAGTAAAGAAAATTTATTCTCACACCACAAATGAACACAAAAGTTTTTTTGTCCAGGTTTGGAAAATTCCACTAGTTTAACCCCAACAGTTTGGAATTTTATAGGAAAGAGATTTCCTACACACACGCTTTAAAAAGGGATATGCATGTTTTAAACATGTTAAAGATGCAAATCACATATGGATCCAAAGCTTTTGAAGAGAATAACAAACGCACATTAAATTCTCTAGTGAACGTGAGGTGGGATATTTCCCAAGTCAAACAAGCCATTATTTTGCCCATATACAAAAAGCAGACCCAACGACCATGGATGATTGTATAGTGATTTATCATGCGTAACAGGCTACATTACCCTAAGAAATGACTTATGGATTTGGAGTCAAGACTCAGTTAATAATCCCTGTCTCCCCCTTTTTCCCGACGATTGCAAAACCTGATATATAAAAAATAAGAAGAGCTTACAATCCCAAAAAATTACAGAAACTCTTTAGAATTATCTCGTTCTACATTTGTGCACTGTGCAATTCCATTTTATATGTACACTTTTTTCATAAATCAAAACTTTGAGTTTTCGCTCTCCCTTCATCCCTTAAACCAACAATGCAAATAGATCACAACAAAATGAAAATTTTAGTGTTCATGTACGGAAAAAAATTTAAAACAATAACAAATGTTAGTTAAGAAAATTTATTGAAACACCACAAATGAACACAAAAGTTTTGTTGTCCAAGTTTGGGAAATTCCACTAGTTCAACCCTAACAGCTTGGAATTTTATAAGAAAGAGATTTCCTCCACACATGCTTAAAAAAAGATTTGTAGGTTTTAAACATGTTAAAGATGCAAATTACATATGGATCCATAGCTTTTGAACAGAATAACAAACGCTCATTAAATTCTCAACTAAACGTGCGGTGGGTTATTTACCTGAGTCAAACAAGCCATTACTTTGCCCATCAACAAAAAGCTGACCCAACGATCATGGATGATTGTAAAGTGATTTATCATGCGTAACAGGCTATATTACCCTAAGAAATGACTTATGGATTGGGAGTCAAAACTCAGTAAAAAATCCCTACCTCCCCCTTTTTCCCGACGATTGCAAAACTTAATATATAAAAACTAAGAAGAGCTTACAATCCCTAAAAATTACAGAAACACTTTGGAATTATCTCGCTCAACATTCGTGCACTGTGCATTTTCATTTTAGATGTACACTTTTTTCGTAAATCAAAACCTTGAGTTTTCGATCACCCTTCATCCCTTAAACCAAAAACGCAAATAGATCACAACAAAATGAAAATTTTAGAGTTCATGTACGGAAAAAAATTTAAAACCATAACAAATGTAAGTTCAAAAAATTTATTCACACAGCACAAATGAACACAAAAGTTTTGTTGTCCAAGTTTGGGAAATTCCACTAGTTCAACCCTAACAACTTGGAATTTTATAAGAAAGATATTTCCTCCACACATGCTTAAAAATTTGATTTGCATGTTTTAAACTTTTTAAAGATGCAAATCACCTATGGATCCATAGCTTTTGAACAGAATAACAAACGCTCATTAAATTCTCAAGTGAACGTGCGGTGGGATATTTACCTGAGTCAAACAAGACATTATTTTGCCCATCTAGAAAAAGTTGACCCAACGATCATGGATGATTGTAAAGTGATTTATCATGCGTAACGGGCTATATTACCCTAAGAAATGACTTATGGATTGGGAGTCAAAACTCAGTTAAAAATTCCTGCCTCCCCCTTTTTCCCGACGATTGCAAAACCTGATATATAAAAACTAAGAAGAGCTTACAATCCCTAAAAATTACAGAAAATCTTCTGAATTATCTTGGTCTACATTAGTGCACTGTGCATTTTCAATTTAGATGTTTACTTTTTTTATAAATCAAAACTTTGAGTTTTCGCTCTCCTTTCCTGCCGTAAACCAAAAAGGCAAATACATCACAACAAAATGAAAATTTTAGAGTTCATGTACGGAAAAATATTTAAAGCAATAACAAATGTAAGTAAAGAAAATTTATTCATACATCACAAATGAACACAAAAGTTATGTTGTCCATGTTTGGGAAATTCTACTAGTTCAACCCTAACAGCTTGGAATTTTACAAGAAAGAGATTTCCTCCACACATGCTTAAAAATGGATTTGCATGTGTTAAAGATGTTGAAGATGCAAATCACCTATGGATCCAAAGCTTTTGGAGAGAATAAAAAATGCTAATTAAATTTTCAAGTGAACGTGCGGTGGGATATTTACCGAGTCAAACAAGCAATTATTTTGCCAATCTACAAAAAGCTGACCCAACGATCATGGATGATTGTAAAGTGATTTATCATGCATAATGGGTTATATCACCCTAATAAATGACTTATGGATTGGGTGTCAAGACTCACTTAAAAATCTCTGCCTCCCCCTTTTTCCCGACGATTGCAAAACCTGATATATAAATACTAAGAAGAACTTACAATCCCAAAAAATTACAGAAACTCTTTGGTATTATCTCCTTCTAAATTTGTGCATTGTGCATTTCCAATCTACATATACTCTTTTTTCTTAAAACAACACTTTGAGTTTTCGCTCTCCCTTCATCCCGTAAATCAAAAAGGAAAAAATATCAGAACAAAATGAAAATATTAGAGTTCAAGAACGGAAAAAATTTAAAACAATATCAAATGTAAGTAAAGAAAATTTATTCACACACCACAAATGAACACAAAAGTTTGTTGTCCAAGTTTGGGAAATTCCACTAGTTCAACCCCAACAGCTTGGAATTTTATTAGAAAGGGATTTCCTCCACACATGCTTAAAAAATGGATTTGAATGTTTTAAACATGTTAAAGATGCAAATCACCTATGGTTCCATAGCTTTTGAAGACAATAACAAACGCTCATTAAATTCTCAAGTGAACGTGCGGTGGGATATTTACCTAAGACAAACAAGCCATTATTTTGCCCATCTACAAAAAGCTGACCCAACGATCATGGATTATTGTAAAGTGATTTATCATGTGTAATGGGCTATATTACCCTAATAAATTACTTATGGATTGGGAGTCAAGACTCAGTTAAAAATCCCTGCCTCCCCCTTTTTCCCGACGATTGCAAAACCTGATATATAAAAACTAAGAAGAGCTTACAATCCCTAAAAATTACAGAAACTCTTTGCAATTATGTCACTCTACATTTTTGCATTGTGCATTTCCATTCTACATGTAATCTTTTTTCTTAAAACAAAACTTTGAGTTTTCGCTCTCCCTTCATCCCGTAAACCAAAAAGGCGAATAGATCACAACAAAATAAAAATTTTGGAGTTCATGTGTGGAAAAAATTTAAACCAATGACAAATGTAAGAAAATAAAATTTATTCACACACCAAAATTGAACACAAAAGTTTTTTTGTCCTGGTTTGGGAAATTCCACTAGTTCTACCCCAACAGTTTGGAATTTTATAGGAAAGAGATTTCCTAGACACATGCTTTAAAAAGGGATATGCATGTTTTAAACATGTTGAAGATGCAAATCACATATGGATCCAAAGCTTTTGAAGAGAATAACAAACGCTCATTAAATTCTCAAGTGAACGTGCGGTGGGATATTTCCCGAGTCAAACAAGCCATTATTTTGCCCATCTATAAATAGCTGACCCAACGACCATGGATGATTGTAAAGTGATTTATCATGCGTAACAGGCTATATTACCCTAAGAAATGACTTATGGATTTGGAGTCAAGACTCAGTTAATAATACCTGCCACCCCCTTTTTCCCGACGATTGCAAAACCTGATATATAAAAACTAAGAAGAGCTTACAATCCCAAAAAATTACAGAAACTCTTCAGAATTATCTCGCTCTACATTTGTGCACTGTGCATTTTCATTTTAGATGTATACTTTTTTCATAAATCAAAATTTTGAGTTTTCACTCTCCCTTCATCCCTTAAACCAAAAACGCAAATAGATCACAACAAAATGAAAATTTTAGAGTTCATGTATGGAAAAAAAATTTAAAACAATAACAAATGTAAGTTAAGAAAATTTATTCACACACCACAAATGAACACAAAAGTTTTGTTGTCCAAGTTTCGGAAATTCCACTAGTTCAACCCAAACAACTTGGGATTTTATAAGAAAGATATTTCCTCCACACATGCTTAAAAATTGGATTAGCATGTTTTAAACATGTTAAAGATGCAAATCACCTATGGATCCATAGCTTTTGAAGAGAATAACAAACGCTCATTAAATTCTCAAGTGAACGTGCTGTGGGATATTTACCTGAGTCAAACAAGCCATTATTTTGCCCATCTAGAAAAAGCTGAACCAATGATCATGGATGATTGTAAAGTGATTTATCATGTGTAACGGACTATATCACCCTGACTTATGGATTGGGAGTCAAGACTCAGTTAAAAACCACTGACTCCCCCTTTTTCCCGACGATTGCAAAACCTGATATTTAAAAACTAAGAAGAGCTTACAATCCCTAAAATTACAGAAACTCTTTGGAATTATCTCACTCTCCATTAGTCCACTGTGCATTTTTATTTTAGATGTTTACTTTTTTTATAAATAAAAACTTTCAGTTTTCGCTCTCCCTTTATCCCGTAAACAAAAAAGGCAAATAGATCACAACAAAATGAAAATTTTAGAGTTCATGTACGGAAAAATATTTAAATCAATAAAAAATGTAAGTAAATAAAATTTATTCATACACCACAAATGAACACAAAACTTTTGTTGTCCAAGTTTGGGAAATTCCACTAATTCAACCCTAACAACTTGGAATTTTATAAGAAAGTGATTTCCTCCACACATGCTTAAAAATGGATTTGCATGTTTTAAACATGTTAAAGATGCAAATCACCTATGGGTCCATAGCTTTTGAAGAGAATAACAAACGCTCATTAAATTCTCAAGTAAACATGCGGTGGGATATTTACCTGAGTCAAACAAGCCATTATTTTGCCCATCAAGAAAAAGCTGACCCTACGATCATGGATGATTGTAAAGTGATTTATCATGTGTAGCGGGTTATATTACACTAAGAAATGACTTATGGATTGGGAGTCAAGACTCAGTTAAAAATTCTTGCCTCCCCCTTTTTCCCGCCGATAGCAAAACCTGATATATAAAAACTAAGAAGAGCTTACAATCCCTAAAATTTACAGAAACTCTTTGGAATTATCTCGCTCTACATTAGTGCACTGTGCATTTTCATTTTAGATGTTTACTTTTTTTATGAATCAAAACTTTGAGTTTTCGCTCTCCCTTCATCCCGTAAACCAAAAAGGTAAATAGATCAATCAAAATGAAAATTTTAGAGTTCATGTATGGAAAAATATTTAAAACAATAACAGATGTAAGTAAAGAAAATTTATTCACACACCACAAATGAACACAAAAGTTTTGTTGTCCAAGTTTGGGAAATTCCACTAGTTCAACCGTAACAGCTTGGAATTTTATAAGAAAGAGATTTCCTCCACACATGCTTAAAAATGGATTTGCATGTTTTAAACATGTTAAAGATGCAAATCACCTATGGATCCAAAGCTTTTGAAGAGAATAAAAAACGCTAATTAAATTCTCAAGTGACGTGCGGTTGGATATTTACCCGAGTCAAACAAGCCATTATTTTGCCCATCTACAAAAAGTTGACCCAACAATCATGGATGATTGTATAGTGATTTATCATGCGTAACGGGTTATATTAACCTAATAAATGACTTATGGATTGGGTGTCAAGACTCAGTTAAAAATCCCTGCCTCCCCCTTTTTCCCGACGATTGCAAAACCTGATATATAAAAACTAAGAAGAGCTAACAATCCCTAAAAATTACAGAAACTCTTTACAATTATCTCGGTCTACATTTGTGCACTGTGCATTTTCATTTTAGATGTACACTTTTTTCATAAATCAAAACTGTGAGTTTTCGCTCTCCCTTCATCCTGTAAACCAAAAAGGCAAATAGATCACAACAAAATGAAAATTTTAGAGTTCATGTACGGAGAAACATTTAAAACAATAAAAAATGTAAGTAAAGAAAATTTATTCACACACCACAAATGAACACAAAAGTTTTGTTGTCCAAGTTTGGGAAATTCCACTAGTTCAACCCTAACAGCGTGGAATTTTATAAGAAAGAGATTTCTTCAACACATGCTTAAAAAATGGATTTGCATGATTAACGTGCAGTGGGATATTTATGCAAGTCAAACAATCCATTATTTTGCCCATCTACAAAAAGCTGACCCAACAATCATGGATGATTGTAAATTGATTTATCATGCATAACGGGCTATATTACCCTAATAAAATACTTATGGATTGGAAGTCAAGGCTCCGTTAAAAATCCTTGCATCCCCCTTTTTCCCGACGATTGAAAAACCTGATATATAAAAACTAAGAAGAGCTTACAATCCCTAAAATTACAGAAACTCTTTGGAATTATCTCACTCTCCATTAGTCCACTGTGCATTTTTATTTTAGATGTTTACTTTTTTTATAAATAAAAACTTTGAGTTTTCGCTCTCCCTTCATCCCGTAAACAAAAAAGGCAAATAGATCACAACAAAAAGAAAATTTTAGAGTTCATGTACGGAAAAATATTTAAATCAATAAAAAATGTAAGTAAATAAAATTTATTCATACACCACAAATGAACACAAAACTTTTGTTGTCCAACTTTGGGAAATTCCACTAATTCAACCCTAACAACTTGGAATTTTATAAGAAAGTGATTTCCTCCACACATGCTTGAAAATGGATTTGCATGTTTTAAACATGTTAAAGATGCAAATCACCTATGGGTCCATAGCTTTTGAAGAGAATAACAAACGCTCATTAAATTCTCAAGTAAACATGCGGTGGGATATTTACCTGAGTCAAACAAGCCATTATTTTGCCCATCAAGAAAAAGCTGACCCTACGATCATGGATGATTGTAAAGTGATTTATTATGTGTAACGGGTTATATTACCCTAAGAAATGACTTATGGATTGGGAGTCAAGACTCAGTTAAAAATTCTTGCCTCCCCCTTTTTCCCGCCGATAGCAAAACCTGATATATAAAAACTAAGAAGAGCTTACAATCCCTAAAATTTACAGAAACTCTTTGGAATTATCTCGCTCTACATTAGTGCACTGTGCATTTTCATTTTAGAAGTTTACTTTTTTTATGAATCAAAACTTTGAGTTTTCGCTCTCCCTTCATCCCGTAAACCAAAAAGGTAAATAGATCACAACAAAATGAAAATTTTAGAGTTCATGTACGGAAAAATATTTAAAACAATAACAAATGTAAGTAAAGAAAATTTATTCACACACCACAAATGAACACAAAAGTTTTGTTGTCCAAGTTTGGGAAATTCCACTAGTTCAACCGTAACAGCTTGGAATTTTATAAGAAAGAGATTTCCTCCACACATGCTTAAAAATGGATTTGCATGTTTTAAACATGTTAAAGATGCAAATCACCTATGGATCCAAAGATTTTGAAGAGAATAAAAAACGCTAATTAAATTCTCAAGTGACGTGCGGTTGGATATTTACCCGAGTCAAACAAGCCATTATTTTGCCCATCTACAAAAAGTTGACCCAACAATCATGGATGATTGTAAAGTGATTTATCATGCGTAACGGGTTATATTACCCTAATAAATGACTTATTGATTGGGTGTCAAGACTCAGTTAAAAATCCCTGCCTCCCCCTTTTTCCCGTCGATTGCAAAACCTGATATTTAAAAACTAAGAAGAGCTAACAATCCCTAAAAATTACAGAAACTCTTTACAATTATCTCGGTCTACATTTGTGCACTGTGCATTTTCATTTTAGATGTACACTTTTTTCATAAATCAAAACTATGAGTTTTCGCTCTCCCTTCATCCTGTAAACCAAAAAGGCAAATAGATCACAACAAAATGAAAATTTTAGAGTTCATGTACGGAGAAACATTTAAAACAATAACAAATGTAAGTAAAGAAAATTTATTCACACACCACAAATGAACACAAAAGTTTTGTTGTCCAAGTTTGGGAAATTCCACTAGTTCAACCCTAATAGCGTGGAATTTTATAAGAAAGAGATTTCTTCAACACATGCTTAAAAAATGGATTTGCATGATTAACGTGCAGTGGGATATTTACGCAAGTCAAACAAGCCATTATTTTGCCCATCTACAAAAAGCTGACCCAACAATCAAGGATGATTGTAAATTGATTTATCATGCATAACGGGCTATATTACCCTAATAAAATACTTATGGATTGGAAGTCAAGGCTCCGTTAAAAATCCTTGCATCCCCCTTTTTCCCGACGATTGCAAAACCTGATATGTAAATACTAAGAAGAGCTTACAATCCCAAAAAATTACAGAAACTCTTTGGAATTATCTCTTTCTACATTTGTGCATTGTGCATTTCCATTCTACATGTACTTTTTTTTCTTAAAACAACACTTTGAGTTTTCGCTCTCCCTTCAACCGCAACAGCTTAAAACTTTATAGGAAAGTGATTTCCTACGCACATGTTTTAAAAATGGATATGCATGTTTTAAACATGTTAAAGATGCAAATCACCTATGGATCCAAAGATTTTGTAGAGAATAACAAACGCTCATTAAATTCTCAACTGAACGTGCGGTGGGAGATTTACCCGAGTCAAACAAGCCATTATTTTGCCCATCTACAAAAACCTGACCCAACGATCATGGATGATTGTAAAGTGATTTATCATGCGTAACCGGCTATATTACCATAAGAAATGACTTATGGATTGGGAGTCAAGACTCAGTTAAAAATCCCTGCCTCCCCCTTTTTCCCGACCATTGAAAAACCTGATATAAAAAAACTGAGAAGAGCTTACAATCCCTAAAAATTACAGAAACTCTTTGGAATTATCTCGCTCTACATTTGTGCACTGTGCATTTTCATTTTAGATGTACACTTTTTTCATAAATCAAAACTGTGAGTTTTCGCTCTCCCTTCATCCCGTAAACCAAAAAGGCAAATAGATCACAACAAAATGAAAATTTTAGAGTTCATGTACGGAAAAATATTTAAAACAATAACAAATATAAGTAAAGAAAATTTATTCACACACCACAAATGAACACAAAAGTTTGTTGTCCAAGTTTGGGAAATTCCACTAGTTCAACCCTAACAGCTTGGAAGTTTATAAGAAAGAGATTTCCTCAACACCTGCTTAAAAAATGGATTTGCATGTTTTAAACATGTTAAAGATGCAAATCACCTATGGATCCCTAGCTTTTGAAGAGAATAACAAACGCTCATTAAATTTCCAAGTGAACGTGCGGTGGGATATTTACACGAGCAAACAAGCTATTATTTTGCCAATCTACAAAAAGCTGACCCAACAATCATGGATGATTGTAAAGTGATTTATCATGCGTAACGGGCTATATTACCCTAATAAATGACTTATGGATTGGAAGTCAAGGCTCAGTTAAAAATCCCTGCCTCCGCCTTTTTCCCGACGATTGCAAAACCTGATTTATAAAAACTAAGAAGAGCTTACAATCCCTAAAAATTACAGAAACTCTTTAGAATTATCTCGCTCTACATTAGTGCACTGTGCATTTTCATTTTAGATGTAGAATTTTTTCAAAATCAAAATTTGAGTTATCGCTCTCCCTTCATCCCCTAAACCAAAAAGGCAAATAGATCTCAACAAAATAAAAATTTTAAAGTTCGTGTATGGAAAAAAATTTAAAACAATAAAAAATGTAAGTAAAGAAAATTTATTCACACACCACAAATGAACACAAAAGTTTTGTTGTCCAAGTTTGGGAAATTCCAATAGTTCAACCTCAACAGCTTGGAATTTTATAGGAAAGAGATTTCCTCCACACATGCTTTAAAAATGGATATGCATGTTTTAAACATGTTAAAGATGCAAATCACCTATGGATCCAAAGCTTTTGAAGTGAATAAAAAACACTCATTAAATTCTCTACGGAACGTGCGGTGGGATATTTACCCGCGTCAAACAAGCCATTGTTTTGCTCATCTACAAAAAGGCTGACCCAAAGATAATGGATGATTGTAAAGTGATTTATTATGCGTAACGGGCTATATTACCCTGAGAAATGAGTTATGGATTGGGAGTCAAGACTCAATTAAAAATCCCTGCCTCCCCTTTTTTCCTGACGATTGCAAAACCTGATATATAAAAACTAAGAAGAGCTTACAATCCCTAAAGTTTAGAAAAACTCTATGGAATTATCTCGCTCTACATTAGTGCACTGTGCATTTTCATTTTATATGTACACTTTTTTCATAAATCAAAACTTTGAGTTTTTGCTCTCCTTTCATCCCGTATACCAAAAAGGCAAATAGATCACAACAAAATAAAAATTTTAAAGTTCATGAACGGAAAAAAATTTAAAACAATAAAAAATGTAAGTAAAGAAAATTTATTCACACACCACAAATGAACACAAAAGTTTTGTTGTCCAAGTTTGGGAAATTCCAATAGTTCAACCTCAACAGCTTGGAATTTTATAGGAAAGGGATTTCATCCACACATGCTTTAAAAATGGATATGCATGTTTTAAACATGTTAAAGATGCAAATCACCTATGGATCCAAAGCTTTTGAAGAGAATAACAAACGCTCATTAAATTCTCAACTGAACGTGCGGTGGGATATTTACCCGCGTCAAACAAGCCATTGTTTTGCCAATCTACAAAAAGGCTGACCCAACGATCATGGATGATTGTAAAGTGATTTATCATGCGTAACGGGCTATATTACCCTAAGAAATGAGTTATGGATTGGGAGTCAAGACTCAATTAAAAATCCCTGCCTCCCCCTTTTTCCCGATGATTGCAAAACCTGATATATAAAAACTAAGAAGAGCATACAATCCCTAAAGTTTAGAAAAACTCTATAGAATTATCTCGCTCTACATTAGTGCACTGTGCATTTTCATTTTAGATGTACCCTTTGTTCATAAATCAAAAGTTTGAGTTTTTTATCTCCTTTCATCCCGTATACCAAAAAGGCAAATAGATCACAACAAAATTAAAATTTTAGAGTTCATGTACGGAAAAAATTTTCAAAAAATAACAAATGTAAGTAAAAAAAATTTATTCACACACCACAAATGAACACAAAAGTTTTGTTGTCCAAGTTTCAGAAATTCCACTAGTTCAACCCTAACAATTTGGAATTTTATAAGGAAGTGATTTCCTTAACACATGCTTAAAAAATGGATTTGCATGTTTTAAACATGTTAAAGATGCAAATCACCTATGGATCCATAGCTTTTGAAGAGAATAACAAACGCTCATTAAATTCTCAAGTGAACGTGCTGTGGGATATTTACCTGTGTCAACCAAGCCATTATTTTGCCCATCTACAAAAAGTTGACCCAACGATCATGGATGATTGTAAAGTGATTTATCATGTGTAACAGGCTATATTATCCTAATAAATGACATATGGATTGGGAGTCAAGAATCAGTTAAAAATCCCTGCCTCCCCCTTTTTCCCGACGATTGCAAAACCTGATATATAAAAACTAAGAAGAGCTTACAATCCCTAAAAATTACAGAAACTATTTGGAATTATCTCTCTCTACGTTTGTGCATTGTGCATTTCCATTCAACATGTACTTTTTTTTCTTAAAACAAAACTTTGAGTTTTCGCTCCCCCTTCATCCCGAGAACCAAAAACACAAATAGATCACAACAAAATGAAAATTTTGGAGTTCAAGTGCGGAAAAAATTTAAAACAATAACAAATGAAAGTAAAGAAAATTTATTCACACACCACAAATGAACACAAAAGTTTTGTTGTCCAAGTTTGGGAAATTCCACTAGTTCAACCCCAACAGCTTGGAATTTTATAGGAAAGAGATTTCCTCCACACTTGCTTTAAAAATGGATATGCATGTTTTAAACATGTTAAAGATGAAAATCACCTATGGATCCAAAGCTTTTGAGGAGAATAACAAACGCTCATTAAATTCTCAACTGAACGTCCAGTGGGATATTTACCCGAGTCAAACAAACCATTATTTTGCCCATCTACAAAAAGCTGACCCAACGATCATGGATGATTGTAAAGTAATTTATCATGCGTAATGGCATATATTACTATAAGAAATGACTTATGGATTGGGAGTCAAGACTCTGTTAAAAATCTGAGCCTCCCCCTTTTTCCCGACGATTGCAAAACCTGATATAAAAAAACTGAGAAGTGCTTACAATCCCAAAAAATTACAGAAACTTTTTGGAATTATCTCGCTTTACATTTGTGCACTGTGCATTTTCATTTTAGATGTACACTTTTTTCATAAATCAAAACTGTGAGTTTTCGCTCTCCCTTCATCCCGTAAACCAAAAAGGCAAATAGATCACAACAAAATGAAAATTTTAGAGTTCATGTACGGAAAAATATTTAAAACAATAACAAATGTAAGTAAAGAAAATTTATTCACACACCACAAATGAACACAAAAGTTTTGTTGTCCAAGTTTGGGAAATTCCACTAGTTCAACCCTAACAGCTTGGAATTTTATAAGAAAGAGATTTCCTCAACACATGCTTAAAAAATGGATTTGCATGTTTTAAACATGTTAAAGATGCAAATCACCTGTGGATCCATAGCTTTTGAAGAGAATAACAAACGCTCATTAAATTCCCAAGTGAACGTGCGGTGGGATACTTACACGAGTCAAACAAGCCATTCTTTTGCCCATCTACAAAAAGCTGACGCAACAATCATGGATGACCGTAAAGTGATTTATCATGCGTAACGGGCTATATTACCCTAATAAATGACTTATGGATTGGAAGTCAAGGCTCAGTTAAAAATCCCTGCCTCCCCCTTTTTCCAGACGATTGCAAAACCTAATATATAAAAACTAAGAAGAGCTTACAATACCTAAAAATTACAGAAACTCTTTGGAATTATCTCGCTCTACATTAGTGCACTGTGCATTTTCATTTTAGATGTACACATTTTTCATGAATCAAAACTTTGAGTTTTCGCTCTCCCTTCATCCCGTAAACCAAAAAGGCAAATAGAACACAACAAAATAAAAATTTTAAAGTTCATGTACGGAAAAAAATTTTAAAAAATAAAAAATGTAAGTAAAGAAAATTTATGCACACACCACAAATGAACACAAAAGTTTTGTTGTCCAAGTTTGGGAAATTCCAATAGTTCAACCTCAACAGCTTGGAATTTTATAGGAAAGAGATTTCCTCCACACATGCTTTAAAAATGGATATGCATGTTTTAAACATGTTAAAGATGCAAATCACCTATGGATCCAAAGCTTTTGAAGAGAATAACAAACGGTCATTAAATTCTCAACTGAACGTGCGGTGGGATATTTACCCGAGTCAAACAAGCCATTATTTTGCCCATCTACAAAAAGCTGACCCAACGATCATTGATGATTATAAAGTGATTTATTATGCGTAACGGGCTATATTACCCTAAGAAATAACTTATGGTTTGAGAGTCAAGACTCAGTTAAAAATACATGCCTCCCCCTTTTTCCCGATGATTACAAAACCTGATATATAAAAACTAAGAAGAGCTTACAATCCCTAAAAATTACAGAAACTCTATGGAAATATCTTGCTCTACATTAGTGCACTGTGCATTTTCAGTTTAGATGTACGTTTTTTTCATAAATCAAAACTTTGAGTTTTCGGTCTCCCTTCATCCCGCAAACCAAAAAGGCAAATAGATCACAACAAAATGAAAATTTTAGAGTTCAAGTACGGAAAAAATTTAAAAAAAATAACAATTGTAAGAAAAGAAAATTTATTCACACACCACAAATTAACACAAAAGTGTTGTTGTCCAAGTTTCGAAAATTTCACAAGTTCAACCCTAACAGCTTGAAATTTTATAAGAAAGAGATTTCCTCAACACATGCTTAAAAAATGGATTTGCATCTTTTAAACATGTTAAAGATTCAAATCACCTATGGATCCATAGCTTTTGAAGAGAATAACAAACGCTCATTAAATTCTCAACTGAACGTGCGGTGGGACATTTACCCGAGCCAAACAAGCCTTTATTTTGCCCATCTACAAAAAGCTGACCCAACGATCATTGATGATTGTAAAGTGATTTATTATGCGTAACGGGCTATATTACCCTAATAAATGACTTATGGATTGAGAGTCAAGACTCAGTTAAAAATACATGCCTCCCCCTTTTTCCCGACGATTACAAAACCTGATATATGAAAAATAAGAAGAGCTTACAATCCCTAAAAATTACAGAAACTCTTATGAATTACCTCTCTCTACGTTTGTGCATTGTGCATTACCATTGTGCATGTACTCTTTTTTCATAAATCAAAACTTTGGGTTTTCGCTCTCCCTTCACACCGTAAACAAAAAAGCCAAATAAATTACAACAAAATGAAAATTTTAGAGTTCTTGTACGGAAAAAAATTTAAAACAATGACAAATGTAAGTAAAGAAAATTTATTCACACACCACAAATGAACACAAAAATTTTGTTGTCCAAGTTTGGGAAATTTCACTAGTTCAACCCTAACAGCTTGGAATTTTATAAGAAAGAGATTTCCTCCACACATGCTTAAAAAATAGATTTGCATGTTTTAAACATGTTAAAGGTGCAAATCACCTATGGATCCATAGCTTTTGTAGAGAATAACAAACGCTCATTAAATTCTCAACTGAACGTGCGGTGGGATATTTATCCGTGTCAAACAAGCCATTATTTTGCCCATCAACAAAAAGCTGACCCAACGATCATGGATGATTTTAAAGTGATTTATCATGCGTAATGGCATATATTAACATAATAAATGACATATGGATTGGGAGTCAAGACTCAGTTAAAAATCCTTGCCTCCCCCTTTTTCCCGACGATTGCAAAACCTGATATTTAAAAACTAAGAAGAGCTTACAATCCCTAAAAATTACACAAACTCTTTGGAATTATCTCGCTCTACATTAGTGCACTGTGCATTTTCATTTTAGATCTACACTTTTTTCATAAATCAAAACTTTGAGTTTTCGCTCTCCCTACATCCCTTAAACCAAAAACGCAAATTGATTACAAGAAAATGAAAATTTTAGAGTTCATGTATGGAAAAAAATTTAAAACAATAACATATGTAAGTTAAGAAAATTTATTCACACAACACAAATGAACACAAAAGTTTTGTTGTCCAAGTTTGGGAAATTCCACTAGTTCAACCCTAACAGCGTGGAACTTTATAAGAAAGTGATTTCCTCCACATATGCTTAAAAAATGGATTTGCATGGTTTAAACATGTTAAAGATGCAAATCACCAATGGATCCATAGCTTTTGAAGAGAGTAACAAACGCTCATTAAATTCTCAAGTGAATGTGCGGTAGGATATTTACCCGAGTCAAACAAGCCATTATTTTGCCCATCAAAAAAAAGCTGACCCAACGATCATGGATGATTGTAAAGTGATTTATCATGCGTAACGGGATATATTAACATAATAAATGACATATGGATTGGGAGTCAAGACTCAGTTAAAAATCCTTGCCTCCCCCTGTTTCTCGACAATTGCAAAACCCGATATATAAAAACTAAGAAGAGCTTACAATCCCTAAAAATTACAAAAACTCTTTGGAATTATCTCGCTCTACATTAGTGCACTGTGCATTTTCATTCTAGATCTACACTTTTTTCATAACTCAAAACTTTGAGTTTTCGCTCTCCCTTCATCCCGTAAACCAGAAAGGCAAATAGATCACAACAAAATGAAAATTTTAGAGTTCATGTAAGGAAAAAAAATAAAAACAATAAAAATTGTAAGTAAATAAAATTTATTCACACACCACAAATGAACACAAAAGTTTTCTTGTCCAAGTTTGGGAAATTCCACTAGTTTAACCCTAACAGCTTGGAATTTTATAGGAAAGAGATTTCCTCCACACATGCTTAAAAATAGATTTGCATGTTTTAAACATGTTAAAGACGCAAATCACCTATGGATCCAAAGCTTTTGAATAGAATAAAAAACGCTTATTAAATTCTCAAGGGTACGTGCAGTGGGATATTTAGCCGAGTCAAACATGCCATTATTTTGCCCATCTACAAAAAGCTGACCCAACGAACATGAATGATTGTAAAGTGATTTATCATGCATAACGGGTTATATTACCCTAATAAAAGACTTATGGATTGGGTGTCAAGACTCAGTTAAAAATCCCTGCTTCCCCCTTTTTCCCGACGATTGCAAAACTTGATATATAAATACTTAGAAGAGCTTACAATCCCAAAAAATTACAGAAACTCTTTGGAATTATCTCTTTCTACATTTGTGCATTGTGCATTTCCATTCCACATGTACTATTTTTTCTTAAAACAACACTTTGAGTTTTCGCTCTCCCTCCATCCCGTAAATCAAAAAGGAAAAAAGATCACAACAAAATGAAAATTTTGGAGTTCAAGAACGGAAAAAATTTAAAACAATAACAAATGTAAGTAAAGAAAATTTATTCACTCACCACAAATGAACATAAAAGTTTGTTGTCCAAGTTTGGGAAATTCCACTAGTTCAACCCCAACAGCTTAAAATTTTATAGGAAAGTGATTTCCTACACACATGCTTTAAAAATGGATATGCATGTTTTAAACAGGTTAAAGATGCAAATCACCTATGGATCCAAAGCTTTTGAAGAGAATAACAAACGCTCATTAAATTCTCAAGTGAACGTGCGGTGGGATATTTACCCGAGTCAAACAAGTCATTATTTTGCCAATCTACAAACAGCTGACCCAACGATCATGGATGATTGTAAAGTGATTTATCATGCGTAACGGGCTATATTACCGTAAGAAATGACTTATGGATTGGGAGTCAAGACTCAGTTAAAAATCTCAGCCTCCCCCTTTTTCCCGACGATTGCAAAACCTGATATAAAAAAACTAAGAAGAGCTTACAATCCCTAAAAATTATAGAAACTCTTTGGATTTATCTCGCTCTGCATTTGTGCACTGTGCATTTTCATTTTAGATGTAGACTTTTTTCATAAATGAAAACTGTGAGTTTTCGCTCTCCCTTCATCCCGTAAACCAAAAAGGCAAATAGATCACAACAAAATGAAAATTTTAGAGTTGATGTACGAAAAAAAATTTAAAACAATAACAAATGTAAGTAAAGAAAATTTATTCACACACCACTAATGAACACAAATGTTTTGTTGTCCAAGATTGGGAAATTCCACTAGTTCAACCCTAACAGCTTGGAATTTTATAAGAAAGAGATTTCCTCCACACATGCTTAAAAAATCGATTTGAATGTTTTAAACATGTTAAAGATGCAAATCACCTATGGACCCAAAGCTTTTGAAGAGAATAACAAACGCTCATTAAATTCTCAAGTGAACGTGCGGTAGGATATTTACCCGAGTCAGACAAGCCATTATTTTGCCCATCTACAAAAAGTTCACCCAACGATCATGGATGATTGTAAAGTGATTTACCATGCATAACGGGCTATATTACCCTAAGAAATGACTTATGGATTGGGAGTCAAGACTCAGTTAAAAATCCCTGCCTCCCCCTTTTTCCCGACGATTGCAAAACCTGATATATAAAAACTAAGAAGAGCTTACAATCCCTAAAAATTTCAGAAACTCTATGGAATTATCTCACTCTACATTTGTGTACTTTGCATTTTCATTTTAGATGTACACTTTTTTCATAAATCAAAACTTTGGGTTTTCGCTCTCCCTTCATCCCGTAAACAAAAAAGCCAAATAAATTACAACAAAATGAAAATTTTAGAGTTCTTGTACGGAAAAAAATTTAAAACAATAACAAATGTAAGTAAAGAAAATTTATTCACACACCACAAATGAACACAAAAATTTTGTTGTCCAAGTTTGGGAAATTTCACTTGTTCAACCCTAGCAGCTTGGAATTTTATAAGAAAGAGATTTCCTCCACACATGCTTAAAAAATGGATTTGCATGTTTTAAACATGTTAAAGATGCAAATCACCTATGGATCCATAGCTTTTGTAGAGAATAACAAACGCTCATTAAATTCTCAACTGAACGTGCGGGGGGATATTTACCCGAGTCAAACAAGCCATTATTTTGCCTATCAACAAAAAGCTGACCCAACGATCATGGATGATTGTAAAGTGATTTATCATGCGTAATGGCATATATTAACATAATAAATGACATATGGATCGGGAGTCAAGACTTAGTTAAAAATCCTTGCCTCCCTCTTTTTCCCAACGATTGCAAAACCTGATATGTAAAAACTAAGAAGAGCTTACAATCCCTAAAAATTACAGAAACTCTTTGGAATTATCTCGCTCTACATTAGTGCACTGTGCATTTTCATTTTAGATCTACACTTTTTTCATAAATCAAAACTTTGAGTTTTCGCTCTTCCTTCATCCCTTAAACCAAAAACGCAAATAGATTACAAGAAAATGAAAATTTTAGAGTTCATGTATGGAAAAAAAATTAAAACAATAACAAATGTAAGTTAAGAAAATTTATTCACACAACACAAATGAACACAAAAGTTTTGTTGTCCAAGTTTGGGAAATTCCACTAGTTCAACCCTAACAGCGTGGAACTTTATAAGAAAGAGATTTCCTCCACATATGCTTAAAAAATGGATTTGCATGCTTTAAACATGTTAAGGATGCAAATCACCAATGGATCCATAGCTTTTGAAGAGAATAACAAACGCTCATTAAATTCTCAAGTGAACGTGCGGTGGGATATTTACCCAAGTCAAACAAGCCATTATTTTGCCCACCTACAAAAAGCTAACCCAACGATCATGGATGATTGTAAAGAGATTTATCATGCGTAACGGGCTATATTACCCTAATAATTGACTTATGGATTGGATGTCAAGACTCACTTAAAAATCCCTGCCTCCCCCTTTTTCCCGACGATTGCAAAACCAGATATATAAAAACTAAGAAGAGCTTAAAATCTCTAAAAAGTACAGAAACTCTTTGGAATTATCTCGCTCTACATTAGTGCACTGTGCATTTTCATTTTAGATCTACACTTTTTTCATAAATCTAAACTTTGAGTTTTCGCCCACCCTTCATCCCGTAAACCAAAAAGGCAAGTAGATCACAACAAAATGAAAATTTTAAAGTTCATGTACGGAAAAAAATTTAAAACAATAAAAAATGTCAGTAAAGAAAATTTATTCCCGCACCACAAATGAACACAAAAGTTTTGTTGTGTAAGTTTGGGAAATTCCAATAGTTCAACCCCAACAGCTTGGAATTTTATAGGAAACAGATTTCCTCCAGACATGCTTAAAAAATGGATTTGCATGTTTCAAACATGTTAAAGATGCAAATAACCTATGGATCCAAAGGTTTTGAAGAGAATAAAAATCGCTCATTAAATTCTCAATTGAACGTGCGGTGGGATATTTATCCGCGTCAAAGAAGCCATTATTTTGCTCATCTAAAAAAAGCTGACCCAATGATCATGGATGATTGAAAGTGATATATCATGCGGAACGGGCTATATTACCCTAAGAAATGACTTATGGATTGGGAGTCAAGTCTCAGTTAAAAATCCCTGCCTCTCCCTTTTTCCCGACGATTGCAAAACCTGATATATAAAAACTAAGAAGAGCTTACAATTCCTAAAAATTACAGAAAATCTTTGGAATTATCTCGCTCTACATTAGTGCACGAACCATTTTTGTTTTAGATGTACACTTTTTTCATAAATCAAAACTTTGAGTTTTCGTTCTCCCTTCATCCCGTAAACCAAAAAGGCAAACAGATCACAACAAAATAAAAATTTTAGAGTTCATGTACAGAAAAAAATTTAAAACAATAACAAATGTAAGTAAAGAAAATTTACTCACACACCACTAATGAACACAAATGTTTTGTTGTCCAAGTTTGGGAAATTCCACTAGTTCAACCCTAACAGCTTGAAATTTTATATGAAATGGATTTCCTCCACACATTCTTAAAAAATGGATTTGCATGTTTTAAACATGTTAAAGATGCAAATCACCTATGGACCCAAAGCTTTTGAAGAGAATAACAAATGCTCATTAAATTCTCAAGTGAACGTGCGGTGGGATATTTACCCGAGTCAAACAACCCATTATTTTTCCATCTACAAAAAGCTGACCCAACGATCATGGATTATTGTAAAGTGATTTATCATTCGTAACGGGCTATATTACCCTAATAAATGACTTATGGATTGGGAGTCAAGACTCAATTAAAAATCCCTGCCTCCCCCTTTTTCCCGACGATTGCAAAACCTGTCATATAAAAACTAAGAAGAGCTTACATTCCCTAAAAATTGTAGAAACTCTTTGGAATTATCTCTCTCTACGTTTGTGCATTGTGCATTTCCATTCTACATGTACTCTTTTTTCTTAAAACAAAACTTTGAGTTTTCGCTCTCCCTTCATCCCGTAAACCAAAAACGCAAATAGATCACAACAAAATTAGAATTTTGGATTTCAAGTACAGAAAAAATTTAAAACAAAAACAAATGTAAGTAAAGAAAATTTATTCACAAACCACAAATGAGCACAAAAGTTTTGTTGTCCAAGTTTGGGAAATTCCACTAGTTCAACCCCAACTGCTTGGAATTTTATAGGAAAGAGATTTCCTCTACACATGCTTTAAAAATGCATATGCATGTTTTAAACATGTTAAAGATGGAAATCACCTATGGATCCAAAGGTTTTGAAGAGAATAACAAACTCTCATTAAATTCTCAACTGAACGTGCGGTGGGATATTTACCCGAGTCAAACCAGCCATTATTTTGCCCTTCTACAAAAAGCGGACCCAACGATCATGGATGATTGTAAAGTGATTTATCATGCGTAACGGGCTATATTACCCTAAGAAATGACTTATGGATTGGGAGTCAAGACTCAGTTAAAAATCCCAGCCTCCCCTTTTTCCCGATGATTGCAAAACCTGATATATAAAAACTAAGAAGAGCTTACAATCCCTAAAAATTACAGAAACTCTTTAGAATTATCTCGGTCTACATTTGTGCACAGTGAATTTTAATTTTAGATGTACACTTTTTTCATAAATATAAACTTTGAGTTTTCGCTCTCCCTTCATCCCGTAAACAAAAAACACAAACAGATCATAACAAAATGAAAAATTTTAGAGTTCATGTACGGAAAAAAATTTAAAACAATAAAAATTGTAAGTTAAGAAAATTATTCACACACCACAAATGAACACAAAAGTTTTGTTGTCTAAGTTTGGGAAAATCCACTAGTTCAACGCTAACAGCTTGGAAGGTTATAAGAAAGCGATTTCCTCCTCACATGCTTAAAAAATGGATTTGCATGTTTAAAACATGTTAAAGATGCAAATCACCTATGGATCCATAGCTTTTGAACAGAATAAGTAACGCTCATTAAATTCTCAAGTGAACGTTCGGTGGGATATTTACCCGAGTCAAACAAGCCATTATTTTGCCCATCTACAAAAAGCTGACCCAACGATCATGGATGATTGTAAAGTGATTTATCATGCGTAACGGGCTATATTACCCTAAGAAATGACTTATGGATTGGGAGTCAAGACTCAGTTAAAAACCCCTGCCTCCTCCTTTTTCCAGACGATTGTAAAACCTGATATATAAAAACTAAGAAGAGCTTACAATCCCAAAAAATTACAGAAACTCTTTAGAATTATCTCGGTCTACATTTGTGCACTGTGCATTTTCATTTTAGATGTACACTTTTTTCATAAATCAAAACTTTGAGTTTTCGCTCTCCCTTCATCCAGTAAACCAAAAACGCAAATAGATCACAACAAAATGAAAATTTAAGACTTTGTGTACGGAAAAAAATTTAAAACAATAACAATAAAGTTAAGAAAATTTCTTCACACACCACAAATGAACACAAAAGTTTTGTGTTCCAAGTTTCGGAAATTCCACTAGTTGATCCCTAACTGCTTGGAATTTTATAAGAAAGAAATTTCCTCCACACATGCTTAAAAAATGGATTTGCATGAGCTTTTGAAGAGAATAACAAACGCTCATTAAATTCTCAAGTGAATGTGCGGTGGGATATTTACCCGAGTCAAACAACCCATTATTTTGTCGATCTACAAAAAGCAGACCCAACGATCATGGATGATTGTAAAGTGATTTATCATGCCTAACGGGCTATATTACCCTAAGAAATGACTTGTGGATTGGGAGTCAAGACACAGTTAAAAATCTCTGCCTCCCCCTTTTTCCCGATGATTGCAAAACCTAATATATAAAAACTAAGAAGAGCTTACAATCCCTAAATATTACAGAAACTCTTTGAAATTATCTCTCTACATTTGTGCACTGTGCATTTCCATTCTACATGTACTCTTTTTGCTTAAAACAAAACTTTGAGTTTTCACTCTCCCTTCATCCCGTAAATCATAAAGGCAAAAAGAACACAACAAAATGAAAATTTTGGAGTTCAAGAACGGAAAAAATTTAAAACAATAACAAATGTAAGTAAAGAAAATTTATTCACACACCACAAATGAACACAAAAGTTTATTGTCCAAGTTTGGGAAGTTCCACTAGTTCAACCCCAACAGCTTGGAATTTTATAGGAAAGTGATTTCCTACACACATGCTTTAAAAATGGATATGCATGTTTTAAACATGTTAAAGATGCAAATCACCTACGGATCCAAAGCTTTGGAAGAGAATAACAAATGCTCATTAAATTCACAAGTGAACGTGTGGTGGGATATTTACCCGAGTCAAACAACCCATTATTTTGCCCATCTACAAAAAGCTGACCCAACGATCATGGATGATTGTAAAGTGATTTATCAAGCCTAACGGGCTATATTACCCTAAGAAATGACTTATGGATTGGGAGTCAAGACACAGTTAAAAATCTCTGCTCCCCCGTTTTCCCGACGATTGCAAAACCTGATATATAAAAACTAAGAAGAGCTTACAATCCCTAAAAATTACCGAAACTCTTTGGAATTATCTCTCTACATTTGTGCATTGTGCATTTCCATTCTACATGTACTCTTTTTGCTTAAAACAAAGCATTGAGTTTACGCTCTCCCTTCATCCCGTAAACCAAAAAGGCAAATAGATCACAACAAAATGAAAAATTTAGAGTTCATGTACAAAACAATATTTAAATCAATAACAAATGTAAGTAAAGAATATTTATTCACACACTACAAATGAACACAAAATTTTTGTTGTCCAAGTTTCGGATATTCCACTAGTTCAACCCTAACAGCTTGGAATTTTATAAGAAAGAGATTTTCTCCACACATGCTTAAAAAATGGATTCGCATGTTTTAAACATGTTAAAGATGCAAATCAGCTATGGATCCATAGCTTTTGAAGAGAATAACAAACGCTTATTAAATTCTCAAGTGAACGTGCGGTGGGATATTTACCCGAGTCAAACAAGCCATTACTTTGCCCATCTACAAAAAGTTGACCCAACGATCATGGATGATTGTAAAGTGATTTATCATGCGTAACGGGCTATATTACCCTAAGAAATGACTTATGGATTTTGAGTCAAGACTCAGTTAAAAATCCCTGCCTCCCCGTTTTTCCCGACGATTGGAAAACCTGATATATAAAAACTAAGAAGAGCTTACAATTCCTAAAAATTACAGAAACTCTTTGGAATTATCTCGCTCTACATCAGTGCATGGAGCATTTTCTTTTTAGATGTACACTTTTTTCATAAATCAAAACTTTGAGTTTTCGCTCTCCCTTTATCCCGTTAACCAAAAAGGCAAATAGATCACAACAAAATGAAAATTTTAGAGGTCATGTACGGAAAAAAATTTAAAACAACAACAAATGTAAGTAAAGAAAATTTATTCACACACCACTAATCAACACAAATGTTCTGTTGTCCAAGTTTTGGAAATTTTACTAGTTCAACCCTAACAGCTTGGAATTTTATAAGAACGAGATTTCCTCCACACATCCTTAAAAAATGGATTTGCATGTTTTAAACTTGTTAAAGATGCAAATCACCTATGGACCCAAAGCTTTTGCAGAGAATAACAAACGCTCATTAAATTCTCAAGTGAACATGCGGTGGGATATTTACCCGAGTCAAACAACCCATTATTTTGCCCATCTACAAAAAGCTGACCCAACGATCATGGATTATTGTAAAGTGATTTATCTTGCGTAACGGGATATATTACCCTAATAAATGACTTATGGATTGGGAGTCAAGACTTAGTTAAAAATCCCTGCCTCCCCCATTTTCCCGACGATTGCAAAACCTGATATAGAAAAACTAAGAAGAGCTTACAACCCCTAAAAATTTTAGAAACTCTTTGGAATTATCTCTCTCTACGTTTGTGCATTGTGCATTTCCATTCTGCATGTACTCTTTTAGATAAAACAAAACTTTGAGTTTTCGCTCTCCCTTCTTCCCGTAAACCAAAAACACAAATAGATCACAACAAAATTAAAATTTTGGATTTCCAGTACGGAAAAAATTTAAAACAATAACAAATGTAAGTAAATAACATTTATTCACAAACCACAAATGAAGACAAAAGTTTTGTTGTCCAAGTTTGGGAAATTCCACTAGTTCAACCCCAACTGCTTGGAATTTTATAGGAAAGAGATTTCCTCTACACATTCTTTAAAAATGGATATGCATGTTTTAAACATGTTAAAGATGGAAATCACCTATGGGTCCAAAGTTTTTGAAGAGAATAACAAACGCTCATTAAATTCTCAACTGAACGTGCAGTGGTATATTTACCTGAGTCAAACAAGCCATTATTTTGCCCTTCTACAAAAAGCGGACCCAACGATTATGGATGATTGTAAAGTGATTTATCATGCGTAACGGGCTATATTACCCTAAGAAATGACCTATGGATTGGGAGTCAAGACTTAGTTAAAAATCCCAGCCTCCCCCTTTTTCCCGACGATTGTAAAACCTGATATATAAAAACTAAGAAGAGCTAACAATCCCTAAAAATTACAGTAACTCTTTAGAATTATCTCGGTCTACATTTGTGCACTGTGCATTTTAATTTTAGATGTGCACTTTTTTCATAAATATAAACTTTGAGTTTTCGCTCTCCCTTCATCCCGTAAAAAAAAAACGCAAACAGATCACAACAAAATGAGCATTTTAGAGTTCATGTACGGAAAAAAAATTAAAACAATAACAAATGTAAGTTAAGAAAATTTATTCACACACCACATATGAACACAAAAGTTTTGTTGTCCAAGTTTGGGAAATTCCACTAGTTCAACCCTAACAGCTTGGAAGGTTATAAGAAAGAGATTTCCTCCAGACATGCTTAAAAAATGGATTTGCATGTTTCAAACATGTTAAAGATGCAAATCACCTATGGATCCATAGCTTTTTAAGAGAATAAGTAACGCTCATTAAATTCTCAAGTGAACGTGCGGTGGGATATTTACCCGAGTGAAACAAGCCATTATTTTGACCATCTACAAAAAGCTGACCCAACGATCATGGATGATTGTAAAGTGATTTATCATGCATAACGAGTTATTTTACCCTAAGAAATGACTTATGGATTGGGAGTCAAGACTCAGTTAAAATCCCAGCCTCCCCCTTTTTCCCGACGATTGCAAAACCTGAGATATAAAAACTAAGAAGAGCTTACAATCCCTAAAAATTACAGAAACTCTTTAGAATTATCTCGGTCTACATTTGTGCACTGTGCATTTTCATTTTAGATGTACACTTTTTTCATAAATCAAAACTTTGAGTTTTCGCTCTCCCTTCATCCAGTAAACCAAAAACACAAATAGATCACAACAAAATGAAAAATTTTAGAGTTCGTGTACGGAAAAAAAATCTAAAACAATAACAATAAAGTTAAGAAAATTTCTTCACACACCACAAATGAACACAAAAGTTTTGTTGTTCAAGTTTAGAAAATTCCACTAGTTCAACCCTAACAGCTTGGAATTTTATAAGAAAGAGATTTCCTCAACACATGCTTAAAAAATGGATTTGCATCTTTTAAACATGTTAAAGATGCAAATCACCTATGGATCCATAGCTTTTGAAGAGAATAAGAAACACTCATTAAATTCTCAACTGAACGAGCGGTGGGATATTTACCCGAGTCAAACAAGCCTTCATTTTGCCCATCTTCAGAAAGCTGACCCAACGATCATGGATGATTGTAAAGTGATTTATCAAGCATAACGGGCTACGTTATCCTAATAAATGACTTATGGATTGGGAGTCAAGTCTCAGTTAAAAATCCCTGCCTTCCCCTTTTTTTCGACGATTGCAAAACCTGATATGTGAAAACTTTGAAGAGCTTACATTTCCTAAAAATTATAGAAACTCTTTGGAATTATCTCTCTCTATGTTTCTGCATTGTACATTACCATTCCACATGTACTCTTTTTTCTTAAAACAAAACTTTGTGTTTTCGCACTTCCTTCATCCCATAAATCATAAAGGCAAAAAGATCACAACAAAATGAAAATTTTGGAGTTCATGAACGGAAAAAATTTTAAAAAAATAACAAATGTAAGTAAAGAAAATTTATTCACACACCACAAATGAACACAAAAGTTTTGTTGTCCAAGTTTGGGAAATTCCACTAGTTCAACCCTAACAGCTTGGAGTTTTATAAGAAAGAGATTTCCTCCACACAAGCTTAAAAAATGGATTTGCATGTTTTAAACATGTTAAAGATGCAAATCACCTATGGATCTATAGCTTTTGAAGAGAATAAAACACGGACATTAAATTCTTACTTGAACGTGCGGTGGGATATTTACCGGAGTCAAACAAGCCATTATTTTCCCCATCTACAAAAAGCTGACGCAACGATCATGGATGATTGTAAAGTGATTTATCATGCGTAACGGGCTATCTTACCCTAAGAAATGACTTATGGATAGAGAGTCAAGACACAGTTAAAAATCCCTGCCTCCCCCTTTTTCCCGACGATTTCAAAACCTGATACATAAAAACTAAGAAGAGCTTACAATCCCTAAAAATTACAGAAACTCTATGGAATTATCTCACTCAACATTAGTGCACTATGCATTTTCATTTTAGATGTACGCTTTTTTCATAAATCAAAACTTTGAGTTTTCGCTCTCCCTTCATCCCGCAAACCAAAAAGGCAAAAAGATCACAACAAAATGAAAATTTTAGATTCCATGAACGGAAAAAAATTTTAAAAAATAACAAACGTAAGTAAAGAAAATTTATTCACACACCACAAATGAACACAAAAGTTTTGTTGTCCGAGTTTCGGAAATTCCACTATTTCAACCCTAACAGCTTGGAATTTAATACGAAATAGATTTCCTCAACATATGCTTAAAAAATGGATTTGCATGTTTTAAACATATTAAAGATTCAAATCACCTATGGATCCATAGCTTTTGAAGAGAATAACAAACGCTCGTTAAATTCTCAAGTGAACGTGCGGTGGGATATTTACCCGAGTCAAACAAGCCATTATTTTGCCCATCTACAAAAAGCTGACCCAACTATTATGGATGATTGTAAAGTGATTTATCAAGCATAACGGGCTATGTTATCCTAATAAATGACTTATGGATTGGGAGTCAAGACTCAGTTAAAACTCCCTGCCGCCCCCTTTTTCCCGATGATTGTAAAACCTGATATATAAAAACTAAGAAGAGCCTACAATCCCTTAAAATTATAGAAACTCTTTGGAATTATCTCTCTCTACTTTTGTGCATTGTGCATTTCCATTCTACATGTACTCTTTTTTCTTAAAACAGAACTTTGAGTTTTTGCTCTCCCTTCATCCCGTACACAAAAAAGGGAAATAGATCACAACAAAATGAAAATTTTGGAGTTCAAGTGCGGAAAATTTTTTAAAAAATAAAAAATGTAAGTAAAGAAAATTTTTTCACACACCACAAATGTACACAAAAGATTTGTTGTCAAAGTTTGGGAAATTCCACTAGTTCAACCCCAATAGCTTGGAATTTTATAGGAAAGAGATTTCCTCCACACATGCTTTAAAAATGGATATGCATGTTTTAAACAAGTTAAAGTTGCAAATCACCTATGGATCCAAAGCTTTTGAAGAGAATAACAAACGCTCATTAAATTCTCAACCGAACGTGCGGTGGGATATTTACCCGAGCCAAACAAGCCATTATTTTGCCCATCTAGAAAAAGCTGACCCAACGATCATGGATGATTGTAAAGTGATTTATCATGCGTAGCGGGCTATATTACCCTAAGTAATGACTTATGGATTGGGAGTCAAGACTTAGTTAAAAATCCCAACCACCCCCTTTTTCCCGACGATTGCAAAACCTGATATATAAAAACTAAGAAGATCTTTCAATCCCCAAAAATTACAGAATCTCTTTGGAATTATCTTGCTGTACATTTGTGCACTGTGCATTTTCATTTTAGATGTACACGTTTTTCATCAATCAAAACATTGAGTTTTCGCTCTCCCTTAGTCCCGTAAACCGAAAAGGCAAATAGATCACAACAAAATGAAAATTTTGGAGTTCAAGTATGGAAAAAATTTAAAACAATAACAAATGTAGGTAAAGAAAATTTTTTCACACACCACAAATGAAAACAAAAGTTTCGTTGTCCAAGTTTGGGAAATTCCACTAGTTCAACCCCAATAGCTTGGAATTTTATAGGAAAGAGATTTCCTCCACACATGCTTTAAAAATGGATATGCATGTTTTAAACATGTTAAAGATGCAAATAACCTATGGATCCAAGGCTTTTGAAGAGAATAACAAACGCTCTTAAATTCTCAACTGAACGTGCGGTGGGATTTTTACCCGAGTCAAACAAGCCATTATTTTGCCCATCTACAAAAAGCGGACCCAACGATCATGGATGATTGTAAAGTGATTTATCATGCGTAACGGGCTTTATTAGCCTAATAAATGACATATGGATTGGGAGTCAAGACTCAGTTGAAAATCCCTGCCTCCCCCTTTTTCCTGACCATTGCAAAACCTGATATATAAAAGCTAAGAAGAGCTTACAATCCCTAAAAATTACAGAAACTCTTCGGAATTATCTCTCTCTACGTTTGTGCATTGTGCATTTCCATTCTACATATACTCTTTTTTCTTATAACAAAAGTTTGAGTTTTCCCTCTCCCTTCATCCCGTAAACCAAAAAGGCAAATAGATCACAACAAAATGAAAATTTTGGAGTTCAACTACGGAAAACATTTAAAACAATAACAAATGTAAGTAAAGAAATTTTATTCACACACCACAAATGAACACAAAAGTTTTGTTGTCCAAGTTTGGGAATTTCCACTAGTTCAACTCCAACAGCTTGGAATTTTATAGGAAAGAGATTTCCTCCACACATGCTTTAAAAATGGATATGCATGTTTTAAACATGTTAAGGATGCAAATCACCTATGGATCCAAAGCTTTTGAAGAGAATAACAACCGCTAATTAAATTCTCAACTGAACGTGCGGTGGGATATTTACCCGAGTCAAACAAGCCATTATTTTGCCCATCTACAAAAAGCTGACCCAACGATCATGAATGATTTTAAAGTGATTTATCATGCGTAACGGGTTGTATCACCCTAAGAAATGACTTTTGGATTGGGAGTCAAGACTCAGTTAAAAACCCCTGCCTCCTCCTTTTTCCCGACGATTGCAAAACCTGATATATAAAAACTAAGAAGAGCTTATAATCGCTAAAAATTACAGAAACTCTTTAGAATTATCTCGGTCTACATTTGTGCACTGTGCATTTTCATTTTAGATGTACACTTTCTTCATAAATCAAAACTTTGAGTTTTCGCTCTCCCTTCATCCCGTAAATCAAAAAGGCAAATAGATTACAACAACATGAAAATTTTAGAGTTCATGTATGGAAAAAAATTTAAAACAATAACAAATGTAAGTAAAAAAAAATTATTCTCACACTACAAAAGAACACAAAAGTTTTGTTGTCCATGTTTGGGAAATTCCACTAGTTCAACTCCAACAGCTTGGAATTTTATAGGAAAGAGATTTCCTCCACACATGCTTTAAAAATGGATATGCATGTTTTAAACATGTTAAGGATGCAAATCACCTATGGATCCAAAGCTTTTGAAGAGAATAACAACCGCTAACTAAATTTTCAACTGAACGTGCGGTGGGATATTTACCCGAGTCAAACAAGCCATTATTTTGCCCATCTACAAAAAGCTGACCCAACGATCATGGATGATTTTAAAGTGATTTATCATGCGTAACGGGTTATATCACCCTAAGAAATTACTCTTGGATTGGGAGTCAAGACTCAGTTAAAAACCCCTGCCTCCTCCTTTTTCCCGACGATTGCAAAACCTGATATATAAAAACTAATAAGAGCATATAATCGCTAAAAATTATAGAAACTCTTTAGAATTATCTCGGTCTACATTTTTGCACTGTGCATTTTCATTTTAGATGTACACTTTTTTCATAAATCAAAACTTTGAGTTTTCGCTCTCCCTTCATCCCGTAAATCAAAAAGGCAAATAGATTACAACAACATGAAAATTTTAGAGTTCATGTATGGAAAAAAATTTAAAACAACAAAAAATGTAAGTAAAAAAAAATTATTCTCACACTACAAAAGAACACAAAAGTTTTGTTGTCCATGTTTGGGAAATTCCACTAGTTCAACCCTAACAGCTTGGAATTTTATAAGAAAGAGATTCCCTCCACACATGCTTAAAAAATGGATTTGCATGTTTGAAACATGTTAAAGATGCAAATCACCTATGGATCCTTAGCTTTTGAAGAGAATAAAAAACGCTCATTAAATTCTCAAGTGAATGTGCGGTGGGATATTGACCCGAGTCAAACAAGCCATTATTTAGCCCATCTACAAAAAGCTAACCCAACGATCATGGATGATTTTAAAGTTATTTATCATGCGTAACGGGCTATATTACCATAATAAATGACATATGGATTGGGAGTCAAGACTCAGTTAAAAATCCCTGCCTCCCCTTTTGTCCCGACGATTGCAAAACCTGATATATAAAAACTAAGAAGAGCTTACAATCCCTAAAAATTACAGAAATTCTTTGGAATTATCTCACTTTACATTAGTGCACTGTGCATTTTTATTTTAGATATACACTTTTTTCATAAATCAAAACTTTGACTTTTCGCTTTCCCTTCATCCCGTCAACCAAAATGGCAAATAAATGACAACAAAATGAAAATTTTAGAGTTCATGTACGGAAAAAAATTTAAAACGATAACAAATGTAAGTAGAAAAACTTTATTCACACCCCACAAATGAACACAAAAGTTTTGTTGTCAATGTTTGGGAAATTCCACTAGTTCAACCCTAACAGCTTGGAATTTCATAAGAAAGAGATTTCCTCCACACATGCTTAAAAAATGGATTTGCATGTTATAAACATGTTAAATATGTAAATCACCTATGGATCCAAAGCTTTTGAAGAGAATAACAAACACTCTTTAAATTCTCAAGTGAACGTGAGGTGGGATATTTACCCGAGTCAAACAAGCCATTATTTTGCCCATCTACAAAAAGCTGACCCAACAATCATGGATGATTGTAAAGTGATTGATCATGCGTAACGGGCTATATTACCCTAATTAATGACTTATGGATTGGGAGACAAGACTCAATTAAAATTCCCTGCCTCCCCCTTTTTCCCGACGATTGAAAAACCTGATATATATAAACTAAGAAGAGCTTACAATCCCTAAAAATTACAGAAACTCTTTGGAATTATCTCTCTCTACGTTTGTGAATTGTGCATTTCCATTCTACATGTACTCTTTTTTCTTAAAAAAAAACTTTGAGTTTTCGCTCTCCCTTCATCTCGTAAACCAAAAAGGCAAATAGATCAGTACAAAATGAAAATTTTGGAGTTCAAGTACGAAAAAAATTTAAAACAATAACAAATGTAAGTAAAGAAAATTTATTCACACACCACAAATGAACACAAAAGTTTTGTTTTCCAAGTTTGGGAAATTCCACTAGTTCAACTCCAACAGCTTGGAATTTTATAGGAAAGAGATTTCCTCCACACATGCTTTAAAAATGGATATGCATGTTTTAAACATGTTAAAGATGCAAATCATCTATGGAGAATAACAACCGCTAATTAAATTTTCAACTGAACGTGCGGTGGGATATTTACCCGAGTCAAACAAGCCATTATTTTGCCCATCTACAAAAAGCTGACCCAACGATCATGGATGATTTTAAAGTGATTTATCATGCGTAACGGGTTATATTACCCTAAGAAATGACTTTTGGATTGGGAGTCAAGACTCAGTTAAAAACCCCTGCCTCCTCCTTTTTCCCGACGATTGCAAAACCTAATATATAAAAACTAAGAAAAGCTTATAATCGCTAAAAATTACAGAAACTCTTTAGAATTATCACGGTCTACATTTGTGCACTGTGCATTTTCATTTTAGATGTACACTTTTTTTATAAATCAAAACTTTGAGTTTTCGCTCTCCCTTCATCCCGTAAATCAAAAAGGCAAATAGATTACAACAACATGAAAATTTTAGAGTTCATGTATGGAAAAAAATTTAAAACAATAACAAATGTAAGTAAAAAAATTTATTCACACACTACAAAAGAACACAAAAGTTTTGTTGTCCATGTTTGGGAAATTCCACTAGTTCAACCCTAACAGCTTGGAATTTTATAAGAAAGAGATTCCCTCTACACATGCTTAAAAAATGGATTTGCATGTTATAAACAAGTTAAAGTTGTAAATCACCTATGGATCCATAGGTTTTGAAGAGAATAACAAAAGCTCTTTAAATTCTCAAGTGAACGTGTGGTGGGATATTTACCCGAGTCAAACAAGCCATTATTTTGCCCATCTACAAAAAGCGGACCCAACGATCATGGATGATTGTAAAGTGATTGATCATTCGTAACGGGCTATATTACCCTAATAAATGACTTATGGATTGGGAGACAAGACTCAATTAAAAATCCCTGCCTCCCCCTTTTTCCCGGCGATTGAAAAACCTGATATATATATATAAACTAAGAAGAGCTTACAATCCCTAAAAATTACAGAAACTCTTTTGAATTATCTCTCTCTACGTTTGTGCATTGTACATTTCCATTCTACATGTACACTTTTTTCTCAAAAAAAAACTTTGAGTTTTCGCTCTCCCTTCATCTCGTAAACCAAAAAGGCAAATAGATCAGTACAAAATGAAAATTTTGGAGTTCAAGTACGGAAAAAATTTAAAACAATAACAAATGTAAGTAAAGAAAATTTATTCACACACCACAAATGAACACAAAAGTTTTGCTTTCCAAGTTTGGGAAATTCCACTAGTTCAACTCCAACAGCTTGGAATTTTATAGGAAAGAGATTTCCTCCACACATGCTTTAAAAATGGATATGCATGTTTTAAACATGTTAAAGATGCAAATCACCTATGGATCCAAAGCTTTTGAAGAGAATAACAAACGCTAATTAAATTCTCAACTGAACATGCGGTGGGATATTTACCCGAGTCAAACAAGCCATTATTTTGCCCATCTACAAAAAGCTGACCCAACGATCATGGATGATTGTAAAGTGATTTATCATGCGTTACGGGTTATATTACCCTGAGAAATGACATTTGGATTGGGAGTCAAGACTCAGTTAAAAACCCCTGCCTCCTCCTTTTTCCCGACGATTGCAAAACCTGATATATAAAAACTAAGAAGAGCTTATAATCCCTAAAAATTACAGAAACTCTTTAGAATTATCTCGGTCTACATTTGTGCACTGTGCATTTTCATTCTAGAAGTACACTTTTTTCATAAATCAAAACTTTGAGTTTTCGCTCTCCCTTCGTCCCGTTAATCACAAAGGCAAATAGATTACAACAACATGAAAATTTTAGAGTTCATGTATGGAAAAAAATTTAAAACAATAACAAATGTATGTAAAAAAAATTTATTCACACACTACAAAAGAACACAAAAGTTTTGTTGTCCATGTTTGGGAAATTCCACTACTTCTACCCTGACAGCTTGGAATTTTATAAGAAAGTGATTTCCTCCACACATGCTTAAAAAATGGATTTGCATGTTTTAAACATGTTAAAGATGCAAATCACCTATGGATCTATAGCTTTTGTAGAGAATAACAAACGCTCATTAAATTCTCAAGTGAACGTGCGATGGGATATTTATCCGAGTCAAACAAGCCATTATTTTCCCCATCTACAAAAAGCTGACCCAACGATCATGGATGCTTGTAAAGTGGTTTATCATGCGTAACGGGCTATATTACCCTAAGAAATGACTTATGGATTGGGAGTCAAGATTCAGTTAAAAATCCCTCCCTCCCACTTTTTCCTGACGATTGCAAAACCTGATATACAAAAACTAAGAAGAGCTAACAATCCCAAAAAATTACAGAAAATCTTTGGAATTATCTCGCTCTACATTAGTGCACCGTGCATTTTCATTTTAGGTGTACACTTTTTTCATAAATCAAAACTTTGAGTTTTCGCTCTCCCTTCATCCCGTAAACCGAAAAGGCAAAAAGATCACAACAAAATGAAAATTTTAGATTTCATGTACGGAAAAAAATTTAAAACAATAACAAATGTTAGAAAAGCAAATTTATTCACCCACCACAAATGAACAAAAAAGGTTTGTTGTCCAAGTTTTGGAAATTCCACTAGTTCAACACTAACAGCTTGGAATTTTCTAAGAAAGAGATTTCCTCTACACATTCTTAAAAAATGGATTTGCATGTTTTAAACATGTTAAAGATGCAAATCACCTATGGATCCATAGCTTTTGAAGACAATAACAAAAGCTCATTAAATTCTCAAGTGAACGTGCGGTGGGATATTTACCTGAGACAAACAAGCCATTATTTTGCCCATCTAGAAAAAGCTGACCCAACGATCATGGATGATTGTAAAGTGATTTATCATGCGTAACGGGCTATATTACCCTAAGAAATGACTTATGGATTGGGACTCAAGACTTAGTTAAAAATCCCTGCCTCCCCCTTTTTCTCGACGATTGCAAAACCTGATATATAAAAACGAAGAAGACCTTACAATCCCTAAAAATTACTGACACTCTTTGGAATTATCTCGCGGTACATTAGTGCACTGTGCATTTTCATTTTAGATGTACACTTTTTTCATAAATCAAAACTTTGAGTTTTTGCTCTCCTTTCATCCCGTAAACCAAAAAGGCAAAAAGATCACAACAAAATAAAAATTTTAGAGTTCAAGTACGGAAAATTTTTTAAAACAATATCAAATGTAAGTAAAGAAAATTTATTTACACACCACAAATGAACACAAAAGTTTTGTTGTCCAAGTTTGGGAAATTCCACTAGTTCAACCCTAATGGCTTGGAATTTTATAAGAAAGAGATTTCCTCCACACATGCTTAAAAAATGGATTTGCAAGTTTTAAACATGTTAAAGATGCAAATCACCTATGGATCCATAGCTTTTTATGAGAATAACAAACGCTTATTCAATTCTCAAGGGAACGTGCGATGGGATATTTTCTCTAGTAAAAAAAGCCATTATTTTGCCCATCTACAAAAAGCTGACCCAACCATCATGGATGATTGTAAAGTGATTTACCATGCGTAACGGGCTATATTACCCTAAGAAATGACTTATGGATTGGAAGTCAAGACTCTGTTAAAAATCCCTGCCTCCCCCTTTTTCCCGACGATTGCAAAACCTGATATATAAAAACTGAGAAGAGCTTACAATCCCAAAAACTTATAGAAACTCTTTTGAATTATCTCGCTCTACAATAGTGCACTGTGCATTTTCATTTTAGATGTACACTTTTTTCATAAATCCAAACTTTGAGTTTTCGCTCTCCCTTCATCCGGTAAACCAAAAAGGCAAATAGATCAAAACAAAATGAAAATTTTAGAGTTCATGTAGGGAAAAAAATTTAAAACAATAACAAATGTAAGTAAAAAAAATTTATTCACACACCACAAATGAACACAAAAGTTTTGTTGTCCAAGTTTGGGAAATTCCTCCTGTTCAACCCAAACAGCTTGGAATTTTATAAGAAAGAGATTTCCTCCACACTTGCTTAAAAAATGGATTCGCAGGTTTTAAACATGTTAAAGATGCAAATCACCTATGGATCCAAAGCTTTCGAAGAGAATAACAAAAGCTCATTAAATTCTCAAGTGAACATGCGGTGGGATATTTACCCGTGTCAAACAAGCCATTATTTTGGGCATCTACAAAAAGCTGACCCAACGATCATGGATGATTGTAAAGTGATTTATCATGCGTAACGGGCTATATTACCCTAATAAATGTCTTATGGATTGGGAGTCAAGACTCAGTTAAAAATCCCTGCCTCCCCCTTTTTCCTGACGATTGCAAAACCGGATATATAAAAACTAAGAAGAGCTTACAATCCCTAAAAATTACAGAAACTCTTTGGAATTATCTCGCTCTACGTTTGTGCATTGTGCATTTCCATTCTACATGTACTCATTTTTCTTAAGACAAAACTTTGAGTTTTTGCTCTCCCTTCATCCCGTAAACGAAAAAGGCAAATAGATCACAACAAAAAGAAAATTTTGGAGTTCAAGTACGGAAAAAATTGAAAGCAATAACAAATGTAAGTAAAGAAAATTTATTCATACACCACAAATGAACACAAAAGTTTTGTTGTCCAAGTTTGGGAAATTCCACTAGTTCAACCCTAACAGCTTGGAATTTTATAAGAAAGAGATTTCTTCCACACATGCTTAGAAATTGGATTTGCATGTTTTAAGCATGTTAAAGATGCAATTCACCTATGGATCCATAGCTTTTGAAGAGAATAACAAACGCTCATTAAATTCTCAAGTGAACGTGCGGTGGGATATTTACCCGAGTCAAACAAGCCATTATTTTGCCCATCTACAACATGCTCACCCAATGATCATGGATGATTGTAAAGTGATTTATCATGCGCAACGGGCTATATTACCCTAAGAAATGATTTATGGATTGGGAGTCCAGACTCAATTAAAAATCCCTGCCTCCCGCTTTTTCCCGACGATTGCAAAACCTGATATATAAAAACTAAGAAGAGCTTACAATCCCTAAAAATTACAGAAACTCTTTGGGATTATCTCTCTCTACATTAGTGCACTGTGCATTTTCATTTTAGACGTACACTTTTTTCATAAATCAAAACATTAACTTTTCGCTCTCCGTTCATCCCGTAAAGCAAAAGGGCAAATAGATCAAAACAAAATGAAAATTTTAGAGTTCATGTACGGAAAAAAAATTAAAAAAATAACAAATGTAAATAAAGAAAATATATACTCACACCACAAATGAACACAAAAGTTTTGTTGTCCAAGTTTGGAAAATTCCTCTAGTTCAACCCTAACAGCTTGTAATTTTATAAGAAAGAGATTTCCTCCACACATGCTTAAAAAATGGATTTGAAAGTTTTAAACATGTTAAAGATGCAAATCACCTATGCATCCATAGATTTTGAAGAGAATAACGAACGCTCATTAAATTCTCAAGTGAACGTGCGGTGGGATATTTACCCGAATCAAACAAGCCATTATTTTGCCCATCTACAAAAAGCTGACCCAACGATCATGGATGATTGTAAAGTGATTTATCATGCACAATGGCCCATATTACCCTAATAAATGACTTATGGATTGGGAGTCAAGACTCAGTTAAAAATCCCTACCTCGCCCTTTTTCCCGACAATTGAAAAACCTGATATATAAAAACTAAGAAGAGCATACAATCCCTAAAAATTACAGAAACTCTACGAAATTATCTCGCTCTACATTTGTGCACTGCGCATTTTCATTTTACATGTACACTTTTTTCAAAAATCAAAACTTTGAGTTTTCGCTCTCCCTTCATCCCGTAAACCAAAAAGGCAAAAAGAGCACAACAAAATGAAAATTTTAGAGTTAATGTACAGAAAAAAATTTAAAACAATAACAAATGTAAGTAAGGAAAATTTATTCACACACCACAAATGAACAAAAAAATTTTGTTGTCGGTGTTTGGGAAATTCCACTAGTTCAATCCTAACAGCTTGGAATTTTATAAGAAAGAGATTTCTTCCACACATGCTAAAAAAATGGATTTGCATGTTTTAAGCATGTTAAAGATGCAAATCACCTATGGATCCATAGCTTTTGAAGAGAATAACAAACGATCATTAAATTCTCAAGTGAACGTGCGGTGGGATATTTACCCGAGTCAAACAAGCTATTATTTTACCCATCTATAAAAAGCTGACCCAACGATCATGGATGCTTGTAAAGTGGTTTATCATGCGTAACGGGCTATATAACCCTAAGAAATGACTCATGGATTGGGAGTCAATTCTCGGTTAAAAATCCCTGCCTCCCCTTTTTTCCCAACGATTGCAAAACCTGATATATAAAAACTAAGAAGAGCTTACAATCCCTAAAAATTATAGAAACTCTTTGGAATTATCTCGCGCTACATTAGTGTACTGTGCATTTTCATTTTAGATGTACACTTTTTTCATTAATCAAAACTTTGAGTTTTCGCTCTCCCTTCATCCCGTAAACCGAAAAGGCAAATAGATCACAACAAAATAAAAATTTTAGAGTTCATGTACGGAAAAAAATTTAAAACAATAAAAAATGTAAGTAAAAAAAATTTATACACACACCACAAATGAACACAAAAGTTTTGTTGTCCAAGTTTGGGAAATTCCACTAGTTTAACCCTAACAGCTTGGAATTTTATAAGAAAGAGATTTCCACCACACATGCTTAAAATATGGATTTGCATGTTTTAAACATGTTAAAGATGCAAATCACCTATGGATCCAAAGCTTTTGAAGAGAATAACAAACCCTCATTAAATTCTCAAGTGAACATGCAATGGGATTTTTACCCGAGTCAAACTAGCCATTATTTTGCCCATCTTCAAAAGGCTGACCCAACAATCATGGATGATTGTCAAGTGATTTATCATGCGTAACGGGCTATATTACCCTAAGAATTGACTTGTGGATTGGGAGTCAAGACTCAGTTAAAAATCCCTGCCTCCCCCTTTTTCCCGACTATTGCAAAACCTGATATATAAAAACTAAGAAGAGCTTACAATCCCTAAAAATTATAGAAACTCTTTTGAATTATCTCGCTCTACATTAGTGCACTGTGCATTTTCATTTTGGAAGTAAACTTTTTTCATAAATCAAAACTTTGAGTTTTTCACTCTCCCTGCATCCCGTAAACCGAAAAGGCAAATAGATCACAACAAAATCAAAATTTTAGAGTTCATGTATGGAAAAAAATATAAAACAATAACAAATGTAAGTAAAAAAAATTTATTCACACACCAAAAATGAACACAAAAGTTTTGTTTTCCAAGTTTGGGAAATTTCACTAGTTCAACCCTAACAGCTTGGAATTTTATTAGAAAGAGATTTCCTCCACACATGCTTAAAAAATAGATTTGCATGTTTTAAACATGTTAAAGATGCAAATCCTTTATGGATCCATAGCTTTTGAAGAGATCAGCAAACCCTCATTAAATTCTCAAGTGAACGTGCGGTGGGATATTTACCCGAGTCAAACAAGCCATTATTTTGCCCATCTACAAAAAGCTGACCCAACTATCATGGATGATTGTAAAGTGATTTATCATGCGTAACGGGCTATATTACCCTAAGAAATGACTTATGGATTGGGAGTCAACACTAAGTTAAAAATCCCTGCCTCCCCCTTTTTCACGACGATTGCAAAACCTGATGTATAAAAACTAAGAAGAGCTTACAATCCCTAAAAATTACAGAAACTCTTTGGAATTATCTCGCTCCACATTAGTGCACTATCCATTTTCTTTTTAGATGTACACTTTTTTCATAAATCAAAACTTTGATTTTTCGCTCTCGCTTCATCCCGTAAACAAAAAAAGAAAATAGATCACAACAAAATGAAAATTTTAGAGTTCAGGTACGGAAAAAAATTTAAAACAATAAAAAATGTAAGTAAAGAAAATTTATTCACACACCACAATTGAACACAAAAGTTTTGTTTTCCAAGTTTGGGAAATTTCACTAGTTCAACCCTAACAGCTTGGAATTTTATTAGAAAGAGATTTCCTCCACACATGCTTAAAAAATAGATTTGCATGTTTTAAACATGTTAAAGATGCAAATCCTTTATGGATCCATAGCTTTTGAAGAGAACAACAAACCCTCATTAAATTCTAAAGTGAACGTGCAGTGGGATATTTACCCGAGTCAAACAAGCCATTATTTTGCCCATCTACAAAAAGTTGTCCAACCGATCATGGATCATTGTAAAGTGATTGATCATGCGTAACGGGCTATATTACCCTAAGAAATGACTTATGGATTGGGAGTCAACACTAAGTTAAAAATCCCTGCCTCCCCCTTTTTCCCGACGATTACAAAACCTGATATAGAAAAACTAAGAAGAGCTTACAATCCCTAAAAATTACAGAAACTCTTTGGAATTATCTCGCTCTACATTAGTGCACTGTCCATTTTCATTTTAGATGTACAGTTTTCGCTCTCCCTTCATCCCGTAAACCGAAAAGGCAAATAGATCACAACAAAATAAAAATTTTAGAGTTCATGTACGGAAAAAAATTTAAAACAATAACAAATGTAAGTAAACAAAATTTATTCACACACCACAAATGAACACAAAAGTTTTGTTGTCCATGTTTGGGAAATTCCACTAGTTCAACCCTAACAGCTTGGAATTTTATAAGAAAGCGATTTCCTCCACACATGCTTAAAATATGGATTTGCATGTTTTAAACATGCTAAAGATGCAAATCACCTATGGATCCAAATATTTTGAAGAAAATAACAAACGCTCATTAAATTGTCAAGTGAACATGCTGTGGGACATTTACCCGAGTCAAACAAGCCATTATTTTGCCCATCTTCAAAAAGCTGACCCACCGATCATGGATGATTGTAAAGAGATTTATCATGCGTAACGGGCTATATTACCCTAAGAATTGACTTATGGATTGGGAGTCAAGACTCAGTTAAAAATCCTTGCCTCCCCCTTTTTCCCGACGATTGCTAAACCTGATATATAAAAACTAAGAAGAGCTTACAATCCCTAAAAATTACAGAAACTCTTTTGAATTACCTCGCTCTACATTAGTTCACTGTGCATTTTCATTTCAGATGTACACTTTTTTCATAAATTAAAACTTTGAGTTTTCGCTCTCCCTTCATCGCTTAAACCGAAAAGGCAAATAGATCACAACAAAATCAAAATTTTAGAGTTCATGTACAGAAAAAAATTTAAAACAATAACAAATATAAGTAAAAAAATTTTATTCACACCCCTCAAATGAACACAAAAGTTTTGTTGTCCAAGTTTGGGAAATTCCACTAGTTCAACCCTAGCAGCTTGGAATTTTATAAGAAAGAGATTTCCTCCACACATGCTTAAAATATGGATTTGCATGCTTTAAACATGTTAAAGATGCAAATCACCTATGGATCCAAAGATTTTGAAGAGAATAACAAACCCTCATTAAATTGTCAAGTGAACATGCAGTGGGATATTTACCCGAGTCAAACAAGCCATTATTTTGCCCATCTTCAAAAAGCTGACCCAACGATCATGGATGATTGTAAAGTGATTTATCATGCGTAACGGGCTGTATTACCCTAAGAGTTGACTTATGGATTGGGAGTCAAGACTCAGTTAAAAATCCCTGCCTCCCCCTTTTCCCCGACGATTCCTAAACCTAATATATAAAAACTAAGAAGAGCTTACAATCCCTAAAAATTACAGAAACTCTTTTGAATTATCTCGCTCTACATTAGTGCACTGTGCATTTTCATTTTAGATGTACACTTTTTTCATAAATCAAAACTTTGAGTTTTCGCTCTCCCTTCATCCCGTAAACCGAAAAGGCAAATAGATCACAACAAAATGAAAATTTTAGAGCTCATGTACGGAAAAAAAATTTTAAAAATAACAAATGTAAGTAAAAAATATCTATTCACACACCACAAATGAACACAAAAGTTTTGAGGTCCAAGTTTGGGAAATTCCACTAGTTCAACCCTAACAGCTTGGAATTTTATAAGAAAGAGATTTCCTCCACACATGCTTAAAATATGGATTTGCATGTTTTAAACATGTTAAAGATGCAAATCACCTATGGATCCAAAGCTTTTGATGAGAATAACAAACGCTCATTAAATTCTCAAGTGAACATGCAGTGGGATATTTACCAGAGTCAAACAAACCATTATTTTGCCCATCTACAAAAAGCTGACCCAACGATCATGGTTGATTGTAAAGTGATTTATCATGTGTAACGGGCTATCTTACCCTAAGAATTGACTTATCGATTGGAAGTCAAGACTCAGTTTAAAATCCCTGCCTCCCCCTTTTTCCCGACGATTGCAAAACTTGCTATATAAAAACTAAGAAAACCTTACAATCCATCAAAATTACAGAAAAACTTTTGAATGATGACGCTCTACATTAGTGCACATTGCATTTTCATTTTAGATGTACACTTTTTTCATAAATCAAAACTTTGAGTTTTCGCTCTCCCTTCATCCCGTAAACCAAAAAGGCAAATAGATCAAAACAAAATGAAAATTTTAGAGTTCATGTACGGAAAAAAATTTATAACAATAACAAATTTAAGTAAAGAAAATATATTCACACACCACAAATGAACACAAAAGTTTTGTTGTCCAAGTTTGGGAAATTCCACTAATTCAACTCTAACAGCTCTGAATTTTATAAGAAAGAGATTTCCTCCACACATGCTTAAAAAATGGATTTGAATGTTTTAAACATGTTAAAGATGGAAATCACCTATGGATCCATAGCTTTTGAAGAGAATAACAAAAGCTCATTAAATTCTCAAGTGAACGTGCGGTGGGATATTTACCCGAGTCAAACAAGCCATTATTTTGCCCTTCTACAAAAAGCTGACCCAACGTTCATGGATGATTGTAAACTGATTTATCATGCGTAACGGGCTATATTACCCTAAGAAATGACTTATGGATTGGGAGTCAAGACAAAGTTAAAAATCCCTGTCGCCGTCTTTTTCCCGATAATTGCAAAACCTGATATATAGAAACTAAGAAGATCTTACAATCCCTAAAAATTATAGAAACTCTTTGGAATTATCTCGCTCTACATTTGTGCACTGTCCATTTTCATTTTAGATGTACACTTTGTTCATAAATCAAAACTTTGAGTTTTTACTCTCCCTTCATCCCATAAACCGAAAAGGAAAATAGATCAAAACAAAATGAAAATTTAAGAGTTCATGTACAGAAAAAAAATTTAAAACAATAACAAATGTAAGTAAAAAAATTTATTCACACACCACAAATGAACACAAAAGTTTTGTTGTCCAAGTTTGGGAAATTCCACTAGTTCAACCCTAACAGCTTGGAATTTTAAAAGAAAGAGATTTCCTCCAGACGTGCTTAAAAAATAGATTTCCATTTTAAACATGTTAAAGATGCAAATCACCTATGGATCCAAAGCTTTTAAAGAGAAAAACAAACGCTCATTAAATTCTCAAGTGAACGTGCGGTGGGATATTTACCTGAGTCAAACAAGCCATTATTTTGCCCACCTACAAAAAGCTGACCCAACGACCATGGATGATTGTAAAGTGATTTATCATGCGTAACGGGCTATATTACCCTAAGAAATGACTTATGGATTGGGAGTCAAGACAAAGTTAAAAATCCCTTCCTCCCCCTTTTTCCCGACGATTGCAAAACCTAATATATAAAAACTAAGAAGAGCTTACAACCCCTAAAAGTTACAGAAACTCTTTGGAATTATCTCGCTCTACATTAGTGCACTGTCCATTTTCATTTTAGATGCACACTTTTTTCATAAATCAAAACTTTTAGTTTCCGCTCTCCCTTCATCCCTTAAACCGAAAAGGAAAATAGATCGCAACAAAATGAAAATTTTAGAGTTCATGTACGGAAAAAAATTTAAAAAAATAACAAATGTAAGTAAAAAAAATTTATTCACACACCACAAATGGACACAAAAATTTTGTTGTCCAAGTTTGGGAAATTCCACTAGTTCAACCCTAACAGCTTGAAATTTTATAACAAAGAGATTTCCTCCACATACGCTTAAAACATTGGTTTGCATGTTTTAAAGATATTAAAGAAGTAAATCACCTATGGATCCAAAGCTTTTGAAGAGAATAACAAACGCTCATTAAATTCTCAAGTGAACATGCAGTGGGATATTTACCCGAGTCAAACAAACCATTATTTTGCCCATCTACAAAAAGCTGACCCAACGATCATGGATGATTGTAAAGTGATTTATCATGCGTAACGGGCTATATTAACCTAAGAATTGACTTATGGATTGGAAGTCAAGACTCAGTTAAAAATCCCTGCCACCTCCATTTTCCCGACGATTGCAAAACCTGATATATAAAAACTAAGAAAAGCTTACAATCCCTAAAAATTACAGAAACACATTTGAATTATGACGCTCTACATTAGTGCACTTTGCATTTTCATTTTAGATGTACACTTTTTTCATAAATCAAAACTTTGAGTTTTCGCTCTCCCTTCATCCCGTAAACCAAAAAGGCAAATAGATCAAAACAAAATGAAAATTTTAGAGTTCATGGACGGAAAGAAATTTAAAACAATAAAAAATGTAAGAAAACTTATTCACACACCACAAATGAATACAAAAGTTTTGTTGTCCAAGTTTGCGGAATTCCACTAGTTCGACCCTAACAGCTTGGAATTTTATAAGAAAGAGATTTCATCCACACATGCTTAAAAAATGGATTTGCATGTTTTAAACATGTTAAAGATGCAAATCACTTATGGATCCAAAGCTTTTAAAGAGAATAACAAACGCTCATTAAATTATCAAGTGAACGTGCGGTGGGATATTTACCCGAGTCAAACAAGCCATTATTTTGCACATCTACAAAAAGCTGACCCAACGATCATGGATGATTCTAAAGTGATTTATCATGTTTAACGGGCTATAATACCCTAATAAATGACTTATGGAATTGGCGTCATGACTCAGTTAAAAATCTCTAGAAATTACAGAAACTCTTTGGAATTATTTCTCTCGACGTTTGTGCATTGTGCATTTCCAATCTACATGTATTCTTTTTTCTTAAAACAAAACTTTGAGTTTTCGCTCTCCCTTCATCCCGTAAACCAAAAAGGCAAATAGATCACAACAAAATGAAAATTTTGGAGGTCAAGTATGGAAAAAATTTAAAACAATAACAAATGTAAGTAAAGAAAATTTATTCACACACCGCAAATGAACACAAAAGTTTTGTTGTCCAAGTTTGGGAAATTCCACTAGTTCAACCCCAACAGCTTGGAATTTTATAGGAAAGAGATTTCCTCCACACATGCTTTAAAAATGGATATGCATGTTTTAAACATGTTAAAGATGCAACTCACCTATGGATCCAAAGCTTTTGAAGAGAATAAAAAACGCTCATTAAATTCTCAAGTGAACTTGCGGTGGGATATTTACCCGAATCAAACAAGCCATTATTTTGCCCATCTACAAAAAGCTGACCCAACGATCATGGATGATTGTAAAGTGCTTTATCATGCTTAACGGGCTATATTACCCTAAGAAATGACTTATGGATTGGGAGTCAAGACTCAGTTAAAAATCCCTGCCTCCCCCTTTTTCCCGACGATTGCAAAACCTGATATATAAAAAACTAAGAAGAGCTTACTATCCCTAAAAATTACAGAAACTCTTTGGAATTATCTCCCTCTACATTTGTGCACTGTGCATTTTCATTTTAGATGTACACTTTTTTCATAAATCAAAACTTTGAGTTTTCGCTCTCCCCTCATCCCGTAAACCAAAAAGGCAAATCGGTCACAACAAAATAAAAATTTTAGAGTTCATGTATGGAAAAAAATTTAAAGCATTAACAAATGTAAGTAAAGAAAATTTATTCACACACCACAAATGAACACAAAAGTTTTGTTGTCCAAGTTTGGGAAATTCCACTACTACAACCCTAACATCTTGGAATTTTATAAAAAAGAGATTTCCTCCACACATGCTTAAGAAATGGATTTGCATGTTTTAAACATGTTAAAGATGCAAATCACCTATGGATCCATAGCTTTTGAAGAAAATAACAAACGCTCATTCAATTCTCAAGTCAAAGTGAGGTGGGATATTTACCCGAGTCAAACAAGCCATTATTTTGCCAATCTACAAAAATCTGACCCAACAACGATCGTGGATGATTTTAAAGTGATTTATCATTCGTAACGGGCTATATTATCCTAAGAAATGACTTATAGTTTGGGAGTCAAGACTCAGTTAAAAATCCCTGCTGCCCCCTTTTTCCAGATGATTGCAATACCTGATATATAAAAACTAAGATGAGCTTACAATCCCTAAAAATTACAGAAACTCTTTGTAAGTATCGCTTTCTACGTTTGTGCATTGTGCATTTCCATTCTACATGTACTCTTTTTTCTTAAAACAAAACTTTGAGTTTTCGCTCTCCCTTCATCCCGTAAACCAAAAAGGCAAATAGATCACAACAAAATGAAAATTTTGGAGTTCAAGTACGGAAAAAATTTAAAACAATAACAAATGTAAGTAAAGAAAATTTATTCACACACCACAAATGAACAAAAAAGTTTTGTTGTCCCAGTTTGGGAAATTCCACTAGTTCAACTCCAACAGCTAGGAATTTTATAGGAAAGAGAATTTCTCTACACATGCTTTAAAAATGGATATGCGTGTTTTAAACATGTTCAAGATGAAAATCACCTATGGATCCAAAGCTTTTGAATAGAATAACAAACGCTCATTAAATTCTCAACTGAACGTGCGGTGGGGTATTTACCCGAGTCAGACAAGCCATTATTTTGCCCATCTACAAAAAGTTGACCCAACGATCATGGATGCTTGTAAAGTGATTTATCATGCGTAACGGGCTATATTAACCTAATAAATGACTTATGGCTTGGGAGTCATGACTCAGTTAAAAATCCCCTCCTCCCCCTTTTTCCGGACGATTGCAAAACCTGATATATAAAAACTAAGAAGAGCTTAAAATCCGTAAAAATTACAGAAACTCTATGGAATTATCTCTCTCTATGTTGGTACATTATGCATTTCCATTCTACATGTACTCTTTTTTCTTAAAACAAAACTTTGAGGTTTTGCTCTCCCTTCATCCCATAAACCAAAAAGGCAAATAGATCACAATAAAATGAAAATTTTAAAGTTCAAGTACGAAAAAAATTTAAAACAATAACAAATGTGAGTAAAGAAAATTTATTGACACACCACAAATGAACACAAAAGTTTTTTTGTCCAAGTTTGGGAAATTCCACTAGTTCAACCTCAACAACTCTGAATTTTATAGGAAAGAGATTTCCTCCACACTTGCTTTAAAAATGGATATGCATGTTTTAAACATGTTAAAGATGCAAATCACCTATGGATCCAAAGCTTTTGAAGAAAATAACAAACGCTGATTAAATTCTCAAGTGAACGAGCGTTGGGATATTTACCCGAGTCAAACAAGCCATTATTTTGCCCATAAACAAAAAGCTGACCCAACGATCATGGATGATTGTAAAGTGATTTATCATGCGTAACGGGCTATATTACCACAATAAATGACATATGGATTGGGAGTCAAAACTCAGTTAAAAATCCCTGTCTCCCCTTTTTTCCCGACGATTGCAAAACCTGATATATAAAAACAAAGAAGAGGCTACAATCCCTAAAAATTACAGAAACTCTATGGAATTATCTCTCTCTACATTTGTGCATTGCGCATTTCCATTCTACATGTACACTTTTTCCATAAATCAAAACTTTGAGTTTTCGCTCTCTCTTCATCTTGTAAACAAGAAAGGCAAAAAGATCACAACAAAATGAAAATTTTAGAGTTCATGTACAGAAAAAAATTTAAAACAATAACAAATGTAAGTAAAGAAAATTTATTTGCACACCACAAATGAAGACAAAATTTTTGTTGTCCAAGTTTGGGAAATTCCACTAATTCAACCCTAACAGCTAGGAATTTTATAATAAAGAGATTTCTTCCACACATGCTTAAAAAATGGATTTACATGTTTTAAACATGTTAAAGATGCAAATCACCTATGGATCCAAAGCTTTTGAAGTGAATAACAAACGCTCATTAAATTCTCAAGTGAACATGCGAGGGATATTTTCCCGAGTCAAACAAGCCATTATTTTACCCATCTACAAAAAGCTAATCCAACGATCATGGATGATTGTAAAGTGATTTATCATGCGTAACGGGCTATATTACCCTAATAAATGAGTTTTGGATTGGGAGTCAAGACTCAGTTAAAAATCCCTGCCTCCCCCTTTTTCCCGACGATTGCAAAACCTTATATATAAAAACTAAGAAGAGCTTACAAGCCCTAAAAATTACAGAAACTCTTTGGAATTATCTCTATCTACGTTTGTGCATTGTGTATTTCCATTCTATATGTACTCTTTTCTCATAAAACAAAACTTTGAGTTTTCGCTCTGCATTCATCCCGTAAACCAAAAAGACAAATAGATCACAACAAAATGAAAATTTTGGAGTTCAAGTACGGAAAAAATTTAAAACAATAAGAAATGTAAGTAAAGGAAATTTATTCACACACCACAAATGAACACAAAAGTTTTGTTGTCCAAGTTTGGGAAATTCCACTAGTTCAACCCAAACAGCTTGGAATTTTATAGGAAAGAGATTTCCACCACACATGCTTTAAAAATGGATAAGCATGTTTTAAACATGTTAAAGATGCAAATAACCTATGGATACAAAGCTTTTGAAGAGAATAACAAATGCTCATTAAATTCTCAAGTGAACGTGCGGTGGGATATTTACCCAAGTCAAACAAGCCATTATTTTGCCCATCTACAAAAAGCTGACCCAACGACCATGGATGATTGTAATGTGATTTATCATGCGTAACGGGCTATATTACTGTATCAAATGACTTATGGATTGGGAGTCAAGACTCAGTTAAAAATCCCCGCCTCCCCCTTTTTTTCGACGATTGCAAAACCTGATATATAAAAAGTAAAAAGAGCTAACAATCGCTAAAAATTACAGAAACTCTTTCGAATTATCTCACTCTACATTAGTGCAATGTGCATTTTCAATTTAGATGTACACTTTTTTTGTAAATCAAAACTTTGAGTTTTCGCACTCCCTTCATCCTGTAAACCAAAACGGCAAATAGATCACAACAAAATGAAAAATTTAGTGTTTATGTATGGAAAAAAATTTAAAACAACAACAAATGTAAGTAAAGAAAATTTATTCACACACCACAAATGAAGACAAAAGTTTTGTTGTCCAAGTTTTGGAAATTCCCCTAGTTCAACTCTAATAGCTTCGAATTTTATAACAAAGAGATTTCCTCCACACATGCTTAACAAATGGATTTGCATGTTTTAAACATGTTAAAGATGCAAATCACCTATGGATCCATAGCTTTGGAAGAGAATAACAAACGCTCATTAAATTCTCAACTGAACGTGCGGTGGATATTTACCCGAGTCAAACAAGCCTTTATTTTGCCCATCTACAAAAAGCTGACCCACGATCATGGATGATTGTAATGTGATTGATCATGCGTAACGGGCTATATTACCATAATAAATCACATATGGATTGGGAGTCAAGACTCAGTTAAAAATCCCTGCCTCCCCCTTTTTCCCAACGATTGCAAAACCTGATATATAAAAACTAAAAAGAGCTTACAATCCCTCAAAATTACAGAAACTCTTTGCAATTATCTCTCTCTACATTTGTGCATTGTGCATTTCACTTCTACATGTACTCTTTTTTCTTAAAACAAAAATTTGTGTTTTCGCTCTCCCTTCATCCCGTAAACCAAAAAGGCAAATAGATCACAACAAAATGAAAATTTTAGAGTTCAAGTACGGAAAAAATTTAAAACGATAACAAATGTAAGTAAAGAAAATTTATTCACACACAAAAAATGAACATAAAAGTTTTGTTGTCCAAGTTTGGGAAATTCCACAAGTTCAACCCCAACAGCTTGGAATATTATAGGAAAGAGATTTCTGCCACACATGCTTCAAAAATGGATATGCATGTTTTAAACATATTAAAGATGCAAATCACCTATGGATCCCAAGCTTTTGAAGAGAATAAGAAATGCTCATTAAATTCTGAGCTGAACCTGCGGTGGATATTTAACCGAGTCAAACAAGCCATTATTTTGCCCATCTACAAAAAGTTGACCCAACGATAATGGATGATTGTAATGTGATCTATCATGCGTAACAGGCTATATTACCCTAAGAAATGACTTATGGATTGGGAGTTAAGACTCAATTAAAAATCCCTGCCCCCCCCTTTTTCCCGACGATTGCAAAACCTGATATATAAAAAATAAGAAGAGCTTACAATCCCTAAAACTTAAAAAAACTCTGTGGAATTATCTCTCTCTACGTTTGTGCATTGTGCATTTCCATTCTACATGTACTCTTTTTTCTTAAACAAAACTTTGTGTTTTCGCTCTCCCTTCATCCCATAAACCAAAAAGGCAAATAGATCACAACAAAATGAAAATTTAGGAGTTCAAGTATGGAAAAAATTTAAAACAATAACAAATGTAAGTAAATAAAATCTATTCACACACTACAAATGAACACAAAGGTTTTGTTATCCAAGTTTGGGAAATTCCACTAATTCAACCCTATCAGCTTGGAATTTTATAAGAAAGAGATTTCCTCCACACATGCTTAAAACATGGATATGCATGTTTTAAACATGTTAAAGATTCAAATCACCTATGGATCCATAGCTTTTGAAGAGAATAACAAACGCTCATTAAATTCTCAAGTGAACGTGCGGTGGGATATTTACCTGAGTCAAACAAGCCATTATTTTCCCCAACTACAAAAAGCTGACCCAACGATCATGGATGATTGTAAAGTGATTTATCATGCTTAACGGCCTATATTACCATAATAAATCACATATGGATTCGGAGTCAAGACTCAGTTAAAAATCCCTGCCTCCCCCTTTTTCTCGATGATTGCAAAACCTGATATATAAAAACTAAGAAGAGCTTACAATCCCTAAAAATTACAGAAACTCTTTGGAATTATCTCTCCACATTTGTGCATTGTGCATTTCCAATCTACATGTACTCCTTTTTCATAAATCCAAACCTTGAGTTTTCGCTCTCCCTTCATCCCGTAAACCAAAAACTCAAATTGATCACAACAAAATAATAATTTTGGAGTTCAAGTACGGAATAAATTTAAAACAATAACAAATGTAAGTAAAGAAAATTTATTCACACACCACAAATGAACACAAAAGTTTTTTTGTCCAAGTTTGAGAAATTCCACTAGTTCAACCCTAACTGCTTGGAATTTTATAAGAAAGAGATTTCCTCCACACATGCTTAAAAATGGATTTGCATGTTTTAAACAAGTTAAAGATGCAAATCACCTATTGATCCATAGCTTTTGAAGAGAATATCAAACGCTCATTAAATTCTCAAGTGAACGTGCTGTGGGATATTTACCCGAGTCAAACAAGCCATTATTTTGCCCATCTACAAAAAGCTGACCTAACGATAATGGATGATTGTAAAGTGATTTATCATGTGTAACGGGCTATATTACCATAATAAATCACATATGGATTGGGAGTCAAGACTCAGTTAAAAATCCCTGCCTCCCCCTTTTTCCCAACGATTGCAAAACCTGATATATAAATACTAAAATGAGCTTACAAACCCAAAAATTATAGAAACTCTGTGCATTGTGCATTTCACTTCTACATGTACACTTTTTTCTTAAAACAAAACTTTGAGTTTTCGCTCTCCCTTCGTCCCGTAAACCAAAAAGGCAAATAGATCACAACAAAATGAAAATTTTGGAGTTCAAGTACGGAAAAAATTTTAAACAATAACAAATGTAAGTAAAGAAAATTTATTTACACACAAAAAATGAACACAAAAGTTTTGTTGTCCAAGTTTGGGAAATTCCACTAGTTCAACCCCAAACGCTTGGAATTTTATAGGAAAGAGATTTCCTCCACACATGCTTTAAAAATGGATATGAATGTTTTAAACATATTAAAGATGCAAATCACCTATGGATCCAAATCTTTTGAAGAGAATAAGAAACGCTCATTAAATTCTCAGCTGAACGTGCGGTGGATATTTACCCGAGCCAAACAAGCCATTATTTTGCCCATCTACAAAAAGCTGACCCAAAGATCATGGATGATTGTAATGTGATTTATCATGCATAACAGGCTATATTACCATCAGAAATGACTTATGGATTGGGAGTCAAGAGTCAGTTAAAAATCCCTGCCTCCCCCTTTTTCCCGACGATTGCAAAACCTGATATATAAAAACAAAGAAGAGCTTACAATCCCTAAAAATTAAAGAAACTCTTTGGAATTATCTCGCTCTACATTTGTGCAGTGTGCATTTTCAGTTTAGATGTACACTTTTTTCATAAATCTAAAATTTGAGTTTTCGCTCTCCCTTCATCCCGTAAACCAAAAAGGAAAATAGAACACAACAAAATAAAAATTTTAGAGTTCATGTACGGAAAAAAATTGAAAACAATAACAAATGTCAATAAAGAAAATTTATTCACACACCACAAATGAACACAAAAGTTATGTTGTCCAAGTTTGGGAAATTCCACTAGTTCAACCCTAACAGCTTGGAATTTTATAAGAAAGAGATTTCCTCCACACATGCTTAAAAAATGGATTTGCATGTTTTAAACAAGTTAAAGATTCAAATCACCTATGGATCCAAAGCTTTTGAAGAGAATAACAAACGCTCATTAAATTCTCAAGTGACTGTGCGGTGGGATATTTACCCGAGTAAAAAAAGCCATTATTTTGCCCAACTACAAAAAGTTGATCCAACGATCATGGATGATTATAAAGTGATTTATCAAGCGTAACGGGCAATATTACCCTAATAAATGACTTATGGATTGGGAGTCAAGACTCAGTTAAAAATCCCTGCCTCCCCCTTTTTCCCGACGAATTCAAAACCTGATTTATGAAAACTAAGAAGAGCTTACAATCCCTAAAAATTACAGAAACTCTTTGGAATTATCTCGCTCTACATTTGTGCACTGTGCATTTCCATTCTACATGTACTCTTTTTTCTTAAAACAAAACTTTGAGTTTTCGCTCTCCCTTCATCCTGTAAACCAAAAAGGCGAATAGATCCCAACAAAATGAAAATTATAGAGTTCATGTACGGAAAAAAATTTAAAACAATAATAAATGTAAGTAAAGAAAATTTATTCACACACCACAAATGAACACAAAAGTTTTGTTGTACAAGTTTGGGAAATTCCACAAGTTCAACCCCAACAGCTTGGAATTTTGTAAGAAAGAGATTTCCTCCACACATGCTTAAAAAATAGATTTGCATGTTTTAAACATTTTAAAGATTCAAATCACCTATGGATCCAATGCTTTTGAAGAGAATAACAAACGCTCATTAAATTCTCAAGTGAACATCCGGTGGGATATTTACCCGAGTCGAACAAGCCATTATTTTGCCCATCTACAAAAAGCTGACCCAACAATCATGGATGATTGTAAAGTGGTTTATCATGCATAATGGGCTATATTACCCTAAGAAATGACTTATGGATCGGGAGTAAAGACTCAGTTAAAAATCCCTGCCTCCCCCTTTTTCTCGACGATTGCAAAACCTGATATATAAAAACTAAGAAGTGCATACAATCCCTAAAAATTATAGAAACTCTTTGGAATTATCTCGCTTTACATTTGTGCACTGTGCATTTTCATTTAAGATGTACACTTTTTTCATAAATAAAAACTTTGAGTTTTCGCTCTCCCTTCATCCCATAAACCAAAAAGGCAAAGAGATCACAACAAAATGAACATTTTAGAGTTCCTGTACAAAAAAGAATTTAAAACAATAGTAAATGTGAGTAAAGAAAATTTATTCACACACCACAAATGAACACAAAATTTTTGTTGTCCAAGTTTGGGTAATTCCACTAGTTCAACCCCAATAGCTTGGAATTTTATAAGAAAGAGATTTCCTCGACACATGCTTTAAAAATGGATTTGCATGTTTGAAACCTGTTAAAGATGCAAATCACCTATGGATCCATAGCTTTTGAAGAGAATAACAAACGCTCATTAAATTCTAAAGTGAACGTGCGGTGGTATATTTACCCGAGTCAAACAAGCCATTATTTTGCCCATCTACAAAAAGCTGACCCCACGATCATGGATGATTGTAAAGTGATTTATCATGCGTAACGGGCAATATTACCCTAATAAATGACTTATGGATTGGGAGTCAAGACTCAGTTAAAAATCCCTGCCTCCCCCTTTTTCCCGACGATTGCAAAACCTGATATATAAAAATTAAGAAGAGCTTACAATCCCTAAAAATTGCAGAAACTCTTTGGAATTATCTCTCTCTACATTTGTGCATTGTGCATTTCCATTCTACATGTGCACTTTTTTCTTAAAACAAAACTTTGAGTTTTCGCTCTTCTTTCATCCCGTAAACCAAAAAGGCAAATAGATCACAACAAAATGAAAATTTTGGAGTTCAAGTACGGAAAAAATTTAAAACAAAAATAAATGTAAGTAAAGAAAATTTATTCACACACCACAAATGAACACAAAAGTTTTGTTGTCCAAGTTTGGGAAATTCCACTAGTTCAACTCTAACAGCATGGAATTTTATAAGTAAGAGATTTCCTCCACACAGGCTTAGAAAATGGATTTGCATGTTTTTAACATGTTAAAGTTGCAAATCACCTATGGATCCAAAGCTTTTGAAGAGAATAACAAACGTTTATTAAATTCTCAAGGGAACGTGCGGTGGGATATTTACCTGAGTCAAACAAGCCATTATTTTGCCTATCTACAAAAAGCTGACCCAACGATCATGGATGATTGTAAAGTGATTTATCATGCGTAACGGGTTATATTACCATAATAAATAACATAGGGATTGGGAGTTAAGCCTCAGTTAAAAATCCCTACCTCCCCCTTTTTCCCGACGATTGCAAAACCTGATATATAAAAACTAAGAAAAGCTTACAATCCCTAAAAATTACAGAAACTCTTTGGAATTATCTCGCTCTACATTTGTGCACTGTGCATTTTCATTTTAGATGTACACTTTTTTCATTAATAAAAACTTTGAGTTTTCGCTGTCCCTTCATCCCGTAAACCAAAAAGGCAAAGAGATCACAACAAAAATGAACATTTTAGAGTTCATGTACGGAAAAAAAATTTAAAAAATAATAAATGTAAGTAAAGAAAATTTATTCGCACACAATAAATGAACACAAAAGGTTTGTTTTCCAAGTTTTGGAAATTCCACAAGTTCAACCCTAACAACTTGGAATTTGATTAGAAAGAGATTTCCTCCAGACATGCTTAAAAAATGGATTTGCATGTTTAAAAATGTTAAAGTTGCAAATCACCTATGGATCTATAGCTTTTGAAGAGAATAACAAACGCTCATTAAATTTCAAGTGAATGTGCGGTGGGATATTTACCCGAGTCAAACAAGCCATTATTTTCCCACTACAAAACGCTGACCCAACGATCATGGATGATTGTAAAGAGATTTATCATGCGTAACGGGCTACATTACCATAATAAATCACATAGGGATTGGGTGTCCAGACTCAGTTAAAAATCCCTGCCTCCCCCTTTTTCTCGACGATTGCAAAACCTAATATATAAAAACTAAGAAGAGCTTACAGTCCCTAAAAATTACAGAAACTCTTTGGAATTATCTCGCTCTACATTTGTCGACTGTGCATTTTCATTTTAGATGTACACTTTTTTCATAAATCAAAATTTTGAGTTTTCATTCTCCCTTCATCCCGTAAACCAAAAAGGCAAATAGATCACAACAAAATGAAAATTTTAGAGTTCAAGTACGGAAAAAAATTTAAAAGAATAACAAATGTTATTAAAGAAAATTTTTTCACACACCACAAATGAAACAAAAAAGTTTTGTTGTCCAAGTTTGGGAAATTCCACTAGTTCAACCCCAACAGCTTGGAATTTTATAAGAAAGAGATTTCCTCCACACATGCTTAAAAAATGGATTTTCATGTTTTAAACAAGTTAAAGATGCAAATCACCTATGGATCCAAAGATTTTGAAGAGAATAACAAACTCTCATTAATTCTGAACTGAACGTGCGGTGGGATATTTACCCGAGGTAAACAAGCCATTATTTTGCCCATATACAAAAACTTGACCCAACGATCATTGATGATTGAAAAGTGATTTATCATGCATAACGGGCTACATTACCCTAATAAATGACTTATGGATTGGGAGTCAAGACTCAGTTAGAAATCCCTGCCTCCCCCTTTTTCCCGACGATTGCAAAACCTGATATATAAAAACTAAGAAGAGCTTACAATCCCTAAAAATTATAGATACACTTTCGAATTATCTCGCTCTACATTTGTGCACAATGCATTTTCATTTTAGATGTACACTTTTTTCATAAATCAAAACTCTGAATTTTCGCTCTCGCTTCATCCCGTAAAACAAAAAGGCAAATAGATCACAACAAAATAAAAATTTTAGAGTTCATGTATGGAAAAAAATTTGAAACAATAACAAATGTAATTAAAGAAAATTTATTCACACACCACAAATGAACACAAAAGTTTTGTTGTCCAAGTTTGGGAAATTCCACTAGTTCAACCCTAACATCTTGGAATTTTATAAGAAAGAGATTTCCTCCACACATGCTTAAAAAATGGATTTGCATGTTTTAAACATGTTAAAGATGCAAATCACCAATGGATCCAAAGCTTTTGAAGAGAATAACAAACGCTCATTAAATTCTCTAGTGAACGTGCGGTGGGATATTTACTAGAGTCAAACAAGACATTATTTTGCCCGTCTACAAAAAGCTGACCCAACGATTATGGATGATTGTAAAGTGATTTATCATGCGTAACAGGCTATATTACCCTAATAAATGACATATGGATTGGGAGTCAACACTCACTTAAAAATCCCTGCCTCCCCCTTTTACCCGACGATTGCAAAACCTGATCTATAAAAACTAAGAAGAGCTTACAAACTCTAAAAATTACAGAAACTCTTTGTAATTATCTCTCTCTACATTTGTGCATTGTGCATTTCCATTCTACATATACTTTTTTTTTCTTAAAACAAAACTTTGACTTTTCGCTCTCCCTTCATCCGGTAAACCAAAAAGGCAAATAGATCACAACAAAATGAACATTTTAGAGTTTATATACAGAAAAAAATTTAAAACAATAACAAATGTAAGTAAATAAAATTTATTCACACACCACAAATGAACACAAAAGTTTTGCAAAATTCCACTAGTTCAACCCTAACTGCTTGGAATTTTATAAGAAAGAGATTTCCTCCACACATGCTTAAAAAATGGATTTGCATGTTTTAAACATGTTAAAGATGCACATCACCTATGGCTCCATAGCATTTGAATAGAATAACAAACGCTCATTAAAATTCTCCAGTGATCGTGCGGTGGGATAATTACCCGAGTCAAACAAGCCATTATTTTGCCCATCTACAATAAGCTGACCCCACGATCATGGATGATTGTAAAGTGATTTATCATGCGTAACGGGTTATATTAGCCTAAGAAATGACTTATGGATTGGGAGTCAAGACTCAGTTAAAAATCCCTGCCTCCCCCTTTTTCCCGATGACTGCAAAACCTGATATATAAAAACTAAGAAGAGCATACAATCCCTAAAAATTACAGAAACTCTTTTGAATTATCGCGCTCTACATTTGTGCACTGTGCATTTTTATTTTTGACGTACACAATTTTCATAAATCAAAACTTTGAGTTTTCGCTCTCCCTTCGTCCCGTAAACCAAAAAGGCAAATAAATTACTACAAAATGAAAATTTTAGTGTTCATGAATGGAAAAAAAATTAAAAATATAACAAATGTAAGTAAAGAAAATTTATTCACACACCACAAATGAACACAAAAGTTTTGTTGTCCAAGTTTGGGAAATTCCACTAGTTCAAACCTAACAGCTTGGATTTTTATAAGAAAGAGATTTCCTTCACACTTGCTTAAAAAATGGATTTGCATGTTTTAAACATGTTTAAGATGTAAATCACTTATGGATCCATAGCTTTTGAAAAGAATAGCAAATGCTCATTAAATTCTCAAGTGAACTTGCAGTGGAATATTTGCCCGAGACAAATAAGCCATTAATTTGCCCATCTACAAAAAGCTGACCCAACGATCATCGATGATTGTAATGTGATTTATCATGCCTAACGGGCTATATTACCCTAAGAATTTACTTATGGATTGGGAGTCAAGACTAAGTTAAAAATCCCTGTCTCCCCCTTTTTCCTGACGATTGCAAAACCTGATATATAAAAACTAAGACGAGCTTACAATCCCTAAAAATTACAGAAACTCTTTGGAATTATCTCTCTCTACATTTATGCATTGTGCATTTCCATTCTACATGTGATCTTTTTTCTTAAAACAAAACTGTGAGTTTTCGCTCTCCTTTCATCCCGTAAACAAAAAAGGCAAATAGATCACATCAAAATGAAAATTTAGGAGTTCAAGTACGGAAAAAATTTAAAACAAAGACAAATGTAAGTAAAGAAAATTTATTCACACACCACAAATTAACACAAAAGTTTTGTTGTCCAAGCTTGGGAAATTCCACTAGTTCAACCCCAACGTCTTGGAATTTTATAGGAAAGAGATTTCCTCCACACATGCTTTAAAAATGGATATGCATGTTTTAAACATGTTAAAGATGCAAATCACCTATGGATCCAAAGGTTTTTAACAGAATAACAAACACTCATTAAATTCTCAACTGAACATGCGGTGGATATTTACCCGAGTCAAACAAGCAATTATTTTGCCCATCTACAAAACGCTGACCCAACGATCATGGATGATTGTAATATGATTTATCATGTGTAGCGGGCTATATTATCCTAAGAAATGACTTATGATTTGGGAGTCAAGACTAAGTTAAAAATCCCTGCCTCCCCCTTTTTCCCGACGATTGCAAAACCTGATATATAAAAACTAAGAAGAGCTTACAATCCCTAAAAATTACAGAAACTCTTTGGAATTATCTCGCTCTACATTTGTGCACTGTTCATTTTCATTTTAGATATACACTTTTTTCATAAATCAAAACTTTGAGTTTTCGCTCTCCCTTCATCCCGTAAACCAAAAAGGGAAATAGATCACAACAAAATGAAAATTTCAGAGTTCAAGTACGGAAAAAAATTTAAAAAAATAACAAATGTTTGTAAAGAAAATTTATTTACACACCACAAATGAACACAAAAGTTTTGTTGTCCAAGTTTGGGAAATTCCACTAGTTCAACCCTAACAGCTTGGAATTTTATAAGAAAGAGATTTCCTCCACGCATGCTTAAAAAATGGATTTGCATGTTTTAAACAAGTTAAAGATGCAAATCACCTATGAATCCAAAACATTTGAAGAGAATAACAAACGCTTATTAAATTCTCAAATATTGTGCGGTGGAATATTTACCCGAGTCAAACAAGCCATTATTTTGCCCGTGCACAAAAAGCTGACCCAACGATCATGGATGCTTGTAAAGTGATTTATCATGCGTAACGGGTATATTACCCTAATAAATGACTTATGGATTGGGAGTCAAGACTCAGTGAAAAATCCCTGCCTCCCCCTTTTTCCCGACGATTGCAAAACCTGATATATAAAAACTAAGAAGAGCTTACAATCCTTAAAAATTACAGAAACTCTTTGGAATTATCTCCCTCTACATTTGTGCACTGTACATTTTCATTTTAGATTTACACTTTTTTTCTAAATCAAAACTTTGAGTTTTCGATCTCCCTTCATCCCGTAAACCAAAAAGGCAAATAGATCACTAGAAAATGAAAATTTTAGAGTTCATGTACGGAAAAAAATTTGAAACAATAACAAATGTAAGTAAAGAAAATTTATTCACACACCACATATTAACGAAAAAATTTTGTTGTCCAAGCTTGGGAAATTCCACTAGTTCAACCCTAACGTCTTGGAATTTTATAGGAAAGAGATTTCCTCCACACATGCTTTAAAAATGGATATGCATGTTTTAAACATGTTAAAGATGAAATCACCTATGGATCCAAAGCTTTTTAACAGAATAACAAACACTCATTAAATTCTCAACTGAACATGCGGTGGATATTTACCCGAGTCAAACAAGCCATTATTTTGCCCATCTACAAAACGCTGACCCAACGATCATGGATGATTGTAATATGATTTATCATGTGTAACGGGCTATATTATCCTAAGAAATGACTTATGATTTGGGAGTCAACACTAAGTTAAAAATCCCTGCCTCCCCCTTTTTCCCGACGATTGCAAAACCTGATATATAAAAACTAAGAAGAGCTTACAATCCCTAAAAATTACAGAAACTCTTTGGAATTATCTCGCTCTACATTTGTGCACTGTTCATTTTCATTTTAGATATACACTTTTTTCATAAATCAAAACTTTGAGTTTTCACTCTCCCTTCATCCCGTAAACCAAAAAGGGAAATAGATCACAACAAAATGAAAATTTCTGAGTTCAAGTACGGAAAAAAATTTAAAAAAATAACAAATGTTTGTAAAGAAAATTTATTCACACACCACAAATGAACACAAAAGTTTTGTTGTCCAAGTTTGGGAAATTCCACTAGTTCAACCCTAACAGCTTGGAATTTTATAAGAAAGAGATTTCCTCCACACATGCTTAAAAAATGGATTTGCATGTTTTAAACAAGTTAAAGATGCAAATCACCTATGAATCCAAAACATTTGAAGAGAATAACAAACGCTCATTAAATTCTCAAATATTGTGCGGTGGAATATTTACCCGAGTCAAACAAGCCATTATTTTGCCCGTGCACAAAAAGCTGACCCAACGATCATGGATGCTTGTAAAGTGATTTATCATGCGTAATGGGTATATTACCCTAATAAATGACTTATGGATTGGGAGTCAAGACTCAGTGAAAAATCCCTGCCTCCCCCTTTTTCCCGACGATTGCAAAACCTGATATATAAAAACTAAGAAGAGCTTACAATCCTTAAAAATTACAGAAACTCTTTGGAATTATCTCCCTCTACATTTGTGCACTGTACATTTTCATTTTAGATTTACACTTTTTTTCTAAATCAAAACTTTGAGTTTTCGATCTCCCTTCATCCCGTAAACCAAAAAGGCAAATAGATCACTAGAAAATGAAAATTTTAGAGTTCATGTACGGAAAAAAATTTGAAACAATAACAAATGTAAGTAAAGAAAATTTATTCACACACCACATATTAACAAAAAAATTTTGATGTCCAAGTTTCGGAAATTCCACTAGTTCAACCCTAATAGCTTGGAATTTTATAAGAAAGAGATTTCCTCCACACTTGCTTAAAAAATGTTTTAAACTTGTTAAAGATGCAAATCACCGATGGATCCATAGCTTTTGAAGAGAATAACAAACGCTCATTAAATTCTCAAGTGAACGTGCGGTGGGATATTTACCCGAGTCAAACAAGCCATTACTTTGCCCATCTACAAAAAGCTGACCCAACGATAATGGATGATTGTAAAGTGATTTATCATGCGTAACGGGCTATATTACCATAATAAATCACATATGGATTGGGAGTCAAGACTTAGTTAAAAATCCCTGCCTCCCTCTTTTTCCCGACGATTGCAAAACCAGATATATAAAATCTAAGAAGAGCTTACAATCCCTAAAAATTACAGAAACTCTTAGGAATTATCTCTCTCTACATTTGTGCATTGTGTATTTCTATTCTACATGTACTCTTTTTTCCTAAAACAAAAGTTTGAGTTTTGGCTCTCCCTTCACCCCGTAAACCAAAAAGGCAAATAGATCACATTGAAATTAAAATTTTGGAGTTCAAGTACGAAAAAAATTTAAAACAATAACTAATATAAGTAAAGAAAATTTATTCACACACCACAAATAAAGACAAAAGTTTTGTTGTCTAAGTTTGGGAAATTCCACTAGTTCAACCCTAACAGCTCGGAATTTTATAAGTAAGAGATTTCCTCCACACATGCTTAAAAATGGATTTGCATGTTTTTAACATGTTAAAGATGCAAATCACCTAAGGATCCAAAGCTTTTGAAGAGAATAACAAACGTTTATTAAATTCTCAAGTGAACGTGCGGTGGGATATTTACCCGAGTCAAACAAGCTATTATTTTGCCCATCTACAAAAAGCTGACCCAACGATCATCTATGATTATAAAGTTATTTATCATGCGTAACGGGCTATATTACCCTAATAAATGACTTATGGATTGGGAGTCAAGACTCAGTTAAAAATCCCTGCCCCCCCTCTTTCCTGACGATTGCAAAACCTGATATCTAAAAACTAAGAAGAGGTTACAATCCCTAAAAATTACAGAAACTCTTTGGAATTATCTATCTCTACGTTTGTGCATTGTGCATTGCCAATCTACATGTACTTTTTTTTCTTAAAACAAAACTTTAAGTTTTCGCTCTCTCTTCATCCCATAAACCAAAAAGGCAAATAGATCACAACAAAATGAAAATTTTGGGGTTCATGTACGGAAAAAATTTAAAACAATAACGAAATGTAAATAAAGAAAATTTATCCACACACAATAAATGAACACAAAAGTTTTGTTGTCCAAGTTTGGGAAATTCCACTAGTTCAACCCTAACAACTTGGAATTTTAAAAGAAAGAGATTTCCTCCACACATGCTTAAAAAATGGATTTGCATGTTTTAAACAAGTTAAAGTTGAAAATCATCTATGGATCCATAGCTTTCGAAGAGAATAACAAACGCTCATTAAATTGTCAAGTGAACAAGCGGTGGGATATTTACCCAAGTCTAACAAGCCATTATTTTGCCCTTTTACAAAACGCTGACCCAACGATCATGGATGATTGTAAAGAGATTTATCATACGTAATGGGCTATATTACAATAATAAATCAAATAGGGATTGGGAGTCAAGACTCAGTTAAAAATCCCTGCCTCCCCCTTTTTCCCGACGATTGCAAAACCTGATTTATAAAAACTAAGAAGAGCTTACAATCCCTTAAAATTACAGAAACTCTTTGGAATTATCTCGCTCTACATTTGTGGACTGTGCATTTTCATTTTAGATGTACACTTTTTTTATAAATCAAAATTTTGAGTTTTCGGTCTCCCTTCATCCCGTAAACCAAAAAGGCAAATAGATCACAACAAAATGAAAATTTCAGAGTTCAAGTACGGAAAAAAAATTAAAAAAATAACAAATGTTAGTAAAGAAAATTTATTCACACACCACAAATGAACACAAAAGTTTTGTTGTCCAAGCTTGGGAAATTCCACTAGTTCAACCCTAACAGCTTGGAATTTTATAAGAAAGAGATTTCCTCCACACATGCTTAAAAAATGGATTTGCATGTTTTAAACAAGTTAAAGATGCAAATCACCTATGAATCCAAAACTTTTGAAGAGAATAACAAACGCTCATTAAATTCTCAACTATTGTGCGGTGGAATATTTACCCGAGTCAAACAAGCCATTATTTTGCCCGTGTACAAAAAGCTGACCCAACAATCATGGATGCTTGTAAAGTGATTTATCATGCGTAACGGGCTATATTACCCTAATAAATGACTTATGGATTGGGAGTCAAGACTCAGTTAAAAATCCCTGCCTCCCCCTTTTTCCCGACGATTGCAAAACCTGATATATAAAAACTAAGGAGAGCTTACAATCCTTAAAAATTACAGAAACTCTTTGGAATTATCTCCCTCTACATTTGTGCACTGTACATTTTTATTTTAGATTTACACTTTTTTTCTAAATCAAAATTTTGAGTTTTCGATCTCCCTTCATCCCGTAAACCAAAAAGGCAAATAGATCACAAGAAAATGAAAATTTTAGAGTTCATGTACGGAAAAAAATTTGAAACCATAACAAATGTATGTAAAGAAAATTTATTCACACACCACAAATGAACAAAAACTTTTTGTTGTCCAAGTTTGGGAAATTCCACTAATTCAACCCTAATAGCTTGGAATTTTATAAGAAAGAGATTTCCTCCACACATGCTTAAAAAATGGATTTGCATGTTTAAATATGTTAAAGATGTAAATCACCGATGGATCCATAGCTTTTGAAGAGAATACCAAAAGCTCATTAAATTCTCAAGTGAACGTGCGGTGGGATATTTACCCGAGTCAAACAAGCCATTACTTTGCCCATCTAAAAAAAGCTGACCCAACGATCATGGATGATTGTAAAGTGATTTATCATGCGTAACGGGCTATATTACCATAATAAATCACATAATGATTGGGAGTCAAGACTTAGTTAAAAATCCCTACCTCCCTCTTTTTCCCGACGATTGCAAAACCAGATATATAAAATCTAAGAAGAGCTTACAATCCCTAAAAATTACAGAAACTCTTTGGAATTAGCTCTTTCTACATTTGTGCATTGTGCATTTCTATTCTACATGTACACTTTTTTCCTAAAACAAAAGTTTGAGTTTTCGCTCTCCCTTCACCCCGTAAACCAAAAAGGCAAATAGATCACATTAAAATGAAAATTTTGGAGTTCAAGTACGGAAAAAATTTAAAACAATAACAAATGTAAGTAAAGAAAATTTTTTCACACACCACAAATGAACACAAAAGTTTTGTTGTCCAAGTTTTGGAAACTCCACTAGTTCAACCCCAACAGCTTGGACTTTTATAGGAAAGAGATTTCCTCCACACATGCTTAAAAAATGGATATGCATGTTTTAAACATGTTAAAGATACAAATCACGTTTGGATCCAAATCTTTTGAAGAGAATAACAAACCCTCATTAAATTATCAAATAAACGTGCGGTGGATATTTACCTGAGTCAAACAAGCCATTATTTTGCCCATCTACAAAAAGCAGACCCAACGATCATCGATGATTGTAATGTGATTTATCATGCGTAACGGGCTATATTACCCCAAGAAATGACTTATGGATTGGGAGTCAAGACTCAGTTAAAAATCCCTGCCTCCCCCTTTTTCCCGACGATTGTAAAACCTGATATATAAAAACTAAGAAGAGCTTACAATCCCTAAAAATTGCAGAAACTCTTTAGAATTATCTCGCTCTACATTTGTGCACTGTGCATTTTCCTTTTAGATGTACACTTTTATCATAAATCAAAACTTTGAGTTTTTGCTCTCCCTTTATCCCATAAACCAAAAAGGCAAATAGATCACAACAAAATGAAAATTGTAGAGTTCATGTACGGAAAAAAATTTAAAACAATAACAAATGTAAGTAAAGAAAATTTATTCACACACCACAAATGAACAAAAAAGTTTTGTTGTCCAAGTTTGGGAAATTCCACTAGTTCAACCGTAACAGCTTGGAATTTGATCAGAATGAGATTTCCTCCACACATGCTTAACAAATGGATTTGCATGTTTTAAACATGTTAAACATGCAAACCACCTATGGATCCAAAGCTTTTGAAGATAATAACAAACGCTCATTAAATTCTCAACTGAATATGCGGTGGGATATTTACCCGAGTCAAACAAGCCATTATTTTGCCCATCTACAAAAAGCTGACCCAACGATCATGGATGATTGTAAAGTGATTTATCATGCGTAACCGGATAAATTACTGTAATAAATCACATATGGATTGGGAGTCAAGACTCAGTTAAAAATCCCTGCCTCCCCCTTTTTCCCGATGATTGCAAAACCTGATATATAAAAAGTAAGAAGAGCTTACAATCCCTAAAAATTACAGAAACTCTTTGGAATTATCTCTCTCTACATTTGTGCATTGTGGATTTCCATTCTACATGTACTCTTTTTTCCTAAAACAAAACTTTGAGTTTTCGCTCTCCCTTCATCCCATAAACCAAAAAGGCAAATAGATCACAACAAATTGAAAATTTTGGAGTTCAAGTACGGAAAAAATTAAAACAATAACAAATGTAAGTAAAGAAAATTTTTTCACACACCACAAATGAACACAAAAGTTTTGTTGTCCAAGTTAGTTCAACCCCAACAGCTTGGAATTTTATAGGAAAGAGATTTCCTCCACACATGCTTTAAAAATGGATATGCATGTTTTAAACATGTTAAAAATGCAAATCACCTATGGATCCAAAGCTTTTGAAGAGAATAAAAAACTCTCATTAAATTCTCAACTGAACGTGCGGTTGATATTTACCCGAGTCAAACAAGCCATTATTTTGCCCATCTACAAAAAGCTGACCCAACGATCATGGATGATTGTAAAGTAATTTATCATGCGTAATGGGCTATATTACCATAATAAATGTCTTATGGATTGGGAGTCAAGACTCAGTTAAAAATCTCTGCCCCCCCCTTTTTCCCGACTATTGCAAAACCTGATATATAAAAACTAAGAAGAGCTTACAATCCCTAAAAATTACAGAAACTCTTTGAAATTATCTCGCTCTACATTTGTGCACTGTGCATTTTCATTTTAGATGTACACTTTTTTCATAAATCAAAACTTTAAGTTTTCGCTCTCCCTTCATCCCGTAAACCAAAAAGGCAAATAGATCACAACAAAATGAAAATTTTAGAGTTCATGTACGGAAAAAAATTTGAAACAATAAAAAATGTAAGTAAAGAAAATTTATTCACACACCACAAATGAACGCAAAAATTTGGTTGTCCAAGTTTGGGAAATTCCACTAGTTCAACCCTAACAGCTTGGAATTTTATAAGAAAGAGATTTCCTCCACACATGCTTAAAAAAAGGATTTGCATGTTTGAAACATATTAAAGATACAAATCACGTATGGATCCAAACCTTTTGAAGAGAATAACAAACGCTCATTAAATTCTCAAGTGAACGGGCGGTGGGATATTTACCCGAGTCAAACAAGCCATTATTTTGCCCATCTACAAAACCTGACCCAACGATCCTGGATGATTGTAAAGTGAATTATCATGCATAACGGGATATATTACCCTAATAAATGACTTATGGATTGGGAGTCATGACTCAATTAAAAATCCCTGCCTCCCCCTTTTTCTTGACGATTGCAAAACCTGATATATAAAAACTATGAAGAGCTTACAATCCCTAATAATTACAGAAACTCTTTGGAATTATCTCTCTCTACGTTTGTGTATTGTGCATTTCCATTCTACATGTACTCTTTTTCTCCCTTCATCCCGTAAGCCAAAAAGGCAAATAGATCACAACAAAATGAAAATTTTGGAGTTCAAGTACGGAAACAATTTAAAACAATAACAAATGTAAGTAAAGAAAATTTATTCACACACCACAAATGAACACAAAAGTTTTGTTGTCCAATTTTGGGAAATTCCACTAGTTCAACCCAACCAACTTGAAATTTTATAGGAAAGTTATTACCTTCACACATGCTTTAAAAATGGATATGCATGTTTTATACATGTTAAAGATGCAAATCACCTATGGATCCAAAGCTTCTGAAGAGAATAACAAACGCTAATGAAATTCTCAACTGAAAGTGCGGTAGGATATTTACCCGAGTCAAACAAACCATTATTTTGCCCATCTACAAAAGCTGACCCAACGAACATGGAAGTAAAGTGATTTATCATGCGTAACGGGCTATATTACCCTAACAAATGACTTATGGATTGGGTGTCAAGACTCAGTTAAAAATCCCTGCCTCCCCCTTTTTCCCGACCATTACAAAACCTGATATTTAAAAACTAAGAAGTGCTTACAATCCCTAAAAATTACAGAAACTCTTTAGAATTATCTCTCTCTACATTTGTGCACTGTGCATTTTCATTTTAGATGTACACTTTTTTCATAAATCAAAACTTTGAGTTTTCGCTCTCCCTTCAACCCGTAAACCGAAAAGGCAAATAGATCACAACAAAATGAAAATTTTAGAGTTCATGTACAGAAAAAAATTTAAAACGATAACAAATGTAAGTAAAGAAAATTTATTCACACACGACAAATAAACACAAAAGTTTTGTTGTCCAAGTTTGGGAAATTCCACTAGTTCGACCCTAATAGCTTGGAATTTTATATGAAAGAGATTTCCTCCACACATGCTTAAAAAATGGATTTGCATGTTTTTAACATGTTAAAAATGCAAATCACCTATGGATCCATAGCTTTTGAACAGAATAACAAATGCTTATTAAATTCTTAAGTGAATGTGCGGTGGGATATTTACCCGAGTGAAACCAGCCATTATTTTGCCCATCTACAAAAAGCTGACCCAACGATCATGGATGATTGTAATGTGTTTTATCATGCATAACGGGCTATATTACCCTAAGAAATGACTTATGGATTGGGAGTCTAGACTCAGTTAAAAATCCCTGCCTCCCCCTTTTTCCCAACGATTGCAAAACCTGATATATAAAAACTAAGAAGAGGTTACAAGCTCTAAAAATTACAGAAACTCTTTGGAATTATCTCGCTCTACATTTGTGCACTGTGTATTTTCATTTTAGATGTACATTTTTTTCATAAATCAAAACTTTGATTTTTCAATCTCCCTTCATTCCGTAAACATAAAAGGCAAATACATCACAACAAAATTAAAACTTATGAGTTCAAGTACGAAAAAAATTTAAAACAATAACAAAATGTAAGTAAATAAAATTTATTCACACACCACAAATGAACACAAAAGTTTTGTTGTCCAAGTTTGGGAAGTTCCACAAGTTCAACCCTAACAGCTTGGAATTTTATAAGAAAGAGATTTCCTCCACGCATGCTTAAAAAATGGATTTGCATGTTTTAAACATGTTCAAGCTGCAAATCACCTATGGATCCAAAGCTTTTGAAGAGAATAACAAACGCTCATTAAATTCTTAAGTGAACATGCGGTGGGATATTTACCCGAGTCAAACAAGCCATTATTTTACCCGTGTACAAAAAGCTGACCCAACGATCATGAATGATTGTAAAGTGATTAATCATGCGTAACGGGCTATATTACCCAAATAAATGACTTATGGATTGGGAGTCAAGACTCAGTTAAAAATCCCTGCCTTCACCTTTTTCCCGACGATTCGAAAACCTGATATGTAAAAACTAAGAAGAGCTTATAATCCCTAAAAATTTCAAAAACTCTTTGGAATTATCTCTCTCTACGTTTGTGCATTGTGCATTTCCATTCTACATGTACTCTTTTTTCTCAAAACAAAACTTTGAGTTTTCGCTCACCCTTCATTCCGTAAACCAAAAAGGCAAATACATCACAACAAAATGAAAATTTTGGAGTTCAAGTACGGAAAAAATTTAAAACAATAACAAAAAGTAAGTATAGAAAATTAGTCACACACCACAAATGAACACAAAAGTTTTGTTGTGCAAGTTTGGGAAATTCCACTAGTTCAACCCCAACGGCTTGGAATTTTATAGGAAAGAGATTTCCTCCACACATGCTTTAAAAATGGATGTGCATGTTTTAAACATGTTAAAGATGCAAATCACCTATGGATCCAAAGCTTTTGAAGAGAATAACAAACGCTCATTAAATTCTACACTGAACGTGCGGTGCATATTTACCCGAGTCAAACAAGCCATTATTTTGCCCATCTACAAAAAGCTGACCCAACGATCATGGATGATTGTAATGTGATTTATCATGTGTAACGGGCTATATTACCCTAAGAAATTACTTATGGATTGGGAGTCAAGACTCAGTTAAAAATCCCTGCCTCCCCCTTTTTCCCAACGATTGCAAAACCTGATATATAAAAAGTAAGAAGAGCTTACAATCCCTAAAAATGACAAAAACTCTTTAGAATTATCTCGCTCGACATTTGTGCACTGTGCATTTTCATTTTAGATGTACACTTTTTTCATAAATAAAAACTTTTAGTTTTCGCTCTCCCTTCATCCCGTAAACCAAAAAGGCAAATAGATCACAACAAAATGAAAATTTTAGAGTTCATGTGCGAACAAAAATTTAAAACAATAAAAAATGTAAGTAAAGAAAATTTATTCACACACCACAAATGAACACAAAAGTTTTGTTATCCAAGTTTGGGAAATTCCACTAGTTCAACCCTAACAGCTTGGAATTTTATAAGAAAGGGATTTCCTCCACACATGCTTAAAAAAAGGATTTGCATGTTTTAAACAAGTTAAAGATGCAAATCACGTATGGATCCAAAGCTTTTGAAGAGAATAACACACGCTCATTAAATTCTCAAGTGAACGTGCGGTGGGATGTTTACCCGAGTCAAACAAGCCATTATTTTGCCCATCTACAAAACCTGACCCAACGATCATGGATGATTGTAAAGTGATTTATCATGCGTAACGGGATATATTACCCTAATAAATGACTTATGGATTGGGAGTCATGACTCAATTAAAAATCTCCGCTTCCCCCTTTTTCCTGACGATCGCAAAACCTGATATATAAAAACTAAGAAGAGCTTACAATCCCCAAAAATTAGAGAAACTCTTTGGTATTATCTCTCTCTACGTTTGTGTATTGTGCATTTCCATTCTACATGTACTCTTTTTTCTTAAAATAAAACTTTGAGTTTTCGCCCTCCGTTCATCCCGTAAACCAAAAAGGCAAATAGATCTCAACAAAATGAAAATTTTGGAGTTCAAGTACAGAAACAATTTAAAACAATAACAAATGTAAGTAAAAAAAATTTATTCACACACCACAAATGAACACAAAAGTTTTGTTGTCCATGTTTGAGAAATTCCACTAGTTCAACCACAACAAGTTGGAATTTTATAGGAAAGTGATTTCCTTCACACATGCTTTAAAAATGGATATGCATGTTTTAAACATGTTAAAGATGCAAATCACCTATGGATCCAAAGCTTTTGAAGGGAATAACTAACGCTCATTAAATTCTCAACTGAAAGTGCGGTAGGATATTTACCCGAGTCAAACAAGCCATTATTTTGCCCTTCTACAAAAAGCTGACCCAACGAACATGGATGATTGTAAAGTGATTTATCATGCGTAACGAGCAATATTACCCTAAGAAATCACTTATGGATTGTGTGTCAAGACTCAGTTAATTATCCCTGCCTCCCCCTTTTTCCCGACCATTGCAAAACCTGATATATAAAAACTAAGAAGAGCTCACAATCCCTAAGAATTACAGAAACTCTTTGGAATTATCGCGCTCTACATTTGTGCACTGTGCATTTTCATTTTAGATGTACACTTTTTTCATAAATCAAAACTTTGAGTTTTCGCTCTCCCTCCAACCCGTAATCCAAAAAGGCAAATAGATTACAACAAAATAAAAATTTTAGAGTTCATGTACTGAAAAAAATTTAAAACCATAACAAATGTAGGTAAAGAAAATTTATCCACACACCACAAATGAACACAAAAGTTTTGTTGTCCAAGTTTAGGAAATTCCACTAGTTCAACCCTAACAACTTTGAATTTTATAAGAAAGAGATTTCCTCCACACATGCTTAAAAAATGGATTTTCATGTTTTAAACAAGTTAAAGATGCAAATAACCTATGGATCCAAAGCTTTTGAAGAGAATAACAAATGCTCATTAAATTGTCAAGTGAACGTGCGGTGGGATATTTACCCGAGTCAAAAACAAGCCAATATTTTGCCCATCTACAAAAACCTGACCCAACGATCATGGATGATTGTAAAGTGATTTATCATGCGTAATGGCCTATATTACCCTAATAAATGACTTATGGATTGGGAGTCATGACTCAGTTAAAAATCCCTGCCTCCCCCTTTTTCCCGACGATTGCAAAACCTAATATATAAAAACTAAACAGAGCTTACAATCCCTAAAAATTATAGACACTCTTTGGAATTATCTCTCTCTACTTTTGTGCATTGTGCATTTCCATTCTACATGTACTCTTTTTTCTTAAAACAAAACATTGAGTTTTCACTCTCCCTTCATCCCGTAAACCAAAAAGGCAAATAGATCACAACAAAATGAAAATTTTGGAGTTCAAGTACGGAAAAAAATTAAAACAATAACTAATGTAAGTAAAGAAAATTTATTTACACACCACAAATGAACACAAAAGTTTTGTTGTCCAAGTTTGGGAAATACCACTAGTTCAACACCAACAGCTTGGAATTTTGTAAGAAAGAGATTTCTTCCACACATGCTTAGAAAATGGATTTGCATGTTTTTAACATGTTAAAAATGCAAATCACCTATGGATCCATAGCTTTTGAACAGAATAACAAACGCTTATTAAATTCTTAAGTGAACGTGTGGTGGGATATTTACCCGAGTGAAACAAGCCATTATTTTGCCCATCTACAAAAAGCTGACCCAACAATCATGGATGATTTTAAAGTGATTTATCATGCGTAACGGGCTATAAAATTCCAAGCTGTTGGGGTTGAACTAGTGGAATTTCCCAAACTTGGACAACAAAACTTTTGTGTTCATTTGTGGTGTGTGAATAAATTTTCTTTACTTACATTAGTTATTGTTTGAAATTTTTTTCCGTACATGAACTCTAAAATTTTCATTTTGTTGTGATCTATTTGCCTTTTTGGTTTACAGGATGAAGGGAGAGCGAAAACTCAAAGTTTTCTTTTAAGAAAAAGGAGTACATGTAGAAAGGAAATGCACAATGCACAAATGTAGAGAGACATAATTCCAAAGAGTTTCTGTAATTTTTAGGGATTGTAAGCTCTTTTTAGTTTTTATATATCAGGATTTGCAATCGTCGGAGAAAAGGGGGGGCAGGGATTTTTAACTGAGTCTTGACTCCAAATCCATAAGTCATTTATTAGGGTATTATAGCCCGTTACGCATGATAAATCACTTTCAAATCATCCAAGATCGTTGGGTCAGCTTTTTGTAGATGGGCAAAATAATGGCTTGTTTCACTCGGGTAAATATCCCACCGCACGTTCACTTGATAATTTAATAAGTGTATGTTATTCTGTTCAAAAGCTATGGATCCATAGGTGATTTGCATTTTTAACATGTTAAAAACATGGAAATACATTTTTTAAGCATGTGTGGAGGAAATCTCTTTCTTATAAAATTCCAAGCTGTTAGGGTTGAACTAGTGGAATTTCCCAAACTTGGACAACAAAACTTTTGTGTTCATTTGTGGTGTGTGAATAAATTTTCTTTACTTACATTTGTTATTGTTTTAAATTTTTTTCCGTACATGAACTCTAAAATTTTCATTTTGTTGTGATCTATTTGCCTTTTTTGTTTACGGGATGAAGGGAGAGCGAAAACTCAAAGTTTTGATTTATGAAAAAAGTGTACATCTAAAATAAAAATGCACAGTGCACAAATGTAGAGAGAGATAATTCCAAAGAGATTCTGTAATTTTTAGGGATTGTAAGCTCTTCTTAGTTTTTATATATCAGGTTTTGCAATTGTAGGGAAAAGGGGGAGGCAGGGATTTTTAACTGAGTCTTGACTCCCAATCCACAAGTCATTTCTTAGGGTAATATAGACCGTTACTCATGATAAATCACTTTACAATCATCCATGATCATTGGGTCAGCTTTTTGTAGATGGGCAAAATAATGGCTTGTTTGACTCGGGTAAATATCCCACCGCACGTTCACTTGAGAATTTAATGAGCGTTTGCTATTCTCTTCAAAAGCTATGGTTCCATATGTGATTTGCATCTTAAACATGATTAAAACATGCAAATCCATTTTTTAAGCATGTGTGGAGGAAATCTCTTTCTTATAAAATTCCAAGCTATTAGGGTTGAACTAGTGGAATTTCCCAAACTTGGACAACAAAACTTTTGTGTTCATTTGTGGTGTGTGAATAAATTTTCTTAACTTACATTTGTTATGGTTTTAAATTTTTTTTGGTACATGAACTCTAAAAATTCATTTTGTTGTGATCTATTAGCCTTTTGTGTTTACGGGATGAAGGGAGAGCGAAAACTCAAAGTTTTGATTTATGAAAAAAGTGTACATCTAAAATGAAAATGCACAGTGCACAAATGTAGAGCGAGATATTTCCAAAGTGTTTCTGTAATTCATAGGGATTGTAAGCTCTTCTTAGTTTTTAAATATCAGGTTTTGCAATGGTTGGGAAAAAGGGGAAGGCAGGGATTTTTAACTGAGTCTTGACACACAATCCATAAGTCATTTTTTAGGGTAATATAGCCCGTTACGCATGATAAATCACATTACAATCATCCATGTTCATTGGGTCAACTTTTTGTCGATGGGCAAAATAATGGCTTGTTTGACTCGGGTAAATATCCTACCGCACTTTCAGTTGAGAATTTAATGAGCGTTTTTTATTCTCTTCAAAAGCTTTGGATCCATAGGTGATTTGCATTTTTAACATGTTTAAAACATGCATATCCATTTTTAAAGCATGTGTGAAGGAAATCACTTTCCTATAAAATTCCAAGTTGTTGGGGTTGAACTAGTGGAATTTCTCAAACATGGACAACAAAACTTTTGTGTTCATTTGTGGTGTGTGAATAAATTTTCTTTACTTACATTTGTTATTGTTTTAAATTGTTTCCGTACTTGAACTCCAAAATTTTCATTTAGTTGTGATCTATTTGCCTTTTTGGTTTACGAGATGAAGGGCAGGCGAAAACTCAAAGTTTTATTTTAAGAAAAAAGAGTACATGTAGAATGGAAATGCACAATGCACAAACGTAGAGAGAGATAATTCCAAAGAGTTTTTGTAATTTTTGGGGATTGTAAGCTCTTCTTAGTTTTTATATATCAGGTTTTGCAATCGTCAGGAAAAAGGGGGAAGCAGGGATTTTTAATTGAGTCATGACTCCCAATCCATAAGTCATTTATTAGGGTAATATATCCCGTTACGCATGATAAATCACTTTACAATCATCCATGATCGTTGGGTCAGGTTATGTAGATGGGCAAAATAATGGCTTGTTTGACTCGGGTACATATCCCACCACACGTTCACTTGAGAATTTAATGAGCGTGTGTTATTCTCTTCAAAAGCTTTGGATCCATACGTGATTTGCATCTTTAACATTTTTAAAACATGCAAATCCTTTTTTTAAGCATGTGTGGAGGAAATCTCTTTCTTATAAAATTCCAAGCTGTTAGGGTTGAACTAGTGGAATTTCCCAAACTTGGATAACAAAACTTTTTGTTCATTTGTGGTGTGTGAATAAATATTCTTTACTTACATTTGATATTGTTTTAAATTTTTTCCGTACATGACTCTAAAATGAAGGGAGAGCGAAATCTCAAAGTTTTTTGTAGATGGGCAAAATATTGGCAAAATAATTACATTTGTGCATGTTTAAAAAATGCATGTCCATTTTTAAAGCATATGTGGAGGAAATCTCTTTCCTATAAAATTCCAAGCTGTTGGGGTTGAACTAGTGGAATTTCCCAAACTTGGACAACAAAACTTTTGTGTTCATTTGTGGTGTGTGAATAAATTTTCTTTAGTTACATTTGTTATTGTTTTAAATTTTAGATGTACACCTTTTCATAAATCTAAACTTTGAGTTTTCGCCCTCCCTTCATCCCGTAAAACAAAAAGGCAAATAGATCACAACAAAATGAAAATTTTAGAGTTCATGTACGGAAAAAAATTTAAAACCATAACAAATGTAAGTAAAGAAAATTTATTCACATACCACAAATGAACACAAAAGTTTTGTTGTCCAAGTTTGGGAAATTCCACTAGTTCAACCCCTATAGCTTCGAATTTTATAGGAAAGAGATTTCTTCACACATGCTTTAAAAATGGAGATGCATGTTTTAAACATGTTAAAGATGCAAATCACCTATGGATCCAAAGCTTTTGAAGAGAATAACAAACGCTCATTTAATTCTCAAGTGAACATGCGGAGGGATATTTTACCTGAGTCAAACAAGCCATTATTTTTCCCATCTACAAAAAGCTGACCCAACGATCATGGATGATTGTAAAGTGATTTATCATGCGTAACGGGCTATATTACCCTAACAAATGACTTATGGATTGAGAGTCACGACTCAGTTAAAAATCCCTGCCTCCCCCTTTTTCCCGACGATTGAAAAACCTGATATATAAAAACTAAGAAGAGTTTACAATCCCTAAAAATTACAGAAACTCTTTGGAATTATCTCTCGCTACTTTTGTGCATTGTGCATTTCCATTCTACATGTACTCTTTTTCCTTACAACAAAACTTTGAGTTTTCGCTCTCCCTTCATCCCGTAAATGGATGATTGTAATGTGATTTATCATACATAACGGGCTATATTACCCAAAGAAATGACTTTTGGTTTGGGAGTCAAGACTCAGTTAAAAATCCCTGCCTCCCCTTTTTCCCAACGATTGCAAAACCTGATATGTAAAAATTAAGAAGGGCTTAAAATCCCTAAAAATTATAGAAACTCTTTGGAATTATCTCGCTCTACATTTGTGCATTGTGCATATTTATTTTAGATGTACACTTTTTTCATAAATCAAAACTTTGTGTTTTCACTCTCCCTTCATCCCGTAAACCAAAAAGATACATACATTACAACAAAATGAAAATTTTATAGTTCATGTATGGAACAAAAATTAAAACAATAACAGACGTAAGTAAAGAAAATTTATTTTCACACCAAAAATGAACACAAAATTTTTCTTGTCCAAGTTTGGGAAATTCCAAAAGTGCAACCCTAACAGCTTGGAATTTTATAAGAAAGAGATTTCCTCCACACATGCTTAAAAAATGGTTTTGCATGTTTTAAACATGTTAATGATGCAAATCACCTATGGATCCATAGCTTTTGAAGAGAATAACAAACGCTCATTAAATTCTCAAGTGAACGAGTGGTGGGATATTTACCCAAGTCAAAAAAGCCATTATTTTTCCCTTCTACAAGAAGCTGACCCAATGAACTTGGAGGATTGTCAAGTGATTTATCATGGGTAATGGGCTATATTACCATAATAAATCACATATGGATTGGGAGTCAAGACTCAGTTAAAAATCCCTGCCTCCCCCTTTTTCCCTACGATTGCAAAACCTAATATATAAAAACTAAGCAGAGCTTTCAATCCCTAAAAAATACAGAAACTCTTTTGAATTATCTCTCTCTACGTTTGTGCATTGTGAATTTCCATTCTACATGTACTCTTTTTTCTTAAAACAAAACTTTGAGTTTTCGCTCTCCCTTCATCCCGTAAACCAAAAAGGCAAATAGATCTCAACAAAATGAAAATTTTGGAGTTCAGGTACGGAAAAAATATAAAATAATAAAAAATGTAAGTAAAGATAATTTATTTACACACCACAAATGAACACAAAATTTTTGTTGTCCAAGTTTGGCAAATTCCACTAGTTCAACCCTAACTGCTTGGAATTTTATAAGAAAGAGATTTCCTCCACACATGCTTAAAAAATGAATTTGCATGTTTTAAAAAAGTTAAAGATGCCAATCACCTATGGATCCATAGCTTTTGAAGTGAATAACAAACGCTCATTAAATTCTCAAGTGAACGTGCGGTGGGATATTTACCCGAGCCAAACAAGCCATTATTTTTCCCTTTTAAAAAAAGCTGACCCAACGATCATGGATGATTGTAAAGTAATTTATCAAGCGTAACGGGCTATATTACTATAATAAATCACATATGGATTGGGATTCAAGACTCAGTTAAAAATCCCTGCCTCCCCCTTTTTCCCCACAATTGCAAAACCTGATATATAAAAACTAAGAAGAGCTTACATTCCCAAAAAATTATAGGAACTCTTTGGAATTATCTCTCTCTACATTTGTCCATTGTGCATTTCCATTCTACATGTACACTTTTTTTTTTAAAACAAAACTTTGAGTTTTCGCACTCCCTTCATCCCGTAAACCAAAAAGGCAAATAGATCACAACAAAATGAAAATTTTGGAGTTCAAGTACGGAAAAAGTTTAAAACAATAACAAATGGAAGTAAAGAAAATTTATTCACACACCACAAATGAACACAAAAGTTTTGTTGTCCAAGTTTGGGAAATTCCACTAGTTCAACCCCAACTGCTTGGAATTTTATAGGAAAGAGATTTCCTCCACACATGCTTTAAAAATGGATATGCATGTTTTAAACATGTTAAAGATGCAAATCACCTATGGATCCAAAGTTTTTGAAGAGACTAAAAAACGCTCATTAAATTCTCAAGAGAACGTGCGGTGGATATTTACCCGAGTCAAACAAGCCATTATTTTGCCCATCTACAAAAAGCTGACCCAACGATCATGGATGATTGTAATGTGATTAATCATGCGTAACGGGCTATATTACCCAAAGAAATGACTTTTGGTTTGGGAGTCAAGACTCAGTTAAAAATCCCTGCCTCCTCCTTTTTCCCAACGATTGCAAAACCTGATATATAAAAAATAAGAAGAGCTTACAATCCCTAAAAATTACAGAAACTCTTTGGAATTATCTCGCTCTACATTTGTGCACTGTGCATTTTTATTTTAGATGTACACTTTTTTCATAAAACAAAAATTTGTGTTTTCGCTCTCTCTTCGTGCCGTAAACCAAAAAGATAAATACATTACAACAAAATGAAAATTTTATAGTTCATGTATGGAAAAAAACTTAAAACAATAACACATGTTAGTAAAGTTAATTTATTTACACACCACAAATGAACACAAAAGTTTTGTTGTCCAAGTTTGGGAAATTCCACTAGTTCAACCCTAATTGCTTGGAATTTTATAAGAAAGAGATTTCCTCCACACATGCTTAAAAAATGAATTTTCATGTTTTAAACATGTTAAAGATGCAAATCACCTATGGATCCAAAGCTTTTGAAGAGAATAACAAACGCTCATTAAATTCTCAAGTGAACGTGCGGTGGGATATTTACCCGAGTCAAACAAGCCATTATTTTTCCCTTCTACAAAAAGCTGACCCAACGATCATGGATAATTGTAAAGTGATTTATCATGCGTAATGGGCTATATTACCATAATAAATCACATATGGATTGGGATTTAAGACTCTGTTAAAAATCCATGCCTCCCCCTTTTTCCCGATGATTGCAAAACCTGATATATAAAAACTAAGAAGAGCTTACATTCCCCAAAAATTATAGAAACTCTTTGGAATTATCTCTCTCTACTTTTGTGCATTGTGCATTTCCATTCTACATCTACACTTTTTTTCTTAAAACAAAACTTTGTGTTTTCGCTCTCCCTTCATCCCGTAAACCAAAAAGGCAAATAGATCACAACAAAATGAAAATTTAGGAGTTCAAGTACGGAAAAAGTTTAAAACAATAACAAATGTAAGTAAAGAAAATTTATTCACACACCACAAATGAACACAAAATTTTTGTGTTCCAAGTTTGGGAAATTCCACTAGTTCAACCCCAACAGCTTGGAATTTTATAGGAAAGAGATTTCCTCCACACATGCTTTAAAAATGGATATGCATGTTTTAAACATGTTAAAGATGCAAATCACCTATGGATCCAAAGTTTTTGAAGAGACTAAAAAACGCTCATTAAATTCTCAAGAGAACGTGCGGTGGATATTTACCCGAGTCAAACAAGCCATTATTTTGCCCATCTACAAAAAGCTGACCCAACGATCATGGATGATTGTAATGTGATTAATCATGCGTAACGGGCTATATTACCCAAAGAAATGACTTTTGGTTTGGGAGTCAAGACTCAGTTAAAAATCCCTGCCTCCCCCTTTTTCCCAACGATTGCAAAACCTGATATATAAAAAATAAGAAGAGCTTACAATCCCTAAAAATTACAGAAACTCTTTGGAATTATCACGCTCTACATTTGTGCACTGTGCATTTTTATTTTAGATCTACACTTTTTTCATAAAACAAAAATTTGTGTTTTCGCTCTCTCTTCGTGCCGTAAACCAAAAAGATAAATACATTACAACAAAATGAAAATTTTATAGTTCATGTATGGAAAAAAACTAAAAACAATTTCATAATGTAAGTAAAGATAATTTATTTACACACCATAAATGAACACAAAAGTTTTGTTGTCCAAGTTTGGGAAATTCCACTAGTTCAACCCTAACAGCTTGGAATTTTATATGAAAGTGATTTCCTCGACACATGCTTAAAAAATGAATTTGCATGTTTTAAACATGTTAAAGATGCAATTAATGTATGGATCCATAGCTTTTGTAGAGAATAACAAACGCTCATTAAATTCTCAAGTGAACGTACGGTGGGATATTTACCCGAGTCAAACAAGCAATTATTTTGCCCAACTACAAAAAGCATACCCAACGATCATGAAAGATTGTAAAGTTATTTATCATGCGTAACGGGCTATATTACCATAATAAATGACTTATGGATTGGGATTCAAGACTCAGTTAAAAATCCCTGCCTCCCCCTTTTTCCCGACGATTGCAAAACCTGATATATAAATACTAAGAAGAGGTTACATTGCCAAAAAATTATAGAAACTCTTTGGAATTATCTCTCCACATTTTTTCATTGTGCATCTTCATTCTAAATGAACACTTTTTTTCTTAAAACAAAACTTTGAGTTTTCGTTCTCCCTTCATCCCGTCAACCAAAAAGGCAAATAGATCACAACAAAATGAAAATTTAGGAGTTCAAGTACAGAAAAAGTTTAAAAAAATAACAAATCTAAGTAAAGAAAATTTATTCACACACCACAAATGAACACAAAAGTTTTGTTGTCCAAGTTTTGGAAATTCCACTAGTTCAATCCCAACAGCTTGGAATTTTATAGGAAGGAGATTTCCTCCACACATGCTTTAAAAATGGATATGCATGTTTTAAACATGTTAAAGATGCAAATCACCTATGGATCCAAAGCTTTTGAAGAGAATAACAAACGCTCATTAAATTCTCAAGTGAACGTGCGGTGGATATTTACCCGAGTCAAACAAGCCATTATTTTGGCCATCTACAAAAAGCTGACCCAACGATCATGGATGATTGTAATGTGATTTATCATGCGTAACGGGCTATATTACCCAAATAAATGACTTTTGGTTATGGAGTCAAGACTCAGTTAAAAATCCCTCCCTCCCCCTTTTTCCCAACGATTGCAAAACCTAATATATAAAAACTAAGAAGAGCTTACAATCCCTAAAAATTACAGAAACTCTTTGGAATTATCTCACTCTACATTTGTGCACTGTGCATTTTTATTTTAGATGTACACATTTTTCATCAATCAAAACTTTGTATTTTCCCTCTCCCTTCATCCCGTAAACCAAAAAGATAAATACATTACAACAAAATGAAAATTTTATAGTTCATGTATGGAAAAAAAATTGAAACAATAACAAACGTAAGTAAAGAAATTTTTTTCACACACCAGAAATGAACACAAAAGTTTTCTTGTCCAAGTTTGGGAAACTCCAAAAGTTCAACCCTAACAGCTTGGAATTTTATTAGAAAGAGATTTCCTACACACATGCTTAAAAAATGGATTTGCTTGTTTTAAATATGCTAAAGATGCAAATCACCTATGGATCCATAGCTTTTGAAGAGAATAACAAACGCTCATTAAATTCTCATGCGAACGTGCGGTGGGATATTTACCCGAGTCAAACAAGCCATTATTTTGCCCATCTGCAAAAAGTTGCCCAACGATCATGGAAGATTGTAAAGTGATTTATCATGCGTAACGGGCTATATTACCATAATAAATGACTTATGGATTGGGAGTCAAGACTCAGTTAAAAATCCCTGCCTCCCCCTTTTTCCCGACGATTGCAAAAGCTGATATATAAAAACTAAGAAGAGCTTACAATCCCTAAAAATTACAGAAACTCTTTGGAATTATCTCTCTCTACGTTTGTGCATTGTGCATTTCCATTCTACATGTACTCTTTTTTCTTAAAACAAAACTTTGAGTTTTCGCTCTCCCTTCATCCGGTAACCCACAAAGGCAAATACATCACAACAAAATGAAAATTGTGGAGTTCAAGTATGGAAAAAATTTAAAACAATAACAAAATGTAAGTAAAGAAAATTTATTCACAGACCACAAATGAAAACATATGTTTTGTTGTCCAAGTTTGGGAAATTCCACAAGTTCAACCCAAACAGCTTGGAATTTTATAGGAAAAAAATTTTCTCCCCACAAGCTTTAAAAATGGATATGCATGTTTTAAACATGTTAAAGATGCAAATCACGTATGGATCCAAATCTTTTGAAGAGAATAACAAACGCTCATTAAATTCTCAACTGAACCTGCAGTGGGATATTTACCTGAGTCAAACAAGCCATTTTTTTGCCCATCAACAAAAAGCTGACCTAACGATCATGGATGATTGTAAAGTGATTTATCATGCGTAACGGGCTATATTACCCTAAGAAATGACTTATGGATTGGGAGTCAAGACTCAGTTAAAAATCCTTGCCTCCCCCTTTTTCCCGACGATTGCAAAACCTGATATACAAGAACTAAGAAAAGCTTACAATCCCTAAAAATTACAGAAACTCTTTGGAATTATCTCGCTCTACATTTGTGCACTGTGCATTTTCATTTTAGATGTAAAATTTTTTCATAAATCAAAACTTTGTGTTTTTGTTCTCCCTTCATCCCGTAAACCAAAAAGATAAATCCATTACAACAAAATTGAAATTTTATAGTTCATGTATGGAAAAAAATTAAAACAATAACAAACGTAAGTAAAGAAAATTTATTCACACAACAGAAATGAACACAAAAGTTTTCTTGTCCAAGTTTGGGAAATTCCAAAAGTTCAACCCTAACAGCTTAGAATTTTATAAGAAAGAGATTTCCTCCACACATGCTTAAAAAATGGATTTGCATGTTTTAAAAATGTTAAAGATGCAAATCACCTATGGATCCATAGCTTTTGAAGAGAATAACAAACGCTCATTAAATTCTCATGTGAACGTGCGGTGGGATATTTACCCGAGTCAAACAAGCCATTATTTTGCCCATCTACAAAAAGCTGACCCAACGATCATGGAAGATTGTAAATTAATTTATCATGCGTAATGGGCTATATTACCATAATAAATGACTTATGGATTGGGAGACAAGACTCAGTTAAAAATCACTGCCTCCCCCTTTTTCCCGACGATTGCAAAAGCTGATATATAAAAACTAAGAAGAGCTTACAATCCCTAAAAATTACAGAAACTCTTTGGACTTATCTCTCTCTACGTTTGTGCATTGTGCATTTCCATTCTACATGTACACTTTTTTCTTAAAACAAGACTTTGAGTTTTCGCTCTCCCTTCATCCGGTAACCCACAAAGGCAAATACATCACAACAAAATGAAAATTGTGGAGTTCAACTATGGAAAAAATTTAAAACAATAACAAAAGGTAAGTAAAGAAAATTTATTTACACACCACAATTGAACACGTAAGTTTTGTTGTCCAAGTTTGGGAAATTCCACTAGTTCAACCCAAACAGCTTGGAATTTTATAGGAAAAAGATTTTCTCCACACATGCTTTAAAAATGGATATGCATGTTTTAAACATGTTAAAGATGCAAATCACGTATGGATCCAAAGCTTTTGAAGAGAATAACAAACGCTCATTAAATTCTCAACTGAACCTGCGGTGGGATATATACCTGAGTCAAAAAAGCCATTATTTTGCCCATCAACAAAAAGCTGACCCAACGATCATGGATGATTGTAAATTGATTTATCATGTGGAACGGGCTATATTACCCTAAGAAATGACTTATGGATTGGGAGTCAAGACTCAGTTAAAAATCCTTGCCTCCCCCTTTTTCCCGATGATTGCAAAACCTGATATATAAAAACTAAGAAAAGCTTACGATCCCTAAAACTTACAGAAACTCTTTGGAATTATCTCGCTCTACATTTGTGCACTGTGCATTTTCATTTTAGATGTAAACTTTTTTCATAAATCAAAACTTTGAGTTTTCGCTCTCCCTTTATCTCGTAAACCAAAAAGGCAAATAGATCACAACAAAATGAAAATTTTAGAGTTCATGTACAGAAAAAAATTTAAAACAATAATAAATGTAAGTAAAGAAAATTTATTCACACAGCACAAATGAACACAAAAGTTTTCTTGTCCAAGTTTGGGAAATTCCACAAGTTCAACCCTAACAGCTTGGAATTTCATAGGAAAGAGATTTCCTCCACACATTCTTAAAAAATAGATTTGCATGTTTTTAACAAGTTAAAGATGCAAATCACCTATGGATCCAAAGCTTTTGAAGAGAATAACAAACGATCATTAAATTCTCAAGTGAACGTGCGGTGGATATTTACCCGAGTCAAACAAGCCATTATTTTGCCCATCTACAAAAAGCTGACCCAACGATCATGGATGATTGTAATGTGATTTATCATGCATAACGGGCTATATTACCCAAAGAAATGACTTTTGGTTTGGGAGTCAAGACTCAGTTAAAAATCCCTGCCTCCCCCTCTTTCCCAACGATTGCAAAACCTGATGTATAAAAACTAAGATGTGTTTACAATCCCTAAAAATTACAGAAACTCTTTGGGATTATCTCGCTCTACATTTGTGCACTCTGCATTTTTATTTTAGATGTACACTTTTTTCATAAATCAAAACTTTGTGTTTTCGCTTTCCCTTCATCCCGTAAACCAAAAAGATAAATACATTACAACAAAATGAAAATTTTATAGTTCATGTATGGAAAACAAATTAAAACAATAACACACGTTAGTAAAGTTAATTTATTTACACACCACAAATGAACACAAAAGTTTTGTTGTCCAAGTTTGGGAAATTCCACTAGTTCAACCCTAACTGCTTGGAATTTTATAAGAAAAAGATTTCCTCCACACATGCTTAAAAAATGAATTTTCATGTTTTAAACATGTTAAAGATGCAAATCACCTATGGATCCAAAGCTTTTGAAGAGAATAACAAACGCTCATTAAATTCTCAAGTGAACGTGCGGTGGGATATTTACCCGAGTCAAACAAGCCATTATTTTGCCCTTCTACAAAAAGCTGACCCAACGATCATGGATAATTGTAAAGTGATTTATGATGCGTAATGGGCTATATTACCATAATAAATCACATATGGATTGGGATTTAAAACTCAGTTAAAAATCCATGCCTCCCCCTTTTTCCCGATGATTGCAAAACCTGATATATAAAAACTAAGAAGAGCTTACATTCCCCAAAAATTATAGAAACTCTTTGGAATTATCTCTCTCTACATTTGTGCATTGTGCATTTCCATTCTACATCTACACTTTTTTTCTTAAAACAAAACTTTGTGTTTTCGCTCTCCCTTCATCCCGTAAACCAAAAAGGCAAATAGATCACAACAAAATGAAAATTTAGGAGTTCAAGTACGGAAAAAGTTTAAAACAATAACAAATGTAAGTAAAGAAAATTTATTCACACACCACAAATGAACACAAAATTTTTGTGTTCCAAGTTTGGGAAATTCCACTAGTTCAACCCCAACAGCTTGGAATTTTATAGGAAAGAGATTTCCTCCACACATGCTTTAAAAATGGATATGCATGTTTTAAAAATGTTAAAGACGCAAATCACCTATGGATCCAAAGCTTTTGAAGAGACTAAAAAACGCTCATTAAATTCTCAAGAGAACGTGCGGTGGATATTTACCCGAGTCAAACAAGTCATTATTTTGCCCATCTACAAAAAGCTGACCCAACGATCATGGATGATTGTAAAGTGATTAATCATGCGTAACGGGCTATATTACCCAAAGAAATGACTTTTGGTTTGGGAGTCAAGACTCAGTTAAAAATCCCTGCCTCCCCCTTTTTCCCAACGATTGCAAAACCTGATATATAAAAACTAAGAAGAGCTTACAATCCCTAAAAATTACAGAAACTCTTTGGAATTATCACGCTCTACATTTGTGCACTGTGCATTTTTATTTTAGATGTACACTTTTTTCATAAAACAAAAATTTGTGTTTTCGCTCTCTCTTCGTGCCGTAAACCAAAAAGATAAATACATTACAACAAAATGAAAATTTTATAGTTCATGTATGGAAAAAAACTTAAAACAATTTCATAATTTAAGTAAAGATAATTTATTTACACACCACAAATGAACACAAAATTTTTGTTGTCCAAGTTTGGGAAATTCCACTAGTTCAACCCTAACAGCTTGGAATTTTATATGAAAGAGATTTCCTCGACACATGCTTAAAAAATGAATTTGCATGTTTTAAACATGTTAAAGATGCAATTCATGTATGGATCCATAGCTTTTGAAGAGAATAACAAACGCTCATTAAATTCTCAAGTGAACGTACGGTGGGATATTTACCCGAGTCAAACAAGCAATTATTTTGCCCATCTACAAAAAGCATACCCAACGATCATGGAAGATTGTAAAGTTATTTATCATGCGTAACGGGCTATATTACCATAATAAATGACTTATGGATTGGGATTCAAGACTCAGTTAAAAATTCCTGCCTCCCCCTTTTTCCCGACGATTGCAAAACCTGATATATAAATACTAAGAAGAGGTTACATTCCCAAAAAATTATAGAAAGTCTTTGGAATTATCTCTCTCCACATTTGTTCATTGTGCATCTTCATTCTAAATGTACACTTTTTTTCTTAAAACAAAACTTTGAGTTTTCGTTCTCCCTTCATCCCGTAAACCAAAAAGGCAAATAGATCACAACAAAATGAAAATATAGGAGTTCAAGTACAGAAAAAGTTTAAAAAAATAACAAATGTAAGTAAAGAAAATTTATTCACACACCACAAATGAGCACAAAAGTTTTGTTGTCCAAGTTTGGGAAATTCCACTAGTTCAATCCCAACAGCTTGGAATTTTATAGGAAGCAGATTTCCTCCACACATGCTTTAAAAATGGATATGCATGTTTTAAACATGTTAAAGATGCAAATCACCTATGGATCCAAAGCTTTTGAAGAGAATAACAAACGCTCATTAAATTCTCAAGTGAACGTGCGGTGGATATTTACCCGAGTCAAACAAGCCATTATTTTGCCCATCTACAAAAAGCTGACCCAACGATCATGGATGATTGTAATGTGATTTATCATGCGTAACGGGCTATATTACCCAAATAAATGACTTTTTGTTTGGGAGTCAAGACTCAGTTAAAAATCCCTCCCTCCCCCTTTTTCCCAACGATTGCAAAACCTAATATATAAAAACTAAGAAGAGCTTACAATCCCTAAAAATTACAGAAACTCTTTGGAATTATCTCACTCTACATTTGTGCACTGTGCATTTTTATTTTAGATGTACACATTTTACATCAATCAAAACTTTGTATTTTCCCTCTCCCTTCATCCCGTAAACCAAAAAGATAAATACATTACAACAAAATGAAAATTTTATAGTTCATGTATGGAAAAAAAAATTAAAACAATAACAAACGTAAGTAAAGAAATTTTTTTCACACACCAGAAATGAACACAAAAGTTTTCTTGTCCAAGTTTGGGAAATTCCAAAAGTTCAACCCTAACAGCTTGGAATTTTATTAGAAAGAGATTTCCTACACACATGCTTAAAAAATGGATTTGCTTGTTTTAAATATGCTAAAGATGCAAATCACCTATGGATCCATAGCTTTTGAAGAGAATAACAAACGCTCATTAAATTCTCATGCGAACGTGCGGTGGGATATTTACCCGAGTCAAACAAGCCATTATTTTGCCCATCTATAAAAAGCTGACCCAACCATCATGGAAGATTGTAAAGTGATTTATCATGCGTAACGGGCTATATTACCATAATAAATGACTTATGGATTGGGAGTCAAGACTCAGTTAAAAATCCCTGCCTCCCCCTTTTTCCCGACGATTGCAAAAGCTGATATATAAAAACTAAGAAGAGCTTACAATCCCTAAAAATTACAGAAACTCTTTGGACTTATCTCTCTCTACGTTTGTGCATTGTGCATTTCCATTCTACATGTACACTTTTTTCTTAAAACAAGACTTTGAGTTTTCGCTCTCCCTTCATCTGGTAACCCAAAAAGGCAAATACATCACAACAAAATGAAAATTGTGGAGTTCAACTATGGAAAAAATTTAAAACAATAACAAAAGGTAAGTAAAGAAAATTTATTTACACACCACAATTGAACACGTAAGTTTTGTTGTCCAAGTTTGGGAAATTCCACTAGTTCAACCCAAACAGCTTGGAATTTTATAGGAAAAAGATTTTCTCCACACATGCTTTAAAAATGGATATGCATGTTTTAAACATGTTAAAGATGCAAATCACGTATGGATCCAAAGCTTTTGAAGAGAATAACAAACGCTCATTAAATTCTCAACTGAACCTGCGGTGGGATATTTACCTGAGTCAAACAATCCATTATTTTGCCCATCAACAAAAAGCTGACCCAACGATCATGGATGTTTGTAAAGTGATTTATCATGTGTAACGGGCTATATTACCCTAAGAAATGACTTATGGATTGGGAGTCAAGACTCAGTTAAAAATCCTTGCCTCCCCCTTTTTCCCGATGATTGCAAAACCTGATATATAAAAACTAAGAAAAGCTTACAATCCCTAAAACTTACAGAAACTCTTTGGAATTATCTCGCCCTACATTTGTGCACTGTGCATTTTCATTTTAGATGTAAACTTTTTTCATAAATCAAAACTTTGAGTTTTCGCTCTCCCTTTATCTCGTAAACCAAAAAGGCAAATAGATCACAACAAAATGAAAATTTTAGAGTTCATGTACGGAAAAAAATTTAAAACAATATTAAATGTAAGTAAAGAAAATTTATTCACACAGCACAAATGAACACAAAAGTTTTCTTGTCTAAGTTTGGGAAATTCCACAAGTTCAACCCTAACAGCTTGGAATTTTATAGGAAAGAGATTTCCTCCACACATTCTTAAAAAATAGATTTGCATGTTTTTAACAAGTTAAAGATGGAAATCACCTATGGATCCAAAGGTTTTGATGAGAATAACAAATGCTCATTAAATTCTCAAGTGAACGTGCGGTGGGATATTTACACGAGTCAAACAAGCCATTATTTTGCCCAACTTCAAAAAGCGGACACAACGATCATGGATGATTGTAAAGTGATTTATCATGCGTAACGTGCTATATTACCCAAATAAATGACTTATGGATTGGGTGTCAAGACTCAGTTAAAAATCCCTGTCCCCCCTTTTTTCCCGACGATTGCAAAACCTGATATATAAAAGCTAAGAAGAGCTTACAATCCCTAAAAATTACCGAAACTCTTTGGAATTTTCTCTCTCTTGGTTTGTGCATTGTGCACTTCCATTCTACATGAACTCTTTTTTCTTAAAACAAAAATTTGAGTTTTCGCTCTCCCTTCTTCCCGTAAACCAAAAAGGCAAATAGATCACAACAAAATGAAAATTTTAGAGTTCAAGTACGAAAAAAATTTAAAACCATAACAAATGTAAGTAAAGAAAATTTATTCACACATGACAAATGAACACGAAAGTTTTGATGTCCAAGTTTGGGAAATTCCTCTAGTTCAACCCCAACAGCTTGGAATTTTATAAGAAAGAGATTTCCTCCACACATGCTTTAAAAATGGATATGCATGTTTTAAACATGTTAAAGATGAAAATCACCTATGGATCCAAAGCTTTTCAAGAGAATGACAAATGCTCATTAAATTCTCAAGTGAACGTGCGGTGGATATTTACCCGAATCAAACCAGCCATTATTTTGCCCATCTACAAAAAGCTGACCCAACTATCATGGATGATTGTAATGTGATTTATCATGCGTAACGGGATATATTACCCTAATAAATGACTTATGGATTGGGAGTCAAGACTTAGTTAAAAATCCGTGCCTCCCCCTTTTTCCAGACGATTGCAAAACCTGATATAAAAAAACTAAGAAGTGCTTACAATCCCTAAAAATTACAGAAACACTTTGGAATTATCTCACTCTACATTATTGCACTGTGCATTTTCATTTTAGATGTACACTTTTTTCATAAATCAAAACTTTATGTTTTCGCTCTCCCTTCTTCCCGTAAACCAAAAAGGCAAATAGATCACAACAAAATGAAAATTTTGGAGTTCAAGTACGGAAAAAGTTTAAAACAATAACAAATGTAAGTAAAGAAAATTTATTCACACACCACAAATGAACACAAAAGTTTTGTTGTCCATCTTTGGGAAATTCCACTAGTTTAACCCCAACTGCTTAGAATTTTATAAGAAAGATATTTCCTCCACACATGCTTAAAAAATGGATTTGCATGTTTTAAACATGTTAAAGATGCAAATCACCTGTGGATCCTTAGCTTTTGAAGAGAATAACATACCCTCATTAGATTCTCAAGTGAACGTGCAGTGGGATATTTACCCGAGTCAAACAAGACATTATTTTGCCCATCTACAAAAAGCTGTCCCAACAATCATGGATGATTGTAAAGTAATTTATCATGCGTAACGGGCTATATTACCATAATAAATCACATATGGATTGGGAGTCAAGACTCAGTTAAAAATCCCTACCTACCCCTTTTTCCCGATGATTGCAAAACCTGATATATAAAAAATAAGAAGAGCTTACAATCCCTAAAAATTACAGAAACTCTTTGGAATTATCTCTCTCTACGTTTGTGCATTGTGCATTTCCATTCTACATGTACTCTTTTTTAAAACCTAATACGAAAAACCTGATACGAAAAAAAATTTAAAAGCATAACAAATGTAAGTAAAGAAAATTTATTCACACACCACAAATGAACACAAAAGTTTTTTTGTCCAAGTTTGGGAAATTCCACTGGTTCAACCCTAACACGTTGGAATTTTTTAAGAAGGAGATTTCCTCCACACATGCTTAAAAAATGGATTTGGAGGTTTTAAACATGTTAAAGATGCAAATCACCTAAGGGTCGTTAGCTTTTGAAGAGAATAACAAACCCTCATTAATTTCTCAATTGAACGTGTGGTGGGATATTTACCCAAGTCAAACAAGCCAATATTTTGCCCATCTACAAAAAGCTGACCCAACGATCATGGATGATTGTAAAGTGATTTATCATGCGTAATGGGCTATATTACCCTAAGAAATGACTTATGGATTGGGAGTCAAGACTCAGTTAAAAATCCCTGCCTCCCCCTTTTTCCCGACGATTGTAAAACATGATATATAAAAACTAAGAAGAGCTTACATTCCCAAAAAATTATAGAAACTCTTTGGAATTATCTCTCTCTACATTTGTACATTGCACATTTCCATTCTACACGTACACTTTTTTTCTTAAAAAAAAACTTTGAGTTTTCGCTCTCCCTTCATCCCGTAAACCAAAAAGGAAAATAGATCACAACAAAATGAAAATTTTGGAGTTCAAGTACGGAAAAAATTTAAAACAATAACAAATGTAAGTAAAGAAAATTTATTCACACACCACAAATGAACACAAAAGTTTTGTTGTCCAAGTTTGGGAAATTCCACTAGTTCAACCCCAACAGCTTGGAATTTTATAGGAAAAAGATTTCCTCCACACATGCTTTAAAAATGGATATGCATGTTTTAAACATGTTAAAGATGCGAATCACGTATGGATCCAAAGCTTTTGAAGAGAATAAGAAACGCTCATTAAATTCTCAACTGAACCTGCGGTGGGATATTTACCCGATTCAAACAAGCCATTATTTTACCCATCTACAAAAAGCTGACCCAACGATCATGGATGATTGTAGAGTGATTGATCATGCGTAACGGGCTATATTACCCTAAGAAATGACTTATGGATTGGGAGTCAAGACTCAGTTAAAAATCCTTGCCTCCCCCTTTTTCCCGACGATTGCAAAACCTGATATATAAAAACAAAGAAGAGCTTACAATCCCTAAAAATTACAGAAACTCTTTGGAATTATCTCGCTCTACATTTGTACACTGTGAATATTTATTTTAGATGTACACTTTTTTCATAAATCAAAACTTTGTGTTTTCGCTCTCCCTTCATCTCGTAAACAAAAAAGGCAAATAGATCACAACAAAATGAAAATTTTAGATTTCATGTACGGAAAAAAATTTAAAACAATAAAAACGTAAGTAAAGAAATTTATTCACACACCACAAATGAACACAAAAGATTTGTTGTCCAAGTTTGGGAAATTCCACTAGTTCAACCCTAACAGCTTGGAATTTTATAAGAAAGAGATTTCCTCCACACATGCTTAAAAAATAGATTTGCATGTTTTTAACAAGTTAAAGATGAAAATCACCTATGGATCCAAAGCTTTTGAAGAGAATAACAAATGCTCATTAAATTCTCAAGTGAACGTGCGGTGGTATATTTACACGAGTCAAACAAGCCATTATTTTGCCCATCTACAAAAAGCTGACCCAACGATCATGGATGATTGTAAAGTGATTTATCATGCGTAATGTGCTATATTACCCAAATAAATGACTTATAGATTGGGAGTCAACACTCAGTTAAAAATCCCAGTCCCCCCTTTTTTCCTGACGATTGCAAAACCTGATATATAAAAGCTAAGATGAGCTTACAATCCCTAAAAATGACAGAAACTCTTTGGAATTATCTCTCTCTACGTTTGTGCATTGTGCATTTCCATTTTACATGTACTCTTTTTTCTTAAAAAAAAATTTGAGTTTTCGCTCTCCCTTCATCCCGTAAACCCAAAAGGCAAATAGATCACAACAAAATGAAAATTTTAGAGTTCATGTACGGAAAAAAATTTAAAACAATAACAAATGTAAGTAAAGAAAATTTATTCATAGACCACAAATGAACACAAAAGTTTTGCTGTCCAAGTTTGGGAAATTCCATTAGTTCAACCCTGACAGGTAGGAGTTTTATAAGAAGGAGATTTCCTCCACACATGCTTAAAAAATGGATTTGGAGGTTTTAAACATGTTCACCACAAATGAACACATAAGTTTTGATGTCCAAGTTTGGGAAATTCCACTAGTTCAACCCCAACAACTTGGAATTTTATAGGAAAGAGATTTCCACCACACATGCTTGAAAAATGGATATGCATGTTTTAAACAAGTTAAAGATGCAAATCACCTATGGATCCAAAGCGTTTTAAGAGAATAACAAACGCTCATTAAATTCTCATGTAAACGCGCGGTGGGATATTTACCCGAGTCAAACAAGCCATTATTTTGCCCATCTACAAAAAGCTGACCCAACGATCATGGATGATTGTAAAGTGATTTATCATGCGTAACAGACTATATTACCCTAATAAATGACTCATGGATTGGGAGTCAAGACTCAGTAAAAAATCCTCCCCCCCCCCCCCCCCCCCCCCCCCCCCCCCCCCTTTTTCCCGACGATTGCAAAACCTGATATATAAAAACTAAGAAGAGCTTACAATCCCTAAAAATTACAGAAACTCTTTGGAATTATCTCTCTCTATGTTTGTGCATTGTGCATTTCCATTCTACATGTACTCTTTTTTCTTAAAACAAAACTTTGAGTTTTTGCTCTCCCTTCTTCCCGTAAACCAAAAAGGCAAATAGATCACAACAAAATGAAAATTTTTGAGTTCAAGTACAAAAATAATTTAAAACAATAACAAATGTAAGTAAAGAAAATTTATTCACACACCACAAATGAACAAAAAAGTTTTGTTGTCCAAGTTTGGGAAATTCCACTAGTTCAACCCTAACAGCTTGGAATTTTATAAGAAAGAGATTTCCTCCAAACATGCTTAAAAAATGGATTTGCATGTTTTAAACATTTTACAGATGAAAATCACCTGTGGATCCATAGCTTTTGAAGAGAATAACAAACGCTCATTAAATTCTCAAGTGAACGTGCGGTGGGATATTTACCCGAGTCAAACAAGCCATTATTTAACCCATCTACAAAAAGCTGACCCAATGATCATGGATGATTGTAAAGTGATTTATCATGCGTAACGTGCTATATTACCCTAATAAATGACTTATGGATTGGGAGTCAAGACTCAGTTAAAAATCCCTGCCCCCCCTTTTTCTCGACGATTGCAAAACCTAATATATAAAAACTAAGAAGAGCTTACAATCCGTAAAAATGACAGAAACTCTTTGGAATTATCTCTCTCTATGTTTGTGCATTGTGCATTTCCATTTTACATGTACTCTTTTTTCTTAAAATAAAACTTTGAGTTTTCGTTATCCCTTCATCCCGTAAAGCAAAAACCAAAATAGATCACAACCAAATAAAAATTTTGGAGTTCAAGTACGGAAAAAATTTAAAACAATAACAAATGTAAGTAAAGAAAATTTATTCACACACCACAAATGAACACAAAAGTTTTGTTGTCCAAGTTTGGGAAATTCCACTAGTTCAACCCTGACATGTAGGAGTTTTATAAGAAGGAGATTTCCTCCACACATGCTTAAAAAATGGATTTGGAGGTTTTAAACATGTTAAGAGATTCAAATCACCTATGGATCATTAGCTTTTGAAGAGTATAACAAACCCTCATTAAATTCTCAAGTGAACGTGCGGTGGGATATTTACCCGAGTCAAAAAAGCTATTATTTTGCCCATCTTCAAAAAGCTGACCCAACGATCATGGATGATTGTAAAGTGATTTATCATGCATAACGGGCGATATTACCATAATAAATCATATATGGATTGGGAGTCAAGACTGAGTTAAAAATCCCTGCCTCCCCCTTTTTCCCGACGATTGCAAAACCTGATATATAAAAAGTAAGAAGAGCTTACAATCCCTAAAAATTACCGAAACTCTTTGGGAATTATCTCTCTCTACGTTTCTGCATTGTGCATTTCCATTCTACATGTACACTTTTTTCTTAAAACAAAACTTTGAGTTTTCGCTCTATCTTCTTCCTATGAACCAAAAAGGCAAATAGATTACAACAAAATGAAAATTATGGAGTTCAAGTACGTAAAAAATTTAAAACCATAAAAAATGTAAGTAAAGAAAATTTATTCACAGACCACAAATGAACACAAAAGTTTTGATGTCCAAGTTTGGGAAATTCCATTAGTTCAACCCCAACAGCTTGGAATTTTATAAGAAAGAGATTTCCTCCATACATGCTTTAAAAATGGATATGCATGTTTTAAACATGTTAAAGATGCAAATCACCTATGGATCCAAAGCTTTTCAAGAGAATGACAAACGCTCATTAAATTCTCAAGTGAACGTGCGGTGGATCTTTACCCGAGTCAAACCAGCCATTATTTTGCCCATCTACAAAAGCCTAACCCAACGATCATGGATGATTGTAATGTGATATATCATGCGTAATGGGATATATTACCCTAATAAATGACTTATGGATTGGGAGTCGGGTCTCAGTTAAAAATCCCTGCCTCCCCCTTTTTCCCGACGATTGCAAAACCTGATATATAAAAACTAAGAAGAGCATACAATCCCTAAAAATTACAGAAACACTTTGGAATTATCTCACTCTACATTTGTGCACTGTGCATTTTCATTTTAGAAGTAAACTATTTTCATTAATCAAAACTTTGAGTTTTCGCTCTCCCTTCATCTCGTAAACAAAAAAGGCAAATAGATCACAACAAAATGAAAATTTTAGAGTTCATGTACGGGAAAAAAATTTAAAACAATAACAAATGTCAGTAAACAAAATTTATTCACACACCACAAATGAACACAAAAGTTTTGTTGTCCAAGTTTGGGAAATTCCACTAGTTCAACCCTAACAGCTTGGAATTTTAAAAGAAAGAGATTTATTCCACACATGCTTAAAAAATAGATTTGCATGTTTTAAACATGTTAAAGATGCAAATCACCTATGGATCCAAAGCTTTTGAAGAGAATAACAAACGCTCATTAAATTCTCAATTGAACGTGCGGAGGGATATTTACCCGAGTAAAACAAGCCATTATTTTGCCCATCTACCAAAAGCTGACCCAACGATCATGGATGATTGTAAAGTGATTTATCATGCGTAACGGGTAATATTACCCTAATAAATGACTTATGGATTGGGAGTCAAGACTCAGTTAAAATCCCTGCCTCCCCCTTTTTCCCGACGATTGCAAAACCTGATTTATAAAAACTAAGAAGAGTTTAAAATCCCTAAAAATTACAGAAAATCTTTGGAATTATCTCACTCTACATTTGAGCACTGTGCATTTTAATTTTGGATGTACACTTTTTTCATAAATCAAAACTTTGAGTTTTCGCTCTCCCTTCATCCCGTAAACCAAAAAGGCAAATAGATCATAACAAAATGAAAATTTTAGAGTTCATGTATGAAAAAAATTTAAAATAATAACAAATGTAATTAAAGAAAATTTATTCACTCACCACAAATGAACACAAGAGTTTTGTTGTCCAACTTTCGAAAATTCCACTAGTTCAACCCTAACAGCTTGGAATTTTATAAGAAAGATATTTCCACCAGACATGCTTAAAAAATGGATTTGCATATTTGAAACATGTTAAAGATGCAAATCACCTATGGATCCAAAGCTTTTGAAGAGAATAACAAACGCTCATTAAATTCTCAACTGAACGTGCGGTGGGATATTTACCCGAGTCAAACAAGCCATTATTTTGCCCATCTACAAAAAGCTGACCCAACGATCATGGATGATTGTAAAGTGATTTATCATGTGTAACGGGCTATATTCCCCTAATAAATGATTTATGGATTGGGAGTCAAGACTCAGTTAAAAATCCCTGCCTCCCCCTTTTTCCCGACGATTGCAAAACCTGATATATAAAAACTAAGTAGAGAATACAATCCCTGAAAATTACAGAAACTCTTTGGAATTATCTCGCTCTACATTTGTGCACTGTGCATTTTCATTTTTGATGTACACTTTTTTCATAAATCAAAAATTTGAGTTTTCGCTTTCCCTTCATCCCGTAAACCAAAAAGGCAAATAGATCACAACAAAATGAAAATTTCAGAGTTCATGTGCGGAAAAAAATTTAAAACTATAACAAATGAAAGAAAAGAAAATTTATTCACACACCACAAATGAACACAAAAGTTTTGTTGTCCAAGTTTGGGAAATTCCACTAGTTCAACCCTAACAGCTTGGAATTTTATAAGAAAGTGATTTCCTTCACACATGCATAAAAAAAGGATTTGCATGTTTTAAATAAGTTAAAGATGCAAATCACCTATGGAGTCAAGAATTTTGAAGAGAATAACAAACGCTCATTAAATTCTCAAGTGAACGTGCGGTGGGATATTTACCCGAGCCAAACAAGCCATTATTTTTCCCATGTACAAAAAGCTGACCCAGCGATCATGGATGATTGTAAGGTGATTTATCATGCGTAACGGGCAATATTACCCTAATAAATGACTTATGGATTGGGAGTCATGACTCAGTTAACAATCCCTGCCTCCCCTTTTTTCCCGACGATTGCAAAACCTGATATGTAAAAACTAAGAAGAGCTTACAATCCCTAAAAATTCAGGAAACTCCTTGGAATTATCTCTCTCTACGTTAGTGCATTGTGCATTTCCATTCTACATATACTCTTTTTTCTTAAAAAACAAACTTTGAGTTTTTGCTATCCCTTCATCCTGTAAACCAAAAAGGCAAATACATCACAACAAAATGAAAATTTTGGAGTTCAAGTATGAAAAAAAATTAAAACAATAAGAAATGTAAGTAAAGAAAATTTATTCACACACCACAAATGAACACAAAAGTTTTGTTGTCCAAATTTGGGAAATTCCACAAGTTTAACCCCAATTGAGTGGAATTTTATAGGAAAGAGATTTCCTCCACACATGCATTAAAAATGGATATGCATGTTTTAAACATGTTAAAGATGCAAATCACCTATGGATCCAAAGCTTTTGAAGAGAATAACAAACGCTCATTAGATTCTCAACTGAACGTGCGGTGAGATATTTACCCGAGTCAAACAAGCCATTATTTTACCCATCTACCAAAAGCTGACCCAACAAACATGGATGATTGTAAAGAGATTTATCAAGTGTAATGGGCTATATTACCCTAAGAAATTACTTATGGATTGGGAGCCAAGTCTCAGTTAAAAATCCCTGCCTCCCCATTTGTCCCGATGATTGCAAAACCTGATATATAAAAACTAAGAAGAACTTACAATCCCTAAAAATTACAGAAATTCTTTGGAATTATCTCGCTCTACATTTGTGCACCGTGCATTTTTAATTAAGATGTACACTTTTTTCATAAATCAAAACTTTGCGTTTTCGCCCTCCCTCCATCCCGTAAACCAAAAAGGCAAATAAATTACAACAAAATGAAAATTTTAGAGTTCACGTATGGAAAAAAATTAAAACAATAACAAATGTAAGTAAAGAAAATTTATTCAAACACCACAAATGAACACAAAAAGTTTTGTTGTCCAGGTTTGGGAAATTCCACTAGTTCAACCCTAATAGCTTGGAATTTCATAAGAAAGAGATTTCCACCACACATGCTTAAAAAATGGATTTGCATATTTTAAACATGTTAAAGATGCAAATCACCTATGGATCCATACCTTTTGAAGAGAATAACAAATGCTCATTAAATTCTCAAGTGAACGTGCGGTGGGATATTTACCCGAGTCAAACAAGCCATTATTTTGCCCATCTACAAAAAGATTACCCAACGATCATGGATGATTGTAAAGTGATTTATCATGTGTAACGGGCTATATTACCCTAATAAATGACTTATGGATTGGGAGCCAAGACTCAGTTAAAAATCCCTGCCTCCCCCTTTTTCCCGATGATTGCAAAACCTGATATATGAAATCTAAGAAGAACTTACAATCCCTAAAAATTACAGAAATTCTTTGGTATTATCTCGCTCCACATTTGTGCATTGTGCATTTTTATTTTAGATGTACACTTTTTCATAAATCAAAACTTTGAGTTTTCGCTCTCCCTTCATCCCGTAAACCAAAAAGGCAAATAGATCACAACAAAATGAAAATTTTAGAGTTCATGTATGGAAAAAAATTTAAAACTATAACAAATGAAAGAAAAGAAAATTTATTCACACACCACAAATGAACACAAAAGTTTTGTTGTCCAAGTTTGGGGAATTCCACTAGTTCAACCCTAACAGCTTGGAATTTTATAAGAAAGTGATTTCCTCCACACATCCTTAAAAAAAGGATTTGCATGTTTTAAATAACTTAAAGATGCAAATCACCTATGGAATCAAGGCTTTTGAAGAGAATAACAAACGCTCATTATATTCTCAAGTGAACGTGCGGTGGGATATTTACCCGAGTCAAACAAGCCATTATTTTTCCCATCTACAAAAAGCTGACCCAACGATCATGGATGATTGTAAAGTGATTTATCATGCGTAACAGGCAATATTACCCTAGTAAATGACTTATGGATTGGGAGTCATGACCCAGTTAACAATCCCTGCCTCCCCTTTTTTCCCGACGATTGCAAAACCTGATATGTAAAAACTAAGAAGAACTTACAATCCCTAAAAATTCCAGAAACTCCATGGAATTATCTCTCTCTACGTTTGTGCATTGTGCATTTCCATTCTACATATACTCTTTTTTCTTAAAACAAAACTTTGAGTTTTCGCTATCCCTTCATCCAGTAAACCAGAAAGGCAAATAGATCACAACAAAATGAAAATTTTGGAGTTCAAGTACGGAAAAAATTTAAAACAATAAAAAATGTAAGTAAAGAAAATTTATTCACACACCGCAAATGAACACAAAAGTTTTGTTGTCCAAGTTTGGGAAATTCCACTAGTTTAACCCCAACTGATTGGAATTTTATAGGAAAGAGATTTCCTCGACACATGCTTTAAAAATGGATATGCATGTTTTAAACATGTTAAAGATGCAAATCACCTATGGATCCAAAGCTTTTGAAGAGAATAACATACGCTCATTAGATTCTCAACTGAACATGCGGTGAGATATTTACCTGAGTCAAACAAGCCAATAATTTGCCCATCTACAAAAAGTTGACCCAACGATCATGGATGATTTTAAAGTGATTTATCATGTGTAACGGGCTATATTACCCTAAGAAATGACTTATGGATTGGGAGCCAAGTACGGAAAAAAATTTAAAACAATAACAAATGTAAGTAAAGAAAATTTATTCACACACCACAAATGAACACAAAAGTTTTGTTGTCCAAGTTTGGGAAATTCCACTAGTTCAACCCTAACAGCTTGGAATTTTATAAGAAAGAGATTTCCTCCACACATGCTTAAAAAATGGATTTGCATGTTTTAAACATGTTAAAGATGCAAATCACCTATAGATCAAAATATTTTGAAGAGAATAAAAAACGCTGATTAAATTCTCAAGTGAACGTGCGGTGGCATATTTACCCAAGTCAAACAAGCCATTATTTTGCCCATCAACAAAAAGCTGACCCAACGATCATGGATGATTGTAAAGTGATTTATCATGCGTAACGGGCTATATTACCCTAATAAATGACTTATGGATTGCGAGTCAAGACTCAGTGAAAAATCCCTGCCCCCCTTTTCCCGATGATTGCAAAACCTGAAATGTAAAAACTAAGAAGAATTACAATCCATAAAAATTACATAAACTCTTTGGAATTATCTCGCTCTACATTTGTGCACTGTGCTTTTTCATTTTAGATGTACACTTTTTTCATAACTCAAAACTTTGAGTTTTCGCTCTCCCTTCATCCCGTAAACCAAAAAGGCAAATAGATCACAACAAAATGAAAATTTAAGAGTTCATGTACGAAAAAAAATTTAAAAAAATAACAAATGTAAGTAAAGAAAATTTATTCACACACCACAAATGAACACAAAAGTTTTGTTGTCCAAGTTGGGGAAATTCCACTAGTTCAACCCAAACAGCTTGGAATTTTATAAGAAAGAGATTTCCTCCACACATGCTTAAAAAATGGATTTGCATGTTTTAAACATGTTAAAGATGCAAATCAACTATGGATCCATAGCTTTTGAAGAGAATAACTAATGCTCATTAAATTCTCAAGTGAATGTGCGGTGGCATATTTACCCGAGTCTAACAAGCCATTATTTTGCCAATCTACAAAGAGCTGACCCAATGATCATGGATGATTGTAAAGTGATTTATCATGCGTAAGGAGCTATATTACCCTAAGAAATGACTTATGGATTGGGAGTCAAGACTCAGTTAAAAATCCCTGCCTCCCCCTTTTTCCCGACGATTGCAAAACCTGATATATAAAAACTAAGAAGAGCTTACAATCCCTAAAAATAACAGAAACTCCTTGGAATTATCTCGCCCTACATTTGTGCACTGTCCATTTTTATTTTATATGTACACTTTTTTCATAAATCAAAACTTTGAGTTTTCGCTCTCCCTTCATCACGTAAACCAAAAAGGCAAATAGATTGCCACAAAATGAAAATTTTAGAGTTCATGTATGGAAAAAAATTAAAACAATAACAAATGTAAGTAAAGATAATTTATTCACACACCACAAATGAACAAAAAAGTTTTGCTGTCCAAGTTTGGGAAATTCCACTAGTTCAACCCTAACAGCTTGGAATTTTATAAGAAAGAGATTTCCTCCACACATGCTTAAAAAATGGATTTGCATATTTTAAACATGTTAAAGATGCAAATCACCTATGGATCCATAGCTTTAGAAGAGAATAACAAGCGCTCATTAAATTCTCAAGTGAACGTGTGGTGGGATATTTACCCGAGTCAAACAAGCCATTATTTTTCCCATCTACAAAAAGCTGACCCAACGATCATGGATGATTGTAAAGTGATTTATCATGCGTAACAGGCAATATTACCCTAATAAATGACTTATGGATTGGGAGTCATGACCCAGTTAACAATCCTTGCCTCCCCTTTTTTCCCGACGATTGCAAAACCTGATATGTAAAAACTAAGAAGAACTTACAATCCCTAAAAATTCCAGAAACTCCATGGAATTATCTCTCTCTACGTTTGTGCATTGTGCATTTCCATTCTACATATACTCTTTTTTCTTAAAACAAAACTTTGAGTTTTCGCTATCCCTTCATCCAGTAAACCAGAAAGGCAAATAGATCACAACAAAATGAAAATTTTGGAGTTCAAGTACGGAAAAAATTTAAAACAATAAAAAAAGTAAGTAAAGAAAATTTATTCACACACCGCAAATGAACACAAAAGTTTTATTGTCCAAGTTTGGGAAATTCCACTAGTTTAACCCCAACTGATTGGAATTTTATAGGAAAGAGATTTCCTCGACACATGCTTTAAAAATGGATATGCATGTTTTAAACATGTTAAAGATGCAAATCACCTATGGATCCAAAGCTTTTGAAGAGAATAACATACGCTCATTAGATTCTCAACTGAACGTGCGGTGAGATATTTACCTGAGTCAAACAAGCCAATAATTTGCCCATCTACAAAAAGTTGACCCAACGATCATGGATGATTTTAAAGTGATTTATCATGTGTAACGGGCTATATTACCCTAAGAAATGACTTATGGATTGGGAGCCAAGTACAGAAAAAAATTTAAAACAATAACAAATGTAAGTAAAGAAAATTTATTCACACACCACAAATGAACACAAAAGTTTTGTTGTCCAAGTTTGGGAAATTCCACTAGTTCAACCCTAACAGCTTGGAATTTTATAAGAAAGAGATTTCCTCCACACATGCTTAAAAAATGGATTTGCATGTTTTAAACATGTTAAAGATGCAAATCACCTATAGATCAAAATATTTTGAAGAGAATAAAAAACGCTGATTAAATTCTCAAGTGAACGTGCGGTGGCATATTTACCCAAGTCAAACAAGCCATTATTTTGCCCATCAACAAAAAGTTGACCCAACGATCATGGATGATTGTAAAGTGATTTATCATGCGTAACGGGCTATATTACCCTAATAAATGACTTATGGATTGCGAGTCAAGACTCAGTGAAAAATCCCTGCCCCCCTTTTCCCGATGATTGCAAAACCTGAAATGTAAAAACTAAGAAGAATTACTATCCATAAAAATTACATAAACTCTCTGGAATTATCTCGCTCTACATTTGTGCACTGTGCTTTTTCATTTTAGATGTACACTTTTTTCATAACTCAAAACTTTGAGTTTTCGCTCTCCCTTCATCCCGTAAACCAAAAAGGCAAATAGATCACAACAAAATGAAAATTTAAGAGTTCATGTACGAAAAAAAATTTTAAAAAATAACAAATGTAAGTAAAGAAAATTTATTCACACACCACAAATGAACACAAACGTTTTGTTGTCCAAGTTCGGGAAATTCCACTAGTTCAACCCTAACAGCTTGGAATTTTATAAGAAAGAGATTTCCTCCACACGTGCTTAAAAAATGGATTTGCATGTTTTAAACATGTTAAAGATGCAAATCACCTATGGATCCATAGGTTTTGAAGAGAATAACTAATGCTCATTAAATTCTCAAGTGAATGTGCGGTGGCATATTTACCCGAGTCAAACAAGCCATTATTTTGCCAATCTACAAAGAGCTGACCCAATGATCATGGATGATTGTAAAGTGATTTATCATGCGTAAGGAGCTATATTACCCTAAGAAATGACTTATGGATTGGGAGTCAAGACTCAGTTAAAAATCCCTGCCTCCCCCTTTTTCCCGACGATTGCAAAACCTGATATATAAAAACTAAGAAGAGCTTACAATCCCTAAAAATAACAGAAACTCCTTGGAATTATCTCGCCCTACATTTGTGCACTGTCCATTTTTATTTTATATATACATTTTTTCATAAATCAAAACTTTGAGTTTTCGCTCTCCCTTCATCACGTAAACCAAAAAGGCAAATAGATTGCCACAAAATGAAAATTTTAGAGTTCATGTATGGAAAAAAATTAAAACAATAACAAATGTAAGTAAAGATAATTTATTCACACACCACAAATGAACAAAAAAGTTTTGCTGTCCAAGTTTGGGAAATTCCACTAGTTCAACACTAACAGCTTGGAATTTTATAAGAAAGAGATTTCCTCCACACATGCTTAAAAAATGGATTTGCATATTTTAAACATGTTAAAGATGCAAATCACCTATGGATCCATAGCTTTAGAAGAGAATAACAAGCGCTCATTAAATTCTCAAGTGAACGTGCGGTGGGATATTTACCCGAGTCAAACAAGCCATTATTTTTCCCATCTACAAAAAGCTGACCCAACGATCATGGATGATTGTAAAGTGATTTATCATGCGTAACGGGCTATATTACCATATTAAATCACATATGGATTCGGAGTGAAGACTCAGTTAAAAATCCCTACCTCTCCCTTTTTCCCGACGATTGCAAAACCTAATATATAAAAACTAAGAAGATCTTACAATCCCTAAAAATTACAGAAACTCTTTGGAATTATCTCGCTCATCATTTGTGCACTGTTCATTTTCAATTTAGATGTACACTTTTTTTCATAATCAAAACTTTGAGTTTTCGCTCTCCCTTTATCCCGTAAACCAAAAAGGCAAATAGATCACAACAAAATGAAAATTTTAGAGTTCATGTACGGAAAAAATATAAAACAATAATAAATGTAAGTAATGAAAATTTATTCACACACCACAAATGAACAGAAAAGTTTTGTTGTCCAAGTTTGGGAAATTCCAAAAGTTCAATTCTCACCGCTTGGAATTTTATAAGAAAAAGATTGCCCCCACACATGCTTAAAAAATGGATTTGCATGTTTTAAACATGTTAAAGATGCAAATCACCAATGGATCCAAAGCTTTTGAAGAGAATAACAAACGCTCATTAAATTCTCAAGTGAACGTGCGGTGGGATATTTACCCGAGTCAAACAACCCATTATTTTGCCCATCTACAAAAACCTGACCCAACGATCATGGATGATTGTAAAGTGATTTATCATGCGTAACGGGCTATATTACCCTAATAAAAGACTTATGGATTGGGAGTCAAGACTCAGTTAAAAATCCCTGCCACCCCCCTCTTTCCCGACGATTGCAAAACCTGATATATAAAAACTAAGAAGAGCTTACAATCCCTAAAAATTACAGAAACTCTTTTGAATTATCTCGCTCAATATTTGTGCACTGTGCATTTTCATTTTAGATGTACACTTTTTTCATAAATCAAAACTTTGAATTTTCGCTCTCCCTTCATCCCGTAAACCAAAAAGGCAAATTGATCACAACAAAATAAAAATTTTAGAGTTCAAGTATGGAAAAAAATTTAAAACAATAACAAATGAAAGTAAAGAAAATTTATTTACACACAACAAACGAACAAAAAAGTTTTGTTGTCCAAGTTTGGGAAATTCCACTAGTTCAACCCCAACTGCTTTGAATTTTGTAGGAAAGAGATTTCCTCTACACATGCTTTAAAAATGGATTTGCATGTTTTAAACATGTTAAAGATGCAAATCACCTATGGATCCAAAGCTTTTGAAGAGAATAACAAACGCTCATTAAATTCTCAACTGAATGTGCGGTGGGATTTTTACCCGAGTCAAACAAACCATTATTTTGCCCATATTCAAAAAGCAGACCCAACTATCATGGATGATTGTGAAGTGATTTACATTCGTCATGGGCTATATTACCCTAAGAAATGACTTATGGATTGGGAGTCAAAACTCAGTTAAAAATCCCTACCTCCCCCTTTTTCCCGACGATTACAAAACCTGATATATAAAAACTAAGAAGAGCTTACAATGCCTAAAAATTAAAGAAACTCTTTGCAATTATCTCGCTCTACATTTGTGCACTGTGCATTTTCAATTTAGATGTACACTTTTTTCATAATCAAAACTTTGAGTTTTCGCTCTCCCTTTATCCCGTAAACCAAAAAGGCAAATAGATCACAACAAAATGAAAATTTTTGAGTTCATGTACGGAAAAAAATATAAAACAATAATAAATGTAAGTAACGAAAATTTATTCACACACCACAAATGAGCAGAAAAGTTTTGTTGTCCAAGTTTGGGAAATTCCACAAGTACAATTCTAACCGCTTGGAATTTTATATGAAAAAGATTGCCCCCACACATGCTTAAAAAATGGATTTGCATGTTTTAAACATGTTAAAGATGCAAATCACCGATGGATCCAAAGCTTTTGAAGAGAATAACAAACGCTCATTAAATTCTCAAGTGAACGTGCGGTGGGATATTTACCCGAGTCAAACAACCCATTATTTTGCCCATCTACAAAAACCTGACCCAACGATCATGGATGATTGTAAAGTGATTTATCATGCGTAACGGGCTATATTACCCTAATAAAAGACTTATGGATTGGGAGTCAAGACTCAGTTAAAAATCCCTGCCTCCCCCTCTTTCCCGACGATTGCAAAAACTGATATATAAAAACTAAGAAGAGCTTACAATCCCTAAAAATTACAGAAACTCTTTTGAATTATCTCGCTCAATATTTGTGCACTGTGCATTTTTATTTTAGATGTACACTTTTTTCATAAATCAAAACTTTGAGTTTTCGCTCTCCCTTCATCCCGTAAATCAAAAAGGCAAATAGATCACAACAAAATGAAAATTTTAGAGTTCATGTACGGAAACAAATTTAAAAAAATAACAAATGTATGTAAAGAAAATTTATTCACACACTACAAATGAACACAAAAGTTTTGTTGTCCAAGTTTGGGAAATTCCACTAGTTCAACCCCAACAACTTGGAATTTTAAAGGAAAGAGATTTCCTCCACACTTGCTTTAAAAATGGATATGGATGTTTTAAACATGTTAAAGATGCAAATCACCTACGGATCCAAAGCTTTTGAAGAGAATAACAAACGCTGATTAAATTCTCAACTGAACGTGCGGTGGATATTTACCCAAGTCAAACAAGCCATTATTTTGCCCATCAACAAAAAGCTGACCCAACGATCATGGATGATTGTAATGTGATTTATTATGCGTAACGGGCTATATTACCCTAAGAAATGACTTATGGATTGGGAGTCAAGACTCAGTTAAAAATCCCTGCCTCCCCCTTTTTCCCGATGATTGCAAAACCTGATATATAAAAACTAAGAAGAGCTTACAATCCCTAAAAATTATAGAAACTCTTTGGAATTATCTCGCTCTACATTTGTGCACTGTGCATTTTCATTTTAGATGTACACTTTTTTCATAAATAAAAACTTTGAGTTTTCGCTCTCCCTTCATTCCGTTAACCAAAAAGGCAAATAGATCACAACATAATGAAAATTTTAGAGTTCATGTACGGAAAAAAATTTGAAACAATAACAAATTTAAGTAAAGAAAATTTATTCAACGACCACAAATGAACACAAAAGTTTTGTTGTCCAAGTTTGGGAAATTCCACTAGTTCAACCCTAACAGCTTGAAATTTTATAAGAAAGAGATTTCCTCCACACATGCTTAAAAAATGGATTTGCATGTTTTAAACATGTTAAAGATGCAAATCACCAATGGATCCATAGCTTTTGAAGAGAATTACAAACGCTCATTAAATTCTCAAGTGAACGTGCGGTGGGATATTTACCCGAGTCAAACAAGCCATTATTTTGCCCATCTACAAAAAGCTGACCCAACGATCATGGATGATTGTAAAGTGATTTATCATGCATAACGGGCTATATCACCCTAAGAAATGACATATGGATTGGGAGTCAAGACTCAGCTTAAAATCCCTGCCTCCCCCTTTTTCCTGACGATTGCAAAACCTGATATATAAAAACTAAGAAGAGCTTACAATCCCTAAAAATTACAGAAACTCTTTGGAATTATCTCGCTCTACATTTGTGCGCTGTGCATTTTCATTTTCGATGTACACTTTTTTCATAAATCAAAACTTTGAGATGTCGCTCTCCCTTCATCCCTTAAACCAAAAAGGCAAATAGATCACAACAAAATGAAAATTTTGGAGTTCATGTACGGAAAAAAAATTAAAACAATAACAAATGTAAGTCAAGAAAATTTCTTCACACACCACAAATGAACACAAAAGTTTTGTTGTCCTAGTTTTGGAAATTCCACTAGTTCAACCCTAACAGCTTGGAATTTTATAAGAAATAGATTTCCTCCACACATGCTTAAAAAATGGATTTGCATGTTTGAAACATGTTAATGATGCAAATCACCTATGGATCTATAGCTTTTGAAGAGAATAACAAACGCTCATTAAATTCTCAAGTGAACATGCGGTGGGATATTTACCCGAGTCAAACAAGCCATTATTTTGCCCATCTACAAAAAGCTGACCCAACGATCATGGATGATTGTAAAGTGATTTATCATGCATAACGACCTATACTACCATAATAAATGAAATATGGATTGGGGGTCAAGACTGAGTTAAAAATCCCTGCCTCCCCCTTTTTCCAGACGATTGCAAAACCAGATATATAAAAACTAAGAAGAGCTTTCAATCCCTAAAATTCACAGAAACTCATTGGAATTATCTCTCTCTACATTTGTGGATTGTGAATTTCCATTCTACATGTACTCTTTTTTCTGAAAACAAAACTTTGAGTTTTCGCTCTCCCTTCATCCCGTAAACCAAAAAGGCAAATAGATCGCAACAAAATGAAAATTTTCGAGTTCAAGAATGGAAAAAATTTAAAACAATAAAAAATGTAAGTAAACAAAATTTATTCACACACCACAAATGCACACAAAAGTTTTGTTGTCCAAGTTTGGGAAATTCCACTAGTTGAACCCCAATAGCTTGGAATTTTATAGGAAAGAGATTTCCACCACACATGCTTTAAAAATGGATATGCATGTTTTAAACATGTTAAAGATGCAAATCACCTATGGATCCAAAGCTTTTGAAGAGACTAACAAACTCTCATTAAATTCTCAACTGAACATGAGGTGGGATATTTACCCGAGTCAAACAAGCCATTGTTTTGCCCTTCTACAAAAAGCTGACCCAACGATCGTGGATGAATGTAAAGTGATTTATCATGCATAACGGGCTATATTACCCTAAGAAATGACATATGGATTGGGAGTCAAGACTCAGTAAAAAATCCCTGCCTCCCCCTTTTTCCAGACGATTGCAAAACCTGATATATAAAGACTAAGAAGTGCTTACAATCCCTAAAAATTACAGAAACTCTTTGGAATTATCTTGCTCTACATTAGTGCACTGTGCATTTTCATTTTAGATGTACACATTTTTCATAAATCAAAACTTCGAGTTTTAGCTCTCCGTTCATCCCGTATACCAAAAAGGAAAATAGATCACAACAAAATGAAAATTTTAGAGTTCATGTACGGAAAAAAATATAAAAAAATAATAAATGTAAGTAATGAAAATTTATTCACACACCACAAATAAACACAAAAGTTTTGTTGTCCAAGTTTGGGAAATTCCACAAGTTCAATGCTAACAGCTTGGAATTTTATAAGAAAAAGATTGCCTCCACACATGCTTAAAAAATGGATTTGCATGTTTTAAACATGTTAAAGATGCAAATCACCGATGGATCCAAAGCTTTTGAAGAGAATAACAAACGCTCATTAAATTCTCAAGTGAACGTTCGGTGGGATATTTACCCGAGTCAAACAACCCATTATTTTGCCCATCTACAAAAAGCTGACCCAACGATCATGGATGATTTTAAAGTGATTTTTCATGCGTAACGGGCTATATTACCCTTATAAAAGACTTATGGATTGGGAGTCAAGACTCAGTTAAAAATCCCTGCCACCCCCTCTTTCCCGACGATTGCAAAACCTGATATATAAAAACTAAGAAGAGCTTACAATCCCTAAAAATTATTGAAACTCTCTTGAATTATCTCGCTCAACATTGGTGCACTATGCATTTTCATTTTAGATGTACACTTTTGTCATAAATCAAAACTTAGAGTTTTCGCTCTCCCTTCATCCCGTAAACCAAAAAGGCAAATAGATCACAACTAAATGAAAATTTTAGAGTTCATGTATGCAAAAAAATTTTAAAAAATAACAAATGTAAGTAAAGAAAATTTATTCATACACCCCAAATGAACACAAAAGTTTTGCTGTCCAAGTTTGGGAAATTCCACTAGTTCAATCCCAACAATTTGGAATTTTATAGGAATGAGATTTCCTCCACAAATGCTTTAAAAATGGATATGCATGTTTTAAACATGTTAAAGATGCAAATCACCTATGGATCCAAAGCTTTTGAAGAGAATAACAAACGCTCATTAAATTCTCAACTGAACGTGCGGTGGATATTTACCCGAGTCAAACAAGCCATTATTTTGCCCATCTACAAAAAGCTGGCCCAACGATCATGGATGATTGTAATGTGATTTATCATGCGTAACGGGCTATATTACCCTAAGAAATTACTTATGGATTGGGTGTCAAGACTCAATTAAAAATCCCTGCCCCCCCTTTTCCCGACGAATGGAAAACCTGATATATAAAAACTAAAAAGAGCTTACAATCCCTAAAAATTACAGAAACTCTTTGGGTTTATCTCTCTCTACGTTTGTGCATTGTGCATTTCCATTCTACATGTACTCTTTTTTCTTAAAACAAAATTTTGAGTTTTCTGTCTCCCTTCATCCCGTAAACAAAAAAGGCAAATAGATCACAACAAAATGAAAATTTTCGAGTTCAAGTACGGAAAAAATTTAAAACAATAACAAATGTAAGTAAAGAAAATTTATTCGCACACCGCAAATGAACACAAAATTTTTGTTGTCCAAGTTTGGGAAATTCCACTAGTTTAACCCTAACAGCTTGAAATTTTATAAGAAGGAGATTTCCTCCACACATGCTTAAAAAATGGATTTGCATGTTTTAAACATGTTAAAGATGCAAATCACCTATGGATCCATAGCTTTTAAAGAGAATAACAAACGCTCATTAAATTCTCAAGTGAACGTGCGGTGGGATATTTACCCGAGTCATACAAGCCATTATTTTGCCCATCTACAAAAACCTAACCCAACGATCATGGATGATTGCAAAGTGATTTATCATGCGTAACGGGCTATATTACCCTAATAAATGACATATTGATTGGGAGTCAAGACTCAGTTAAAAATCCATGCCTCCCCCTTTTTCCCGACGATTGCAGAACCTGATATATAAAAACTAAGAAGAGCTTAGAATCCCTAAAAATTATAGAAACTCTTTGAAATTATCTCGCCCTACATTTGTGCACTGTGCATTTTCATATTAGATGTACACTTTTTTCATAAATCAAAACTTTGAGTTTTCGCTCACCCTTCATCCCGTAAACCAAAAAGGCAAATAGATCACAACGAAATGAAAATTTTAGAGTTCATGTACGGAAAAAAATTTAAGACAATAAAAAATGTAAGAAAAGAAAATTTATTCACACACCACAAATGAACACAAAATTTTTGTTGTCCAAGTTTGGGAAATTCTACTAGTTCAACCCCAACAACTTCGAATTTTAAAGGAAAGAGATTTCCTCCACACATGCTTTAAAAATGGATATGCATGTTGTAAACATGTTAAAGAGGCATATCACCTATGGATCCAAAGCTTTTGAAGAGAATAACAAACGCGCATTCAATTCTCAACTGAACGAGCGTTGGATATTTAACCGAGTCAAACAAGCCATTATTTTGCCCATCCACAAAAAGCTGACCCAATGATCATGGATGATTGTAATGTGATTTATCATGCGTAACGGTCAATATTACCCTAAGAAATGACTTATGGATTGGGAGTCAAGACTCATTTAAAAATCCCTGCATCCCCCTTTTCCCGACGATTGCAAAACCTGATATATATAAACTAAGAAGAGCTTACAATCCCTAAAAATTACAGAAACTCTTTGGAATTATCTCTCTCTACATTTTTGCATTGTGCATTTCCATTCTACATGTACTCTTTTTTCTTAAAACAAAACTTTGAGTTTTCACTTTCCCTACATCCCGTAATCCAAAAAGGCAAATAGATCACAACAAAATGAAAATTTTGGAGTTCAAGTACGGAAAAAATTTAAAACAATAACAAATGTAATTAAAGAAAATTTATTCACACACCACAAATGATCACAAAAGTTTTCTTGTCCAAGTTTTGGAAATTCCACTAGTTCAACCCCAACAACTTTGAATTTTATAGGAAAGAGATTTCCTCCACACATGCTTTAAAAACTGGATTTGCATGTTTTAAACATGTTAAAGATGCAAATCACCTATGGATCCAAAGCTTTTGAAGAGAATAACAAACGCTCATTAAATTCTCAACTGAACGTGCGGTGGGATATTTACCCGAGTCAAAAAAGCCATTATTTATCCCATCTACAAAAGGCCGACCCAAGGATCATGGATGATTGTAAAGTGATTTATCATGCGTAACGGGCTATATTCCCCTAGGAAATGACTTACGGATTGGGAGTCAAGAATCTATTAAAAATCCCTGCCTCCCCCTTTTTCCCGACGATTGCAAAACCTGATATATAAAAACTAAGAAGAGCTTACAATCCCTAAAAATTACAGAAACTCTTTGGATTTATCTCGCTCTACATTTGTGCACTGTGCATTTTCATTTTAGATGTACACTTTTTTCATAAATCAAAACTTTGAGTTTTCGCTCACCCTTCATCCCGTAAACCAAAAAGGCAAATAGATCACAACAACATGAAAATTTTAGAGTTCATGTACTGAAACAAATTTAAAACAATAAAAAATGTAAGTAAAGAAAATTTATTCACATACCACAAATGAACACAAAAATTTTGTTGTCCAAGTTTGGGAAACTCCACTAGTTCAACCCCAACAACTTGGAAATTTAAAGGAAAGAGATTTCCTCCATATATGCTTTAAAAATGGATATGCATGTTTTAAACATGTTAAAGATGGAAATCACCTATGGAACCAAAGCTTTTGAAGAGAATAACAAACGCTCGTTAAATTCTCAACTGAACGTGTGGTGGATATTTACCCGAGTCAAACAAGCCATTATTTTGCCCATCTACAAAAAGCTGACCCAACGATCATGGATGATTGTAATGTGATTTATCATGCGTAACGGGCTATATTACCCAAATAAATGACTTATGGATTGGGAGTCAAGACACAGTTAAAAATCCCTGCCTCCCCCTTTTTCCCGACGATTGCAAAAACTGATATATAAAAACTAAGAAGAGCTTACAATCCCTAAAAATTATAGAAACTCTTTGGAATTATCTCGCGCTACATTTTTGCACTGTGCATTTTCATTTCAGATGTACACTTTTTTCATAAATAAAAACTTTGAGTTTTCGCTCTCCCTTCATCCCGTAAACCCAAAAGGCAAATAGATCACAACAAAATGAAAATTTTAGAGTTCATGTACGGAAAAAAATTTAAAACAATAACGAATGTAAGTAAAGAAAATTTATTGACACACCTCAAATGAACACAAAGGTTTTGTTGTCCAAGTTTGGGAAATTCCACAAGTTCAACCCTAACAGCTTGAATTTTATAAGAAAGTGATTTCCTCCACACATGCTTAAAAAATGGATTTGCATGTTTTAAACATGTTAATGATGCAAATCACCTATGGATCCAATGCTTTTGAAGAGAATAACAAACGCTCCTTAAATTCTCAAGTGAACGTGCGGTGGGATATTTACCCGAGTCAAACAAGCCATTATTTTGCCCATCTACAAAAAGCTGACCCAACGATCATGGATGATTGTAAAGTGATTTATCATGCGTAACGGGCTATATTACCCTAACAAAATACTTAAGGATTGGGAGTCAAGACTCAGTTAAAAATCCCTGCCTCCCCCTTTTTCCCAATGATTGCAAAACCTGATATATAAAAACTAAGAAGAGCTTACAATCCCTAAAAATTATAGAAACTCTTTTGAATTATCTCCCTCTACATTTGTGCACTTTGCATTTTTATTTTAGATGTACACTTTTTTCACAAAACAAAACTTTGAGTTTTCGCTCTCGCTTCATCCTGTAAATCAAAAAGGCAAATATATTACAACCAAACGAAAATTTTAGAGTTCATGTATGGAAAAAAATTAAAACAATAAGAAATGTAAGTAAGGAAAATTTATTCACACACCACAAATGAACACAAAATTTTTGTTGTACAAGTTTGGAAAATTCCACTAGCTCAACCCTAACAGCTTGGAATTTTATAAGAAAGAGATTTCCTCCACACATGCTTAAAAAATGGATTTGTAGGTTTTAAAGATGTTAAACATGCAAATCACCTATGGATCCATAGCTTTTGAAGAGAATAATAAACGCTCATTAAATTCTCAAGTGAACGTGCGGTGGGATATTTACCCGAGTCAAACATGCCATTATTTTCCCATCTACAAAAAGCTGACCCAACGATCATGGACGATTGAAAAGTTTTTTATTATGCATAACGGGCTATATTACCATAATAAATGACATATGGATTGGGAGTCAAGACTCAGTTAAAAATCCTTGCCAACCCCTTTTTCCCGACGATTGCAAAACCTGATATATAAACACTAAGAAGAGCTTACAATCCCTAAAAATTACAGAAACTCTTTGGAACTTTCTCTCTCTACATTTGTGCATTGTGCATTTCCATCCTACATGAACTCTTTTTTCTTAAAACAAAACTTTGAGTTTTCGCTCTCCCTTCATCCCGTAAACCAAAAAGGCAAATAGATCACAACAAAATGAAAATTTTAGAGTTCATGTACGGAAAAAAATTTAAAAGAATAATAAATGTAAGTAAAGAAAATTTATTCACACACTACAAATGAACACAAAAGTTTTGTTGTCCAATTGTGGGAAATTCCACAAGTTAAACCCTAACAACTTGGAATTTTATAAGAAAGAGATTTCCTCCACACATGCTTAAAAAATGGAATTGCATGTTTTAAACATGTTAAAGATGCAAATCACCTATGCATCCAATGCTTTTGAAGAGAATAACAAATGCTCATTAAATTCTCAAGCGAACGTGCGGTGGGATATTTACCCGAGTCAAACAAGCCAGTATTTTGCCCATCTACAAAAAGCTGACCCAACGATCATGGATGATTGTAAAGTGATTTATCATGTGTAACGGGCTATATTACCCTAATAAAAGACTTATGGATTGGGAGTCAAGACTCAGTTAAAAATCCCTGCCTCCCCCTTTTTCCCGACGATTGCAAACCCTGATATATAAAAAGTAAGAAGAGCTTCAATCCCTAAAAATAACAGAAACTCTTTTGAATTATCTCCCTCTACATTTGTGCACTGAGCATTTTCATTTTAGATGTACACTTTTTTCATAAATCAAAACTTTTAGTTTTCGCTCTCCCTTCATCCCGTAAACCAAAAAGGCAAATAGATCACAACAAATTGAAAATTTTAGAGTTCATGTTGGAAAAAAAAATTAAAACAATAACAAATTTAAGTAAAGAAAATTTATTCACACACCACAAATGAACACAAAAGTTTTGTTGTCCAACTTTGGGAAATTCCACTAGTTCAACCCTAACAGCTTGGAATTTTATAAGAAAGAGATTTCCTCCACACATGCTTAAAAAATAGATTTGCTTGTTTTAAACATGTTAAAGATGCACATCACCTATGTATCCATAGCTTTTGAAGAGAATAACCAACGCTCATTAAATTCTCAACTGAACGTGCGGTGGGATATTTAACCGAGTCAAACAAGCCATTATTTTGCCCATCTACAAAAAGCTAACCCAACGATCATGGATGATTGTAAACTGATTTATCATGCGTAACGGGCTATATTACCCTATGAAATGACTTATGGATTGGGATTCAAGACTCAGTTAAAAATCCATGCCTCCCTCTTTTTCCCGACGATTGCAAAACCCGATATATAAAAACTAAGAAGAGCTTACAATCCCTAAAAATTATAGAAACTCTTATGAATTATCTTGCTCTACAGTTGTGCAATGTGCATTTTTATTTTAGATGTACACTTTTTCCATAAATCAAAACTTTGAGTTTTCGCTCTCCCTTCCTCCCGAAAACCAAAAAGGCAAATAAATCACAACAAAATGAAAATTTTAGAGTTCATGTACGAAAAAAAATTTAAAACAATAATAAATGTAAGTAAATAAAATTTATTCACACACCACAAATGAACACAAAAGTTTTGTTCTCCAAGTGTGGGAAATTCCACAAATTCAAGCCTAACAGCTTCGAATTTTACAAGAAAGAGATTTCCTCCACACATGCTTAAAAAATGGATTTGCATGTTTTAAACATGTTAAAGATGCAAATCACCTATGGATCCAATGCTTTTGAAGAGAATAACAAACGCTCATTAAATTCTCAGGTGAACGTGCGGTGGGATATTTACCCGAGTCAAACAAGCCATTATTTTGCCCATCTACAAAAAGCTGACCCAACGATCATGGATGATTGTAAAGTGATTTATCATGCGTAACGACCTATATTACCCTAATAAATGACTTATGGATTGGGAGTCAAGACTCAGTTAAAAATCCCTGCCTCCCCCTTTTTCCCGACGATTGCAAAACCTGATATATAAAAACTAAGAAGTGCTTACAATCCCTAAAAATTACATAAACTCTTTTGAATTATCTCCCTCTACATTTGTGCCCTGTGCATTTTCATTTTAGATGTACACTTTTTTCATAAATCAAAACTTTGAGTTTTCGCTCTCCCTTCATCCCGTAAACCAAAAAGGCAAATAGATCACAAAAAAATGAAAATTTTAGAGTTCATGTACGGAAAAAAATTTAAAACAATAAAAAATGTAAGCAAAGAAAATTTATTCATACACCCCAAATGAACACAAAAGTTTTGTTGTGCAAGTTTGGGAAATTCCACTAGTTCAACCCCAAAAACTTGGAATTTTATAGGAAATAAATTTCCTGCACACATGCTTTAAAAATGGATAAGCATGTTTTAAACATGTTAAAGATGCAAATCACCTATGGATCCAAAGCTTTTGAAGAGAATAACAAACGCTCATTAAATTCTCAACTAAACGCACGGTGGATATTTACCCGAGTCAAACAAGCCATTATTTTGCCCATCTCGAAAAGCTGACCCTACGATCATGGATATTTGTAATCTGATTTATCATGCGTAACGGGCTATATTACCCTAATAAATGACTTATGTATTGGGAATCAAGACTCAGTTAAAAATCCCTGCCCCCCCTTTTTCCTGACGATTGCAAAACCTGGTATATAAAAACTAAAAAGAGCTTACAATCCCTAAAAATTACAGAAACTCTTTGGAATTATCTCTCTCTACGTTTGTGTATTATGCATTTCCATTCTACATGTACTCTTTTTTCTTAAAACAAAACTTTGAGTTTTCGCTCTCCCTTCATCCCATAAACCAAAAAGGCAAATAGATCACAACAAAATGAAAATTTTTGAGTTCAAGTACAGAAAATATTTAAAACAATAACAAATTTAAGTAAAGAAAATTTATTCACACACCACAAATGAACAAAAAAGTTTTGTTGTCCAACTTTGGGAAATTCCACTAGTTCAACCCTAACAGCTTGGAATTTTATAAGAAAGAGATTTCCTCCACACATGCTTAAAAAATAGATTTGCTTGTTTTAAGCATGTTAAAGATGCACATCACCTATGTATCCATAGCTTTTGAAGAGAATAACCAACGCTCATTAAATTCTCAACTGAACGTGCGGTGGGATATTTAACCGAGTCAAACAAGCCATTATTTTGCCCATCTACAAAAAGCTAACCCAACGGTCATGGATGATTGTAAACTGATTTATCATGCGTAACGGGCTATATTACCCTATGAAATGACTTATGGATTGGGATTCAAGACTCAGTTAAAAATCCATGCCTCCCTCTTTTTCCCGACGATTGCAAAACCTGATATATAAAAACTAAGAAGAGCTTACAATCCCTAAAAATTACAGAAACTCTTATGAATTATCTCGCTCTACATTTGTGCACTGTGCATTTTTATTTTAGATGTACACTTTTTTCATAAATCAAAACTTTGAGTTTTCGCTCCCCCTTCATCCTGTAAACCAAAAAGGCAAATAGATCAAAACAAAATGAAAATTTTAGAGGTCATGTACGGAAAAAAATTTAAAACAATAACAAATGTAAGTAAAGAAAAATTATTCACAGTCCACAAATGAACACAAAATTTTTGTTGTGCAAATTTGGGAAATTCCACTAGTTCAACCCTAACAGCTTGGAATTTTATAAGAATGAGCAACCCTAACAGCTTGGAAGTTTATAAGAAAGAGATTTCCTCCACACATGCTTAAAAAATGGATTTGCATGTTTTAAACATGTTAAAGATGCAAAATCACTTATGGATCCATAGCTTTTGAAGAGAATAGCAAACGCTCATCAAATTCTCAATTTAACGTGCGGTAGGATATTTACCCGAGTGAAACACGCCATTATTTTGCCCATCTACAAAAAGCTTACCCAACGATCATGGATGATTTTAAAGAGATTTATCATGTGTAACGAGCTATATTACCCGAATAAATGACATATGGATTGGGAGTCAAGACTCAGTTAAAAATCCCTGCCTCCCCCTTTTTCCCGACGATTGCAAAACCTGATATTTAAAAACTAAGAAGAGCTTACAATCCCTAAAAATTACAGAAACTCTTTGGAATTATTTCTCTCTACGTTTGTGCATTGTGCATTTCCATTCTATATGTACACTTTTTTCTTAAAACAAAACTTTGAGTTTTCGCTATCCCTTCATACCGTAAACCAAGAAGGCAAATAGATCACAACAAAATGAAAATTTTAGAGTTCATGTACGGAAAAAAATTTAAAACAATAAAAAATGTAAGTAAAAAAATATTATTCATACACCACAAAGGAACACAAAAGTTTTATATTCCAAGTTTGTGAAATTCCACTAGTTCAACCCTAACAGTTTGGAATTTTATAAGAAAGAGATTTCCTCCACACATGCTTAAAGAATGGATTTGCATATTTTCAACATGTTAAAGAATCAAATCACCTATGGATCCAAAGCTTTTGAAGAGAATAAAAAACGCTCATTAAATTCTCAAGTGAACGTGCGGTGGGATATTTACCCGAGTCAAACAAGCCATTATTTTGCCCATCTACAAAAAGCTGACCCAACGATCATGGATGATTGTAAAGTGATTTATCATGCGTAACGGGCTATAATACCTACCCTAAGAAATGACTTATCGATTGGGAGTCAAGACTCAGTTAAAAATCCCTGCCTCCCCCTTTTTCCCGACGATTGCAAAACCTGATATGTAAAAACTAAGAAGAGCTTACAATCGCCAAAAATTAGAGAAACTCTTTGGAATTATCTCGCTCTACATTTGTGCACAGTGCATTTTTATTTTAGATGTACAATTTTTTCATAAATCAAAACTTTGAGTTTTCACTCACCCTTCATCCCGTAAACCAAAAAGGCAAATAGATTACAATAAAAGGAAAATTTTTGAGTTCATGTACGGAAAAAAAATTCAAACAACAACAAATATAAGTAAGGAAAATTTATTCACACACCACAAATGAACACAAAAGTTTTGTTGTCCAAGTTTGGGAAATTCCACTAGTTCAACCCTAACAGCTTGGAATTTTATAAGAAAGAGATTTCCTCCACACATGCATAAAAAATGGATTTGCATGTTTTAAACATGTTAAAGATGCAAATCACCTGTGGATCCATAGCTTTTGAAGAGAATAACAAACGCTCATTAAATTCTCAAGCGAATGTGCGGTGGGATATTTACCTGAGTCAAACAAGTCATTATTTTGCCCATCTTCAAAAACCTGACCCAAGGATCATGGATGATTGTACAGTAATTTATCATGCGTAACGGGCTATATTACCATAATAAATGACATATGGATTGGGAGTCAAGACTCAGTTAAAAATCCCTGCCTCCCCCTTTTTTCTGACGATTACAAAACCTGATATATAAAAACTACGAAGAGCTTACAATCCCTAAAAAGTACCCAAACTCTTTGGAATTATCTCTCTCTACATTTGTGCATAGTGCATTTCCATTCTACATGTACTCTTTTTTCTTAAAACAAAACTTTTGGAGTTCAAGTACGGAAAAATTTTAAAACAATAACAAATGTAAGTGAAGAAAATTTATTCACACACCACAAATGAACACAAAAGTTTTGTTGTCCAAGTTTGGGAAATTCCACTAGTTCAACCCTAACAGCTTGGAATTTTATAAGAAAGAGATTTCCTCCACACATGCTTAAAAAATGGATTTGCATGTTTTAAACATGTTAAAGATGCAAATCACCTATGGGTCCATAGCTTTTGAAGAGAATAACAAACACTCATTAAATTCTCAACTGAACGTGCGGTGGATATTTACCCGAGTCAAACAATCCATTATTTTGCCCATCTACAAGATGTTGACCCAATGGTCATGGATGATTGTAATGTGATTTATCATGCGTAACGGGCTATATTACCTTAAGAAATGACTTATGGATTGGGAGTAGAGACTCAGTTAAAAATGCCTGCCTCCCCCTTCTTCCCGACGATTGCAAAACCTGATATATAAAAACTAAGAAGTGCTTAAAATCCCTCAAAATTACAGAAACTCTTTGGAACTATCTCGCTTTACATTTGTGCACTGTGCATTTTCATTTTAGATGTATACTTTTTTCATCAATCAAAAATTTGAGTTTTCGCTCTCCCTTCATCCTGTAAACCAAAAAGACAAACAGATCACAAGAAATTGAAAATTTAAGAGTTCATGTATGGAAAAAACTTTAAAACAATAACAAATATAAGTAAAGAAAATTTATTCACACACCACAAATGAACACAAAAGTTTTGTTGTCCAAGTTTGGGAAATTCCCCTAGTTCAACCCTAACAGCTTGGAATTTTATTAGAAAGAGATTTCCTCCATACATGCTGAAAAAATGGATTTGCATGTTTTAAACATGTTAAAGATGCAAATAGCCAATAGACCCATAGCTTTTGAAGATAATAACAAACGCTCATTAAATTCTCAACTGAACGTGCGGTGGGTTATTTACCCGAGTCAAACAAGCCATTATTTTGCTCATCTACAAAAAGCTGACCCAACGATCATGGCTGATTGTAAAGTGATTTATCATGCGTAACGGGCTATATTACCCTAAGAAATGACTTATGGATTGGGAGTCAAGACTCTGTTAAAAATCCCTGCCCCCCCTTTTTCCCGACGATTACAAGACCTGATATATAAAAATTATGAAGAGCTTACAATCCCTAAAAATTACAGAAACTCTTTGGAATTATCTCTCTCTACGTTTGTGCGTTGTGCATTTCCATTCTACCTGTACTCTTTTTTCTTAAAACAAAACTTTGAGTTTTCGCCCGCCCTTCATCCCCTAAACAAAAAAGGCAAATAGATCACAACAAAATGAAAATTTTGGAGTTCAAGTACGGAAAAAATTTAAAACAATAACAAATGTAAGTAAAGAAAATATTTTCACACACCACAAATGAACAAAAAAGTTTTGTTGTCCAAGTTTGGGAAATTCCACTAGTTCAACCCCAACAGCTTGGATTTTATAGGAAAGAGATTTCCTCCACACATGCTTTAAAAATGGATATGCATGTTTTAAACATGTTAAAGATGCAAATGACCTATGGATCCAAACCTTTTGAAGAGAATAACAAACGCTCATTAAATTCTCAACTGAATGTGCGGTGGGATATTTACCCGACTCAAACACGCCATTATTTTGCCCATCTACAAAAAGCTGACCCAATGATCATGGATGAATGTATTGTGATTTATCATGCGTAACGGGCTATATTACCCTAAGAAATGACTTATGGATTGGGAGTCAAGACTCAGTTAAAAATCCCTTCCTCCCCCTTTTTCCCGACGATTGCAAAACTTGGTACATAAAAACTAAGAAGAGCTTACAATCCCTAAAAATTATAGAAACTCTTTGGAATTATCTCTCTCTACATTTTTTCATTGTGCATTTCCATTCTACATGTACGCTTTTTTCTTAAAACAAAAATTGGAGTTTTCGCTATCCCTTCATCCCGTAAACGAAAAAGGCAAATAGATCACAACAAAATGAAAATTTTGGAGTTCAAGTATGGAAAAAATTTAAAACAATAACAAATGTAAGTAAAGAAAATTTATTCACACACCTCAAATGAACACAATAGTTTTGTTGTCCAAGTTTGGGAAATTAAACTAGTTCAACACCAACAGCTTGGAATTTTATTGGAAAGAGATTACCTCCGCATATGCTTTAAAAATGGATATGCATGTTTTAAACATGTTAAGGATGCAAATCACCTGTGGATCCAATGCTTTTGAAGAGAATAACAATCACTCTTTAAATTCTCAATTGAACGTGCGGTGGGATATTTACTCGCGTCAAACAAGCCATTATTTTGCCCATTTACAAAAAGCTGACCCAACGATCATGGATGATTGTAAAGTGATTTATCATTCGTAACGGGCTATATTACCCTAATAAATTACTTATGGATTAGGAGTCAAGACTCAATTAAAAATCCCTGCCTCCCCATTTTTCCCGACGATTGCAAAACCTGATATATATAAAAACTAAGAACACTTTACAATCCCTAAAAATTACAGAAACTCTTTGGAATTATCTCTCGCTAAGTTTGTGCATTGCACATTTCCATTCCACATGTACATTTTTTTCTTAAAACAAAAATTTGAGTTTTCGCGATCCCTTCATCCCGTAAACGAAAAAGGCAAATAGATCACAAAAAAATGAAAATTTTGGAGTTCAAGTACGGTAAAAATTTTAAACAATAACAAATGTAAGTAAAGACAATTTATTCACACACCACAAATGAACACAATAGTTTTGTTGTCCAAGTTAGGGAAATTGGACTAGTTCAATACCAACAGCTTGGAATTTTATTGGAAAGAGATTTCCTCCACACATGCTTTAAAAATGGATATGCATGTTTTAAACATGTTAAAGATGCAAATCACCTGTGGATCCAATGCTTTTGAAGAGAATAACAAACACTCTTTAAATTCTCAATTGAACGTGCGGTGGGATATTTACCCGAGTCAAATAAGCCATTATTTTGCCCATTTACAAAAAGCTGACCCAACGATCATGGATGATTGTAAAGTGATTTATCATTCGTAACGGGCTATATTGCCCTAATAAATGACTTATGGATTGGGAGTCAAGACTCAATTAAAAATCCCTGCCTCCCCATTTTTCCCGACGATTGCAAAACCTGATATATAAAAATTAAGAACACTTTACAATCCCTAAAAATTACAGAAACTCTTTGGAATTATCTCTCTCTAAGTTTGTGCATTGCGCATTTCCATTCCACATGTACGTTTTTTTCTTAAAACAAAAGTTTGAGTTTTCGCTATCCCTTCATCCCGTAAACGAAAAAGGCAAATAGATCACAACAAAATGAAAATTTTGGAGTTCAAGTACGGTAAAAATTTTAAACAATAACAAATGTAAGTAAAGACAATTTATTCACACACCACAAATGAACACAAAATTTTTGTTGTCCAAGTTTGGGAAATTCCACTAGTTGAACCCCTACATCTTGGAATTTTATAGGAAAGAGATTTCCTCCGCACATGCATTAAAAATGGATATGAATGTTTTAAACATGTTAAAGATGCAAATCACCTACAGATCCAAAGCATTTGAAGAGAATAACAAACGCTCATTAAATTCTCAACTGAATGTACGGTGGGATATTAACCCGAGTCAAACAAGCCATTATTTTGCCCATCTACAAAAAGCTGACCAAACGATCATGGATGATTGTAATGTGATTTATCATGTGTAACGGGCAATATTACCCTAAGAAATGAATTATGGATTGGGAGTCAAGACTCAGTTAAAAATCCCTGCCTCCCCCTTTTTCCCGACGATTGCAAAACCTGATATATAAAAACTAAGAAGAGCTTACAATCCCTAAAAATTACAGAAACTCTTTGGAATTATTTCGCTCTACATTTTTGCACTGTGCATTTTCATTTTAGATGTACACTTTTTTCATAAATCAAAACTTTGAGTTTTCGCTCTCCCTTCATCCCATAAACCAAAAAGGCAAATAGATCACAATAAAATGAAAATTTTAGAGTTCATGTACGGAAAAAAATTTAAAACATTAACAAATCTAAGTAGAGAAAATTTATTCACACACCACAAATGAACACAAAAGTTTTGTTGTCCAAGTTTGGGAAATTCCACTAGTTCAACCCTAACAGCTTGGAATTTTATAAGAAAGAGATTTCCTCCACACATGCTTAAAAAATGGATTTGAATGTTTCAAACATGTTAAAGATGCAAATCACCTATGGATCCATAGCTTTTGAAGAGAATAACAAACACTCATTAAATTCTCAACTGAACGTGCGGTGGGATATTTACCCGAGTCAACCAAGCCATTATTTTGCCCATCTACAAAAAGTTGACCCAACGATCATGGATGATTGTATAGTGATTTATCATGCGCAACGGGATATATTACCCTAAGAAATTACTTATGGATTGGGAGTCAAGACTCAGTTAAAAATCCCTGCCTCCCCCTTTTTCCCGACGATTGCAAAACCTGATATCTGAACACTAAGAAGAGCTTACAATCCCTAAAAATTATAGAAACTCTTTGGAATTATCTCGCCTTACATTTTTGCACTGTGCATTTTTATTTTTGATGTACACTTTTTTCATAAATCAAAACTTTGAGTTTTCACTTTCCCTTCATCCCGTAAACAAAAAAGGCAAATAGATCACAACAAAATGAAAATTTTTGAGTTCAACTATGGATAAAATTTAAAACAATAAAAAATGTAAGTAAAGGAAATTTATCCACACACCACAAAGGAACACAAAAGTTTTCTTGTCCTAGTTTGGGAAATTCCACAAGTTCAACCCTAACAGCTTGGAATTTCAGAAGAAAGAGATTTCCTGCACACATGCTTAAAATATGGATTTGCATGTTTTAAAAACGTTAAAGATGCAAATCACCTATGGATCCATAGCTTTTAAAGAGAATAACAAATGCTCATTAAATTCTCAAGTGAACATGCGGTGGGATATTTACCAGAGTCAAACAAGCCATTATTTTGCCCATCTACAAAAAGCTGACCCAACGATCTTGGCTGATTGTAAAGTGATTTATCATAGGTAACGGTCTATATTACCCTAATAAATGACATATAGATTGGGAGTCAAGTCTCCGTTAAAAATCCCTGCCTCCCCCTTTTTCCCGATGATTGCAAAACCTGATATATAAAAACTAAGAAGAGCTTACAATCCCTAAAAATTACAGAAACTCTTTGGAATTATCTCTCTCTACATTTGAGCATTGTGCATTTCCATTCTACATGTACTTTTTTTTCTTAATAGAAAAATTTGAGTTTTCGCTATTCCTTCATCCCGTAAAGCAAAAAGGCAAATAGATCACCACAAAATGAAAATTTTGGAGTTCAAGTAAGGAAAAAATTTAAAACAATCACAAATGTAAGTAAAGAAAATTTATTCACACACCACAAATGAACACAAAAGTTTTGTTGTCCAAGTTTGGGAAATTCCAATAGTTCAACCCCAACAGCTTGGAATTTTATTGGAAAGAGATTTCCTCCACACATGCTTTAAAAATGGATATGCACGTTTTGAACATGTTAAAGATGCAAATCACCTATGGATCCAAAGCTTTTGAAGAGAATAACAAACGCTCATTAAATTCTCAACTAAACGTGCGGTGGGATATTTACCAGAGTTAAACTAGCCATTATTTTTCCTATCTACAAAAAGCTGACCCAACGATCATTGATGATTGTAATGTGACTTATCATGCGTAACGGGCTATATTATCATAAGAAATGACTTATCGATTGGGAGTCAAGACTCAGTTAAAAATCCCGGCCTCCCCCTTTTTCCTGACGATTGCAAAACCTGATATATAAAAACTAAGAAGAGCTTACAATCCCTGAAAATTACAGAAACTGATTGGAATTATCTCACTCTACATTTGTGCACTGTGCATTTTCATTTTAGATGTACACTTTTTTCATCAAATCAAAACTTTGATTTTTCGCTCTCCCTTCATCCCGTAAACCAAAAAGGCAAATAGATCACGACAAAATGAAAATTTTAGAGTTCAAGTACAGCAAAAAATTTAAAACAATAACAAATGTAAGTAAAGAAAATTTATTCACACACCACAAATGAACACAAAAGTTTTGTTGTCAGAGTTTGGGAAATTCCACTAGTTCAACCCCAACAGCTTGGAATTTTATTGGAAAGAGATTTCCTCCTCACATGCTTTAAAAATGGATATGCATGTTTTAAACATGTTAAAGATGCAAATCACCTATGGATCCAAAGCTTTTGAAGAAAATAACAAACGCTCATTAAATTCTGAACTGAACGTGCGGTGGGATATTTACCTGAGTCAAACAAGCCGTTATTTTGCCCATCTACAAAAAGCTGACCCAACGATCATGGATGATTGTAATGTGATTTATCATGCGTAACGGGCTATATTACCCTAAGAAATGACTTATGGATTGGGAGTCATGACTCAGTTAAAAATCCCTCCCTCCCCCTTTTTCCCAACGATTGCAAAACCAGATATATAAAAACTAAGAAGAGCTTACAATCCCTAAAAATTACAGAAATTCTTTGGAATTATCTCAATCTACATTTGTGCACTGTGCATTTTCATTTTAGATGTACACTTTTTTCATCAAACAAAACTTTGAGTTTTCGCTCTCCCTTCATCCCGTAAACCAAAAAGGCAAATAGATCACTACAAAATGAAAATTTTGGAGTTCAAGTACGGAAAAAATTTAAAACAATAACAAATCTAACTAAAGAAAATTTATTCACACACCACAAATGAACACAAAAGTTTTGTTTTCCAAGTTTGGGAAATTCCACTAGTCCAACCCCAACAGCTTGGAATTTTATGGGAAAGATATTTCCTCCACACATGCTTTAAAAATGGATATGCATGTTTTAAACATGTTAAAGATGCAAATCACCTATGGATCCAAAGCTTTTAAAGAAAATAACAAACATCATTAAATTCTGAAATGAACGTGCGATGGGATATTTACCTGACTCAAACAAGCCATTATTTTGCCCATCTACAAAAAGATGACTTAACGATCATGGATGGTTGTGAACTGATTTATCATGAGTAACGGGCTATATGACCCTAAAAAATGACTTATGGATTGGAGTCAAGACTCAGTTAAAAATCCCTGCCTCCCCCTTTGTTCCCGACGATTGCAAAACGTGGTATATAAAAACTAAGAAGAGCTTACAATCCCTAAAAATTACAGAAACTCTTTGGAATTATCTCGCTGTACATTTGTGCACTGTGCATTTTCATTTTAGATGGACACTTTTTCCATAAATCAAAACTTTGAGTTTTCGCTCTCCCTTCATCCCGTAAACCAAAAAGGCAAATAGATCACAACAAAACGAAAATTTTAGAATTCAAGTACGGAAAAAAATTTAAAACAATAACAAATGTAAGTAAAGAAAATTTATTCACACACCACAGATGAACACAAAAGTTTTGTTGTCCAAGTTTGGGAAATTCTACTAGTTCAACCCTAACAACTTGGAATTTTATAAGAAAGAGATTTCCTCCACACATGCTTTAAAAATGGACATGCATGTTTTAAACATGTTAAAGAAGAAAATCACCTGTGGACCCATAGCTTTTGAAGATGATAACAAACGCTCATTAAATTCCCAACTGAACGTGCGGTGGGATATTTACCTGAGTCAAACAAGCCGTTATTTTGCCCATCTACAAAAAGCTGACCCAACGATCATGGATGATTGTAATGTGATTTATCATGCGTAACGGGCTATATTACCCTAAGAAATGACTTATGGATTGGGAGTCATGACTCAGTTAAAAATCCCTCCCTCCCCCTTTTTCCCAACGATTGCAAAACCAGATATATAAAAACTAAGAAGAGCTTACAATCCCTAAAAATTACAGAAACTCTTTGGAATTATCTCACTCTACATTTGTGCACTGTGCATTTTCATTTTAGATGTACACTTTTTTCATCAAACAAAACTTTGAGTTTTCGCTCTCCCTTCATCCCGTAAACCAAAAAGGCAAATAGATCACTACAAAATGAAAATTTTGGAGTTCAAGTACGGAAAAAATTTAAAACAATAACAAATCTAACTAAAGAAAATTTATTCACACACCACAAATGAACACAAAAGTTTTGTTTTCCAAGTTTGGGAAATTCCACTAGTCCAACCCCAACAGCTTGGAATTTTATGGGAAAGATATTTCCTCCACACATGCTTTAAAAATGGATATGCATGTTTTAAACATGTTAAAGATGCAAATCACCTATGGATCCAAAGCTTTTAAAGAAAATAACAAACATCATTAAATTCTGAAATGAACGTGCGATGGGATATTTACCTGACTCAAACAAGCCATTATTTTGCCCATCTACAAAAAGATGACTTAACGATCATGGATGGTTGTAAACTGATTTATCATGAGTAACGGGCTATATGACCCTAAAAAATGACTTATGGATTGGAGTCAAGACTCAGTTAAAAATCCCTGCCTCCCCCTTTATTCCCGACGATTGCAAAACCTGGTATATAAAAACTAAGAAGAGCTTACAATCCCTAAAAATTACAGAAACTCTTTGGAATTATCTCGCTGTACATTTGTGCACTGTGCATTTTCATTTTAGATGGACACTTTTTCCATAAATCAAAACTTTGAGTTTTCGCTCTCCCTTCATCCCGTAAACCAAAAAGGCAAATAGATCACAACAAAACGAAAATTTTAGAATTCAAGTACGGAAAAAAATTTAAAACAATAACAAATGTAAGTAAAGAAAATTTATTCACACACCACAGATGAACACAAAAGTTTTGTTGTCCAAGTTTGGGAAATTCTACTAGTTCAACCCTAACAACTTGGAATTTTATAAGAAAGAGATTTCCTCCACACATGCTTTAAAAATGGACATGCATGTTTTAAACATGTTAAAGAAGAAAATCACCTATGGACCCATAGCTTTTGAAGATGATAACAAACGCTCATTAAATACTCAACTGAACGTGCGGTGGGATATTTACCCGAGTCAAATAAGCCATTATTTTGCCCATCTACAAAAAGTTGACCCAACGATCATGGATGATTGTAAAGTGATTTATCATGCGTAACGGGCTATATTACCACAATAAATGACCTATGGATTGCGAGTCAAGACTCAGTTAAAAATCCCTGCTTCCCCCTTTTTCCCGACGATTGCAAAACCTGATATATAAAAACTAAGAAGAGCTTACAATCCCTAAAAATTATAGAAACTCTTTGGAATTATCTCTCTGTACATTTGTTCATTGTGCATTTCCATTCTACATGTACTCTTTTTTCTTAAAACAAAACTTTGAGTTTTCGCTCTCCCTTCATCCCGTAAACCAAAAAGGCAAATAGATCACAACAAAATGAAAATTTTGGAGTTCAAGTAAGGAAAAAATTTAAAATAATAGCAAATGTAAGTAAAGAAAATTTATTCACACACGACAAATGAACACAAAAGTTTTGTTGTACAAGTTTGGGAAATTCCACTAGTTCCACCTCAACAGCTTGGAATTTTATAGGAAAGAGATTTCCTCCACACATGCTTTAAAAATGGATTTGCATGTTTTAAACATGTTAAAGATGCAAATCACCTATGGATCCATAGCTTTTGAAGAGAATAACAAACGGTCATTATATTCTCAACAAAACGTGCAGTGGGATATTTACCCGAGTCAAACAAGCCATTATTTTGCCCATCTACAAAAAGCTGACCCAACGATCATGGATGATTGTAAAGTGATTTATCTTGCGTAACGGGCTATATTACCCTAAGAAATGACTTATGGATTGGGAGTCAAGACTCAGTTAAAAATCCCGGCCTCCCCCTTTTTCCCGACGATTGCAAAACCTGATATATAAAAACTAAGAAGAGCTTACAATCCCTAAAAACTACAGAAACTCTTTGGAATTATCTCGCTCTACATTTGTGCACTATGCATTTTCATTTTAGATGTACACTTTTTTCATAAATCAAAACTTTGAGTTTTCGCTCTTCCTTCATCCCGTAAACCGAAAAGGCAAATAGATCACAACAAAATGAAAATTTTAGAGTTCATGTACGGAAAAAAATTTAAAATAATAAAAAATTTAAGTAAAGAAAATATATTCACACACCAGAAATGAACACAAAAGTTTTGTTGTCCAAGTTTGGGAAATTCCACTAGTTCAACCCCAACAGCTTGGAATTTTATAAGAAAGAGATTTTCTCCACACATGCTTTAAAAATGGATATGCATGTTTTAAACATGTTAAAGATGCAAATCACCTATGGATCCAAAGCTTTTGAAGAGAATAACAAACGTCATTAAATTCTCAAGTGAACGTGCGGTGGGATATTTACCCGAGTCAAACAAGCCATTATTTTGCCCATCTACAAAAAGCTGACTTAACGATCATGGATGGTTGTAAATTGATTTATCATGAGTAACGGGCTATATTACCCTAAAAAATGACTTATGGATTGGGAGTCAAGACTCAGTTAAAAATCCATGCCTCCCCCTTTTTCCCGACGATTGCAAAACCTGATATATAAAAACTAAGAAGAGCTTACAATCCCTAAAAATTACAGAAACTCTTTCGAATTATCTCGCTCTACATTTGTGCACTCTGCATTTTCATTTTAGATGTACACTTTTTTCATAAATCAAAACTTTGAGTTTTTGTTCTTCCTTCATCCCGTAAACCAAAAAGGCAAATAGATCACAACAAAATGAAAATTTTAGAAGTCATGTACGGAAAAAAATTTAAAACAATAACAAATGTAAGTAAAGAAAATTTATTCACACACCACAAATGAACACAAAAGTTTTGTTGTCCAAGTTTGGGAACTTCCACTAGTTCAACCCTAACAACTTGGAATTTTATAAGAAAGAGATTTCCTCCACACATGCTTAAAAATTTGATTTCCATGTTTTAAAAATGTTAAAGATGCAAATCACCTATGGATCCATAGCTTTTAAAGAGAATAACAAACGCTCATTAAATTCTCAACTGAACGTGCGGTGGGATACTTACCAGAGTCAAACAAGCCATTATTTTGCCCATCTACAAAAAGCTGACCCAACGATCATGGATGATTGTAAAGTGATTTATCATGCGTAACGGGCTATATTACCCTAAGAAATGACTTATGGATTGGGAGTCAAGACTCAGTTAAAAATCCCTGCCTCCCCCTTTTTCCCAACAATTACCAAACCTGATATATAAAAACTAAGCAGAGCTTACAATCCCTAAAAATATAGAAACTCTTTGGAATTATCTCTCTCTACATTTGAGCATTGTGGATTTCCATTCTACATGTACTCTTTTTTCTTAAAACAAAAATTTGAGTTTTCGCTATCCCTACATCCCGTAAACCAAAAAGGCGAATAGATCACAACAAAATGAAAATTTTAGAGTCGATGTATGGAAAAAAAATTAAAACAATAACAAATGTAAGAAAAGAAAATTTATTCACACACCACAAATGAACACAAAAGTTTTGTTGTCCAAGTTTGGGAAATTCCACTAGTACGACCCTAACAGCTTGGAATTTTATAGGAAAGAGATTTCCTCCACACATGCTTAAAAATGGATTTGCATGTTTTAAACATGTTAAAGATGCAAATCACCTATGGATCCATACCTTTTGAAGAGAATAAAAAACGCTCATTAAATTCTCTATTGAACGTGTGGTGGGATATTTACCAGAGTCAAACAAGCCATTATTTTACCTATCTACATAAAGCTGACCCAACCATCATGGATGATTTTAAAGTGATTAATCATGCGTAACGGGCTATATTACCCTAAGAAATGACTTATGGATTGGGAGTTAAGACTCAGTTAAAAATCCCTGCCTCCCCCTTTTTCCCGACGATTGCAAAACCTGATATATAAAAACTAAGAAGAGCTTACAATCCCTAAAAATTACAGAAACTCTATGGAATTATCTCTCTCTACGTTTGTGCATTGTGCACTTCCATTCAACTTATACTCTTTTTTCTTAAAACAAAACTTTGAGTTTTCGCTCTCCCTTCATCCCGTAAACCAAAAAGGCAAATAGATCACAACAAAATGAAAATTTTGGAGTTCAAGTACGGAAAAAATTTAAAACAATAACAAATGTAAGTAAAGAAAATTTATTCACACGCCACAAATGAACACAAAAGTTTTGTTGTCCAAGTTTGGGAAACTCCAATAGTTCAACCCCAACAGCTTGGAATTTTATTGGAAAGAGATTTCCTCCACACATGCTTTAAAAATGGATTTGCATGTTTTAAACATGTTAAAGATGCAAATCACCTGTGGATCCAAAGCTTTTTAAGAGAATAACACACACTCATTAAATTCTCAACTAAACGTGCGGTGGGATACTTACCCGAGCCAAACAAGCCATTATTTTGCCCATCTACAAAAAGCTGACTTAACAATCATGGATGATTGTAAAGTTATTTATCATGCGTAACGGGCTATATTACCCTAAGAAATGACTTATGGATTAGGAGTCAAGAATCAATTAAAAATCCCTACCTCCCCCTTTTTCCCGATGATTGCAAAACCTGATATATAAAAACTAAGAAGAGCTTACAATCCCTAAAAATTACATAAACTCTTTGGAATTATCTCGCTCTACATTTGTGCACTCTGCATTTTCATTTTAGATGTACAGTTTTTTCATAAATCAAAATGTTGAGTTTTCGCTCTCCCTTCATCCCGTAAACCAAAAAGGCAAATAGATCACAAAAAAATGAAAATTTTAGAGTTCATGTGCAGAAAAAAAATTATAACAATAACAAATGTAAGTAAAGAAAATTTATTCACACACCATAAATGAAAACAAAAGTTTTTTTGTCCAAGTTTGGGAAATTCCACTAGTTCAACCCCAACAACTTCGAATTTTATAAGAAAAAGACTTCCTCCACACATGCTTAAAAAATGGATTTGAATGTTTAAACATGTTAAAGATGCAAATCACCTATGGATCCATAGCTTTTGAAGAGAATAATAAACGCTCATTAAATTCTCAACTGAACGTGCGGTGGGATATTAACCTGAGTCAAACTAGCCATTATTTTGCCCATCTACATAAAGCTTACCCAACGATCATGGATGATTGTAAAGTGATTTATCATGCGTAATGGGCTATATTACCCTAAGAAATGACTATTGGATTGGCAGTCAAGACTCATTTAAAAATCCCTGCCTCCCCCTTTTTCCCGACGATTGCAAAACCTGATATATAAAAACTAAGAAGAGCTTAAAATCCCTAAAAATTACAGAAACTCTTTGGAATTATCTCTCTCTACATTTGTGCATTGTGCATTTCCATTCTACATGTACACTTTTTTCTTAAAACAAAACTTTGAGTTTTCGCTCTCCCTTCATCCCGTAAACCAAAAAGGCAAATAGATCACAGCAAAATGAAAATTTTGGAGTTCAAGTACGGAAAAAATTTAAAATAATAACAAATCTAAGTAAAGAAAATTTATTCACACACCACAAATGAAAACAAAAGTTTTGTTGTCCAAGTTTGGGAAATTCCACTAGTCCAACCCCAGCAGCTTGGAATTTTATAGGAAAGAGATTTCCTCCACACATGCTTTAAAAATGGATATGCATGTTTTAAACATGTTGAAGATGCAAATCACGTATGGATCCAAAGCTTTTTAAGAGAATAAAAAACGTCATTAAATTTTCAACTGAACGTGCGCTGGGATATTTACCCGAGTCAAACAAGCCATTATTTTGCCCATCGACGAAAAGCTGACTTAACGATCATGGATGATTGTAAAGTGATTTATCATGAGTAACGGGCTATATTACCCTAAGAAAAAACTTTTGGATTGGGAGTCAACACTCAGTTAAAAATCCCTGCCTCCCCCTTTTTCCCGACGATTGCAAAACCTGATATATAAAAACTAAGAAGAGCTTACAATCCCTAAAAATTACAGAAACTGTTTGGAATTATCTCACTCTACATTTGTGCACTATGCATTTTCATTTTAGACGTACACTTTATTCATAAATCAGAACTTTGAGTTTTCGCTTTCCCTTCATCCAGTAAACCAAAAAGGCAACTAGTTCACAACAAAATGAAAATTTTAGAATTCATGTATGGAAAAAAATTTAAAACAATAACAAATGTAAGTAAAGAAAATTTATTCACACACCACAAATGAACACAAAAGTTTTGTTGTCCGTGTTTGGAAAATTCCACTAGTTCAACCCTTACAGCTTGGAATTTTATAAGAAAGATATTCCTCCACACTTGCTTTAAAAATGGATATGCATGTTTTAAACATGTTAAAGATGCAAATCACCTATGGATCCAAAGATTTTGAAGAGAATAACAAACGTCATTAAATTCTGAACTGAACGTGCGGTGGCATATTTACCCGAGTCAAACAAGCCATTATTTTGCCCATCTACAAAAAGTTAACTTAACGATCATGGATGATTGTAAAGTGATTTATCATGAGTAACGGGCTATATTACCTTAAAAATGACTTATGGATTGGGAGTCAAGACTCAGTTAAAAATCCCTGCCTCCCCCTTTTTCCTGACAATTGCAAAACCTGATATATAAAAACTAAGAAGAGGTTACAATCCCTAAAAATTACAGAAACTCTTTGGAATTATCTCGCTCTACATTTGTGCACTATGCATTTTCATTTTAGATGTAGACTTTTTTCATAAATCAAAACTTTGAGTTTTCGCTCTCCCTTCATCTCGTATACCAAAAAGGCAAATAGATCACAACAAAATGAAAATTTTGGAGTTCAAGTACGGAAAAAATGTAAAACAATAACAAATGTAAGTAAAGAAAATTTATTCACACACGACAAATGAACACAAAAGTTTTGTTGTACAAGTTTGGGAAATTCCACTAGTTCAACCCCAAGAGCTTGGAATTTTATAGGAAAGAGATTTCCTCCACACATGCTTTAAAAATGGATTTGCAAGTTTTAAACATGTTAAAGATGCAAATCCCCTATGGATCCATAGCTTTTGAAGAGAATAACAAACGCTCATTAAATTCACAACTGAATGTGCGATGGATATTTACCCGAGTCAAACAAGCCATTATTTTGCCCATCTACCAAAGCCTGACCCAACGATCATGGATGATTGTAATGTGATTTATCATGCGTAATGGGCTATATTACCCTAAGAAATTACTTATTGATTGGGAGTCAAGACTCAGTTAAAAATCCCTACCTCCCCCTTTTTCCCGACTATTGCAAAACCTGATATATGAAAACTAAGAAGAGCTTACAAGCCCTAAAAAGTACAGAAACTCTTCGGAATTGTCTCGCTCTACATTTGTACACTGTGCATTTTCATTTTAGATGTACACTTTTTTCAAGAATCAAAACTTTGAGTTTTCGCTCTCCCTCCATCCCGTAAACCAAAAAGGCAAATCAATCACAACAAAATGAAAATTTTAGAATTCATGTACGGAAACAAATTTAAAACAATAACAAATGTAAGTAAAGAAAATTTATTCACACACCACAAATGAACTCAAAAGTTTTGTTGTCCAAGTTTGGGAAATTCCACTAGTTCAACCCTAACAACTTGGAATTTTATAAGAAAGAGATTTCCTCCACACATGCTTAAAAAAAGGATTTGCATGTTTTAAACATGTTAAAGATTCAAATCACCTATGGATCCATAGCTTTAGAAGAGAATAAGAAACGATCATTAAATTCTCAAGTGAACGTGCAGTGGGATATTTACTCGAGTCAAACAAGCCATTATTTTGCCCATCTACAAAAAGCTGACCCAACGATCATGGATAATTGTAAAGTGATTTATCATGCGTAACGGGCTATATTACCCTAAGAAATTACTTATGGATTGGGAGTCAAGACTCAGTTAAAAATCTTTGCCTCCCCCTTTTTCCCGGCTATTGCAAAACCTGATATATAAAAACTAAGAAGAGCTTATAAACCCTAAAAAGTACAGAAACTCTTTGGAATTATCTCGCTCTACATTTGTACACTGTGCATTTTCATTTTAGATGTACACTTTTTACATAAATAAAAACATTGAGTTTTCGCTCTCCCTTCATCCCGTAAACCAAAAAGGCAAATAGATCACAACAAAATAAAAACTTTAGAGTTCATGTAGGGAAAAAAATTTAAAACAATAAAAAATGTAAGTAAAGAAAATTTATTCACACACCACAAATGAACACAAAAGTTTTGTTGTCCATGTTATGGAATTTCCACTAGTTCAACCCTAACTGCTTGGAATTTTATAAGAAAGAGATTTCCGCCACACATGCTTAAAAAATGGATTTGCATGTTTTAAACATGTTAAAGATGCAAATCACCTATGGATCCAAAGCTTTTGAAGAGAATAACAAACGCTCATTAAATTCTCAACTGAACGTGCGGTGGGATATTTACCCGAGTCAAACAAACCATTATTTTGCCCTTCTACAAAAAGCTGACCCAACGATCATGGATGATTGTAAAGTGATTTATCATGCATAACGGGCTATATTACCCTAAGAAATGACATATGGATTGGGAGTCAAGACTCAGTTAAAAATCTCTGCCTCCCCCTTTTTCCCGACGATTGCAAAACCTGATATATAAAAACTAAGAAAAGCTTACAATCCCTAAAACTTACAGAAACTCTTTGGAATTATCTCCCTCCACATTTGTGCACTATGCAGTTTCATTTCAGATGTACACTTTTTTCATAAATCAAAACTTTGAGTTTTCCCTCTCCCTTCATCCCATAAACCTAAAAGGCAAATAGATCACAACAAAATGAAAATTTTAGAGTTCATGTACGGAAAAAAATTTAAAACAATAACAAATGTAAGTAAAGAAAATTTATTCACACACCAGAAATGAACACAAAAGTTTTGTTGTCCAAGTTTGGGAAATTCCACTAGTTCAACCCTAACAGCTTGGAATTTTATAAGAAAGAGATTTCCTCCACACATGCTTAAAAAATGGATTTTCATGTTTTAAACATGTTAAAGATGCAATTCACCTATGGATCCAAAGCTTTTTAAGAGAATAACAAACGCTCATTAAATTCTCAAGTGAACGTGTGGTGGGATATTTACGCAAGTCAAACAAGCCATTATTTTGCCCATCTACAAAAAGCTGACCCAACGATCATGGATGATTGTAATGTGATTTATCATGCGTAACGGGCTATATTACCCTAATAAATGACTTATGGATTGGAAGTCATGACACAGTTAAAAATCCCTGCCTCCCCCTTTTTCCCAACGATTGCAAAACCTGATATATAGAAACTATGAAGAGCTTACAATCCCTAAAAATTACAGAAACTGTTTGAAATTATCTCTCTCTACGTTTGTGCATTGTGCATTTCCAATTTACATGTACTCTTTTTCCTTAAAACAAAACGTTGAGTTTTCGCTCTCCCTTCATCCCGTAAACCAAAAAGGCAAATATATTACAACAAAATGAAAATTCTAGAGTTCATGTATGGAAAAAATTTTAAAACAATAACAAATGTAAGTAAAGAAAATTTATTCACACACCTCAAATGAACACAAATGTTTTGTTGTCCAAGTTTGGGAAATTCCACTAGTTCAACCACAGCTTGGAATTTTTTAAGAAAGAGATTTCCTCCACACATTCTTAAAAATGGATTTGCATGTTTTAAACATGTTAAAGATGCAAATCACCTATGGATCCTTAGGTTTTGAAGAGAATAACAAACGCTCATTAAATTCTCCATTGAACGTACGGTGGGATATTTACTCGAGTCAAACAAGCCGTTATTTTGCCCATCAACAAAAAGCTGACCCAACGATCATGGATGATTGTAAAGTGGAATATCATGCGTAACAGGCCATATTACCCTAATAATTCCCTTATGGATTGGGAGTCATGACACTCTTAAAAATCCCTGGCTCCCCCTTTTTCCCGACGATTGCAAACCTGATATATAAAAACTAAGAAGAACCTACAAACCCTAAAAATTACAGAAAGTTTTTTGGAATTATCTCTCTCTACGTTTGTGCATTGTGCATTTCCATTCTACATGTTCGCTTTTTTCTTAAAAAAAACTTTTAGTTTTCTCTCTGCCTTCAGCCAGTAAACCAAAAAGGCAAATAGATCACAACAAAATGAAAATTTTGGAGTTCAAGTACAGAAAAAATTTAAAATAGTAACAAATGTAAGTAAAGAAAATTTATTCACACACCACAAATGAAATCAAAACTTTTGTTGTCCAAGTTTGGGAAATCCCACTATTTCAACCCCAACAACTTGGAATTTTATAGGAAAGAGATTTCCTCCACACATGCTTTAAAAATGGATATGCATGTTTTAAACATGTTAAAGATGCAAATCACCTATGGATCCAAAGCTTTTGTAGAGAATAACAAACGCTCATTAAATTCTCAACTGAACGTGCGGTGGATATTTACCCGAGTCAAACAAGCCATTATTTTGCCCATCTACAAAAAGCTGACCCAACGATCATGGATGATTGTAAAGTGATTTATCATGCGTAACGGGCTATATTAACCTAAGAAATGACTTATGGATTGGGAGTCAAGACTCAGTTAAAAATCCCTGCCTCCCCCTTTTTCCCGACGATTGCAAAACCTGATATATAAAAACTAAGAAGAGCATACAATCCCAAAAAATTACAGAAACTCTTTGGAATTATCTCGCTCTACATTTCTGCACTGTGCATTTTCATTTTTGATGTACACTTTTTTCATAAATCAAAACTTTGAGTTTTCGCTCTCTATTCATCCTGAAAATTAAAAAGGTAAATAGATCACTAGAAAATCAAAATTTTAGAGTTCATGTACGGAAAAAAATTTAAAACAATAACTAATGCAAGTAAAGAAAATTTATTCACACACCACAAATGAACACAAAAGTTTTTTTGTCCATGTTTGGGAAATTCCACTAGTTCAACCCTAACAGCTTGGAATTTTATAAGACAGAGATTTCCTCCACACATGCTTAAAAAATGGATTTGCATGTTTTAAACAAGTTAAAGATGCAAATCACCTATGGATCCAAAGCTTTTGAAGAGAATAACAAACGCTCATTAAATTCTAAACTGAACTTGCTGTGGTTATTTACCTGAGTCAAACAAGCCATTATTTTACCCATCTACAAAAAGCTTACCCAACGATCATGGATGATTGTAAAGTGATTTATCATGGGTAACGGGCAATATTACCCTAAGAAATGACTTATGGATTGGGAGTCAAGACTCAGTTAAAAATCCCTGCCCCCCCTTTTCCCCGACGATTACGAAACCTGATATATAAAAACTAAGAAGAGCTTACAATCCCTAAAAATTACAGAAACTCTTTGGAATTATCTCACTCTACATTTGTGCATTGTGCATTTTCATTTTAGATGTACTCTTTTTTCATAAATCAAAACTTTGAGTTTTCGCTTTCCCTTTATCCCGTAAACCAAAAAGGCAAATAGATTACAACAAAAAGAAAATTTTAGAGTTCATGCATGATAAAAAATTTAAAACAATAAAAAATATAAGTAAAGAAAATTTATTCACACACCACAAATGAACACAAAAGTTTTGTTGTTCAAGTTTGGGAAATTCCACTAGTTCAACCCCAATAGCTTGGAATTTTATAGGAAAGAGATTTCCTCAACACATGTTGTAAAAATGGATATGCATGTTTTAAACAAGTTAAAGATACAAATCACCAATGGATCCAAAGCTTTCGAAGAGAATAACAAAGGCTCATTAAATTCTGAACTGAACGTGCGGTGGGATATTTACCCGAGTCAAACAAGCCATTATTTTGCCCATTTACAAAAAGCTGACCCAACGATCATGGATGATTGTAAAGTGATTTATCATGTGTAACGGGCTATATTACCCCAAGAAATGACATATAGATTGGGAGTCAAGATTCATTTAAAAATCCCTGCCTCCCCCTTTTTCCCGACGATTGCAAAACCTGATATATAAAAACTAAGAAGAGCTTACAATCCCTAAAAATTACAGAAACTCTTTGGAATTATCTCGCTCTACATTAGTGCACTGTGCATTTTCATTTTAGATGTACTCTTTTTTCATAAATCAAAACATTGAGTTTTCGCTCTCCCTTCTTCCCGTAAAAAAAAAAGGCAAATAGATTACAACAAAAAGAAAATTTTAGAATTTATGTATGGAAAAAAATTTAAAACAATAAAAAATGTAAGTAAAGAAAATTTATTCACACACCACAAATGAACACAAAAGTTTTGTTGCCCACGTTTGGGAAATTCCACTAGTTCAACCCCAATAGCTTGGAATTTTATAGGAAAGAGATTTCCTCAACACAAGCTTTAAAAATGGATATGCATGTTTTAAACATTTTAAAGATGCAAATCACCAATGGATCCAAAGCTTTTGAAGAGAATAACAAAGGCTCATTAAATTCTCAAGTGAACGTGCGGAGGGATATTTACCCGAGTCAAACAAGCCATTATTTGGCCATTTACAAAAAGCTGACCCAACGATTATGGATGATTGTAACGTGATTTATCATGCGTAACGGGCTATATTTACCTAAGAAATGACATATGGATTGGGAGTTAAGACTCAGTTAAAAATCCCTGCCTCCCCCTTTTTCCCAACGATAGTAAAACCTGATATATAAAAAATTAAGAAGAGCTTACAATCCCTAAAAATTACAGAAACTCTTTGGAATTATCTCGCTCTACATTTGTGCACTGTGCATTTTCATTTTAGATGTACACTATTTTCATAAATCAAAAATTTGAGTTTTCGCTCTCCCTTCATTCCGTAAACCAAAAAGGCAAATAGATCACAACAAAAATAAAATTTTGGAGTTCAAGTACGGAAAAAATTTAAAACAATAACAAGTGTAAGTAACGAAAATTTATTCACACACCACAAATGAAATACAAACTTTTGTTGTCCAAATTTGGGAAATTCCACTAGTTCAACCCCAATAGCTTGGAATTTTATAGGAAAGAGATTTCCTCCACATATGCTTTAAAAATGGATATGCATGTTTTAAATATGTTGAAGATGCAAACCACCTATGGATCCAAAGCTTTTGAAGAAAATAACAAACGCTCATTAAATTCTCAACCGAACGTGCGGTGGATATTTACCCGAGTCAAACAAGCGATTATTTTGCCCATCTACAAAAAGCTTACCCAATGATCATGGATGATTGTAAAGTGATTTATCATGCGTAACGGGCATTATTACCCTAAGAAATGACTTATGGATTGGGAGTCAAGACTCAGTTAAAAATCCCTGTCCCTTCTTTTTCCCGACGATTGCCAAACCTGATATATAAAAACTAAGTAGAGCTTACAATCCCCAAAAATTACAGAAACTCTTTGGAATTATGTCACTCTACATTTGTGCACTGTGCATTTTCATTTCAGATGTATACTTTTTTCATAAATAAAAAATTTGAGTTTTCGCTCTCCCTTCATCCCGTAAACCAAAAAGGCAAATAGATCACAAAAAAATGAAAATTTTAGAGTTCATGTACGGAAAAAAATTTAAGACAATAAAAAATGTAAGTAAAGAAAATTTATTCACACACCACAAATGAACACAAAAGTTTTGTTGTCCAAGTTCGGGAAATTCCACTAGTTCAACCCAAACATCTTGGAATTTTATAAGAAAGAGATTTCCTCCACACATGCTTAAAAAATGGATTTGTATCTTTTAAACATGTTAAAGATGCAAATCAGCTATGGATCCAAAGCTTTTGAAGAGAATAACAAACGCACATTAAATTCTCAAGTGAACGTGCGGTGGGATATTTACCCGAGTCAAACAAGCCATTATTTTGCCCATCTACAAAAAGTTGACCCAACGATCATGGATGATTGTAAAGTGATTTATCATGCGTAATGGGCTATATTACCCTAATAAATGACTTATTGATTGGGAGTCAAGACTCAGTTAAAAATCCCTGCCTCCCCCTTTTTCCCGACGATTGCAAAACCTGATATATAAAAACAAAGAAGAGCTTAAAATCCCTAAAAATTACAGAAACTCTTTGGAATTATCTCTCTCTACGTTTGTGCATTGTGCATTTCCATTTTACATGTACACTTTTTTCTTAAAATAAAACTTTGAGTTTTCACTCTCCCTTCATCCCGTAAACCAAAAAGGCAAATAGATCACAACAAAATGAAAATTTTAGAGTTCATGGATGGAAAAAAATTTAAAACAATAACAAATGTAAGTAAAGAAAATTTATTCAGACTCTACAAATGAACACAAAAGTTTTATTGTCCAAGTTTGGGAACTTCCACTCGTTCAAACCCTAATAGCTTGGAATTTTAGAAGAAAGAGATTTCCTCCACACATGCTAAAAAAATGGATTTGCATGTTTTAATCTTGTTAAAGATGCAAATCACCTATGGATCTGAAGATTTTGAAGAGAATAACAAACGCTCATTAAATTCTCAAGTGAACGTGCGGTGGAATATTTACCTGAGTCAAACAAGCCATTATTTTGCCCAATGACAAAATGCTGACCCAACAATCATGGATGATTGTAAAGTGATTTATCATGTGTAACGGGCTATATTACCCTAGGAAATGACTTATGGATTGGCTGTCAAGGCTCAGTTAAAAATCCCTGCCACCCCCTTCTTCCCGACGATTGCTAAACCTGATATATAAAAACTAAGAAGAGCATACAATCCCTAAAAATTACAGAAACTCTTTGGAATTATCTCGCTCTACATTAGTGCACTGTGCATTTTCATTTTAGATGTCCACTATTTTCATACATCAAAACATTGAGTTTTCGCTCTCCCTTCATCCCGTAAACCAAAAAGGCAAATAGATTATAACAAAATGAAAATTTTAGATTTCCTATACGGAAAAAAATTTAAAACAATAACAAATGTAAGTAAAGAAAATTTATTCACACACCACAAATGAACACAGAAGTTTTGTTGTCCAAGTTTGGGAAATTCAACTAGTTCAACCCTAACAGCTTGGAATTTTATAACAAAGAGATTTCCTCCGCACATGCTTAAAAATTGGATTTGCATGTTTTAAACATGTTAAAGATGCAAATCAACTATGGATCCATAGCTTTTGAAGAGAATAACAAACGCTCATTAAATTCTCAAGTGAATGTGCGGTGGGAAATTTACCCGAGTCAAACAAGCCATTATTTTGCCCATCTTCAAAAAGCTGACCCAACCATCTTGGATGATTGTAAAGTTATTTATGATGCATAACGGGCTATATTACCCTAATAAATGACTTATGGATTGGGAGTCAAGACTCAGTTAAAAATCCCTGCCTCCCCCTTTTTCCTGACGATTGCAAAACCTGATATATAAAAACTAAGAAGAGCTTACAATCCCTAAAAATTACATAAACTCTTTGGAATTATCTCTCTCTACGTTTGTACATTGTGAATTTCCATTCTACATGTACTCATTTTTCTTAAAACAAAACTTTGAGTTTTTGCTCTCCATTCATCCTGTATACCAAAAAGGCAAATAAATCACAACAAAATAAAAATTTTGGAGTTCAAGTACAGAAAAAATTTAAAACAATAACAAATGTATGTAAAGAAAATTTTATCACACACCATAAATGAACACAAAAGTTTTGATGTCCATGTTTGGAAAATTCCACTAGTTCAACCCCAACAACTTGGCATTTTATAGGAAAGAGATTTCCTCCACACATGCTTTAAAAATGGATACGCATGTTTTAAACATGTTAAAGAAGCAAATCACCTATGGATCTAAAGATTTTGAAGAGAATAACAAACGCTCATTAAATTCTCAACTGAACGTGCGGTGGATATTTACCCGAGTCATACAAGCCATTATTTTGCCCATCTACAAAAAGCTGTCCCAACGATCATGGATGATTGTAAAATGATTTTTCATGCGTAACGGGCAATATTACCCTAAGAAATGACGTATGGATTGGAAGTCAAGACTCAGTTAAAAATCCCTGCCTCCCCCATTATCCCGACAATTGCAAAACCTGATATATAAAAACTAAGAAGAGGTTACAATCCCTAAAAATTACTGAAAATCTCTGGAATTATATCGCTCTACATTTGTGAGCTGTGCATTTTCATTTTAGATGTACAATTTTGTCATAAATTAAAACTTTGAGTTTTCGCTCTCCCTTCATCCCGTAAACCATAAGGGCAAATAGATCACTACAAAATGAAAATTTAAGAGTTCATGTGCGGAAAAAAGTTTAATACAATAACAAATGTAAGTAAAGAAAATTTATTCACACACCACAAATGAACACAAAAGTTTTGTTGTCCAAGTTTGGGAAATTCAACTAGTTCAACCCAACAGCTTGGAATTTTATAAGAAAGAGATTTCCTCCACAAATTCTTAAAAACGGATTTGCATGTTTTAAACATGTTAAAGATGCAAATCACCTTTGGATCCTTAGCTTTTGAAGAGAATAACAAACACTCATTAAATTCTCAAGAGAACGTGCGGTGGGATATTTACGCGAGTGAAACAAGCCATTATTTTGCCCATCTACAAAAAACTGACCCAACGATCATGTATGATGGTAAAGTGATTTATCATGCGTAACTGGCTATATTACCCTAATAAATGACTTATGGATTGGGAGTCAAGACTCAGTTAAAAATCTCTGCCTCCCCCTTTTTCCCGACGATTGCAAATCCCGATATATAAAAACTAAGAAGAGCTTAGAATCCCTAAAAATTACAGAAACACTTTGGAATTATCTCTCTCTACGTTAGTGCATTGTGCATTTCCATTCCACATGTACTCTTTTTTCTTAAAACAAAACTTTGAGTTTTCGTTCTCCCTTCTTCCCGTCAACCAAAAAGGCAAATGGATTACAATAAAATGAAAATTTTGGAGTTCAAGTACGGAAAAAATTTAAAACAATAACAAATGTAAGTAAAAAAAATTTATTCACATACCTCAAATGAACACAAAAGTTTTGTTATCCAAGTTTGGGAAATTCCACTAGTTCAACTCCAACGCTTGGAATTTTATAGGAAAGAGATTTCCTCCACTCATGCTTTAAAAATGGATTTGCATGTTTTAAACATGTTAAAGATGCAAATCACCTATGGATCCAAAGCTTTTGAAGAGAATAACAAACGCTCATTAAATTCTCAACTGAACGTGGGGTGGGATATTTACCCGAGTCAAACAAGCCATTATTTTGCCCATTTACAAAAAGCTGACCCAACGGTCATGGATGATTGTAAAGTGATTTATCATGCGTAACGGGCTATATTACCCTAAGTAATGACTTATATATTGGGTGTCATGACTCAGTTAAAAATCCCTGCCTCCCCCATTTTCCCAACGATTGCAAAACATGATATATAAAAACTAAGAAGAGATTACAATCCCTAAAAATTACAGAAAATCTTTGGAATTATCTCACTCTACATTTGTAAACTATGCATTTTCTTTTTAGATGTACACTTTTTTCATAAATCAAAACTTTGAGTTTTCGCTCTCGCTTCATCCCGTAAACCAAAAAGGCAAATTGATCACTACAAAATGAAAATTTAAGAGTTCATGTACGGAAAAAAGTTTAAAACAGTAACAAATGTAAGTAAAGAAAATTTATTCACAAACCACAAATGAACACAAAATTTTTGTTGCCCAAGTTTGGGAAATTCCACTAGTTCAACCCTAACAGCATGGAATTTTATAAGAAAGAGATTTCCTCCACACATGCTTAAAAAATGGATTTGCATGTTTTAAACATGTTAAAGATGCAAATCACCTATGGATCCATAGCTGTTGAAGAGAATAACAAACGCTCATTAAATTCTCAACTGAACGTGCAGTGGGATATTTACCCGAGTCAAACAAGACATTATTTTGCCCATCTACAAAAAGCTGACCCAACGATCATGGATGATTGTAAAGTGATTTATCATGCGTAACGGGCTATATTACCATAATAACTGACATATGGATTCGGAGTCAAGACTCAGTTAAAAATCCCTGCCTCCCCCTTTTTCCCGACGATTGCAAAACCTGATATATAAAAACTAACAACAGCTTACAATCCCTAAAAATTATAGAAGCTCATTGGAATTATCTCACTCTACATTAGTGCACTGTTTATTTTAATTTTAGATGTACACTTTTTTCATAAATCAAAACTTTGAGTTTTCGCTCTCCCTTCATCCCGTAAACCAAAAAGGCAAATAGATCACCACAAAATGAAAATTTTAGAGTTCATGTACGGAAAAAAATTTAAAACAATAACAAATGTAAGTAAAGAAAATTTATTCACAAACCACAAATGAACACAAAAGTTTTGTCGTCCACGTTTGGGAAATTCCACTAGTTCAACCCCAACAGCTTGGAATTTTATAGGAAAGAGATTTCCTCCACACATGCTTTAAAAATGGATATGCATGTTTTAAACATGTTAAAGATGCAAATCACCTACGGATCCAAACTTTTGAAGAGAATAACAAACACTCAATAAATTCTCAAGTGAACGTGCGGTGGGATATTTACTTGAGTCAAACAAGCCATTATTTTGCCCATCTACAAAAGCTGACCCAACGATGATGGATGATTGTAAAGTGATTTATCATGCGTAACGGGCTATATTACCCTAAGAAATAACTTATGGATTGGGAGTCAAGACTCAGTTAAAAATCCCTGCCTCCCCCTTTTTCCCGACGATTGCAAAACCGGATATATAAAAACTAAGAAGAACTTACAATCCCTAAAAATTACAGAAACTCTTTGGAATTATCTCGCTCTACATTTGTACACTATGCATTTTTATTTTAGATGTACACTTTTTTCATAAATCAAAACTTTGAGTTTTCGCTCTCCCTTCATCCTGTAAACCAAAAGGCCAAATAGATCAAATCAAAATGAATATTTTAGAGTTATTTTACAGAAAAAAATTTAAAACATTCACAAATGTAAGTAAAGAAAATTTATTCACACACCACAAATGAACACAAAAGTTTTGTTGTCCAAGTTTGGGAAATTCCACTAGTTCAACCCTAACAGCTTGGAATTTTATAAGAAAGAGATTTCCTCCACACATGCTTAAAAAATGGATTTTCATGTTTTAAACATGTTAAAGACGCAAATAACCTATGGATCCATAGCTTTGGAAGAGAATAACAAACGCTTATTAAATTCTCAAGTGAACGTGCGGTGGGATATTTATCCGAATCAAACAAGCTATTGTTTTGCCCATCTACAAAAAGCTGACCCAACCATCATGGATGATTGTAAAGTGATTTATCATGCGTAACGGGCTATATTACCCTAATAAATGACTTATGGATTGGGAGTCAAGACACAGTTAAAAATCCATGCCTTCCCGTTTTTCCCGACGATTGCAAAACCTGATATATCAAAACTAAGAAGAGCTTACAATCCCTCAAAATTACAGAAACTTTTTGGAATTATCTCTCTCTACATTTGTGCATTGTGCATTTCCATTCTATATGTACACTTTTTTCTAAAAACAAAACTTTGAGTTTTTGCGCTCCCTTCATCCCGTAAACCAAAAAGGCAAATATATCACAAAAAAATGAAAATTTTGGAGTTCATGTACAGAAAAAAATTTAAAACAATAAAAAAAGTAAGTAAAGAAAATTTATTCACACACCACAAATGAACACAAAAGTTTTGTTGTCCAAGTTTGGGAAATTCCACAAGTTCAACCCCAACAGCTTGGAATTTTATCGGAAAGAGATTTCCTCCACGCATGATTTAAAAATGGATATACATGTTTTAAACATGTTAAAGATGCAAATCACCAATGGATCCAAAGCTTTTGAAGAGAATAACAAACGCTCATTAAATTCTCAACTGAATGTGCGGTGGGATATTTACCCGAGTCAAACAAGCCATTATTGTGCCCATCTACAAAAAGTTGACCCAACGATCATGGATGATTGTAAAGTGATTTATCATGCGTAACGGGCTATATTACCCTAAGAAATGACTTATGGATTGGGAGTCAAGACTCTGTTAAAAATCCCTGCCTCCCCCTTTTTCCCGAAGATTGCAAAACCTGATATATAAAAACTAAGAAGAGCTTACAATCCCTAAAAATTACAGAAACTCTTTGGAATTATCTCGGTCTACATTAGTGCACTGTGCATTTTCATTTTAGATGTACTCTTTTGCATAAATAAAAACTTTGAGTTTTCGCTCTCCCTTCATCCCATAAACCAAAAAGGCGAATAGATCACAAGAAAATGAAAATTTTGGAGTTCAAGTACAGAGAAAATGTAAAACAATAACAAATATAAGTAAAGAAAATTTATTCACACACCACAAATGAACACAAAAGTTTTGTTGTCCAAGTTTGGGAAATTCCACTAGTTCAACCCCAACAGCTTGGAATTTTATAGGAAAGAGATTTCCTCCACAAATGCTTTAAAAAAGGATAAGCATGTTTTAAACAAGTTAAAGATGCAAATCACCTATGGATCCAATGCTTTTGAAGAGAATAACAAACGCTCAGTAAATTCTCAACTGAACGTGCGGTGGGATATTTACCCGAGTCAAACAAGCCATTATTTTGCCCATCTACAAAAAGCTGACCCAATGATCATGGATGATTGTAAAGTGATTTATCATGCGCAACGGGCTATATTACCCTATTGATGACTTATGAATTGGGAGTCAAGACACAGTTAAAAATCCATGCCTCCCTCTTTTTCCCGACGATTGCAAAACTTGATATATAAAAATTAAGAAGAGCTTACAATCCGTAAAAATTACAGAAACTCTTTGGAATTATCACTCTCTACATTTGTGCATTGTGCATTTATTTTCTACTTCTACTCTTTTTTCTTAAAACAGAACTTTGAGTTTTCGCTCTCCCTTCATCCCGTAAACCAAAAAGGCAAATAGATCATAATAAAATGAAAATTTTGAAGTTCAAGTACGAAAAAAATTTAAAACAATACCAAATGTAAGTAAAGAAAATTTATTCACACACCACAAATGAACACAAAAGTTTTGTTGTCCAAGTTTGGGAAATTCCACAAGTTCAGCCCCATCTACAAAAAGCTGACCCAACGATCATGGATTATTGTAAAGTGATTTATCATGTGTAACTGGCTATATTACCCTATGATTGGGAGTCAAGACTCAGATAAAAATCCCTGCCTCCCCCTTTTTCCCGACGATTGCAAAACCTGATATATAAGAACTAAGAAGAGCTTACAATGCCTAAAAATTACAAAAACTCTTTGGAATTATCTTGCTCTACATTTGTGCGCTATGCATTTTCATTTTAGATGTACACTTTTTTCATCAATCAAAACTTTGAGTTTTCGCTCTCCCTTCATCTCGTAAACCAAAAAGGGAAATAGACCACAACAAAATGAAAATTTTAGAGTTCATGTACGGAAAAAAATTTAAAACAATAACAAATGTAAGTAAAGAAAATTTATTCACACACCAGAAATGAACACAAAAGTTTTGTTGTCCAAGTTTGGGAAATTCCACTAGTTCAACCCTAACAGCTTGGAATTTTATAAGAAAGAGATTTCCTCCACACATGCTTAAAAAATGGATTTGCATGTTTTAAACATGTTAAAGATGCAAATCACCTATGGATCCATAGCCTTTGAAGAGAATAACAAATGCTCATTAAATTCTCAAGTGAACGTGCGGTGGGATATTTACCCAAGTCCAACAAGCCATTATTTTGCCCATCTACAAAAAGCTCACCCAACGATCATGGATGATTGTAAAGTGATTTATCATGCGTAACATGCTATATTACCCTAATAAATGACTTATGGATTGGGAGACAAGACTCAGTTAAAAATCCCTGCCTTCCCCTTTTTCCCGACGATTGCAAAACCTGATATATAAAAACAAAGAAGAGCTTACAATCCCTAAAAATTACAGAAACTCTTTGGAATTATCTTGCTCTACATTTGTGAACTATGCATTTTCATTTTAGATGTACACTTTTTTCATAAATCAATACTTCGATTTTTCGCTCTCCCTTCATCGCGTAAACCAAAAAGGCAAATAGATCACAAACAAATGAAAATTTTAGAGTTCTTGAACGGAAAAAAATTTAAAACAATAACAAATGTAAGTAAAGAAAATTTATTCCCACACAACAAATGAACACAAAAGTTTTTCCGTCCATGTTTTGGAAATTTCACTTGTTCAACCCTAACAGCTTGGAATTTTATAAGAAAGAGATTTCCTACACACATGCTTAAAAAATGGATTTGCATGTTTTAAACATGTTAAAGATGCAAATCACCTATGGATCCACAGCTTTTGAAGAGAATAACAAACGCGCATTAAATTCTCAAGTGAACGTGCGATGGGATATTTACCTGAATCAAACAAGCCATTGTTTTGCCTATCTACAAAAAGCTGACCAAGAGATCATGAATGATTGTAAAGTGATTTATCATGCGTAACGGGCTATATTACCCTAAGAAATGACTTATGGATTGGGAGTCAAGACTCAGTTAAAAATCCCTGCCTCCCCCTTTTTCCTGACGATTGCAAAACATGATATATAAAAATTAAGAAGAGCTTATAATCCCTAAAAATTACAGAAACTCTTTGGAATTATCAGTCTCTACATTTGTGCATTGCGCATTTCAATACTACATGTACTCTTTTTTTCTTAAAACAAAAGTTTGAGTTTTCACTCTCCCTTCATCCCGTAAACCAAAACGGCAAACGGATCACAAGAAAATGAAAGTTTTGGAGTTCAAGTACGAACAAAATTTAACACAATAAGAAATGTAAGTAAAGAAAATTTATTCACACACCACAAATGAACACAAAAGTTTTGTTGTCAAAGTTTAGGAAATTCCACAAGTTCAACCCCAACAGCTTTGTATTTTATAGGAAAGAGATTTCCTCCACACAAGCTTTAAAAATGGATATGCATGTATTAAACATGTTAAAGATGCAAATCACCTATGGATCCAAAGCTTTTGAAGAGAATAACAAACACTCATTAAATTCTCAACTGAATGTGTGGGTGGCATATTTACCCAAGTCAAACAACCCATTATTTTGCCCATCTACAAAAAGCTGACCCAACGATCATGGATGATTGTAAAGTGATTTATCATGCATAACGGGCTATATTACCCTAATAAATGACTTATGGATTGGGAGTCAAGACTCAGTTAAAAATCCCTGCCTTCCCCTTTTTCCCGACGATTGCAAAACCTGATATATAAAAACTAAGAAGAGCTTACAATCCCTAAAAATTACAGAAACTCTTTGGAATTATCTCTCTCTACATTTGTGCACTATGCATTTTCATTTTAGATGTACACATTTTTCATAAATCAAAACCTTGATTTTTCGCTCTCCCTTCATCTCGTAAACCAAAAAGGCAAATAGATCACAAGCAAATGAAAATTTTAGAGTTCTTGTTCGGAAAAAAATTTAAAACAATAAAAAATGTAAGTAAAGAAAATTTATTCTCACACCACAAATGAACACAAAAGTTTTTTCGTCCATGTTTTGGAAATTTCACTTGTTCAACCCTTACAGCTTCGAATTTTATAAGAAAGAGATTTCCTACACACATGCTTCAAAAATGGATTTGCATGTTTTAAACATGTTAAAGATGCAAATCACCTATGGATCCACAACTTTTGAAGAGAATAACAAACACTCATTAAATTCTCAAGTGAACGTGCGGTGGGATATTTACCTGAATCAAACAAGCCATTGTTTTGCCTATCTACAAAAAGCTGACCAAACGATCATGAATGATTGTAAAGTGATTTATCATGCGTAATAGGCTATATTACCCTAATAAATGACTTATGGATTGGGAGTCAAGACTCAGTTAAAAATCCATGCCTTCCCATTTTTCCCGACGATTGCAAAACTTCATATATCAAAACTAAGAAGAGCTTACAATCCTTAAAAATTACAGAAACTCTTTCGAATTATCTCTCTCTACATTTGTGGATTGTGCATTTCCATTCTACATGTACTCTTTTTTCCTAAAAAAAAACTTTGAGTTTTCGCGCTCCCTTCATCCCGTAAACCTAAAAGGCAAATAGATCACAAAAAAATGAAAATTTTGGAGTTCATGTACAGAAAAAAAATTTAAAACAATAACAAATGTAAGTAAAGAAAATTTATTCACACACCACAAATGAACACAAAAGTTTTGTTGTCCAAGTTTGGGAAATTCCACAAGTTCAACCCCAACAGCTTGGAATATTATAGGAAAGAGATTTCCTCCACGCATGCTTTAAAAATGGATATGCATGTTTTAAACATGTTAAAGATGCAAATCACCTATGGATCCAAAGCTTTTGAAGAGAATAACAAACACTCATTAAATTCTCAACTGAACAAGCGGTGGGATATTTACCCGAGTCAAACAAGCCATTATTTTGCCCATCTAAAAAAAGCTGACCCAACGATCATGGATGATTGTAAAGTGATTTATCATGTGTAACGAGCTATATTACCCTAAGAAATGACTTATGGATTGGGAATCAAGAGTCAATTAAAAATCCCTGCTTCCCCCTTTTTCCCTACATTTGCAAAACCTGATATATAAAAACTGAGAAGAGCTTACAATCCCTAAAAATTACAGAAACTCTTTGGAATTATCTCGCTCTACATTAGTGCACTGTGCATTTTCATTTTAGATGAACTCATTTTTCATAAATCAAAACTTTGAGTTTTCGGCCTCCCTTCATCCCATAAACCAAAAAGGTGAATAGATCACAACAAAATGAAAATTTTGGAGTTCAAGTACGGAGAAAATCTAAAACAATAACAAATATAAGTAAAGAAAATTTATTCACACACCACAAATGAACACAACGGTTTTGTTGTGCAAGTTTGGGAAATTCCACTAGTTCAACCCCAATAGCTTGGAATTTTATAGGAAAGAGATTTCCTCCACAAATGCTTTAAAAATGGATAATCATGTTTTAAACATGTTAAAGATGCAAATCACCTATGGATCCAAAGCTTTTGAAGAGAATAACAAACACTCATTAAATTCTCAACTGAACGTGCGGTGGGATATTTACCCGAGTCAAACAAGCCATTATTTTGCCCATCTACAAATAGCTGACCCAACGATAATGGATGATTGTAAAGTGATTTACCATGCGTAACGGACTATATTACCCTAAGAAATGACTTATGGATTGGGAGTCAAGACTCAGTTAAAAATCCCTGCCTCCCCCTTTTTCCTGACGAGTGCAAAACCTGATATACAAAAACTAAGAAGAGCTTACAATCCCTAAAAATTACCGAAACTCATTGGAATTATCTCGCTCTACATTTGTGCACTGTGCATTTTCATTTTCGATGTACACTTATTTCATAAATCAAAACTGGGAGTTTTAGCTCTCCCTTCATCCCGTAAACCAAAAGGGCAAATAGATCAAATCAAAATGAAAATTTTAGAGTACGTGTATGGAAAAAAATTTAAAACAATAACATATTTAAGTAAAGAAAATTTAGTCACACACCACAAATGAACCCAAAAGTTTTGTTGTCAGAGTTTGGGAAATTCCACTAGTTCAACCCTAACAGCTTGGAATCTGATAAGAAAGTGATTTCCTCCACACATGCTTAAAAAATGGATTTGCATGTTTTAAACATGTTAAAGATGGAAATCCCCTATGGATCCCCAGCTTTTGAAGAGAACAACAAACGCTCATTAAATTCTCAAGTGAACGAGCGGTGGGATATTTACCCGAGTGAAACAAGCCATTGTTTTGCCCATCTACAAAAAGCTGACCCAACGATCATGGATGATTGTAAAGTGATTTATCATGCGTAACGGGCTATATTACCCAAATAAATGACTTATGGATTGGGATTCAAGACTCAGTTAAAAATCCCTGCCTCCCCCTTTTTCCCGACGATTGCAAAACCTGATATATTAAAACTAAGAAAAGCTTACAATCCCTAAAAATTACAGAAACTCTTTGGAATTATCTCGCTCTACATTAGTGCACTGTGCATTTTCATTTTAGACGTACTCTTTTTTCATAAATCAAAACTTTGAGTTTTCGCTCTCCCTTCATCCCGTAAACGAAAAAGGCAAATAGATCACAACAAAATGAAAATTTTGGAGTTCATGTACGAAAAAAAATTTAAAAAAATAACAAATGTAAGTAATGAAAATTTATTCACACGCCACAAATGAACACAAAAGTTTTGTTGTCCAAGTTTTGGAAATTCCACAAGTTCAACCCCAACATCTTGGAATTTTATAGGGAAGAGTTTTCCTCCACACATGCTTTAAAAATTGATATGCATGTTTTAAACATGTTAAAGATGCAAATCACCTATGTATCCAAAGCTTTTGAAGGGAATAACAAACTCTCATTAAATTCTCAAGTGAACGTGCGGTGGGATATTTACCAGAGTCAAACAAGCCATTATTTTGCCCATCTACAAAAAGCTGACCTAACGATCGCGGATGATTGTAAATTGATTTATCATGCGTAACGGGCTATATTACCCTAATAAATAACAGATGGATTGGGAGTCAAGACTCAGTTAAAAACCCCTGCCTCCCTCTTTTTCCCGACTATTGCAAAACCTGATATATAAAAGCTAAGAAGAGCTTACAATCCCTAAAAATTACAGAAACTCTTTGGAATTACCTCGCTCTATCTTTGTGCACTGTGCATTTTCCTTTTAGATGTACAGTTTTTTCATAAATCAAAACTTTGAGTTTTCGCTCTCCTTTCATCCCATAAACCAAAAAGGCAAATAGATCATAACAAAATGAAAATTTTTTAGTTCAAGTACGTAAAAAATTTAAAACAATAACAAATGTAAGTAAAGAAAATTTATTCATACACCACAAATGAACACAAAAGTTTTGTTGTCCATGTTTGGGAAATTCCACTAGTTCAACCCCAACAGCTTGGAATTTTATAGGAAAGACACACATGATATAAAAATGGATATGCATGTTTTAAACATGATAAAGATGCAAATCACCTATGGATCCAAGGTTATGAACAGAAAAACAAACGCTCATTAAATTCTCAAGTGAACGTGCGGTGGGATATTTACCCGAGTCAAACAAGCCATTATTTTGCCCATCTACAAAAAGCTGACCCAAAGATAATGGATGATTGTAAAGTGATTTATCATGCGTAACGGGCTATATTACCCTAATAAATGACTTATGGATTGGGATTCAAGACTCAGTTAAGAATCCCTGCCTCCCCCTTTTTCCCGACGATTGCAAAACCTGATATATTAAAACTAAGAAAAGCTTACAATCCCTAAAAATTACAGAAACTCTTTGGAATTACCTTGCTCTACATTAGTGCACTGTGCATTTTCATTTTAGACGTACTCTTTTTTCATAAATCAAAACTTTGAGTTTTCGCTCTCCCTTCATCCCGTAAACCAAAAAGGCAAATCGATCACAAAAAAATGAAAATTTTGGTATTCATGTACAGAAAAAAAATTTAAAACAATAACAAATGTATGTAAAGAAAATTTATTCACACACCACAAATGAACACAAAAGTTTTGTTGTCCAAGTTTTGGAAATTCCACAAGTTCAATCCCAACATCTTGGAATTTTATAGTAAAGAGATTTCCTCCACACATGCTTTAAAAATTGATATGCATGTTTTAAAAATGTTAAAGATGCAAATCACCTATGGATCGAAAGCTTTTGAAGAGAATAACAAACTCTCATTAAATTCTCAAGTGAACGTGCGGTGGGATATTTACCAGAGTCAAACAAGCCATTATTTTGCCCATCTACAAAAAGCTGACCCAACGATCATGGATGATTGTAAATTGATTTATCATGCGTAACGGGCTATATTACCCTAATAAATGACATATGGATTGGGAGTCAAGACTCAGTTAAAAATCCCTGCCTCCCTCTTTTTCCCGACGATTGCAAAACCTGATATATAAAAACTAAGAAGAGCTTACAATCCCTAAAAATTACAGAAACTCTTTGGAATTACCTCGCTCTACCTTTGCGCACTGTGCATTTTCATTTTAGATGTACACTTTTTTCGTAAATCAAAGCTTTGAGTTTTCGCTCTCCCTAGATCCCGTAAATAAAAAAGGCAAATAGATAACAACAAAATGAAAATTTTTCACTTCAAGTACGGAAAAAATTTAAAACAATAACAAATGTAAGTAAAGAAAATTTATTCACACACCACAAATGAACACAAAAGTTTTGTTGTCCAAGTTTGGGAAATTCTACTAGTTCAACCCCACAGCTTGGAATTTTATAGGAAAGACATACATGCTTTAAAAATGGATATGCATGTTTTAAACATGTTAAAGATGCAAATCACCTATGGATCCAAAGCTTTTGAAGAGCATAACAAACACTCATTAAATTCTCAAGTGAACGGGCAGTGGGATATTTACCCGAGTCAAACAAGCCATTATTTTGCCCATCTACAAAAAGCTGACCCAACGATCTTGGATGATTGTAAAGTGATTTATCATGCGTAACGGGCTATATTACCCTAAGAAATGACTTATGGATTGGGAGTCAAAACTCAGTTAAAAATCCCTGCCTCCCCCTTTTTCTCGACGAATGCAAAACTAGATATATAAAAACTAAGAAGAGCTTACAATCCCTAAAAATTACAGAAAATCTTTGGAATTATCTCGCTCTACATTTGTGCACTATGCATTTTTATTTTAGATGTACACTTTTTTCATAAATCAAAACTTTGAGTTTTCGCTCTCCCTTCAACCCGTAAACTAAAAGGGCAAATAGATCACAACAATATGAAAAGTTTAGAATTCATGCACGGAAAGAAATTTAAAACAATAACAAATATAAGTAAAAAAAATATATTCACACACCACAAATGAACACAAAAGTTTTGTTGTCCAAGTTTGGGAAATTCCAATAGTTCAACTCTAACAGCTTGGAATTTTATTAGAAAGAGATTTCCTCCACACATGCTTAAAAAATGGATAAGCATGTTTTAAACATGTTAAAGATGCAAATCACCTATGGATCCAAAGCTTTTGAAGAGAATAACAAACACTCATTAAATTCTCAACTGAACGTGCGGTGGGATATTTACCCGAGTCAAACAAGCCATTATTTTGCCCATCTACAAAAAGCTGAGCCAACGATAATGGATGATTGTAAAGTGATTTATCATGCGTAACGGGCTATATTACCCTAAGAAATGACTTATGGATTGGGAGTCAAGACTCAGTTAAAAATCCCTGCCTACCCCTTTTTCCCGATGAGTGCAACACCTCATATATAAAAACTAAGAAGAGCTTACAATCCCTAAAAATTAGAGAAACTCTTTGGAATTATCTGGCTCTACATTTGTGCACTGTGCATTTTCATTTTAGATGTACACTTTTTACATAAATCAAAACTGTGAGTTTTAGCTCTCCCTTCATCCCGTAAACCAAAAGCGCAAATAGATCAAATCAAAATGAAAATTTTAGAGTTCTTGTACGGAAAAAAATTTAAAACAATAACAAATGTAAGTAAAGAAAATTTAGTCACACACCACAAATGAACACAAAATTTTTGTTGTCAGAGTTTGGGAAATTCCACTAGTTCAACCCTAACAGCTTGGAATTTTTTAAGAAAGTGATTTCTTCCACACATGCTTAAAAAATGGATTTGCATGTTTTAAACATGTTAAAGATGCAAATCCCCTATGGATCCCCAACTTTTGAAGAGAATAACAAACGCTCATTAAATTCTCAAGTGAGCGAGTGGTGGGATATTTACCCGAGTGAAACAAGCCATTGTTTTGCCCATCTACAAAAAGCTGACCCAACGATCATGGATGAGTGTAAAGTGATTTATCATGCGAAACGGGCTATATTACCCTAATAAATGACTTATGGATTGTGATTCAAGACTCAGTTAAAAATCCCTGCATCCCCCTTTTTCCCGACGATTGCAAAACCTGATATATTAAAACTAAGAAAAGCTTACGATCCCTAAAAATTAGAGAAACTCTTTGGAATTATCTCGCTCTACATTAGTGCACTATGCATTTTTATTTTAGACGTACACTTTTTTCATAAATCAAAACTTTGAGTTTTCGCTCTCCCTTCATCCCGTAAACCAAAAAGGCAAACATATCACAAAAAAATGAAAATTTTTGAGTTCATGTACGGAATAAAATTTAAAACAGTAAAAAATGTAAGTAAAGAAAATTTATTCACACACCACAAATGAACACAAAAGTTTTGTTGTCCAAGTTTTGGAAATTCCACAAGTTCAACCCCAACATCTTGGAATTTTATAGGAAAGAGATTTCCTCCACACATGCTTTAAAAATTGATATGCATGTTTTAAACATGTTAAAGATGCAAATCACCTATGGATCGAAAGCTTTTGAAGAGAATAACAAACGCACATTAAATTCTCAACTGAATGTGCGGTGGGATATTTACCCGAGTCAAACAGGCCATTATTTTGCCCATCTACAAAAAGCTGACCCAACGATCATGGATGATTGCAAAATGATTTATCATGCGTAACGGGCTATATTACCCCAAGAATTGACATATAGATTGGGAGTCAAGACTCAGATAAAAATCCCTGCCTCCCACTTTTTCCCGACGATTGCAAAACCTGATATATAAAAACTAAGAACAGCTTACAATCCCTAAAAATTACAGAAACTCTTTGGAATTACCCCGCTCTACCTTTGTGCACTGTGTATTTTCATTTTAGATGTACACTTTTTTCATAAATCAAAACTTTGAGTTTTCGCTCTCCCTTCATCCCGTAAACCAAAAAGGCAAATAGATCACAACAAAATAAAAAAAATTTAGTTCAAGTACGGAAAAAATTTAAAACAATAACAAATGTAAGTAAAGAAAATTTATTCACACACCACAAATGAAGACAAAAGTTTTGTTGTCCAAGTTTGGGAAATTCCAGTAGTTCAACCCCAACAGCTTGGAATTTTATAGAAAAGACACACATGCTTTAAAAATGGATATGCATGTTTTAAACATGTTAAAGATGCAAATCACCTATGGATCCAAAGATTTTGAAGAGAATAACAAACGCTCATTAAATTTTCAACTGAACGTGCGGTTGGATATTTACCCGAGTCAAACAAGCCATTATTTTGCCCATCAACAAAAAGCTGACCCAACGATCATGGATGATTGTAAAGTGATTTATCATGCGTAACGGGCTATATTACCCTAAGAAATGACTTATGGATTGGGAGTCAAAACTCAGTTAAAAATCCATGCCTCCCCCTTTTTCCCGACGATTGCAAAACTTGATATATAAAAACTAAGAAGAGCTTACAATCCCTAAAAATTGCAGAAACTCTTTGGAATTATCTCGCTCTACATTTGTGCACTATGCATTTTTACTTTAGATGTACACTTTTTTCATAAATGAAAACTTTGAGTTTTAGCTCTCCCTTCAACCCGTAAACTAAAAGGGCAAATAGATCACAACAAAATGAAAATTTTAGAGTTCATGCACGGATAAAAATTTAAAACAATAACAAATGTAGGTAAAGAAAATATATTCACACACCACAAATGAACACAAAAGTTTTGTTGTCCAAGTTTGGGAAATTCCAATAGTTCAACTCTAACAACTTGGAATTTTATAAGAAAGAGATTTCCTCCACACATGCTTAAAAAATGGATTTGCATGTTTTAAACATGTTAAAGATGCAAATCACCTATGGATCCATTGCTTTTGAAGAGAATAACAAACGATCATTAAATTCTCAAGTGAACGTGCGGTGGGATATTTGCCCGAGTCAAACAAGCCATTCTTTTGCCCATCTAAAAAATGCTGACCCAACGATCATGGATGATTGTAAAGTGATTTAACATGCGTAACGGGCGATATTACCCTAATAAATGACTTATGGATTGGGAGTCAAGACTCAGTTAAAAATCCCTACCTCCCCGTTTTTCCCGACGATTGCAAAACCTGATATATAAAAACAAAGAAGAGCATACAATCCCTAAAAATTACAGAAACTCTTTGGAATTATCTCGCTCTACATTAGTGTACTGTGCATTTTCATTTTTGACGTACTCTTTTTTCATAAATCAAAACTTTGAGTTTTCGCTCTCCCTTCATCCTGTAAACCAAAAAGGCCAATAGATCACAACAAAATGAAACTATTGGAGTTCAAGCACGGAAAAAAATTTAAAACAATAACAAATTTAAGTAAAGAAAATTTATTCACACACCACAAATGAACACAAAAGTTTTGTTGTCCAAGTTTGGGAAATTCCAATAGTTCAACTCTAACAGCTTGGAATTTTATAAGAAAGAGATTTCCTCCACACATGCTTAAAAAATGGATTTGCATGTTTTAAACATGTTAAAGATGCAAATCACCTATGGATCCATAGCTTTTGAAGAGAATAACAAACGCTCATTAAATTCTCAAGTGAACGTGCGGTGGGATATTTGCCCGAGTCAACCAAGCCATTCTTTTGCCCATCTAAAAAATGCTGACCCAACGATCATGGATGATTTTAAATTGATTTAACATGCGTAACGGGCTATATTACCCTAATAAATGACTTATGGATTGGGAGTCAAGACTCAGATAAAAATCCCTACCTCCCCGTTTTTCCCGACGATTGCAAAACCTGATATATAAAAACTAAGAAGAGCTTACAATCCCTAAAAATTATAGAAACTCTTTGGAATTATCTCTCTCTACATTTGTGCATTGTGCATTTCAATTCTACATGTACTTTTTTTTCTTAAAACAAAACTTTGAGTTTTCGCTCTCCCTTTATCCCTTAAACCAAAAAGGCAAATAGATCACAAAAAAATGAAAATTTTGGAGTTCATGTACGGAAAAAAACTTAAAACAATAACAAATGTAAGTAAAGAAAATTTATTCACACACCACAAATGAACACAAAAGTTTTGTTGTCCAAGTTTGGGAAATTCAACAAGTTCAACCCCAACAGCTTGGAATTTTATAGGAAAGATATTTCCTCCACACATGCTTTAAAAATGGATATGCATGTTTTAAACATGTTAAAGATGCAAATCACCTATGGATCCAAAGCTTTTGAAGAGAATAAACGCTCATCAAATTCTCAACTTAACGAGCGGTGGGATATTTACCCGAGTCAAACAAGCCATTATTTTACCCATCTACGAAAAGCTGACCCAACGATCATGGATGATTGTAAAGTGATTTATCATGTGTAACGGGCAATATTACCCTAAGATATGACTTATGGATTGGGAGTCAAGACTCAGATAAAATCCCTGCGTCACCCTTTTTCCCGTCGATTGCAAAACCTGATATATAAAAACTAAGAAGAGCTTACAAACCCTAAAAATTGCAGAAACTCTTTGGAATTATCTTGCTCTACATTTGTGCACTGTGCATTTTCATTTTAGATGTACACTTTTTCCATAAATCAAAACTTTGAGTTTTCGCTCTCCCATCATCCATTAAACCAAAAAGGCAAATAGATCACAACAAAATGAAAATTTTAGAGTTCATGTATGGAAAAAAATTTAAAACAATAAAAAATGTAAGTAAAGAAAATATATTCACACACCACAAAAGAACACAAAAGTTTTGTTGCCCAAGTTTGGGAAATTCCAATAGATCAACTCTAACAGTTTGGAATTTTATAAGAAAGAGATTTCCTACACACAAGCATAGAAAATGGATTTGCATGTTTTAAACATGTTAAAGATGCAAATCACCTATGGATCCAAAGTTTTTGAAGAGAATAACAAACACTCATTAAATTCTCAACTGAACGAGCGGTGGGATATTTGCCCGAGTCAAACAAGCCATTATTTTGCCCATCTACAAAAAGCTGACCCAACGATCATGGATGATTCTAAAGTGATTTATCATGCGTAACGGGCTATATTAGCCTAAGAAATGACTTATGGATTGGGAATCAAGACTCAGTTAAAAATCCCTGCCTCCCCCTTTTTCCCGACGATTGTAAAACCTGACATATAAAAACTAAGAAGAGCTTACAATCCCTAAAAATTACAGAAACTTTTTGGAATTATCTCTCTCTACATTTGTGCATTGTGCATTTCCATTCTACATGTACTCTTTCTTCTTAAAAGAAAACTTTGAGTTTTCGCTCTCCCTTCATCTCGTAAACCAAAAAGGCAAATAGATCACAACAAAATGAAAATTTTGGAGTTCAAGTACGGAAAAAATTTAAAACAATAACAAATGTACGGAAAGAAAATTTATTCACACACCACAAATAAACACAAAAGTTTTGTTGTCCAAGTTTGGGAAATTCCACTAGTTCAACCCCAACAGCTTGGAATTTTTTAGGAAAGTCACACATGCTTTAAAAATGGATATGCATGTTTTAAACATGTTAAAGATGCAAATCACCTATGGATCGAAATCTTTTGAAGAGAATAACAAACGCTCATTAAATTCTCAACTGAACGTGCGGTGGGATATTTACCCGAGTCAAACATGCCATTATTTTGCCCATCTACAAAAAGCTGACCCAACGATCATGTAAGATTGTAAAGTGATTTATCATGCGTAATGGTCTATATTACCCTAAGAAATGACTTATTGATTGGGAGTCAAGACTCAGTTAAAAATCCCTGCCTCCCCCTTTTTCCCGACGATTGCAAAACCTGATATGTAAAAATTAAGAAGAGCTTACAGTCCCTAAAAATTACAGATACTCTTTGGAATTCTCTCGCTCTACAATTGTGCACTGTGCATTTTCATTTTAGATGTACACTTTTTTCATAAATAAAAACTTTGAGTTTTCGCTCCCCCTTCATCCCGTAAACCAAAAAGGCGAATAGATCACAACAAAATGAAAATTTTAAAGTTCATGCATGGAAAAGATTTTAAAACAATAACAAATGTAAGTAAAGAAAATTTATTCACACACCACAAATGAAGACAAAAGTTTTGTTGTCCAAGTTTGGGAAATTTCACTAGTTCAACCCTAACAGCTTGGAATTTTATAAGAAAGAGATTTCCTCCACACATGCTTAAAAAATGGATTTGCATGTTTTTAACATGTTAAAGATGCAAATCACCTATGGATCCATAGCTTTTGAAGAGAATAACAAACACTCATTAAATTCTCAAGTTAACGTGGGCTGGGATATTTACCAGAGTCAAACATGCCATTATTTTGCCCATCTACAAAAAGCTGACCCAACGATCATGGATGATTGTAAATTGATTTATCATGCGTAACGGGCTATATTACCCTACTAAATGACATATGGATTGGGAGTCAAGACTTAGTTAAAAATCCCTGCCTCCCCCTTTTTCCCGACGATTGCAAAACCTGATATATAAAAACTAAGAAGAGCTTACAATCCCTAAAAATTACAGAAACTCTTTGGAATTATCTCTCTCTACATTTGTGCATTGTGCATTTCCATTCTACATGTACTCTTTTTTCTTAAAACAAAACTTTGAGTTTTCGCTCTACCTTCATCCCGTAAACCAAAAATGCGAATTGATCACAACAAAATGAATATTTTGGAGTGCAAGTATGTAAAAAATTTTAAACAATAACAAATGTAAGTAAAGAAAATTTATTCACACACCACAAATGAACACAAATGTTTTGTTATCCAAGTTTGGCAAATTCCTCTAGTTCAACCCCAACAGCTTGGAATTTTATAGGAAAGAGGTTTCCTCCACACATGCTTTAAAAATGGATATGCATGTTTTAAACATGTTAAAGATGCTAATCACCTATGGATCCAATGCTTTTGAAGATAATAACAAACGCTCATTAAATTTTCAAGTGAACGTGTGGTGGGATATTTACCCGAGTCAAACAATCCATTATTTTGCCTATCTACAAAAAGTTGACCCAACGATAATGGATGATTGTACAGTGATTTATCATGTGTAACGGGCTATATTACCCTAAGAAATGACTTATGGATTGGGAGTCAAGACTCGGTTAAAAATCCCTGCATCCCCCTTTTTCCCGACGATTGCAAAACTTGATATATAAAAACTAAGAAGAGCTGACAATCCCTAAAAATTACAGAAACTCTTTGGAATTCTCTCGCTCTACATTTGTGCACTGTGCATTTTCATTTAAGATGTACACTTTTTTCATAAATCAAAACATTGAGTTTTCGCTCTCCCTTCATCCCGTAAACCAAAAAGGCAAATAGATCACAACGAAATGAAAATATTAGAGTTCATGTACTGGAAAAAATTTAAAACAATAACAAATGTCAGTTAATAAAATTTATTCACACACCACAAATGAACACAAAAGTTTGGTTGTCCAAGTTAGGGAAATTCCACTAGTTCAACCCTAACAACTTTGAATTTTGTAAGAAAGAGATTTCCTCCGCACATGCTTCAAAAAAGGATATGCATGTTTTAAACATGTTGAAGATGCAAATCATCTATGGATCTAATGTTTTTTAAGATAATAACAAACGCTCTTTAAATTCTCAACTGAACGTGCGGTGGAATATTTACCCGAGTCAAACAAGCCATTATTTTTCCCATCTACAAAAAGCTGACCCAACGATCATGGATGATTGTAAAGTGATTTATCATGCGTAACGGGCTATATTACCCTAAGAAATGACTTATGGATTGGGCGTCAAGACTCAGTTAAAAATCGCTGCCTCCCCCTTTTTCCCGACGTTTGCAAAACCTGATATATAAAAACTAAGAAGAGCCTACAATCCCTAAAAATTACAGAAACTCTTTGGAATTCTCTCGCTCTACAATTGTGCATTCTGCATCTTCATTTTACATGTACACTTTTTTCATAAATAAAAACTTTGAGTTTTCGCTCTCCCATCTAAACCAAAAAGGTGAATAGATCACAACAAAATGAAAATTTTAGAGTTCATGTACGGAAAAATATTTAAAACAATAACAAATTTAATTAAAGAAAATTTATTCACACACCACAAATGAACACAAAAGTTTTGTTGTCCAAGTTTGGGAAATTTCACTAGTTCAACCCTAACAGCTTGGAATTTTATAAGAAAGAGATTTCCTCCACACATGCTTAAAAAATGGATTTGCATGTTTTAAACATGTTAAAGATGCAAATCACCTATGGATCCAAAGCTTTTGAAGATAATAACAAACACTCATTAAATTCTCAAGTGAACGTGGGCTGGGATATTTACCAGAGTCAAACAAGCCATTATTTTGCCCATTTACAAAAAGCTGACCCAACGATCATGGATGATTGTAAATTGATTTATCATGCGTAACGGGCTATATTACCCTACTAAATGTCTTATGGATTGGGAGTCAAGACTCAGTTAAAAATCCCTGCCTCCCCCTTTTTCCCGACGATTGCAAAACCTGATATATAAAAACTAAGAAGAGCTTACAATCCCTAAAAATTACAAAAACTCTTTGGAATTATATCTCTCTACATTTGTGCATTGTGCATTTCCATTCTACATGTACTCTTTTTTCTTAAAACAAAACTTTGAGTTTTCACTCTACCTTCATCCCGTAAACCAAAAATGCAAATAGATCACAACAAAATGAATATTTTGGAGTGCAAGTACGTAAAAAATTTTAAACAATAACAAATGTAAGTAAAGAAAATTTATTCACACACCACAAATGAACACGAATGTTTTGTTGTCCAAGTTTGGGAAATTCCACTAGTTCAACCCCAACAGCTTGGAATTTTATAGGAAAGTCACACATGCTTTAAAAATGGATATGCATGTTTTAAACATGTTAAAGATGCAAATCACCTATGGATCCAAAGCTTTTGAAGAGAATAACAAACGCTCATTAAATTCTCAACTGAATGTGCGGTGGGATATTTACCCGAGTCAAACATGCCATTATTTTGCCCATCTACAAAAAGCTTACCCAACGATCATGGATGATTGTAAAGTGATTTATCATGCGTAATGGTCTATATTACCCTAAGAAATGACTTATTGATTGGGAGTCAAGACTCAGTTAAAAATCCCTGCCTCCCCCTTCTTTCCGACGATTGCAAAACCTGATATATAAAAATTAAGAAGAGCTTACAATCCCTAAAAATTACAGATACTCTTTGGAATTCTCTCGTTCTACAATTGTGCACTGTGCATTTTCATTTTAGATTTACACTTTTTTCATAAATAAAAACTTAGAGTTTTCGCTCTCCCTTCATCTCGTAAACCAAAAAGTTGAATAGATCACAACAAAATGAAAATTTTAAAGTTTATGTACGGAAAAAAATTTAAAACAATAAAAAATGTAAGTAAAGAAAATTTATTCACACACCACAAATGAACACAAAAGTTTTGTTGTCCAAGTTTGGGAAATTTCACTAGTTCAACCCTAACAGCTGGGAAATTTTATAAGAAAGAGATTTCCTCCGCACATGCTTAAAAAATGGATTTGCATGTTTTAAACATGTTAAAGATGCAAATCACCTATGGATCCAAACCTTTTGAAGAGAATAACAAACGCTCATTAAATTCTCAAGCGAACATAGGGTGGGATATTTACCAGAGTCAAACCAGCCATTATTTTACCCATCTACAAAAAGTTGACCCAACGATCATGGATGATTGTAAAGTGATTTATCATGCATAACGGGCTATATTACCCTAATAAATGACATATGGATTGGGAGTCATGACTCAGTTAAAAATCCTTGCCTCGCCCTTTTTCCCGACGATTGCAAAACCAGATATATAAAAACTAAGAAGAGCTTACAATCCCTAAAAATTACAAAAACTCTTTGGAATTATCTCTCTCTACATTTGTGCATTGTGCATTTCCATTCTACATGTACTCTTTTTTCTTAAAACAAAACTTTGAGTTTTCACTCTCCCTTCATCCCGTAAACAAAAAATGCAAGTAGATCACAACAAAATGAATATTTTGGAGTTCAAGTACGGAAAAAATTTTAAACAATGACATATGTAAGTAAAAAAAATTTATTCACACACCACAAATGAACACAAATGTTTTATTGTCCAAGTTTGGTAAATTCCACTAGTTCAGTGATTTATCATGCGTAACAGGCTATATTACCCTAAGAAATGACTTATGGATTGGTAGTCAAGACTCGGTGAAAAATCCCTGCCTCCCCCTTTTTCTCGACGATTGGAAAACCTGATATATAAAAACTAAGAAGAGCTGACAATCCCTAAAAATAACAGAAACTCTTTGGAATTCTCTCGCTTTACATTTGTGCTCTGTGCATTTTCATTTTAGATATACACTTTTTTCATAAATCAAAACATTGAGTTTTCGCTCTCCCTTCATCCCGTAAACAAAAAAGGCAAATAGATCACAACAAAATGAAAATATTAGAGTTCATGTACTGGAAAAAATTTAAAACAATAACAAATGTAAGTAAATAAAATTTATTCACACACCACAAATGAACACAAAAGTTTGGTTGTCCAACTTTGGGAAATTCCACTAGTTCAACCCTAGCAGCTTGGAATTTTATAAGAAAGAGATTTCCTCCACACATGCTTCAAAAAAGGATATGCATGTTTTAAACATGTTGAAGATTCAAATCATCTATGGATCTAATGTTTTTGAAGATAATAACAAACGCTCATTAAATTCTCACCTACACTTGCGGTGGGATATTTACCCGAGTCAAACATGCCATTATTTTGCCCATCTACAAAAAGCTGACCCAACGATCATGGATGATTGTAAAATGATTTATCATGTGTAACGGGCTATATTACCCTAAGAAATGACTTATTGATTGGGAGTGAAGACTCAGTTAAAAATCCCTGCCTCCCCCTTTTTCTCGACGATTGCAAAACCTGATATTTAAAAATTAAGAAGAGCTTACAATCCCTAAAAATTATAGAAACTCTTTGGAATTCTCTCGCTCTACAATTGTGCACTGTGCATTTTCATTTTAGATGCACACTTTTTTCATAAATCAAAACTTTGAGTTTTCGCTGTCCCTTCATCCCGTAAACCAAAAAGGCGAATAGATCACAACAAAATGAAAATTTTAAAGTTCATGTACGGAAAAAAATTTAAAACAATAACAAATGTAAGTATAGAAAATTTATTCACACACCACAAATGAACACAATAGTTTTGTTGTCCAAGTTTGGGAAATTTGACTAGTTCAACCCTAACAGCTTTGAATTTTATAAGAAAGAAATTTCCTCCAGACATGCTTAAAAAATGGATTTGCATGTATTAAACATGTTAAAGATGCAAATCACCTACGGATCCATGGCTTTTGTAGAGAATAACAAATGCTCATTAAATTCTCAAGTGAACGTGCGGTGGGATATTTACCAGAGTCAAACAAGCCATTATTTTGCCCATCTACTAAAAGCTGACCCAACGATCATGGATGATTGTAAAGTGATTTATCATGTGTAACGGGCAACATTACCCTAAGATATGACTTATGGATTGGGAGTCAAGACTCAGTTAAAAATCCCTGCGTCACCCTTTTTCCCGTCGATTGCAAAACCAGATATATAAAAACTAAGAAGAGCTTACAATCCCTAAAAATTGCAGAAACTCTTTGGAATTATCTCGCTCTACATTTGTGCACTGTGCATTTTCATTTTAGATGTACACTTTTTTCATAAATCAAAACTTTGGGTTTTCGCTCTCCCATCATCCCGTAAACCAAAAAGGCAAATAGATCACAACAAAATGAAAATTTTAGAGTTCATGTATGGAAAAAAATTTAAAACAATAAAAAATGTAAGTAAAGAAAATATATTCACACACCACAAATGAACACAAAAGTTTTGTTGTCCAAGTTTGGGAAATTCCAATAGATCAACTCTAACAGTTTGGAATTTTATAAGAAAGAGATTTCCTACACACAAGCTTAGAAAATGGATTTGCATATTTTAAACATGTTAAAGATGCAAATCACCTATGGATCCATAGCTTTTGAAGATAATAACAAACGCTCATTAAATTCTCAAGTGAACGTGCGGTGGGATATTTACCCGAGTCAAACAAGCCATTATTTTACCCATCTAAAAAATGCTGACCCAACGATCATGGATGATTGTAAAGTGATTTATCCTACGTAACAGGCTATATTACCCTAATAAATGACTTATAGATTGGGAGTCAAGACTCAGTTAAAAATCCCTGCGTCTCCGTTTTTCCCGACGATTGCAAAACCTGATATATAAAAACTAAGAAGAGCTTACAATCCCTAAAAATTACAGAAACTCTTTGGAATTATCTCGCTCTACATTAGTGCACTGTGCATTTTCATTTTACACGTACTTTTTTTTCATAAATCAAAACTTTGAGTTTTCGCTCTCCCTTCATCCTGTAAACGAAAAAGGCCAATAGATCACAACAAAATGAAACTATTGGAGTTCAAGCACGGAAAAAAATTTAAAACAATAACAAATGTAAGTAAAGAAAATTTATTCACACACCAGAAATGAACACAAAAGTTTTGTATTCCAAGTTTGGGAAATTCCACTAGTTCAACCCCAACAGCTTGGAATTTTATAGGAAAGAAATTTCCTCCACACATGCTTTAAAAATGGATATGCATGTTTTAAACATGTTAAAGATGCAAATCACCTATAGATCCAAAGCTTTTGAAGAGAATAACAAACACTCATTAAATTCTCAACTGAACGAGCGGTGGGATATTTGCCCGAGTCAAACAAGCCATTATTTTGCCCATCTACAAAAAGCTGACCCAACGATCATGGATGATTCTAAAGTGATTTATCATACGTAACGGGCTATATTAGCCTAAGAAATGACTTATGGATTGGGAATCAAGACTCAGTTAAAAATCCCTGCCTCCCCCTTTTTCCCGACGATTGCAAAACCTGATATATAAAAACTAAGAAGAGCTTACAATCCATAAAAATTACAGAAAATTTTTGGAATTATCTCTCTCTACATTTGTGCATTGTGCATTTCCATTCTACATGTACTCTTTCTTCTTAAAAGAAAACTTTGAGTTTTCACTCTTCCTTCATCTCGTAAACCAAAAAGGCAAATAGATCACAACAAAATGAAAATTTTGGAGTTCAAGTACGGAAAAAATTTAAAAAAATAACAAATGTAAGTAAAGAAAATTTATTCACACACCACAAATAAACACAAAAGTTTTGTTGTCCAAGTTTGGGAAATTCCACTAGTTCAACCCCAACAGCTTGGAATTTTATAGGAAAGTCACACATGCTTTAAAAATGGATATGCATGTTTTAAACATGTTAAAGATGCAAATCACCTATGGATCGAAAACTTTTGAAGAGAATAACAAACGCTCATTAAATTCTCAACTGAACGTGCGGTGGGATATTTACCCGAGTCAAACATGCCATTATTTTGCCCATCTACAAAAAGCTGACCCAACGATCATGTAAGATTGTAAAGTGATTTATCATGCGTAATGGTCTATATTACCCTAAGAAATGACTTATTGATTGGGAGTCAAGACTCAGTTAAAAATCCCTGCCTCCCCCTTTTTCCCGACGATTGCAAAACCTGATATATAAAAATTAAGAAGAGCTTACAATCCCTAAAAAATACAGATACTCTTTGTAATTCTCTCGCTCTACAATTGTGCACTGTGCATTTTCATTTTAGATGTACACTTTTTTCATAAATAAAAACTTTGAGTTTTTGCTCTCCCATCATCCCGTAAACCAAAAAGGCGAATAGATCACAACAAAATGAAAATTTTAAAGTTCATGTACAGAAAAAAATTTAAAACAATAACAAATGTAAATAAAGAAAATTTATTCACCCACCACAAATGAAGACAAAAGTTTTGTTGTCCATGTTTGGAAAATTTCACAAGTTCAACCCTAACAGCTTGGAATTTTATAAGAAAGAGATTTCCTCCACACATGCATAAAAAATAGATTTGCATGTTTTAAACATGTTAAAGATGCAAATCACCTATGGATCCAAAGCTTTTGAAGATAATAACAAACACTCATTAAATTCTCAAGTGAACGTGGGCTGGGATATTTACCAGAGTCAGACAAGCCATTATTTTGCCCATCTACAAAAAGCTGACCCAACGATCATGGATGATTGTAAATTGATTTATCATGCGTAACGGGCTATATTACCCTACTAAATGTCTTATGGATTGGGAGTCAAGACTCAGTTAAAAATCCCTGCCTCCCCCTTTTTCCCGACGATTGCAAAACCTGATATATAAAAACTAAGAAGAGCTTACAATCCCTAAAAATTACAGAAACTCTTTGGAATTATATCTCTCTACATTTGTGCATTGTGCATTTCCATTCTACATGTACTCTTTTTTATTAAAACAAAACTTTGAGTTTTCGCTCTACCTTCATCCCGTAAACCAAAAATGCAAATAGATCACAACAAAATGAATATTTTGGAGTGCAAGTACGTAAAAAATTTTAAACAATAACAAATGTAAGTAAAGAAAATTTATTCACACACCACAAATGAACACGAATGTTTTGTTGTCCAAGTTTGGGAAATTCCACTAGTTCAACCCCAAAAGCTTGGAATTTTATAGGAAAGAGATTTCCTCCACACATGCTTTAAAAATGGATATGCAAGTTTTAAACATGTTAAAGATGCAAATGACCTATGGATCCAAAGCTTTTGAAGAGAATAACAGACACTCATTAAATTCTCAACTGAACGTGTGGTGGGATATTTACCCGAGTCAAACAAGCCATTATTTTGCCCATCTACAAAAAGCTGTCCCAACGATCATGGATGATTCTAAAGTGATTTATCATGCGTAACGGGCTATATTACCCTAAGAAATGACTTATGGATTGGGAGTCAAGACTCAGTTAAAAATCCCTGCCTCCCCCTTTTTCCCGACGATTGCAAAACCTGATATATAAAAACTAAGAGTAGCTTACAATCCCTAAAAATTACAGAAACTCTTAGGAATTATCTCTCTCTACATTTGTGCACTGTGGATTTTCATTTTAGATGTACACTTTTTTCATAAATCAAAACTTTGAGTTTTCGCTCTCCCTTCATCCCGTAAAAGTCAAATAGATCACAACAAAATGAAAGTTTTAGAGTTCATGTACGGAAAAAAATTGAAAACAATAACAAATGTAAGTAAAGAAAATTTATTCACACACCACAAATGAACACAAAAGTTTGGTTGTCCAAGTTTGGGAAATTCCACTTGTTCAACCCTAACAGCTTGGAATTTTATAAGAATTTCCTCTACACATGCTTAAAAAATGGATGTTTAAACATGTTAAAGATGCAAATCACCTATGGATCCAGAGTTTTTGTTGAGAATTACAAACGGTCATTAAATTCTTAGGTGAACGTGCTGTGGGATATTTACCCGAGTCAAATAAGCCATTATTTTGCCCATCTACAAAAAGCTGACCCAACGATCATAGATGATTGTAAAGTGATTTAACATGCGTAACGGGCTATATTACCCTAATAAATGACTTATGGATTGGGATTCAAGGCTCGGTTAAAAATTCCTGCCTCCCCCTTTTTCCCGACGATTGCAAAACTTGATATATAAAAACTAAGAAGAGCTTACAATCCCTATAAATTACCGAAACTCTTTGGAATTATCTCGCTCTATATTTTTGCACTGTGCATTTTTATTTTAGATGTACACTTTTTTCATAAAGTAAAACTTTGAGTTTTCGCTCTCGCTTCTTCCTCTAAACCAAAAAGGCAAATCGGTCACTACAAAATGAAAATTTTAGAGTTCATGTACGGAAAAAAATTTAAAACAAGAACAAATGTAAGTAGAGAAAATTTATTCACACACCACAAATGTACACAAAAGTTTTGTTGTCCAAGTTTATGAAATTCCACTAGTTCAACCCTAACAGCTTGGAATTTTATAAGAAAAAGATTTCCTCCACACATGCTTAAAAGATGGATTTGCATGTTTTAAACATGTTAAAGATGCAAATCACCTATGGATCCAAAACGTTTGAAGAGAATAACAAACACTCATTAAATTCTCAAGTGAACGTGCGGTGGGATATTTACCCGAGTCAAACAAGCCATTATTTTGCCCTTCTACAAAAAACTGACCCAACGATCATGGATTATTGTAAAGTGATTTATCATGCGTAACGGGCTATATTACCCTAATAAATGACTTATGGATTGGGAGTCAAGACTCAGTTAAAACCATGCCTCCCCCTTTTTCCTGACGATTGCAAAACCTGATATATAAAAACTAAGAAGAGCTTACAATCCCTAAAATTTACAGAAACTCTTTGGAATTAGCTCTCTCTACATTTGTGCATTGTGGATTTCCATTCTACATGTACTCTTTTTTCTTAAAACAAAACTTTGAGTTTTCGCTCTCCATTTCATCCCGTAAACCAAAAAGGCAAATAGATCACAACAAAATGAAAATTTTGGATTCAAGTACGAAAAAAATTTAAAACAATAACAAATGTAAGTAAAGAAAATTTATTCATAGACCACAAATGAACACAAAAGTTTTGTTGTCCAAGTTTAGGAAATTCCAGCAGTTCAACCCTAACTGCTTGGAATTTTATAAGAAAGAGTTTTCCTCCACACATGCTTAAAAAATGGATTTGCATGTTTTAAACATGTTAAAGATGCAAATCACCTATGGATCCAAAGCTTTTGAAGAGAATAACAAACGCTCATTAAATTATCAAGTGCACGTGCGGTGGGATATTTACCCGAGTCAAACAAGCCATTATTTTGCCCATCTACAAAAAGCTGACCCAACGATCATGGATGATTGCAAAGTGATTTATCATTCATAACGGGCTATATTACCCTAAGAAATGACTTATGGATTGGGGGTCAAGACTCAGTTAAAACCATGCCTCCCCCTTTTTCCTGACGATTGCCAGACCTGATATATAATAACTAAGAAGAGCTTACAATCCGTAAAAATTATAGAAACTCTTTGGAATTCTCTCGCTCTACATTTGTGCACTGTGCATTTTAATTTTAGATGTACACTTTTTTCATAAATCAAAACTTTGAGTTTTCGCTCTCCCTTCATTCCGTAAACCAAAAAGGCAAATAGATCACAACAAAATGAAAATTTTAGAGTTCATGTACGGAAAATTTCAAACAATAACAAATGTAAGTAGAGAAAATTTATTCACACACCACAAATGAACACAAAAGTTTTGTTGTCCAAGTTTGGGAAATTCCACTAGTTCAACCCTAACAGCTTGGAGTTTTATAAGAAATAGATTTCCTCCACACATGCTTAAAAATTGGACTTTCATGTTTTATATATGTTAAAGATCCAAATCACCTATGGATCTAAAGCTTTTGAAGAGAATAACAAACACTCATTAAATTCTCAAGTGAACGTGCGGTGGGATATTTACCCGAGTCAAACAAGCCATTATTTTGCCCTTCTACAAAAAGCTGACCCAATGATCATGGATGATTGTAAAGTGATTTATCATGCGTATCGGGCTATATTACCCTAATAAATTACTTATGGATTGGGAGTCAAGACTCAGTTAAAAATCCCTGCCTCCCCCTTTTTCCCGACGATTGCAAAACCTGATATATAAAAATTAAGAAGAGCTTACAATCCCTAAAAATTACAGAAACTCTTTGGAATTATCTGTCTCTACATTTGTGCATTGTGCATTTCCAATCTACATGTACTCTTTTTTCTTAAAACAAAACTTTGAGTTTTCGCTCTCCCTTTCAACCCATAAACAAAAAAGGCACAAAGATCACAACAAAATGAAAATTTTGGATTCAAGTACAGAAAAAATTTAAAACAATAACAAATGTAAGTAAAGAAAATTTATACACACACCACAATTGAACACAAAATTTTTGTTGTCCAAGTTTGGGAAATTCCACTAGTTCAACCCTAACAGCTTGGAATTTTATAAGAAAGAGTTTTCCTCCACAAATGCTTAAAAAATGGATTTGCATGTTTTAAACATGTTAAAGATGCAAATCACCTATGGATCAAAAGTTTTTGAAGAGAATAAAAAACGCCCATTAAATTCTCAACTGAACGTGCGGTGGGATATTTACTCGAGTCAAACAAGCCATTATTTTGAAAATCTACAAAAAGCTGACCCATCAATCATGGATGATCGTAAAGTGATTTATCATGCATAACGGGCTATATTACCCTAAGAAATGACTTATGGATTGGGAGTCAAGACTCAGTTAAAAATCCCTGCCTCCCCCTTTTTCCCGACGATCGCAAAACCTGATATATAATAACTAAGAGAAGCTTACAATCCCTAAAAATTACAGAAACTCTTTGGAATTCTCTCGCTCTACATTTGTGCACTGTGCATTTTAATTTTAGATGTACACTTTTTTCATAAATCAAAACTTTGAGTTTTCACTCTCCCTTCATTCTATAAACCAAAAAGGCAAATAGATCACAACAAAATGAAAATTTTAGAGTTCATGTACGGAAAAAAATTTAAAACAATAACAAATGTAATTAAAGAAAATTTATTCACACACCACAAATGAACACAAAAGTTTTGTTGTCCATGTTTTGGAAATCCCACTAATTCAACCATAACAACTTGGAATTTTATAAGAAAGAGATTTCCTCCACACATGCTTAAAAAATGGATTTGCATGTTTTAAACATGTTAAAGATGCAAATCACCTATGGATCCATAGCTTTTGAAGAGAATAACAAACGCTCATTAAATTCTCAAGTGAACGTGTGGTGGGATATTTACCCGAGTCAAACAAGCCATTATTTTACCCATCCACAAAAAGCTGACCTAACGATCATGGATGATTGTAAAGTGACTTATCATGCGTAACGGGCTATATTACCCTAATAAATGACTTATGGATTGCGGGTCAAGACTAAGTTAAAAATCCCTGCCTCCCCCTTTTTCGTGACGATTGCAAAACCTGATATATAAAAACTAAGAAGAACTTACAATCCCTAAAAATTACAAAAACTCTTTGGAATTATCTCTATCCTCATTTGTGCATTGTGCATTTCCATTCTACATGTACACTTTTTTCTTAAAACAAAACTTTGAGTTTTCGCTCTCCCTTTCATCCCGTAAACCAAAAAGGCAAATAGATCACAACAAAATGAAAATATTAGATTCAAGTACGGAAAAAATATAAAACAATAAAAAATGTAAGTAAAGAAAATTTATTCACACACCACAAAATGAACACAAAAGTTTTGTTGTCCAAGTTTGGGAAATTCCACTTGTTCAACCTTAACAGCTTGGAATTTTATAAGAAAGAGTTTTCCTCCACACATGCTTAAAAAATGGATTTGCATGTTTTAAACATGTTAAAGATGCAAATCACCTATGGATCCAGAGCTTTTGAAGAGAATAACAAATGCTCATTAAATTCTCAAGTGAACGTGTGGTGGGATATTTACCCGAGTCAAACAAGCCATTATTTTGCCCATCTACAAAAAGATGACCCAACGATCATGGATGATTGTAAAGTGATTTATCATGCATAACGGGCTATATTACCCTAAGAAATGACTTATGGATTGGGAGTCAAGACTCAGTTAAAAATCCCTGCCTCCCCCTTTTTCCCGACGATTGAAAACCTAATATATAATAACTAAGAAGAGCTTACAGTCCCAAAAAATTATAGAAACTCTTTGGAATTCTCTCGCTCCACATTAGTGCACTGTGCATTTTCATTTTAGATGTTCAACTTTTTCATAAATCAAAATTTTGAGTTTTCGCTCTCCCTTCATCCCGAAACCAAAAAGGCAAATAGATCACAGCAAAATGAAAATTTTAGAGTTGTTGTACGGAAAAAAATTTAAAACAATAACAAATGTAAGTAAAGAAAATTATTCACACTCCACAAATGAAAACAAAAGCTTTGTTGTCCAAGCTTGGGAAATTCCACTAGTTCAAACCCTAACAGCTTGGAATTTTATAAGAAAGAGATTTCCTCCACACATGCTTAAAAAATGGATTTGCATGTTTTAAACATGTTAAAGATGCAAATCACCAATGGATCCAAAGCTTCTGAAGTGAATAACAAACGCTCTTTAAATTCTCAAGTGAACGTGCGGTAGGATATTTTCCCGAGTCAAACAAGCCATTATTTTGCCCATCTACAAAAAGCTGACCCAATGATCATGGATGATTGTAAAGTGATTTATCATGCGTAACGGGCTATATTACCCTAACAAATGACTTATGGATTGGGAGTCAAGACAGTTAAAAATCCCTGCCTCCCCCTTTTTCCCGACGATTGCAAGACCTGATATATAAAAACTAAGAAGATCTTACAATCCCTAAAAGTTACAGATACACTTTGGAATTATCTCACTGTACATTTGTGCATTGTGCATTTCCATTCTACATGTACTCATTTTTCTTAAAACAAAACTTTGAGTTTTCGCTCTCCCTTCATCCCCTAAACCAAAAAGGCAAATAGATCACAACAAAATGAAAATTTTGGAGTTCAAGTACGGAAAAAATTTAAAACAATAACAAATGTAAGTAAAGAAAATTTATTCACACACTACAAATGAACACAAAAGTTTTGTTGTCCAAGTTTTGGAAATTCCACTAGTTCAACCCCAACAGCATGGAATTTTATAGGAAAGAAATTTCCTACACACATGCTTTAAAAATGGATATGCATGTTTTAAACATGTTAAAGATGCAAATCACCTATGGATCAAAAGTATTTGAAGAGAATAACAAACGCTCATTAAATTCTCAAGTGAACATGTGGTGGGATATTTACCCGAGTCGAACAAGCCATTATTTTGCCCATCTACAAAAAGCTGACCCAACGATCATGGATGATTGTAAAGTGATTTATCAAGCGTAACGGGCTATATTACCCTAACAAATGACTTATGGATTGGGAGTCAAGACTCAGTTAAAAATCCATGCCTCCCCCTTTTTCCCGACGATTGCAAAACCTGATATAAAAAAACTAAGAAGAGCTTACAATCCCTAAAAATTACAGAAACTCTTTGGAATTATCTCACTCTACATTAGTGCACAATGCATTTTCATTTTAGATGTTCAACTTTTTCATAAATCAAAAATTTGAGTTTTCGCTCTCCCTTCATCCCGAAACCAAAAAGGCAAATACATCACAACAAAATGAAAATTTTAGAGTTCTTGTACGGAAAAAAAATTTAAAACAACAACAAATGTAAGTAAAGAAAATTTATTCACTCACCACAAATGAACACAAAAGTTTTGTTGTCCAAGTTTGGGAAATTCCACTAGTTCTTTCCTAACAGCTTGGAATTTTATAAAAAAGAGATTTCCTCCACACATGCTTAAAAAATGGATTTGCATGTTTTAAATATGTTAAAGATGCCAATCACCTATGGACCCAAAGCTTTTGAAGAGCATAACAAACGCTCATTATATTCTCAAGTGAACGTGCGGTGGGATATTTACCCGAGTTAAACAAGCCATTATTTTGCCCATCTACAAAAAGCTGACCCAATGATCATGGATGATTGTAAAGTGATTTATCATGCGTAACGGGCTATATTACCCTAACAAATGACTTATGGATTGGGAGTCAAGACTCAGTTAAAAATCCATGCCTCCCCCTTTTTCCCGACGATTGCAAAACCTGATATAAAAAAACTAAGAAGAGCTTACAATCCCTAAAAATTACAGAAACTCTTTGGAATTATCTCACTCTACATTAGTGCACAATGCATTTTCATTTTAGATGTTCAACTTTTTCATAAATCAAAAATTTGAGTTTTCGCTCTCCCTTCATCCCGAAACCAAAAAGGCAAATACATCACAACAAAATGAAAATTTTAGAGTTCTTGTACGGAAAAAAAATTTAAAACAACAACAAATGTAAGTAAAGAAAATTTATTCACACACCACAAATGAACACAAAAGTTTTGTTGTCCAAGTTTAGGAAATTCCACCAGTTCAACCTTAACAGCTTGGAATTTTATAAGAAAGAGATTTCCTCCACACATGCTTAAAAAATGGATTTGCATGTTTTAAACATGTTAAAGATGCAAATCACCAATGTATCCAAAGCTTTTGAACTGAATAACAAACGCTCATTAAATTCTCAAGTGAACGTGCGGTGGGATATTTACCCGAGTCAAACAAGCCATTATTTTGCCCATCTACAAAAAGCTGACCCAACGATCATGGATGATGGTAAAGTGATTTATCTTGCGTAACAGGCTATATTACCCTAATAAATGACTTATGGATTGGGAGTCAAGACTCAGTTAGAAATCCATGCCTCCCCCTTTTTCCCGACGATTGCAAAACCTGATATAAAAAAACTAAGAAGAGCTTACAATCCCTAAAAATTACAGAAACTCTTTGGAATTATCTCTCTCTACATTAGTGTAGAGTGCATTTTCATTTTAGATGTTCAACTTTTTCATAAATCTTAAATTTGAGTTTTCGCTCTCCCTTCATCCCGAAACCAAAAAGGCAAATAGATCACAACAAAATGAAAATTTTAGAGCTCTTTTACGGAAAAAAATTTATAACAAAAACAATTGTAAGTAAAGAAAATTTATTGACACACCACAAAAGAACACAAAAGTTTTGTTGTCCTAGTTTGGGAAATTCCAGTCGTTCAACCCCAACAGCTTGGAATTTTATAGGAAAGAGATTTCCTCCACACATGCTTTAAAAATGGATTTGCATGTTTTAAACATGTTAAAGATGCAAATCACCTATGGATCCAAAGCTTTTGAAGAGAATAACAAACGCTCAGTAATTTCTCAAGTGAACGTGCTGTGGGATATTTACCCGAGTCAAACAAGCCATTATTTTGCCCATCTATCATGGATGATTGTAAAGTGATTTATCATGCCTAACGGGCTATATTACCCTACGAACTGACTAAGGATTGGGAGTCAAGACTCACTCAAAAATCCTTGCCTCCCACTTTTTCCCGACGATTGCAAAACCTGATATATAAAAACTAAGAAGAGCTTACAATCCCTAAAAATTACAGAAACTCTTTGGAATTATCTCGCTCTACATTTGTGCACTGTGAATTTTCATTTTAGATGTACACTCTTTTCATAAATCAAAACCTTGAGTTTTCGCTCTCCCTTCATCCCGTAAACAAAAAAGGCAAATAGATCACAACAAAGTGAAAATTTTAGAGTTCATGTACGGAAAAAAATTTTAAAAAATAACAAATGTAAGTAAAGAAAATTTATTCACACACCACAAATGAACACAAATGTTTTATTGTCCAAGTTTTTGAAATTCCACTAGTTCAACCCTAACAGCTTGGAATTTTAAAAGAAAGACATTTCCTCCACACATGCTTAAAAAATGGATTTGCATGTTTTAAAAATGTTAAAGACGCAAATCACCTTTGGATCCATAGCTTTTGAAGAGAATAACAAACGCTCATTAAATTCTCAAGTGAATGTGCGGTGGGATATTTACCCGAGTCATACAAGCCATTATTTTGCCCATCTACAAAAAGCTGACCCAATGATCATGGATGATTGTAAAGTGATTGATCATGCGTAACAGGCTATATTACCCTAATAAATGACTTATGGATTGGGAGTCAAGACACAGTTAAAAATCACTGCCACCCACTTTTTACAGACGATTGCAAAACCTGATATATAAAAACTAAGAAGAACTTAGAATCCCTAAAAATTACAGAAACTCTTTGGAATTATCTCTCTCTACATTTGTGCATTGAGAATTTCCATTCTACATGTACACTTTTTTCTTAAAAAATAACTTTGAGTTTTCGTTCTCCTTTCGTCCCGTAAACCAACAAGGCAAATAGATCACAACAAATTGAAAATTTTGGTGTTCAAGTACGGAAAAAATTTAAAACAATAACAAATGTAAGTAAAGAAAATTCATTCACACACCACAAATGAAGACAAAAGTTTTGTTTTCCAAGTTTGGGAAATTCCACTAGTTCAACCCCAACAGCTTGGAATTTTATAGGAAAGAGATTTCCTCCACACATGCTTTAAAAATGGATATGCATGTTTTAAACATGTTAAAGATGCAAATGACCGATGGATCCAAAGCTTTTGAAGCGAATAATAAACGCTCATTAAATTCTCAAGTGAACGTGCGGTGGGATAATTACCCGAGTCAAACAAGCCATTATTTTTCACATCTACAAAAAGCTGACCCAATGGTCATGGATGATTGTAAAGTGATTTATCTTGCGTAACGGGCTATATTACCCTAAGAAATGACTTATGGATTGGGAGTCAAGACTCAATTAAAAATCCCTGCCTCCCCCTTTTTCCCGACGATTGAAAAACCTGATACATAAAAACTAAGAAGAGCTTACAATCCCTAAAAATTACAGAAACTCTTTGGAATTATCTCTCTCTACATTATTGCACTGTGCATTTTCATTTGAGACGTACACTTTTTTCATAAATCAAAACATTGAGTTTTCGCTCTCCCTTCATCCCGTCAACCAAAAAGGCAAATAGATCACAACAAAATAAATATTTTAGAATTCTTCTACGGGAAAAAAATTAAAAGCATAAAAAATGTAAGTGAAGAAAATTTATTCACACACCACAAATGAACACAAAAGTTTTGCTGTCAAAGTTTGGGAAATTCCACTAGTTCAACCATAACTGCTTGGAAAATTATAAGAAAGAGATTTCCTCCACACATGCTTAAAAAATGGATTTGCATGTTTTAAACATGTTAAAGATGCAAATCACCTATGGATCCAAAGCTTTTGAAGTGAATAACAAACGCTCATTAAATTCTCAAGTGAACATGCGGTGGGATATTTACCCGAGTCAAACAAGCCATTATTTTGCCGATCTACAAAAAGCTAACCCAACGATCATGGATGATTGTAAAGTGATTGATCATGCGTAACAGGCTATATTACCCTTACAAATGACTTATGGATTGGCAATCAAGACACAGTTAAAAATCCCTGCCTCCCCCTTTTTCCCGACGATTGCAAAACCTGATATATAAAAACTAAGAAGAGCTTACAATCCCAAAAAATTACATAAACTCTTTGGAATTATCTCGCTCTACATTAGTGCACTGTGCATTTTCATTTTAGATGTACTCTTTTTTCATGAATCAAAACTTTAAGTTTTCGCTCTCCCTTCATCCCAAAAACGAAAAAGACAAATAGATCACAACAAAATGAAAATTTTGGAGTTCAAGTACGGAAAAAATTTAAAACAATAACAAATGTAAGTAAAGAAAATTTATTCACACACCACAAATGAACACAAAAGTTTTGTTGTCCAGGCTTGGGAAATTCCACTAGTTCAACCCTAACTGCTTAGAATTTTATAAGAAAGACATTTCCTCCACACATGCTTAAAAAATGGATTTGCATGTTTTAGACTTGTTAAAGATGCAAATCAACTATGGATCCACAACTTTTGAAGAGAATAACAAACGCTCATTAAATTCTCAAGTGAACGTGCGGTGGGATAATTACCTGAGTCAAACAAGCCATTATTTTGCCCATCTACAAAAAGCTGACCCAACGGTCAGGGATGATTGTAAAGTGATTTATCATGCGTAACTGGCTATATTACCCTAAGAAATGACTTATGGATTGGGAGTCAAGACTCAGTTTAAAATCCCTGCCTCCCCCTTTTTCCCGACGATTGCAAAACCTGATACATAAAAACTAAAAAGAGCTTACAATCCCAAAAAATTACAGAAACTCTTTGGAATTATCTCACTCTACATTAGTGCACTGTGCATTTTAATTTTAGATGTACGCTTTTTCCATATATCAAAACTTTTATTTTTTGCTCTCCCTTCATACTGTCAACCAAAAAGGCAAATAGATCACAACAAAATGAAAATTTTAGAGTTCTTGTACGGAAAAAATTTTAAAACAATAACAAATGTAAGTAAAGAAAATTTATTCACATACCACAAATGAACACAAAAGTATTCTTGTCCAAGTTTGGAAAATTCCACTAGTTCAACCCTAACAGCTTGGAATTTTATAAGAAAGAGATTTCCTCCAAACATGCTTTAAAAATGAATATGCATGTTTTAAACATGTTAAAGATCCAAATCACCTATGGATCCAAAGCTTTTGAAGAGAATAACAAACGCTCATTAAATTCTCAACTGAACGTGCGGTGGGATATTTACCCGAGTCAAACAAGCCATTATATTTCCCTAATAAACGACTTATGGATTGGGAGTCAAGACTCAGTTACAAATCCATGCCTCCCCCTTTTTCCCGATGATTGCAAAACCTGATACATAAAAACTAAGAAGAGCTTACAATCCCTAAAAATTATAGAAACTCTTTGGAATTATCTCGCTCTAAATTTGTGCACTGTGCATTATCATTTTAGATGTTCACTTTTTTCATAATTCAAAACTTTGACCTTTCGCTCTCCCGTCATCCTGTTGACCAAAAAGGCAAATAGATCACAACGAAATGATAATTTTAGAGTTCTCTTACGGATAAAAATTTAAAACAATGACAAATGTAAGTAAACAAAATTTATTCACACACCACAAATGAACACAAAATTTTTGTTGTCCAAGTTTGGGAAATTTCACTAGTTCAACCCTAACTGCTTGGAATTTTATACGAAAGAGATTTCCTCCACACATGCTTAAAAAATGGATTTCCATGTTTTAAACATGTTAAAGATGCAAATCACCTATGGATCCAAATCTTTTGAAGAGAATAACAAACGCTCATTAAATTCTCAAGTGAACGTGCGGAGGCATATTTACCCGAGTCAAACAAGCTATTATTTTGCCCATCTAAAAAAATCTGACCCAACGATCATGGATGATTGTAAAGTGATTTATCATGTGTAATGGGCTATATTACCCTAGGAAATTACTTATGGATTGGGAGTCAAGACTCAGTTAAAAATCCCTGCCTCCCCCTTTTTCCCGACGATTGCAAAACCTGATATATAAAAACTAAGAAGAGCTTACAATCGCTAAAAATTACAGAAACTCTTTGCAATTATCTCGCTCTACATTTGTGCATTGTGCATTTTCATTCTACATGTACTCTTTTTTCTTAAAACAAAACTTTGAGTTTTCGCTCTCCTTCATCCCGTAAACCAAAAAGGCAAATAGATCACAACAAAATGAAAATTTTAGAGTTCATGTGCGATAAAAAATTTAAAACAATAACAAATGTAAGTAAATAAAATTTATTCACACACCACAAATGAACACAAAAGTTTTGTTGTCCAAGTTTGGGAAATTCCACTAGTTCAACACCAACAACTTGGAATTTTATAGGAAAGAGATTTCCTCCACACATACTTAAAAAATGGATTTGCATGTTTTAAACATGTTAAAGATGAAAATCACCTACGGATCCATAGCTTTTGAAGAGAATAACAAACGCTCATTAAATTCTCAAATGAACGTGCGGTGGGATATTTACTCGAGTGAAACAAGACATTATTTTGCCCATCTAAAAATAGCTGACCCAACGATCATGGATGATTGTAAAGTGATTTATCATGCGTGATGGGCTATATTACCGTAATAAATAACTTATGGATTGGGAGTCATGACTCAGTTAAATATCCCTGCCTCCCCCTTTTTCCCGACGATTGCAATACCTGATATATAAAAACTAAGAAGAACTTACTATCCCTAAAAATTATAGAAACTCTTTGGAATTATCTCGCTCGACATTTGTGCACCGTGCATTTCCATTCTACATGTACTCTTTTTTCATAAATCAAAACTTTGAGTTTTCGCTCTCCCTTCATCCCTTAAACCAAAAAGGCAAAAAGATCACAACAAAATGAAAATTTTAGAGTTCATGTACGGAAAAAATTTAATACAATAACAAATGTAAGTAAATAAAATTTATTCACACACCACAAATGAACACAAAAGTTTTGTTGTCCAAGTTTGGGAAATTCCACAAGTTCAACCCCAACAACTTGGAATTTTATAAGAAAGAGATTTCCTCCACACATGCTTAAAAAATGGATTTGCCTGTTTTAAACATGTTAAAGATGAAAATCACCTATGGATCCCAAGCTTTTGAAGAGAATAACAAACGCTCTTTAAATTCTCAAGTGAACGTACGGTGGGATATTTACCCGAGTTAAACAAGGCATTATTTTGCCCATCAACAAAAAGCTGACCCAACGATCATGGATGATTGTACAGTGATTTAGCATGCGTAACAGGCTATATTACCCTAATAAAAGACTTATGGATTGGGAGTCAAGACTCAGTTAAAAATCCCTGCCTCCCCCTTTTTCCTGATGATTGCAAAACATTATATATAAAAACTAAGAAGAGCTTACAATCCCTAAAAATTTCAGAAACTTTTTGGAACTACCTCGCTCTACATTTGTGCATTGTGAATTTCCATTCTACATGTACTCTTTTTTCTTAAAAAAAAACTTTGAGTTTTCGCCCTCCCTTCATCCTGTAAACCAAAAAGGCAAATATATCACAACAAAATAAAAATTTTAGAGTTTATGTACGGAAAAAAATTTAAAATAATAACAAATGTAAGTAAAGAAAATTTATTCACACACCACAAATGAACACAAAAGTTTTGTTGTCCAAGTTTGGGAAATTCCAACCCCTACAGCTTGGAATTTTATAGGAAAGAGATTTTCTCTACACATGCTTAAAAAATGGATTTGCATGTTTTAAACATGTTAAAGATGCAAATCACCTATGGATCCATAGCTTTTGAAGATAATAACAAACGCTCATTAAATTCTCAAGTGAACGTGCGGTGGGATATTTACCCGAGTCAAACAAGCCATTATTTTGCCCATCTACAAAAAGCTGACCCAACGATCATTGATGATTGTAAAGTGATTTATCATGCGTAACGGGATATATTACCCTAATAAATGACTTATGGATTGGGAGTCAAGACTCAGTTAAAAATCCCTGCCTCCCCCTTTTTCCTGATGATTGCAAAACCTCATATATAAAAACTAAGAAGAGCTTACAATCCCTAAAAATTTCAGAAACTTTTTGGGACTATCTCGCTCTACATTTGTGCACTGCGCATTTTCATTTTATATGTACACTTTTTTCAAAAATCAAAACTTTGAGTTTTCGCTCTCCCTTCATCCCGTAAACCAAAAAGGCAAATAGATCACAACAAAATGAAAATTTTAGAGTTCATGCACGGAATAAAATTTAAAACAATAACAAATGTAAGTAAATAAAATTTATTCACACACCACAAATGAACACAAAAGTTTTGTTGCCCAAGTTTGGGAAATTCCTCTAGTTCCACACATGCTTAAAAAATGGATTTGCATGTTTTAAACATGTTAAAGATGCAAATCACCTATGGATCCAAAGGTTTTGAAGAGAATAACAAAGGCTCATTAAATTCTCAAGTGAACGTGCAGAGGGATATTTACCCGAGTCAAACTTGCCATTATTTTCCCATCTACAAAAAGTTGACCCAACAATCATGGATGATTGTAAAGTGATTTATCATGCATAACGGGCTATATTACCCTAATCAATGACTTATGGATTGGGAGTCAAGACTCAGTTAAATATCCCTGCCTCCCCCTTTTTTCCGACGATTGCAAAACTTGATATATAAAAACTAAGAACAGCTTACAATCAATAAAAATTACAGAAACTCTTTGGAATTATCTCGCTCTACATTAGTGCACTGTGCATTTTCATTTTAGATGTTCACTTTTTTCATAAATCAAAACTTTGAGTTTTCGCTCTCCTTTCATCCAGTAAACCAAAAAGGCAAATAGATCACAACAAAATGAAAAATTTAGAGATCTTGTCCGGAAAAAAATTTAAAAAAATAACAAAAGTAAGTAAAGAAAATTTATTCACACACACAAGTTTTGTTCTCCCAGTTTGGGAAATTCCACTAGTTCAACCCTAACAGCTTGAAATTTTATAAGAAACAGATTTCCTCCACACATGCTTAAAAAATGGATTTGCATGTTTTAAACATGTTAAATATGCAAATCACCTATGGATCCAAAGCTTTCGAAGTGAATAACAAACACTCATTAAATTCTCAAGTGAACGTGTGGTGGGATATTTACCCGAGTCAAACAAGCCATTACTTTGCCCATCTACAAAAACCTGACCCAACGATCTTGGATGATTGTAAAGTGATTTATCATGCGTAACGGGCTATATTACCCTAATAAATGACTTATGGATTGGGAGTAAAGTCACAGTTAAAAATCCCTGCCTCGCCATTTTTCCCGACAATTGCAAAACCTGATATATAAAAACTACGAAGAGCTTACAATCCCTAAAAATTACAGAAACTTTTTGGAATTATCTCACTCTACATTTATGAATTGTGCATTTCCATTCTCTATGTAGTCTTTTTTCGCTCTCCCTTCATCCTGTAAACCAAAAAGGCAAATTGATCACAAGAAAATGAAAATTTTGGAGTTAGAGTACAGAAAAAATTTAAAACAATAAAAAATGTAAGGAAAGAAAATTTATTCATACACCACAAATGAACCCAAAAGTTTTGTTGTCCAAGTTTGGGTAATTCCACTAGTTCCACCCAAACAGCTTGGAATTTTATAAGAAAGACATTTCCTCCACACATGGTTAAAAAATGGATTTGCATGTTTTAAACATGTTAAAGATGCAAATCACCTATGGATCTATAGCTTTTGAAGAGAATAACAAGCGCTCATTAAATTCTCAAGTGAACGTGCGGTGGGATATTTACCCGAGTCAAACAAGCCATTATTTTTGCCCATCTACAAAAAGTTGACCCAACGATCATGGATGATTGTAAAGTGATTTATCATGCATAACGGGCTATATTACCTAAGAAATGACTTATGGATTGGGAGTCAAGACTCAGTTAAAAATCCCTGCCTCCCCCTTTTTGCCGATGATTGCAAAACCTGATACATAAAAACTAAGAAGAGCTTACAATCCCTAAAAATTAAAGAAACTCTTTGTTATTATCTCGCTCTACATTAGTGCACTGTGCATTTTCATTATAGTACGCTTTTTTCATAAATCAAAACTTTGAGTTTTCGCTCTCCCTTCATCCTGTCAACCAAAAAGGCAAATAGATCACAACAAAAAGAAAATTTTAGAGTTCTTGTACGGAAAAAAATTTAAAACAATAACAAATGTAAGTAAAGAAAATTTATTCACATACCACAAATGAACACAAAGGTATTGTTGTCCAAGTTTGGAAAATTCCACTAGTTCAACCCTAACAGCTTGGAATTTTATAAGAAAGAGATTTCCTCCACACACGGTTAAAAACTGGATTTGCATGTTTTAAACATGTTAAAGATGCAAATCACCTATGGATCCAAAGCTCTTGAAGTGAATAATAAACGCTCATTAAATTCTCAAGTGAATGTGCGGTGGGATAATTTCCCGAGTCAAACAAGCCATTATTTTGCCCATCAACAAAAAGCTGATCCAACGGTCATGGATGATTGGAAAGTGATTTATCATGCATAACGGGCTATATTACCCTAAGAAATGACTTATGGATTGGGAGTCAAGACTCAGTTAAAAATCCCTCCCTCCCCCTTTTTCCCGACGATTGCAAAACCTGATACATAAAAACTAAGAAGAGCTTACAATCCCTAAAAATTAAAGAAACTCCTTGGAATTATCTCGCTCTACATTAGTGCACTGTGCATTTTCATTTTAGATGTACGTTTTTTTCATAAATCAAAACTTTGAGTTTTCGCTCTCCCTTCATCCCGTAAACCAAAAAGGCAAATAGATAACAACAAAATGATAATTTTGGAGTTCACGTACGGAAAAAATTTAAAACAATAACAAATGTAAGTAAAGAAAATTTATTCACACACCACAAATGAACAAAAAAGTTTTTTTGTCCAAGTTTGGGAAATTCCACTAGTTCAACCCTAACAGCTTGGAATTTTATAAGAAAGAGATTTCCACCACACATGCTTAAAAAATGGATTTGCATGTTTTAAACATGTTAAAGATGTAAATCACCTATGGATCCAAAGCTTTTGAAGTGCATAACAAACACTCATTAAATTCTCAAGTGAACGTGCTGTGGGATATTTACCCGAGTCAAACAAGCCATTATTTTGCCCATCTACAAAAAGCTGACCCCAACGATCATGGATGATTGTAAAGTGATTTATCATGCATAACGGGCTATATTACCCTAAGCAATGACTTATGGATTGGGAGTCAAGACTCAGTTAAAAATCCCTGCCTCCCCCTTTTTCTCGACGATTGCAAAACCTAATACATAAAAACTAAGCAGAGCTTACAATCCCAAAAAATTACAGAAACTCTTTGGAATTATCTCGCTCTGCATTAGTACACTGTGCATTTTCATTTTAGAGGTACACTTTTTTCATAAATCAAAACTTTGAGTTTGCGCTCTCCCTTCATCCTTTCAACCAAAAAGGCAAATAGATCACAACAAAATGAAAATTTTAGAGTTCTTGTATGGAAAAAAAATTAAAACAATAACAAATGTAAGTAAAGAAAATTTATTCACACACCACAAATGAAAACAAAAGTATTGTTGTCCAAGTTTGGAAAATTCCACTAGTTCAACCCTAATTGCTTGGAATTTTATAAGAAAGAGATTTCCTCCACACACGCTTAATAAATGGATTTGGATGTTTTAAACATGTTAAAGATGCAAATCACCTATGAATCCAAAGCTCTTGAAGTGAATAATAAACGCTCATTAAATTCTCAAGTGAACATGCGGTGGGATAATTTCCCGAGTCAAACAAGCCATTATTTTGCCCATCAACAAAAAGCTGACCCAACGGTCATGGATGATTGGAAAGTGATTTATCATGCATAACGGGCTATATTACCCTAAGAAATGACTTATGGATTGGGAGTCATGACTCAGTTAAAAATCCCTCCCTCCCCCTTTTTCCCGACGATTGCAAAACCTGATACATAAAAACTAAGAAGAGCTTACAATCCCTAAAAATTAAAGAAACTCCTTGGAATTATCTCGCTCTACATTAGTGCACTGTGCATTTTCATTTTAGATGTACGTTTTTTTCATAAATCAAAACTTTGAGTTTTCGCTCTCCCTTCATCCCGTAAACCAAAAAGGCAAATAGATAACAACAAAATGAAAATTTTGGAGTTCACGTACGGAAAAAATTTAAAACAATAACAAATGTAAGTAAAGAAAATTTATTCACACACCACAAATGAACAAAAAAGTTTTTTTGTCCAAGTTTGGGAAATTCCACTAGTTCAACCCTAACAGCTTGGAATTTTATAAGAAAGAGATTTCCACCACACATGCTTAAAAAATGGATTTGCATGTTTTAAACATGTTAAAGATGTAAATCACCTATGGATCCAAAGCTTTTGAAGTGCATAACAAACACTCATTAAATTCTCAAGTGAACGTGCTGTGGGATATTACCCGAGTCAAACAAGCCATTATTTTGCCCATCTACAAAAAGCTGACCCCAACGATCATGGATGATTGTAAAGTGATTTATCATGCATAACGGGTTATATTACCCTAAGCAATGACTTATGGATTGGGAGTCAAGACTCAGTTAAAAATCCTTGCCTCCCCCTTTTTCTCGACGATTGCAAAACCTAATACATAAAAACTAAGCAGAGCTTACAATCCCAAAAAAATACAGAAACTCTTTGGAATTATCTTGCTCTGCATTAGTACACTGTGCATTTTCATTTTAGAGGTACACTTTTTTCATAAATCAAAACTTTGAGTTTGCGCTCTCCCTTCATCCTTTCAACCAAAAAGGCAAATAGATCACAACAAAATGAAAATTTTAGAGTTCTTGTATGGAAAAAAAATTAAAACAATAACAAATGTAAGTAAAGAAAATTTATTCACACACCACAAATGAAAACAAAAGTATTGTTGTCCAAGTTTGGAAAATTCCACTAGTTCAACCCTAATTGCTTGGAATTTTATAAGAAAGAGATTTCCTCCACACACGCTTAATAAATGCATTTGGATGTTTTAAACATGTTAAAGATGCAAATCACCTATGAATCCAAAGCTCTTGAAGTGAATAATAAACGCTCATTAAATTCTCAAGTGAACATGCGGTGGGATAATTTCCCGAGTCAAACAAGCCATTATTTTGCCCATCTACAAAAAGCTGACCCATCGATCATGGATGATCGTAAAGTGATTTATCATGCATAACGGGCTATATTACCCTAAGAAATGACTTATGGATTGGGAGTCAAGACTCAGTTAAAAATCCCTGCCTCCCCCTTCTTCCCGACGATTGCAAAACCAGATACATAAAAACTAAGAAGAGCTTACAATCCCTAAAAATTAAAGAAAATCTTTGGAATTATCTCTCTCTACATTAGTGCACTGTGCATTTTCATTTTAGATGCACGCTTTTTTCATAAATCAAATCTTTGAGTTTTCGCTCTCCCTTCATCCCGTAAACCAAAAAGGCAAATAGATAACAACAAAATGAAAATTTTGGAGTTCAAGTACGGAAAAAATTTAAACCAATAACAAATTTAAGTAAAGAAATTATATTCACACCCCACAAATGAACAAAAAAGTTTTGTTGTCCAAGTTTGGGAAATTCCACTATTTCAACCCTAACAGCTTGGAATTTTATAAGAAAGAGATTTCCACCACACATGCTTAAAAAATGGATTTGCATGTTTTAAACATGTTAAAGATGTAAATCACCTATGGATCCAAAGCTTTTGAAGTGCATAACAAACGCTCATTAAATTCTCAAGTGAACGTGCGGTGGGATATTTACCCGAGTCAAACAAGCCATTATTTTGCCCATCTACAAAAAGCTGACCCAACGATCATGGATGATTGTAAAGTTATTTATCATGCATAACGGGCTATATTACCCTAAGCAATGACTTCTGGATTGGGAGTCAAGACTCAGTTAAAAATCCCTGCCTCCCTCTTTTTCCCGACGATTGCAAAACCTGATACATAAAAACTAAGCAGAGCTTACATTCCCAAAAAATTATAGAAACTCCATGGAATTATCTCGCTCTACATTAGTACACTGTGCTTTTTCATTTTAGAGGTACACTTTTTTCATAAATCAAAACTTTGAGTTTGCGCTCTCCCTTCATCCTGCCAACCAAAAAGGCAAATAGATCACAACAAAAAGAAAATTTAAGAGTTCTTGAACGGAAATTTTTTTTAAAAAATAACAAATGTAAGTAAAGAAAATTTATTCACACACCACAAATAAACACAAAAGTTTTGTTCTCCAAGTTTGGGAAATTCAACTAGTTCAACCCTAAAAGCTTGGAATTTTATAGGAAAGAGATTTCTTCCACATACGCTTAATAAATGGATTTGCATGTTTTAAACTTGTTAAAGATGCAAATCACCTATGGATCCAAAGCTCTTGAAGTGAATAATAAACGCTCATTAAATTCTCAAGTGAACATGCGGTGGGATAATTTCCCGAGTCAAACAAGCCATTATTTTGCCCATCAACAAAAAGCTGACCCAACGATCATGGATGATTGTAAAGTGATTTATCATGCGTAACTGGCTATATTACCCTAAGAAATGACTTATGGATTGGGAGTCTAGACTCAGTTCAAAATCCCTGCCTCCCCATTTTTCCCGATGATTGCAAAACCTGATATATAAAAACTAGGAAGAGCTTGCAATCCCTAAAAATTACGAAAACTCTATGGAATTATCTCGCTCTAAATTTGTGCACTGTGCATTTTCATTTTAGATGTACACTTTTTTCATAAATCAAAACTTTGAGTTTTCGCTCTCCCTTCATTCCGTAAACCAAAAAGGCAAATAGATCACAATAAAATAAAAATTTTAGAGTTCATGTAAGAAAAAAAATTTGAAACAATAACAAATATAAGTAACGAAAATTTATTCACACACCACAAATGAGAACAAAAGTTTTGTTGTCCAAGTTTGGGAAATTCCACTAGTTCAATCCTAACTGCTTAGAATTTTATAAGAAAGACATTTCCTCCACACATGCTTAAAAAATGGATTTGCATGTTTTAGACAAGTTAAAGATGCAAATCATCTATGGATCCATAGCTTTTGAAGAGAATAACAAACGCTCATTAAATTCTCAAGTGAACGTGCGGTGGGATAATTACCCAAGTCAAACAAGCCATTATTTTGCCCATCTACAAAAAGCGCACCCAACGGTCATGGATGATAGTAAAGTGATTTAGCATGCGTAACGGGCTATATTACCCTATGAAATGACTTATGGATTGGGAGTCAAGACTCAGTTAAAAATCCCTTCCTCCCCCTTTTTTCCGACGATTGCAAAACCTGATGCATAAAAACTAAGAAGAGCTTACAATCCCTAAAAATTAAAGAAACTCTTTGGAATTATCTCGCTCTACATTAGTGCACTGTGCATTTTCATTTTAGATGTACGCTTTTTTCATAAATCAAAACTTTGAGTTTTCCCTCTCCCTTCATCCCGTAAACCAAAAAGGCAAATAGATAACATCAAAATGAAAATTTTGGAGTTCAAGTACGGAAAAAATTTAATACAATAACAAATGTAAGTGAAGAATATTTATTCACACACCACAAATGAACAAAAAAGTTTTGTTGTCCAAATTTGGGAAATTCCACTAGTTCAACCCTAACAGCTTGGAATTTTATAAGAAAGAGATTTCCACCACACATGCTTAAAAAATGGATTTGCATGTTTTAAACATGTTAAAGATGTAAATCACTTATGGATCCAAATCTTTTGAAGTGCATAACAAACGATCATTAAATTCTCAAGTGAACGTGTTGTGGGATTTTTACCCGAGTCAAACAAGCCATTATTTTGCCCATCTACAAAAAGCTGACCCAACGATCATGGATGATTGTAAAGTGATTTATCATGTATAACGGGCTATATTTCCCTAAAAAATGACTTATGGATAGGGAGTCAAGACAGTTAAAAATCCCTGCCTCCCCCTTTTTCCCGACGATTGCCAAACCTGATATATAAAAAACTAAGAAGATCTTAAAATCCCTAAAAATTAAAGAAACTCTTTGGCATTATCTCGCTCTACATTTGTGCACTGTGCATTTTAATTTTAGATGTACACGTTTTTCATAAATCAAAACTTTCAGTTTTCACTCTCCCTTCATCCCGTAAACCAAAAAGGCAAATAAATCACAACAAAATGAAAATTTTAGAGTTCACGTAAGGAAAAAAATTTAAACCAATAACAAATTTAAGTAAAGAAAATTTATTCACACACAACAAATGAACACAAAAGTTTTGTTGTCCAAGTTTGGGAAATTCCACTAGTTCAATCCTAACAGCTTGGAATTTGTTAAGAAAGAGATTTCCACCGCACATGCTTAAAAAATGGATTTCCACGTTTTAAACATGTTAAAGAAGCAAATCACCTATGGATCCAAAGCTTTTGAAAAGAATAACAAACGCTCATTAAATTCTCAAGTGAACGTGCGGTGGGATATTTACCCGAGTCAAACAAGCCATTATTTTGCCCATCTACAAAAAGCTAACCCAACGATCATGGATGATTGTAAAGTGATTTATCATGCGTAATGGGCTATATTACCCTAGGAAATGGCTTATGGATTGGGAGTCAAGATACAGTTAAAAATCCCTGCCTCCCCCTTTTTCCCGACGATTGCAAAACCTGATATATAAAAACTATGAAGAGCTTACAATCCCTAAAAATTACAGAAACTCTGTGGAATTGTCACGCTCTACATTTGTGTACTGTGCATATTCATTTTAGGTGTACACTTTTTTCATAAATCAAAACTTTGAGTTTTCGCTCTCCCTTCATCCCGTAAACTAAAAAGGCAAATAGAACACAACAAAATGAAAATTATGGAGTTCAAGTATGGAAAAAATTTAAAACAATAGAAAAAGTAAGTAAATAAAAATTATTCACACACCACAAATGAACACAAAAGTTTTGTTGTCCAAGTTTGGGAAATTCCATTAGTTCAACCCTAACAGCATGGAATTTTATAAGAAAGAGATTTCCTCCACACATGCTTAAAAAATGGATTTGCATGTTTTAAAAAGGTTAAAGATGCAAATCACCTATGGATCCAAAACTTTTGAAGAGAATAACAAACACTCAGTAAATTCTCAACTGAACGTGCGGTGGGATATTTACCCGAGTCAAACAAGCCATTATTTTGCCCATCTACAAAAAGCTGACCCAACGATCATGGATGATTGTAAACTGATTTATCATGCATAACGGGCTATATTACCCTAATAAATGACTTATGGATTGGGAGTCGAGACTCAGTTAAAAATCCCACCCTCCCCGTTTTTCCCGACGATTGCAAAACCTGATATATAAAAACTAAGAAGAGCTTACAATCCCTAAAAATTATAGAAACTCTTTGGAATTATCTCGCTCTACATTTGTGCACAGTGCATTTTCATTTTAGATGTACACTTTTTTCATAAATCAAAACTTTGAGTTTTCGCTCTCCCTACATCCCGTAAACCAAAAAGGCAAATAAATCACAACAAAATGAAAATTATGGAGTTCAAGTACTGAAAAAATTTAAAACAATAGCAAATGTAAGTAAAGAAAAATTATTCACACAGCACAAATGAACATAAAAGTTTGTTGTCCAAGTTTGGGAAATTCCACTAGTTCAACCCTAACAACTTGAAATTTTATAAGAAAGAGATTTCCACCGCACATGCTTAAAAAATGTATTTCCATGTTTTAAACATGTTAAAGATGCAAATCACTTATGGATCCAAAGCTTTTGAAGAGAATAACAAATGCTCATTAAATTCTCAAGTGAACATGCGGTGGGATATTTACCCGAGTCAAACAAGCCATTATTTTGCCCATCTTCAAAAAGATTACCCAACGATCATGGATGATTGTAAAGTGATTTATCATGTGTAACGGGTTATATTACCCTAATAAATGACTTATGGATTGGGAGTCAAGACTCAGTTAAAAATCCCTTCCTCCCCGTTTTTCCCGACGATTGCGAAACCTGATATATAAAAACTAAGAAGAGCTGTCAATCCCTAAAAATTACAGAAACTCTTTGGAATTGTCTCTCTCTACATTTGGGCACTGTGCTTTTCCATTCTACATGTACTCTTTTTTCATAAATCAAAAGATTGAGTTTTCGCCCTCCCTTCCTCCCGTAAACAGAAAAGGCAAATAGATCACAACAAAATGAAAATTTTGGAGTTCATGTACGGAAAAAAATTTGAAACAATAAAAAATGTTAGTAAAGAAAATTTATTCACAGACCACAAATGAACACAAAAGTTTTGTTGTCCAAGTTTGGGACATTCCACTCGTTCAACCCTAACAGCTTGGAATTTTATAAGAAAGACATTTCCTCCACACATGCTTAAAAAATGGATTTGCATGTTTTAAACATGTTCAAGATACAAATCACCTATAGATCCATAACTTTTAAAGAGAATAACAAACCCTCATTAAATTCTCAAGTGAACGTGTAGTCGGATATTTAACCTAGTCAAACAAGCCATTTTTTTGCCCATCCACAAAAAGCTGACCCAACAATCATGGATGATTGTAAAGTGATTTATCATGCGTAATGGTCTATATTACCCTAATAAATGACTTATGGATTGGGAGTCAAGACTCAGTTAAAAATCCATGCCTCCCCCTTTTTCCCGACGATTGCAAAACCTAATATATAAAAACTAAGAAGAGCTTACAATCCCTAAAAACTACAAAAAATCTTTGGAATTATGTCGCACTACATTTGTGCACTGTGCCTTTTGATTTTAGGTGTACACTTTTTTCATAAATCAAAACTTTGAGTTTTAGCTCTCCCTTCATCCTGTAAACGGAAAAGGCAAATAGATCACAACAAAATGAAAATTTTAGAGTTCATGTACGGAAAAAAATTTAAAACAATAAAAAATGTAAGTAAAGAAAATTTATTCACACACCACAAATGAACACAAAAGTTTTGTTGTCCAAGTTTGGGAAATTCCACTAGTTCAACCCTAACAGCTTGGAATTTTATAAGAAAGAGATTTCCTCCACACATGCTTAAAAAATGGATTTGTATGTGTTAAACATGTTAAAGATGCAAATCACCTATGGATCCATAGCTTTTGAAGAGAATAACAAATGCTCATTAAATTCTCAAGTGAACGTGCGGTCGGATATTTACCCGAGTCAAACAAGCCATTATTTTTCCCATCTACAAAAAGTTGACCCAACAATCATGGATGATTGTAAAAGTGATTTATCATGCGTAAAGGGCTATATTACCCTAATAAATGACTTAGGGATTGGGAGTCAAGACTCAGTTAAAAATCCCTGCCTCCCCCTTTTTCCCAAAGATTGCAAAGCCTGATACATAAAAACTAAGAAGAGCTTACAATCCCTAAAAATTAAAGAAACTCTTTGGAATTATCTCGCTCTACATTAGTGCACTGTGCAATTTCATTTTAGATGTACGCTTTTTTCATAAATCGAAACTTTGAGTTTTCGCTCTCCCTTCATCCCGTAAACCAAAAAGGCAAATAGATAACAACAAAATGAAAATTTTGGAGTTCAAGTACAGAAAAAATTTAAAACAATAACAAATGTAAGTAAAGAATATTTATTCACACACCACAAATGAACAAAAAAGTTTTGTTGTCCAAGTTTGGGAAATTCCACTAGTTCAACCCTAACAGCTTAGAATTTTATAAGAAAGAGATTTCCACCACACATGCTTAAAAAATGGATTTGCATTTTTTAAACATGTTAAAGATGTAAATCACCTATGGATCCAAATCTTTTGAAGTGCATAACAAACGCTCATTAAATTCTCTAGTGAACGTGTTGTGGGATATTTACCCGAGTCAAACAAGCCATTATTTTGCCCATCTACAAAAAGCTGACCCAACGATCATGGATGATTGTAAAGTGATTTATTTTGTATAATGGGCTATATTACAAATGACTTATGGATAGGGAGTCAAGACATAGGTAAAAATCCCTGCCTCCCCCTTTTTCCCGATGATTGCAAAACCTGATATATAAAAAACTAAGAAGATCTTAAAATCCCTAAAAATTAAAGAAACTCTTTGGAATTATCTCGCTCTACATTTGTGCATTGTGCATTTTAATTTTAGATGTACACATTTTTCATAAATCAAAACTTTGAGTTTTCACTCTCCCTTCATCCCCTAAACCAAAAAGGCAAATTAATCACAACAAAATGAAAATTTTAGAGTTCATGTACGGAAAAAAATTTAAAACAATAACAAATTTAAGTATTGAAAATTTATTCACACACCACAAATGAACACAAAAGTTTTGTTGTCCAAGTTTGGGAAATTCCACTTGTTCAACCCTAACAGCCTGGAGTTTTATAAGAAAGAGATTTCCACCGTACATGCTTAAAAAATGGATTTCCAAGTTTTAAACATGTTAAAGATGCAAATCACCTATGGATCAAAAGCTTTTGAAGAGAATAACAAACCCTCATTAAATTCTCAAGTGAACGTGCGGTGGGATATTTACCCGAGTCAAACAAGCCATTCTTTTGCCCCTCTACAAAAAGCTAACCCAACGATCATGGATGATTGTAAAGTGATTTATCATGCATAACGGGCTATATTACCCTAGGAAATGACTTATGGATTGGGTGTCAAGACACAGTTAAAAATCCCTCCCTCCCCCTTTTTCCCGACGATTGCAAAACCAGATATATAAAAACTAAGAAGAGCTTACAATCCCTAAAAATTATAGAAACTCTGTGGAATTATTTTGCTCCACATTTGTGCACTGTGCATTTTCATTTTAGATGTACACTTTTTTCATAAATCAAAACATTGAGTTTTTGCTCTCCCTTCATCCCGTAAACCAAAAAGGCAAACAGAACACAAAAAAATGAAAATTATTGAGTTCAAGTACGGACAATAGCAAATGTAAGTAAAGAAAAATTATTCACACAGCACAAATGAACACAAAAGTTTTGTTGTCCAAGTTTGGGAAATTCCACTAGTTCAACCCTAACAGCATGGAATTTTATAAGAAAGAGATTTCCTCCACACATGCTTAAAAAATGGATTTGCATGTTTTAAACATGTTAAAGATGCAAATCACCTATGGATCAAAAACTTTTGAAGAGAATAACAAACGCTCAATAAATTCTCAACTGAACGTGCGGAGGGATATTTACCCGAGTCAATCAAGCCATTATTTTGCCATTATACAAAAAGCTGACCCAACGATCATGGATGATTGTAAAGTCATTTATCATGCATAACGGGCTATATTACCCTAATAAATGACTTATGGATTGGGAGTCGAGACTCAGTTAAAAATCCCTGCCTCCCCGTTTTTCCCGACGATTGCAAAACCTAATATATAAAAACTAAGAAGAGCTTACAATCCCTAAAAATTATAGAAACTCTTTGGAATTATCTCGCTCTACATTTGTGCACTGTGCATTTTCATTTTAGATGTACACTTTTTTCATAAATCAAAACTTTGAGTTTTCGCTCTCCCTTCATCCCGTAAACCAAAAAGGAAAATAAATCACAACAAAATGAAAATTTTAGAGTTCATGTACGGAAAAAAATTTAAAACAATAAGAAATTTAAGTAATGAAAATTTATTCACACACCACAAATGAACACAAAAGTTTTGTTGTCCAAGTTTGGGAAATTCCACTATTTCAACTCTAACAGCTTGGAATTTTATAAGAAAGAGATTTCCACCGAACATGCTTAAAAAATGGATTTCCATGTTTTAAACATGTTAAAGATGCAAATCACCTATGGATCCAAAGCTTTTGTAGAGAATAACAAACGCTCATTAAATTCTCAAGTGAACGTGCGGTGGGATATTTACCCGAGTCAAACAAGCCTTTATTTTGCCCATCTACAAAAAGCTAACCCAACGATCATCGATGATTGTAAAGTGATTTAACATGCGTAACGGGCTATATTACCCTAGGAAAGGACTTATGGATTGGGAGTTAAGACACAATTAAAAATCCCTGCCTCCCCCTTTTTCCCGACGATTGCAAAACCTGATATATAAAAATTAAGAAGAGCTTACAATCCCAAAAAATTACAGAAACTCCGTGGAATTATCTCGCTCGACATTTGTGCACTGTGTATTTTCATTTTAGATGTACACTGTTTTCATAAATCAAAACTTTGAGTTTTCGCTCTCCCTTCATCCCGTAATCCAAAAAGGCAAATAGAAAACAAGAAAATGAAAATTATGGAGTTCAAGTACGGAAAAAATTTAAAACAATAGCAAATGTAAGTAAAGAAAAATTATTCACACACCACAAATGAATACAAAAGTTTTGTTGTCCAAGTTTGGGAAATTCCACTAGTTCAACCCTAACAACATGGAATTTTATAAGAAAGAGATTTCCTCCACACATGCTTAAAAAATGGATTTGCATGTTTTAAACATGTTAAAGATGCAAATCACCTATGTATCCAAAACTTTTGAAGTGAATAACAAACGCTCATTAAATTCTCAAGTGAACGTACGGTGGTATATTTACCCGAGTCAAACAAGCCTTTATTTTGCCCATCCACAAAAACATGACCCAACGATCATGGATGATTGTAAAGTGATTTATCATGTGTAACGAGCTATATTACCCTAATATGTGACTTATGGATTGGGAGTTAAGACACAGTTAAAAATCCCTACCTCCCCCCTTTTCCTGACGATTGCAAAACCTGATATATAAAAAATAAGAAGAGATTACAATCCCTAAAAATTACAGAAACTCTTTGGGATTATCTCTCTCTAAATTTGTACATTGTGCATGTCCATTCTACATGTACTCTTTTTTCATAAATCAAAACATTGAGGTTTCGCCCTCCCTTCCTCCCGCAAACAGAAAAGGCAAATAGATCACAACAAAATAAAAATTTTGGAGTTCATGTACGGAAAAAAATTTAAAACAATAAAAAATGTAAGAAAAGAAAATTTATTCACACACCACAAATGAACACAAAAGTTTTGTTGTCCAAGTTTGGGACATTCCACTCGTTCAACCCTAACAGCTTGGAATTTTATATGAAAGAGATTTCCTCCACACATGCTTAAAAAATGGATTTGCATGTTTTAAACATGTTAAAGATGCAAATCACCTATGGATCCATAGCTTTTGAAGAGAATAATAAATGCTCATTAAATTCTCAAGTGAACGTGCGGTGGGATATTAACCCGAGTCAAACAAACCATTATTTTGCCCATCTACAAAAAGCTGAGTCAACGATCATGGATAATTGTAAAGTGATTTATCATGCGTAACAGGCTATATTACCCTAATAAATGACTTATGGATTGGGAGTCAAGACTCAGTTAAAAATCCCTCCCTCCCCCTTTTTCCCGACGATTGCAAAACCTAATATGTAAAAACTAAGAAGAGCTTACAATCCCTAAAAATTACAGAAACTCTTTGGAATTATCTCACTCTACATTTGTGCACTGTGCCATTGTATTTTAGGTGTACACTTTTTTCATAAAACAAAACATTGAGTTTTAGCTCTCCCTTCATCCCGTAAACGAAAAAGGCAAATAGATCACAACAAAATGAAAATTTTAGAGTTCATGTACGGAAAAAAATTTAAAAGAATAAAAAATGTAAGTAAAGAAAATTTATTCACACACCACAAATGAACACAAAAGTTTTGTTGTCCCAGTTTGGGAAATTCCACTAGTTCAACCCTAACTGCTTGGAATTTTATAAGAAAGAGATTTCCTCCACACATGCTTAAAAAATGGATTTGCATGTTTTAAACATGTTAAAGATGCAAATCACCTATGGATCCAAAGATTTTGAAGAGAATAACAAACACTCATTAACTTCTCAAGTGAACGTGCGGTCGGATATTTAGCCGAGTCAAACAAGCCATTATTTTGCCGATCTACAAAAATCTAACCCAACAATCAAGGTTGATTGTAAAGTGATTTATCATGCGTAATGGGCTATATTACCCTAATAACTGACTTATGGATTGGGAGTCAAGACACAGTTAAAAATCCCTGTCTCCCCCTTTTTCCCGACGATTGCAAAACCTAATATATAAAAACTAAGAAGAGCTTACAATCCCTAAAAATTACAGAAACTCTTTGGAATTATCTCTCTCAACAATTGTGCATTGTGCATTTTCATTCTACATGTACTCTTTTTTGTTAAAACAAAACTTTGTGTTTTCAGTCTCCCTTCATCCAGTAAACCAAAAAGGAAAATAGATCACAACAAAATGAAAATTTTGGAGTTCAAGTACGGAAAAAATTTAAAACAATAATAAATGTAAGTAAAGAAAATTTATTCACACACCACAAATGAACACAAAATTTTTGCTGTCCAAGTTTGGAAAATTCCACTAGTTCAACCCTCACAACTTGGAATTTTATAAGAAAGAGATTTCCACCACTCGTGCTTAAAAAATGGATTTGCATGTTTTAAACGTGTTATAGATGCAAATCACATATGGATCCATAGCTTTTGAAGAGAATAAAAAAACGCTCATTAAATTCTCAAGTGAACGTGCGATGGGATATTTACCCGAGCCAAACAAGCCATTATTTTGCCCATCTACAAAAAGCTGACCCAACAATCATGGATGATTGTAAAGTGATTTATCATGTGTAACGGGCTATATTACCCTAATAAATGACTTATGGATTGGGAGTCAAGACTCAATTAAAAATCTCCGCCTCCCCTTTTTTCTCGACGATTGCAAAACCTGATATATAAAAAACTAAGAAGATCTTAAAATCCCTAAAAATTACAGAAACTCTTTGGAATTATCTCGCTCTACATATGTGCACTGTGCATTTTCATTTTAGATGTACACTTTTATCATAAATCAAAACTTTGAGCTTTCGCTCTCCCTTCATCTCGTAAACCAAAAAGGCAAATAGATCACAACAAAATGAAAATTTTAGAGTTCATGTACGGAAAAAAATTTAAAACAATAACAAACGTATGTAAAGAAATTTTATTCACACAGCACAAATGAAATCAAAAGTTTTGTTGTCCAAGTTTGGGAAATTCCACTAGTTCAACCCTAACAGCTTGGAATTTTATAAGAAAGAGATTTCCTCCACACATGCTTAAAAAATGGATTTGCATGTTTTAAACATGTTAAAGATGAAAATCACCCACGGATCCATAGCTTTGGAAGAGAATAACAAACGCTCATTAAATTCTCAAGTGAATGTGCGGTGGGATATTTACCCGAGTCAAACAAGGCATTATTTTTCCCATCTACAAAAAGCTGACCCAACGATCATGGATGATTGTAAAGTGATTTATCATGCGTAACGGGCTATATTACCCTAATAATTGACTTATGGATTGGGAGTCAAGACAGTTAAAAATCCCTGCCTCCCCCATTTTCCCGACGATTGCAAAACTTGATATATAAAAACTAAGAAGAGCTTACAATCCCTAAAAATTACAGAAACTCTGTGGAATTATCTCGCTCTACATTTGTGCACTGTGTATTTTCATTTTAGATGTACACTTTTTTCATAAATCAAAACTTTGAGTATTCGCTCTCCCTTCATCCCGTAAACAAAAAAGGCAAATAGATCACAGTAAAATAAAAATTTTAGAGTTCATGTACGGAAAAAAATTTAAAACAATAACAAATGTAAGTAAAGAAAATTTATTCACACACCACAAATGAACACAAAAATTTTTTTGTCCAAGTTTGGGAAATACCACTAGTTCAACCCTCACAGTTGGAATTTTATAAGAAAGAGATTTCCTCCACACATGCTTAAAAAATGGATTTGCATGTTTTAAGCATGTTAAATATGCAAATCACCTATGGATCCATAGCTTTTGTAGAGAATAACAAAAGCTCATTAAATTCTCAAGTGAACGTGCGGTGGGATAGTTACCTGAGACAAACAATCCATTATTTTGCCCATCTACAAAAAGCTGACCTAACGATCATGGATGATTGTAAAGTGATTTATCATGCGTAACGGGCTATATTACCCTAATAAATGACTTATGGATTGGGAGTCAAGACTCAGTTAAAAATCCCTACCTCCCCCTTTTTCCCGACAATTACAAAACCTATTATATAAAAACTAAGAAGAGCTTACAATCCCTAAATATTACAGAAACTCTTTGGAATTATCTTGCTCTACATTAGTGCACTGTGCATTTTCAATTTAGATGTACACTTTTTTCATAAATCAAAACTTTGAGTTCTCGTTCTCCCTTCATCCTGTCAACCAAAAAGGCAAATAGATCACAACAAAATGAAAATTTTAGAGTTCTTGTACGGAAAAAAATTTAAAACAATAACAAATGTATGTAAAGAAAATTTATTCACACACCACAAATGAACACAAAAGTTTTGTTGTCCAAGTTTGGGAAATTCCACTAGTTCAACCCTAACAGATTGGAATTTTATAAGAAGGAGATTCCCTCCACACATGCTTAAAAAATGGATTTTGCATCTTTTAAACATGTTAAAGATGCAAATCACCTATGGATCCAAAGCTTTTGAAGTGAATAACAAATGCTCATTAAATTCTCAAGTGAACGTGCGGTGGGATATTTACCCGAGTCAAACAAGCCATTTTTTTGCCTATCTACAAAAAGCTGACCCAACGATCATGGATGATTGTAAAGTGATTTATCATGCGTAACGGGCTATATTACCCTAATAACTGACTTATAGATAGGGAGTCAAGACACAGTTAAAAATCCTTGCCTCCCCCTTTTTCCCGACGATATCAAAACCTGATATATAAAAACTATGAAGAGCTTACAATCCCTAAAAATTATAGAAAATCTTGGGAATTATCTCTCTCTACATTTGTGCATTGAACATTTCCATTCTACATGTACACTTTTTTCTTAAAACAAAACTTTGAGTTTTCGCTCTCTTTTCATCCTGTAAACCAAAAAGGAAAATAGATCACAACAAAATGAAAATTTTGGAGTTCAAGTACGGAAAAAATTTAAAAGAATAACAAATGTAAGCAAAGAAAATTTATTCACACACCACAAATGAACACAAAAGTTTTGTTGTGTAAGTTTGGGAAATTCCACTAGTTCAACCCCAACAGCTTGGAATTTTAAAAGAAAGATATTTCCTTCACACATGCTCAAAAAATTGATTTGCATGTTTTAAACATGTTAAAGATGCAAATCACCTATGGATCCAATGCTTTTGAAGAGAATAACAAACGCTCATTAACTTCTCAAGTGAACGTGCGATCGGATATTAAGCCGAGTCATACAAGCCATTATTTTGCCCATCTACAAAAATCTGACCCAACAATCATGGATGATTGTAAAGTGATTTATCATGCGTAACGGGCTATATTACCCTAATAAATGACTTATGGATTGGGAGTCAAGACACAGTTAAAAATCCCTGCCTCCCCCTTTTTCCCGACGATTGCAAAACCTAATATATAAAAACTAAAATGAGCTCACAATCCCTAAAGATTACAGAAACTCTTTGGAATTATCTCTATCTACTTTTGTGCATTGTGCATTTCCATTCTACATGTACTCTTTTTTCTTAAACCAAAACTTTGAGTTTTCGGTCTCCCTTCATCCTGTAAACCAAAAAGGCAAATAGATCACAACAACATGAAAATTTTGGAGTTCAAGTACGGAAAAAATTTAAAACAATAATAAATGTAAGTAAAGAAAATTTTTTCACACACCACAAATGAACATAAAACTTTTGTTGTCCAAGTTTGGAAAATTCCACTAGTTCAACCCTAACAGGTTGGAATTTTATAAGAAAGAGATTTCCTCCACACATGCTTAAAAAATGGATTTGCATGTTTTAAACATGTTAAAGATGCAAATTACATATGGATCAATAGCTTTTGAAGAGAATAACAAACGCTCATTAAATTCTCAAGTGAACGTGCGATGGGATATTTACCTGAGTCAAACAAGCCATTATTTTGCCCATCTACAATAATCTGACCCAACGATCATGGATGATTGTAAAGTGATTTATCATGTGTAACGGGCTATATTACCCTAATAAATGACTTATGGATTGGGAGTCAAGACTCAATTAAAAATCCCTGCCTCCCCCTTTTTCCCGACGATTGCAAAACCTGATATATAAAAAACTAAGAAGATCTTAAAATCCCTAAAAATTACAGAAACTCTTTGGAATTATCTCGCTCTACATTTGTGCACTGTGCATTTTCATTTTAGATGTACACTTTTTTCATAAATCAAAACTTTGAGTTTTCGCTCTCCCTTCATCCCGTAAACCAAAAAGGCAAATAGATCACAACAAAATGAAAATTTTAGAGTTCATGTACGGAAAAAAATTTAAAACAATAACAAACGTATGTAAAGAAAATTTATTCACACAGCACAAATGAAATCAAAAGTTTTGGTGTCCAAGTTTGGGACATTCCACTAGTTCAACCCTAACAGCTTGGAATTTTTAAAGAAAGAGATTTCCTCCACACATGCTTAAAAAATGGATTTGCATCTTTTAAACATGTTAAAGATGAAAATCACCTATGGATCCATAGCTTTTGAAGAGAATAACAAACGCTCATTAAATTCTCAAGTTAACGTGCGGTGGGATATTTACCCGAGTCAAACAAGGCATTAATTTTCCCATCTACAAAAACTGACCCAACGATCATGGATGATTGTAAAGTGATTTATCATGTGTAACAGGCTATAGTACCCTAATAAGTGACTTATGGATTGGGAGTCAAGATAGTTAAAAATCCCTGCCTCCCCCGTTTTCCCTACGATTGCAAAACCTAATATATAAAAACTAAGAAGTGCTTACAATCCCTAAAAATTATAGAAACTCTATGGAATTATCTAGCTCTACATTTGTGCACTCTGTATTTTCATTTTAGATATACAATTTTTTCATAAATCAAAACTTTGAGTTTTCGCTCTCTCTTCATCCCGTAAACCAAAAGGGCAAATAGATCACAGCAAAATGAAAATTTTAGAGTTCATGTACGGATAAAAATTTAAAACAATAAGAAATGTAAGTAAAGAAAATTTATTCACACAACACAAATGAACACAAAAGTTTTGTTGTCCATGTTTGGGAAATACCACTAGTTCAACCCTCACAGCTTGGAATTTTATAAGAAAGAAATTTCCTCCACACATGCTTAAAAAATGGATTTTCATGTTTTAAGCATGTTAAAGATGCAAATCACCTATGGGTCCATAGCTTTTGTAGAGAATAACAAACGCTCACTAAATTCTCAAGTGAACGTGCGGTGGGATAGTTACCCGAGTCAAACAATCCTTTATTTTGCCCATCTACAAAAAGCTGACCTAACGATCATGGATGATTGTAAAGTGATTTATCATGCGTAACGGGCTTTATTACCCTAAGAAATGACTTATGGATTGGGAGTCAAGACTCAATTAAAAATCCCTGCCTCCCCCTTTTTCCCGATGATTACAAAACCTGATATATAAAAACTAAGAAGAGCTTACAATCCCTAAAAATTATAGAAACTCTTTGGAATTACCTTGCTCTACATTAGTGCACTGTGCATTTTCATTTTAGATGTACGCTTTTTTCATAAATCAAAACTTTGAGTTTTCGTTCTCCCTTCAACCTGTCAACCAAAAAGGCAAATAGATCACAAAAAAATGAAAATTTTAGAGTTTTTGTATGGAAAAAAATTTAAAACAATAACAAATGTAAGTAAAGAAAATTTATTCACACACCACCAATGAACACAAATGTTTTGTTGTCTAAGTTTGGGAAATTTCACTAGTTCAACCCTAACAGATTGGAATTTTATAAGAAAGAGATTTCCTCCACACATGCTTAAAAAATGGATTTGCATGTTTTGAACATGTTAAAGATGCAAATCACCTATGGATCCAAATCTTTTGAAGTGAATAACAAATGCTCATTAAATTCTCAAGTGAACGTGCGGTGGGATATTTACCCGAGTCAAACAAGCCATTATCTTGCCCATCGGCAAAAAGCTGACCCAACGATCATGGATGATTGTAAAGTGATTTATCATGCGTAACGGGCTATATTACCCTAATAAATGACTTATCGATTGGGAGTCAAGACTCAGTTAAGAATCCCTGCCTCCCCATTTTTCCTGACGATTGCAAAACCTGATAAATAAAAACTAAGAAGAGCTTACAATCCCTAAAAGTTACAGAAACTCTTTGGAATTATCTCTCTCTACATTTGTGCATTGTGCATTTCCATTCTACATGTACTTTTTTTTCTTGAAACAAAACTTTGAGTTTTCGCTCTCCCATCATCCCGTAAACCAAAAAGGCAAATAGATCACAACAAAATGAAAATTTTAGAGTTCATGTACGGAAAAAAATTTAAAAAAATAACAAATGTAAGTAAAGAAAATTTATTCACACACCACAAATGAACACAAAAGTTTTGTCGTCCAAGTTTGGGAAATTCCACTAGTTCAACCCTAACAGCTTGCAATTTTATAAGAAAGAGATTTCCTCCACACATGCTTAAAAAATGGATTTGCATGTTTTAAACATGTTAAAGATGCAAATCACCTATGGATCCATATGTTTTGAAGAGAATAACAAACGCTCAGTAAATTCTCAAGTGAACGTGCGGTGGGATATTTACCCGAGTCGAACAAGACATTATTTTGCCCATCGACAAAAAGCTGACCCAACGATCATGGATGATTGTAAAGTGATTTATCATGCGTAACGGGCTATATTACCCAAAGAAATGACTTATGGATTGGGAGTCAACACTCAGTTAAAAATCCATGCCTCCCCCTTTTTCCCGACGATTGTAAAACATGATATATAAAAACTAAGAAGAGCTTACAATCCCTAAAAATTACAGAAACTCTTTGGAATTATCTCTCTCTACATTTGTGCATTATGCATTTCCATTCTACATGTACTCTTTTTTCTTAAAACAAAACTTTGAGTTTTCGCTCTCCCTCCATCCCGTAAGCCAAAAAGGCAAATAGATCACAACAAAATGAAATTTTTTGAGTTCAACTGCGGAAAAATTTTCAAAAAATAACAAATGTAAGTAAAGAAAATTTATTCACACACCACAAATGAACACAAAAGTTTTGTTGTCCAAGTTTGGGAAATTCCACTAGTTCAACCCTAAGAGCTTGGAATTTTATAAGAAAGAGATTTCCTCCACACATGCTTAAAAAATGGATTTGCATGTTTTAAACATGCTAAAGATGCAAATCACCTATGGATCCATAGATATTGAAGAGAATAACAAACGCTCATTAAATTCTCAAGTGAACGTGCGGTGGGATATTTACCCGAGTCAAACTAGCCATTATTTTGCCCATCTACAAAAAGCTGACCCAACGATCATGGATGATTGCAAAGCGATTTATCATGCGTAACGGGCTATATTACCCTAATAAATGACTTATGGATTGGGAGTCAAGACTCAGTTATAAATCCGTGCCTCCCCCTTTTTCCCGACGATTGCAAAACCTGATACATAAAAACTAAAAAGAACTTACAATCCTAAAAAAATTACAGAAACTCTTTGGAATTATCTCTCTCTACATTTGTGCAATGTGCATTTCCATTCTACATGTATTCCCTTTTATTAAAACAAAACTTTGAGTTTTCGCTCTCCCTTCATCCCGTAAACCAAAAAGGCAAATAGATAACAACAAAATGAAAATTTTGGAGTTCAAGTACAGAAAAAATTTAAAACAATAACAAATATAAGTAAAGAAAATTTATTCACACACCACAAATGAACACAAAAGTTTTGTTGTCCAAGTTTGGGAAATTCCACTAGTTCAACCCCAACGGCTTGGAATTTTATAGGAAAGAGATTTCCTCCACACATGCTTTAAAAATGGATATGCATGTTTAAAACATGTTAAAGATGCAAATTACCTATGGATCCAAAGCTTTTGAAGAGAATAACAAACGCTCATTAAATTCTCAATAGAACGTGCTGTGGGATCTTTACCCGAGTCAAACAAGCCATTATTTTGCCCATCTACAAAAAGCTAACCCAACGATCATGGATGATTGTAAAGAGATTTATCATGCATAACGGGCTATATTACCCTAAGAAATGACTTATGGATTGGGAATCAAGACTCAGTTAAAAATCCCTCGCTCCCCCTTTTTCCCGACGATTGCAAAACCTGATATATAAAAAATAAGAAGAGCTTACAATCCCTAAAAATTAACGAAACTCTTTGGAATGATCTCGCTCTACATTTGTGCACTGTGCATTTTCATTTTAGATGCACACTTTTTTCATGAATCAAAACTTTGAGTTTTCGCTCTCCCTCCATCCCGTAAACCAAAAAGGCAAATAGATCACAACAAAATGAAAATTTTAGAGTTCAAGCACGAAAAAAAATTAAAACAAAAACAAATGTAAGTAAATCAAATTTATTCACACACCACAAATGGACACAAAAGTTTTGTTGTCCAAGTTTGGGAAATTCCACTAGTTCAACCCTAACAGCTTGGAATTTTATAAGAAAGAGATTTCCTCCACACATGGTTAAAAAATGGATTTGCATGTTTTAAACATGTTAAAGATGAAAATAACCTATGGATCCAGTGCTTTTAAAGAGAATAATAAACGCTCATTAAATTCTCAAGTGAACGTGCGGTGGGATATTTACCCGAGTCAAACAAGCCATTATTTTGCCCATCTACAAAAAGCTGACCCAACGATCATGGATGATTGTAAAGTGATTTATCATGCGTAACGGGCTATATTACCCTAATAAATGACTTATGGATTGGGAGTCAAGACTCAGTTAAAAATCCTTGCCTCCCCGTTTTTCCCGACGATTACAAAACCTAATTTATAAAAACGAAGAAGAGTTTACAATCCCTTAAAATTACAGAAACACTTTGGAATTATTTCTCTCTACATTTGTGCATTGTGCATTTCCATTCGACATGTACCCTTTTTTCTTAAAACAAAACTTTGAGTTTTCGCTCTCCCTTCATCCCGTAAACCAAAAAGGCAAATAGATCACAACAAAATGAAAATTTTGGAGTTCAAGTACGGAAAAAATTTAAAACAATAACAAATGTATGTAAAGAAAATTTATTCAAACACCACAAATGAACACAAAAGTTTTGTTGTCCAAGTTTGGGAAATTTCACTAGAGCAACTCCAACTGCTTGGAATTTTATAGGAAAGAGATTTCCTCCACACATGCTTTAAAAATGGATATGCATGTTTTAAACATGTTAAAGATGCAAATCACCTATGGATCCAAAGCTTTTGAAGTGAAAAACAAACGCTCATTAAATTCTCAACTGAACGTGCGGTGGGATATTTACCCAAGTCAAAAAAGCCATTATTTTGCCCTTCTACAAAAAGCTGACCCAACGATCATGGATGATTGTAAAGTGATTTATCATGCGTAACAGGCTATATTACCCTAAGAAATGACTTATAAATTGGGAGTCAAGACTCAGTTAAAAATCCCTGCGTCCCCCCTTTTCCGGACGATTGCAAAACCATATATATAGAAACTAAGAAGAGCTTACAATCCCTAAAAATTATAGAAACTCTTTGGAATTATCTCGCTCTACATTTGTGCACTGTGCATTTTTATTTTAGATGTACACGTTTTTCACCAATCAAAACTTTGAGTTTTCGCTCTTCCTTCATCCCGTAAACCTAAAAGGCAAATAGATCACAACAAAATGAAAATTTTAGAGTTCATGTACAGAAAAAAATTTAAAACAATAACAAATGTAAGTAAAGAAAATGTATTCACAGACAACAAATGAACACAAAAGTTTTGTTGTCCATGCTTGGGAAATTCCACTAGTTCAACCCTAACAACTTGGCATTTTATGAGAAAGAGATTTCCTCCACACATGCTTAAAAAATGGATTTGCAAGTTTTAAACATGTTGAAGATGCAAATCACCTATGGATCCATTGCTTTTGAAGAGATTAACAAACGCTCATTAAATTCTCAAGTGAACGTGCGGTGAGATATTTACCCGAGTCGTACAAGTCATTATTTTGCCCATCTACAAAAAGCTGACCAAACGATCATGGATGATTGTAAAGTGATTTATCATCCGTAACGGGCTATATTACCCTAACAAATGACTTATGGATTGGGAATCAAGACTCAGTTAAAAATCCCTGCGTCCCCCCATTTCCCGACGATTGCAAAACCTGATACATAAAAACTAAGAAGAGCTTACAATCCCTAAAAATTACAGAAACTCTTTGGAATTATCTCGCTCTAAATTTGTGCACTGCGCATTTCCATTTTAGATATACACTTTTTTCATAAATCAAAACTTTGAGTTTTCGCTCTCCCTTCATCCAGTGAACCAAAAAGGCGAATAGATCACAATAAAATGAAAATTTTGGAGTTAAAGTACGGAAAAAATTTAAAACAATAACAAATGTAAGTAAAGAAAATTTATTCACACACCACAAATGAACACAAAAGTTTTGTTGTCCAAGTTTGGGAAATTCCACTAGTTCAACCCTAACAACTTGGAATTTTATAAGAAAGAGATTACCTCCACACATGCTTAAAAAATGGATTTGCATGTTTTAAACATGTTAAAGATGCAAATCACCCAATGATCCATAGCTTTTGAAAAGAATAAGAAACGCTCAGTAAATTCTCAAGTGAACGTGCGGTGGGATACTTACCCGAGTCAAACAAGCCATTATTTTGCCCATCTACAAAAAGCTTACCCAACGATCATAGATGATTGTAAAGTGATTTATCTTGCGTAACGGGCTATATTACCCTAATAAATGACTTATAGATTGGGAGTCAAGACTCAGTTAAAAATCCATGCCTCCCCGTTTTTCCCGACGATTGCAAAACTTGATATATAAAAACTAAGAAGAGCTTACAATCCCTAAAATTTACAGAAACTCTTTGGAATTATCTCTCTCTAAATTTGTGCATTGTGCATTTCCATTCTACATGTACGCTTTTTTCTTAAAATAAAACTTTGAGTTTTCACTCTCCCTTCATCCCGTAAAGCAAAAAGGCAAATAGATCACAACAAAATGAAAATTTTGGAGTTCAAGTACGGAAAAAATTTAAAATAATAATAAGTGTAAGTAAAGAAAATTTATTCACACACCACAAATGAACACAAAAGTTTTGTTGTCCAAGTTTGGGAAATTCCACTAGTGCAAACCCAACAGCTTGGAATTTTATAGGAAAGAGATTTCCTCCACACATGCTTTAAAAATGGATATGCATGTTTGAAGCATGTTAAAGATGCAAATCACCTATGCATCCATAGCTTTTGAAAAGAATAACTAACGCTCATTAAATTCTCAACTGAACGTGTGGTGGGATATTTACCAGAGTCAAACAAGCCGTTTTTTGCCCTTTTACAAAAAGTTGACCCAACGATCATGGATGATTGTAAAGTAATTTATCATGTGTAATGGGCTATATTACCCTAAGACATGACTTATGGATTGGGAGTCAAGACTCAGTTAAAAATCCCTCGCTCCCCCTTTTTCCCGACGATTGCAAAATCTGATATATAAAAACTAAGAAGAGCTTACAATCCCTAAAAATTACAGAAACTCTTTGGAATTATCTCACTCTAAATTTTTGCATTGCGCATTTCCGTTTTAGATATACACTTTTTCATAAATCAAAACTTTGAGTTTTCGCTCTCCCTTCATCCAGTGAACCAAAAAGGCAAATAAATCACACCAAAATGAAAATTTTAGAGTTCATGTACGGAAAAAAATTTAAAACAATAACAAATGTAAGTAAAGAAAATTTATTCACACACCTCAAATGAATACAAAAGTTTTGTTGTCAAAGTTTGGAAAATTCCACTAGTTCAACCCTAACAGCTTGGGATTTTATAAGAAAGAGATTTCCTCCACACATGCTTAAAAAATTGATTTGCATGTTTTAAACATGTTAAAGATGCAAATCACCTATGGATCCATAGCTTTTGAAGAGAATAACAAACGCTCATTAAATTCTCAAGTGAACGTGCGGTGGGATATTTACTCGAGTCAAACAAGCCATTATTTTGCCCATCTACAAAATGCTGACCCAACGATCATGGATGATTGTAATGTGATTTATCAAGCGTAACGGTCTATATTACCCTAATAAATGATTTATGGATTGGGAGTCAAGACTCAGTTAAAAATCCCTGCCTCCCCATTTTTCCCGACGATTACAAAACCAGATTTATAAAAACTAAGAAGAGCTTACAATCCCTAAAAATTGCAGAAAATCTTTGGAATTATCTCTCTCTACATTTGTGCAGTATGCATTTCAATTCAACATGTACTCGTTTTTCTTAAAACAAAACTTTGAGTTTTCGCTATCCCTTCATCTCGTAAACCAAAAAGGAAAATAGATCACAACAAAATGAAAATTTTGGAGTTCAAGTACGGAAAAAATTTAACACAATCACAATTGTTAGTAAAGAAAATTTATTCACACACCACAAATGAACACAAGAGTTTTATTGTCGAAGTTTGGGAAATTCCAATAGTTCAACCCCAACAGCTTGAAATTTTAGGAAAGAGATGTCCTCCACACATGCTTAAAAAATTGATTTGCATGTTTTAAATATGTTAAAGATGCAAATCACCTATGCATCCAAAGCTGTTGAAAAGAATAACTAACGCTCATTAAATTCTCAACTGAACGTGCGGTGGGATATTTACCCTTGTCAAACAAGCTATTATTTTGCCCATCTACAAAAAGCTGACCCAACGATCATGGATGATTGTAAAGTGATTTATCATGTGTAATGGGCTATACTACCCTAATAAATGACTTATGGATTGGGAGTCAAGACTCAGTTAAAAATCCCTGCCTCCCCATTTTTCCCCTCGATTGCAAAACCTTATATATAAAAACTAAGAAGAGCTTTCAATCCCTAAAAATTACAGAAAATCTTTGGAATTATCTCTCTCTACATTTGTGCATTGTGCATTTCCATTCTACATGTACTCTTTTTTCTTAAATCAAAACTTTGAGTTTTCGATCTCCCTTCATCCCGTAAACCAAAAACGCAAATAGATAACAGCAAAATGAAAATTTTAGAGTTCATGTACAGAAAAAAATTTAAAACAATAACAAATGTAAGTAAATAAAATTTATTTACACACCACAAATGAAAACAACAGTTTTGTTGTCCAAGTTTCAAAAATTCCACTAGTTCAACCCTAACTGCTTAGAATTTTATAAGAAAGAGATTTCCTCCACACATGCTTAAAATATGGATTTGCATGTTTTAAACATGTTAAAGATGCAAATCACCTATGGATCCATAGCTTTTGAAGAGAATAACAAACGCTCATTAAATTCTCAACTGAACGTGCGGTGGGATATTTACCTGAATCAAACAAGCTATTATTTTGCCCATCTAAAAAAAGCAGACAAATGTTCATGGATGATTGTAAAGTGATTTATCATCCGTAACAGGCTATATTACCCTAATAAATAACTTATGGATTGGGATTCAAGACTCAGTTAAAAATCCCAGCCTCCCCCTTTTTCCCGACGATTGCAAAACCTGATATATAAAAACTAAGAAGAGCTTACAATCCCTAAAAATTACAGAAACGCTTTGGAATTATCTCGCTCTACATTTGTACACAGTGCATTTTCATTTTAGATGCACACTTTTTTCACAACTCAAAACTTTGAGTTTTCGCTCTCCCATAATCCCGTAAACCAAAAAGGCAAATAGATCACAACAAAATGAAAATTTTAGAATTCATGTACGGAAATAAATTTAAAACAATAACAAATGTAAGTAAAGACAATTTATTCACACCCCACAAATAAACACAAAATTTTCGTTGTCCAAGTTTGGGAAATTCCACTAGTTCAATCCCAACAACTTGGAATTTTATAAGAAAGAGATTTCCCCCCCACACATGCTTAAAAAATGGATTTTCATGTTTTAAACATGTTAAAGATGCAAATCACCTGTGGATCCAATGCTTTTGAAGAGATTAACAAACGCTCATCAAATTCTCAAGTGAACGTGCAGTGGGATATTTACCCGAGTCGAACAAGCCATTATTTTGCCCATCTACAAAAAGCGAACCCAACGATAGTGGATGATTGTAAAGTTATTTATCATGCGTAATGGGCTATATTACGCTAATAAATGACTTATGGATTGGGAGTCAAGACTCATTTAAAAATCCTTGCCTCCCCCTTTTTCCCGATGATTGCAACACCTGATATATAAAAACTAAGAAGAGCTTACAATCCCTAAAAATTAAAGAAACTCTTTGGAATTATCGCGCTCTACATTTGTGCACTGTGCATTTTAATTTTAGATGTACACTGTTTTCATAAATCAAAACTTTGAGTTTTAACTCTGCCAAAATCCCGTAAACCAAAAAGTCAAATAGATCACAACAAAATGAAAATTTTAGAGTTCATGTACGAAAAAAAATTTAAAACAATAACAAATGTAAGTAAATAAAATTTATTCACACACCACAAATGAACACAAAAGTTTTGTTGTCCAATTTGGGAAATTCCACTAGTTCAACCCTAACAGCTTTGAATTTTATAAGAAAGTGATTTCCTCCACACATGCTTAAAAAATGGATTTGCATGTTTTAAACATGTTAAAGATGCAAATCACCTTTGGATCCATAGCTTTTGAAGAGAATAACAAACGCTCATTAAATTCTCAAGCAAACGTGCGGTGGGATATTTACCCGAGTCAAACAAGCCATTATTTTGCCCATCTACAAAAAGCTGACCCAATGATCATGGATGATTGTAAAGTGATTTATCATGCGTTACGGGCTATATTACCCTAATAAATGACTTATGGATTGGGAGTCAAGACTCATTTAAAAATCCTTGCCTCCCCCTTTTTCCCGATCATTGCAACACCTGATATATAAAAACTAAGAAGACCTTACAATCCCTAAAAATTAAAGAAACTCTTTTGAATTAGCTCGCTCCACATTTGTGCACTGTGCATTTTAATTTTAGATGTACACTGTTTTCATAAATCAAAACTTTGAGTTTTCGCTCTGCCTACATCCCGTAAACCAAAAAGTCAAATAGATCACAACAAAATGAAAATTTTAGAGTTCATGTACGAAAAAAAATTTAAAACAATAACAAATGTAAGTAAAGAAAATTTATTCACACACCACAAATGAACACAAAAGTTTTGTTGTCCAAGTTTAGGAAATTGCACTAGTTCAAACCTAACAGTTTGGAATTTTTTAAGAAAGAGATTTCCTCCACACATGCTTAAAAAATGGATTTGCATGTTTTAAACATGTTAAAGATGCAAATCACCTAAGGATCCATAGGTTTTGAAGAGAATAGCAAACGCTCATTAAATTCTCAAGTGAACGTGCGGTGGGATATTTACACGAGTCAAACAAGCCATTATTTTGCGCATCTACAAAAAGTTAACCCAACGATTATGGATGATTGTAAAGTGATTTATCATGCATAACGAGCTATATAACCCTAATTAATGACTTATGGATTGGGAGTCAGGACTCAGTTAAAAATCCCTGCCCCCCCGTTTTTCCTGACGATTGCGAAACCTGATATATAAAAACTAAGAAGTGCTTACAATCCCTAAAAATTACAGAAACTCTTTGGAATTATCTCTCTCTACATTTGTGCATTGTGCATTTCCATTCTACATGTACTCTTTTTTCTTAAAAAAAGACTTCGAGTTTTCACTCTCCCTTCATCCCGTAAACCAAAAAGGTAAAAAGATCAGAACAATATGAAAATTTTGGAGTTCAAGTGCTGAAAAAATTTAAAACAATAACAAATGTAAGTAAAGGAAATTTATTCACACACCACAGATGAACACAAAAGTTTTGTTGTCCAAGTTTGGGAAATTCCACTAGTTCAACCCTAACAGCTTGGAATTTTATAAAAAAGAGATTTCCTCCACACATGCTTAAAAAATTGATTTGCATGTTTTAAACATGTTAAAGATGCAAATCACCTATGGATCCAAAGGTTTTGAAGAGAATAAAAAACGCTCCTTAAATTCTCAAGTGAACGTGCGGTGGGATATTTACCCGAGTCAAACAAGCCTTTATTTTGCCCATCTACAAAAAGCTGACCCAACGATCATGGATGATTGTAAAGTGATTTCGCTTGCGTAACGGGCTATATTACCCTAATAAATGACTTATAGTTTGGGAGTCAAGACTCAGTTAAAAATCCCTGCCTCCCCATTTTTCCCGACGATTGCAAAACCTGATATATAAAAACTAAGAAGAGCTTACAAACCCTAAAAATTCCAGAAACTCTTCGGAATTATCTCGCTCTACATTTGTGCACTATACATTTCCATTTTAGATGTACACTTTTTCCATAAATCAAAACTTTGAGTTTTCGCACTCCTTCATCTAATAAACCAAAAAGGCAAATAGAATACATCAAAATGAAAATTTTAGAGTTCAAGTACGGAAAAAATATAAAGCAATAACAAATGTAAGTAAAGAAAATTTATTCACACACCACAAATGAACACAAAAGTTTTGTTGTCCAAGTATGGGAAATTCCACTAGTTCAACCTTAATAGCTTTGAATTTTATAAGAAAGTGATTTCCTCCACACATGCTTAAAAAATGGATTTGCAAGTTTTAAACATGTTAAAGACGCAAATCACCTTTGGATCCATAGCTTTTGAAGAGAATAACAAACTCTCATTGAATTCTCAAGCAAACGTGCAGTGGGATATTTACCCGAGTCAAACAAGCCATTATTTTGCCCATCTACAAAAAGCTGACCCAATGATCATGGATGATTGTAAAGTGATTTATCATGCATTACGGGCTATATTACCCTAATAAATGACTTATGGATTGGGAGTCAAGACACAGTTAAAAGTCCCTGCCTCCCCGTTTTTCCCGACCATTGCGAAACCTGATATATAAAAACTAAGAAGAGCTTACAATCCCTAAAAATTACAGAAAATCTTTGGAATTATCTCTCTCTACATTTGTGCATTGTGCATTTCCATTCTCCATGTACTCTTTTTTCTTAAATCAAAACTTTGAGTTTTCGATCTTCCTTCATCCCTTAAACCAAAAACGCAAATAGATCACAGCAAAATGAAAATTTAAGAGGTCATGTACGGAAAAAAAATTAAAACAATAACAAATGTAAGTAAATAAAATTTATTCACACACCTCAAATGAAAACAAAAGTTTTGTTGTCCAAGTTTGGGAAATTCCACTAGTTCAACCCTAACAGCTTGGAATTTTATAAGAAAGAGATTTCCTCCACACATGCTTAAAAAATAGATTTGCATGTTTTAAACATGTTCAAGATGCAAATCACCTATGGATCCATAGCTTTTGAAGAGAATAACAAACGCTCATTAAATTCTCAAGTGAACGTGCGGTGGGATATTTACCAGAGTCAAGCAAGCCATTATTTTGTCCATCTATAAAAAGCTGACCCATTGATCATGGATGATTGTAAAGTGATTTATCTTGCGTAACGGGCTATATTACCCTAAGAAATGCCTAATGGATTGGTAGTCAAGACTCAGTTTAAAATCCCTGCCTCCCCCTTTTTCCCGATGATTGCAAAACCTGATATGTAAAAACTAAGAAGAGCTTACAATCCCTAAAAAATACAGAAACGCTTTGGAATTATCTCTCTGTACATTTCTACACAGTGCATTTTCATTTTAGATGTGCACTTTTTTCACAACTCAAAACTTTGAGTTTTCGCTCTCCCATAATCCCGTAAACCAAAAAGGCAAATAGATCACAACAAAATGAAAATTTTAGAGTTCATGTACGGAAATAAATTTAAAACAATAAAAAATGTAATTAAAGACAATTTATTCACACCCCACAAATGAAAAAAAAAATTTCGTTGTCCAAGTTTGGGAAATTCCACTAGTTCAACCCTAACAACTTGGAATTTTATAAGAAAAAGATTTCCCCCACACATTAAAAAATGGATTTGCATGTTTTAAACATGTTAAAGATGCAAATCACCTGTGAATCCAAAGCTTTTGAAGAGATTAACAAACGCTCATTAAATTCTCAAGTGAACGTGCGGTCAGATATTTACCCGAGTCGAACAAGCCATTATTTTGCCCATCTACAAAAAGCTGACCCAACGATCATGGATGATTGTAAAGTGATTTATCATACGTAACGGGCTACATTACCCTACTAAATGACTTATGGATTGGGAGTCAAGACTCATTTAAAAATCCTTGCCTCCCCCTTTTTCCCGATGATTGCAACACCTGATATATAAAAACTAAGAAGAGCTTACAATCCCTAAAGATTAAAGAAACTCTTTGGAATTATCTCGCTCTACTTTTGTGCACTGTGCATTTTAATTTTAGATGTACACTGTTTTCATAAATCAAAACTTTGAGTTTTCGCTCTGCCTACATCTCGTAAACCAAAAAGTCAAATAGATCATAACAAAATGAAAATTTTAGAGTTCATGTACGGAAAAAAATTTAAAACAATAACAAATGTTAGTAACGAAAATTTATTCACAGACCATAAATGAACACAAAAGTTTTGTTGTCCAAGTTTGGGAAATTCCACTAGTTCAACACTAAAAGCTTGGAATTTTATAAGAAAGAGATTACCTCCACACATGCTTAAAAAATGGATTTGCTTGTTTTAAAAAAGTTAAAGATGCAAATCACCTATGGATCCATAGCTTTTGAAGAGAATAACAAACGCTCCTTAAATTCTCAACTGAACGTGCGGTGGGATATTTACCCGAGTCAAACAAGCCATTATTTTGCCCATCTACAAAAAGCTGACCCAACGATCATGGATGATTGTAAAGTGATTTAACATGCGTGACGGGCTATAATACCCTAATAAATGACTTATGGATTGGGAGTCAAGACTCAGTTAAAAATCCCTACCTCCCCGTTTTTCCCGACGATTGCAAAACTTGATATATAAAAACTAAGAAGAGCTTACAATCCCTAAAAATTACTGAAACTCTTTGGAATTATCTTTCTCTATATTTGTGCATTGTGCATTTCCATTCTACATGTACTCTTTTTTCTTAAAAAATAACTTTGAGTTTTGACTCTCCCTTCATCCCGTAAACCAAAATGGCAAATAGATCACAACAAAATGAAACATTTGGAGTTCATGTACGGAAAAATTTTAAACAATAACAAGTGTAAGTAAAGAAAATTTATTCACACGCCACAAATAAACACAAAAGTTTTGTCGTCCAAGTTTCGAAAATTCCACTAGTGCAAGCCCAACAGCTTGGAATTTTAGACACATGCTTTAAAAATGGATATGCATGTTTCAAAACATGTTAAAGATGCAAATAACCTATGGATCCATAGCTTTTGAAGAGAATAACTAATGCTCATTAAATTCTCAAGTGAACGTGCGGTGGGATATTTACCAGAGTCAAACAAGCCATTATTTTGCCCATCTAAAAAAATCTGACCCAACGATCATGGATGATTGTAAAGTGATTTATCATGCGTAACGGGCTATATTACCCTAAGAAATGACTTATGGATAGGGAGTCAAGACTCAGTTAAAAACCCCTGCGTCCCCCTTTTTCCCGACTATTCCAAAACCTGATATATAAAAACTAAGAAGAGCTTACAATCCCTAAAAATTATAGAAACTCTTTGGAATTATCTCGGTCTACATTTGTGCAGTGTGAATTTTCATTTTAGATGTACACTTTTTTCATAAATCAAAACTTTGAGTTTTCGCTCTCCCTTCAACCCGTAAACCAAAAAGCAAATAGATCACAACAAAATGAAAATTTTAGAGTTCATGAACGGAAAAAAATTTAAAACAATAACAAATGTAAGTAAGGAAAATTTATTCACACACCACAAATGAACAAAAAAGTTTTGTTGTACAAGTTTTGGAAATTCCACTAGTTGAACCCTAACAGCTTGGAATTTTATAAGAAAGTGATTTCCTCCACACATGCTTAAAAAATGGATTTGCATGTTTTAAACATGTTAATGATACAAATCACCCATGGATCCAAAGCTTTTGAAGAGAATAACAAACGCTCATTAAATTCTCAAGTGAACGTGCGGTGGGATATTTACCCGAGTCAAACAAGCCATTATTTTGCCCATCTACGAAAAGCTAACCCAACGATCATGGGTGATTGTTAAGTGATTTATCATGTGTAACGGGCTATATTACCCTAATAAATCTCTTACGGATTGGGAGTCAAGACTCAGTTAAAAATCCCTGCCTCCCCATTTTTCCCGACGATTGCAAAACTTGATATATAAAATCTAAGAAGAGCTTACAGACCCTAAAAATTACAGAAACTCTTTGGAATTATCTCGTTCTACATTTGTGCACTGTGCATTTCCATTTTAGATGTGCACTTTTTTCACAACTCAAAACTTTGAGTTTTCGCTCTCCCATAATCCCGTAAACCAAAAAGGCAAATAGATCACAACAAAATGAAAATTTTAGAGTTCATGTACGGAAATAAGTTTAAAAAAATAACAAATCTAAGTAAAGAAAATTTATTCACACACCACAAATGAACACAAAAGTTTTGTTGTCCAAGTTTTGGAAATTCCACTAGTTCAATCCCAACAGCTTGGAATTTTATAGGAAGGAGATTTCCTCCACACATGCAAGTTTTAAACATGTTAAAGATGCAAATGACCTATGGATCCAAAGCTTTTGAAGAGAATAACAAACACTCATTAAATTCTCAAGTGAACGTGCGGTGGGATATTTATCCCAGTCAAACAAGCCATTATTTTGCCCATCTACAAAAAGCTAACCCAACAATCATGGATGATTGTAAAGTGATTTATCATGCGTAACGGGCTATATTACCCTAATAAATGACTTATGGATTGCGAGTCAAGACTCAGATAAGAATCCCTACCTCCCCGTTTTTCGCAACGTTTGCAAAACCTAATATATAAAAACTAAGAAGATCTTACAATCCCTAAAAATTACAGAAAATCTTTGGAATTATCTCTATCTACATTTGTGCATTGTGCATTTCCATTCTACATGTACTCTTTTTTCTTAAAACAAAACTTTGAGTTTTCGCTCTCCCTTCATTCCGTAAACCAAAAAGCCAAATAGATCACAACAAAATGAAAATTTCGGAGTTCAAGTGCGGAAAAAAATTAAAACAATAACAAATGAAAGTAAAGAAAATTTATTCACACACCACAAATGAACACAAAAGTTTTGTTGTCCAAGTTTGGGAAATTCCAGTAGTTCAACCCCAACAGCTTGGAATTTTATAGGAAAGAGATTTCCTCCACACATGCTTTAAAAATGGATTTGCATGTTTTAAACATGTTAAAGATGGAAATCACCTATGGATCCAAAGCTTTTGAAGAGAATAACAAACGCTCATTAAATTCTCAAGTGAACGTGCAGTGGGATATTTACCCGAGTCAAACAAGCCATTATTTTGCCCATCCACAAAAAGCTGACCCAACGATCATGGATGATTGTAAAGTGATTTAACATGCGTAACGGGCTATATTACCCTAATAAATGACTTATGGATTGGGAGTCAAGACTAAGTTCAAAATCCCTGCCTCCCCGTTTTTCCCAACGATTGCAAAACCTGATATATAAAAACTAAGAAGAGCTTACAATTCCTAAAAATTACAAAAACTCCCTGGAATTATCTCTCTCTATATTTGTGCATTGTGCGTTTCTATTCTACATGTACTCTTTTTTCTTAAAAAAAACTTTGAGTTTTCACTCTCCCTACATCCCGTAAACCAAAAAGGCAAATAGATCACAACAAAATGAAAATTTTGGAGTTCAAGTGCGGAAAAAATTTAAAACAATAACAAATGTAAGTAAAGAAAATTTATTCACACACCACAAATGAACACAAAAGTTTTGTTGTCCAAGTTTCGGAAATTCCACTGGTTCAACCCCAACAGCTTGGAATTTTATAGGAAAGAGATTTCCTCCACACTTGCTTAAAAAATGGATTTGCATATTTTAAACATGTTAAAGATGCAAATCACCTATGGATCCATAGGTTTTGAAGAGAATATCAAACGCTCATTAAATTCTCAAGTGAACGTGCGGTGGGATATTTACACGAGTCAAACAAGCCATTATTTTGCGCATCTAGAAAAAACTGACCCAACGATCATGGATGATTGTAAAGTGATTTATCATGCATAACGAGCTATATTACCCTAATTAATGACTTATGGATTGGGAGTCAAGACTCAGTTAAAAATCCTTGCCTCCCCGTTTTTCCTGACGATTGCGAAACCTGATATATAAAAACTAAGAAGTGCTTACAATCCCTAAAAATTACAGAAACTCTTTTGAATTGTCTCTCTCAACATTTGTGCATTGTGCATTTCCATTCTACAGTACTCTTTTTTCATAAAATAAAACTTTGAGTTTCGCTCTCCCTTCTCCCGTAAACCAAAAAGGCAAATAGATCACAACAAAATGAAAATTTTGGAGTTCAAGTACAGGAAAAATTTAAAACAATAAAATATGTAAGTAAAGAAAATTTATTCACACACCACAAATGAACGCAAAAGTTTTGATGTCCAAGTTTGGGAAATTCCACTAGTTCAACCCTAACAGGTTGGAATTTTATAAGAAAGAGATTTCCTCCGCACATGGTTAAAAAATGGATTTTCATGTTTTAAACATGTTAAAGATGCAAACCACCTATGGATCCATAGCTTTTGAAGAGAATAGCAAACGCTCGTTAAATTCTCAAGTGAACGTGCAGTGGGATATTTACCCGAGTCAAACAAGCCATTATTTTGCCCATCTACAAAAAGCTGACCCAACGATCTTGGATGATTGTAAAGTGATTTAACATGCGTAACTGGATATATTACCCTAATAAATGACTTATGGATTGGGACTCAAGACTCAGTTAAAAATCCCTGCCTCCCCGTTTTTCCCGACGATTGCAAAACCTGATATATAAAAACTAAGAAGAGCTTACAATCCCTAAAAATTACAGAAACTCTTTGGAATTATCTCTCTCTACATTTGTGCATTGTGCATTTCCATTCTACATGTACACTTTTTTCTTAAAAAAAGACTTCGAGTTTTCACTCTCCCTTCATCCCGTAAAGCAAAAAGGCAAATAGATCACAACAAAATGAAAATTTTGGAGTTCAAGTACGGAAAAAAATTAAAACAATAACAAGTGTAAGTAAAGAAAATTTATTCACACACCACAAATTAACACAAAAGTTTTGTTGTCCAAGTTTGGGAAATTCCACTAGTGCAAGCCCAACAGCTTGGAATTTTATAGGGAAGAGATTTCCTCCACACATGCTTTAAAAATGGATATGCACGTTTTAAACATGTTAAATATGCAAATGACCTATGCATCCATAGCTTTTGAAGAGAATAACCAACGCTCATTAAATTCTCAACTGAACGTGCGGTGGGATATTTACCAGAGTCAACCAAGCCATTATTTTTCCCATCTACAAAAAGCTGACCCAACGATCATGGATGATTGTAAAGTGATTTATCATGCGTAACGGGCTATATTACCCTAGGAAATGACTTATGGATTGGGAGTCAAGACTCAGTTAAAAATCCCTGCGTCCCCCTTTTTCCCGACGATTGCAAAACCTGATATATAAAAACTAAGAAGAGCTTACAATCCCTAAAAATTATAGAAACTCTTTGGAATTATCTCGCTCTACATTTGTGCACTGTGCATTTTCATTTTAGATGTACACTTTTTTCATAAATTAAAACTTTGAGTTTTCGCTCTCCCATCATCCCGTAAACCAAAAAGGCAAATAGATTACAACAAAATGAAAGTTTTAGAGTTCATGTACGGAAAAAAATTCAAAACAATAACAAATGTAAGTAAAGAAAATTTATTCACACCACAAATGAAAAAAAAAGTTTTGTTGTCCAAGTTTGGGAAATTCCACTAGTCCCAACCCTAACAGCTTGGAATTTTATAAGAAAGAGATTTCCTCCTCACATGCCTAAAAAATTGATTTGCATGTTTTAAACATGTTAAAGATGCAAATCACCCATGGATCCAAAGCTTTTGATGAGAATAACAATCACTCATTAAATTCTCAAGTGAACGTGCGGTGGGATATTTACCCGTGTCAAACAAGCCATTATTTTGCCCATCTACAAAAAGCTGACCCAATGGTCATGGATGATTGTAAAGTGATTTATCATGCATACGGCCTTTATTACCCTAATAAATGACTTATGGATTGGGAGTCAAGACTCAGTTAAAAATCCCTGCCTCCCCCTCTTTCCCAACGATTGCAAAACCTGATATATAAAAACTAAGAACAGCTTACAATCCCTAAAAATTACAGAAACTCTTTGAATTATATAGCTCTACATTTGTGCACTGTGCATTTTCATTTTAGATATACACTTTTTTCATAGATCAAAACTTTGAGCTTTCGCTCTCCCTTCATCCCGTAAACCAAAAAGGCAAATAGATCACAACAAAATGAAAATTTTAGAGTTCATGTACGGAAAAAAATTTAAAACAATAACAAATGTAAGTAAAGAAAATTTATTCACACACCAAAAATGAACAAAAAAGTTTTGTTGTCCAAGTTTGGGAAATTCCACTAGTTCAACCCTAACTGCTTGGAATTTTATAAGAAATAGATTTCCTCCAGACATGCTTAAAAAATGGATTTGCATGTTTTAAACATGTTAAAGATGCAAATCACCCATGGATCCATAGCTTTTGAAGAGAATAACAAACGCTCAGTAAATTCTCAAGTGAATGTGCGGTGGGATATTTACCAGAGTCAAACAAGCCACTATTTTGCCCATCTACAAAAAGCTGACCCAACGATCATGGATGATTGTAAAGTGATTTATCATGCGTAACGGGCTATATTACCCTAAGAAATGACTTATGGATTCAAAGTCAAGACTCTGTTAAAAATCCCTGCCTCCCCGCTTTTCCCGACGATTACAAAACCTGATATATAAAAACTAAGTAGAGCTTACAATCCCCAAAAATTACTGAAACTCTTTGGAATTATCTCTCTCTACATTTGTGCATTGTGCATTTCCATTCTACCTGTACTCTTTTTTCTTAAAACAAAACTTTGATTTTTCGCTCTCCCTTCATCCCGTAAACCGAAAAGGCAAATAGATCACAACAAAATGAAAATTTCGGAGTTCAAGTACGGAAGAAATTTAAAACACTAACAAGTGTAAGTAAAGAAAATTTTTTTACACACCACAAATGAACACAAAAGTTTTGTTGTCCAAGTTTGGGAAATTCCACTACTGCAACCCCAACAGCTTGGAATTTCATAGGAAAGAGATGTCCTCCACACAAGCTTTAAAAATGGATATGCATGTTTTAAACATGTTAAAGATGCAAATCACCTACGGATCCAACGCTTTTGAAGAGAATTACAAACGCTCATTAAATTCTCAACTGAACGTGCGGTGGGATATTTACCAGCGTCACATAAGCCATTATTTTGCCCATCTACAAAAAGTTGACCGAACGATCATGGATGATTGTAAAGTGATTTATCATGCGTAACGGGCTATATTACCATAAGAAATGACTTATGGATTGGGAGTTAAGACTCAGTTAAAAATCCATGCTTCCCCATTTTTCCCGATGATTGCAAAACCTGATATATAAAAACTAAGAAGAGCTTACAATCCCTAAAAATTACAGAAACTCTTTGGAATTATCTCTCTCTACGTTTGTGCATTGTGCATTTCCATTCTACATGTACTCTTTTTTCCTCAAACCAAACTTTGAGTTTTCGCTCTCCCTTATCCCATAAACCAAAAAGGCAAATAGATCACAACAAAATAAAAATTTTAGAGTTCAAGTACGGAAAAAATTTAAAACAATAACAAATGTAAGTAAAAAAAATTTATTCACACACCACAAATGAACACAAAAGTTTTGTTCTCCAAGTTTGGGAAATTCCACTAGTTCAACACTAAAAGCTTGGAATTTTATAAGAAAGAGATTACCTCCACGCATGCTTAAATAATGGATTTGCATTAAACAAGTTAAAGATGCAAATCACCTATGGATCCATAGCTTTTGAAGAGAATAACAAACACTCATTAAATTCTCAACTAAACGTGCAGTGGGATATTTACCCGAGTCAAATAAGCCATTATTTTGCCCATCTACAAAAAGCTGACCCAACGATCATCGATGATTGTAAAGTGATTTAACATGCGTGACGGGCTATATTATCCTAATAAATGACTTATGGATTGGGAGTCAAGACTCAGTTAAAAATCCTTGCCTTCCCGTTTTTCCCCACGATTGCTAAACTTGATATATAAAAACTAAGAAGAGCTTACAATCCCTAAAAATTACTGAAACTCTTTGGAATTATCTTTCTCTACATTTGTGCATTGTGCATTTCCATTCTACATGTACTCTTTTTTCTTAAAAAATAACTTTGAGTTTTGACTCTCCCTTCATCCCGTAAACCAAAATGGCAAATAGATCACAACAAAATGAAACTTTTGGAGTTCATGTACGGAAAAATTTTAAACAATAACAAGTGTAAGTAAAGAAAATTTATTCACACACCACAAATAAACACAAAAGTTTTGTCGTCCAATTTTGGGAAATTCCACTAGTGCAAGCCCAACAGCTTGGAATTTTATAGGAAAGAGATTTCCTCCACACATGCTTTAAAAATGGATATGCATGTTTTAAACATGTTAAAGATGCAAATAACCTATGGATCCATAGCTTTTGAACAGAATAACTAATGCTCATTAAATTCTCAAGTGAACGTGCGGTGGGATATTTACCAGAGTCAAACAAGCCATTATTTTGCCCATCTAAGAAAATCTGACCCAACGAACATGGATGATTGTAAAGTGATTTATCATGCGTGACGGGCTATATTACCCTAAGAAATGACTTATGGATTGGGAGTCAAGACTCAGTTAAAAATCCCTGCATCCCCCTTTTTCTCGACAATTGCAAAACCTGATATATAAAAACTAAGAAGAGCTTACAATCCCTAAAAATTACAGAAACTCTTTGGAATTATCTCGGTCTACATTTTTGCACTGTGCATTTTCATTTTAGATGTACACTTTTTTCATAAATCAAAACTTTGAGTTTTCGCTCTCCCTTCAACCCGTAAACCAAAAAGGCAAATAGATCACAACAAAATGAAAATTTTAGAGTTCTTGAACGGAAAAAAATTTAAAACAATAACAAATGTAAGTAAGGAAAATTTATTCACACACCACAAATGAACACAAAAGTTTTGTTGTCCAAGTTTTGGAAATTCCACTAGTTGAACCCTAACAGCTTCGAATTTTATAAGAAAGAGATTTCCTCCACACATGCTTAAAAAATGGATTTGCATGTTTTAAACATGTTAATGATACAAATCACCCATGGATCCAAAGCTTTTGAAGTGAATAACAAACGCTCATTAAATTCTCAAGTGAACGTGCTGTGGGATATTTACCCGAGTCAAACAAGCCATTATTTTGCCTATCTACAAAAAGCTGACCCAACGATCATGGATGATTGTAAAGTGATTTATCATGCGTAACGGGCTATATTACCCTAATAAATGACTTATGGATTGCGAGTCAAGACTCAGATAAGAATCCCTGCCTCCCCGTTTTTCCCGACGTTTGCAAAACCTAATATATAAAAACTAAGAAGATCTTACAATCCCTAAAAATTACAAAAAATCTTTGGAATTATCTCTATCTACATTTGTGCATTGTGGATTTCCATTCTACATGTACTCTTTTTTCTTAAAACAAAACTTTGAGTTTTCACTCTCCCTTCATTCCGTAAACCAAAAAGGCAAATATATCACAACAAAATGAAAATTTCGGAGTTCAAGTGTGGAAAAAATTTAAAACAATAACAAATGAAAGTAAAGAAAGTTTATTCACACACCACAAATGAACACAAAAGTTTTGTTGTCCAAGTTTGGGAAATTCCACTAGTTCAACCCCAATAGCTTGGAATTTTATAGGAAAGAGATTTCCTCCACACATGCATTAAAAATGGATATGCATATTTTAATCATGTTAAAGATGCAAATCACCTATGGATCCAAAGCCTTTGAAGAGAATAACAAACACTCATTAAATTCTCAAGTGAACGTGCAGTGGGATATTTACCCGAGTCAAACAAGCCATTATTTTGCCCATCCACATAAAGCTGACCCAACGATGATGGATGATTGTAAAGTGATTTAACATGCGTAACGGGCTATATTACCCTAATAAATGACTTATGGATTGGGAGTCAAGACTTAGTTCGAAATCCCTGCCTCCCCGTTTTTCCCGACGATTGCAAAACCTGATATATAAAAACTAAGAAGAGCTTACAATTCCTAAAAATTACAGAAACTCTTTGGAATTCTCTCTCTCTATATTTGTGCATTGTGCATTTCTATTCTACCTGTACTATTTTTTCTTAAAAAAAAACTTTGAGTTTTCACTCTCCCTACATCCCGTAAACCTAAAAGGCAAATAGATCACAACAAAATGAAAATTTTGGAGTGCAAGTACGGAAAAAATTTAAAACAATAACAAGCGTAAGTAAAGAAAATTGATTCACTCACCACAAATGAACACAAAAGTTTTGTTGTCCAAGTTTTGGAAATTCCACTAGTTCAACCCCAACATCTTGGAATTTTATAAGAAAGAGATTTCCTCCGCACATGCTTTAAAAATGGAAATGCATGTTTTAAACATATTGAAGATGCAAATCTCCCATGGATCCAAAGCTTTTGAAGAGAATAACAAACGCTCATTAAATTCTCAAGTGAACGTGAAATGGGATATTTACCCGAGTCAAACAAGCCATTATTTTGCCCATAAAAAAAAACAGACCCAAAGATCATGGATGATTGTAAAGTGATTTATCATGTGTAATAGGCTATATTACCCTAATAAATAACTTATGGATTGGGAGTCAAGAGTCAGTTAAAAATCCATGCCTCCCCCTCTTTCCCGACGATTGCAAAACCTGATATATAAAAACGAAGAAGAGCTTACAATCCCTAAAAATTACAAAAACTTTTTGGAATTATCTCGCTCTACATTTGTGCACTGTGCATTTTCATTTTAGATGTACCCCTTTTTCATAAATCAAAATTTTGAGTTTTCGCTCTCCCTTCATCCCGTAAACCAAAACGGTAAATAGATCACAACAAAATAAAAATTTTAGAGTTCATGTACGGCAAAAAATTTAAAACAATAACAAATGTAAGTAAGGAAAATTTCTTCACACACCACAAATGAACACAAAATTTTGTTCTCCAAGTTTGGGAAATTCCACCAGTTCAACCCTAAGAGCTTGGAATTTTATAAGAAAGAGATTTCCTCCACACATGCTAAAAAAATGGATTTGCATGTTAGAAACATGTTAAAGATGCAAATCACCTATGGATACATAGCTTTTGAAGAGAATAACAAACGCCCATTAAATTCTCAAGTGAACGTGCAGTGGGATATTTACACGAGTTCAACAAGCCATTATTTTGCCCATCTACAAAAAGCTGACCCAACGATCATGGTCGATTGTAAAGTGATTTATCATGCGTAACAGGCTATATTACCCTAATAAATGACTAATGGATTTGGAGTCAAGACTCAGTTGAAAATCCCTGCCTCCCCCTTTTTCCCGACGATTGCAAAAACCTGATATATAAAAACTAAGAAGAGCTTGCAATCCCTAAAAATTACAGAAACTTTTTGGAATTATCTCCTTATACATTTGTGCATTGTCCATTTCCATTCTACATGTGCTCTTTTTTCTTAAAATAAAAATTTGAGTTTTCGCTCTCCCTTCATCCCGTAAACCAAAAAAGCAAATAGATCACAACAAAATGAAAAGTTTGGAGTTCAAGTACAAAAAAAAATTAAAACAATAACAAATGTAAGTAAAGAAATTTTTTTCACACACCACAACTTAACACAAAAGTTTTGTTGTCCAAGTTTGGGAAATTCCACTAGTTGAACCCCAACAGCTTGGAATTTTATAGGAATGAGATTTCCTCCACACATGCTTTAAAAATTGATATGCATGTTTTAAACATGTTAAAGATGTAAATCACCTATGGATCCAAAGCTTTTGAAGAGAATAACAAACGCTCATTAAATTCTCAATTGAACGTGCGGTGGGATATTTACCCGAGTCAAACAAGCCATTATTTTGCCCATCTACAAAAGCTGACCCAACGATCATGGATGATTGTAAAGTGATTTATCATCCGTAACGGGCTATATTACCCTGAGAAATGACATATACATTGGGAGTCAAGACTCAGTAAAAAATCCCGGCCTCCCCCTTTTTCCCGACGATTGCAAAACCTGATATATAAAAACTAAGAAGACCTTACAATTCCTAAAAATTACATAAACTCTTCGGAATTATCTCGCTCTACATTTGTGGATTGTGCATTTCCATTCTACATGTACTCTTTTTTCTTAAAAAAAAACATTGAGTTTTTGCTCTCCCTTCATCCTGTAAACCAAAAAGGTAAATAGATCACAACAAAATGAAAATTTTAGAGTTCATGTACGGAAAAAAAATTAAAACAATAACAAATGTAAGTAAAGAAAATTTATTCACACACCACAAATGAAAACAAAAGTTTTGTTGTCCAAGTTTGGGAAATTCCACTAGTTCAACCCTAACAGCTTGGAATTTTATAAGAAACAGATTTCCTCCACACATGCTTAAAAAAACGATTTGCATGTTTTAAACATGTTAAAGATGCAAATCACCTACTGATCCATAGCTTTTAAAGAGAATAACAAGCGCTAATTATATTCACAAGTGAACGTGCGATGGGATATTTTCCCGAGTCAAACAAGCCATTATTTTGCCCATCTACAAAAAGCTGACCCAACGATCATGGATGATTGTAAAGTGATTTATCAGGTGTAACGGGCTATATTACCCTAATAAATAACTTATGGATTGGGAGTCAAGACTCAGTTAAAAATCCCTGCCTCCCCCTCTTTCTCGACGATTGCAAAACCTGATATATAAAAACGAAGAAGAGCGTACAATCCCTAAAAATTACAGAAACTCTTTGGAATTATCTCGCTCTACAATTGTGCACTGTGCATTTTCATTTTAGATGTACACTTTTTTCATAAATCAAAACTTTGAGTTTTCGCTCACCCTTCATCCCGCAAACCAAAAAGGCAAATAGATCACAACAAAATGAAAATTTTGTAGTTCAAGTACGGAAAAAATTTAAAACAATAACAAATGTAAGTAAAGAAAATTTATTCACACAGCACAAATGAACACAAAAGTTTTGTTGTCCAAGTTTGGGAAATTCCACTAGTTCAACCCCAACTGGTTGGAATTTTATAAGAAAGAGATTACCTCCACACATGCTTAAAAAATGGATTTGCATGTTTTAAACATGTTAAAGATGCAAATCACCTATGGATCCAAAGCTTTTGAAGAGAATAAAAAACGCTCATTAAATTCTCAAGTGAACGTGCGGTGGGATATTTACCCGAGTCAAACAAACCATTATTTTGCCTATCTACAAAAGCTGACCCAACAATCATGGATGATTGTGAAGTTATTTATCATGCGTAACGGGCTTTATTACCCTAATAAAGGACTTATGGATTGGGAGACAAGACTCAGTTCAAAAATCCCTGCCACCCCGTTTTTCCCGCCGATTGCAAAACCAGGTATATAAAAACAAAGAAGAGCTTACAATCCCAAAATATTACAGAAAATCTTGGGAATTATCTCTCTCTACATTTGGGCATTGTGCATTTCGATTCCACAAGTACTTTTTATTCTTAAAACAAAACTTTGAGTTTTCGCTCTCCCTTCATCCCGTAAACAAAAAAGGCAGATGGATCACAACAAAACGAAAATTATGGAATTCAAGTACGGAAAAAATTTAAAACAATAACAAATGTAAGTAAAGAAAATTTTTTCACACACCACAAATTAACACAAAAGTTTTGTTGTCCAAGTTTGGGATATTCCACTAGTTCAACCCTAACAGCTTGGAATTTTATAAGAAAGAGATTTCCTCCACAGATGCTTAAAAAATGGATTTGCATGTTTTAAACATGTTAAAGATGCAAATCACCTATGGATCCATAGCTTTTGAAGAGAATAACAAACGCTCATTAAATTCTCAACTGAACGTGCGGGGGGATATTTACCTGAATCAAACAAGCTATTATTTTGCCCATCTAAAAAAAGCTGACTAATGATCATGGATGATTGTAAAGTGATTTATCATCCGTAACAGGCTATATTACCCTAATAAATAACTTATGGATTGGGAGTCAAGACTCAGTTAAAAATCCCAGCCTGCCCCTTTTTCCCGACGATTGTAAAACCTGATATATAAAAACTAAGAAGAGCTTACGATCCCTAAAAATTACAGAAACTCTTTGGAATTATCTCGCTCTACATTTGTGCACTGTGCATTTCCATTTTAGATGTACGGTTTTTTCTTAAAACAAAACTTTGAGTTTTCGCTCTCCCGTCATCCCGTAAACCAAAAAGGCAAATAGATCACAACAAAATGAAAATTTTAGAGAGTATGTACGGTAAAAAATTTAAAACAATAACAAATGTAAGTATAGAAATTTTATTCACACACCAAAAATGAACACAAAAGTTTTGTTGTCCAAGTTTGGGAAATTCCACTAGTTCAACCCTAACAGCTTGGAATTTTATCAGAAAGAGATTTCCTCCACACATGCTTAAAAAATAGATTTGCATGTTTTAAACATGTTAAAGATGCAGATCACCTATGGATCCAAAGCATTTGAAGAGAATAACAAACGCTCATTAAATTCTCAAGTGAACGTGCGGTGGGATATTTACCCGAGTCAAACAAGCCATTATTTTGCCCATCTACAAAAAGTTGACCCAACAATCATGGTTGACTGTAAAGTGATTTATCATGCATAACGGGCTATATTACCCTAATAAATGACTTATGCATTGGGAGTGAAGACTCAGTTAAAAATCCCTGCCTCCCCCTTTTTCCCGACGATTACAAAACCTGATATATAAAAACTAAGAAGAGCTTAGAATCCTTAAAAATTAGAGAAACTCTTTGGAATTATCTCGCTCTACATTTGTGCACTGTGCATTTTGATTTTTGATGTACACTTTTTTCACAAATCAAAATTTTGAGTTTTTCGCTCTCCCTTCATCCCGTAAACCAAAAGGCAAATAGATCACAACAAAATGAAAATTTTAGACTTCATGTACGGAAAAAAATGTAAAACAATAACAAATGTAAGTAAAGAAAATTTATTCACACACCACAAACGAGGACAAAAGTTTTGTTGTCCAAGTTTGGGAAATTCCACTAGTTCAACCCTAACAGCTTGGAATTTTATAAGAAAGATATTTCCTCCACACATGCTTAAAAAATGGATTTGCATGTTTTAAACATGTTAAAGATGCAAATCACCTTTGGATCCATTGCTTTTGAAAAGAATAACAAACGCTCTTTAAATTCTTATGTGAACGTGCGGTGGGATATTTACCCGAGTCAAACAAGCCATTATCTAGCCCATTTAAAAGAAGCTGACCCAACGATCATGGATGATTGTAAATTGATTTATCATGCCTAACGGGCTATATTACCCTAATAAATGACTTGTGGATTGGGAGTCAAGACTCAGTTAAAAATCCCTACCTCCCCCTTTTTCCCGACGATTGCAAAACCTGATATATAAAAACTAAGAAGAGCTTACAATCCCTAAAAATTACTGAAACTCTTTGGAATTATCTCTCTCTACATTTTTGCATTGTGTATTTCCATTCTACATGTACTCTTTTTTCTTAAAACAAAACTTTTAGTTTTCGCTCTCCGTTCATCCCGTAAACCAAAAAGGCAAATAGTTCACAACAAAATGAAAATTTTGGAGTTCAAGTACGGAAAAAATTTAAAACAATAACAAATGTATGTAAAGAAAATTTATTCACACACCACAAATGAACACAAAAGTTTTGTTGTCCAAGTTTGGGTAATTCCACTAGTTGAACCCCAACAGCTTGGAATTTTATTGGAAAGAGATTTCCTCCACACATGCTTTAAAAATGGATATGCATGTTTTAAACATGTTAAAGATGCAAATCACCTATGGATACATAGCTTTTGAAGAGAATAACAAACGCTCATTAAATTCTCAAGTGAACGTGCAGTGGGATATTTACCGGAGTCAAACAAGCCATTATTTTGGCCATCTATAAAAAGCTGACCCAACGGTCATGGATGATTGTAAAGTGATTTATCATGCGTAACGGGCTATATTACCCTAAGAAATGACTTATCGATTGGGAGTCAAGACTCAATTAAAAATCTATGCCTCCCCCTTTTTCCCGACGATTGAAAAACCTGAAATATAAAAACTAAGAAGAGCTTACAATGCCTAAAAATCACAGAAACTCCTTAGAATTATCTCCCTCTGCATTTGTGCACTGTGCATTTTCATTTTAGATGTACACTTTTTTTATAAATCAAAACTTTGAGTTTTTGCTCTCCCTTCATCCCGTAAACCAAAAAGGCGAATAGATCACAACAAAAAGAAAATTTTAGAGTTCATGTACGGAAAAAAATTTAAAACAACAACAAATGTAAGTAAAGAAAATTTATTCACACACCACAAATGAACACAAAAGTTTTGTTGTCCAAGTTAGGGAAATTCGAGTAGTTCAACCCTAACAGCTTGGAATTTTATCAGAAAGAGATTTCCTCCACACATGCTTAAAAAATGGATTTGCATGTTTTAAACATGTTAAAGATGCAAATCACCTATGGATCCATTGCTTTTGAAGAGAATAACATACGCCCATTAAATTCTCAACTAAACGTTCGGTGGGATATTTACCCTAGTCAAACAACCCATTATTTGGCCCATCTAAAAAAAGCTGACCCAAAGATCATGGATGATAGTGAATTGATTTATCATGTCTAACGGGCTATATTACCCTAATAATTGACTTATGGATTTGGAGTCAGGACTCAGTTAAAAATGCTTGCCTCCCCCTTTTTCCCGACGATTGCAAAACCTGATATATAAAACTAAGAAGAGCTTCCAATCCCTAAAAATTACAGAAACTCTTTGGAATTATCTCTCCCTACATTTGTGCATTGTGCATTTCCATTCTACATGTACTCTTTTTTCTTAAAACAAAACTATGAGTTTTCGCTCTCCTTTCATCCCGTAAACCAAAAAGGCAAATAAATCACAACAAAATGAACATTTTGGAGTTGAAGTACGGAAAAAATTTAAAACAATAAAAAATGTAAGTAAAGAAATTTATTCACACACCACAAATGAACACAAAAGTTTTGTTGTCCATGTTTGGGAAATTCCACTAGTTCAACCCCTACTGCTTTGAATTTTATAGGAAAGAGATTTCCTCCACACATGCTTTAAAAATGGATATGCATGTTTTAAACATGTTAAAGATGCAAATCACCTTTGGATCCAAAGCTTTTGAAGAGAATAACAAACGCACATTAAATTCTTAACTGACCGTGCGGTGGGATATTTACCCGAGTCAAACAAGCCATTATTTTGCCCATCTACAAAAAGCTAACCATACGACCATGGATGATTGTAAACTGATTTATCATGTGTAACGAGCTATAATACCCTAAGAAATGACTTATGGATTGGGAGTCAAGACTCATGTAAAAATCCCTGCCTCCCCCTTTTTCCCGACGATTGTAAAACCAGATCTATAAAAACTAAGAACAGCTTACAATACCTAAAAATTACAGAAACTTTTTGGAATTGTCTCGCTCTACATTTGTGCACTGTGCATTTTCATTTTAGATGTACACTTTTTTCATAAAACAAAACTTTGAGTTTTTCGTTCCCCGTTCATCCCATAAACCAAAAAGGCAAATAGATCACAACAAAATGAAAATTTTAGAGTTCATCTACGGAAAAAAATTTAAAACAACAACAAATGTAAGTAAAGAAAATTTATTCACACACCACAAATGAAAACAAAAGTTTTGTTGTCCAAGTTAGGGAAATTCGACTAGTTCAACCCTAACAGCTTGGAATTTTAAAGAAAGAGATTTCCTCCACACATGCTTAAAAAATGGATTTGCATGTTTTAAACATGTTAAAGATGCAAATCACCTATGGATCCATAGCTTTTGAAGAGAATAACAAACGCCCATTAAATTCTAAACTAAACGTGCGGTGGGATATTTACCCGAGTGAAACAAGCCATTATTTTGCCCATCTTCAAAAAGCTGACCCAACGATCATGGATGACTGTAAAGTAATTTATCATGTGTAACAGGCTATATTACTCTAATAATTGACTTATGGATTGGGAGTCAAGATTCAGTTAAAAATCCCTGCCTCACCCTTTTTCCCGACGATTGCAAAACCTGATATATAAAAACTAAGAAGAGCTTACAATCCCTAAAAATTACAGAAACACTTTGGAATTATCTCGCTCTACATTTGTGCACTGTGCATTTTCATTTTAGATATACACTTTTTTCATAAATCAAAACTTTGAGTTTTCGCTCTCCCTTTATCCCGTAAACCAAAAAGGCAAATAGATCACAACAAAATGAAAATTTTGGAGTTCAAGTACGGAAAAAATTTAAAACAATAACAAATGTAAGTAAATAAAATTTATTCACACACCACAAATGAACACAAAAGTTTGTTGTCCAAGTTAGGGAAATTCCACTAGTTCAACCCCAACTGCTTGGAATTTAATAGGAAAGAGATTCCCTCCACACATGCTTTCAAATCACCTATGCATCCAAAGCTTTTGGAGAGAATAACAAGCGCTCATTAAATTCTCAACTGACGGTGTGGTGGGATATTTACCCGAGTCAAACAAGCCATTATTTTGCCCATCTACAAAAAGCTGACCCAACGATCATGGATGATTGTAAAGTGATTTATCATGCGTAACGGGCTATATTACCCTAAGAAATGACTTAAGGATTGGGAGTCAAGACTCAATTAAAAATCCCTGCCTCCCCCTTTTTCCCGACGATTGCAAAACCTGATATACAAAAACTAAGAAGAGCTTACAATCCCTAAAAATTACAGAAACTCTTTGGAATTATCTCGCTCTACATTTGTGCATTGTGCATTTTCTTTTTAGATGTACACTTTTTTCATCAATCAAAACTTTGTGTTTTCGCTCTCCCTTCACCCTGTAAACCAAAAACGCAAATAGATCACAACAAAATGAACATTTTAGAGTTCATGTACGGAAAAAAATTTAAAACAATAACAAATGTAAGTAAAGAAAACTTATTCACACACCACAAATGAACACAAAAGTTTTGTTGCCAAAGTTTGGGAAATTCCACTAGTTCAACCCTAACAGCTTCGAATTTTATAAGAAAGAGATTTTCGCCACACATGCTTAAAAAAATGATTTGCATGTTTTAAACATGTTAAAGATGCAAATCACCTATGGATCCATAGCTTTTGAAGAGAATAACAAACGCTCATTAAATTCTCAACTGAACGTGCGATGGGATATTTACCCGAGTAAAAAAGGCCATTATTTTGCCCATCTACAAAAATCTGACCCAACGATCATGGAGGATTGTAAAGTGATTTATCATGCATAACGGGCTATATTACCCAAATAAAAGACTTATGGATTGGGAGTCAAGACTCAGTTAAAAATCCCTGCCTCCCCCTTTTTCCCGACGATTGTAAAACCTGATCTATAAAAACTAAAAAGAGCTTACAATCCCTAAAAATTACAGAAACTCTTTGGAATTTTCTCGCTCTACATTTGTGCCCTGTGCATTTTCATTTTAGATGTACGCTTTTTTCATCAAACAAAACTTTGAGTTTTTCGCTCCCCCTTCATCCCATAAACCAAAAAGGCAAATAGATCACAACAAAATGAAAATTTTAGAGTTCATCTACGGATAAAAATTTAAAACAATAACAAATGTAAGTAAAGAAAATTTATTCACACACCACAAATGAACACAAAAGCTTTGTTGTCCAAGTTAGGGAAATTCCACTAGTTCAACCCTAACAGCTTGGAATTTTTAAGAAAGAGATTTCCTCCACACATGCTTAAAAAATGGATTTCCATGTTTTAAACATGTTAATGATGCAAATCACCTATGGATCCATAGCTTTTGAAGAGAATAACAAACGCCCATTAAATTCTCAACTAAACGTGCGGTGGGATATTTACCCGAGTCAAACAAGCCATTATTTTGCCCATCTACAAAAAGTTGACCCAGTTCATGGACGATTGTAAAGTAACTTATCATGTGTAACAGGCTATATTACTCTAATAATTGACTTTTGGATTGGGAGTCAAGATTCAGTTAAAAATCCCTGCCTCACCCTTTTTCCCGACGATTGCAAAACCTAATATATAAAAACTAAGAAGAACTTACAATCCCTAAAAATTACAGAAACTCTTTGGAATTATCTCGCTCTACATTTGTGCACTGTGCATTTTCATTTTAGATGTACACTTTTTTCAACAATCAAAACTTTGAGTTTTCGCTCTCCCTTCATCCCGTAAACCAAAAAGGCAAATAGATCACAACAAAATGAAAATTTTGGAGTTCAAGTACGGAAAAAATTTAAAAGAATATCTCGCTCTACATTTGTGCACTGTGCATTTTCATTTTAGATGTACACTTTTTTCATAAAACAAAACTTTGACTTTTTCGCTCCCCCTTCATCCCGTAAACCAAAAAGGAAAATAGATCACAACAAAATGAAAATTTTAGAGTTCATGTACGGAAAAAAATTTAAAACAATAACAAATGTAAGTAAAGAAAATTTATTCACACACAACAAATGAACACAAAAGTTTTGTTGTCCAAGTTTGGGAAATTCCACTAGTTCAACCCTAACAGCTTGGAATTTTAAAGAAAGAGATTTCCTCCACACATGCTTAAAAAATGGATTTGCATGTTTTAAACATGTTAAAGATGCAAATCACCTATGGATCCAGAGCTTTTGAAGAGAATAACAAACACCCATTAAATTCTCAACTAAACGTGCGGTGGGATATTTACCCGAGTCAAACAAGCCATTATTTTGCCCATCTACAAAAAGCTGACCCAACGATCATGGATGTTTGTAAAGTTATTTATCATATGTAACGGGCTATATTACCCTAATATTTGACTTATGGATTGGGAGTCAAGACTCAGTTAAAAATCCCTGCCTCCCCCGTTTTCCCTACGATTGCAAAACCTGCTATATAAAAACTGAGAAGAGCTTACAATCCCTAAAAATTATAGAAACTCTTTGAAATTATCTCCCTCTACATTTGTGCACCGTGCATTTTCATTTTAGAAGTACAATTTTTTCGTAAATCAAAACTTTGAGTTTTCGCTCTCCCTTCATCCCGTAAACCAAAAAGGCCAATAGATCACAACAAAAACACAATTTTGGAGTTCAAGTACGAAAAAAATTTAAAACAATAACAAATTTAAGTAAAGAAAATTTATTGACACACCAAAAATGAACACAAAAGTTTTGTTGTCCAAGTTTGGGAAATTCCACTAGTTCAACCCAAACCTCTTGGAATTTTAAAGAAAGAGATTTCCTCCACACATACTTAAACAATGGATTTGCATGTTTTAAACATGTTAAAGATGCAAATCACCTATGGATCCATAGCTTTTGAAGAGAATAACAAACACCCATTAAATTCTCAACTAAACGTGTGGTGGGATATTTACCTGAGTCAAACAAGCCATTATTTTGCCCACCAACAAAAAGCTGACCCAACGATCATGGATGATTGTAAAGTGATTTATCATGCGTAACGGTCTATATTACCCCAATAATTGACTTATGGATTGGGAGTCAAGACTCAGTTAAAAATCCCTGCCTCCCCATTTTTCCCGACGATTGCAAAACCTGATATATAAAAACTAAGAAAAGCATACAATCCCTAAAAAATAAAGAAACTCTTTGAAATTACCTCGCTCTACATTTGTGCACAGTGCATTTTCTTTTTAGATGTACAATTTTTTCATAAAACAAAACTTTGAATTTTTCGCTCCCCCTTCATCCCGTAAACCAAAAAGGCAAATAGATCACAACAAAATGAAAATTTTAGAGTTCATGTACGAAAAAAAATTTAAAAAAATAAAAAATATAAGTAAAGATAATTTATTCACACACCACAAATGAACACAAAAGGTTTGTTGTCGAAGTTTGGGAAATTCCACTAGTTCAACCCTAACAGCTTCGAATTTTAAAGAAAGAGATTTCCTCCACACTTGCTTAAAAATTGGATTTGCATGTTTTAAACATGTTAAAGATGCAAATCACCTATGGATCAATAGCTTTTGAAGAGAATAACAAACGCCCAATAAATTCTCAACTAAACGTGCGGTGGGATATTTACCCGAGTCAAATAAGCCATTATTTTGCCCATCTACAAAAAGCTGACCCAACGATCATGGATGATTGTAAAGTGATTTATCATGTGTAACGGGCTATATTACCCTAATAATTGACTTATGTATTGGGAGTCAAGACTCAGTTAAAAATCCCTGCCTCCCCCTTTTTCCCAACGATTGCAAAACCTGATATATAAAAACTAAGACGAACTTACAATCCCTAAAAATTACAGAAACTCTTTGGAATTATCTCGCTCTACATTTGTGCACTGTGCATTTTCATTTTAGATGTACATTTTTTTCATAATTCAAAACATTGAGTTTTCGCTCTCCCTTCATCCCGTAAACCAAAAAGGTAAATAGATCATAACAAAATGAAAATTTTGGAGTTCAAATACGGAAAAAATTTAATCCAATAACAAATGTAAGTAAAAGAAAATTTATTCACACACCACAAATGAACAGAAAATTTTTGTTGTTCAAGTTTGGGAAATTCCACTAGTTCAACCCCAACTGCTTGGAAGTTTATAGGAAAGAGATTCCCTCCACAGATGCTTTAAAAATGGATATGCATGTTTTAAACATGTTAAAGATGCAAATCACCTATGGATCCAAAGCTTTTGAAGAGAATAGAAAATGCTCATTCAATTCTCAACTAACCGTGCGGTGGGATATTTACCCGAGTCAAACAAGCCATTATTTTGCCCATCTACAAAAAGCTGACCCAACGATCATGGATGATTGTAAAGTGATTTATCATGGGTAACGGGCAATATTACCCTAGGAAATGACTTAACGATTGGGAGTCAAGACTCAGTTAAAAATCACTGCCTCCCCCTTTTTGCCGACGATTGCAAAATCAGATATATAAAAACTAAGAAGAGCTTAGAATCCCTAAAAATTACAGAAACTCTTTGGAATTTTCTCGCTCTACATTTGTGCACTGTGCATTTTCATTTTAGATGTACACTTCTTTCATAAATCGAAACTTTGTGTTTTCGTTCTCCCTTCATCCCGTGAACCAAAAAGGCAAATAGATCACAACAAAATTAAAATTTTATATTTCATCTACGGAAAAAATTTTAAAACAATAACAAATGTAAGAAAAGAAAATTTATTCACACACCACAAATGAACACAAAAGTTTTGTTGTCAAAGTTTGGGAAATTCCACTAGTTCAACCCTAACAGCTTGGAATTTTATAAGAAAGAGAATTCCTCCACACATGCTTAAAAAATGGATTTGCATGTTTTAAACAAGTTAAAGATTCAAATCACCTATGGATCCATAGCTTTTGAAGAGAATAACAAACGCTCATTAAATTCTCAACTGAACGTGCGGTCAGATATTTACCCGAGTCAAACAAGCCATTATTTTGCCCATCTACAAAAAGTTGAGCCAACGATCATGGATGATTGTAAAGTGATTTATCATGCGTAACGGGCTATATTACCCTAATAAATGACTTATGGATTGGGAGTCAAGACTCAGTTAAAAATCCCTGCCTCCCTCTTTTTTCCCGATGATTGCAAAACTAAATATATAAAAACTAAAAAGAGCGTAGAATCCCTAAAAATTACAGAAACTCTTTGGAATTATCTCTCTTTACATTTGTGCACTGTGCATTTTCATTTTAGATGTACACTTTTTTCTTAAATCAAAACTTTTGAGTTTTTCGCTCTCCCTTCATCCCGTAAACATAAAAGGCATATAGATCACAACAAAATGAAAATTTTAGAGTTCACGTTCGGAAAAAAATTTAAAACAAAAACAAATGTAAGTAAAGAAAATTTATTCACACACCACAAATGAACACAAAAGTTTTGTTGTCCAAGTTTCGGAAATTCCACTAGTTCAACCCCAACGGCATGGAATTTTATAGGAAAGTGATTTCCTCCACACATGCTTTAAAAATGGATATGCATGTTTTAAACATGTTAAAGATGCAAAACACGTATGGATCCAAAGATTTTGAAGAGAATAACAAACGCTCAATAAATTCTCAACTGAACGTGCGGTGGGATATTTACCCGAGTGAAACAAGCCTTTATTTTGCCCATATACAAAAAGCTGACCCAACGATCATGGATGATTGTAAAGTGATTTATCATGCGTAACGGGCTATATTACCCTAAGAAATGACTTATCGATTGGAAGTCAAGACTCTAGTAAAAAATCCCTACCTCCCCCTTTTTCCCGACGATTGCAAAACCTGATATATAAAAACTAAGAAGAGCTTACAATCCCTTAAAATTACAGAAACTCTTTGGAATTATCTCGCTCTACATTTTTGAACGGTGCATTTTCATTTTAGATGTACACTTTTTTCATAAATCAAAACTTTGAGTTTTCGCTCTCCCTTCTTGACGTAAACCGAAAAGGCAAATAGATCACAACAAAATGAAAATTTTAGACTTCATGTACGGAAAAAAATTTAAAACAATAACAAATGTAAGTAAAGAAAATTTATTCACACAAATGAACACAAAAGTTTTGTTGTTCAAGTTTGGGAAATTCCACTAGTTCAACCCTAACAGCTTGGAATTTTATAAGAAAGAGATTTCCTCCACACATGCTTAAAAAATGAATTTGCATGTTCTAAACATGTTAAAGAATCAAATGCGCTATGGATCCAAAGCTTTTGAAGAGAATAACAAACGCTCACTAAATTCTCAAGTGAACAAGCAGTGGGATATTTACCCGAGTCAAACAAGCCATTATTTTGCCCATCCACAAAAAGCTGACCCAACGATCATGGATGATTGTAAAGTGATTTATCATGCATAATGGATATATTACCGTAATAAATTACTTATGGATTGGGAGTCAAGACTCAGTTAAGAATCCCTGCCTCCCCCTTTTTCCCGACGACTGCAAAACCTGATATATAAAAACTAAGAAGAGCTTACAATCCCAAAAAAATATAGAAACTCTTGGGAATTATCTCGCGCTACATTTGTGCACTGTGCATTTTCATTTTAGATGTACACCTTTTTCATAAAACAAAACTTTGAGTTTTTCGCTCTCCCTTCATCCCGTAAACCAAAAAGGCAAATAGATAACAACAAAATGAAAATTTTAGAGTTAATGTATGGAAAAAAATTTAAAACAATAAAAAATGTAAGTAAAGAAAATTTATTCACACACCACAAATGAACACAAAAGTTTTGTTGTCCATGTTTCTGAAATTCCACTAGTTCAACCCTAACAGCTTGGAATTTTATAAGCAAGAGATTTCCTCCACACATGCTTAAAAAATGGATTTGCATGTTTTAAACATGTTAAAGATGCAAATCACCTATGGATCCAAAGCTTTTGAAGAGAATAACAAACGCCCATTAAATTTTCAAGTGAACGTGCGGTGGGATATTTACCCGAGTGAAACAAGCCATTATTTTGCCCATCTACAAAATGCTGACCCAACGATCATGGATGATTGTAAAGTGATTTATCATGCGTAACGGGCTATATTACCCTAACAATTGACTTATGGATTGGGAGTCAAGATTCAGTTAAAAATCCCTGCCTCCCCGTTTTTCCCGACGATTGCAAAACCTGATATATAAAAACTAAGAAGAGCTTACAATCCCTAAAAATTACAGAAACTCTTTGGAATTATCTCGCTCTACATTTGTGCACTGTGTATTTTCATTTTAGATGTACACTTTTTTCATGAAACAAAACTATGAGTTTTTCGCTCCCCAATCATCCCGTAAACATAAAAGGCAATTACATCACCACAAAATGAAAATTTTAGAGTTCATATACGAAAAAAAATTTAAAACAATAACAAATGTAAATAAAGAAAATTTATTCACACACCACAAATGAACACAAAAGTTTTGTTGCCCAAGTTTGGGAAATTCCACTAGTTCAACCCTAACAGCTTGGAATTTTAAAGAAAGAGATTTCCTCCACACATGCTTAAAATATGGATTTGCATGTTTTAAACATGTTAAAGATGCAAATCACCTATGGATCCATAGCTTTTGAAGAGAATAACAAATGCCCATTAAATTCTCGACTAAACGTGTGGTGGGAACTTACCCGAGTCAAACAAGCCATTATTTTGCCCATCAACAAAAAGCTGACCTAATGATCATGGATGATTGTAAAGTGATTTGTCAAGTGTAACGGGATATGTTACCCTAATAATTGACTTATGGATTTGGAGTCAAGACTCAGTTAAAAATCCTTGCCTCCCCCTTTTTCCCAACGATTGCAAAACCTGATATATAAAAACTAAGAAGAACTTACAATCCCTAAAAATTACAGAAACTCTTTGGAATTATCTCGCTCTACATTTGAGCACTGTGCATTTTCATTTTAGATGTACACTTTTTTCATAAAACAAAACTTTGAGTTTTTCGCTCTCCCTTCATCCCGTAAACCAAAAAGGCAAATAGATCACAACAAAATGAAAATTTTAGAGTTAATGTATGGAAAAAAATTTAAACAATAAAAAATGTAAGTAAATAAAATTTATTCACATCCACAAATGAACACAAAAGTTTTGTTGTCCATGTTTGGGAAATTCCACTACTTCAACCCTAACTGCTTGGAATTTTATAAGAAAGAGATTTCCTCCACACATGGTTAAAAAATGGATTTACATGTTTTAAACATGTTAAAGATGCAAATCACCTATGGATCCAAAGCTTTGGAAGAGAATAACAAACGCCCATTAAATTTTCAAGTGAACGTGCGGTGGGATATTTACCCGAGTCAAACAAGCCATTATTTTACCCATCTACAAAAAGCTGACCCAACGATCATGGATGATTGTAAAGTGATTTATCATGCGTAATGGGCTATATTACCCTAATAATTGACTTATGGATTGGGAGTCAAGATTCAGTTAAAAATCCCTGCCTCCCCGTTTTTCCCGACTATTGCAAAACCTGATATATAAAAGCTAAGAAGAGTTTACAATCCCTAAAAATTAATGAAACTCTTTGGAATTATCTCGCTCTACATTTGTGCACTGTGTTTTTTCATTTTAGATGTACACTTTTTTCCTAAAACAAAACTTTGAGTTTTTCGCTCCCCAATCATCCCGTAAACCAAAAAGGCAAATAGATCACAACAAAATGAAAATTTTAGAGTTCATGTACGGAAAAAATTTAAAACAATAACAAATGTAAGTAAAGAAAATTTATTCACACACCGCAAATGAACACAAAAGTTTTGTTGTCAAAGTATGGGAAATTCCACTAGTTCAACCCTAACAACTTGGAATTTTAGAAGAAAGAGATTTCCTCCACACATGCTTAAAAAATGGATTTGCATGTTTTAAACATGTTAAAGATGCAAATCACCTATGGATCCATAGCTTTTGAAGAGAATAACAAACGCTCATTAAATTCTCAACTGAATGTGGTGGGATATTTACCCGAGTCAAACAAGCCATTATTTTGCCCATCAACAAAAAGCTGACCCAACGATCATGGATGATTGTAAAGTGTTTTATCATGCGTAACGGGCTATATTACCCAAATAAATGACTTATGAAATGGGAGTCAAGACTCAGTTAAAAATCCCTGCCTCCCCCTTTTTCCCGACGATTGCAAAACCTGATATATAAAAACTAAGAAGAGCTTACAATCCCAAAAAATTACAAAAACTCTTTGGAATTATCTCGCTCTAAATTTGTGCATAGTGCATTTTCTTTATAGATGTACACTTTTTTCATAAATCAAAACATTGAGTTTTCGCTCTCCCTTCAACCTGTCAACCAAAAAGGCAAATAGATCACAACAAAATGAAAATTTTAGAGTTCATGTACGGAAAAAAATTTAAAAAAATAACAAATATCAGTAAAAAAAATTTATTCACACACAACAAATGGACACAAAAGTTTTGTTGTCCAAGTTTGGGAAATTCCACTAGTTCAACGCTAACAGCTTGGAATTTTATGAGAAAGTGATTTCCTCCACACATGCTTAAAAAATGGATTTGCATGTTTTAAAAAAGTTAAAGATGCAAATCACCTATGGATCCAATGCTTTTGAAGAGAATAACAAACGCTCATTAAATTCTCAAATGAACGTGCGGTCGGATATTTACCCGAGTCAAACAAGCCATTATTTTGCCCAGCTACAAAAAGTTGACCCAACGATCATGGATGATTTTAAAGTGATTTATCATGCGTAACGGGCTATATTACCCTAATGAATGACTTATGGATTGGGAGTCAAGACTCAGTTAAAAATCCCTACCTCCCCCTTTTTCCCGACGATTGCAAAACCTAATATATAAAAACTAAGAAGAGCTTACCATCCCTAAAAATTACAGAAACTCTTTTGGAATTATCTCGCTTTACATTTGTGCACTGTGCATTTTAATTTTAGATGTACACTTCTTTCATAAATCAAAATGTTGAGTTTTCGCTCACCCTTCATCCCGTAAACCGAAAAGGCAAATAGATCACAACAAAATGAAAATTTTAGACTTCATGTACGGAAAAAAATTTAAAACAATAACAAATGTATGTAAAGAAAATTTATTCACACACCACAAATGAACACAAAAGTTTGTTGTCCAAGTTTGGGAAATTCCACTCAACCCTAACAGCTAGGAATTTTATTAGAAAGAGATTTCCTCCACACAAGCTTAAAAAATGAATTTGCATGTTTTAAACAAGATAAAGATGCAAATCACCTATGGATTCAAAGCTTTTGAAGAGAATAATGAACGCTCATTAAATTCTCAAGTGAACGTGCGGTGGGATAATTACCCGAGTCAAACAAGCCATTATTTTGCCCATCTACAAAAAGCTGACCCAACGATCGTGGATGATAGTAAAGTGATTTATCATGCGTAACGAGATATATTACCCTAATAAATTACTTATGGATTGGGAGTCAAGACTCAGTTAAAAATCCCTGCCTCCCCCTTTTTCCCTACGACTGCAAAACCTGATATATAAAAACAAAGAAGAGCTTACAATCCCTAAAAATTATAGAAACTCTTCGGAATTATCTCGCTCTACATTTGTGCACTGTGCATTTTCATTTTAGATGTACACTTTTTTCATAAAACCAAACTTTGAGTTTTTCGCACTCCCTTCATCTCGTAAACCAAGAAGGCAAAAAGATCACAACAAAATGAAAATTTTAGAGTAAATGTACGGAAAAAATTTTAAAACAATAAAAAATGTAAGTAAAGAAAATTTATTCACACACCACAACTGAACAGAAAAGTTTTGTTGTCCATGTTTGGGAAATTCCACTAGTTCAACCCTAACAGCTTGGAATTTTATAAGAAAGAGATTTCCTCCACACATGCTTAAAAAATGGATTTGCAGGTTTTAAACATGTTAAAGATGCAAATCACCTATGGATCCAAAGCTTTTGAAGAGAATAACAAATGCCCATTAAATTTTCAAGTAAACGTGCGGAGGGATATTTACCCGAGTCAAACAAGCCATTAGTTTGCCCATCTACAAAAAGCTGACCCAACGATCATGGATGATTGTAAAGTGATTTATCATGCGTAACGGGCTATATTACCCTAATAATTGACTTATGGATTGGGAGTCAAGACTCAGTTAAAAATCCCTGCCTCCCCCTTTTTCCTGACGATTGCAAAACCTGATATATAAAAACTAAGAAGAGCTTACAATCCCTAAAAATTACAGAAACTCTTTGGAATTATCTCGCTCTACATTTGTGCACTGTGCATTTTCATTTTAGATGTACACTTTTTTCATAAATCAAAACTTTGAGTTTTCGCTCTCCCTTCATCCCGTAAACCAAAAAGGCAAATAGATCACAACAAAATGAAAATTTTGGAGTTCAAGTACGGAAAAAATTTAAAAAAATAACAAAAGTAAGTAAAGAAAATTTATTCACACACCAGAAATGAACAGAAAAGTTTTGTTGTCCAAGTTTGGGAAATTCCACTAGTTCAACCCCAACTGCTTGGAATTTTATAGGAAAGAGATCGCCTCCACACATGCTTTAAAAAGGGATATGCATGTTTTAAACTTGTTAAAGATGCAAATCACTATGGATCCAAAGCATTTGAAGAGAATAACAAACGCTCATTAAATTCTCAACTGACCGTGTGATGTAGAATTTTAGTTACATCGACTTTTATACCTCGCAAGCGTACGAATCGTTCATCTAATCTAGCAGTAAGCGAGGGTCATATCCGAGGGAGGATTAAATTTCGTGTATTCTTCAGTCAACTAGCCTAACCAAATATGATGAATTAATATGAACTAAACACTAATTATATCCTAAATTATCAAGCAATAATTTAATTAACTATTTGCACAACAGGAAACGTCAACTCTGGATTTTACCGTGATTCGTGCCTCTCTCGAGCGCCACGTAACCACGAATCCGGATTCTCAATCCTTGCGTCTAGCCCCTCTCGGGCGCCTAGAGTTAATGTCAAAGATCAGATTACAATAGAATGCAGGGAATTAATTTCCTATTGTGATGATGCTAAAATTATCAACTCTGGATTTTACTGTGATTCGTGCCTCTCTCGAGCGCCACGTAACCAGGAATCCGAATTCTCAATCCTTGCGTCTAGCCCCTCTCGGGCGCCTAGAGTTAAAGACAGAAATCGGATTAAAATACCAAAATCCAACCTCAATTATAATCTTACCCTAATTAACTAATTTAATCAAATATCAAGAAAACAAATCTTAAATAAAACTTAATTATCAAATCAGATTCAATTAACATTCAAAACCTAAGTTCAAACCATATAAAAAATTAAATTCAATAATGACGAATTACTCCCCTTCTTCCTCCTCTCGCTCGGGCAGCAACTCGTTCTCACGGGTGCTGCGATTTCCGGAAATTGGTGGCGTCAGGTAACAACAGTGAGTGGCCGGAGGTAGAGACGACGCCGGCGACGACGGTTAGAAGCCGACGGACGGAGTTAACGTCTGGCGAAGAGCGAAACAGAGCTGACATTCTCTAACCGGCTCTCTCGAGTCTCGGTTGGAGTCGGAATGGCTCCGGGACTAGTCGGAATATGTAAACGACGCCGGAGGATGGTCGGAAAGCGGAGTTGGCACCGGAGAAGCCCTCTCGGATCACTTCTCGGCCTGGCGAGCGACGACTGTCGAACTCACCTCCATGGAGACTCTCTCGAGCTCTCCTCGGGTTTGTTCTCAGTTGCTGGACGGCAGTGGACGGCGGTGGACGACGGTGGCGCGGCGGAGGGTATTGGCCCGGCGAACGACGGTGGGGAACTCCTCTAGGGTCCTCCCCTGTTTTCGGTCAAACAAACTCTGTTTTTGGTCTCCCTTTTTCCTTCTCTTCACGCTACCTTCCCCCCTCGGGTTTTCCCTCTCGGGTCCCCTTTCGACCTCCTCTTTGGACGCCCCCATTTTGCTTTAAATAATCTTATTTATTTTAAAACAATTTGACCTAAAAATCATCTCCATTTCACTAAGGGCATTTTGGTAAATATCTCCTTCTCCACCATAATTCTCCTGAAATTCCATAATTAAATCTATAAAAAGCATTTCAGGAAGAAATAAACCTTAAAAATAATAAAATATAATTCAGGAGAGAAAAATATGCAATATCGATAGTGATTAATGCCAAATTCAATAAATGCTCATTTCATATGAAAACCGATAAATAACCACCTATAACACAATTATAAAGGTTATTCTATTATAATTAACTTAGTTCTCATGTCAGAATATAGCATCTATCACCGTGCGGTGGGATATTTACCCGAGTCAAACAAGCCATTATTTTGCCCATCTACAAAAAGCTGACCCAACGATCATGGATGATTGTAAAGTGATTTATCATGCGTAACGGGCTATATTACCCTAAGAAATGACTTATGGATTGGGAGTCAAGACTCAGTTAAAAATCCCTGCCTATCCCTTTTTCCCGAAGAATGCAAAACCTGATATATAAAAACTAAGATGAGCTTACAATCCCTAAAAATTATAGAAACTCTTTGCAATTATCTCGCTCTACATTTGTGCACTGTGCTTTTTCATTTTAGATTTACACTTTTTTCATAAATCAAAACTTTGAGTTTTCGCTCTCCCTTCATCCCGTAAACCAAAAAGGCAAATAGATCACAACAAAATGAAAATTTTAGAGTTCATGTACGGAAAAAAATTTAAAAAAAATAACTAATATCAGTAAAGAAAATTTATTCACACACCACAAATGAACACAAAAGTTTTGTTGTCAAAGTTTGGGAAATTCCACTAGTTCAACCCTAATTGCTTGGAATTTTATAAGAAAGAGATTTCCTCCACACATGCTTAAAAAATGGATTTGCATGTTTTTAACATGTTAAAGATGCAAATCACCTATGGATCCATAGCTTTTGAGGAGAATAACAAACGCTGATTAAATTCTCAACTGAACGTGCGGTGGGATATTTACCCGAGTCAAACAAGCCATTATTTTGCCCATCTACAAAAGGCTGACCCAACGATCATGGATGATAGTAAAGTGATTTATCATGCATAACGGGCAATATTACCCTAAGAAATGACTTATAGAATGGGAGTCAAGACTCAGTTAAAAATCCCTGCCTCCCCCTTTTTCCCGACGATTGCAAAACCTGATATATAAAAGCTAAGAAGAGCTTACAATCCCTAAAAATTACAGAAACTCTTTGGAATTATCTCGCTCTACATTTGTGCACTTTGCATTTTCATTCTACATCTACACTTTTTTCATAAATCAAAACTTTGTTGTTTCGCTCTCCCTTCATCCCATAAACCAAAAAGGCAAATAGATCACAGCAAAATGAAAATTTTAGAGTTCATCTACGGAAAGAAATTTAAAACAATAACAAATGTAAGTAAATAAAATTTATTCACACACCAAAAATGAACACAAAAATATTGTTGTCAAAGTTTGGGAAATTCCACTAGTTCAACCTAACAGCTATGAATTTTATAAGAAAGAGATTTCCGCCACACATGCTTAAAAAATGGATTTGCATGGTTTAAACATGTTAAAGTTGCAAATCACCTATGGATCCAGAGCTTTTGAAGAGAATAACAAACGCTCATTAAATTCTCAACTGAACGTGCGGTGGGATATTTACCTGAGTCAAACAAGCCATTAATTTGCCCATCTACAAAAAGCTGACCAACGATCATGGATGATTTTAAATTGATTTATCATGCGTAACGGGCTATATTACCCTAATAAATGACTTATGGATTGGGAGTCAAGACTCAGTTAAAAATCCCTGCCTCCCCCTTTTTCCCGATGATTGCAAAACCTGATATATAAAACTAAGAAGGGCTTACAATCCCTAAAAATTAAGAAAACTCATTGGAATTATATCTCTCTACATTTGTGCACTGTGCATTTCCATTTTAGATGAACGGTTTTTTCTTAAAACAAAACTTTGAGTTTTCGCTCTCCCGTCATCCCAGAAACAAAAAAGGCAAATAGATCACAACAAAATGAAAATTTTAGAGTTCATGTACGGAAAAAAATTTAAAACAATAACAAATGTAAGTAAAGAAAATTTATTCACACACCGCAAATGAGCACAAAAGTTTTGTTGTCCAAGTTTGGGAAATTCCACTAGTTCAACCCTAACAGCTTGGAATTTTAAAGAAAGAGATTTCCTCCACACATGCTTAAAAACTGGATTTGCATGTTTTGAACATGTTAAATATGCAAATTACCTATGGGTCCATAGCTTTTGAAGAGAATAACAAACGCCCATTAAATTCTCAACTAAACGTGCGGTGGGATATTTACCCGAGTCAAACAAGCCATTTTTTTGCCCATCTACAAAAAGCTGACCAAACGATCATGGATGATTGTAAAGTGATTTACCATGTGTAACGGGCTATATTACCCTAATAATTGACTTATGTATTGGGAGTCAAGACTCAGTTAAAAATCCCTGCCTCCCCCTTTTTCCCAATGATTGCAAAACCTAATATATAAAAACTAAGAAGAGCTTACAATCGCTAAAAATTACAGAAACTCTTTGAATTATCTCGCTCTACATTTGTGCATTGTGCATTTTCATTTTAGATATACACTTTTTTCATAAATCAAAACTTTGAGTTTTTGCTCTCCCTTCATCCCGTAAACCAAAAAGGCCAATAGATCACAACAAAATAAAAATTTTGGAGTTCAAGTACGGAAAAAATTTAAAACAATAACAAATGTAAGTAAAGAAAATTTATTCACACACAACAAATGAACTTAAAAGTTTTGTTGTCCAAGTTTGGGAAATTCCAGTAGTTCAACCCCAACTGCTTGGAATTTTATAGGAAAGTGATTCCCTCCACACATGCTTTAAAAATGGATATGGATGTTTTAAACATGTTAAATATTCAAATCACCTATGGATCCAAAGCTTTTGAAGAGAATAAAAAATGCTCATTAAATTCTCAACTGAACGTGCGGTGGGATATTTACCCAAGTCGAACAAGCCATTATTTTGCCCATCTACAAAAAGCTGACCCAACGATCATGGATGATTGTAAAGTGATTTATCATACGTAACGGGCTATATTACCCTAAGAAATGACTTATGGATTGGGAGTCAAGACTGAGTTAAAAATCCCTGCCTCCCCCTTTGTCGCACCGATTGCAAAACCAGATATATAAAAGCAAAGAAGAGCGTACAATCCCTAAAAATTACAGAAACTCTTTGGAATTATCTCGCTCTACATTTGTGCACTATGCATTTTCATTTTAGATGTACACTTTTTTCATAAATCAAAACTTTGTGTTTTCGCTCTCCCTTCATCCCGTAAACCAAAAAGGCAAATAGATCACAACAAAATGAAAATTTTAGAGTTCATCAACGGAAAAAAATTTAAAACAATAAAAAATGTAAGTAAAGAAAATTTATTCACACACCACAAATGAACACAAAAGTTTTGTTGTCAAAGTATGGGAAATTCCACTAGTTCAACCCTAACAGTTTGGAATTTTATAAGAAAGAGATTTCCTCCACACATGCTTAAAAAATGGATTTGCATGTATTAAACATGTTAAAGAGTCGAATCACCTATGGATCCAAAGCTTTTGAAGAGAATAACAAACGCTCATTAAATTCTCAACTGAACGTGCGGTCGGATATTTACCCTAGTCAAACAAGCCATTATTTTGCCCATCTACAAAAAGCTGACCCAACGATCATGGATGATTGTAAAGTGATTTATCATGCGTAACGGGCTATATTACCCTAATAATTGACTTATTGATAGGGAGTCAAGACTCAGTTAAAAATCCTTGCCTCCCCCTTTTTCCCGACGATTGCAAAACCTGATATATAAAAACTAAGAAGAGCTTAAAATTCCTAAAAATTACAGAAATTTTTTTGAATAATCTCTCTCTACATTTGTGCATTGTGCATTTCCATTCTACATGTACTGTTTTTTCTTAAAACAAAACTTTGAGTTTTCGCTCTCCCTTCATCCAATAAACCAAAAAGGCAAATAGATCACAACAAAATGAAACTTTTGGAGTTCAAGTAAGGAAAAAATTTTAAACAATAACAAATGCAAGTAAAGAAAATTTGTTCCCACACCACAAATGAACACAAAAGTTTTGTTGTCCAAGTTTGGGAAATTCCACTAGTTCAACCCCTACTGCTTGGAATTTTATAGGAAAGAGATTTCCACCACACATGCTTTAAAAATGGATATGCATGTTTTAAACATGTTAAAGATGCAAATCACCTATGGATCCAAAGCTTTTGAAGAGAATAACAAATGCTCATTAAATTCTCAACTGACCGTGCGGTGTGATATTTACACGAGTCAAACAAGCCATTATTTTGCCCATCTACAAAAAGCTGACCCAACGATCTTGGATGATTGTAAAGTGATTTATTGTGTAATGAGCTATATTACCCTATGAAATGACTTATGGATTGGGAGTCAAGGCTCAGTTAAAAATCCCTACTTCCCCCTTTTTCCCGACGATTGCAAAACCAGATATATAAAAACTAAGAAGAGCTTACAATCCCTAAAAATTACAGAAACTCTTTGGAATTATCTCGCTCTACATTTGTACACTCTGCATTTTCATTCTACATGTACACTTTTTTCATAAATAAAAGCTTTGAGTTTTCTCTCCTTTCATCCTGTAAACCAAAAAGGCAAATAGATCACAACAAAATGAAAATTTTAGAGTTCATCTACGGAAAAAAATTTAAAACAATAACAAATGTAAGTAAAGAAAATTTATTCACAAACCACAAATGAACACAAAAATTTTGTTGTCAAAGTTTGGGAAATTCCACTAGTTCAACCCCAACAGCTTGGAATTTTATAATAAAGAGATTTCCTCCACACATGCTTAAAAAAAGGATTTGCATGTTTTAAACATGTTAAAGATGAAAATCACCTATGGATCCATAGCTTTTGAAGAGAATAACAAATGCTCATTAAATTCTCAACTGAACGTGCGGTGGGATATTTACCAGAGTCAAACAAGCCATTATTTTGCCCATCTACAAAAAGTTGACCAACGATCATGGATGATTTTAAATTGATTTATCATCCGTAACGGGCTATATTACCCTAATAAATGACTTATGGATTGGGAGTCAAGACTTAGTTAAAAATCCCTGCCTCCCCTTTTTTCACGATGATTGCAAAACCTGATATATAAAAACTAAGAAGAGCTTACAATCTATAAAAATTACAAAAACTCTTTGGAATTATCTTGCTCTACATTTGTGCACTGTGCATTTCCATTTTAGATGAACGGTTTTTTCTTAAAACAAAACTTTGAGTTTTCGCTCTCCCGTCAACCCGTAAACCAAAAAGGCAAATAGATCACAACAAAATGAAAATGTTAGATTTCATGTACGAAAAAAAATTTAAAACAATAACAAATGTAAGTAAAGAAAATTTATTCACACACCACAAATGAACACAAAAGTTTTGTTGTCCAAGTTTGGGAAATTCCACTAGTTCAACCCCAACAACTTGGAATTTTATAAGAAAGAGATTTCCTCCACACATGCTTAAAAAATGGATTTGCATGTTTTGAACATGTTAAAGATGCAAATCACCTATGGACCCATAGCTTTTGAAGAGAATAACAAACGCCCATTAAATTCTCAACTAAACGTGCGGTGGGATATTTTCCCGAGTCAAACAAGTCATTATTTTGCCCATCTACAAAAAGCAGACCCAACGATCATGGATGATTGTAAAGTGATTTATCATGTGTTACGGGCTATATTACCCTAATAATTGACTTATGGATTAGGAGTCAAGACTCAGTTAAAAATGCCTGCCTCCCCCTTTTTCCCAACGATTGCAAAACCTGATATATAAAAACTAAGAAGAGCTTACAATCCCTAAAAATTACAGAAACTCTTTGGAATTATCTCGCTCTACATTTGTGAACTGTGCATTTTCATTTTAGAGATACACTTTTTTCATAAATCAAAACTTTGAGTTTTCACTCTCCCTTCATCCCGTAAACCAAAAAGGCAAATAGAACACAACAAAATAAAAATTTCGGAGTTCAAGTACGGAAAAAATTTAAAGCAATAACAAATGTAAGTAAAGAAAATTTATTCACAAACCACAAATGAACTTAAAAGTTTTGTTTTCCAAGTTTTGGAAATTCTACTAGTTCAACCCCAACTGCTTGGAATTTTATAGGAAAGTGATTCCCTCCACACATGCTTTAAAAATGGATATGCATGTTTTAAACATGTTAAAGATGTAAATCACCTATGGATCCAAAGCTTTTGAAGAGAATAACAAACGCTCATTAAATTCTCAACTGACCGTGCGGTGGGATATTTACCCGAGTCAAACAAGCCATTATTTTGCCAATCAGCAAAAACCTGACCCAATGATCATGGATGATTGTAAAGTGATTTATCATGTGTAACGGGCTATATTACCCTAAGAAATGACTTATGGATTTGGAGTCAAGACTCAGTTAAAAATCCCTGCCTCCCCCATTTTCCCGACCATTGCAAAACCAGATATATAAAAACTAAGAAGAGCTTACAATCCCTAAAAATTATAGAAACTCTTTGGAATTATCTTGCTCTACATTTGTGCACTGTGCATTTTCATTTTAGATGTGCACTTTTTTCATAAATCAAAACTTTGTGTTTTCGCTCTCCCTTGATCCCGTAAACCAAAAAGGCAAATAGATCACAACAAAATGAAAATTTTAGATTTCATCTATGGAAAAAAATTTAAAACAATAACAAATGTAAGTAAAGAAAATTTATTCACACACCACAAATGAACACAAAAGTTTTGTTGTCAACGTATGGGAAATTCCACTAGTTCAACCCTAACAGCTTGGAATTTTATAAGAAAGAGATTTCCTCCACACATGCTTAAAAAATGGATTTGCATGTTTTAAACATGTTAAAGAGTCAAATCAACTATGGATCCAAAGCTTTTGAAGAGAATAACAAACGCTCATTAAATTCTCAACTGAATGTGCGGTCGGATATTTACCCGAGCCAAACAAGCCATTATTTTGCCCATCTACAAAAAGTTGACGCAATGATCATGGATGATTGTAAAGTGATTTATCATGCGTAATGGGCTATATTACCCTAATAAATGACTTATGGATTGGGTGTCAAGACTCAGTTTAAAATCCCTGCCTCCCCCTTTTTCCGGATTATGATTCCAAAACTCATTAGTTTAGGATCAAACATAAATTCCGGACCAGATTTAGTCCTAGGAAATGAATGGCTCATGTTTCATGCCCCTGTCGAGCAAACACCAGCCTACTATAAACTTCGATGTCGCACTCGACGTGAAATCGACAATACTGTTGTCTTTGTCTACGCCGTAAAACCTACTGAAGCCTATGCCATTTCTGGCAATGGAGCTGTCCTCCATCAGGTCTTCAAAAAACGCAGCAAGCGTGGTGATGAGATTCCTCCCTTAGAAGCTCTACTCCTCACTGAATTCTGTGAATCTGAAGTTCAGCAACTTCTAGAATCCACTTGTTCTGAGAAACCCCTAGAATGGTGGCATAAGCAAAAACCATATGCAGACCTCAAACTTCTAGATCCTGAAAAAGAAATCCGAGAGAAACCTATGGTTTATACTCCTTCTGATGTTGAAGAATTCTCAACACAGATAAATGATTTGCTGGCTCAAGGTTTAATCCACGCAAGTCATTCTCCACATACATCTCCTGCTTTCCTGGTAAGGAATCACGCAGAGATAAAACGAGGTAAAGCTCGAATGGTCATTAACTATAAAAAGGTTAATGAAGCCACAAAAATGGATGGCTACTATCTTCCTAACAAAGAAAGATTGATAACTGCCATAAGAGGAAAACAATGGTTTTCTAAATTTGATTGCAAATCTAGGTTTTGGCAAATTCGTTTAACCGAAAGAGCTATTCCCCTAACTGCATTCAGTTGTCCTTCAGGACATTATGAGTGGCTTGTAATGCCCTTTGGGTTAAAACAAGCACCCAACATATTTCAAAGAAGAATGGATGATATTCTCAAACCATTCTTTAAATTTTGCTTAGTTTATGTTGATGATATCCTAGTCTTTTCAGAAACTAAGGATCAACATAAAGAGCAATTACTAAAGGTCTTAAATGGTATCAGAGCCAAGTATTAGACTTGGTTTTGTATGTGTCAAAGAAGTCAAAGCTTACCTTTGATTCTTTCTGTTTAGGTATACATACTCCCAAACAGTTACGACCCATACCAGTCACATCCCAAGTAACATTTGTAAGGAACAAATGTACAAAACCAAAAGTCCATTATGGAACAAAATAGGTCTAATCCAGAGATAAGACTTATAAATTATTCATGACTGCGAGAATATATCATGACCAGAAGGTATGATAATCAAATCGAATTCCAGAGGGTCTGGATTCGACAATTAAAAGATCGACTCGCACGAGTTCAAGCCAAACTCAAAGAGCTCGAAGAAAATCCTTTAGTTGTAGATTATAACAACGAAGGAAGAAGAATAATCCGAGATGGACGATTCTTAGGACTCGGTCCAGTAGGATTAAAACAAGTTATCAAAGACCTGAAACACCAAATCAGGATTGAACAACTTGAACTTCAAGAATATGCTATCTAAGCAATTCTTAGAAGATTTGGTAATCATTCTGCAAAGAGAAATCTACAGAATGACCCATGAAGAAACTGTATCTCAACCTGTAGACACCGCTTCAACAGGAGAAGCCTCTACAAGTACATACGGAAAACCATAAAAAAAAAATACTGGTATGTTGTCTTCATAGGAAGAGCAACAGGAATATATGACAGCTGGGAAGAAGCCCAAGCTCAAGTCATAGGATTTCCCGGAAATTCTCACAAAAAATTCCGGACAAAGGACGATACTGAACAAGCCTGGACAGCATCCTGAAATAAATGATCTATCGATATTGTGGCTTCCTTTTCTCGCAATGGAGATCCGGTAGAAGTCCCGGAGGAGCTTGGCATTTCATGCCGTAGGGTGAGTTCTTTTAACTCTTCGATTAATTCTTTAACCTTGAGTTGTAAGAGTTCTCCACTTAACCCGTAACGGGCACAATTCTCATAAATGTCTCCTCGTTCTGAGAGAACTAAAAGACTGTCGAATAGTGACTGTAGGGTTGAGAGCAATACCGTGAGTGCGGCAATTGCTGCTGCTAGGTCCGTCAGGGTGCTGCTGAGGGGATCCATTTTACCTGTCTGTAACACAAGAAAATTCTCGAGTAAGAGTGTCAGGTAAATAGTTTTTATCTCCTTTAATGTGTTCAACAGTGAAAGAGTATTGAAAGAACCATTGCTGCCAACGGAGTAACCTACCGCGACAAAGTGAATCTTCTAAATTTCTTGTCATAAAACTGACAAAATTTTTACAGTCAGTTCTTACCAGAAATTCTTTGGGAGCGAGATAAATATAAAACTTTTTTATCCCATTTTTTACTGCTAAAATTTCTTTTTCATAAGAATGATAGTTTGTTTCAGCAGATGAAAATGTTCCTGATGTATATTTGCATATTCTTTCAGAATCATTGATTTTGCATTTTAGGACTGCTGCCCAAGTGTGATCAGAGGCGTCAGTTTCTAAAATCAGATTTGCATCTGGATCGGGTAGAGTTAACACCGGGAGGTGTTTCATCATTTGTTTGATCCGGATTACTTCAAGACTATCAGTGGGTGTCCATTCCCATTTGATGTCTTTCTTTAGTTTCTTTTGAAGGGGTTTCCTAATTTCTGCTAAATTCTGTATGAATTGTTCAGCATATGTTAGGCATCCTAAGAAACGTTGAAGTTGTTTTATATCTTCAATTTCATTTGGAAAAGCAGCGATTTTTTCTAGAATATGATTTTGAAGAATGATTTCTCCTTTTGAGATGTTTAGACCTAAGAAATCGATCTTGGTTTTAAACAACTCTGATTTCTTTTTGCTGAAGAGCTTACAATCCCTAAAAATTACAGAAACTCTTTGGAATTATCACGCTCTACATTTGTGCACTGTGCATTTTCATTTTAGATATACACCTTTTTCATAAATCAAAACTTTGAGTTTTCGATCTCCCTTCATCCCGTAAACCAAAAAGGCAAATAGATCACAACAAAATAAAAATTTTGGAGATCAAGTACGGAAAAAATTTAAAAAAATAACAAATGTACGTAAAGAAAATTTATTCACACACAACAAATGAACACAAAAGTTTTATTGCCCAAGTTTGGGAAATTCCACTAGTTCAACTCCAACTGCTTGGAATTATAGAGGAAAGTGATTCCCTCCACACATGCTTTAAAAATGGAAATGCATGTTTTAAACATGTTAAAGATGCAAATCACCTATGGATCCAAAGATTTTGAAGAGAATAACAAACGCTCATTAAATTCTCAACTGACCGTGCGGTGGGATATTTACCCGAGTCAAACAAGCCATTATTTTGCCCATCTACAAAAAGCTGACCCAACGATCATGGATGATTGTAAATTGATTTATCATGCATAACGGGCTATATTACCCTAAGAAATGACTTATGGATTGGGAGTCAATACACAGTTAAAAATCCCTGCCTCCCCCTTTTTCCCGACGATTGCAAAACCAGATATATAAAAACTAAGAAGAGCTTACAATCCCTAAAAATTACAAAAACTCTTTGGAATTATCTCGCTCTACATTTGTCCACTGTGCATTTCCATTTTAGATGAACGGTTTTTTCTTAAAACAAAACTTTGAGTTTTCGCTCTCCCGTCAACCCGTAAACCAAAAAGGCAAATAGATCACAACAAAATGAAAATGTTAGATATCATGTACGGAAAAAAATTTAAAACAATAACAAATGTAAGTAAAGAAAATTTATTCACACACGACAAATGAACACAAAAGTTTTGTTGTCCAAGTTTGGGAAATTCCACTAGTTCAACCCTAACAGCTTGGAATTTTAAAGAAAGAGATTTCCTCCACACATGCTTAAAAAATGGATTTGCATGTTTTGAACATGTTAAAGATGCAAATCACCTATGGACCCATATATTTTGAAGAGAATAACAAACGCCCATTAAATTCTCAACTAAACGTGCGGTGGGATATTTTCCCGAGTCAAACAAGTCATTATTTTGCCCATCTACAAAAAGCTGACCCAACGATCATGGATGATTGTAAAGTGATTTATCATGTGTAACGGGATATATTACCCTAATAATTGACTTATGGATTGGGAGTCAAGACTTAGTTAAAAATCCCTGCCTCCCCCTTTTTCCCAACGATTGCAAAACCTGATATATTTTTACTAAGAAGAGCTTACAATCCCTAAAAAGTACAGAAACTCTTTGGAATTATCTCGCTCTACATTTGTGCATTGTGAATTTTCATTTTAGATATTCACTTTTTTCATAAATCAAAACTTTGAGTTTTCACTCTCCCTTCATCCCGTAAACCAAAAAGGCAAATAGAACACAACAAAATAAAAATTTCGGAGTTCAAGTACGGAAAAAATTTAAAAAAATAACAAATGTAAGTAAAGAAAATTTATTCACAAACCACAAATGAACTTAAAAGTTTTGTTGTCCAAATTTGGGAAATTCCACTAGTTCAACCCCAACTGCTTGGAATTTTATAGGAAAGTGATTCCCTCCACACATGCTTTAAAAATGGATATGCATGTTTTAAACATGTTAAAGATACAAGTCACCTATGGATCCAAAGCTTTTGAAGAGAATAACAAACGCTCATTAAATTCTCAACTGACCGTGCGGTGGGATATTTACCCGAGTCAAACAAGCCATTATTTTGCCCATCAACAAAAAGCTGACCCAACGATCATGGATGATTGTAAAGTGCTTTATCATGTGTAACGGGCTATATTACCCTAAGAAATGACGTATGGATTTGGAGTCAAGACTCAGTTAAAAATCCCTGCCTCCCCCTTTTTTCCCGACGATTGCAAAACCTGATATATAAAAACTAAGAAGAGCTTACAATCCCTAAAAATTACAGAAACTCATTGGAATTATCTCGCTCTACATTTGTGCACTGTGCATTTTCATTTTAGATGTGCACTTTTTTCATAAATCAAAACTTTGTGTTTTCGCTCTCCCTTCATCCCGTAAACCAAAAAGGCAAATAGATCACAACAAAATGAAAATTTTAGAGTTCATCTATGGAAAAAAATTTAAAACAATAACAAATGTAAGTAAAGAAAATTTATTCACACACCACAAATGAACACAAAAGTTTTCTTGTCAAAGTATGGGAAATTCCACTAGTTCAACCCTAACAGCTTGGAATTTTATAAGAAAGAGATTTCCTCCACACATGCTTAAAAAAAGGATTTGCATGTTTTAAACATGTTAAAGAGTCAAATAAACTATGGATCCAAAGCTTTTGAAGAGAATAACAAACGCTCATTAAATTCTCAACTGAACGTGCGGTCGGATATTTACCCGAGCCAAACAAGCCATCGGATATTTACCCGAGCCAAACAAGCCATTATTTAGCCCATCTACAAAAAGTTGACGCAGCGATCATGGATAATTGTAAAGTGATTTATCATGCGTAACGGGCTATATTACCCTAATAAATGACTTATGGATTGGGAGTCAAGACTCAGTTAAAAATCCCTGCCTCCCCCTTTTTTCGGACGATTGCAAAACCTGATATATAAAAACTAAGAAGAGCTTACAATCCCTAAAAATTACAGAAACTCTTTGGAATTATCTCGCTCTACATTTGTGCACTGTGCATTTTCAATTTAGATATACAATTTTTTCATAAATCAAAACTTTGAGTTTTCGCTCTCCCTTCATCCCGTAAACCAAAAAGGCTAATAGATCACAACAAAATAAAAATTTTGCAGTTCAAGTACGGAAAAAATTTAAAAAATTAACAAATTTAAGTAAAGAAAATTTATTCACACACAACAAATGAACACAAAAGTTTTTTTGTCCAATTTTCGGAAATTCCACTAGTTCAACTCCAACTGCTTGGTATTATAGAGGAAAGTGATTCCCTCCACACATGCTTTAAAAATGGATATGCATGCTTTAAACATGTTAAAGATGCAAATCACCTATGGATCCAAAGCTTTTGAAGAAAATAACAAACGCCCATTAAATTCTCAACTGACCGTGCGGTGGGATATTTACCCGAGTCAAACAAGCCATTATTTTGCCCATCTACAAAAAGCTGACCCAACGATCATGGATGACTGTAAATTGATTTATCATGCATAACGGGCTATATTACCCTAAGAAATGACTTATGGATTGGGAGTCAATACACAGTTAAAAATCCCTGCCTCCCCCTTTTTCCCGACGATTGCAAAACCAGATACATAAAAACTAAGAAGAGCTTACAATCCCTAAAAATTACGGAAACTCTTTGGAATTATCTCGCTCTACATTTGTGCACTGTGCATTTTCATTTTAGATGTACACTTTTTTCATAAATCAAAACTTTGTGTTTTCGCTCTCCCTTCATCCCGTAAACCAAAAAGGCAAATAGATCACAACAAAATAAAAATTTCAGAATTCATCTACGGGAAAAACTTTAAAACAATAACAAATATAAGTAAAGAAAATTTATTCACACACCACAAATGAACACAAAAGTTTTGTTGTCAAAGTATGGGAAATTCCTCTAGCTCAACCCTAACAGCTTGGAATTTTATAAGAAAGAGATTTCCTCCACACATGCTTAAAAAATGGATTTGCATCTTTTAAACATTTTAAAGAGTCAAATCACCTATGGATCCAAAGCTTTTGAAGAGAATAACAAACGCTCATTAAATTCTCAACTGAACGTGCGGTCGAATATTTACCCTAGTCAAACAAGCCATTATTTTGCCCATCTACAAATAGTTGACCCAACGATCATGGATGATTGTAAAGTGATTTATCATGCGTAACGGTCTATATTACCCTAATAAATGACTTATGGATTGGGAGTCAAGACTTAGTTAAAAATCCCTGCCTCCCCCTATTTCCCGACGATTGCCAAACCTGATATATAAAAACTAAGAAGAGCATACAATCCCTAAAAATTACAGAAACTCTTTGGAATTATCTCGCTCCACATTTGTGCACTGTGCATTTTCATTTTAGATGTACACTTTTTTCATAAAACCAAACTTTGAGTTATTCGCTCTCCCTTCATCCCGTAAACCAAAAAGGCAAATAGATCACAACAAAATGAAAATTTTAGAGTTAATGTACGGAAAAAAAATAAAACAATAAAAAATGTAACTAAATAAAATTTATTCACACACACAACTGAACACAAAAGTTTTGTTGTCCATGTTTGGGAAATTCCACTAGTTCAACGCTAACAGCTTGGAATTTTATAAGAAAGAGATTTCCTCTACACGTGCTTAAAAAATGGATTTGCAGGTTTTAAACATGTTAAAGATGCAAATCTGCTATGGATCCAAATCTTTTGAAGAGAATAAAAAACGCCCATTAAATTTTCAAGTGAACGTGTGGAGGGATATTTACCCGAGTCAAACAAGCCATTATTTTGCTCATCTACAAAAAGCTGACCCAACGATCATGGATGATTGTAAAGTGATTTATCATGCGTAACGGGCTATATTACCCTAATAATTGACTTATGGATTGGGAGTCAAGACTCTGTTAAAAATCCCTGCCTCCCCCTTTTTCCCGACGATTGCAAAACCTGATATATAAAAACTAAGAAGAGCTTACAATCCCTAAAAATTAAAGAAACTCTTTGGAATTATCTCGCTCTACATTTGTGCACTGTGCATTTTCATTTTAGATGTACACTTTTTTCATAAATCAAAACTTTGAGTTTCGCACTCCCTTCATCCCGTAAACCAAAAAGGCAAATAGATCACAACAAAATGAAAATTATGGAGTTCAAGTACGGAAAAAATTTTAAACAATAACAAAAGTTAGTAAATAATATTTATTCACACACCACAAATGAACACAAAAGTTTTGTTGTCCAAGTTTGGGAAATTCCACTAGTTCAACCCCAACTGCTTGGAATTTTATAGGAAAGAGATTCCCACCACACATGCTTTAAAAAGGGATATGCATGTTGTAAACATGTTAAAGATGCAAATCATCTATGGATCCAAAGCATTTGAAGAGAATAACAAATGCTCATTAAATTCTCAACTGACCATGCGGTGGGATATTTACCCGAGTCAAACAAGCCATTATTTTGCCCATCTTCAAAAAGCTGACCCAACGATCGTGGATGATTGTAAAGTGATTTATCATGTGTAATGGGCTATATTACCCTAAGAAATGACTTATGGATTGGGAGTCAAGACTCAGTTAAAAATCCCTGCCTCCCACTTTTTCCAAACGATTGCAAAACCTGATATATAAAAACTAAGAAGAGCTTACAATCCCTAAAAATTACAGAAACTCTGTGGAATTATCTCGGTCTACATTTGTGCACTGTGCATTTTCATTTTAGATGTACACTTTTTTCATAAAACAAAACTTTGAGTTTTTCGCTCCCCTGCATCCCGTAAACTAAAAAGGCAAATAGATCACAACAAAATGAAAATTTTAGAGTTCATGTATGGAAAAAAGTTTAAAAAAATAAAAAATGTAAGTAAATTTATTCAGACACAACAAATGAACAAAAAAGTTTTGTTGTGCAAGTTTTGGAAATTCCACTAGTTCAACCCTAACAGCTTGGAATTTTAAAGAAAGAGATTTCCTCCACACATGCTTAAAAAAGGGATTTGCATGTTTTAAACTTGTTAAAGATGCAAATCACCTATGGATCCATAGCTTTTGAAGAGAATAATAAACGCTCCTTAAATTCTCAAGTGAACGTGCAGTGGGATATTTACCCGAGTCAAACAAGCCATTATTTTGCCCATCTACAAAAAGCTGACCCAACGATCATGGATGATTGTAAAAGTGATTTATCATGCGTAACGAGCTATATTACCCTATGAAAAGACTTATGGATAGCGAATCAAGACTCAGTTAAAAATCCCTGCCTCCCCCTATTTCCCGACGATTGCAAAACCTGATATATAAAAACTAAGAAGAGCTTACAATCCCTAAAAATTATAGAAACTCTTTGGAATTATCTCGCTCTACATTTGTGCACTATGGATTTTCATTTTAATTGTACACTTTTTTCATAAATCAAAACTTCGAGTGTTCGCTATCCCTTCATCCCGTAAACCAAAAAGGCAAATAGATCACAACAAAATCAAAATTTGGGAGTTCAAGTACGGAAAAAATTTAAAACAATAACAAATGTAAGTAAATAAAATTTATTCACACACCACAAATGAACACAAAAGTTTTGTTCTCTAAGTTTGGGAAATTCCACAAGTTCAACCCCAACTGCTTGGAATTTTATAGGAAAGAGATTCCCTCCACACATGCTTTAAAAATGGATATACATGTTTTAAACATGTTAAAGATGCAAATCACCTATGGATCCAAAGCTTTTGAAGAGAATCACAAACGCTCATTAAATTCTCAACTGACCGTGCGATGGGATATTTACCCGAGTCAAACAAGCCATTATTTTGCCCATCTACAAAAAGCTGACCCAACGATCATGGATGATCGTTAAGAGATTTATCATGTGTAACGGGCTATATTACCCTAAGAAATGAATTATGGATTGGGAGTCAAGACTCAGTTAAAAATCCCTGCCTCACCCTTTTTCCCGATGATTGCAAAACCTGATATATAAAGACTAAGAAGAGCTTACAATCCCTAAAAATTACAGAAACTCTTTGGAATTATCTCGCTCTACATTTGTGCACTGTGCATTTTCATTTTAGATGTACACTTTTTTCAGAAATGAAAACTTTGAGTTTTCGCTCTCCCTTCATCCCGTAAACGAAAAAGGCATATAGATCACAACAAAATGAAAATTTTAGAGTTCATGTACGGAAAAATATTTTGAACAAAAACAAATGTAAGGAAAGAAATTTTATTCACACACCACAAATGAACACAAAAGTTTTGTTGTCCAAGTTTGGGAAATTCCACTAGTTCAACCCTAACAGCTTGGAATTTTATAAAAAAGAGATTTCCTCCACACGTGCTTAAAAAATGGATTTGCATGTTTTAAACATGTTAAAGATGCAAATCTCCTTTGGATCCATAGCTTTTGAAGAGAATAAGAAACGCCCATTGAATTCTCAACTAAACGTGTGGTGGGATATTTACCCGAGTCAAACAAGCCATTATTTTGCCCATGTACAAAGAGCTGACCCAACGATCATGGATGATTGTAAAGTGATTTATCATGTATAACGGGCTATATTACCCTAATAATTGACTTATGGATTGGGAGTCAAGACTCAGTTAAAAATCCCTGCCTCCCCCTTTTTCCCGACGATTGAAAAACCTGATATATCAAAACTAAGAAGAGCTTACAATCCCTAAAAATTACAGAAACTCTATGGAATTATATCTCTCTACATTTGTGTATTGTGCATTTCCATTCTACATGTACTATTTTTTCTTAAAACAAAACTTTGAGTTTTCGCTCTCCCTTCATCCCGTAAACCAAAAAGGCAAATAGATCACAACAAAATGAAAATTTTGGAGTTCAAGTACGGAAAAAATTTAAAAAAAATAACAAATATAAGTAAAGAAAATTTATTCACACACCACAAATGAAAACAAAAGTTTTTTTTTTCCAAGTTAGGAAAATTCCACTAGTTCAACCCCAACAGCTTGAAATTTTATAAGAAAGAGATTTCCTCCACACATGCTTTAAAATTGGATATGCATGTTTTAAACATGTTAAAGATGCAAATCACCTATGGATCCAGAGATTTTGAACAAACGCTCATTAAATTCTCAAGTGAACGTGCGGGGGGATATTTACACGAGCCAAACAAGTCATTATTTTTCCCATCTACAAAAAGCTGACCCAACGATCATGGATGATTGTAAAGTGATTTATCATGTGTAATGGGCTATATTGCCCTAAGAAATAACTTATGGATTGGGAGTCAAGACTCACTTAAAAATCCCTGCCTCCCACTTTTTCCCGACGATTGCAAAACTTGATATATAAAAACTAAGAAGAGCTTACAATCCCTAAAAATTATAGAAACTCTTTGGAATTATCTCGCTCGACATTTGTGCACTGTGCATTTTCATTTTAGATGTACACTTTTTTCATAAAACAAAACTTTGAGTTTTTCGCTCCCCTGCATCCCGTAAACCAAAAAGGCAAATAGATCACAACAAAATGAAAATTTTAGAGTTCATGAATGGAAAAAAATTTAAAAAAATAAAAAATGTAAGTAAATTTATTCACACACCACAAATGAACACAAAAGTTTTGTTGTGCAAGTTTTGGAAATTCCACTAGTTCAACCCTAACAGCTTGGAATTTTAAAGAAAGAGATTTCCTCCACACATGCTTAAAAAATGGATTTGCATGTTTTAAACTTGTTAAAGATGCAAATCACCTATGGATCCATAGCTTTTGAAGAGAATAATAAACGCTCATTAAATTCTCAAGTGAACATGCAGTGGGATATTTACCCGAGTCATACAAGCCATTATTTTGCCCATCTACAAAATGTTGACCCAACGATCATGGATGATTGTAAAAGTGATTTATCATGCGTAACGGGCTATATTACCCTATGAAAAGACTTATGGATTGCGAGTCAAGACTCAGTTGAAAATCCCTGCCTCCCCCTATTTCCCGACGATTGCAAAACCTGATATATAAAAACTAAGAAGAGCTTACAATCCCTAAAAATTACAGAAACTCTTTGGAATTATCTCGCTCTACATTTGTGCATTATGGATTTTCATTTTAAATGTACACTTTTTTCATCAATCAAAACTTCGAGTGTTCGTTATCCCTTCATCCCGTAAACCAAAAAGGCAAATAGATCACAACAAAATCAAAATTTTGGAGTTCAAGTACGGAAAAAATTTAAAACAATAACAAATGTAAGTAAATATAATTTATTCACACACCACAAATGAACCCAAAAGTTTTGTTCTCCAAGTTTGGGAAATTCCACTAGTTCAACCCCAACTGCTTGGAATTTTATAGGAAAGAGATTCCCTCCACACATGCTTTAAAAATGGATATACATGTTTTAAACATGTTAAAGATGCAAATAACCTATGGATCCAAAGCTTTTGAAGAGAATAACAAATGCTCATTAAATTCTCAAATGACCGTGCGATGGGATATTTACCCGAGTCAAAGAAGCCATTATTTTGCCCATCTACAAAAAGCTGACCCAATGATCATGGATGATCGTTAAGTGATTTATCATGTGTAACGGGCTATATTACCCTAAGAAATGAATTATGGAATGGGAGTCAAGACTCAGTTAAAAATCCCTGCCTCACCCTTTTTCTCGACGATTGCAAAACCTGATCTATAAAAACTAAGAAGAGCTTACAATCCCTAAAAATTACAGAAACTCTTTGGAATTATCTCGCTCTACATTTGTGCACTGTGCATTTTCATTTTAGATGTACACTTTTTTCATAAATGAAAACTTTGAGATTTCGCTCTCCCTTCATCCCGTAAACGAAAAAGGCATATAGATCACAACAAAATGAAAATTTTAGAGTTCATGTACGGAAAAATATTTTAAACAAAAACAAATGTAAGGAAAGAAATTTTATTCACACACCACAAATGAACACAAAAGTTTTGTTGTCCAAGTTTGGGAAATTCCACTAGTTCAACCCCAACAGCTTGAAATTTTATAAGAAAGAGATTTCCTCCACACATGCTTTAAAATTGGATATGCATGTTTTAAACATGTTAAAGATGCAAATCACCTATGGATCCAGGGCTTTTGAACAAACGCTCATTAAATTCTCAAGTGAACGTGCGGTGGGATATTTACCCAAGTCAAACATGCCCATATTTTGCCCATCTACAAAAAGCTGACCCAACGATCATGGATGATTGTAAAGTGATTTATCATGTGTAATGGGCTATATTAACCTAAGAAATGACATATGGATTGGGAGTCAAGACTCAGTTAAAAATCCCTGCCTCCCCCTTTTTCCCGACGATTGCAAAACCTGATACATAAAAACTTAGAAGAGCTTACAATCCGTAAAAATTACAGAAACTGTTTGGAATTATCTCGCTCTACATTTGTGCATTGTGCATTTCCATTCTACATGTACTCTTTTTCCTTAAAACAAAACTTTAAGTTTTCGCCCTCCCTTCATCTCGTAAACCAAAAAGGCAGATAGATCACAACAAAATGAAAATTTAGGAGATCAAGTACGGACAAAATTTCAAACAATAACAAATGTAAGTAAAGAAAATTTATTCACACACCACAAATGAACACAAAAGTTTTGTTGTCCAAGTTTGGGAAAGTCCACTAGTTCAACCCCAACAGCTTGGAATTTTGTAGGAATAAGATTTCCTCCACACATGCTTTAAAAATGGATATGCATGTTTTAAACATGTTGAATATGCAAATCACCTATGGATCCAAAGCTTTTGAAGAGAATAACAAACGCTCATTAAATTCTCAAGTGAACGTGCGGTGGGATATTTACCCTAGTCAAACGAGCCATTACTTTGCCCATCTACAAAAAGCTGACCCAACGATCATGGATGATTGTAAAGTGATTTATCATGCGTAACGGGCTATATTACCCTAAGAAATGACTTATGGATTGGGAGTCAAGACTCGGTTAAAAATCCCTGCCTCCCCCTTTTTCCCGACGATTGCAAAACCAGATATATAAAAACTAAGAAGAGTTTACAATCCCTAAAAATTACAGAAACTCTTTGGAATTATCTTGCTCCACATTTGTGCATTTTGCATTTTCATTTTAGATGTACACTTTTTTCATAAATCAAAACTTTGAGTTTTCGCTCTCCCTACATCCCGTAAACCAAAAAGGCAAATAGATCACAACAAAATGAAAATTTTGGAATTCAAGTACGGAAAAAATTTAAAACAATAACAAATGTAAGTAAAGAAAATTTTTCACAGACCACAAATGAACACAAAAGTTTTGTTGTCCAAGTTTGGGAAATTCCATTAGTTCAACCCCAACAATTTGGAATTTTATAGGAATGAGATTTCATCGACACGTGCTTTAAAAATAGATATGTATGTTTTAAACATGTTAAATATGAAAATCACCTATGGATCCAAAGCTTTTGAAGAGAATAACAAACACTCAATAAATTCTCAAGTGAACGTGCGGTGGGATATTTACCCGACTCAAACGAGCCATTATTTTGCCCATCTACAAAAAGCTGACCCAACGATCATGGATGATTGTAAAGTGATTTATCATGCGTAACGGGCTATATTACCCTAAGAAATGACTTATGGATTGGGAGTCAAGACTCTGTTAAAAATCCCTGCCTCCCCCTTTTTTCCGACGATTGCAAAACCTGATATATAAAAACAAAGAAGAGCTTACAATCGCTAAAAATTACAGAAACTCTTTGGAATTATCTCTCGCAAAATTTGTGCGATGTGCATTTCGATTCTACATGTACTCTTTTTTCTTAAAACAAAACATTGAGTTTTCGCTCTCCCTTCATCCCGTAAACCAAAAAGGCAAATAGATCACAACAAAATGAAAATTTTGGAGTTCAAGTACGGAAAAAATTTAAAACAATAACAAATGTAAGTAAAGAAAATTTATTCACACACCACAAATGAACACAAAAGCTTTTTTGTCCAAGTTTGGGAAATTCCACTAGTTCAACCCCAACAGCTTGGAATATTATAGGAAAGAGGTTTACTCCACACAAGCTTTAAAAATGGATATGCATGTTTTAAACATGTTAAAGACGCAAATCACCTATGGATCCAAAGCTTTTGAAGAGAATAACAAACGCTCATTAAATTCTCATGTGAACGTGCGGAGGGATATTTACCCGAATTAAACAAGCCATTATTTTGCCCAACTACAAAAAAAAGTTGACCCAACGATCATGGATGATTGTAAAGTGATTTATCATGCGTAACGGGCTATATTACCCTAAGAAATGACTAATGGATTGGGAGTCAAGACTCAGTTAAAAATTCCTGCCTCCCCCTTTTTCTCGACGATTACAAAACCAGTTAGATAAAAAACCAAGAAGAGCTTACAATCCATAAAAATTACAAAAACTCTTTGGAATTATCTCGCTCTACATTTGTGCATTGTGCATTTCCATTCTACATGTACTCTTTTTTCTTAGAACAAAACTTTGAGTTTTCGCTCTCCCTTCATCCCGTAAACCAAAAAGGCAAATAGATCACAACAAAATGAAAATTTTGGAGTTCAAGTACAAAAAAAAATTAAAACAATAACAAATGTAAGTAAAGAAAATTTATTCACACACCACAAATGAACACAAAAGTTTTGTTGTCCAGGTTTGGGAAATTCCACTAGTTCAACCCTAACAGCTAGGAATTTTATAAGAAAGAGATTTCCTCCACACATGCTTAAAAAATGAATTTGCATGTTTTAAACATGTTAAAGATTCAAATCACCTAAGGATCCAAAGCTTTTGAAGAGAACAACAAATGCTCATTAAATTCTCATGTGAATGTGCGGTGGGATATTTACCCGAGTCAAACAAGCCATTATTTCGCCCATTTACAAACTGCTGACCCAACGATCATGGATGATTGTAAAGTGATTTATCATGCGTAACAGGCTATATTACCCTAAGAAATGACTTATGGATTGGGAGTCAAGACTCAGTTAAAAATCCCTGCCTCCCCCTTTTTCACGACGATTTCTAAACTTGATATATAAAAACTAAGAAGAGCTTACAATCCCTAAAAATTACAGAAACTCTTTGGAATTATCTCGTTCTACATTTGTGCATCGTGCATTTCCATTCTACATGTACTTTTTTTTCTTAAAACAAAACTTTGAGTTTTCGCTGTCCCTTCATCCCGTAAACCAAAAAGGCAAATAGATCACAACAAAATGAAAATTTTGGAGATCAAGTACGGAAAAAATTTCAAACAATAACAAATGTAAGCAAAGAAAATTTATTCACACATCACAAATGAACACAAAAGTTTTGTTGTCCATGTTTGGGAAATTCCACTAGTTCAACCCCAACAGCTTGGAATATTATAGGAAAGAGGTTTACTCCACACATGCTTTAAAAATGGATATGCATGTTTTAAACATGTTCAAGATGCAAATCACCTATGGATCCAAAGCTTTTGAAGAGAATAACAAACGCTCATTAAATTCTCAAGTGAACGTGCGGAGGGATATTTACACGAATTAAACAAGCCATTATTTTGCCGAACTAAAAAAAAAAGTTGACCCAACGATCATGGATGATTGTAAAGTGATTTATCATGCGTAACGGGCTATATTACCATAAGAAATGACTAATGGATTGGGAGTCAAGACTCAGTTAAAAATCCCTGCCTCCCTCTTTTTCCAGACGATTGCAAAACCAGTTAGATAAAAAACCAAGACGAGCTTACAATCCATAAAAATTACAAAAACTCTTTGGAATTATCTCGCTCTACATTTGTGCATTGTGCATTTCCATTCTACATGTACTCTTTTTCTTAGAACAAAACTTTGAGTTTTCGCTCTCCCTGCATCGCGTAAACCAAAAAGGCAAATAGATCACAACAAAATGAAAATTTTGGAGTTCAAGTACAAAAAAAAATTAAAACCATAACAAATGTAAGTAAAGAAAATTTATTCACACACCACAAATGAACACAAAAGTTTTGTTGTCCAAGTTTGGGAAATTCCACTAGTTCAACCCTAACATCTAGGAATTTTATAAGAAAGAGATTTCCTCCACACATGCTTAAAAAATAAATTTGCATGTTTTAAACATGTTAAAGATGCAAATCACCTAAGGATCCAAAGCTTCTGAAGAGAACAACAAACGCTCATTAAATTCTCATGTGAATGTGCGGTGGGATATTTACCCGAATCAAACAAGCCATTATTTCGCCCATTTACAAAAAGCTGACCCAACGATCATGGATGATTGTAAAGTGATTTATCATGCGTAACGGGCTATATTACCCTAAGAAATGACTTATGGATTGGGAGTCAAGACTCAGTTAAAAATCCCTGCCTCCCCCTTTTTCACGACGAATTCTAAACTTGATATATAAAAACTAAGAAGAGCTTTGAATCCCTAAAAATTACAGAAACTCTTTGGAATTATCTCGTTCTACATTTGTGCATCGTGCATTTCCATTCTACATGTACTTTTTTTTCTTAAAACAAAACTTTGAGTTTTCGCTCTCCCTTCATCCCGTAAACCAAAAAGGCAAATAGATCACAACAAAATGAAAATTTTGGAGATCAAGTACGGAAAAAATTTCAAACAATAACAAATGTAAGCAAAGAAAATTTATTCACACATCACAAATGAACACAAAAGTTTTGTTGTCCAAGTTTGGGAAATTCCACTAGTTCAACCCCAACAGCTTCGAATTTTATAGGAATGAGATTTCCTACACACATGCTTCAAAAATAGATATGCACGTTTTAAACATGTTACATATGCAAATCACCTATGGATCCAAATCATTTGAAGAGAATAACAAACGCTCATAAAATTCTCAAGTGAACGTGCGGTGGGAAATTTACCCGAGGCAAACAAGCTATTATTTTGCCCATCTACAAATAGCTAACGCAACGATCATGGATGATTGTAAAGTGATTTATTATGCGTAAAGGGCTATATTACCCTAAGAAATGACTTATGGATTGGGAGTCGAGACTCAGTTAAAAATCCCTGCCTCCCCCTTTTTCCCGACGATAGCGAAACCTGATATATAAAAACTAAGAAGACCTTACAATCCCTAAAAATTGACATAAACTCTTTGAAATTATCTCGCTCTGCATTTGTGCATTGTGCATTTCCATTCTACATGTACTTTTTTTTTTAAAAACAAAACTTTGAGTTTTCGCTCTCCCTTCATCCCGTAAACCAAAAAGGCAAATAGATCAGAACAAAATGAAAATTTTGGAGTTCAAGTACGGAAAAAAGTTAAAACAATAACAAATGTAAGTAAAGAAAATTTATTCACACACCACAAATGAACACAAAAGTATTGTTGTCCAAGTTTTGGAAATTCCATTAGTTCAACCCCAACAGCTTGGAATTTTATAGGAAAGAGATTTCCTCCACACATGCTTTAAAAATGGATATGCATGTTTTAAACATGTTAAAGATGCAAATCACCTATGGATCCAAAGCATTTGAAGAGAATAACAAACGCTCCTTAAATTCTCAAGTTAACGTGCAGTGGGATATTTTACCCGAGTCAAACAAGCCACTATTTTTCCAATCTATAAAAAGCTGACCCAACGATCATGGATGATTATAAAGTGATTTATCATGCGTAACGGGCTATATTACCCTAAGAAATGACTTATGGATTAGGAGTAAAGACTCAGTTAAAAATCCCTGCCTCCCCCTTTTTCCCGACGATTGCAAAACCCTATATCTAAAAACTAAGAAGAGCTTACAATCCCTAAAAATTACAGAAACTCTTTGGAATTATCTCTGTCTACATTTGTGCATTGTGCATTTCCATTCTACATTTACTCTTTTTTCTTAAAACAAAACTTTGAGTTTTCGCTCTCCCTTAAGCCCGTAAACCAAAAAGGCAAATAGATCAAAACAAAATGAAACTTTTGGAGTTCAAGTAGGGAAAAAATTTAAAACAATAAAAAATTTAAGTAAAGAAAATTTATTCACACACCACAAATGAAAACAAAAGTTTTAATGTCCAAATTTGGGAAATTCCACTAGTTCAACCCCAACAGTTTGGAATTTTATAGGAAAGAGATTTCCTCCACACATGCTTTAAAAATGGATATGCTTGTTTTAAACATGTTAAAGATGCAAATCACCTACGGATCCAAAGCTTTTGAAGAGAATAACAAACGCTCATTAAATTCTCAAGTGAACGTGCGGTGGGATATTTACCCGAGTCAAACAAGCCATTATTTTGCCAATCAACAAAAAGCTGACCCAACGATCATGCATGATTGTAAAGTGATTTTCCATGCGTAACGGGCTATATTACCCTAAGAAATGACTTATGGATTTGGAGTCAAGACTCAGTTAAAAATCCCTGTCTCCCCCTTTTTCCCGACGATTGCAAAACCTGATATATAAAAACTAAGAAGAGCTTATAATCCCTAAAAATTACAGAAACTCTTTGGAATTATCTCTCTCTACATTTTTGCATTGTGCATTTCCATTGTACATGTACTCTTTTTTCTTAAAACAAAACCTTGAGTTTTCGCTCTCCCTTCAGCCCGTAAACCAAAAAGGCAAATAGATCACAACAAAATGAAAATTTTGGACTTCAAGTACGGAAAAAATTTAAAACAATAACAAATGTAAGTAAAGAAAATTTATTCACACACCACAAATGAACACAAAATTTTTGTTGTCGAAGTTTGGGAAATTCCACTAGTTCAACCCCAACAGCTTGGAATTTTATAGGAAATAGATTTCCTCCACACAAGCTTTAAAAATGGATATGCATGTTTTAAACATGTTAATGATGCAAATCACTTATGGATCCAAATCTTTTGAAGAGAATAAAAAACACTCATTAAATTCTCAAGTGAACGTGCGGTGGGATATTTATCCGAGTCAAACAAGCCATTATTTTGGCCATCTACCAAAAGTTGACCCAACCATCATGGGTGATTGTAAAGTGATTTATCATGCGTAACGGGCTATATTACCCTAAGAAATGACTTATGGATTGGGAGTCAAGACTCAATTAAAAATCCCTGCCTCCCCCTTTTTCCCGACGATTGCAAAACCTGATATATAAAAACAAAGATGAGCTTACAATCCGGAAAAATTACAGAAACTCTTTGGAATTATCTCGCTCTACATTTGTGCATTGTGCATTTCCATTCTACATGTACTCTTTTTTACTAAAACAAAACTTTGAGTTTTGCGCTCTCCCTTCATCCCGTAAACCTAAAACGCAAATAGATGACAACAACATGAAAATTTTGGAGTTCATGTACGGAAAAAATTTAAAACAATAACAAATGTAAGTAAAGAAAATTTATTCACACACCACAAATGAACACAAAAGTTTTCTTGTCCAAGTTTGGGAAATTTCACTAGTTCAACCCCAACAGCTTGGAATTTTAGAGGAAAGAGATTTCCTCCACACATGCTTTAAAAATGGATATGCATGTTTTAAACATGTTAAAGATGCAAATCACCTATGGATCCAAAGCTTTTGAAGAGAATAACAAACGCTCATTAAATTCTCAAGTGAACGTGCGGTGGGATATTCACCAGAGTCAAACAAGCCATTATTTTTCCCATCAACAAAAAACTGACCCAATGATCATGGATGATTGTAAAGTGATTTATCATGCGGAACAGGCTATATTACCCTAATAAATGACTTACGGATTGGGAGTCAAGACTCAGTTAAAAATCCCTGCCTCCCCCTTTTTCACGACGATTTCTAAACTTGATATATAAAAACTAAGAAGAGCTTACAATCCCTAAAAATTACAGAAACTCTTTGGAATTATCTCGTTCTACATTTGTGCATCGTGCATTTCCATTCTACATGTACTTTTTTTTCTTAAAACAAAACTTTGAGTTTTCGCTCTCCCTTCATCCCGTAAACCAAAAAGGCAAATAGATCACAACAAAATGAAAATTTTGGAGATCAAGTACGGAAAAAATTTCAAACAATAACAAATGTAAGCAAAGAAAATTTATTCACACATCACAAATGAACACAAAATTTTTGTTGTCCAAGTTTGGGAAATTCCACTAGTTCAACCCCAACAGCTTCGAATTTTATAGGAATGAGATTTCCTACACACATGCTTTAAAAATAGATATGCACGTTTTAAACATGTTGAATATGCAAATCACCTATGGATCCAAATCATTTGAAGAGAATAACAAACACTCATAAAATTCTCAAGTGAACGTGCGGTGGGAAATTTACCCGAGGCAAACAAGCTATTATTTTGCCCATCTACAAATAGCTAACGCAACGATCATGGATGATTGTAAAGTGATTTATTATGCGTAAAGGGCTATATTACCCTAAGAAATGACTTATGGATTGGGAGTCGAGACTCAGTTAAAAATCCCTGCCTCCCCCTTTTTCCCGACGATAGCAAAACCTGATATATAAAAACTAAGAAGACCTTACAATCCCTAAAAATTGACAGAAACTCTTTGAAATTATCTCACTCTACATTTGTGCATTGTGCATTTCCATTCTACATGTGCTTTTTTTTAAAAAAACAAAACTTTGAGTTTTCGCTCTCCCTTCATCCCGTAAACCAAAAAGGCAAATAGATCAGAACAAAACGAAAATTTTGGAGTTCAAGTACGGAAAAAAGTTAAAATAATAACAAATGTAAGTAAAGAAAATTTATTCACACACCACAAATGAACACAAAAGTATTGTTGTCCAAGTTTTGGAAATTCCATTAGTTCAACCCCAACAGCTTGGAATTTACCCAAATAAATGACTTATGGATTGGGTGTGAAGACTCAGTTAAAAATCCCTGCCTCCCCATTTTCCCGACGATTGCAAAACCTGATATATAAAAACTAAGAAGAGCTTACAATCCCTAAAAATTACAGAAACTCTTTGGAAGTATCTCTCTCTACGTTTGTGCATTGTGCATTTCCATTCTACATGTACTCTTTTTTCCTAAAACAAAACTTTGAGTTTTGGCTCTCCCTTCATCCCGTAAACCTAAAAGGCAAATAGATCACAACAAAATGAAAATTTTGGAATTCAAGTACGGAAAAATTTTAAAACAATAACAAATGTAAGTAAAGAAAATTTATTCACACACCCCAATTGAACACAAAAGTTTTGTTGTCCAAGTTTGGGAAATTCCACTAGTTCAACCCTAACTGCTTGGAATTTTATAAGAAAGAGATTTCCTCCACACATGCTTAAAAAATGGATTTGCATGTTTTAAACATGTTAAAGATGCATATCATCTATGGATCCATAGCTTTTGGAGAGAATAACAAACGCTCATTAAATTCTCAAGTGAGTGTGCGGTGGGATATTTACCCGAGTCAAATAAGCCATTATTTTGCCCATCTACAAAAAGCTGAACCAACGGTCATGGATGATTGTAAAGTGATTTATCATGCATAACGGGCTATATTACCATAATAAATAACATATGGATTGGGAGTCAAGACTCAGTTAAAAATCCCAGCCTCCCCCTTTTTCCCGACGATTGCAAATGCTGATATATAAAAACTAAGAAGTGCTTACAATCCCTAAAACTTACAGAAACTTTTTGTAATTATCTCTCTCTACATTTGTGCATTGTGCATTTCCATTCTACATATACTCATTTTTCATAAAACAAAACTTTGAGTTTTCGCTATCCCTTCATCTCGTAAACCAAAAAGGCAAATAGATCACAACAAAATGAAAATTTTGGAGTTCAAGTGCGTAAAAAATTTAAAACAATAACAAATGTAAGTAAAGAAAATTTATTCACACACCACAAATGAACACAAAAGTTTTGTTGTCCAAGTTTGGGAAATTCCACTAGTTCAACCCTAACATGTTGGAATTTTATAAGAATGAGATTTCCTCCACACATGCTTAAAAAATGGATTTGCATGTTTTAAACATGTTAAAGATCCAAATCAACTATGGATCCATAGCTTTTGAAGAGAATAACAAACGCTCATTAAATTCTCAAGTGAACGTGAGGTGGGATATTTACCCGAGTCAAACAAGCCATTATTTTGCCCATCTACAAAAAGCTAACACAATGATCATGGATGATTGTAAAGTGATTTATCATGCGTAACGGGCTATATTACCATAATAACTGACATATGGATTGAGAGTCAAGACTTAGTTAAAAGTCCCTGCCTCCCCCTTTTTCCCGACGATTGCAATGCCTGATATATAAAAACTAAGAAGAGCTTACAATCCGTAAAAATTACAGAAACTCTTTGGAATTATCTCTCTCTACGTTTGTGCATTGTGCATTTCCATTCTACATTTACTCTTTTTTCTAAAAAAAAACTTTGAGTTTTCGCTATCCCTTCATCCCGTAAACCAAAAAGGCAAATAGATCACAACAAAATGAAAATTTTGGTGTTCAAGTACGGAAAAACTTATAACCAATAAGGAATGTAAGTAAAGAAAATTTATTCACTGACCACAAATGAACACAAAAGTTTTGTTGTCCAGGTTTGGGAAATTCCACTGTTTCAACCCCAACAGCTTGGAATTTTATAGGAAAGAGATTTCCTCCACAAATGCTTTAAAAATGGATACGCATGTTTTAAACATGTTAAAGATGCAAATGACCTATGGATCCAAAGCTTTTGAAGAGAATAACAAACGCTCATTAAATTCACATCTGAACCTGCGGTGGATATTTACCTGAGTCAAACAAGCCATTAATTTGCCCATCTAAAAAAAGCTGACCCAACGATCATGGATGATTGTAATGTGATTTATCATGCTTAATGGGCTATATTACCCTAAGAAATGACTGCTGGGTTGGGAGTCAAGACTCAATTAAAAATCCTGCCTCCACCTTTTTCCCGACGATTGCAAAACCTGAAAGATAAAAACTAAAAAGAGCTTCCAATCCCTAAAACTTACAGAAACTCTTTGGAATTATCTCACTCTACATTTGTGCACTTTGCATTTTCATTTTAGATGTACATTTTTTTCATAAATCAAAACTTTGAGTTGTCGCTCTCCCTTCATCCCGTAAACCAAAAAGGCAAATAGATCACAACAAAATGAAAATTTTAGAGTTCATGTACGGAACAAAATTTAAAACAATAACAAATGTAAGTAAAGAAAATTTATTTGCACAACACAAATGAACACAAAAGTTTGGTTGTCCAAGTTTGGGAAATTCCACTAGTTCAACGCTAACAGCTTGGAATTTTCTAAGAAAGAGATTTCCTCCACACATGCAAAAAATGGATTTGCATGTTTTTAACATGTTAAAGATGCCAATCATTTATGGCTCCAAAGCTTTTGAAGAGAATAAAAAACGCTCATTAAATTCTCAAGTGAACGTGCGGTGGGATATTTACCCGAGTCAAATAAGCCATTATTTTGCCCATCTACAAAAAGCTGACCAAACGATAATGGATGATTGTAAAGTGATTTATCATGTGTAACGGGCTATATTACCCTAATAAATGACTTATGGATTGGGAGTCAAGACTCAGTTAAAAATCCCTGCCCCCCCTCTTTCCCGACGATTGCAAAACCTGATATATAAAAACTAAGAAGACCTTACAATCCCTAAAAATTGACAGAAACTCTTTGAAATTATCTCGCTCTACATTTGTGCATTGTGCATTTCCATTCTACATGTACTTTTTTTTTCAAAAACAAAACTTTGAGTTTTCGCTCTCCCTTCATCCCGTAAACCAAAAAGGCAAATAGATCAGAACAAAACGAAAATTTTGGAGTTCAAGTACGGAAAAAAGTTAAAATAATAACAAATGTAAGTAAAGAAAATTTATTCACACACCACAAATGAACACAAAAGTATTGTTGTCCAAGTTTTGGAAGTTCCATTAGTTCAACCCCAACAGCTTGGAATTTACCCTAATAAATGACTTATGGATTGGGTGTGAAGACTCAGTTAAAAATCCCTGCCTCCCCATTTTCCCGACGATTGCAAAACCTGATATATAAAAACTAAGAAGAGCTTACAATCCCTAAAAATGACAGAAATTCTTTGGAATTATCACTCTCTAGGTTTGTGCATTGTGAATTTCCATTCCACATGTACTCTTTTTTCCTAAAACAAAACTTTGAGTTTTCGCTCTCCCTTGAACCCGTTAACCAAAAAGGCAAATAGATCACAACAAAATGAAAATTTAGGAGTTCAAGTACGGAGAAAATATGAAACAATAACAAATGTAAGTAAAGAAAATTTATTCATACACCACAAATGAACACAAAAGTTTTGTTGTCCAAGTTTGGGAAATTCCACTAGTTCAACTCTAACAGCTTGAAATTTTATAAGAAAGAGATTTCCTCCACCCATGCTTAAAAAATGGATTTGCATGCTTTCAACCTGTTAAAGATGCAAATCACCTATGGATCCAAAGCTTTTGAAGAGAATAACAAATGCTCATTAAATTCTCAACTGAACCTGTGGTGGATATTTATACGAGTCAAACAAGCCATTATTTTGCTCATCTAAAAAAAGCTGACCCAACGATCATGGATGATTGTAATGTGATTTATCATGCGTAAGGGGCTATATTACCCTAAGAAATGACTTATGGATTGGGAGTCATGACTCAGTTGAAAATCCCTGCCTCCCCCTTTTTCCCGACGATTGCAAAACCTAATATATAAAAACTAAGAAGAGCTTACAGTCCCTAAAAAAAACAGAAACTCTTTGGAATTATCTCTCTCAACATTTGTGCACTGTGCATTTTAATTTGAGATGTACATTTTTTTCAAAAATCAAAACTTTGAGTTTTCGCTCTTCCTTCAACCCGTAAACCAAAAAGGCAAATAGATCACAACAAAATGAAAATTTTAGAGTTCATGTACGGAAAAAAATTTAAAACAATAACAAATGTAAGTAAATAAAATTTATTCACACACCACAAATGAACACAAAAGTTTTGTTGTCCAAGTTTGAGAAATTCCACTAGTTCAACCCTAACAGCTTGGAATTTTATAAGAAAGTGATTTCCTCCACACATGCTTGAAAAATGGATTTGCATGTTTTAAACATGTTAAAGATGCAAATCACCTATGGATCCAAAGATTTTGAAGAGAATAACAAACACTCATTAAATTTTCAAGTGAACGTGCGGTGGGATATTTACCTGAGTCAAACAAGCCATTATTTTGCCCATCTACAAAAAGTTGACCCAACGATCATGGATGATTGTAAAGTGATTTATCATGTGTAACGGGCTATATTACCATAATAAATGACATATGGATTGGGAGTCAAGACTGTGTTAAAAATCCATGCCTCCCCCTTTTTCCCGATGAGTGCAAAACTTGATATATAAAAACTAAGAAGAGCTTACAATCCCTAAAAATTACAGAAACTCTTTGGAATTATCTCTCTCTACATTTGTGCATTGTGCATTTCCATTATACATGCTCTCTTTTTTCTTTAAACAAAACTTTGAGTTTTCGCTATCCCTTCATCCCGTAAACAAAAAAGGCAAATATATCACAAGAAAATGAAAATTTTGGAGTTCAAGTACGGAAAAAATTTAAAACAATAACAAATGTAAGTAAAGAAAATTTATTCACACACCACAAATGAACACAAAAGTTTTGATGTCCAAGTTTGGGAAATTCCACTAGTTCAACCCCAACAACTTGGAATTTTATAGGAAAGAGATTTCCTCGACACATGCTTAAAAAATGGATTTGTATGTTTTAATCACGTTAAAGATGCAAATCATCTATGGATCCAAAGCTTTTGAAGAGAATAACAAACACTCATTAAATTCTTAAGTGAACGTGCGGTGGGATATTTACCCGAGTCAAACAAGCCATTATTTTGCCCATCTACAAAAAGATGACCCAATGATCATGGATGATTGTAAAGGGATTTATCATGCGTAACGGGCTATATTACCCTAATAAATGACTTATGGATTGGGAGTTAAGACTCAGTTAAAAATCCCTGCCTCGCCCTTTTTCCCGAGGATTGCAAAACCTGATATATAAAATCTAAGAATAGCTTACAATCCCTAAAAATTACAGACACTCTTTGGAATTATCTCTCTCTTTGTTTGTGCATTTTCCATTTCCGTTCTACATGTACTCTTTTTTCCTAAAACAAAACTTTGAGTTTTCGCTCTCCCTTCATCCTGTAAACCAAAAAGGCAAATAGATCACAGCAAAATGAAAATTTTGGAGTTCAAGTACGGAAAAAAATTTAAAACAATAACAAATGTAAGTAAACAAAATTTATTCACACAACACAAATGAACACAAAATTTTTGTTGTCCAAGTTTGGGAAATTCCACTAGTCCAACCCTAACAGCTTTGAATTTTATAAGAAAGAGATTTCCTCCACACATGCTTAAAAAATGGATTTGCATGTTTTAACAATGTTAAAGATGCAAATCACCTATGGATCCAAAGCTTTTGAAGAGAATAACAAACACTCATTAATTTCTCAGGTGAACGTGCTGTGGGATATTTACCCTAGTCAAACAAGCCATTATTTTGCCTATCAACAAAAAGCTGACCCAACGATCATGGATGATTGTAAAGTGATTTATCATGCTTAACGGGCTATATTACCATAATAAATGACATATGGATTGGGAATCAAGACTCAGTTAAAAATCCCTGCCTCCCCCTTTTTCCCAACGATTGCTATGCCTGATATAAAAACTAAGAAGAGCTTACAATCCCTAAAAATTACAGAAACTCTTTGGAATTATCTCTCTCTACTTTTGTGCATTGTGCATTTCCATTCTACATTTACTCTTTTTTCTTAAAACAAAACTTTGAGTTTTCGCTATCCCTTCATCCCGTAAACCAAAAAGGCAAATAGATCACAACAAAATGAAAATTTTGGAGTTCAAGTATGGAAAAAATTTTAAACAATAAAGAATGTAAGTAAAGAAAATTTATTCACAGACCACAAATGAACAAAAAAGTTTTGTTGTCCAAGTTTTGGAAATTCCACTATTTCAACCCCAACAGCTTGGAATTTTATAAGAAAGAGATTTCCTCCACACATGCTTTAAAAATGGATACGCATGTTTTAAACATGTTAAAGATGCAAATCACCTATGGATCCAAAGCTTTTGAAGAGAATAACAAACGCTCATTAAATTCACAACTGAACCTGCGGTAGATATTTACCCAAGTCAAACAAGTCATTATTTCGCCCATCTACAAAAAGCTGACCCAAGGATCATGGATGATTGTAATGTGATTTATCATGCGTAACGGGCTATACTACCCAAAATAAATGACTGATGGATTGGGAGTCACGACTCAATTAAAAATCCCTGCCTCCCCCTTTTTCCCGACGATTGCAAAACCAGATATATAAAAACTAATAAGAGCTTACAATCCCTAAATATTATAGAAACTCTTTGGAATTATCTCGCTCTACATTTGTGCACTGTGCATTTTTATTTTAGATGTACACTTTTTTCATAAATCAAAACTTTGAGTTTTCGCTCTCCCTTCATCCCGTAACCCAAAAAGGCAAATAGATCACACCAAAATGAAAATTTTAGAGTTCATGTAGGGAAAAAAATTTTAAAAAATAACAAATGTAAGTAAAGAAAATTTATTCACACACCACAAATGATCTCAAAAATTTTGTTGTCCAAGTTTGGGAAATTCCACTAGTTCAACCCTAATAGCTTGGAATTTAATAAGAAAGAGATTTCCTCCACACATGCTTAAAAAATGGATTTGCATGTTTCAAACATGTTAAAGATGCAAATCACCTATGGATGCAAAGCTTTTGAAGAGAATAATAAACACTCATTAAATTCTCAAGTGAACGTGCGGTGGGATCTTTACACGAGTCAAACAAGCCATTATTTTGCCCATCTAGAAAAAGCTGACCCAACGATCATGGATGATTGTAAAGTGATTTATCATGCGTAACGGGCTATATTACCCTAATAAATGACTTATGGATTTGGAGTCAAGTCTCAGTTAAAAATCCCGGTCCCCCCCTTTTTCCCGACGATTGCGAAACCAGATATATAAAAACTAAGAATAGCTTACAATCCCTAAAAATTACAGAAACTCTTTGGAATTATCTGTCTCTACGTTTGTGCATTTTGCATTACAATTCTGCATGTACTCTTTTTTCTTAAAACAAAACTTTGAGTTTTCGCTCTCCCTTCATCCCGTAAAGCAAAACGGCAAATAGATCACAACAAAATGAAAATTTTGGAGTTCAAGTACGGAAAAAAATTTCAAACAATCTCAAATGTCAGTAAAGAAAATTAATTCACACACCACAAATGAACACAAAAGTTTTGTTGTCCAAGTTTGGGAAATTCCACTCGTTCAAACCTAACAGCTTGGAATTTTATAAGAAAGAGATTTCCTCCACACATGCTTAAAAAATGGATTTGCATGTTTTAAACATGTTAAAGATGCAAATCACCTATGGATCCAAAGCTTTTGAAGAGAAAAACAAACACTCATTAATTTCTCAAGTGAACGTGCGGTGGGATATTTATGCGAGTCACACAAGCCATTATTTTGCCCATCTACAAAAAGCTGACCCAACATTCGTGGATGATTGTCAAGTGATTTATCATGCGTAACGGGCTATAATACCCTAATAAATGACTTATGGATTGGGAGTCAAGACTCAGTTAAAAATCCCAGCCCTCCCTTTTTCCCGACGATTGCAAAACCGGATATATAAAAACTAAGAAGAGCTTACAATCCCTAAAATTTATAGAAACTCTCTGGAATTATCTCCCTCTATGTTTGTGCATTGTGCATTTCCATTCTACATGTACTCTTTTTTCCTAAAACAAAACTTAGACGTTTCGCTCTCCCTTCTTCCCGTAAACCAAAAAGGCAAATAGATCACAACAAAATGAAAGTTTTGGAGTTCAAGTACGGAGAAAATTTAAAACAATAACAAATGTAAGTAAAGAAAATTTATTCACACACCACAAATGAACACAAAAATTTTGTTGTCCATGTTTGGGAAATTCCACTAGTTCAACCGCAACAGCATTGGAATTTTATAGGGAAGTGATTTCCTCCACACATGCTTTAAAAATAGATATGCATGTTTTAAACTTGTGAAAGATGCAAATCACCTATAGATCCAAAGCTTTTGAAGAGAATAAAAAACGCTCATTAAATTCTCAACTGAACCTGCGGTGGATATGTACCCGAGTCAAACAAGCCATTATTTTGCCCATCTACAAAAAGCTGACCCAACGATCATGGATGATTGTAATGTGATTTATCATGCGTAACGGGCTATATTACCCTAAAAAATAACTTATGGATTGGGAGTCAAGACTCAGTTAAAAATCCCTGCCTCCCCCTTTTTCCTGACGATTGCAAAACCTGATATATAAAAACTAATAAGAACTTACAATCCCTAAAAATTACAGAAACTCTTTGGAATTATCTCGTTCTATATTTGTCCACTGTGCATTTTCATTTTAGATTTACACTTTTTTCATAAATCAAAACTTTGAGTTTTCGCTCTCCCTTCATCCTGTCAACCAAATAGGCAAATAAATCACAACAAAATGAAAATTTTAGAGTTCATGTACGGAAAAAAATTTAAACAACAACAAATGTAAGTAAAGAAAATTTATTCACACACCACAAATGAACACAAAAGTTTTGTTGTCCAAGTTTTGGAAATTCCACTAGTTCAACTCCAACAGCTTCAAATTTTAAAAGAAAGAGATTTCCTCCACACATGCTTAAAAACATGGATTTGCATGTTTTAAACATGTTAAAGATGCAAATCACCTATGGATCCAATGCTTTTGAAGAGAATAACAAACACTTATTAAATTCTCAAGTGAACGTGCGGTGGGATATTTACCCGAGTCCAACAAGCCATTATTTTGCCCATCTACAAAAAGTTGACCGAACGATCATGGATGATTGTAAAGTGATTTATCATGCGTAACGGGCTATAATACCCTAATAAATGACTCATGGATTGGGAGTCAAGTCTCAGTTAAAAATGCCTGCCCCCCCTTTTTCCCGAGATTGAAAAACCTGATATATAAAAGCTAAGAAGAGCTTACAATCCCCAAAAATTACAGAAACTCTTTGGAATTATCTCTCTCTACGTTTGTGCATTGCGCATTTCCATTCTACATGTACTCATTTTTCATAAAACAAAACTTTGAGTTTTCGCTCTCCCTTCATCCCTTAAACCAAAAAGGCAGAAAGATCACTACAAAAAAAAAATTTTGGAGTTCAAGTACGGAAAAAATTTAAAAAATAACAAATGTAAGTAAAGAAAATTTATTCACACACAAAAAATGAACACAAAAGTTTTGTTGTCCAAGATTGGGAAATTCCACTAGCTCAACCCTAACAGCTTGGAATTTTATAAGAAAGAGATTTCCTCCACACATGCTTAAAAAATGGATTTCCATGTTTTAAACATGTGAAGGATGCAAATCACCTATGGATACATAGCTTTTGAAGAGAATAACAAATGCTCATTAAATTCTCGAGTGAACGTGCGGTGGGATATTTACCCCAGTCAAACAAGCCATTATTTTGCCCATCTACAAAAAGTGAACCCAACGATCGTGGATGATTATAAAGTGATTTATCATGCGTAATGGGTAATAATACCCTAATAAATTACTTATGGATTGGGAGTCAAGACTCAGTTAAAAATCCCTGCCCCCCCTTTTTCCCGACGATTGCAAAACCGCATATATAAAAACTAAGAAGAGCTTACGATCCCTAAAATTTATAGAAACTCTTTGGAATTATCTCTCTCTACGTTTGTGCATTGTGCATTTCCATTCTACATGTACTCTTTTTTCCTAAAACAAAACTTTGACTTTTCGCTCTCCCTTCATCCCGTAAACCAAAAAGGCAAATAGATCAAAACAAAATGAAAGTTTTGGAGTTCATGTACGGAAAAAATTTAAAACAAAAACAAATGTAAGTAAAGAAAATTTATTCGTACACCACAAATGAACACAAAAATTATGTTGTCCATGTTTGGGAAATTCCACTAGTTCAACCCCAACAACTTGGAATTTTATAGGAAAGTGATTTCCTCCACACATGCTTTAAAAATAGATATGCATGTTTTTAACTTGTGAAAGATGCAAATCACCTATGGATCCAAAGCTTTTGAAGAGAATAAAAAACGCTCATTAAATTCTCAACTGAACCTGCGGTGGATATGTACCTGAGTCAAACAAGCCATTATTTTGCCCATCTACAAAAAGCTGACCCAACGATCATGGATGATTGTAATGTGATTTATCATGCGTAACGGGCTATATTACCCTAAAAAATAACTTATGGATTGGGAGTCAAGACTCAGTTAAAAATCCCTGCATCCCCATTTTTCCCGACGATTACAAAACCTGATATATAAAAACTAAGAAGAGCTTACAATCCCTAAAAATTACAGAAACTCTTTGGAAATAGCTCTCTCTACGTTTGTGCATTGGGCATTTCCATTCTACATGTACTCATTTTTCCTAAAACAAAACTTTGATTTTTCGCTCTCCCTTCATCCCGTAAACCAAAAAGGCAAATAGATAACAACAAAATGAAAATTTTGGAGTTCAAGTACGGAAAAAATTTAAAAAAATAACAAATGTAAGTAAATAAAATTTATTCACACACAAAATATGAACACAAAAGTTTTGTTGTCCAAGGTTGGGAAATTCCACTAGCTCAACCCTAACAGCTTGGAATTTTATAAGAAAGAGATTTCCTCCACACATGCTGAAAAAAAGGATTTTCATGTTTTAAACATGTTAAAGATGCAACTCACCTATGGATCCATAGCTTTTGAAGAGAATAACAAACGCTCATTAAATTCCCAAGTGAATGTGCGGGGGGATATTTACCCGAGTCAAACAAGCCATTATTTTGCCCATCCACAAAAAGCTGACCCAACAATCATGGATTATTGTAAAGTGATTTATCATGAGTAACTGGCTATTTTACCATAATAAATGACATATGGATTGGGAGTCAAGACTCAATTAAAAATCCTTGCCTCCCCCTTTTTCCCGTCGATTGCAAAACCTGATATATAAAAATTTAGAAGAGCTTACAATCCCTAAATATTACAGAAACTCTTTGGAATTATCTCTCTCTACATTTGTGCATTGTTCATTTTTATTCTACAAGTACTCTTTTTTCTTAAAACAAAACTTTGAGTTTTCGCTCTCCCTTCATCCCGTAAAGCAAAAAGGCAAATAGATCACAACAAAATGAAAATTTTGGAGTTCAAGTACGGAAAAAATTTAAAACAATTCCAAATGTAAGTAAAGAAAATTTATTCACACACCACAAATGAACACAAAAGTTTTGTTGTCCAAGTTTGGGAAATTCCACTAGTTCAACCCCAACAACTTGGAATTTTATAGGAAAGAGATTTCCTCCACACATGCTTTAAAAATGGATATGCAAGTTTTAAACATGTTAAAGATGAAAATCATCTATGGATCCAAAGCTTTTGAAGAGAATAACAAACGCTCATTAAATTTTCAACTGAACGTGCGCTGGAAATTTACCCGAGTCAAACAAGCCATTATTTGGCCCATCTACAAAAAGCTAACCCAACGATCATGGATGATTGTAATTTGATTTATCATGCGTAATGGGCTATATTACCCTATGAAATGACTGATGGATTGGGATTCAAGACTCAGTTAAAAATCCCTGCCTCCCCTTTTTTCCTGACGATTGCAAAACCTGATATACAAAATCTAAGATGAGCATACAATCCCTAAAAATTACAGAAACTCTTTGGAATTATCTCGCTCTACATTTGTGCACTGTGCATTTTCATTTTCGATGTACACTTTTTTCATAAATCAAAACTTTGAGTTTTCGCTCTCCCTTCATCCCGTAAACCAAAAAGGCAAATAGATCACAACAAAATGAAAATTTTAGAGTTCATGTACGGAAAAAAATTTAAAACAATAACAAATGTAAGTAAAGAAAATTTTTTCGCACACCACAAATGGACACAAAAGTTTTGTTGTCCAAGTTTGGGAAATTCCACTAGTTCAACCCTAACAGCTTGGAATTTTATAAGAAAGAGATTTCCACCACACATGCTTAAAAAATGGATTTGCATGTTTTAACCATGTTAAAGATGCAAATAAGCTATGGATCCATAGCTTTAGAAGGGAATAACAAGCGCTTATTAAATTCTCAAGTGAACGTGCGGTTGGATATTTACCCGAGTCAAACAAGCCATTATTTTGCCCATCTACAAAAAGCTGACCCAACGATCACGGATGATTGTAAGCTGATTTATCATGCGTAACGGGCTCTATTACCATAATTAATCACATATGGATTCAGAGTCAAGACTCAGTTAAAAATCCCTGCCTTTCCCTTTTTCCCGACGATTGCAAAACTTGATATATAAAAACTAAGAAGAGCTTACAGTCCCTAAAAATTATAGAAACACTTTGGAATAACCTGTCTCCACATTTGTGCATTGTGCATTTTCATTCTACATGTACTCTTTTTCCTTAAAAGAAAACTTTGAGTTTTCGCTCTCCCTTCATCCCGTAAACCAAAAAGGCAAATAGATCACAACAAAATGAAAATTTTGGAGTTCAAGTACGGAAAAAATTTAAAAAAAAAACAAAATTAAGTAAAGAAAATTTATTCACACACCACAAATGAACACAAAAGTTTTTTTGTCCAAGTTTGGGAAATTCCACTAGTTCAACCCCAACAACTTGGAATTTTATAGGAAAGAGATTTCCTCCACACATGCTTTAAAAATGGATATGCAAGTTTTAAACATGTTAAAGATGCAAATCACCTATCGATCCAAAGCTTTTGAAGAGAATAACAAACGCTCATTAAATTCTCAACCGAACGTGCGGTGGATATTTACCCGAGTCAAACAATCCATTATTTTGCCCATCTACAAAAAGCTGACCCAACGATCATGGATGATTTTAATGTGATTTATCATGCATAACGAGCTATATTTCCCTAAGAAATGACTTATGGATTGGGAGTCAAGATTCAGTTAAAAATCCCTGCCTCCCCCTTTTTCCCGACGATTGCAAAACCTGACATATAAAAACTAAGAAGAGCTTAATTTCCCTAAAAATTACAGAAACTCTTCGGAATTATCTCGCTCTACATTTGTGCACTGTGCATTTTCATTTTAGATGTACACTTTTTTCATAAATCAAAACTTTGAGATTTCGCTCTCCCTTCATCCCGTAAACCAAAAAGGCAAATAGATCACAACAAAATCAAAATTTTAGAATTCATGAACGGAATAAAATTTAAAACAATAACAAATGTAAGTATAGAAAATTTATTCACACACCACAAATGAACACAAAAGTTTTGTTGTCCAAGTTTGGGAAATTCCATTAGTTCAACCCTAACAGCTTGGAATTTTATAAGAAAGAGAATTCCTCCACACATGCTTAAAAAATGTATTTGCATGTTTTAAACATGCTAAAGATGCAAATCACCTGTGGATCCAAAGCTTTTGAAGACAATAACAAACACTCAATAAATTCTCAAGTGAACGTACAGAGGGATATTTACCCGAGTCAAACAAGCCATTATTTTGCCCATCTACAAAAAGCTGACCCAACGTTCATGGATGATTGTAAAGTGATTTATCATGCGTAACGGGCTATATTACCCTATTAAATGACTTATGGATTGGGAGTCAAGACTCACTTAAAAATCCCTGCCTCCCCCATTTTCCCGACGATTGCAAAACCTGATATATAAAAACTAAGAAGAGCCTACAATCCCTAAAAATTACAGAAACTCTTTGGAATTATCTCTCTCTATGTTTGTGCATTGTGCATTTCTATTCTACATGTACTTTTTTTTTTTAAAACAAAACTTTGAGTTTTCGCTCTCGCTTCATCCCGTAAACCAAAAAGGCAAATAGATCTCAACAAAATGAAAATTTTGGAGTTCAAGTACGGAAAAAATTTAAAACAATAACAAATGAAAGTAAAGAAAATTTATTCACACACCACAAATGAACACAAAAGTTTTGTTGTCCAAGTTTGGGAAATTCCACTAGTTCAACCCCAACAACTTGGAATTTTATAAGAAAGAGATTTCCTCCACTCATGCATTGAAAATGGATATGCATGTTTTAAACATGCTAAAGATGCAAATCACCTATCGATCCAAAGCTTTTGAAGAGAATAACAAACGCTCATTAAATTCTCAAGTGAACGTGCTGTGGGATATTTACCTGAGTCAAACAAGCCATTATTTTGGCCATCTTCAAAAAGTTGTCCCAACGATCATGGATTATTGTAATGTGATTTATCATGCGTAATGGGCTATATTACCCTAAGAAATGACTTATGGATTGGGAGTCAATACTCAGTTAAATATCCCTGCCTCCCCCTTTTAACAAACGATTGCAAAACCTGATATATAAAAGCTAAGAAGAGCTTACAATCCCTAAAAATTACAGAAAATCTTTGGAATTATGTCGCTCTACATTTGTGCACTGTGCATTTTCATTTTAGATGTACACTTTTTCATAAATCAAAACTTTGAGATTTCGCTCTCTCTTCATCCCGTAAACCAAAATGGCAAATAGATCACCACAAAATGAAAATTTTAGACTTCATGTACGGAAATAAATTTAAAACAATAACAAATGTAAGTGAAGAAAATTTATTCACGCACCACAAATGAACACAAAAGTTTTGTTGTCCATGTTTGGGAAATTCCACTAGTTCAACCCTAACAGCTTGGAATTTTATGAGAAAGAGATTTCCTCCACACATGCTTAAAAAATGGATTTTCATGTTTTAAACATGATAAAGATGCAAATCACCTATGGATCCATAGCTTTTGAAGAGAATAACAAATTCTCATTAAATTCTCAAGTGAACGTGCGGTGGGATATTTACCCGAGTCAAACAAGCCATTATTTTTCCCATCTACAAAAAGCTGACCCAATGTTCATGGATGATTATAAAGTGATTTATCATGCGTAACGGGCTACATTACCCAAAGATATGACTTATGGATTGGGAGTCAAGACTCAGTTAAAAATCCCTGCCTCCCCCTTTTTCCAGACGATTGCAAAACCTGATATATAAAAACTAAGAAGAGCTTACAATCCCTAAAAATTACAGAAACTCTTTGGAATTATCTCGCTCTACATTTGTGCACTGTGCATTTTTATTTTAGATGTACACTTTTTTCAAAAATCAAAACTTTGAGTTTTCGCTCTCCCTTCGTCCAGTAAACCAAAAAGGCAAATAGATTACAACAAAATGAAAATTTTAGAGTTCATGTAGGGAAAAAAATTAAAACAATAACAAATGTAAGTAAAGAAATTTTTTTCGCACACCACAAATGGACACAAAAGTTTTGTTGTCCAAGTTTGGGAAATTCCACTAGTTCAACCCTAACAGCTTGGAATTTTATAAGAAAGAAATTTCCACCACACATGCTTAAAAAATGGATTTGCATGTTTTAACCATGTTAAAGATGCAAATCAGCTATGGATCCATAGCTTTAGAAGGGAATAACAAGCGCTTATTAAATTCTCAAGTGAACGTGCGGTTGGATATTTACCCGAGTCAAACAAGCCATTATTTTGCCCATCTACAAAAAGCTGACCCAACGATCACGGATGATTGTAAGCTGATTTATCATGCGTAACGGGCTCTATTACCATAATAAATCACATATGGATTCAGAGTCAAGACTCAGTTAAAAATCCCTGCCTTTCCCTTTTTCCCGACGATTGCAAAACCTGATATATAAAAACTAAGAAGAGCTTACAGTCCCTAAAAATTATAGAAACTCTTTGGAATAACCTGTCTCCACATTTGTGCATTGTGCATTTTCATTCTACATGTACTCTTTTTCCTTAAAACAAAACTTTGAGTTTTCGCTCTCCCTTCATCCCGTAAACCAAAAAGGCAAATAGATCACAGCAAAATGAAAATTTTGGAGTTCAAGTACGGAAAAAATTTAAAACAATAACAAAATTAAGTAAAGAAAATTTATTCACACACCACAAATGAACACAAAAGTTTTTTTGTCCAAGTTTGGGAAATTCCACTAGTTCAACCCCAACAACTTGGAATTTTATAGGAAAGAGATTTCCTCCACACATGCTTTAAAAATGGATATGCATGTTTTAAACATGTTAAAGATGCAAATCACCTATCGATCCAAAGCTTTTGAAGAGAATAACAAACGCTCATTAAATTCTCAACCGAACGTGCGGTGGATATTTACCCGAGTCAAACAATCCATTATTTTGCCCATCTACAAAAAGCTGACGCAACGATCATGGATGATTTTAATGTGATTTATCATGCGTAACGAGCTATATTTCCCTAAGAAATGACTTATGGATTGGGAGTCAAGATTCAGTTAAAAATCCCTGCCTCCCCCTTTTTCCCGACGATTGCAAAACCTGACATATAAAAACTAAGAAGAGCTTAATTTCCCTAAAAATTACAGAAACTCTTCGGAATTATCTCGCTCTACATTTATGCACTGTGCATTTTCATTTTAGATGTACACTTTTTTCATAAATCAAAACTTTGAGATTTCGCTTTCCCTTCATCCCGTAAACCAAAAAGGCAAATAGATCACAACAAAATCAAAATTTTAGAATTCATGAACGGAATAAAATTTAAAACAATAACAAATGTAAGTATAGAAAATTTATTCACACACCACAAATGAACACAAAAGTTTTGTTGTCCAAGTTTGGGAAATTCCATTAGTTCAACCCTAACAGCTTGGAATTTTATAAGAAAGAGAATTCCTCCACACATGCTTAAAAAATGGATTTGCATGTTTTAAACATGCTAAAGATGCAAATCACCTGTGGATCCAAAGCTTTTGAAGACAGTAACAAACACTCAATAAATTCTCAAGTGAACGTACAGAGGGATATTTACCCGAGTCAAACAAGCCATTATTTTGCCCATCTACAAAAAGCTGACCCAACGTTCATGGATGATTGTAAAGTGATTTATCATGCGTAACGGGCTATATTACCCTATTAAATGACTTATGGATTGGGAGTCAAGACTCACTTAAAAATCCCTGCCTCCCCCATTTTCCCGACGATTGCAAAACCTGATATATAAAAACTAAGAAGAGCCTACAATCCCTAAAAATTACAGAAACTCTTTGGAATTATCTCTCTCTATGTTTGTGCATTGTGCATTTCCATTCTACATGTACTTTTTTTTTTTAAAACAAAACTTTGAGTTTTCGCTCTCCCTTCATCCCGTAAACCAAAAAGGCAAATAGATCTCAACAAAATGAAAATTTTGGAGTTCAAGTACGGAAAAAATTTAAAACAATAACAAATGAAAGTAAAGAAAATTTATTCACACACCACAAATGAACACAAAAGTTTTGTTGTCCAAGTTTGGGAAATTCCACTAGTTCAACCCCAACAACTTGGAATTTTATAAGAAAGAGATTTCCTCCACTCATGCGTTAAAAATGGATATGCATGTTTTAAACATGTTAAAGATGCAAATCACCTATCGATCCAAAGCTTTTGAAGAGAATAACAAACGCTCATTAAATTCTCAAGTGAACGTGCTGTGGGATATTTACCTGAGTCAAACAAGCCATTATTTTGGCCATCTTCAAAAAGTTGTCCCAACGATCATGGATTATTGTAATGTGATTTATCATGCGTAATGGGCTATATTACCCTAAGAAATGACTTATGGATTGGGAGTCAATACTCAGTTAAATATCCCTGCCTCCCCCTTTTAACAAACGATTGCAAAACCTGATATATAAAAGCTAAGAAGAGCTTACAATCCCTAAAAATTACAGAAAATCTTTGGAATTATGTCGCTCTACATTTGTGCACTGTGCATTTTCATTTTAGATGTACACTTTTTTCATAAATCAAAACTTTGAGATTTCGCTCTCTCTTCATCCCGTAAACCAAAAAGGCAAATAGATCACAACAAAATGAAAATTTTAGACTTCATGTACGGAAATAAATTTAGAACAACAACAAATGTATGGAAAGAAAATTTATTCACAGACCACAAATGAACGCAAAAGTTTTGTTGTCCAAGTTTGGGAAATTCCACTAGTTCAGCCCTAACAGCTTGGAATTATATAAGAAATAGATTTCCTCCACACATGCTTAAAAAATGGATTTGCATGTTTTAAACATGTTAAAGATGCAACTCACCTATGGATCCGTAGCTTTTGAAGAAAATAACAAACGCTCATTAAATTCTCAAGTGAACGTGCGGGGGGATATTTACCCGAGTCAAACAAGCCATTATTTTGCCCATCTACAAAAAACTGACCCAACGATCATGGATGATTGTAAAGTGATTTATCATGCATAACAGCCTCTATTACCATAATAAATGAAATATGGATTGGGAGTCAAGACTCAGTTAAAAATCCCTGCCTCCCTCTTTTTCTCGACGATGGCAAAACCTGATATATAAAAGCTAAGTAGAGCTTACAATCCCTAAAAATTACAGAAACTCTTTGGAATTATCTCGCTCTACATTTGTGCACTGTGCATTTTCATTTTAAATGTACAATTTTTCATAAATCAAAACTTTGAGTTTTCGCTCTCCCTTCAACCCGTAACCCAAAAAGGCAAATAGGTCACTACAAAATGAAAATTTTAGAGTTCATGTACAGAAAAAAATTTAAAACAATATCAAATATAAGTAAAGAAAATTTATTCACACACCATAAATGAACACAAAAGTTTTGTTGTCCAAGTTTGGGAAATTCCACTAGTTCAACCCCAACAGCTTGGAATTTTATAAGAAAGAGATTTCCTCCACACATGCTTTAAAAATGGATATGCATGTTTTAAACATATTAAAGATGCTAATCACCTATGGATCCAAAGATTTTTAAGAGAATAACAAAATCTCATTAAATTCTCAACTGAACGTACATTGGATATTTACTCGAGTCATACAAGCCATTATTTTGCCCATCTACAAATAGCTGACCCAAAGAGCATGGATGATTGTAATGTCATTTATCATGCATAACGGGCTATATTACCCTAATCAATGACTTATGGATTGGGAGTCCAGACTCAGTTAAAAATCCCTGCGTCCCCCATTTTCCTGACGATTGCAAAACCTGATATATAAAAAGTAAGAAGAGCTTACAATCCCTAAAAATTACTGAAACTCTTTGGAATTATCTCGCTCTACATTTGCGCACTGTGCATTTTCATTTTACATGAACACTTTCTTCATAAATCAAAACTGTGAGTTTTCACTCTCCCTTCAAACCGTAAACCAAAAAGGCAAATAGATCACAACAAAATGAAAATTTTAGAGTTCATGTATGTAAAAAAATTTAAAACAATAAAAAATGTAAGTAAAGAAAATTTATTCACACGCCACAAATGAACACAAAAGTTTTGTTGTCCAAGTTTGGGAAATTCCACTAGTAGAACCCTAACAGCTTGGAATTTTATATGAAAGAGATTTCCTCCACATATGCTTCAAAAATGGATTTGCATGTTTTAAAAATGTTAAAGATGCAAATCACCTATGGACCCAAAGGTTTTGAAGAGAATAACAAACACTCATTAAATTCTCAAGTGAACGTGCGGTGGGATATTTACCCGAGTCAAACAAGCCATTATTTTGCCCATCTACAAAAAGCTGACCCAATGATCATAGATGATTGTAAAGTGATTTATTATGCGTAACGGGATATATTACCCTAATAAATGACTTATGGATTGGGAGTCAAGACTCAGTTAAAAATCCCTGCCTCCCGCTTTTTCCCGACCATTGCAAAACCAGATATATAAAAACTAAGAAGACCTTAAATACCCTAAAAATTATAGAAACTCTTTGGAATTATCTCTCTCTACATTTGTGCACTGTGCATTTTCATTTTAGATGTACAATTTTTTCATATATCAAAAGTTTGAGTTTTCGCTCACCCTTCATCCCGAAAACCAAAAAGGCAAATAGATCACAAGAAAAAGAAAATTTTGGAATTCAAGTACGGAAAGAATTTAAAACAATAACAGATGTAAGAAAAGAAAATTTATTCACACACCACAAATGAACACAAAAGTTTTTTTCTCCATGTTTGGGAAATTCAACTAGTTAAACCCCAACAGCTTTGAATTTTATAGGAAAGAGATTTCCTCCACACAAGCTTTAAAAATGGATATGCATGTTTTAAACATGCTAAAGATGCAAATCACCTATGGATCCAAAGATTTTGAAGAGAATAACAAACGCTCGTTAAATTCTCAACTGAACGTGCGGTGGATATTTACCCAAGTCAAACAAGCCATTATTTTGCCCATCTACAAAAAGCTGACCCAACGATCATGGATGATTGTAATGTGATTTATCATGCGTAACGGGGTATATTACCCTAAGAAATGACTTATGGATTGGGAGTCAAGACTCAGTTAAAAATCCCTGCCTCCCTCATTTTCCCGACGATTGCAAAACCTGATATATAAAAACTAAGAAGTGCTTACAATCCCTAAAAATTACAGAAACTCTTTGGAATTATCTCACTCTACATTTGTGCACTGTGCAGTTTCATTTTAGATGTACACTTTTTTCATAAATCAAAACTTTGAGTTTTCGCTCTCCCTTCATCCCGTAAACCAAAAAGGCAAATAGATCACAACAAAATGAAAATTTTAGACTTCATGTAAGGAAAAAAATTTAAAACAATAACAAATGTACGTAAAGAAAATTTATTCACAGACCACAAATGAACACAAAAGTTTTGTTGTCCAAGTTTGGGAAATTCCATTAGTTCAACCCTAACAGCGTGGAATTTTATAAGAAAAAGATTTCCTCCACACATGCATAAAAAATGGATTTGCATGTTTTAAACATGGTAAAGATGCAAATCACCAATGGATCCATAGCTTTTGAAGAGAATAACAAACGCACATTAAATTCTCAACTGAATGTGCGGTGGGATATTTACCCGAGTCAAACAGGCCATTATTTTGCCCATCCACAAAAAGCTGACCCAACGATAATGGATGATTGTAAAGTGATTTATCATGTGTAACGGGCTATATTTCCCTAAGAAATGACTTATGGATTGGGAGGCAAGACTCAGTTAAAAATCCCTGCCTCCCCCTTTTTCCAGACGATTGCAAAACCTGATATATAAAGACTAAGAAGAGCTTACAATCCCAAAAAATTACAGAAACTCTTTGGAATTATCTCACTCATCATTCGTACACTGTGCATTTTCATTTTAGATGTACACTTTTTCATAAATCAAAACTTTGAGTTTTCGCTCTCCCTTCATCCCGTAAACCAAAAAGGCAAATAGATCACAACAAAATGAAAATTTTAGAGTTCATGTACGGGAAAAAATATAAAGCAATAATAAATTTAAGTAATTAAAATTTATTCACACACCACAAATGAACACAAAAGTTTTGTTGTCCAAGTTTGGGAAATTCCACAAGTTCAAGCCCAACAGCTTGGAATTTTATAAGAAAGAGATTTCCTCGACACATGCTTAAAAAATGGATTTGCATGTTTTAAACATGTTCAAGACGTAAATCACCTATGGATCCAAAGCTTTTAAAGAGAATAACAAACGCTCATTAAATTCGCAAATGAACGTGCGGTGGGATATTTACCCGAGTCAAACAAGCCATTCTTTTGCCCATCTACAAAAAGCTGACCCAACGATGATGGATGATTGTAAAGTGATTTATCATGCGTAACGGGATATATTACCCTAATAAAAGACTTATGGATTGGGAGTCAAGACTCAGTTAAAAATCCCTGCCTCCCGCTTTTTCCCGACGATTACAAAACCTGATATATAAAAACTAAGAAGAGCTTACAATCCCTAAAAATTACAGAAACTCTTTTTAATTATCTCGCTTTACATTTGTGCACTGTGCGTTTTTATTTTAGATGTACACTTTTTTCATAAATAAAAACTTTGAGTTTTCGCTCTCCCTTCATCCCATAAACCAAAAAGGCAAATAGATCACAACAAAATGAAAATTTTAGAGTTCATGTACGGAAAAAGATTTAAAAAAATAACAAATGTAAGTAAAGAAAATTTATTCATACACCCCAAATGAACACAAAAGTTTTGTTGTCAAAGTTTGGGAAATTCCACTAGTTCAACCCCTGCAATTTGAAATTTTATAGGAAAGAGATTTCCTCCACATGCTTTAAAAATGGCTATGCATGTTTTAAACATGTTAAAGATGCAAATCACCTATGGATCCAAAGCTTTTGAAGAGAATAACAAACGCTCATTAAATTCTCAACTGAACGTGCAGTGGATATTTACCCAAGTCAAACAAGCCATTATTTTGCCCATCTACAAAAAGCTGACTCAACGATCATGGATGATTGTAATGTGATTTATCATGCGTAACAGGCTATATTACCCTAGGAAATGACTTATGGATTGGGAGTCAAGACTCAGTTAAAAATCCCTGCCCCCCCCCCCCCCCCCCCCCCCCCCCCCTTTTCCCGACGATTGCAAAACTTGATATATAAAAACTAAGAAGAGCTTACAATCCCAAAAAATTAAAGAAACTCTTCGGATTTATCTCTCTCTACGTTTGTGCATTGTGCATTTCCATTCTACATGTACTCTTTTTTCTTAAAAGAAAACTTTGAGTTTTCGCTCTCCCTTCATCACGTAAACAAAAAAGGCAAATAGATCACAACAAAATGAAAAATTTCGAGTTCAAGTATGAAAAAAATTTAAAACAATAAAAAATGTAAGTAAAGAAAATTTATTCACACACCACAAATGAACACAAAAGTTTTGTTGTCCAAGTTTGGGAAATTCCACTAGTTCAACCCTAATAGCTTGAAATTTTATAAGAAAGAGATATCATCCACACATACTTAAAAAATGGATTTGCATGTTTTAAACATGTTAAAGATGCAAATCACCTATCGATCCAAAGCTTTTCAAGAGAATAACAAACGCTCATTAAATTCTCAAATGAACGTGCGGTGGGATATTTACCCGAGTCATACAAGCCATTATTTTACCCATCTACAAAAAGTAGACCCAACGATCATGGATGATTGTAAAGTGACTTATCATGTGTAACGGGCTATATTACCCTAATAAATGACGTATGGGTTGGGAGTCAAGACTCAGTTAAGAATCCTTGCCTCCCCCTTTTTCTTGACGATTGCAAAACCTGATCTATAAAAACTAAGAAGAGCTTACAATCCCTAAAAATTACAGAAACTCATTGGAATTATCTCTCTCAACATTTGTGCATTGTGCATTTCCATTCTACATGTACTCTTTTTTCTTAAAACAAAACTTTGAGTTTTCACTCTCCCTTCATCCCGTAAACCAAAAAGGCAAATAGATCACAACAAAATGAAAATTTTGGAGTTCAAGTACGGAAAAAATTTAAAACAATAAGAAATTTAAGTAAAGAAAATTTATTCACACACCACAAATGAGCACAAAAGTTTTGTTGTCCAAGTTTGGGAAATTCCACTAGTTCAACTCTAACAGATTGCAATTTTATAGCAAAGAGATTTCCTCCACACATGCTTTAAAAATGGATATGCATGTTTTAAAGATGTTAAAGATGCAAATCACCAATGGATCCAAAGCTTTTGAAGAGAATAACAAACGCTCATTAAATTCTCAAGTGAACGTGCGGTGGTATATTTACCCAAGTCAAACAAGCCATTATTTTGCCCATCCACAAAAAGCTGACCCAACGATCATAGATGATTGTAAAGTGATTTATCATGCGTAGCGGCATATATTACCCTAAGAAATGAAATATGGATTGGGAGTCAAGACTCAGTTAAAAATCCATGCCTCCCCCTTTTTCCCGACGATTGCAAAACCTGATATATAAAGACTAAGAAGAGCTTACAATCCCTAAAAATTACAGAAACTCTTTGGAATTATCTCGCTCTACATTTGTGCACTGTGCATTTTCATTTTAGATGTACACTTTTTTCATAAATCAAAACTTTGAGTTTTCGCTATCCCTTCATCCCGTTAACCAAAAAGGCAAATAGATCACAACAAAATGAAAATTTTGTAGTTCAAGTACGGAAAAAATTTAAAACAATAACTAATGTAAATAACGAAAATTTATTCACACACCACAAATGAACACAAAAGTTTTGTTGTCCAAGTTTGGGTAATTCCACTAGTTCAACCCTAACAAGTTGCAATTTTATAAGAAAGAGATTTCCTCCACACATGCTTAAAAAATGGATTTGCATGTTTTAAACATGTTAAAGATGCAAATCACCTATGGATCCATAGCTTTTGAATAGAATAACAAACGGTCATTAAATTCTCAAGTGAACGTGCGGTGGGATATCTACCCGAGTCAAACAAACCATTATTTTGCCCATCTACAAAAAGCTGACCCAATGATCATGGATGATTGTAAAGTGATTTATCATGGGTAATGGGGTATATTACCATAATAAATTACATATGGATTGGGAGTCAAGACTCAGTTAAAAATCTTTGCCTTCCCCTTTTTCCTGACGATTGCAATGCCTGATATATAAAAACTAAGAATAGCTTACAATCCCTAAAAATTATAGAAACTCTTTGGAATTATCTCTCTCTACGTTTGTGCATTGTGCATTTCCATTCTACATTTACTCTTTTTTCTTAAAAGAAAACTTTGAGTTTTCGCTATCCCTTCATCCCGTAATCCAAAAAGGCAAATAGATCAAAACAAAATGAAAATTTTGGAGTTCAAGTACGGAAAAAATTTTAAACAATAAGGAATGTAAATAAAGAAAATTTATTCACAGACCACAAATGAACACAAAAGTTTAGTTGTCCAAGTTTGGGAAATTCCACTATTTCAACCCCAATAGCTTGGAATTTTATAGGAAAGAGATTTCCTCCACACATGCTTTAAAAATGGAAACGCATGTTTTAAACATGTTAAAGATGCAAATCACCTATGGATCCAAAACTTTTGAAAAGAATAACAAACGCTCATTAAATTCACAACTGAACCTGCGGTGGTATTTACCCGAGTCAAACGAGCCATTATTTTGCCCATCTACAAAAAGCTGACCCAACGATCATGGATGATTGTAATGTGATTTATCATGCGTAATGGGCTATATTACCCTAAGAAATGACTGATAGATTGGGAGTCAAGACTCAATTAAAAATCCCTGCCACCCCCTTTTTCCCGACAATTGCAAAACCTGATAGATAAAAACTAAGTAGAGCTTACAATCCCTAAATCTTACAAAAACTCTTTGGAATTATCTCGCTCTACATTTGTGCACTATGCATTTTCATTTTAGATGTACACTTTTTTCATAAATCAAAACTTTGAGTTGTCGCTCTCCCTTCATCCCGTAAACCAAAAATGCAAATAGATCACAACAAAATGAAAATTTTAGAGTTCATGTACGGAAAAAAAATTTAAACAATAACAAATGTAAGTAAAGAAAATTTATTCACACAACACAAATGAACACAAAAGTTTTGTTGTCCAAGTTTGGGAAATTCCACTAGTTCAACCCTAACAACTTGGAATTTTCTAAGAAAGAGATTTCCTCCACACATGCTTAAAAAATGGATTTGCATGTTTTTAACATGTTAAAGATGCCAATCACCTATGGATCCAAAGCTTTTGAAGAGAATAACAAACGGTCATTAAATTCTCAAGTGAACGTGCGGTGGGATATTTACCCGAGTCAAACAACCCATTATTTTGCCCATCTACAAAAAGCTGACCAAACGATAATGGATGGTTGTAAAGTGGTTTATGATGCGTAACAGGCTATATTACCCTAATAAATGACTTTTGGATTGGGAGTCAAGACTCAGTTAAAAATCCCTGCCCCCCCTCTTTCCCGACGATTGCAAAACCTGATATATAAAAACTAAGAAGAGCTTACAATCCCTAAAAATGACAGAAACTCTTTGGAATTATCTCTCTCTAGGTTTGTGCATTGTTCATTTACATTCCACATGTAGTCTTTTTTCCTATAACAAAACTTTGAGTTTTCGCTCTCCCTTCATCCAGTAAACCAAAAAGGCAAATAGATCACAACAAAATGAAAATTTTGGAGTTCAAGTACGGAAAAAATTTAAAACAATAACAAATGTAAGTAAAGAAAATTTATTCACACACCACAAATGAACACAAAAGTTTTTTTGTCCAAGTTTGGGAAATTCCACTAGTTCAACCCTAACATCATGGAATTTTAGAAGAAAGAGATTTCCTCCACACATGCTTAAAAAATGGATTTGCATGTTTTAACAATGTTAAAGATGCAAATCACCTATGGATCCAAAGCTTTTGAAGAGAATAACAAACACTCATTAATTTCTCAAGTGAACGTGGGATATTTACCCGAGTCAAACAAACCATTATTTTCCCATCTGCAAAAAGCTGACCCAAAGATCGTGGATGATCATAAAGTGGTTTATCATGCGTAATGGGTTATATTACCCTAATAAATGACTTATGGATTGGGATTCAATACTCAGTTAAAAATCCCTGCCCCCCCTTTTTACCGACGATTGCAAAACCTGATATATAAAAACTAAGAAGAGCATATAATCCCTAAAAATTATAGAAACTCTTTGGAATTATCTCTCTACGTTTGTGCATTATGCATTTCCATTCTACATGTACTCTTTTTTCCTAAAATAAAACTTTGAGTTTTCGCTCTCCCTTCATCCCGAAAACCAAAAAGGCAAATAGATCACAACAAAATGAAAATTTTGGAGTTCAAGTACGGAAAAAATTTAAAACAATAACAAATGTAAGTAAAGAAAATTTATTCACACACCACAAATGAACACAAAAGTTTTGTTGTCCAAGTTTGGGAAATTCCACTAGTTCAACCCTTACAGCTTGGAATTTTATAAGAAAGAGATTTCCTCCACACATGCTTAAAAAATGGATTTGCATGTTTTAAACAAGTTAAAGATGCAAATAACCTATGTATCCAAAGCTTTTGAAGAGAATAACAAATGCTCATTAAATTCTCAACTGAACCTGCAGTGGATATTTACCCGAGTCAAACAAGCCATTATTTTGCCCATCTACAAAAAGCTGACCCAACGATCATGGATGATTGTAAAGTAATTTATCATGTGTAACGGGCTATATTACCATAATAAATTACATATGGATTGGGTGTCAAGACTCAGTTAAAAATCCCTGCCTCCCCCTTTTTCCCTACGAATGCAAAACCTGATATATAAAAACTAAGAAGAGCTTACAATCCCTAAAAATTACAGAAACTCTTTGGAATTATCTCTCTCTACTTTTGTGCAAGATGCATTTCCATTATACATGTACTCTTTTTTCTTAAAAAAAAATTTTGCGTTTTCGCTATCCCTTCATCCCGTAAACCAAGAAGGCAAATAGATCACAACAAAATGAAAATTTTGGAATTCAAGTACGGAAAAAATTTGAAACAATAACAAATGTAAGTAAAGAAAATTTATTCACACACCACAAATGAACACAAAATTTTTGTTGTCCATGTTTGGGAAATTCCACTAGTTCAACCCTAATAGCTTGAAATTTTATAAGAAAGAAATTTCCTCCACATATGCTTAGAAAATGGATTTGCATGTTTTAAACATGTTAAAGATGCAAATCACCTATGGATCCATAGCTTTTGAAGAGAATAACAAACTCTCATTAAATTTTCAAGTGAACGTGCTATGGGATATTTACCCGAGTCAAACAAGCCATTATTTTGCCCATCAACAAAAAGCTGACCCAACGATCTTGGATGATTGTAAAGTGATTTATCATGCGTAACGGGCTATATTACCATAATAAATGACAAACGGATTGGGAGTCAAGACTCAGTTGAAAATCCCTGCCTCCCCTTTTTTCCCGACGATTGCTATGCCTGATATATAAAAACTAAGAAGAGCTTACAATCCCTAAAAATTACAGAAACTCTTTGGAATTATCTCTCTCTACGTTTGTGCATTGTGCATTTCCATTCAACATTTACTCTTTTTTCTTAAAACAAAACTTTGAGTTTTCGCTATCCCTTCATCCCGTAAACAAAAAAGGCAAATAGATCACAACAAACTGAAAATTTTGGAGTTCAAGTATGGAAAAAATTTTAAACAATAAGGAATGTAAATAAAGAAAATTTATTCACAGACCACAAATGAATTCAAAAGTTTTTTGGTCCAAGTTTGGGAAATTCCACTAGTTCAACCCTAACAACTTGGAATTTTATAAGAAAGAGATTTCCTCGACACATGCTTAAAAAATGGATTTGCATATTTTAAACATGTTAAAGATGCAAATCACCTATGGATCCATAGTTTTAGAAGAGAATAACAAGCGCTCATTAAATTCTCAAGTGAACGTGCGGTGGGATATTTACCCAAGTCAAACAAGCCTTTATTTTGCCCATCTACAAAAAGCTGACCCAACGATCATGGAAGATTGTAAAGTGATTTATCATGCGTAACAAGCTATATTACCATATTAAATCACATATGGATTTGGAGTCAAGACTCAGTTAAAAATCCCTGCCTCCCCCTTTTTCCCGACGATTGCAAAACCTGATATATAAAAACTAAGAAGAGCTTACAATCCCTAAAAATTTCAGAAACTCTTTGGAATAATCTCTCTCTACATTTGTGCATTGTGCATTTTTATTCTACAAGTACTCTTTTTTCTTAAAACAAAACTTTGAGTTTTCGCTCTCCCTTCATCCCATAAACCAAAAAGGCAAATAGATCACAACAAAATGAAAATTTTGGAGTTCAAGTACGGAAAAAATTTAAAACAATAAAAAATGTAAGTAAAGAGAATTTATTCACACACCACAAATGAACACAAAAGTTTTGTTGTCCAAGTTTGGGAAATTCCACTAGTTCAACCCTTACAACTTGGAATTTTATAGGAAAGATTTTTCCTCCACACATGCTTTAAAAATAGATATGCATGTTTTAAACATGTTGAAGATGAAAATCACCTATGGATCCAAAGCTTTTGAAGAGAATAACAAACGCTCATTAAATCTCAACCGAACGTGCGCTGGATATTTACCCGAGTCAAAGAAGCCATTATTTTGCCCATCTACAAAAAGCTAACCCAACGATCATGGATGATTGTAATGAGATTTATCTTGCGTAACGGGCTATATTACCCTATGAAATGACTTATGGACTGGGAGTCAAGACTCAGTCAAAAATCCATGCCTCCCCTTTTTTCCCGACGATTGTAAAACCTGATATACAAAATCTAAGAAGAGCTTACAATCCCTTAAAATTACAGAAACTCTTTGGAATTGTCTCGCTCTACATTTGTGCACTGTGCATTTTCATTTTCGATGTACACTTTTTTCATAAATCAAAACTTTGAGTTTTCGCTCTACCTTCATCCCGTAAACCAAAATGGCAAATAGATCACAACAAAATGAAAATTTTAGAGTTCATATACGGAAAAAAATTTTAAACAATAACAAATGTAAGTAAAGAAAATTTATTCACACACCACTAATGAACACAAAAGTTTTGTTGTCCATGTTTGGGAAATTCCACTAGTTCAACCCTAATAGCTTGGAATTTTATAAGAAAGAGATTTCCTCCACACATGCTTAAAAAATGGATTAGCATGTTTTAAACATGCTAAAGATGCAAATCACCTATGGATCCATAGCTTTTGAAGAGAATAACAAACGCTCTTTAAATTCTCAAGTGAACGGTGGGATATTTACCCGAGTCAAATAAACCATTATTTTGCCCATATAAAAAAAGTTGACCCAACGATCATAGATGACTGTAAAGTGATTTATCATGCGTAATGGGCTATATTACCATAATAAATGACATATGGATTTGGAGTCAAGACTCAGTTAAAAATCCCAGCCTCCCCCTTTTTCCCGACGATTGCAAAACCTGATATATAAAAACTAAGAAGAGCTTATAATCCCTAAAAATTACAGAAACTCTTTGGAATTATCTCTCTCTATATTTGTGCATTTTGCATTTCTATTCTAAAGTACTCTTTTTTCTTAAAACAAAACTTTGAGTTTTCGCTCTCCCTTCATCCCGTAAACCAAAAAGGCAAATAGATCACAACAAAATGAAAATTTTAGAGTTCCTGTACGGAAAAAAATTTAAAACTATAACAAATGTAAGTAAAGAAAATTTATTCACACACCACAAATGAACACAAAAGTTTTGTTGTCCAAGTTTGGGAAATTCCACTAGTTCAACCCTAACAGCTTGGAATTTTATAAGAAAGAGATTTCCTCCACACATGCTTAAAAAATGGATTTGCATGTTTTAAACATGTTAAAGATGCAAATCACCTATGGATCCATATATTTTGAAGAGAATAATAAATGCTCATTAAATTCTCAAGTGAACGTGCGGAGGGATATTTACCCAAGTCAAACAACCCATAATTTTGCCCTTCTACAAAAATCTGAGCCAACGATCAGGCATGATTGTAAAGTGATTTATCATGCGTAACGGGCTATATTACCCTAAGAAATGACTTATGGATTGGGAGTCAAGACTGAGTTCAAAATCACTGCCTCCCCCTTTTTCCCGACGATTGCAAAACCTGATATATAAAAACTAAGAAGAGCTTACAATCCCTAAAAATTACAGAAACTCTTTGGAATTATCTCGCTCTCCATATGTGCACTGTGCATTTTTATTTTAGATGTACACTTTTTTCAAAAATCAAAACTTTGAGTTTTCGCTCTCCCTTCATCCCGTAAACCAAAAAGGCAAATAGATTACAACAAAATAAAAATTTTAAAGTTCATGTACGAAAAAAAATTAAAACAATAACAAATGTAAGTAACGAAAATTTGTTCACACACCACAAATGAACACAAAAGTTTTGTTCTCCAAGTTTGGGAAATTCCACTAGTTCAATCCTAACAACTTGAAATTTTATAAGAAAGAGATTTCCTCCACACATGCTTAAAAAATAGATTTGCATGTTTTAAATATGTTAAAGATGCAAATCACCTATGGATCCATATCTTTAGAAGAGAATAACAAGCGCTCATTAAATTCTCAAGTGAACGTGGGGTGGGATATTTACCCGAGTCAAACAAGCCATTATTTTGCCCATCTACAAAAAGCTAACCCAACGATCATGGATGATTGTAAAGTGATTTATCATGCGTAACGGGCTATATTACCGTATTAAATCACATATGGATTCGGAGTCAAGACTCAGTTAAAAATCCCTGCCTCCCCCTTTTTCCCGACGATTGCAAAACCTGATATATAAAAACTAAGAAGAGCTTACAGTCCCTAAAAATTACAGAAACTCTTTGGAATTATCTCTCTCTACATTTGTGCATTGTGCATTTTTATTCTACAAGTACTCTTTTTTCTTAAAACAAAAGTTTGAGTTTTCACTCTCCCATCATCCCGTAAACCAAAAAGGCAAATAGATCACAACAAAATGAAAATTTTGGAATTCAAGTACGGAAAAAATTTAAAACAATAACAAATGTAAGTGAAGAAAATTTATTCACACACCACATATGAACACAAAAGTTTTGTTGTCCAAGTTTGGGAAAGTCCACTAGTTCAACCCCAACAACTTTGAATTTTATAGGAAAGAGATTTCCTCCACACATGCTTTAAAAATGGATAAGCATGTTTTAAACATGTTAAAGATGAAAATCACCTATGGATCCAAAGCTTTTGAAGAGAATAACAAACGCTCATTAAATTCTCAACTGAACATGCGCTAGATATTTACCCGAGTCAAACAAGCCATTATTTTTCCCATCTACAAAAAGCTAACCCAACGATCATGGATGATTGGAATTTGATTTATCATGCGTAATGGGCTATATTACCCTATGAAATGACTTATGGATTGGGAGTCAAGACTCAGTTAAAAATCCCTGCCTCCCCTTTTTTCCCGACGATTGCAAAACCTGATATACAAAATCTAAGAAGAGCTTACAATCCCTAAAAATTACAGAAACTCTTTGGAATTGTCTCGCTCTACATTTGTGCACTGTGCATTTTCATTTTCGATATACACTTTTTTCATAAATCAAAACTTTGAGTTTTCACTCTCCCTGCATCCCGTAAACCACAATGGCAAATAGATCACAACAAAATTAAAATTTTAGAGTTCATATACGGAAAAAAAATTTAAACAATTACAAATGTAAGTAAAGAAAATTTATTCACACACCACAAATGAACACAAAAGTTTTGTTGTCCAAGTTTGGGAAATTCCACTAGTTCAACCCTAACAGCTTGGAATTTTATAAGAAAGAGATTTCCTTCACACATGCGTAAAAAATGGATTAGCATGTTTTAAACATGTTAAAGATGCAAATCACCTATGGATCCATAGCTTTTGAAGAGAATAACAAACGCTCATTAAATTCTCAGGTGAACGTGCAGTGGGATATTTACCCGCATCAAACAAGCCATTATTTTGCCCATCTACAAAAAGCTGACCCAACGATCATAGATGACTGTAAAGTGATTTATCATGCGTAACGGGCTATATTACCATAATAAATGACATATGGATTTGGAGTCAAGGCTCAGTGAAAAATCCCTGCCTCCCCCTTTTTCCTGACGATTGTAAAACCTGATATATAAAAACTAAGAAGAGCTTACAATCCCTAAAAATTACAGAAACTCTTTGGAATTATCTCTCTCTACGTTTGTGCATTGTGCCTTTCCATTCTACAAGTACTCTTTTTTCTTAAAACAAAACTTTGAGTTTTCGCTCTCCCTTCATCCCGTTAACCAAAAAGGCAAATAGATCACAACAAAATGAAAATTTTAGAGTTCAAGTACGGAAAAAATTTAAAACAATAACAAATGTATGTAAAGAAAATTTATTCACACACCACAAATGAACACAAAAGTTTTGTTGTCCAAGTTTGGGAAATTCCACTAGTTCAACCCCAGCAATTTGGAATTTTATAGGAAAGAGATTTCCTCCACACATGCTTTAAAAATGGATATGCATGTTTTAAACATGTTAAAGATGCAAATCACCTATGGATTCAAAGATTTTGAAGAGAATAACAAACGCTCATTAAATTCTCAACTGAACGTGCGGTGGATATTTACCCGAGTCAAACAAGCCATTATTTTGCCCATCTACAAAACGCTGACCCAACGATCATGGATGATTGTAATGAGATTTATCATGCGTAACATGCTATATTACCCTAAGAAATGACTTATGGATTGGGAGTCAAGACTCAGTTAAAAGTCCCTGCCCCCCGCCCTTTTCCCGAAGATTGCCAAACTTGATATATAAAAAATAAGAAGAGCTTACAATCCCTAAAAATCACAGAAACTCTTTGGATTTATCTCTCTCTACGTTTGTGCATTGTGCATTTCCATTCTACATGTACTCTTTCTTCATAATAGAAAACTTTGAGTTTTCGCTCTCCTTTCATCCCGTAAACAAAAAAGGCAAATTGATCACAACAAAATGAAAATTTTCGAGTTCAAGTACGGAAAAAATTTAAAACAATAACAAATGTAACTAAAGAAAATTTATTCACACACCACAAATGAACACAAAAATTTTGTTATCCAAGTTTGGGAAATTCCACTAGTTCAACCCTAATAGCTTGAAATTTTATAAGAAAGAGATTTCCTCCACACATGCTTAAAAAATGGATTTGGATGTTTTAAACATGTTAAAGATGCAAATCACCTATGGATCCATAGCTTTTGAAGAGAATAACAAACGCTCATTAAATTCTCAAGTGATCGTGCGGTGGGATATTTACCCGAGTCATACAAGCCATTATTTTGCCCATCTACAAAAAGGAGACCCAACGATCATGGATGTTTGTAAAGTGATTTATCATGCGTAACGGGCTATATTACCCTAATAAAAGACATATGGATTGGGAGTCAAGACTCAGTTAAAAATCTTTGCCTCCCCCATTTTCCCGACGATTGTGAAACCTGATATATAAAAACTAAGAAGAGCTTACAATCCCTAAAAATTATAGAAGCTCTTTGGAATTATCTCGCTCTGCATTTGTGCACTGTGCATTTACATTTCAGATGTACACTTTTTTCATAAATCAAAACATTGTGTTTTCGCTCACCCTTCATCCCGTAAACCAAAAAGGCAAATAGATCATAACAAAATGAAAATTTTAGAGTTCATGTACGGAAAAAAATTTAAAACAATAACATATGTAAGAAAAGAAAATTTATTGACACACCACAAATGAACACAAAATTTTTGTTGTCCAAGTTTGGGAAATTCCACTAGTTCAACCCCAACAACTTGGAATTTTAAAGGAAAGAGATTTCCTCCACACATGCTTTAAAAATGGATATGCATGTTTTAAACATCTTAAAGATGCAAATCACCAATTGATCCATACCTTTTGAAGAGAATAACAAACGCTCATTAAATTCTCAACTGAACGTACGGTGGGATATTTACCCGAGTCAAACAAGCCATTATTTTTCCCATCTACAAAAAGCTGACCCAACGATCATGGATGATTGTAAAGTGATTTATCATGCGTAACGGGCTATATTACCCTAAAAAAAGACTTATGGATTAGGAGTCAAGACTAAGTTAAAAATCCCTGCCTCCCCCTTTTTCCAGACGATTGCAAAACCTGATATATAAAAACTAAGAAGAGCTTCCAATCCCTAAAAATTACAGAAACTCTTTGGAATTATCTCGCTCTACATTAGTGCAATGTGCATTTTCATTTTAGATGTACAGTTTTTTCATAAATCAAAACTTTGAGTTTTCGCTCTCCCTTCATCCCGTAAATTAAAAGGCAAATAGATCACAACAAAATGAAAATTTTAGAGTTCATGTACGGAAAAAAATTTAAAACAATAACCAATGTAAGTAAAGAAAATTTTTTCATACACCCCAAATGAACGCAAAATTTTTGTTGTCCAAGTTTGGGAAATTCCACTAGTTTAACCCCAACACCTTGGAATTTTATAGGAAAGAGATTTTCTCCACACATGCTTTAAAATTGGATTTGCAAGTTTTAAACATGTTAAAGATGAAAATCACCTATGGATCCAAAGCTTTTGCAGAGAATAACAAACGCTCAATAATTTTCAAGTGAACATGCGGTGGGATATTTACCCTAGTCAAACAAGCCATTATTTTGCCCATCTACAAAAAGCTGACCCAACGATCATGGATGATTGTAAAGTGATTTATCATGCGTAACGGGCTATATTACCCTAATAAATGACATATGGATTGGGAGTCATGACTCAGTTAAAAATCCCTGCCTCCCCTATTTTTTCGACGATTGCAAAACCTGATATATAAAAACTAAGAAGAGCCAACAATCCCTAAAAATTACAGAAACTCTTTGGCATTATCTCTCTCTACATTTGTGCATTGTGCATTTCCATTCTACATGTACTCTTTTTTCTTAAAACAAAACTTTGAGTTTTCGCTCTCCCTTCATCCCGTAAACCAAAAAGGCAAATAGATCACAACAAAATGAAAATTTTGCAGTTCAAGTACGGAAAAAATTTAAAACAATAAGAAAAGTAAGTAAAAAAAATTTATTCACTCACCACAAATGAACACAAAAGTTTTGTTGTCCAAGTTTGGGAAATTCCACTAGTTCAATCCCAACAACTTGGAATTTTATAAGAAAGAGATTTCCTCCACTCATGCCTTAAAAATGGATATGCATGTTTTAAACATGTTAAAGATGCAAATCACCAATGGATCCAAAGCTTTTGAAGAGAATAACAAACGCTCATTAAATTCTCACCTGAATGTGCGGTGGATATTTACCTGAGTCAAACAAGCCATTATTTTGCCCATCTACAAAAAGCTGACCCAACGATCATGGACGATTGTAATGTGATTTATCATGCGTAACGGGCTATATTACCCTAAGAAATGACTTATGGATTGGGAGTCAAGACTCAGTTAAATATCCCTGCCTCCCCCTTTTATTGCAAAACCTGAAATATAAAAACTAAGGAGAGCTTACAATCCCTAAAAATTACAGAAACTCTTTGGAATTTTCTCGCTCAACATTTGTGCACGGTGCATTTTCATTTTAGATGTACACTTTCATAAATCAAAACTTTGAGATTTCGCTCTCCCTTCATCCCGAAAACCAAAAAGGCAAATAGATCACAACAAAATGAAAATTTTAGAGTTCATGTACGGAAATAAATTTAAAACAATAACAAATGTAAGTAAAGAAAATTTATTCACTGACCACAAATGAACACAAAAGTTTTGTTGTCCAAGTTTGGGAATTCCACTAGTTCGACCCTAGCAATTTGGAATTTTATAGGAAAGAGATTTCCTCCACACATGCTTTAAAAATGGATATGCATGTTTTAAACATGTTAAAGATGCAAATCACCTATGGATCCAAAGCTTTTGAAGAGAATAACAAACGCTCATTAAATTCTCAACTGAATGTGCGATGGATATTTACCCGAGTCAAACAAGCCATTATTTTGCCCATCTTCAAAAAGCTGACCCAACGATCATGGATGATTGTAATGAGATTTATCATGTGTAACAGGCTATATTACCCTAATAAATGACCTATGGATTGGGAGTCAAGACTCAGTTAAAAATCCCTGCCCCCCCCCCTTTTCCCGACGATTGCAAAACTTGATATATAAAAACTAAGAAGAGCTTACAATCCCTAAAAATTACAGAAACTCTTTGGATTGATCTCTCTCTACGTTTGTACATTGTGCATTTCCATTCTACATGTACTCTTTTTTCATAAAAGAAAACTTTGAGTTTTCGCTCTCCTTTCATCCCAGAAACAAAAAAGGCAAATTCATCACAACAAAATGAAAATTTTCGAGTTCAAGTACGGACAAAATTTAAAACAATAACAAATGTAAGTAAAGAAAATTTATTCACACACTACAAATGAACACAAAACTTTTGTTATCCAAGTTTGGGAAATTCCACTAGTTCAACCCTAACAGTTTGAAATTTTATAAGAAAGAGATTTCCTCCACACATGCTTAAAAAATGGATGTGCATGTTTTAAACATGTTAAAGATGCAAATCACCTATGGATCCATAGCTTTTCAAGAGAATAACAAATGCTCATTAAATTCTCAAGTGAACGTGCGGTAGGATATTTACCCAAGTCATCCAAGCCATTATTTTGCCCATCTACATAAAGCAGACCCAACGATCATGGATGTTTGTAAAGTGATTTAGCATGCGTAACAGGCTATATTACCCTAGTAAATAACATATGGATTGGAAGTCAAGACTCAGTTAAAAATCCTTGCCTCCCGCGTTTTCCCGACGATTGCAAAACCTGATATATAAAAACTAAGAAGAGCTTACAATCCCTAAAAATTATAGAAACTCTTTGGAATTATCTCGCTCTGCATTTGTGCACTGTGCATTTTCATTTCAGATGTACACTTTTTTCATAAATCAAAACTTTGAGTTTTCGCTCACCCTTCATCCCGTAAAACAAAAAGGCAAATAGATCATAACAAAATGAAAATTTTAGAGTTCATGTACGGAAAAAAATTTAAAACAATAACAAATGTAAGAAAAGAAAATTTATTCACACACCACAAATGAACACAAAAGTTTTGTTGTCCAAGTTTGGGAAATTCCATTAGTTCAACCCCAACAACTTGGAATTTTAAAGGAAAGAGATTTCCTCCACACATGCTTTAAAAATGGAGATGCATGTTTTAAACATGTTAAAGATGCAAATCACCTATGGATCCAAAGATTTTGAAGAGAATAACAAATGCTCACTAAATTCTCAACTGAACGTGCGGTGGATATTTACTCGAGTCAAACAAGCCATTATTTTGCCCATCTACAAAAAGCTGAGCCAATGATCATGGATGATTGTAATGTGATTTATCATGCGTAACGGCCAATATTACCCAAAGAAATGACTTATGGATTGGGAGTCAAGACTCTGATAAAAATCCCTGCCTCCCCCTTTTCCCGATGATTGCAAAACCTTATATACAAAAACTAAGAAGAGCTTACAATCCCTAAAAATTACAGAAACTCTTTGGAATTATCTCACTCTACATTTGTGCACTTTGCATTTTCATTTTAGATGTACACTTTTTTTATAAATCAAAACTTTGACTTTTCGCTCTCCCTTTATCCCGTAAACCAAAAAGGTAAATAGATCACAACAAAATGAAAATTATAGACTTCATGTACGGAAAAAAATTTTAAACAATAAAAAATGTAAGTAAAGAAAATTTATTCACAGACCACAAATGAACACAAAAGTTTTGTTGTCCATGTTTGGGAAATTCCACTAGTTCAACCCTAACAGCTTGGAATTTTATAAGAAATAAATTTCCTCCACACACGCTTAAAAAATGGATTTGCATGTTTTAAACATGTTAAAGATGCAAATCACCTATGGATCCGTAGCTTTTGAAGAAAATAACAAACGCTCAATAAATTCTCACGTTAACGTGCGGGGGGATATTTACCCGAGTCAAACAAGCCATTGTTTTGCCCATCTACAAAAATCTGACCCAACGATCATGGATGATTGTAAACTGATTTATCATGCGGAACGGGCTATATTACCCTATTAAATGACTTGTGGATTGGGAGTCAAGACTCAGTTAAAAATCCCTGCCTCCCCCATTTTTCCGACGATTGCAAAACCTGCTATATAAAAACTAAGAAGAGCCTACAATCCCTAAAAATTACAGATATTCTTTGGAATTATCTCTCTCTACGTTTGTGCATTGTGCTTTTCCATTCTACATGTACTCTTTTTTCTTCAAACAAAACTTTGAGTTTTCGCTCTCCCTTCATCCTGTAAACCAAAAAGGCAAATAGATCACAACAAAATGAAAATTTTGGAGTTCAAGTACTGAAAAAATTTAAAATAATAAGAAATGTAAGAAAAAAAATTTTATTCACACACCACAAATGAACACAAAAGTTTTGTTGTCCAAGTTTGGGAAATTCCACTAGTTCAACCCCAACAACTTGGAATTTTATAAGAAAGAGATTTCCTCCACTCATGCCTTAAAAATGGATATGCATGTTTTAAACATGTTAAAGATGCAAATCACCTATGGATCAAAAGCTTTTGAAGAGAATAACAAACGCTCATTAAATTCTCAACTGAACGTGCGGTGGATATTTACCCGAGTCAAACAAGCCATTATTTTGCCCATCTACAAAAAGCTGACCCAACGATCATGGATGATTGTATAGTGATTTATCATGCATAACGGCCTATATTACCATAATAAATGAAATACGGATTGGAGTCAAGACTCAGTTAAAAATCCCTGCCTCCCCCTTTTTCCTGACGATTGCAAAACCTGATATACAAAAACTAAGAAGAGCTTACAATCCCTAAAAATTACAGAAACTCTTTGGAATTATCTCACTCTACATTTTTGGATTGTGCATTTACATTCTACATGTACTCTTTTTTCTGAAAACAAAACTTTGAGTTTTCGCTCTCCCTTCATCCCGTAAACCTAAAAGCCAAATAAATTACAACAAAATGAAAATTTTGGAGTTCAAGTACGGAAAAAATTTAAAACAATAAGAAATGTAAGTAAAAAAAATTTATTCACACACCACAAATGAATACAAAAGTTTTGTTGTCCAAGTTTGAGAAATTCCACTAGTTCAACCCCAACAGCTTGGAATTTTATAGGAAAGAGATTTCCTCCACACATGCTTTAAAAATGGATATGCATGTTTTAAACATGTTAAAGATGCAAATCACCTATGGATCCAAAGATTTTGAAGAGAATAACAAAATCTCATTAAATTCTCAACTGAACGTGCGGTGGATATTTACCCGAGCCATACAAGCCATTATTTTGCCCATCCACAAAAAGTTGACCCAAGGAGCATGGATGATTGTAATGTGATTTATCATGCGTAATGGGCTATATTACCCTAAGAAATGACTTATGGATTGGGAGTCAAGACTCAGTTAAAAATCCATGCGTCCCCCTTTTTCCTGACAATTGCAAAACCTGATATATAAAAACTAAGAAGAGCTTACAATCCCTAAAAATTACAGAACTCTTTGGAATTATCTCGCTCTACATTTCTGCACTGTGCATTTTCATTTTAGATGTACACTTTTTTCATAAATCAAAACTTTGAGTTTTCGTTCTCCCTTCATCCCGTAAACCAAAAAGGCAAATAGATCATAACAAAATGAAAATTTTGGTGTTCAAATACGGAAAAAATTTAAAACAATAACAAATGTAAGTAAAGAAAATTTATTCACATGCCACAAATGAACACAAAAGTTTTGTTGTCCAAGTTTGGAAAATTCCACTAGTTCAACCCTAACAGCTTGGAATTTTATATGAAAGAGATTTCCTCCACACATGCTTTAAAAATGGATATGCATGTTTTAAACATGTTAAAATTGCAAATCACCAATGGATCCATAGCTTTTGAAGAGAATAACAAACGCTGATTAAATTCTCAACTGAACGTGCGGTGGGATATTTACCTGAGTCAAACAAGCCATTATTTTGCCCATCTACAAAAAGCTGACCCAACGATCATAGATGATTGTAAAGTGATTTATCATGCGTAACGGGGTATATTACCCAAAGAAATGACTTATGGATTGGGAGTCGAGACTCAGCTAAAAATCCGTGCTCCCCCTTTTTCCAGACGATTGCAAAACCTGATATATAAAGACTAAGAAAAGCTTACAATCCCTACAAATTACAGAAACTCCTTGGAATTATCTCGCTCTACATTCGTACACTGTGCATTTTCATTTTAGATGTACACTTTTTTTATAAATCAAAACTTTGAGTTTTCGCTCTCCATTCATCCCTTAAACCAAAAAGGAAAATCGGTCACAACAAAATGAAAAGTTTAGAGTTCATGTACGGAAAAAAATATAAAACAATAATAAATGTAAGTAAAGAAAATTTATGCACACACCATGAATGAACACAAAAGTTTTGTTGTCCAAGTTTGGGAAATTCCACAAGTTCAACCCCAACAGCTTGGAAATTTATAAGAAGGAGATTTCCTCCACACATGCTTAAAAAATGGATTTGCATGTTTTAAACATGTTAAAGATGCAAATCACCTATGGATCCAAAGCTTTTGAAAACAATAACAAACGCTCATTAAATTCTCAAGTGAACGTGTAGTGGGATATTTACCCGAGTCAAAGAACCCATTATTTTGCCCATCTACAAAAAGCAGAAACAACGATCATGGATGATTGTAAAGTGATTTCTCATGCGTAATGGGCTATATTACCCTAAGAAATGACTTATGGATTGGGAGTCAAGACTCTGTTAAAAATCCCTGCCTGCCCCTTTTTCCCGACGATTGCAAAACCTGATATATAAAAACTAAGGAGAGCTTAGAAAAAATTACAGAAACTCTTTGGAATTATCTCGCTCTACAATAGTGCACTGTGCATTTTCATTCTAGATGTTCTCTTTTTTCTTAAATCAAAATTTTAGAGTTCATGTCTGGAAAAAATTTAAAAAAATATAAAATTTAAGTAAAGAAAATTTATTCACACACCACAAATGAACACAGAAGTTTTTTTGTTCAAGTTTGGGAAATTCCACTAGTTCAACCCCAATAGCTTGGAATTTTATAAGAAAGAGATTTCCTCAACACATATTTTAAAAATGGATATGCATGTTTTAAACAAGTTAAAGATGCAAATCACCAACGGATCCAATGCTTTTGAAGGGAATAAAAAGGCTCATTAAATTCTCAACTGAACGTGCGGTGGGATATTTACCCGAGCCAAACAAGCCATTATTTTGCCCATTTACAAAAAGCTGACCCAACGATCATGGATGATTGTAGAGTGATTTATCATGCGTAACGGGCTATATTACCCTAAGAAATGACATACAGATTGAGAGACAAGACTTAGTTAAAAATTCCTGCCTCCTCCTTTTTCCCTACGATTGCAAAACCTGATATTTAAAAACTAAGAAGAGCTTACAATCCCTAAAAATTACAGAAACTCTTTGGAATTATCTCGCTCTACATTAGTGCACTGTGCATTTTCATTTTAGATGTACTCTTTTTTCTTAAATCAAAACTTTGAGTTTTCGCTCTCCCTTCATCCCGTAAAAAATAAAGGCAAATAGATTACAACAAAAAGAAAATTTTAGAGTTCATGTATGGAAAAAAATTTAAAACAATAAAAAATGTAAGTAAAGAAAATTTATTTACACACCACAAATGAACACAAAAGTTTTGTTGCCCAAGTTTGGGAAATTCCACTAGTTCAACCCCAATAGCTTGGAATTTTATAGGAAAGAGATTTCCTCAACACAAGCTTTAAAAATGGATATGCATGTTTTAAACATGTTAAAGATGCAAATCACCAATGGATCCAAAGCTTTTGAACAGAATAACAAACGATCATTAAATGCTCAACTGAACGTGCGGTGGGATATTTACCCGAGTCCAACAAGCCATTATTTTGCCCATCTACAAAAAGCTTACCCAACGATCATGGATGATTGTAAAGTGATTTATCATGCATAACGGGTATATTACCCTAAGAAATGACTTATGGATTGGGAGTCAAGACTCAGTTAAAAATCCCTGCCTCCCCATTTTTCCCGACGATTGCAAAACCTGATATATAAAAACTAAGAAGAGCTTACAATCCCTAAAAATTACAGAAACTCTTTGGAATTATCTTGCTCTACATTTGTGCACTGTGCATTTTCATTTTATATGTACACTTTTTTCATAAATCAAAACTTTGATTTTCGCTCTCCCTTCATCCCGTAAACCAAAAAGGCAAATATATCACAACAAAATGAAAATTTTAGAGTTCATGCACGGAAAAAAATTTAAGACAATAACAAATGTAAGTAAAGAAAATTTATTCACACACCACAAAGGAACACAAAAGTTTTGTTGTCTAAGTTTGGGAAATTCCACTAGTTCAACCCTAACAGCTTGGAATTTTATAAGAAAGAGATTTCCTCCACACATGCTTAAAATATGGATTTGCATGTTTTAAACATGTCAAAGATGCAAATCACCTATGGATCCAAAGCTTTTGAAGAGAACAACAAACGCTCATTAAATTCTCAACTGAACGAGCGGTGGGATATTTACCTGAGTCAAACAAGCCGTTAATTTGCCCATCTACAAAAAGCTGACCCAACAGTCATGGATGATTGTAAAGTCATTTATCATGCGTAACGGGCTATATTACCCTAATAAATGACTGATGGATTGGGAGTCAAGACTCACTTAAAAATCCCTGCCTCCCCCTTTGTCCCGACAATTGCAAAACCCTATATATAAAAACTAAGAAGTGCTTACAATCCCTAAAAATTACAGAAACTCTTTGGAATTATCTCTCTCTACGTTTGTGCATTGTGCATTTCCATTCTACATGTACTCTTTTTTGTTAAAACAAAACTTTGAGTTTTCGCTCACTCTTCATCCCATAAGCCAAAAAGGCAAATAGATCGCAACAAAATGAAAATATTGGAGTTCAAGTACGGAAAAAATTTAAAACAATGACAAATGTAAGTAAAGAAATTTTATTCACACACCACAAATGAACACAAAAGTTTTGTTGTCCAAGTTTAGGAAATTCCACTAGTTCTACCCCAACAGCTTGGAATTTTAGTGGAAAGAGATTTCCACCACACAAGCTTTAAAATTGGATATGCATATTTTAAACATGTTAAAGATGAAAATCACCTATGGATCCAAAGCTCTTGAAGAGAATAACAAACGCTCATTAAATTCTCAAGTGAAGGTGAGGTGGGATATTTACCCGAGTCAAACAAGCCATTATTTTGCCCATCTACAAAAAGCTGACCCAACGATCATGGATGATTGTAAAGTGATTTATCATGTGTAAGAGGCTATATTACCCAAAGAAATGATAATGGATTGGGAGTCAAGACTCAGTTAAAAATCCCTGCCTCCCCCTTTTTCCCGACGATTGCAAAACCTGATATATAAAAAATTAGAAGAGCTTACACTCTCTAAAAATTACAGAAACTCTTTGGAATTATCTCGCTCTTCATTAGTGCACTGTGCATTTTCATTTTAGATGTACACTTTTTTCATATATCAAAACTTTGAGTTTTCGTTCTCTCTTCATCCCGTAAACCAAAAACGCAAATAGATCACTACAAAATGAAAATTTTAGAGTTCATGTACGGAAAAAAATTTAAAACAATAACAAATGTAAGTAAAAAAAATTTATTCACACACCACAAATGAACACAAAAGTTTTGTAGTCCAAGTTTGGGAAATTCCACTACTTCAACCCCAATAGCTTGGAATTTTATAGGAAAGAGATTTCCTCAACACATGCTCTAAAAATGGATATGCATGTTTTAAACATGTTAAAGATGCAAATCACCAATGGATCCAAAGCTTTTGAAGAGAATAACAAACGCTCATTAAATTCTCAACTGAACGTGCGATGGGATATTTACCCGAGTTGAACAAGCCATTATTTTGCCAATTGAAAAAAAGCTAACCCAACAATCATCGATGATTGTGAAGTGATTTATCATGCGTAACGGATTATATTACCCTAAGAAATGACATATGGATTGGGAGTCAAGACTCAGTTAAAAATCCATGCCACCCCCTTTTTCCCGACGATTGCAAAACTTGATACATAAAAATTAAGAAGAGCTTACAATCCATAAAAATTACAGAAACTCTTTGGAATAACCTCTCTCTACATTTGTGCATTGTGTATTTCCATTCTACATGTACACTTTTTTCTTAAAACAAAACTTTGAGTTTTCCCCCTCCCTTCATCCTGTAAATTGAAAAGGCAAATAGATCACAACAAAATGAAAATTTTAGAGTTCATGTATGGAAAAAACTTTTAAACAATAACGAATGTAAGTAAAGAAAATTTATTCACACACCACAAATGAACACAAAAGTTTTGTTGTCCAAGTTTGGGAAATTCCACTAGTTCAACCCTAACAGCTTGGAATTTTATAAGAAACAGATTTCCTCCACACATGCTTAAAAAATGGATTTGCATGTTTTAAACATGTTAAAGATGCAAATCACATATGGGTCCAAAGCTTTTGAAGAGAATAACAAACGCTCATTAAATTCTCAAGTGAAGGTGAGGTGGGATATTTACCCGAGTCAAACAAGCCATCATTTTGCCCATCTACAAAAAGCTGACCCAACGATCATGGATGATTGTAAAGTGATTTATCATGCGTAATGGGCTTTATTACCCTAATAAATGACTTATGGATTGGGAGTCAAGACTCAGTTAAAAATCCCTGCCTCCCCCTTTTTCCCGACGATTGCAATACCTAATATATAAAAACTAAGAAGAGCTTACAATCCCTAAAAATTACAGAAACTCTTTGGAATTATCTCTCTCTACATTTGTGCATTGTGCATTTTCATTCTACATGTACTCTTTTTGCTTAAAACAAAACTTTGAGTTTTCGCTCTCCCTTCATCCCGTAAACCAAAAAGGCAAATTGATCTCAACAAAATCAAAATTTTAGAGTTCATGTACGGAAAAAAATTTTAAACAATAAGAAATGTAAGTAAAGAAAATTTATTCACACACCACAAATGAACACAAAAGTTCTGTTGTCCAAGTTTGGGAAATTCCAATAGTTCAACACTAACAACTTCGAATTTTATAAGAAAGAGATTTCCTCCACACATGCTTAAAAACTGGATTTGCATGTTTTAAACATGTTAAATATGCAAATCACCTTTGGATCCATAGCTTTTTAAGAGAATAACAAACTCTCATTAAATTCTCAACTGAACGTGCGGTGAGATATTTACCCGAGTCAAACAAGCCATTATTTTGCCCATTTACAAAAAGCTGACCCAACGATCATGGATGATTGTAAAGCGATTTATCGTGTGTAACGGGCAATGTTACGCTAAGAAATGACTTATGGATTGGGAGTCAAGACTCAGTCAAAAATCCCTACCTCCCACTTTTTCCCGACGATTGCAATACCTGATATATAAAAACTAAGAAGAGCTTACAATCCCTAAAAATTACAGAAACTCTTTGGAATTATCTCTCTCTACATTTGTGCATTGTGCATTTTCATTCTACATGTACTCTTTTTGCTTAAAACAAAACTTTGAGTTTTCGCTCTCCCTTCATCCCGTAAACCAAAAAGGCAAATAGATCTCAACAAAATCAAAATTTTAGAGTTCATGTATGGAAAAAAAATTTAAACAATAAGAAATGTAAGTAAAGAAAATTTATTCACACACCTCAAATGAACACAAAAGTTCTGTTGTCCAAGTTTGGGAAATTCCAATAGTTCAACGCTAACAGCTTCGAATTTTATAAGAAAGAGATTTCCTCCACACATGCTTAAAAAATGGATTTGCATGTTTTAAACATGTTAAAGATGCAAATCACCTTTGGATCCATAGCTTTTTCAGAGAATAACAAACGCTCATTAAATTCTCAACTGAACGTGCGGTGAGATATTTACCCGAGTCAAACAAGCCATTATTTTGCCCATCTACAAAAAGCTGACCCAACGATCATGGATGATTGTAAAGCGATTTATCATGTGTAACGGGCAATGTTACCCTAAGAAATGACTTATGGATTGGGAGTCAAGACTCAGTCAAAAATCCCTACCTCCCACTTTTTCCCGACGATTGCAAAATCTGATATATAAAAACTAAGAAGAGCTTACAATCCCTAAAAATTACAGAAACTCTTTGGAATTATCTCTCTCAATGTTTGTGCATAGTGCATTTCCATTCTACATGTACTCTTTTTTCTTAAAACAAAACTTTGAGTTTTCGCTCTCCCTTCATCCCGTAAACAGAAAAGGCAAATAGATCACAACAAAATGAGAATTTTGGAGTTCAAGTACGGAAAAAATTTAAAACAATAACAAATGTAAGTAAAGAAAATTTATTCCCACACCACAAATGAACATAAAAGTTTTGTTGTCCAAGTTTGGGAAATTCCACTAGTTCAACCCCAACAGCTTGGAATTTTATAGGAAAGATATTTCCTACACACATGCTTTAAAAATGGATATACATGTTTTAAAGATGTTAAATATGCAAATCACCTATGGATCCAAAGCTTTTGAAGAGAATAACAAACGCTCATTAAATTCTCAAGTAAACGTGCGGTGTGATATTTACCCGAGTCAAACAACCCATTATTTTGCCCATCCACAAAAAGCCGACCCAACGATCATGGATGATTGTAAAGTGATTTATCATGTGTAGCGGGCTATATTACCCTAAGAAATGACTTATGGATTGGGAGTCATGACTCAGTTAAAAATCCCTGCCTTCCCCTTTTTCCCGACGATTGCAAAACCTGACATATAAAAACTAAGAAGAGCTTAAAATCCCTAAAAATTACAGAAACTCTTTGGAATTATCTCTCTCTACATTAGTGCATTGTGCATTTCCATTCTACACGTACTCTTTTTTCTTAAAACAAAACTTTGAGTTTTCGCTCTCCCTTCACCACGTAAACCAGAAAGGCAAATAGATCACAACAAAATGAAAATTTTGGAGTTCAAGTACGGAAAAAATTTAAAACAATAACAAATGTAAGTAAAGAAAATTTATTCACACACCACAAATGAACACAAAAGTTCTGTTGTCCAAGTTTGGGAAATTCCACTAGCTCAACCCCAATAGCTTGGAATTTTATAGGAAAGTGATTTCCTACACACATGCTTTAAAAATGGATATCCATGTTTTAAACATGTTAAAGATGCAAATCACCTATGGATCCACAGCTTTTGAAAAGAATAACAAACGCTCATTAAATTCTCAACTGATCGTGCGGTGGATATTTACCCGAGTCAAACAAGCCATTATTTTGCCCATCCACAAAAAGCTGACCCAACGATCATGGATGATTGTAAAGTAACCTGGTATATAAAAACTAAGAAGAGCTTACAATCCCTAAAAATTACAGAAACTCTTTGAAATTATCTTTCTCTACATTTGTGCATTGTGCATTTACATTCGACATGTACCCTTTTTTCTTAAAACAAAACTTTGAGTTTTCGCTCTTCCTTCATCCCGTAAACCAAAAAGTCAAATAGATCACAACAAAATGAGAATTTTGGAGATCAAGTACCGAAAAAATTTAAAAAAATAACAAATATAAGTAAAGAAAATTTTTTCACACACCACAAATGAACACAAAAGTTTTGTTGTCCAAGTTAGGGAAATTCAACTAGTTCAACCCAATAGCTAGGAATTTTACAGGAAAGAGATTTCCTCCACACATGCTTTAAAAATGGATCAGCATGTTTTAAACATCTTAAAAATGCAAATCACCTATGGATCCAAAGCTTTAGAAAAGAATCGCAAACGGTCATTAAATTCTCATGTGAACGTGCGGTGGATATTTACCCGAGTAAAACAAGCCATTATTTCGCCCATCTACAAAAAGGTAACCCAACGATCATGGATGATTGTAAAGTGATTTATGAAGCGTAACGAGCTATATTACCCTAAGAAATGACTTATGGATTGGGAGTCAAGACTCAGTTAAAAATCCTTGCCTCCCCCATTTTCCCCACGATTGCAAAACCTGATATATAAAAACTAAGAAGAGCTTAAAATCCCTAAAAATTATAGAAACTCTTTGGAATTATCTCACTCTACATTTGTGCACTAGATGTACACTTTTTTCATAAATCAAAACTTTGAGTTTTCGCTCACCCTTCATCCCGTAAACCAAAAAGCCAAATAGATCACTACAAAATGAAAATTTTAGAGTTCATGTACGGAAAAAAATTGAAAACAATAACAAATGTAAGTAAAGAAAATTTATTCCCACACCACAAATGAAAACAAAAGTTTTTTTTTTCAAGTTTGGGAAATTCCACTAGTTCAACCCCAACAGCTTGGAATTTTATAAGAAAGATATTTCCCCCACACATGCTTAAAAAATGGGTTTGCATGTTTTAAACATGTTAAAGATGCAAATCACCTATGGATCCAAAGCTTTTGAAGAGAAAAACAAACGCTCATTAAATTCTCAAGTGAACGTGCGGTGGGATATTTACCCGAGTCAAAGAACCCATTATTTTACCCATCAACAAAAAGCTGACCCAATGATCATGGATGATTGTAAAGTGATTTATCATGGGTAATGGGCTATATTAACCTAACAAATGACTTATGGATTGGGAGTCAAGACTCAGTTAAAAATCCCTGCCTCCCCCTTTTTCCCAACGATTCCAAAACCTGATATATAGAAACTAAGAAGAGCTTACAATCCCTAAAAATTACAGAAACTCTTTGGAATTATCTCTCACTACATTTTTGCACTGTGCATTTTCATTTGAGATGTACACTTTTTTCATAAATCAAAACTTTGAGTTTTCGCTCTCCCTTCATCCCGTAAACCAAAAAGGCAAATAGATCACTAGAAAATGAAAATTTTAGAGTTCATGTACGAAAAAAAATTTAAAACAATAGCAAATGTAGGTAAAGAAAACTTATTCACACAACACAAATGAACGCAAAAGTTTTGTTGTCCAAGTTTGGGAAATTCCACTAGTTCAACCCCAACTGCTTTGAATTTTATAGGAAAGAGATTTCCTCCACAAATGCTTCAAAAATTGATATGCATGTTTTAAAGATGTTAAAGATGAAAATCACCTATGGATCCAAAGGTTTTGAAGAGAATAACAAACGCTCATTAAATTTTCAAATGAACTTGCAGTGGGATATTTACCCGAGTCAAACAAGCCATTATTTTGCCCATCTACAAAAAGCTGACCCAACGATCATGGATTATTTTAAAGTGATTTATCATGCGTAACGGGCTATATTACCCTAAGAAATGACTTTTGGATTGGGAGTCAAGACTCAGTTAAAAATCCCTGCCGCCCCCTTTTTCCCGACGATTCCAAAACCTGATATATAAAAAATAAGAAGAGCTTACAATACCTAAAAATTACAGAAACTCTATGGAATTATGTCTCTCTACAATTGTGCATTGTGCATTTCCATTCTACATGTACTCTTTTTTCTTAAAACAAAACTTTTAGTTTTCGCTCTCCCTTCATCTCGTAAACCAAAAAAGCAAATAGATCACAACAAAATGAAAATTTTGGAGTTCAAGTACGAAAAAAATTTAAAACATTAATTATTGTAGGTAAAGAAAATTTATTCACACAGCACAAATGAACGCAAAAGTTTTGTTGTCCATGTTTGGGAAATTCCACTAGTTCAACCCAAGTGCTTGGAATTTTATAGGAAAGAGATTTCCACGACTCATGCTTTAAAAATGGATATGCATGTTTTAAACATGTTAAAGATGCAAATCACCTATGGATCGAATGTTTTTGAAGCGAATAACAAACGCTCATTAAATTCTCAAGTGAATGTGCGGTGGGATATTTACCCGAGTCAAACAAGCCTTTATTTTGCCCATCTACAAAAAGCTGCCCCAACGATCATGGATGATTGAAAAGTGATTAATCATGCATACCGGGCTATATTACCCTAAGAAATGACTTATGGATTGGGAGTCAAGACTTAGTTAAAAATTCCTGCCACCCCCATTTTCCCGACGATTGCAAAACCTGATATATAAAAACTAAGAAGAGCTTACAATCCCTAAAAATTACAGAAACTCTTTGGAATTATCTCTCTCTACATTTGTGCATTGTGAATTTCCATTCTACATGTACTCTTTTTTCTTAAAAGAAAACTTTGAGTTTTCACTCTCCCTACATCCCGTAGAGTAAAAAGGCAAATAGATCACAAAAAAATGAAAATTCTGAAATTCAGGTACAGAAAAAATTTAAAACAATAACAAATGTAAGTAAATAAAATTTATTCACACACCACAATTGAACACAAAAGTTTTGTTGTCCAAGTTTGGGAAATTACACTAGTTCAACCCCAACAACTTTGAATTTTATAGGAATAAGATTTCCTCCACACATGCTTTAAAAACTGATATGAATGTTTTAAACATGTTAATGATGCAAATAACGGATCCAAAGCTTTTGAAGAGAATAACAAACGCTCAATAAATTCTCAACTGAACGTGCAGTGGGATATTTACCCGAGTCAAACAAGCCATTCTTTTGCCCATCTACAAAAAGCTGACCCAACTATCATGGATGATTGTAAAGTGATTTATCATGCGTAACGGGCTATATTACCCTAAGAAATGACTTATGGATTGGGAGTCAAGACTCTGTTAAAAATCCCTGCCTCCCCCTATTTCCCGACGATTGCAAAACCTGATATATAAAAACTAAGAAGAGCTTACAATCCCTAAAAATTACAGAAACTCTTTGGAATTATCTCTCTCTACATTTGTGCATTGTGCATTTCCATTCTACATGTACGCTTTTTTCTTAAATCAAAACTTTGAGTTTTCGCTCTCCCTTCATCCCGTAAACCACAAAGGTAAATAGATCACAACAAAATGAAAATTTTGGAGTTCAAATACGGAAAAAATTTAAAACAATAACAAATGTAAGTAAATAAAATTTATTCACACACCACAAAAGAACACAAAATTTTTGTTGTCCAAGTTTTGGAAATTCCACTAGTTCAACCCCTACAGCTTGGAATTTTATAGGAATGAGATTTCCTCCTCACATGCTTTAAAAATGCATATGCATGTTTTAAACATGTTAAAAATGCAAATCAGCTATGGATCCAAAGCTTTTGAAGAGAATAACAAACGCTCATTAAATTCTCCAGTGAACGTGCGGAGGGATATTTACCCGAGTCAAACAAGCCATTATTTTGCGCATCTACAAAAAGCTGACCCAACGATCATGGATGATTGTAAAGTGATTTATCATGGGTAACGGGCTATATTAACCGAAGAAATGACTTATGGATTCGGAGTCAAGACTCAATTAAAAATCCCAGCCTCCCCCTTTTTCCCGACGATTGCAAAACCTGATATATAAAAACTAAGAAGAGCTTACAATCCCTAAAAATTATAGAAACTCTTTGGAATTATCTCTCTCTACATTTGTGCATTGTGCATTTCCATTCTACATATACTCTTTTATCTTAAAACAAAACTTTGAGTTTTCGCTATCCCTTCATCCTGTAAACCAAAAAGGCAAATACATCACAACAAAATGAAAATTTTGGAGTTCAAGTTCGGAAAAAATTTCAAACAATAACAAATGTAAGTAAAGAAAATTTTTTCACACGCCAAAATGAACACAAAAGTTTTGTTGTCCAAGTTTGGGAAATTCCACTACTTCAACCCCAACAGCTTGGAATTTTATAGCAAAGAGATTTCCTCCACACATGCTTTAAAAATGGATATGCATGTTTTAAATATGTTAAACATGCAAATCACCAATGGATCCAAAGCTTGTGAAGAGAATAACAAACGCTCATTAAATTCTCAAGTGAACGTGCGGTGGGATATTTACCTGAGTTAAACAAGCCACTATTTTGCCCATCTACAAAAAGCTGACCATACGATCATGGATGATTGTAAAGTGATTTATCATGCTTAACGGGCTATATTAACCGAAGAAATGACTTATGGATTCGGAGTCAAGACTCAATTAAAAATCCCAGCCTCCCCCTTTTTCCCGACGATTGCAAAACCTGATATATAAAAACTAAGAAGAGCTTACAATCCCTAAAAATTATAGAAACTCTTTGGAATTATCTCTCTCTACATTTGTGCATTGTGCATTTCCATTCTACATATACTCTTTTATCTTAAAACAAAACTTTGAGTTTTCGCTATCCCTTCATCCTGTAAACCAAAAAGGCAAATACATCACAACAAAATGAAAATTTTGGAGTTCAAGTTCGGAAAAAATTTCAAACAATAACAAATGTAAGTAAAGAAAATTTATTCACACACCACAAATGAACACAAAAGTTTTGTTGTCCAAGTTTCGGAAATTCCACTAGTTCAACCCCAATAACTTGGAATTTTACAGGAAAGAGATTTCCTTCGCACATGCTTTAAAAATGGATATGCATGTTTTAAACATGTTAAAAAAGCCAATCGCCTATGGATCCAAAGCTTTTGAAGAGAATAACAAATGCTGATTAAATTCTCAACTGAACGTGCGGTGGATATTTGCACGAGTCAAACAAGCCATTATTTTGCCCATCAACAAAAAGCTGACCATACGATCATGGATGATTGTAAAGTGATTTATCATGCTTAACGGGCTATATTACACCAAGAAATGACTTATGGATTGGGAGTCAAGACTCAGTTAAAAATCCCTGGCTCCCCCTTTTTCCCGACGATTGCAAAACACTCTGTATAAAAACTAAGAAGACCTTAGAATCCTTAAAAATTACAGAAACTCTTTGGAATTATCTCTCTCTACATTTGTGCATTGTGCATTTCCATTCTACATGTACTCTTTTTTCTTAAAACAAAACTTTGAGTTTTCGCTCTCCCTTCATCTCTTATACCAAAAAGGCAAATAGATGACAACAAAATGAAAATTTTGGAGTTCAAGTACGGAAAAAAATTAAAACAATAACAAATGTAAGTAAACAAAATTTATTCACACACCACAAATGAACACAAAAGTTTTGTTGTCCAAGTTTGGGAAATTCCACTAGTTCAACCCGAACTGCTTGGAATTTTACAGGAAAGAGATTTCCTCCACACATGCTTTAAAAATGGATATGCATGTTTTAAACATGTTAAAAATGAAAATCACCTATGGATCCAAACTTTTGAAGAGAATAACAAACGCTCATTAAATTCTCAACTGAACTTGCGGTGGATATTTACCCGAGTCAAACAAGCCATTATTTTACCGATCTACAAAAAGCTGACCCAACGATCATGGATGATTGTAAAGTGATTTATCATGCGTAACAGGCTATATTACCCTAACAACTGACTTATGGATTGGGAGTCAAGACTCAGTTAAAAATCCCTGCCTCCCCCTTTTTCCCGACGATTGCAAAACCTGATATATAAAAACTAGGAAGAGCTTACAATCCCTTAATATTACAGAAACTCTTTGGAATTATCTCTCTCTATATTTGTGCATTGTGCATTTCCATTCTACATGTACACTTTTTTCTTAAAACAAAACTTTGAGTTTTCTCTCTCCCTTCATCCCTTAAACCAAAAAGGCAAATAGATCACAACAAAATGAAAATTTTGGAGTTGAACTCTGGAAAAAATTTAAAACAATAACAAATGTAAGTAAACAAAATTTATTTGTACACCACAAATGAACACAAAAGTTTTGTTGTCCAAGTTTGGGAAATTCCACTAGTTCAACCCCAACAGCTTGGAATTTTATAGGAAAGAGATTTTCTCCACACATGCTTTAAAAATGGATATGCCTATTTTAAACATGTTAAAGATGCAAATCACCGATGGATGCAAAACTTTTAAAGAGAATAACAAACGCTCATTAAATTCTCAAGTGAACATGCGGTGGGATATTCACCTGAGTCAAACAAGCCATTATTTTTCCCATCTACAAAAAGCTGACCCAACGATCATGGATGATTGTAAAGTGATTTATCATGCGTAACGGGCTATAGTACCCTAAGAAATGACTTATGGATTGGGAGTCAAGACTCAGTTAAAAATCCCTGCCTCCCCCTTTTGCCCGACGATTGCAAAACCAAATATATAAAAACTAAGAAGAGCTTACAATCCCTAAAAATTATAGAAAATCTATGGAATTATCTCGCTCTACATATGTGCACTGTGCATTTTCATTTGAGATGTACACTTTTTTCATAAATCAAAACTTTGAGTTTTCGCTCTCCCTTCATCCCGTAAACCAAAAAGGCAAATAGATCACTACAAAATCAAAATTTAAGAGTTCATGTATGGAAAAAAATTTAAAACAATAGCAAATGTAAGTAAAGAAAATTTATTCACACACCACAAATGAACGCAAAAGTTTTGTTGTCCTAGTTTGGGAAATTCCACTAGTTCAACCCCAACAACTTGGAATTTTATAGGAAAGAGATTTCCTCCAGACATGCTTTAAAAATGGATATGCATGTTTTAAACAAGTTAAAAATGCAAATCACCTATGGATCCAAAGGTTTTGAAGAGAATAACAAACGCTCATTAAATTCTCAACTGAACGTGCGGTGGGATATTTACCCGAGTCAAAGAACCCATTATTTTACCCATCAACAAAAAGCTGACCCAATGATCATGGATGATTGTAAAGTGATTTATCATGGGTAATGGGCTATATTACCCTAACAAATGACTTATGGATTGGGAGTCAAGACTCAGTTAAAAATCCCTGCCTCCCCCTTTTTCCCGACGATTCCAAAACCTGATATATAAAAACTAAGAAGAGCTTACAATCCCTAAAAATTACAGAAACTCTTTGGAATTATCTCTCACTACATTTTTGCACTGTGCATTTTCATTTGAGATGTACACTTTTTTCATAAATCAAAACTTTGAGTTTTCGCTCTCCCTTCATCCCGTAAACCAAAAAGGCAAATAGATCACTACAAAATGAAAATTTTAGAGTTCATGTACGAAAAAAAATTTAAAACAATAGCAAATGTAGGTAAAGAAAATTTATTCACACAACACAAATGAACGCAAAAGTTTTGTTGTCCAAGTTTGGGAAATTCCACTAGTTCAACCCCAACTGCTTTGAATTTTATAGGAAAGAGATTTCCTCCACAAATGCTTCAAAAATTGATATGCATGTTTTAAAGATGTTAAAGATGCAAATCACCTATGGATCCAAAGGTTTTGAAGAGAATAACAAACACTCATTAAATTTTCAAGTGAACTTGCAGTGGGATATTTACCCGAGTCAAACAAGCCATTATTTTGCCCATCTACAAAAAGCTGACCCAACGATCATGGATTATTTTAAAGTGATTTATCATGCGTAACGGGCTATATTACCCTAAGAAATGACTTTTGGATTGGGAGTCAAGACTCAGTTAAAAATCCCTGCCGCCCCTTTTTTCCCGACGATTCCAAAACCTGATATATAAAAAATAAGAAGAGCTTACAATACCTAAAAATTACAGAAACTCTATGGAATTATGTCTCTCTACAATTGTGCATTGTGCATTTCCATTCTACATGTACTCTTTTTTCTTAAAACAAAACTTTTAGTTTTCGCTCTCCCTTCATCTCGTAAACCAAAAAAGCAAATAGAACACAACAAAATGAAAATTTTGGAGTTCAAGTACGAAAAAAATTTAAAACATTAATTATTGTAGGTAAAGAAAATTTATTCACACAGCACAAATGAACGCAAAAGTTTTGTTGTCCAAGTTTGGGAAATTCCACTAGTTCAACCCAAGTGCTTGGAATTTTATAGGAAAGAGATTTCCACCACTCATGCTTTAAAAATGGATATGCATTTTTTAAACATGTTAAAGATGCAAATCACCTATGGATCGAATGTTTTTGAAGCGAATAACAAATGCTCATTAAATTCTCAAGTGAACGTGCGGTGGGATATTTACCCGAGTCAAACAAGCCTTTATTTTGCCCATCTACAAAAAGCTGCCCCAACGATCATGGTTGATTGAAAAGTGATTTATCATGCATTCCGGGCTATATTACCCTAAGAAATGACTTATGGATTGGGAGTCAAGACTTAGTTAAAAATTCCTGCCACCCCCATTTTCCCGACGATTGCAAAACCTGATATATAAAAACTAAGAAGAGCTTACAATCCCTAAAAATTACAGAAACTCTTTGGAATTATCTCTCTCTACATTTGTGCATTGTGAATTTCCATTCTACATGTACTCTTTTTTCTTAAAAGAAAACTTTGAGTTTTCGCTCTCCCTTCATCCCGTAAACCAAAAAGACAAATAGATCACTACAAAAGGAAAATTTTGGAGTTCAAGTACGGAAAAAATTTAAAAAAATAACAAATGTAAGAAAAGAAAATTTATTCACACACCACAAATGTACACAAAAGTTTTTGTTGTCCAAGTTTGGGAAATTCCACTAGTTCAACCCCAACTGCTTGGAATTTTATAAGAATGAGATTTCCTCCACACATGCATTAAAAATGGATATGCATGTTTTAAACATGTTAGCAAATCACCTATGGATCCAAAGATTTTGAAGAGAATAACAAACGCTCATTAAATTCTCAACTAAACGTGCGGTGGATATTTACCCGAGTCAAACAAGCTATTATTTTTCCCATCTACAAAAAGCTGACCCAACGATCATGGATGATTGTAAAGTGATTTATCAAGGGTAACGGGCTATATTACCCTAAGAAATGACTTATGGATTGGGAGTGAAGACTCAGTTAAAAATTCCAGCCTCCCCCTTTTTCCCGACGATTGCAAAACCTGATATATAAAAACTAAGAAGAGCTTACTATCCCTAAAAATTATGGAAACTCTTTGGAATTATCTCTCTTTACATTTGTGCATTGTGCATTTACATTCTACATGTACTCTTTTTTCTTAAAACAAAACTTTGAGTTTTCGCTCTCCCTTCATCCCGTAAACCAAAAAGACAAATAGATCACAAAAAAATGAAAATTTTGGAGTTCAAGTAAGGAAAAAATTTAAAATAATAAAAAATTTAAGTAAAGAAACTTTATTCACACACCACAAATGAACACAAAAGTTTTGTTTTCCAAGTTTGGAAAATTCCACTAGTTCAACCCCAACAACATGGAATTTTATTGGAAAGAGATTTCCTCCACACATGTTTTAAAAACTGATATGCATGTTTTAAACATGTTAATGATGCAAATCACCTATGGATCCAAAGCTTTTGAAGAGAATAACAAACGCTCATTAAATTCTCAACTGAACGTGCGGTGGGATATTTACCCGAGTCAAACAAGCCATTATTTTGCCCATTTACAAAAAGCTGACCCAACGATCATGGATGATTGTAAAGTGATTTATCATGCGTAATGGGCTCTATTACCCTAAGAAATGACTTATGGATTGGGAGTCAAGACTCAGTTAAAAATCCCTGCCTCCCCCTTTTTCCCGACGATTGCAATACCTGATATATCAAAGCTAAGAAGAGCTTACAATCCCTAAAAATTACCGAAACTCTTTGGAATTATCTCTCTCTACATTTGTGCACTGTGCTTTTTCATTTTAGATGTACACTTTTTTCATAAATCAAAACTTTCAGTTTTCGCTCTCCCTTCATCCCGTAAACCAAAAAGGCAAATAAATCACTACAAAAGGAAAATTTTGGAGTTCAAGTACGGAAAAAATTTAAAAAAATAACAAATGTACACAAAAGTTTTTGTTGTCCAAGTTTGGGAAATTCCACTAGTTGAACCCCAACAGCTTGGAATTTTATAGGAATGAGATTTCCTCCACACATGCATTAAAAATGGATATGCATGTTTTAAACATGTTAGCAAATCACCTATGGATCCAAAGATTTTGAAGAGAATAACAAACGCTCATTAAATTCTCAACTAAACGTGCGGTGGATATTTACCTGAGTCAAACAAGCCATTATTTTGCCCATTTACAAAAAGCTGACCCAACAATCATGGATGATTGTAAAGTGATTTATCATGCGTCACGGGCTATATTACCCTAAGAAATGACTTATGGATTGGGAGTCAAGATTCAGTTAAAAATCCCTGCCTCCCCCTTTTTCCCGACGATTGCAATACCTGATATATAAAAACTAAGAAGAGCTTAAAATCCCTAAAAATTACAGAAACTCTTTGAAATTATCTCTCTATACATTTGTGCATTGTGCATTTCCATTCTACATGTACTTGTTTTGCTTAAAACAAAACTTTGAGTTTTCGCTCTCCCTTCATCCCGTAAACCAAAAAAGGCAAATACATCTCAACAAAATCAAAATTTTAGAGTTCGTGCACGGAAAAAAATTTAAAACAATAGCAAATGTAGGTAAAGAAAATTTATTCACACACCACAAATTAACGCAAAAGTTTTGTTGTCCAAGTTTGGGAAATTCCACTAGTTCAACCCCAACTGCTTTGAATTTTATAGGAAAGAGATTTCCTCCACAAATGCTTCAAAAATTGATATGCATGTTTTAAAGATGTTAAAGATGCAAATCACGTATGGATCCAAAGCTTTTGAAGAGAATAACAAACGCTCAGTTAAAAATCCCTGCCGCCCCCTTTTTCCCGACGATTCCAAAACCTGATATATAAAAACTAAGAAGAGCTTACAATACCTAAAAATTACAGAAACTCTTTGGAATTATGTCTCTCTACAATTGTGCATTGTGCATTTCCATTCTACATGTACTCTTTTTTCTTAAAACAAAACTTTTAGTTTTTGCTCTCCCTTCATCCCGTAAACCAAAAAAGCAAATAGATCACAACAAAATGAAAATTTTGGAGTTCAAGTACGGAAAAAATTTAAAACAATAACTATTGTAGGTAAAAAAAATTTATTCGCACAGCACAAATGAACGCAAAAGTTTTGTTGTCCAAGTTTGGGAAATTCCACTAGTTCAACCCCAACTGCTTGGAATTTTATAGGAAAGAGATTTCCACCACTCATGCTTTAAAAATGGATATGCATGTTTTAAACATGTTAAAGATGCAACTCACCTATGGATAGAAAGCTTTTGAAGAGAATAACAAACGCTCATCAAATTCTCAAGTGAACGTGCGGTGCGATATTTACCCGAGTCAAACAAGCCTTTATTTTGCCCATCTACAAAAATTTGCCCCAACGGTCATGGATGATTGTAAATTGATTTATCATGCGTACCGGGCTATATTACCCTAAGAAATGACTTATGGATTGGGAGTCAAAACTCAGTTAAAAATCCCTGCCTCCCCCTTTTTCCCGACGATTGCAAAACCTGATATATAAAAACTAAGAAGAGCTTACAATCCCTAAAAATTACAGAAACTCTTTGGAATTATCTCTCTCTACATTTGTGCATTGTGCATTTCCATTCTACATGTACTCTTTTTTCTTAAAAGAAAACTTTTAGTTTTCACTCTCCCTTCATCCCGTAAAGCAAAAAGGCAAATGGATTACAAAAAAATGAAAATTCTGAAGTTCATGTACGGAAAAAATTTAAAACAATAACAAATGTAAGTAAAGAAAATTTATTCACACACCACAATTGAATACAAAAGTTTTGTTGTCCAAGTTCGGGAAATTACACTAGTTCAACCCCAACAACTTTGAATTTTATAGGAAAGAGATTTCCTCCACACATGCTTTAAAAACTGATATGAATGTTTTAAACATGTTAATGATGCAAATCACGGATCCAAAGCTTTCGAAGAGAATAACAAACGCTCAATAAATTCTCAACTGAATGTGCAGTGGGATATTTACCCGAGTGAAACAAGCCATTCTTTTGCCCATCTACAAAAACCTGACCCAACGATCATGGATGATTGTAAAGTGATTTATCATGCGTAACGGGCTATATTACCCAAAGAAATGACTTATGGATTGGGAGTCAAGACTCAGTTAAAAATCCCTGCCTCCCCCTATTTCCCGACGATTGCAAAACCTGATATATAAAAACTAAGAAGAGCTTACAATCCCTAAAAATTACAGAAACTCTTTGGAATTATCTCTCTCTACATTTATGCATTGTGCATTTCCATTCTACATGTACTCTTTTTTCTTAAATCAAAACTTTGATTTTTCGTTCTCCCTTCATCCCGTAAACCACAAAGGCAAATAGATCACAACAAAATGAAAATTTTGGAGTTCAAGTACGGAAAAAATTTAAAAAAATAACAAATGTACACAAAAGTTTTTGTTGTCCAAGTTTGGGAAATTCCACTAGTTGAACCCCAACAGCTTGGAATTTTATAGGAATGTGATTTCCTCCACACATGCATTAAAAATGGATATGCATGTTTTAAACATGTTAGCAAATCACCTATGGATCCAAAGATTTTGAAGAGAATAACAAACGCTCATTAAATTCTCAACTAAACGTGCGGTGGATATTTACCCGAGTCAAACAAGCTATTATTTTTCCCATCTACAAAAAGCTGACCCAACGATCATGGATGATTGTAAAGTGATTATTCAAGGGTAACGGGCTATATTACCCTAAGAAATGACTCAGTTAAAAATTCCAGCCTCCCCCTTTTTCCCGACGATTGCAAAACCTGATATATAAAAACTAAGAAGAGCTTACTATCCCTAAAAATTATAGAAACTCTTTGGAATTATCTCTCCCGACATTTGTGCATTGTGCATTTCCATTCTACGTGTACTCTTTTTTCTTAAAACAAAACTTTGAGTTTTCGCTCTCCCTTCATCCCGTAAACCAAAAAGGCAAATAGATCACAAAAAAATGAAAATTTTGGAGTTCAAGTATGGAAAAAATTTAAAACAAAAACAAATGTAAGTATAGAAACTTTATTCACACACCACAAATGAACACAAAAGTTTTGTTTTCCAAGTTTGGGAAATTCCACTAGTTCAACCCCAACAACAGGGAATTTTATAGGAAAGAGATTTTCTCCACACATGTTTTAAAAACTGATATGCATGTTTTAAACATGTTAATGATGCAAATCACCTATGGATCCAAAGCTTTTGAAGAGAATAACAAACGCTCATTAAATTCTCAACTGAACGTGCGGTGGGATATTTACCCGAGTCAAACAAGCCATTATTTTGCCCATTTACAAAAAGCTGACCCAACGATCATGGATGATTGTAAAGTGATTTATCATGCGTAATGGGCTCTATTACCCTAAGAAATGACTTATGGATTGGGAGTCAAGACTCAGTTAAAAATCCCTGCCTCCCCCTTTTTCCCGACGATTGCAATACCTGATATATAAAAACAAAGAAGAGCTTACAATCCCTAAAAATTACAGAAACTCTTTGAAATTATCTCTCTATACATTTGTGCATTGTGCATTTCCATTCTACATGTACTTTTTTTGCTTAAAACAAAACTTTGAGTTTTCGCTCTCCCTTCATCCCGTAAACCAAAAAAGGCAAAATAGATCTCAACAAAATCAAAATTTTAGAGTTCATGTACGAAAAAAAATTTTAAACAATAAGAAATGTAAGTAAAGAAAATTTATTCACACACCACAAATGAACACAAAAGTTCTGTTGTCCAAGTTTGGGAAATTCCAATAGTTCAACCCTAACAGCTTGGAATTTTATAAGAAAGAGATTTCCTCCACACATGCTTAATAAATGGATTTGCATGTTTTAAACATGTTAAAAATGCAAAGCACCTATGGATCCAAAGCTCTTGAAGAGAATAACAAACGCTCATTAAATTGTCAAGTGAATCTGCGATGGGATATTTACCTGAGCCAAACAAGCCATTATTTTGCCCATCTACAAATTGCTGACCCAACGATCAAGGATGATTGTAAAGTGATTTATCATGCATAACAGGATATATTACCCCAATAAATGACTTATGGATTGGGAGTCAAGACTCAGTTAAAAATCCCTGCCCCCCCTTTTTCCCGACGATTGCAAAACCTGATATATAAAAACTAAGAAGAGCTTAAAATCCCTAAAAATTACAGAAACTCTTTGGAATTATCTCTCGCTACATTTGTGCATTGTGCATTTCCATTCTACATGTACTCTTTTTGCTTAAAAAAATCTTTGAGTTTTCTCTCTCCCTTCATCCCGTAAACCAAAAAGGCGAGTAGATCACAACAAAATGAAAATTTTAGAGTTCAAGTACGGAAAAAATTTAAAACAATAAAAAATGAAAGTTAATAAAATTTATTCACACACCACAAATAAACACAAAAGTTTTGTTGTCCATGTTTGGGAAATTCCACTAGTTGAACCCTAACTGCTTGGAATTTTATAGGAAAGAGATTTCCACTCACATGCTTAAAACAGGATATGCCTGTTTTAAACATGTTACAGATGCAAATCACCAGTGGATCCAAAGCTTTTGAAGAGAATAACAAATGCTCAGTAAATTCTCAACTGAACGTGCGGTGGGATATTTACCCGAGTCAAACAACCCATTATGTTGCCCAAATCCAAAAAGCTGACCCAAGGATCATGGATGATTGTAAAGTGATTTATCATGTGTAATGGGCTATATTACCCTAAGAAATGACTTATGGATTGGGATTCAAGACTCAGTTAAAAATCCCTGCCTCCCCCTTTTTCCCGACGATTGCAAAACCTGATATATAAAAACTAAGAAGATCTTACAATCCCTAAAAATTACAGAAACTCTTTGGAATTATCTCACTCTACATTTGTGCACTGTGCATTTTCATTTTAGATGTATACTTTTTTCATAAATCAAAACTTTGAGTTTTCGCTCTACCTTCATCCCGTAAACCAAAAAGGAAAATAGATCACAACAAAAAGAAAATTTTAGAGTTCATGTACGGAAAAAAATTTAAGACAATTAAAAATAGAAGAAAAAACAATTTATTCACACACCACAAATGAACACAAAAGTGTTGTTGTCCAAGTTTGGGAAATTCCACTTGTTCAACCCCAATAGCTTAGAATTTTAATGGAAAGAGATTTCCTCCACACATGCTGAAAAAATGGATTTGCATGTTTTAAACATGTTAAAGATAAAAATCACCTATGGATCCAAAGGTTTTGAACAGAATAACAAACGCTCATTAAAATCTCAAGTGAACGTGCGGTGCGATATTTACCCGAGTCAAACAACCCATTATTTTGCCCATCTACAAAAAGCGGACCCAACGATCATGAATGATTGTAAAGTGATTTATCATGCGTAATGGGCTATATTACCCGAAGAAATGACTTCTGGATTGGGAGTCAAGACTCAGTTAAAAATCCCTGCCTCCCCCTTTTTCCCGACAATTGCAAAACCTGATATATAAAAACTAAGAAGAGCTTACAATCCCTAAAAATTACAGAAACTCTTTTCAATTATCTCGCTCTACATTTGTGCATTGTGCATTTCCATTCTACATGTACACATTTTTCATAAATAAAAACTTTGAGTTTTTGCTCTCCCTTCATCCCGTAAACAAAAAAGGCAAAAAGATCACAACAAAATCAAAATTTTCGAGTTCATGTTCGGAAAAAAATTTAAGACAATAACAAATGCAAGTAAAGAAAATTTATTCACCCACCTCAAATGAACACAAAAGTTTTGTTGTCCAAGTTTGGGAAATTCCACTAGTTCAACCCTAACAGCTTGGAATTTTATAAGAAAGAGATTTCCTCCACCATTGCTTAAAAAATGGATTTGCATGTTTTAAACATGTTAAAGATGCAAATCACCCATGGATCCATAGCTTTTGAAGAGAATAATATACGCTCATTAAATTCTCAAGTCAACGTGCGGTAGGATATTTACCCGAGTCATACAAGCCATTATTTTGCCCATCTACAAAAAGTTGACCCAACGATCATGTATGATTGTAAAGTGATTCATCATGCGTAACGGGCTATATTACCATAATAAATTACTTATGGATTGGGAGTCATGACTCAGTTAAAAATCCCTACCTCCCCCTTTTTCCCGACGATTGCAAAACCTGATATATAAAAAGCAAGAAGAGCTTACAATTCCTAAATATTACAGAAACTCTTTGGAATTATCTCTCTCTATGTTTGTGCATTGTGCATTTCCATTCTACATTTACTCTTTTTTCTTAAAACAAAACTTTGAGGTTTCGCTTTCCCTTCATCCCGTAAACCAAAATGGCAAAGAGATTACAACAAAATAAAAATTTTAAAGTTCATGTATGGAATAAAATTTAAAACAATAACAAATGTAAGTAAAGAAAATTTATTCACACACCACAAATGAACACAAAATTTTTGTTGTCCAAGTTTGGGAAATTCCACTAGTTCAACACTAACAGCTTCGAATTTTATAAGAAAGAGATTTCCTCCACACATGCTTAAAAAATGGATTTGCATGTTTTAAACATGTTAAAGATGCAAATCACCTATGGATCCATAGCATTTTAAGAGAATAACAAACGCTCATTAAATTCTCAACTGAACGTTCGGTGAGATATTTACCCGAGTCAAACAAGCCATTATTTTGCCCATCCACAAAAAGCTGACCCAACGATCATGGATGATTGTAAAGTGATTTATCATGAGTAACGGGCAATGTTTCCCTCAGAAATGACTTGTGGATATGGAGTCAAGACTCAATTAAAAATCCCTACCTCCCACTTTTTCCCGACGATTGCAAAACCTGATATATAAAAACTAAAAAGAGCTTACAATCCCTAAAAATTACAGAAACTCTTTGGAATTATCTCTCTCTACATTTGTGCATTGTGCATTTCCATTCTACATGTACTCTTTTTTCTTAAAACAAAACTTTGAGTTTTCGCTCTCCCTTCACCATGTAAACCAAAAAGCCAAATAGATCACAACAAAATGAAAATTTTGGAGTTCTAGTACAGAAAAAATTTATAACAATAAAAAATATAAGTAAAGAAAATTTATTCACACACCACAAATGAACACAAAAGTTTTGTTGTCCAAGTTTGGGAAAATCACTAGTTCAACCCAAACAGCTTGGAATTTTATAAGAATCCACGCATGCTTAAAAAATGGATTTGCATGTTTTAAACATGTTAAAGATGCAAATCACCAATGGATCCATAGCTTTTGAAAAGAATAACAAACACTCATTAAATTCTCAACTGATCGTGCGGTGGATATTTACCCGAGTCAAACAAGACATTATTTTGCCCATCTACAAAAAGCTGACCCAACGATCATGGATGATTGTAAAGTGATTTATCATGCATAACGGGCTATATTACCCTAAGAAATGACTTATGGATTGGGAGGCAAGACTCAGTTAAAAATCCCCGCCTCCCCCTTTTTTTCGACGATTGGAAAACCTGATATATAAAAACTAAGAAGAGCTTACAATCCTTAAAAATTACTGAAACTCTTTGGAATTATCTCGCTCTACATTTGTGCATTGTGCATTTTCAATTCAGATGCACACTTTTTTCATAAATAAAAACTTTAATTTTTCGCTCTCCCTTCATCCTGTAAACCAAAAAGGCAAATAGATCGCTACAATATGAAAATTTTAGAGTTCATGTACGGAAAAAAATTTAAAACAATAACAAATGTAAGGAAAGAAAATTTATTCACACACCACAAATGAACATAAAAGTTTTTTTGTCAGAGTTTGGGAAATTCCACTAGTTCAACCCTAACAACTTGGAATTTTATAAGAAAGAGATTTCCTCCACTCATGCTTAGAAAATGGATTTGCATGTTTTAAACATGTTAAAGATGCAAATCACCTATGGATCCAAAGCTTTTGAAGAGAATAACAAACGCTCATTAAATTCTCAAGTGCAAGTGCGGTGGGATATTTACCCGAGTCAAAGAAGCCACTATTTTGCCCATCTACACAAAGCTCACCCAACGATCATGGTTGATTGTAAAGTGATTTATCATGCGGAACGGACTATATTACCCAAAGAAATGACTTATGGATTGGGAGTCAAGACTCAGTTAAAAATCCCTGCCTCCCCCTTTTTCCCGACGATTGCAAAACCTGGTATATAAAAACTAAGAAGAGCTTACAATCCCTAAAAATTACAGAAACTCTTTAAAATTATCTCTCTCTACATTTGTGCATTGTGCATTTCCATTCAACATGTACTCTTTTTTCTTAAAACAAAACTTTGAGTTTGCGCTCTCCCTTCATCTTGTAAACAGAAAAGGCAAATAGATCACAACAAAATGAGAATTTTGGAGTTCAAGTACGGAAAAAATTTTAAAAAATAATAAATTTAAGTAAATAAAATTTATTCACACACCACAAATGAACACAAAAGTTTTGTTGTCCAAGTTTGGGAAATCCCACTAGTACAACCCCAATAGCTTGGAATTTTACAGGAAAGATTTCCTCCACACATGCTTTAAAAATGGATATGCATGTTTTAAACATGTTAATAATGCAAATCACCTATGGGTCCAAAGCTTTAGAAAAGAATAGCAAACGCTCATTAAATTCTCAAGTGAATGTGCGGTGGATGTTTACCCGAGTCAAACAAGCCATTATTTTTCCCATCTACAAAAAGGTGACCCAACGATCATGGATTATTGTAAAGTGATTTATCATGCGTAACGGGCTATATTACCCTAAGAAATGACTTATGGATTGGGAGTCAAGACTCAGTTAAAAATGCCTGCCTCCCCCTTTTTCCCGACGATTGCAAAACCTGATGTATAAAAACTAAGAAGAGCTTACAATCCCTAAAAATTACAGAAACTCTTTGGAATTATCTCGGTCTACATTAGTGCATTGTGCATTTTCATTTTAGATGTACACTTTTTTCATAAATCAAAACTTTGAGTTTTCGCTCTCCCTTCATCCCGTAAACCAAAAAGGCAAATAGATCACTACAAAACGAAAATTTTAGAGTTCATTTATGGAAAAAAATTTAAAACAATACCAAATGTAAGTAAAGAAAATTTATTCCCAAACCACAAATGAAAACAAAAGTTTTTTTGTACAAGTTTGGGAAATTCCACTATTTCAACCCCAACAGCTTGGAATTTTATAAGAAAGAGATTTCCTCCACACATGCTTAAAAAATGGATTTGCATGTTTTAAAAATGTTAAAGATGAAAATCACCTATGGATCCAAAGCTTTTTAAGAGAATAACAAACGCTCATTAAATTCTCAACTGAACGTGCGGTGAGAGAATTACACGAGTCAAACAAGCCATTATATTGCCCATCTACAAAAAGCTGACCCAACGATCTTGGATGATTGTAAAGAGATTTATCATATGTAACGGGCTATATTACCCTAAGAAATGACTTATGGATTGGGAGTCAAGACTCAGTTAAAAATCCCTGCCTCCTACTTTTTCCCGATGATTGCAAAACCTGATATATAAAAACTAAGAAGAGCTTACAATCCCTAAAAATTACAGAAACTTTTTGGAATTATCTCTCTCAACGTTTGTGCATTGTGCATTTTCATTCTACATGTACTTTTTTTTCTTAAAACAAAACTTTGAGTTTTCACTCTCCTTTCATCCCGTAAACCGAAAAGGCAAATAGATCACAAGAAAATGAAAATTTTGGAGTTCAAGTACGGAAAAAATTTAAAACAATAACAAATGTAAGTGAAGAAAATTTATTCACACACCACAAATGAACACAAAATTTTTGTTGTTCAAGTGTGGGAAATTCCACTAGTTCCACCCCAACAGCTTGGAATTTCATAGGAAAGAGATTTCCTACACACATGCTTTAAAAATGGATATACATGTTTTAAAGATGTTAAAGATGCAAATCACCTATGGATCCAAAGCTTTTGAAGAGAATAACAAACGCTCATTAAATTCTCAAGTGAACGTGCGGTGGGATATTTACCCGAGTCAAACAACCCATTATTTTGCCCATCCACAAAAAGCTGACTCAACGATCATGGATGATTGTAAAGTGGTTTATCATGCGTAGTGGGCTATATTACCCTAAGAAATGACTATGGATTGGGAGTCAAGACTCAGTTAAAAATCCCTGCCTCCCCCTTTTTCCCGACGATTGCAAAACCTGACATATAAAAACTAAGAAGAGCTTACAATCCCTAAAAATTACAGAAAATCTTTGGAATTATCTCTCTCTACATTTGTGCATTTTGCATTTCCATTCTACATGTACTCTTTTTTCTTAAAACAAAACTTTGAGTTTTCGCTCTCCCTTCATCCCGTAAACCAAAAAGTCAAATAGATCACAACAAAATGAGAATTTTGGAGTTCAAGTACGGAAAACATTTTAAAAAATAACAAATATAAGTAAATAAAATTTATTCACACACCCACAAATGAACACAAAAGTTTTGTTGTCCAAGTTTGGGAAATTCCACTAGTTCAACCCCAATAGCTTGGAATTTTACAGGAAAGAGATTTCCTCCGCACATGCTTTAAAAATGGATCAGCATGTTTTAAACATGTTAAAAATTCAAATCACCTATGGATCCAAAGCTTTAGAAAAGAATAGCAAACGCTCATTAAATTCTCAACTGAACGTGCGGTGGATATTTACCCGAGTCAAACAAACCATTATTTTGCCCATCTACAAAAAGGTGACCCAATGATCATGGATGATTGTAAAGTGATTTATGATGCGTAACGAGCTATATTACCCTAAGAAATGACTTATGGATTGGGAGTCAAGACTCAGTTAAAAATCCCTGCCTCCCCCTTTTTCCCCACGATTGCGAAACCTGATATATAAAAACTAAGAAGAGCTTACAATCCCTAAAAATTACAGAAACTCTTTGGAATTATCTCGCTCTACATTTGTGCACTAGATGTACACTTTTTTCATAAATCAAAACTTTGAGTTTTCGGTCTCCCTTCATCCCGTAAACCAAAAAGGCAAATAGATCACTACAAAATGAAAATTTTAGTGTTCATATACGGAAAAAAATTAAAAACAATAACAAATGTAAGTAAAGAAAATTTATTCCCACACCACAAATGAAAACAAAAGTTTTTTTGTACAAGTGTGGGAAATTCCACTAGTTCAACCCCAACAGATTGGAATTTTTTAGGAAAGAGATTTCCTCCACACATGCTTTAAAAATGGATATGCATGTTTTAAAAATGTTAAAGATGCAAATCACCGATGGATACAAAGCTTTTGAAGAGAATAACAAACGCTCATTAAATTCTCAAGTGAACGTGCGGTGGGATATTTACTCGAGTCAAACAAGCCACTATTTTGCCCATCTACAAAAAGCTGACCCAACGATCATGGATGATTGTAAAGTGATTTATCATACGTAATGGGCTATATTAACCGAAGAAATGACTTATGGATTCGAAGTCAAGACTTAGTAAAAAATCCCAGCCTCCCCCTTTTTCCCGACGATTGCGAAACTTGATATATAAAAACTAAAAAGAGCTTACAATCCCTAAAAATTACAGAAACTCTTTGGAATTATCTCTCTCTACATTTTTGCATTGTGCATTTCCATTCTACATATACTCTTTTATCTTAAAACAAAACTTTGCGTTTTCGCTATCCCTTATCCGTAAACCAAAAAGGCTAATACATCACAACAAAATGAAAATTTTGGAGTTCAAGTATGGAAAAAATTTAAAACAATAACAAATGTAAGTAAAGAAAATTTATTCACACACCGAAAATGAACACAAAAGTTTTGTTGTCCAAGTTTGGGAAATTCCACTAGTTCAACCCCAACAGCTTGGAATTTTATAGGAAAGAGATTTCCTCCACACATGCTTTAAAAATGGATATGCATGTTTTAAGCATGTTAAAGATGCAAATCGCCGATGGATACAAAGCTTTTGAAGATAATAACAAACGCTCATTAAATTCTCAAGTGAACGTGCGGTGGGATATTTACCCGAGTCAAACAAGCCACTATTTTGCCCATCTACAAAAAGCTGACCCAACGATCATGGATGATTGTAAAGTGATTTATCATGCGTAATGGGCTATATTAACCGAAGAAATGACTTAGGGATTCGGAGTCAAGAGTCAGTTAAAAATCCCAGCCTCCCCCTTTTTCCCGACGATTGCAAAACCTGCTATATAAAAACTAAGAAGAGCTTACAATCCCTCTAAATTACAGAAACTCTTTGGAATTATCTCTCTCTACATTTGTGCAGTGTGCATTTCTATTCTACATGTACTCTTTTTTCTTAAAACAAAACTTTGAGTTTTTGCTATCCCTTCATCCCGTAAACCAAAAAGGCTAATACATCACAACAAAATGAAAATTTTGGAGTTCAAGTACGGAAAAAATTTAAAACAATAACAAATGTAAGTAAAAAAAATTTATTCACACGCCAAAAATGAACACAAAAGTTTTGTTGTCCAAGTTTGGGAAAATCCACTAGTTCAACCCCAACAGCTTGGAATTTTATAGGAAAGAGATTTCCTCCACACATGCTTTAAAAATGGATATGCAAGTTTTAAACATGTTAAAGATACAAGTCACCGATGAATACAAAGCTTTTGAAGAGAATAACAAACGCTCATTAAATTCTCAAGTGAACATGCGGTGGGATATTTACCTGAGTCAAACAAGCCACTATTTTTCCCATCTACAAAAAGCTCACCCAACGATCAAGGATGATTGTAAAGTGATTTATCATGCGTAACGGGCCATATTACCCGAAGAAATGACTTATGGATTGGGAGTCAAGACTCAGTTAAAAATCCCTGCCTCCCCCTTTTTCCCGACGATTGCAAAACCTGATATATAAAAACTAAGAAGAGCTTACAATCCCTAAAAATTACAGAAACTCTTTGAAATTATCTCTCTCTACATTTGTGCATTGTGCATTTCCATTCTACATGTACTCTTTTTTCTTAAAACAAAACTTTGAGTTCTCGCTCTCCCTTCATCCCTTAAACCAAAAAGGCAAATAGATCACTACAAAAGGAAAATTTTGGAGTTCAAGTACGGAAAAAATTTAAAACAATAACAAATATAAGTAAACAAAATTTATTCACACCACAAATGAACACAAAAGTTTTGTTGTCCATGTTTGGGAAATTCCACTAGTTCAACCCCAACAACTTGGAATTTTACAGGAAAGAGATTTCCTCCACACATGCTTTAAAAATAGATATGCATGTTTTAAACATGTTAAAAATGCAAATCACCTATAGATCCAAAGCTTTTGAAGAGAATAACAAACGCTCATTAGATTCTCAACTGAACGTACGGTGGATATTTACCCGAGTCAAACAAGCCCTTATTTTGCCCATCTACAAAAAGCTGACCCAACGATCATGGATGATTGTAAAGTGATTTATCATGCGTAACGGGCTATATTACCCTAAGAAATGACTTATGGATTGGAAGTCAAGACTCAGTTAAAAATCCCTGCCTGCCCCTTTTTCCCGACGATTGCAAAACTTTATATATAAAAACTAAGAAGACCTTACAATCCCTAAAAATTATAGAAACTCTTTGGAATTATCTTGCTCTACATTTGTGCACTGTGCATTTTCTTTTGAGATATACACTTTTTTCACAAATCAAAACTTTGAGTTTTCGCTCTCCCATCATCCCGTAAACCAAAAAGGTAAATAGATCACTACAAAATGAAAATTTTAGAGTTCATGTACGGAAAAAAATTTAAAACAATAGCAAATGTAAGTAAAGAAAATTTATTCACACACCACAAATGAACGCAAAAGTTTTGTTGTCCAAGTTTGGGAAATTCCACTAGTTCAACCCCAACTGCTTTGAATTTTATAGGAAAGAGATTTACTCCACAAATGCTTTAAAAATGGATATGCATGTTTTAAACATGTTAAAAATTCAAATCACTTATGGATCCAAAGCTTTTGAAGAGAATAACAAACGCTCATTGAATTCTCATGTGAACGTGCGGTGGGATATTTACCCGAGTAAAACAAGCCATTATTTTGCCCATCTACAAAAAGCTGACCCAACGATCATGGATGATTGTAAAGTGATTTATCATGCGTAACGGGCTATATTACCCTTAGAAATGACTTATGGATTGGGAGTCAAAACTCAGTTAAAAATCCCTGCCGCCCCCTTTTTCCCGACGATTGCAAAACCTGATATATAAAAACTAAGAAGAGCTTACAATACCTAAAAATTACAGAAACTCTTTGGAATTATGTCTCTCTACATTTGTGCATTGTTCATTTCCATTCTACATGTACTCTTTTTTCTTAAAACAAAACTTTGAGTTTTCGCTCTCCATTCATCCCGTAAACCAAAAAGGCAAATAGATCACAACAAAATGAAAATTTTTCAGTTCAAGTACGGAAAAAATTTAAAACAATAACTAATTTAGGTAAAGAAAATTTATTCACACACCACAAATGAACGCAAAAGTTTTGTTGTCCAAGTTTGGGAAATTCCACTAGTTCAACCCCAACTGCTTGGAATTTTATAGGAAAGAGATTTCCTCCACACAAGCTTTAAAAATGGATATGCATGTTTTAAACATGTTAAAGATGCAAATCACCTATGGATCCAAAGCTTTTGAAGAGAATAACAAACGCTCATTAAATTCTCAAGTGAACGTGGGGTGGGATATTTACCCGAGTCAAACAAGCCTTTATTTTGCCCATCTACAAAAAGCTGACCCAACGGTCATGGATGATTGTAAAGTGATTTATCATGCGTAACGGGCTATATTACCCTAAGAAATGACTTATGGATTGGGAGTCAAGACTCAGTTAAAAATCCTTGCCTCCCCATTTTTCCCGACGATTGCAAAACCTGATATATAAAAACTAAGAAGAGCTTACAATCCCTAAAAATTATAGAAACTCTTTGGAATTATCTCTCTTTACATTTGTGCATTGTGCATTTCCATTCTACATGTACTCTTTTTTCATAAATCAAAACTTTGAGCTTTCGCTCTCCCTTCATCCCGTAAACCAAAAAGGCAAATAGATCACTACAAAAGGAAAATTTTGGAGTTCAACTACGGAAAAAATTTAAAACAATAACAAATTTAAGTAAAGAAAATTTATTCACACACCAAAAATGTACACAAAAGTTTTTGTTGTCCAAGTTTGGGAAATTCCACTAGTTCAACCCCAACAACTTGGAATTTTATAGGAATGAGATTTCCTCCACACATGCTTTAAAAATGGATATGCATGTTTTAAACATGTTAGCAAATCACCTATGGATCCAAAGATTTTGAAGAGAATAACAAACGCTCATTAAATTCTCAACTAAACGTGTGGTGGATATTTACCCGAGTCAAACAAGCTATTATTTTGCCCATCTACAAAAAGCTAACCCAACGATCATGGATGATTGTAAAGTGAATTATCAAGGGTAACGGGCTATATTACCCAAAGAAATGACTTATGGATTGGGATACAAGACTCAGTTAAAAATCCCTGCCAACCCCTTTTTCCCGACGATTGCAAAACATGATATATAAAAACTAAGAAGAGCTTACTATCCCTAAAAATTATAGAAACTCTTTGGAATTATCTCTCTCTACATTTGTACATTGTGCTTTTCCATTCTACACGTACTCTTTTTTCTAAAAACAAAACTTTGAGTTTTCGCTCTCCCTTCATCCCGTAAACCAAAAAGGCAAATACCTCACAAAAAAATGAAAATTTTGGAGTTCAAGTACGGAAAAAATTTAAAACAGCAACAAATGTAAGTAAAGAAAATTTATTCACACACCACAAATGAAAACAAAAGTATAGTTGTCGAAGTTTGGGAAATTCCACTAGTTCAACCCCAACAACTTGGAATTTTATAGGAAAGAGATTTCCTCCACACATGCTTTAAAAACTGATATGCATGTTTAAAACATGTTAATGATGCAAATCACCTATGTATACAAAGCTTTTGAAGAGAATAACAAACGCTCATTAAATTCTCAACTGAACGTGCGGTGGGATATTTACCCGAGTCAAACAAGCCATTATTTTGCCCATCTACAAAAAGCTGACCCAACGATCATGGATGATTGTAAAGTGATTTATCATGCATAACGGGCTATATTACCCTAAGAAATGACTTATGGATTGGGAGTCAAGACTCAGATAAAAATCCCTGCCTCCCCCTTTTTCCCGACGATTGCAAAACCTGATATATAAAAACTAAGAAGAGCTTACAATCCCTAAAAATTACAGAAACTCTTTGGAATTATCACTCTCTATATTTGTGCATTTCCATTCTACATGTACTCTTTTTTTCTTAAAACAAAACTTTGCGTTTTCGCTCTCCCTTCATCCCGTAAACCACAAAGGCAAATCGATCACTACAAAATGAAAATTTTGGAGTTCAAGTACGAAAAATATTTAAAACAATAACAAATGTAAGTAAAGAAAATTTATTCACACACCACAAATGAACACAAAAGTTTTGTTGTCCAAGTTTGGGAAATTCTACTTGTTCAACCCCTACAACTTTGAATTTTATAGGAAAGAGATTTCCTCCACACATGCTTTAAAAATGGATATGCATGTTTTAAACATGCTAAAAATGCAAATCACCTATGGATCCAAAGCTTTTGAAGAGAATAACAAACGCTCATTAAATTCTCAACTGAACGTTCGGTGGATATTTACCCGAGTCAAACAAGCCAATATTTTGCCCATCTAAAAAAAGCTGACCCAACGATCATGGATGATTGTAAAGTGATTTATCATGCGTAATGGGCTATATTAACCTAAGAAATGACTTATGGATTGGGAGTCAAGACTCAGTTAAAAATCCCTGCCTCCCCATTTTCATGACGATTGCAAAACGTGATATATAAAAGCTAAGAAGAGCTTACAATCCCTAAAAATTACAGAAACTCTTTGGAATTATCTCGCTCTACATTTGTACACTGTGCTTTTTCATTTTAGATGTACACTTTTTTCATAAATCAAAACATTGAGTTTTCGCTCTCCCTTCATCCCGTAAACCAAACAGGCAAATAGATCACTACAAAAGGAAAATTTTGGAGTTCAAGTACGGAAAAAATTTAAAACAATAACAAATGTAAGTAAAGAAAATTTATTCACACACCACAAATGAACACAAAAGTTTTGGTTTCCAAGTTTGGGAAATTCCACTAGTTCAACCCCTACAGCTTGGAATTTTATAGGAAAGACATTTCCTCCACACATGCTTTAAAAATGGATATGCATGTTTTAAACATGTTAAAAATGCAAAGCACCTATGGATCCAAATCTTTTGAAGAGAATAACAATCGCTCATTAAATTCTCAACTGAACGTGCGGTGGATATTTACCCGAGTCAAACAAGCCATTATTTTGCCCATCTACAAAAAGCTGACCCAACGATCATGGATGATTGTAAAGTGATTTATCACGTGTAACGGGCTCTATTACCCAAAAAAATGACTTATGGATTTGGCGTCAAGACTCAGTTAAATATCCCTTCCTCCCCCTTTTTCCCGACGATTGCAAAACCTGATATAAAAAAGCTAAGAAGAGCTTACAATCCCTAAAAATTAAAGAAATGCTTTGGAATTATCTCGCTCTACATTTGTGCACTGTGCTTTTTCATTTTGGATGTAAACTTTTTTCATAAATCAAAACTTTGAGTTTTCGCTCTCCCTTCATCCCGTAAACCAAAAAGGCAAATAGATCACTACAAAAGGAAAATTTAGGAGTTCAAGTACGGAAAAAATTTAAAACAATAACAAATGTAAGTAAAGAAAATTTATTCACACACCACAAATGTACACAAAAGTTTTTGTTGTCCAAGTTTGGGAAATTCCACTAGTTCAACCCCAACAGCTTGGAATTTTATAGGAATGAGATTTCCTCCACACATGCTTTAAAAATGGATATGCATGTTTTAAACATATTAGCAAATCACCTATGGATCCAAAGATTTTGAAGAGAATAACAAACGCTCTTTAAATTCTCAACTAAACGTGCAGTGTGTATTTACCCGAGTCAAACAAGCTATTATTTTGCCCATCTACAAAAAGCTGACCCAACGATCATGGATGATTGTAAAGTGATTTATCAAGGGTAACGGGCTATATTACCCTAAGAAATGACTTAGGATTGGGAGTCAAGACTCAGTTAAAAATCCCTGCCTCCCCCTTTTTCTCGACGATTGCAAAACCTAATATATAAAAACTAAGAGAGCTTACAATCCCTAAAAATTATAGAAACTCTTTGGAATTATCTCTCTCTACATCGGTGCATTGTGCATTTCCATTCTACATGTACTCTTTTTGCTTAAAACAAAACTTTGAGTTTTCGCTCTCCCTTCATCCCGTAAACCAAAAAGGGAAATAGATCACAACAAAATGAAAATTTTGGAGTTCAAGTACAGGAAAAATTTAAAACAATAACAAATGTAAGTAAAAAAAATTTATTCACACACCACAAATGAAAACAAAAGTTTTGTTGTCCAAGTTTGGGAAATTCCACTAGTTCAACCCCAACAGCTTGGAATTTTATAGGAAAGAGATTTCCTCCACACATGCTTTAAAAATGAATATGCATGTTTTAAACATGTTAAAGACGCAAATCACCTGTGGATCCAAAGACTTTTGAAGAGAACAACAAACTCTCATTAAATTCTCAACTGAACGTGCGATGGGACATTTACCCGAGTCAAACAAGCCATTATTTTTCCCATCTACAAAAAGCTGACCCAATGATCATGGATGATTGAAAAGTGATTTGTCATGCGTAACGGGCTATATTACCCTAAGAATGGACTTATGGATTGGGAGTCAAGACTCAATTAAAAATCCCTCCCTCCCCTTTTTCCCGACAATTGCAAAACCTGATATATAAAAACTAAGAAGAGCTTACAATCCCTAAAAATTACAGAAACTCTTTGGCATTATCTCGCTCTACATTTGTGCACTGTGCATTTTCATTTTAGATGTAAACTTTTTTCATCAATCAAAACTTTGAGTTTTCGCTCTCCCTTCATCCCGTAAACCAAAAAGGCAAATAGATCACTACAAAATGAAAATTTTCGAGTTCATGTATGGAAAAAAAATTAAAACAATAAAAATGTAAGTAAAGAAAATTTATTCACACACCACAAATGAACACAAAAGTTTTGTTGACCACGTTTGGGAAATTCCACTAGTTCAACCCCAACAGCTTGGAATTTTATAGGAAAGAGATTTGCCCCACACATTTAAAAATGGATATGCATGTTTTAAACATATTAAAGATGCAAATCACCTATAGATCCAAAGATTTTGAAGAAAATAACAAACGCTCATTTAATTCTCAACTGAACGTGCGGTGAGATATTTACCCGAGTCAAACAAGCCATTATTTTGCCCATCTACAAAAAGCTGACCCAACGATCATGGATGATTGTAGAGTGATTTATCAAGCGTAACGGGCTATATTACCCTAAGAAATGACTTATGGATTGGGAGTCAAGACTCAGTTAAAAATCCCTGCCTCCCCCTTTTTCCTGACGATTGCAAAACATGATATATAAAAACTAAGAAGAGCTTATAATCCCTCAAAATTACCGAAACTCTTTGGAATTATCTCTCTCTACTTTTGTGCATTGTGCATTTCCATTCTACATGTACTCTTTTTTCTTAAAACAAAACTTTGAGTTTTCCCTCTCCCTTCTTCCCATAAAGCAAAAAGGCAAATAGATCACAACAAAATGAATATTTTGGAGTTCAAGTACGGAAAAATTTTAAAACAATAACAAATGTAAGTGAAGAAAATTTATTCACACACCAAAAATGAACTCAAAAGTTTTGTTGCCCAAGTTTGGGAAATTCCACTAGTTCAACACCAATAGCTTGGATATTTATAGGAAAGAGATTTCCTCCTCACATGCTTTAAAAATGGATATGCATGTTTTAAACATGTTAAAGAAGCAAATCACCTACGGATCCAAAGCTTTTGAAGAGAATAACAAACGCTCATTAAATTCTCAAGTGAACGTGCGGTGGGATATTTACCCGAGTCAAACAAGCCATTATTTTGCCCATCTACAAAAAGCAGACCCAATGATCATGGATGATTTTAAAGTGATTTATCATGGGTAACGGGCTATATTACCCTAAGAAATGACTTATGGATTGGGAGTCAAGACTCAGTTAAAAATCCCTGCCTCCCCCTTTTTCCCAACGATTGCAAAACCTGATATATAAAAACTAAGAAGAGCTTACAATCCCTAAAAATTACAGAAACTCTTTGGAATTATCTCTCACTTCATTTATGCATTGTGCATTTCCATTCTACAAGTACTCTTTTTTCTTAAAACAAAACTTTGAGCTTTCGCTCTCCCTTCATCCCTTAAACCAAAAAGGCAAAAAGATAACAACAAAATGAAAATTTTGGAGTTCAAGTACCTAAAATATTTAAAACAATAAAAAATGTAAATAAACAAAATTTATTCACACACCACAAATGAACACAAAAGTTTTGTTGTCCAAGTTTGGGAAATTCCACTAGTTCGACCCCAACAACTTGGAATTTTACAGGAAAGAGATTTCCTCCACACATGCTTTAAAAATGGATATGGATGTTTTAAATATGTTAAAAATGCAAATCACCTATGGATCCAAAGCTTTTGAAGAGAATAACAAACGCTCATTAAATTCTCAACTGAACGTGCGGTGGATATTTACCCGAGTCAAACAAGCCATTATTTTACCCAACTACAAAAAGCTGACCCAACGATCATGGATGTTTATAAAGTGATTTATCATGCGTAACGGGCTATATTACCCTAAGAAAGGACTTATGGATTGGGAGTCAAGACTCAATTAAAAATCCCTCCCTCCCCCTTTTTCCCGACGATTGCAAAACCTGAAATATAAAAACTAAGAAGAGCTTACAATCCCTAAAAATTACAGAAACTCTTTGGAATTACCTCGCTCTACATTTGTGCACTGTGCATTTTCATTTTAGATGTACACTTTTTTCATCAATCAAAACTTTGAGTTTTCACTCTCCCTTCATCCCGTAAACCAAAAAGGCAAATAGATCACTACAAAATGAAAATTTTAGAGTTCATGTACGGAAAAAAAATTAAAACAATAAAAATGTAAGTAAAGAAAATTTATTCACACACCACAAATGAACACAAAAGTTTTGTTGTCCAAGTTTGGGAAATTCCACTAGTTCAACCCCAACAGCTTGGAATTTTATAGGAAAGAGATTTCCTCCACACATGCTTTAAAAGTGGATATGCATGTTTTAAACATGTTAAAGATGCAAATCACCTATGGATCCAAAGCATTGGAAGAGAATAACAAACAGTGATTAAATTCTCAACTGAACGTGCGGTGGGATATTTACCCGAGTCAAACAAGCCATTATTTTGCCCATCTACAAAAAGCTGACCCAACGATCATGGATGATTCTAAAGTGATTTATGAAGCATAACGGGCTATATTACCAAAAGAAATGACTTATGGATTGGGAGTCAAGACTCAGTAAAACATCCCTGGCTCCTCCTTTTTCCCGACGATTGCAAAACAAGATATATAAAAACTAAGAAGAGCTTACAATCCCTAAAAATTACAGAAACTCTTAGGAATTATCTCTCCCTACATTTGTGCATTGTGCATTTCCATTCTTCATGTACTCTTTTTTCTTAAAAAAAAACTTTGAGTTTTCGCTTTCCCTTCCTCCCGTAAACCACAAAGGCAAATAGATCACAACAAAATGAAAATTTTGGAGTTCAAGTACGGAAAAAATATAAAACAATAACAAATGTAAGTAAAGAAAATTTATTCACAAATGAACACAAAAGTTTTGTTGTCCAAGTTTGCGGAATTCCACTAGTTCAACCCCAACAACTTTGAATTTTATGGCAAAGAGATTTCCTCTACACATGCTTTAAAAATGGATATGCATGTTTTAAACATGTTAAAGATGCAAATCGCCTATGGATCCAAAGCTTTTGAAGAGAATAACAAATGCTCATTAAATTCTCAAGTGAACGTGCGGTGGGATATTTACCCGAGTCAAACAAGCCATTATTTTGCCCATCAACAAAAAGCTGACCCAACGGTCATGGATGATTGTAAAGTGATTTGTCATGGGTAACGGGCTATATTACCCTAAGAAAGGAATTATGGATTGGGAGTCAAGACAAAGTTAAAAATACCCGCCTCCCCCTTTTTCCCGACGATTGCAAAACCCGATATATAAAAACTAAGAAGAGCTTACAATCCCTAAAAATTACAGAAACTCTTTCGAATTATCTCGCTCTACATTTGTGCACTGTGCATTTTCATTTTAGATGTACACTTTTTTCATCTATCAAAACTTTGAGTTTTCGCTCTCCCTTCATCCCGTAAACCAAAAAGGCAAATAGATCACAACAAAATGAAAATTTTGGAGTTCAAGTACGGAAAAAATTTAAAACAATAACAAATGTAAGTAAAGAAAATTTATTCACAAGCCACAAATGAACACAAAAGTTTTGTTGTCCAAGTTTGTAAAATTCCACTAGTTCAACCCCTATAGCTTGGAATTTTATGGGAAAGAGATTTCCTCCACACATGCTTTAAAAATGGATATGCATGTTTTAAACATGTTAAGGATGCAAATCACCTATGGATCCAAAGCTTTTGAAGAGAATAACAAACGCTGATTAAATTCTCAAGTGAACGTGCGGTGGGATATTTAGCCGAGTGAAACAAGCCATTATTTTGCCCATCTACAAAAAGCTGACCCAACGATCATGGATGATTGTAAAGTGATTTGTCATGCGTAACGGGCTAAATTACCCTATGAAAGGACTGATGGATTGGGAGTCAAGACTCACTTAAAAATCCCTGCCTCCCCCTTTTTCCTGACGATTGCAAAACCTGATATATAAAAACTAAGAAGAGCTTACAATCCCTAATAATTACAGAAACTCTTTGGAATTATCTCGCTCTACATTTGTGCACTGTGCATTTTCATTTTGGATATACACTTTTTTCATAAATCAAAACTTTGAGTTTTCGCTCTCCCTTCACCCCATAAACCAAAAAGGCAAATAAATCACTCCAAAATGAAAATTTTAGAGTTCATGTACGGAAAAAAATTTAAAACAGTAACAAATGAACACAAAAGTTTTTTTGTCCAAGTTTTGGAAATTCCACTAGATCAACCCCAACAGCCTGGAATTTTATAGGAAAGAGATTTGCTCCACACATGCTTTAAAAATGGATATGCATGTTTTAAACATATTAAAGATGCAAATCACCTATGGATCCAAAGATTTTGAAGAGAATAACAAACACTCATTTAATTCTCAACTAAACGTGCGGTGAGATATTTACCTGAGTCAAACAAGCCATTATTTTTTTGCCCATCTATAAAAAGCTGACCCAACGATCATGGATGATTGTAAAGTGATTTATAAAGCGTAACGGGCTATATTACCCTAAGAAATGACTTATGGATTGGGAATCAAGACTCAGTTAAAAATCCCTGCCTCCCCCTTTTTCCCGACGATTGCAAAACCTGATATATAAAAACTCAGAAGAGCTTACAATCCCTTAAAATTACAGGAACTCTTCCAAATTATCTCGCTCTACATTAGTGCATTGTGCATTTCCATTCTACATGTACTCTTTTTTCTGAAAACAAAACTTTGAGTTTTCGCTCTCCCTTCATCCCGTAAACCAAAAAGGCAAATAGATCACAACAAAATGAAAATTTTGGAGTTCAAGTACTGAAAAAATTTAAAACAATAACAAATGTAAGAAAAGAAAATTTATTAACACACCACAAATGAACACAAAATTTTTGTTGTCCAAGTTTGCGAAATTCCACTAGTTCAACCCCAACAGCTAGGAATTTTATATGAAAGAGATTTCCTCCACACATGCTTTAAAAATGGATATGCATGTTTTAAACATGTTAAAGAAGCAAATCACCTATGGATCCAAAGCTTTTGAAGAGAATAACAAACGCTGATTAAATTCTCAAGTGAACGTGCGGTGGGATATTTACCCGAGTCAAACAAACCATTATTTTGCCCGTCCACAAAAAGCTGACCCAACGATCATGGATGATTGTAAAGTGATTTATCATGCGTAACTGGCTATATTACCCTAAGAAATGACTTATGGATTGGGAGTCAAGACTCAGTTAAAAATCCCTGCCTCCACCTTTTTTCCCGACGATTGGAAAACCTGATATATAAAAACTAAGAAGAGCTTAAAATCCCTAAAAATTACAGAAACTCTTACGAATTATCTCTCTCTACATTTGTGCATTGTGCATTTCCATTCTACATGTACTCTTTTTTCTTAAAACAAAACTTTGAGTTTTCGCTTTCCCTTCATCCCGTAAACCACAAAGGCAAATAGATCACAACAAAATGAAAATTTTGGAGTTCAAGTACGGAAAAAATTTAAAACAATAACAAATGTAAGTAAAAAAAAAATTATTCACAAATGAACACAAAAGTTTTCTTGTCCAAGTTTGGGAAATTCCACTAGTTTAACCCCAATAGCTTGGAAGTCTATAGGAAAGAGATTTCCTCCACACATGCTTTAAAAATGGATATGCATGTTTTTAACATGTTAAAGTTGCAAATCCCGTATGGATCCAAAGCTTTTGAAGAGAATAACAAACGCTCATTAAATTCTCAAGTGAAGGTGCGGTGGGATAGTTACCCGAGTCAAAGAAGCCATTATTTCGCCCATGTAAAAAAAGTTGACCCAACGATCATGGATGATTGTAAAGTGATTTATCATGCGTAACGGGCTATATTACCCTAAGAAAGGACTTATGGATTGGGAGTCAAGACTCAGTTAAAAATCCCTACCTCCCCCTTTTTTTCGACGATTGAAAAACCTGATATATAAAAACTAAGAAGAGCTTGCAATCCCTAAAAATTACAGAAACTCTTTAGAATTATCTCGCTCTACAATTGTGCACTGTGTATTTTCATTTTAGATGTACACTTTTTTCTTCAATAAAAACTTTGAGTTTTCGCTCTCCCTTCATCCCGTAAACCAAAAAGGCAAATAGATCACTACAAAATGAAAATTTTAGTGTTCAAGTACGGAAAAAAATTTAAAACAATAATAAATGTAAGTAAAGAAAATTTATTCACACACCACAAATGAACACAAAAGTTTTGTTGTCCAAGTTTGGGAAATTCCACAAGTTCAACCCCAACAGTTTGGAATTTTATAGGAAAAAGATTTGCTCCACACATGCTTTAAAAATGGATATGCATGTTTTAAAAATATTAAAGATGCAAATCACCTATGGATCCAAAGATTTTGAAGAGAATAACAAACGCTCATTTAATTCTCAACTGAACGTGCGGTGGGATATTTACCCGAGTCAAACAAGCCATTATTTTTCCCTTCTACAAAAAGTTGACCCAACGATCATGGATGATTGTAAAGTGATTTATCAAGTGTAACGGGCTATATTACCCAAAGAAATGACTTTTGGATTGGGAGTCAAGACTCAGTTAAAAATCCCTGCTTCCCCCTTTTTCCCGACGATTGCAAAACCTGATATATAAAAACTAAGAAGAGCTTACAATCCCTAAAAATTACAGAAACTCTTTGGAATTATCTCTCTCTACATTTGTGCATTGTGCATTTCCATTCTACATGTTCTCTTTTTTCTTAAAACAAAACTTTGAGTTTTCGCTCTCCCTTCATCCCGTAAACGAAAAAGGCAAATAGATCACAACAAAATGAAAAATTTGGAGTTCAAGTACGGAAAAAAATTAAAACAATAACAAATGTAAGTAAAGAAAATTTATTCACACAATTCAAATGAACACAAAAGTTTTGTTGTCCAAGTTTGGGAAATTCCACTAGTTCAACCCCAACAGCTTGGAATTTTATAGGAAAGAGATTTCCCCCACACATGCTTTAAAAATGGATGTGCATGTTTTAAATATGTTAAATATTCAAATCAGCTATGGATCCAAAGATTTTGAAGAGAAAAACAAACGCTCATTTAATTCTCAACTGAACGTGCGGTGGGATATTTACCCGAGTCAAACAAGCCATTATTTTGCCCATCTACAAAAAGCTGACCCAACGATCATGGATGATTGTAAAGTGATTTATCAAGCGTAACGGGCTATATTACCCTAAGAAATGACTTATGGATTGGGAGTCAAGACTCTGTTAAAAATTCCTGCCTCCCCCTTTTTCCCGACGATTGCAAAACCTGATATATAAAAACTAAGAAGAGCTTACAATCCCTAAAAATTACTGAAACTCTTTGGAATTATCTCTCTCTACATTTGTGCATTGTGCATTTCGATTCTACATATACTCTTTTTTCTTACAAAAAAACTTTGAGTTTTCGCTCTCCCTTCATCCCGTAAACCAAAAAGGCAAATAGATCACAACAAAATGAAAATTTTGGAGTTCACGTACGGAAAAAATTTAAAACAATAACAAATGTAAGTAAAGAAAATTTATTCACAGACCGAAAATGAACACAAAAGTTTTGTTTTCCAAGTTTGGGAAATTCCACTAGTTCAACCCAACAGCATGGAATTTTACTGGAAAGAGATGTCCTCCGCACATGCTTTAAAAATGGATATGCATGTTTTAAACATTTAAAGATACAAATCACCTATGGATCCAAAGCTTTTGAAGAGAATAACAAACGCTCATTAAATTCTCAAGTGAACGTGCGGTGGGATATTTACCCGAGTCAAACAAGCCATTATTTTGCCCATCTACAAAAAGCTGACCCAACGATCATGGATGATTGTAAAGTGATTTATCATGCGTAATGGGCTATATTACCCTAAGAAATGACTTAGGGATTGGGAGTCAAGACTCAGTTGAAAATCCCTGTCTCCCCCTTTTTCCCGATGATTGAAAAACCTGATATATAAAAACTAAGAAGAGCTTAAAATCCCTAAAAATTACAGAAACTCTTTGGAATTATGTCTCTCTACATTTGTGCACTGTGCATTTTCATTCTACATGTACTCTTTTTTCTTAAAACAAAACTTTGAGTTTTCGCTCTCCCTTCATCCCGTAAAGCAAAAAGGCAAATAGATCACAACAAAATGAAAATTTTGGAGTTCAAGTACGGAAAAAATTTAAAACAATAAAAAATGCATGTAAAGAAAATTTATTCACACACCACAAATGAACACAAAAGTTTTGTTGTCCAAGTTTGGGAAATTCCACTAGTTCAACCCCAACAGCTTGGAATTTTATAGGAAAGAGATTTCCTCCACACATGCTTTAAAAATGGATATGCATGTTTTAAACATGTTAAATATTCAAATCACCTATGGATCCAAAGCATTTGAAGAGAATAAAAAACGGTCATTAAATTCTCAACTGAACGTGCGGTGGGATATTTACCCGAGTCAAACAAGCCATTATTTTGCCCATCTACAAAAAGCTGACCCAACGATCATGGATGATTCTAAAGTGATTTATGAAGCATAACGGGCTATATTACTTTAAGAAATGACTTATGGATTGGGAGTCAAGACTCAGTTAAAAATCCCTGCCTCCTCCTTTTTCCCGACGATTGCAAAACAAGATATATAAAAACTAAGAAGAGCTTACAATCCCTAAAAATTACAGAAACTCTTTCGAATTATCTCTCGCTACATTTCTGCATTGTGCATTTCCATTCTATATGTACTCTTTTTTCTTAAAACAAAACTTTGAGTTTTCGCTTTCCCTTCATCCCGTAAACCACAAAAGCAAATAGATCACAACAAAATGAAAATTTTGGAGTTCAAGTACGGAAAAATATATAAAACAATAACAAATGTAAGTAAAGAAATTTATTCACAAATGAACACAAAAGTTTTGTTGTCCAAGTTTGCGAAATTCCACTAGTTCAACCCCAACAGCTTGGAATTTTATGGCAAAGAGATTTCCTCCACACATGCTTTAAAAATGGATATGCATGTTTTAAACATGTTAAAGATGCAAATCACCTATGGATCCATAGCTTTTGAAGAGAATAACAAACGCTCATTAAATTCTCAAATGAACGTGCGGTGGGATATTTACCCGAGTCAAACCAGCCATTATTTTGCCCATCTACAAAAAGCTGACCCAACGATCATGGATGATTGTAAAGTGATTTGTCATGCGTAACGAGCTATATTACCCTAAGAAAGGACTTATGGATTGGGAGTCAAGACTAAGTTAAAAATCCCAGCCTCCCCCTTTTTCCCGATGATTGCAAAACCTGATATATAAAAACTAAGAAGAGCTTACAATCCCTAAAAATTACAGAAACTCTTTGGAATTATCTCGCTCTAGATTTGTGCACAGTGCATTTTCATTTTAGATGGACATTTTTTTCATCAATCAAAACTTTGAGTTTTCGCTCTCCCTTCATCCCGTAAACCAAAAAGGAAAATAGATCACAACAAAATGAAAATTTTGGAGTTCAAGAACGGAAAAAATTTAAAACAATAACAAATGTAAGTAAGGAAAATTTATTCACACGCCACAAATGAACACAAAAGTTTTGTTGTCCAAGTTTGAGAAATTCCACTAGTTCAACCCCTACAGCTTGGAATTTTATGGGAAAGAGATTTCCTCTACACATGCTTTAAAAATGGATATGCATGTTTTAAACATGTTAAAGATGCAAATCACCTATGGATCCAAAGCTTTTGAAGAGAATAACAAACGCTCATTAAATTCTCAAGTGAACGTGCAGTGGGATATTTACCCGAGTCAAACAAGCCATTATTTTGCCCATCTACAAAAAGCTTACCCAACGATCATGGATGATTGTAAAGTGATTTATGAAGCGTAACGGGCTATATTACCCTAACAAATGACTTATGGATTGGGAGTCAAGACTCAGTTAAAAATCCCTGCCTCCCCCTTTTTCCCGATGATTGAAAAACCTGATATATAAAAACTAAGAAGAGCTTAAAATCCCTAAACATTACAGAAACTCTTTGGAATTATCTCTCTCTACATTTGTGCACTGTGCATTTTCATTCTACATGTACTCTTTTTTCTTAAAACAAAACTTTGAGTTTTCGCTCTCCCTTCATCCCGTAAACCAAAAAGCCAAATAGATCACAACAAAATGAAAATTTTGGAGTTCAAGTACGGAAAAAGTTTAAAACAATAACAAATGTAAGAAAAGAAAAGTTATTCACACACCACAAATGAACACAAAAGTTTTGTTGTCCAAGTTTGGGAAATTCCACTAGTTCAACCCCAGTAGCTTGGAATTTTATAGGAAAGAGATTTCCTCCACACATGTTTTAAAAATGGATGTGCATGTTTTAAACATGTTAAAGATGCAAATCACCTATGGATCCAAAGCTTTTGAAGAGAATAACAAACGCTCATTAAATTCTCAACTGAACGTGCGGTGGGATATTTACCCAAGTCAAACAAGCCATTGTTTTGCCCGTCCACAAAAAGCTGACCCAACGATCATGGATGATTGTAAAGTGATTTATCATCCGTAAGGGGCTATATTACCCTAAGAAATGACTTATGGATTGGGAGTCAAGACTCAGTTAAAAATCCCTGCCTCCCCCATTTTCCCGACGATTGCAAAACCTGATATATAAAAGCTAAGAAGAGCTTACAATCCCTAAAAATTACAGAAACTCTTCTGAATTATCTCTCTATACATTTGTGCATTGTGCATTTCCATTCTACAAGTACTCTTTTTTCTTAAAACAAAACTTTGAGTTTTCGCTTTCCCTTCATCCCGTCAACCACAAAGGCAAATAGATCACAACAAAATGAAAATTTTGGAGTTCAAGTACGGAAAAAATTTAAAAAGAATAAAAAATGTAAGTAAAAAAAATTTATTCACAAATGAACACAAAAGTTTTGTTGTCCAAGTTTGGGAAATTCCACTAGTTTAACCCCAATAGCTTGGAAGTTTATAAGAAAGCGATTTCCTCCACACATGCTTTAAAAATGGATATGCATGTTTTTAAGATGTTAAAGATGCAAATCCCCTATGGATCCAAAGCTTTTGAAGAGAATAACAAACGCTCATTAAATTTTCAAGTGAACGTGCGGTGGGATAGTTACCCGAGTCAAAGAAGCCATTATTTTGCCCATCTACAAAAAGTTGACCCAACGATCATGGATGGTTGTAAAGTGATTTATCATGCGTAACGGGCTATGTTACCCTAACAAAGGACTTATGGATTGGGAGTCAAGATTCAGTTAAAAATCCCTGCCACCCCCTTTTTCCCGACGATTGCAAAACCTGATATATAAAAACTAAGAAAAGCTTACAATCCGTAAAAATTACAGAAACTCTTTAGAATTATCTCGCTCTACATTTGTGCATTGTGCATTTTCATTTTAGATGTACACTTTTTTCTTCATTCAAAACGTTGAGTTTTCGCTCTCCCTTCATCCCGTAAACCAAAAAGGCAAATAGATCACTACAAAATGAAAATTTTAGAGTTCAAGTACGGAAAAAAATTTAAAACAATAACAAATGTAAGTAAAGAAAATTTATTCACACACCACAAATGAACACAAAAGTTTTGTTGTCCAAGTTTGGGAAATTCCACTAGTTCAACCCCAACAGCTAGGAATTTTATAGGAAACAGATTTGCTCCACACATGCTTTAAAAATGGATATGCTTTTTTTAAACATATTAAAGTTGCAAATCACCAATGGATCCAAAGATTTTGAAGACAATAACAAACGCTCATTTAATTCTCAACTGAACGTGCGGTGGGATATTTACCCGTGTCAAACAAGCCATTATTTTTTCCATCTACAAAAAACGGACCCAACGATCATGGATGATTGTAAAGTGATTTATGAAGCGTAACTGGCTATATTACCCTAAGAAATGACTTATGGATTGGGAGTCAAGACTCAGTTAAAAATACATGCCTCCCCCTTTTTCCCGACGATTGTAAAACCTGATATATAAAAATTAAGAAGCGCTTACAATCCCTAAAAATTACAGAAACTCTTTGGAATTATCTCTCTCTACATTTGTGCATTGTGCATTTCCTTTCTACATGTACTCTTTTTTCTTAAATCAAAACTTTGAGTTTTCGCTCTCCCTTCATCCCGTAAACCAAAAAGGCAAATAGATCACAACAAAATGAAAATTTTGGAGTTCAAGTACGGAAAAAAATTAAAACAATAACAAATGTAAGTAAAGAAAATTTATTCACAGACCACAAATGAACACAAAAGTTTTGTTGTCCAAGTTTGGGAAATTCCACTAGTTCAACCCCAACAGCTTGGAATTTTATAGGACAGAGTTTCCCTCACACATGCTTTAAAAATGGATGTCCATGTTTTAAATATGTTAAAGATGCAAATCAGCTATAGATCCAAAGATTTTGAAGAGAAAAACAAACGCTCATTTAATTCTCAACTGAACGTGCGGTGGGATATTTACCCGAGTCAAACAAGCCATTATTTTGCCCATCTACAAAAAGCTGACCCAATGATCATGGATGATTGTAAAGTGATTTATCATGCGTAACGGGCTATATTAACCTAAGAAATGACTTATGGATTGGGAGTCAAGACTCTGTTAAAAATCCCTGCGTCCCCCTTTTTCCCGACGATTGCAAAACCTCATATATAAAAACTAAGAAGAGCTTACAATCCCTAAAAATTACTGAAACTCTATGGAATTATCTCTATCTACATTTGTGCATTGTGCATTTCCATTCTACATGTACTCTTTTTTCTTAATACAAAACTTTGAGTTTTCGCTCTCCCTTCATCCCGTAAACCAAAAAGGCAAATAGATCACAACAAAATGAAAATTTTGGAGTTCAAGTACGGAAAAAATTTAAAACAATAACAAATGTAAGTAAAGAAAATTTATTCACAGACCGAAAATGAACACAAAAGTTTTGTTGTCCAAGTTTGGGAAATTCCACTAGTTCAACCCTACAGCTTGGAATTTTACAGGAAAGAGATGTCCTCCACACATGCTTTAAAAATGGATATGCATGTTTTAAACATTTAAAGATACAAATCACCTATGGATCCAAATCTTTTGAAGAGAATAAAAAACGCTCATTAAATTCTCAACTGAACGTGCGGTGGGATATTTACCCGAGTCAAACAAGCCATTATTTTGCCCATCTACAGAAAGCTGACCCAACGATCATGGATGATTGTAAAGTGATTTATCATGCGTAACGGGCTATATTACCCTAAGAAATGACTTATGGTTTGGGAGTCAAGACTCAGTTAAAAATCCCTGCCTCCCCCTTTTTCTCGACGATTGCAAAATCTTATATATAAAAACTAAGAAGAGCTTACAATCCCTAAAAATTACAGAAACTATTTGGAATTATCTCTCTCTAAATTTGTGCATTGTGCATTTCCATTCAACATGTACTCTTTTTTCTTAAAACAAATCTTGAGTTTTCGCTCTCCCTTCATCCCGTAAACCAAAAAGGCAAATAGACCACAACAAAATGAAAATTTTGGAGTTCAAGTACGGAAAAAAATTAAAACAATAACAAATGTAAGTAAATAAAATTTATTCACACACCACAAATGAACACAAAAGTTTTGTTGTCCAAGTTTGGGAAATTCCACTAGTTCAACCCCAACAGCTTGGAATTTTACAGGAAAGAGATGTCCTCCACACTTGCTTTAAAAATGGATATGAATGTTTTAAACATGTTAAAGATGCAAATCACCTATGGATCCAAAGATTTTGAAGAGAATAACAAACACTCATTAAATTCTCAACTAAACATGCGGTGGGATATTTACCCGAGTCAAACCAGCCATTATTTTGCCCATCTACAAAAAGCTGACCCAACGATCATGGATGATTGTAAAGTGATTTATCTTGGGTAACGGGCTATATTACGCTAAAAAATTACTTATGGATTGGGAGTCAAGACTCAGTTAAAAATCCCTGCCTCCCCCTTTTTCCCGACGATTGCAAAACCAGATATATAAAAACTAAGAAGAGCTTACAATCCCTAAAAATTACATAAACTCTTTGGAATTATCTATCTCAACATTTGTGCATTGTGCATTTCCATTCTACATGTACTCTTTTTTCTTAAAACAAAACTTTGAGTTTTCGCTCTCCCTTCATCCCATAAACCAAAACGGCAAATAGATCACAACAAAATGAATATTTTTGAGTTCAAGTACGGAAAAAATTTAAAACAATAACAAATGTAAGTAAAGAAAATTTATTCACACAACAAAAATGAACTCAACAGTTTTGTTGTCCAAGTTTGGGAAATTCCACTAGTTCAACCCAAAGAGCTTGGATATTTATAGGAAAGAGATTTCCTCCTCACATGCTTCTAAAATGGATATGCATGTTTTAAACATGTTAAAGATGCAAATCACCTATGGATCCATAGCTTTTGAAGAGAATAACAAACGCTCATTAAATTCTCAACTGAACGTGCGGTGGGATATTTACGCGAGTCATACAAGCCATTATTTTGCCCATCTACAAAAAGCTGACCCAACGATCATGGATGATTGTAAAGTGATTTATCATGCGTAACGGGTTATATTATCCTAAGAAATGTCTTATGTATTGGGAGTCAAGACTCAGTTAAAAATCCCTGCCTCCCCCTTTTTCCCGATGACTGCTAAACCTGATATATAAAAACTAAGAAGAGCTTACAATCCCAAAAAATTACTGAAACTCTTTGCAATTGTCTCTCTCTACATTTCTGCAGTGTGCATTTCCATTCTACATGTACTCCTTTTTCTGAAAACAAAACTTTGAGTTTTCGCTCTCCCTTCATCCCGTAAACCAAAAAGGCAAATAGATCACAACAAAATGAAAATTTGGGAGTTCAAGTACAAAAAAAATTAAAAACAATAACTAATGTAAGTAAAAAAAATTTTTCACACACCACAAATGAACACAAAAGTTTTGTTGTCCAAGTTTGGGAAATTCCACTAGTTCAACCCCGACAGCTTGGAATTTTATAGGAAAGAGATATCCTCCACACATGCTTTAAAAATGGATATGCATGTTTTAAACATGTTAAAGATGCAAATCACCTATGGATCCAAAACTTTTGAAGAGAATAACAAACGCTCATTAAATTTTCAAGTGAACGTGCGGTGGGATAGTTACCCGAGTGAAACAAGCCATTAGTTTGCCCATCTACAAAAAGCTGACCCAACGATCATGAATGATTGTAAAGTGATTTATCATGCGTAACGGGCTATATTACCCTAAGAAAGGACTTATGGATTGGGAGTCAAGACTCAGTTAAAAATCCCTGCCTCCCCCTTTTTCCCGACGATTGCAAAACCTGATATATAAAAACTAAGAAGAGCTTACAATCCCTTAAAATTACAGAAACTCTTTAGAATTATCTCGCTCTACATTTCTGCATTGTGCATTTTCATTTTAGATGTACACTTTTTTCATCAATCAAAACATTGAGCTTTCGCCCTCCCTTCATCCCGTAAACCAAAAAGGCTAATAGATCACTACAAAATGAAAATTTTAGAGTTCAAGTACGGAAAAAAATTTAAAACAATAACAAATGTAAGTAACGAAAATTTATTGACACACCACAATTGAACACAAAAGTTTTGTTTTCCAAGTTTGGGAAATTCCACTAGTTCAACCCCAACAGCTTGGAATTTTATAGGAAAAGGATTTGCTCCACACATGCTTTAAAAATGGATATGCATGTTTTAAACATATTAAAGATGCAAATCACCTATGGATCCAAAGATTTTGAAGAGAATAACAAACGCTCATTTAATTCTCAACTGAACGTGCAGTGGGATATTTACCCGAGTCAAACAAGCCATTATTTTTACCATCTACAAAAAGCTGACACAACGATCATGGATGATTGTAAAGTGATTTATCAAGTGTAACGGGCTATATTACATTTAATTCTCAACTGTACGTGCGGTGGGATATTTATCGGAGTCAAACAAGCCATTATTTTGCCCATCTACAAAAAGCTGACCCAACAATCATGGATGATTGTAAAGTGATTTATCAAGCGTAACGGGCTATATTACCCTAAGAAATGACTTATGGCTTGGGAGTCAAGACTCTTTCAAAAATCCCTGCCTCCCCCTTTTTCCTGACGATTGCAAAACCTGATATATAAAAACTATGAAGAGCTTACAATCCCAAAAAATTACAGAAACTCTTTGGAATTATCTCTCTCTACATTTGTGAATTGTGCATTTCCATTCTCCATGTACTCTTTTTTCTTAAAGCAAAACTTTGAGTTTTCGCTCTCCCTTCATCCCGTAAACCAAAAAGGCAAATAGATCACAACAAAATGAATATTTTGGAGTTCAAGTACGGAAAAAATTTAAAACAATAACAAATGTAAGTAAAGAAAATTTATTCACACACCAAAAATGAACTCAAAAGTTTTGTTGTCCAAGTTAGGGAAATTCCACTAGTTCAACCAAAAGAGCTTGCATATTTATAGGAAAGAGATTTCCTCCTCACATGCTTCTAAAACGGATCTGCATGTTTTAAACATGTTAAAGATGCAAATCACCCATGGATCCAAAGCTTTTGAAGAGAATAACAAACGCTCATTAAATTCTCAAGTGAACGTGCGGTGGGATATTTACCCGAGTCAAACAAGCCATTATTTTGCCCATCTACAAAAAGCTTACCCAACGATCATGGATGATTGTAAAGTGATTTATGAAGCGTAACGGGCTATATTACCCTAACAAATGACTTATGGATTGGGAGTCAAGACACAGTTAAAAATCCTTCCCTCCCCCTTTTTCCCGATGATTGAAAAACCTGATATATAAAAACTAAGAAGAGCTTAAAATCCCTAAAAATTACAGAAACTCTTTGGAATTATCTCTCTCTACATTTGTGCACTGTGCATTTTCATTCTACATGTACTCTTTTTTCTTAAAACAATACTTTGAGTTTTCGCTCTCCCTTCATCCCGTAAACCAAAAAGCCAAATAGATCACAACAAAATGAAAATTTTGGAGTTCAAGTACGGAAAAAGTTTAAAACAATAACAAATGTAAGAAAAGAAAATTTATTCACACACCACAAATGAACACAAAAGTTTTGTTGTCCAAGTTTGGGAAATTCCACTAGTTCAACCCCAGTAGCTTGGAATTTTATAGGAAAGAGATTTCCTCCACACATGTTTTAAAAATGGATGTGCATGTTTTAAACATGTTAAAGATGCAAATCACCTATGGATCCAAAGCTTTTGAAGAGAATAACAAACGCTCATTAAATTCTCAACTGAACGTGCGGTGGGATATTTACCCAAGTCAAACAAGCCATTATTTTGCCCGTCCACAAAAAGCTGACCCAACGATCATGGATGATTGTAAAGTGATTTATCATGCGTAAGGGGCTATATTACCCTAAGAAATGACTTATGGATCGGGAGTCAAGACTCAGTTAAAAATCCCTGCCTCCCCCTTTTTCCCGACGATTGCAAAACCTGATATATAAAAGCTAAGAAGAGCTTACAATCCCTAAAAATTACAGAAACTCTTCTGAATTATCTCTCTATACATTTGTGCATTGTGCGTTTCCATTCTACAAGTACTCTTTTTTCTTAAAACAAAACTTTGAGTTTTCGCTTTCCCTTCATCCCGTCAACCACAAAGGCAAATAGATCACAACAAAATGAAAATTTTGGAGTTCAAGTACGGAAAAAATATAAAACAATAACAAATGTAAGTAAAGAAATTTATTCACAAATGAACACAAAAGTTTTGTTGTCCAAGTTTGCGAAATTACACTAGTTCAACCCCAACAGCTTGGAATTTTATGGCAAAGAGATTTCCTCCACACATGCTTTAAAAATGGATATGCATGTTTTAAACATGTTAAAGATGCAAATCACCTATGGATCCATAGCTTTTGAAGAGAATAACAAACGCTCATTAAATTCTCAACTGAACGTGCGGTGGGATATTTACCCGAGTCAAACAAGCCATTATTTTGCCCATCTACAGAAAGCTGACCCAACGATCATGGATGATTGTAAAGTGATTTATCATGCGTAACGGGCTATATTACCCTAAGAAAGGACTTATGGATTGGGAGTCAAGACTCAGTTAAAAATCCCTGCCTCTCGCTTTTTCTCGACGATTGCAAAATCTTATATATAAAAACTAAGAAGAGCTTACAATCCCTAAAAATTACAGAAACTCTTTGGAATTATCTCTCTCTAAATTTGTGCATTGTGCATTTCCATTCAACATGTACTCTTTTTTCTTAAAACAAATCTTGAGTTTTCGCTCTCCCTTCATCCCGTAAACCAAAAAGGCAAATAGACCACAACAAAATGAAAATTTTGGAGTTCAAGTACGGAAAAAATTTAAAACAATAACAAATGTAAGTAAAGAAAATTTATTCACACACCACAAATGAACACAAAAGTTTTGTTGTCCAAGTTTGGGAAATTCCACTAGTTCAACCCCATCAGCTTGGAATTTTACAGGAAAGAGATGTCCTCCACACTTGCTTTAAAAATGGATATGAATGTTTTAAACATGTTAAAGATGCAAATCACCTATGGATCCAAAGATTTTGAAGAGAATAACAAACACTCATTAAATTCTCAACTAAACATGCGGTGGGATATTTACCCGAGTCAAACCAGCCATTATTTTGCCCATCTACATAAAGCTGACCCAACGATCATGGATGATTGTAAAGTGATTTATCATGCGTAACGGGCTATATTACGCTAAAAAATTACTTATGGATTGGGAGTCAAGACTCAGTTAAAAATCCCTGCCTCCCCCTTTTTCCCGACGATTGCAAAACCAGATATATAAAAACTAAGAAGAGCTTACAATCCCTAAAAATTACATAAACTCTTTGGAATTATCTATCTCAACATTTGTGCATTGTGCATTTCCATTCTACATGTACTCTTTTTTCTTAAAACAAAACTTTGAGTTTTCGCTCTCCCTTCATCCCATAAACCAAAACGGCAAATAGATCACAACAAAATGAATATTTTTGAGTTCAAGTACGGAAAAAATTTAAAACAATAACAAATGTAAGTAAAGAAAATTTATTCACACACCAAAAATGAACTCAACAGTTTTGTTGTCCAAGTTTGGGAAATTCCACTAGTTCAACCCAAAGAGCTTGGATATTTATAGGAAAGAGATTTCCTCCTCACATGCTTCTAAAATGGATATGCATGTTTTAAACATGTTAAAGATGCAAATCACCTATGGATCCATAGCTTTTGAAGAGAATAACAAACGCTCATTAAATTCTCAACTGAACGTGCGGTGGGATATTTACGCGAGTCATACAAGCCATTATTTTGCCCATCTACAAAAAGTTGACCCAACGATCATGGATGATTGTAAAGTGATTTATCATGCGTAACGGGTTATATTATCCTAAGAAATGTCTTATGTATTGGGAGTCAAGACTCAGTTAAAAATCCCTTCCTCCCCCTTTTTCCCGACGACTGCTAAACCTGATATATAAAAACTAAGAAGAGCTTACAATCCCAAAAAATTACTGAAACTCTTTGCAATTGTCTCTCTCTACATTTCTGCAGTGTGCATTTCCATTCTACATGTACTCCTTTTTCTGAAAACAAAACTTTGAGTTTTCGCTCTCCCTTCATCCCGTAAACCAAAAAGGCAAATAGATCACAACAAAATGAAAATTAGGGAGTTCAAGTACAAAAAAAATTAAAAACAATAACTAATGTAAGGAAAAATTTTTTTTCACACACCACAAATGAACACAAAAGTTTTGTTGTCCAAGTTTGGGAAATTCCACTAGTTCAACCCCGACAGCTTGGAATTTTATAGGAAAGAGATATCCTCCACACATGCTTTAAAAATGGATATGCATGTTTTAAACATGTTAAAGATGCAAATCACCTATGGATCCAAAGCTTTTGAAGAGAATAACAAACGCTCATTAAATTTTCAAGTGAACGTGCGGTGGGATAGTTACCCGAGTCAAACAAGCCATTAGTTTGCCCATCTACAAAAAGCTGACCCAACGATCATGAATGATTGTAAAGTGATTTATCATGCGTAACGGACTATATTACCCTAAGAAAGGACTTATGGATTGGGAGTCAAGACTCAGTCAAAAATCCCTGCCTCCCCCTTTTTCCCGACGATTGCAAAACCTGATATATAAAAACTAAGAAGAGCTTACAATCCCTTAAAATTACAGAAACTCTTTAGAATTATCTCGCTCTACATTTCTGCACTGTGCATTTTCATTTTAGATGTACACTTTTTTCATCAATCAAAACATTGAGCTTTCGCCCTCCCTTCATCCCGTAAACCAAAAAGGCTAATAGATCACTACAAAATGAAAATTTTAGAGTTCAAGTACGGAAAAAAATTTAAAACAATAACAAATGTAAGTAACAAAAATTTATTGACACACCACAAATGAACACAAAAGTTTTGTTTTCCAAGTTTGGGAAATTCCACTAGTTCAACCCCAACAGCTTGGAATTTTATAGGAAAAAGATTTGCTCCACACATGCTTTAAAAATGGATATGCATGTTTTAAACATATTAAAGATGCAAATCACCTATGGATCCAAAGATTTTGAAGAGAATAACAAACGCTCATTTAATTCTCAACTGAACGTGCAGTGGGATATTTACCCGAGTCAAACAAGCCATTATTTTTCCTATCTACAAAAAGCTGACACAACGATCATGGATGATTGTAAAGTGATTTATCAAGTGTAACGGGCTATATTACATTTAATTCTCAACTGTACGTGCGGTGGGATATTTATCGGAGTCAAACAAGCTATTATTTTGCCCATCTACAAAAAGCTGACCCAACAATCATGGATGATTGTAAAGTGATTTATCAAGCGTAACGGGCTATATTACCCTAAGAAATGACTTATGGCTTGGGAGTCAAGACTCTTTCAAAAATCCCTGCCTCCCCCTTTTTCCTGACAATTGCAAAACCTGATATATAAAAACTATGAAGAGCTTACAATCCCTAAAAATTACAGAAACTCTTTGGAATTATCTCTCTCTACATTTGTGAATTGTGCATTTCCATTCTCCATGTACTCTTTTTTCTTAAAGCAAAACTTTGAGTTTTCGCTCTCCCTTCATCCCGTAAACCAAAAAGGCAAATAGATCACAACAAAATGAATATTTTGGAGTTCAAGTACGGAAAAAATTTAAAACAATAACAAATGTAAGTAAAGAAAATTTATTCACACACCAAAAATGAACTCAAAAGTTTTGTTGTCCAAGTTTGGGAAATTCCACTAGTTCAACCCAAAGAGCTTGCATATTTATAGGAAAGAGATTTCCTCCTCACATGCTTCTAAAACGGATCTGCATGTTTTAAACATGTTAAAGATGCAAATCACCCATGGATCCAAAGATTTTGAAGAGAATAACAAACGCTCATTAAATTCTCAACTGAACGTGCGGTGGGATATTTACGCGAGTCATACAAGCCATTATTTTGCCCATCTACAAAAAGCTGACCCAACGATCATGGATGATTGTAAAGTGATTTATCATGCGTAACAGGCTATATTATCCTAAGAAATGTCTTATGTATTGGGAGTCAAGACTCAGTTAAAAATCCTTCCCTCCCCCATTTCCCGACGACTGCTAAACCTCATATATAAAAACTAAGAAGAGCTTACAATCCCAAAAAATTATTGAAACTCTTTGCAATTGTCTCTCTCCACATTTCTGCAGTGTGCATTTCCATTCTACATGTACTCCTTTTTCTTAAAACAAAACTTTGAGTTTTCTCTCTCCCTTCATCGCATAAACCAAAAAGGCAAATAGATCACAACAAAATGAAAATTTTAGAGTTCAAGTACAAAAAAAATTTAAAACAATAACAAATGTAAGTAAAAATTTTTTTTCACACACCACAAATGAACACAAAAGTTTTGTTGTCCAAGTTTGGGAAATTCCACTAGTTCAACCCCAACAGCTTGGAATTTTATAGGAAAGAGATATCCTCCACACATGCTTTAAAAATGGATATGCATGTTTTAAACATGTTAAAGATGAAAATCACCTATGGATCCAAAGCTTTTGAAGAGAATAACAAACGCTCATTAAATTTTCAAGTGAACGTGCGGTGGGATAGTTACCCGAGTCAAACAAGCCATTAGTTTGCCCATCTACAAAAAGCTGACCCAACGATCATGGATGATTGTAAAGTGATTTATCATGCGTAACGGGCTATATTACCCTAAGAAAGGACTTATGGATTGGGAGTCAAGACTCAGTTAAAAATCCCTGCCTCCCCATTTTTCCCGACGATTGCAAAACCTGATATATAAAAACTAAGAAGAGCTTACAATCCCTTAAAATTACAGAAACTCTTTAGAATTATCTCGCTCTACATTTCTGCACTGTGCATTTTTATTTTAGATGTGCACTTTTTTCATCAATCAAAACATTGAGTTTTCGCCCTCCCTTCTTCCCGTAAACCAAAAGGGCTAATAGATCACGACAAAATGAAAATTTTAGAGTTCAAGTACGGAAAAAAATTTAAAACAATAACAAATGTAAGTAACGAAAATTTATTGACACACCACAATTGAACACAAAAGTTTTGTTGTCCAAGTTTGGGAAATTCCACTAGTTCAACCCCAACAGCTTGGAATTTTATAGGAAAAAGATTTGCTCCACACATGCTTTAAAAATGGATATGCATGTTTTAAACATATTAACGATGCAAATCACCTATGGATCCAAAGATTTTGAAGAGAATAACAAACGCTCATTTAATTCTCAACTGAACGTGCAGTGGGATATTTACCCAAGTCAAACAAGCCATTATTTTTACCATCTACAAAAAGCTGACACAACGATCATGGATGATTGTAAAGTGATTTATCAAGTGTAACGGGCTATATTACATTTAATTCTCAACTATACATGCGGTGGGATATTTACCCGAGTCAAACAAGCCATTATTTTGCCCATCTACAAAAAGCTGACCCAACGATCATGGATGATTGTAAAGTGATTTATCAAGCGTAACGGGCTATATTACCCTTAGAAAGGACTTATGGCTTGGGAGTCAAGACTCTTTCAAAAATCCCTGCCTCCCCCTTTTTCCCGACGATTGCAAAACCTGATATATAAAAACTATGAAGAGCTTACAATCCCTAAAAATTACTGAAACTCTATGGAATTATCTCTCTCTACATTTGTGCATTCTGCATTTCCATTCTGCATGCACTCTTTTTTCTTAAAACAAAACTTTGAGTTTTCGCTCTCCCTTCATCCCGTAAACCAAAAAGGCAAATAGATCACAACAAAAAGAAAATTTTGGAGTTCAAGTACGGAAAAATTTAAAATAACATATGTAAGTAAAGAAAATTTATTCACACACCGAAAATGAACACAAAAGTTTGGTTGTCCAACTATGGGAAATTCCTCTTGTTCAACCCCAACAGCTTGGAATTTTACAGGAAAGAGATGTCCTCCACACATGCTTTAAAAATGGATATGCATGTTTTAAAAATTTAAAGATACAAATCACCTATGGATCCAAAGCTTTTGAAGAGAATAACAAACGCTCATTAAATTCTCAACTGAACGTGCTGTGGGATATTTACCCGAGTCAAACAAGCCATTATTTTGCCCATCTACAAAAAGCTGACCCAACGATCATGGATGATTGTGAAGTGATTTATCATGCGTAACGGGCTTTATTACCCTAAGAAATGACTTATGGATTGGGAGTCAAGACTCAGTTAAAAATCCCTGCCTCCCCGTTTTTCCCGACGATTGCAAAACCTGATATATAAAAACTAAGAAGAGCTTACAATCCCTAAAAATTACAGAAACTCTTTGGAATTATCTCTTTCTATATTTGTGCATTGTGCATTTCCATTCTACATGTACTCTTTTTCAATAAAACAAATCTTTGAGTTTTCAGTCTCCCTTCATCCCGTAAACCAAAAAGGCAAATAGACCACAACAAAATGAAAATTTTGGAGTTCAAGTACGGAAAAAATTTAAAACAATAACAAATGTAAGTAAAGAAAATTTATTCACACACCGCAAATGAACACAAAAGTTTTGTTGTCCAAGTTTGGGAAATTCCACTAGTTCAACCCCAACAGCTTGGAATTTTACAGCAAAGAGATGTCCTCCACAGATGCTTTAAAAATGGGTATGCATGTTTTAAACATGTTAAAGATGCAAATCACCTATGGATCCAAAGCTTTTGAAGCGAATAACAAACGCTCATTAAATTCTCAACTGAACGTGCGGTGGGATATTTACCCGAGTCAAACAAGAAATTATTTTGCCCAGCTACAAAAAGCTGACCCAACGATCATGGATGATTGTAAAGTGATTTTCATGCGTAACGGGCTATATTACCCTAACAAATGACTGATGGATTTGGAGTCAAGACTCAGTTCAAAATCCCTGCCTCCCCCTTTTTCCCGACGATTGCAAAACCTGATATATAAAAGCTAAGAAGAGCTTAGAATCCCTAAAAATTATAGAAAATCTTTGGAATTATTTCGCTCTACATTTGTGCACAGTGCATTTTCATTTTAGATGTACACTTTCTTCATAAATCAAAACTTTGAGTTTTCGCTCTCCCTTTATCCCGTAAACCAAAAAGGCAAATAGATCACTAAAAAATGAAAATTTTAGAGCTCATGTTCGGAAAAAAATTTAAAACAATAAAAAATATATGTAAAGAAAATTTATTCACACACCAGAAATGAACACAAAAGTTTTGTTGTCCAAGTTTGGGAAATTCCACTATTTCAACCCCAACAGCTTGGAATTTTATAGGAATGAGATTTCCTCCACACATGCTCTAAGAATGGATATGCATGTTTTAAACAGGTTAAATATGTAAATCACATATGGATCCAAAGATTTTGATGAGAATAACAAACGCTTATTAAATTCTCAACTGAACGTGCGGTGGATATTTACCCGAGTCAAACCAGCTATTATTTTTCCCATCTACAAAAAGTTGACCCAACGATCATGGATGATTGTAAAGTGATTTATCATGCGTAGCAGGCTATATTGTCCTAAGAAATGACTTATGGATTGGGAGTCAAGACTCAGTTAAAAATCCCTACCTCCCCCTTTTTCCTGATGATTGCAAAACCTGATATATAAAAACTAAGAAGAGCTTACAATCCCTTAAAATTACAGAAACTCTTTGGAATTATCTCTCTCTACATTTGTGCATTGTGCATTTACATTCTACATGTACTCTTTTTTCTTAAAACAAATCTTTGAGTTTCCGCTCTCCCTTCATCCTGCAAACAAAAAAGGCAAATAGACCACAACAAAATGAAAATTTTGGAGTTCAAGTACGGGAAAAATTTAAAACAATAACAAATGTAAGTAAAGAAAATTTATTCACACACCACAAAAGAACACAAAAGTTTCGTTGTCCAAGTTTGGGAAATTCCACTAGTTCAACCCCAACAGCTTGGAATTTTACAGGAAAGAGATGTCCTCCACACATGCTTTAAAAATGGAAATGCATGTTTTAAACATGTTAAAGATGCAAATCACCTATGGATCCAAAGTTTTTGAATAGAATAACAAACGCTCATTAAATTCTCAACTGACCGTGCGGTGGGATATTTACCTGAGTCATACAAGCCATTATTTTGCCCATCTACAAAAACCTGACCCAACGATCATGGATGATTGTAAAGTGATTTTCATACGTAACGGGCTATATTACCCTAAGAAATGACTTATGGATTTGAAGTCAAGACTCAGTTCAAAATCCCTGCCTCCCCCTTTTTCCCGACGATTGTGAAACCTGATATATAAAAACTAAGAAGAGCTTACAATCCCTAAAAATTACAGAAACTCTTTGGAATTATTTTGCTCTACATTTGTGCACAGTGCATTTTCATTTTAGATGTACACTTTTTTCATAAATCAAAACTTTGAGTTTTCGCTCTCCCTTTATCCCGTAAACCAAAAAGGCAAATAGATGGCTACAAAATGAAAATTTTTGAGCTCATGTACGGAAAAAAATTTAAAACAATAAAAAATGTAAGTAAAGAAAATTTATTCACACACCACAAATGAACACAAAAGTTTTGTTGTCCAAGTTTGGGAAATTCCACTAGTTCAACCCCAAGAGCTTCGAATTTTATAGGAATGAGATTTCCTCCACACATGCTTTAAGAATGGATATGCATGTTTTAAACATGTTAAATATGCAAATCACCTATGGATCCAAAGATTTTGAAGAGAATAACAAACTCTTATTAAATTCTCAACTGAACGTGCGGTGGATATTTACCCGAGTAAAACAAGCTATTATTTTTCCCATATACAAAAAGCTGACCCAACGATCATGGATGATTATAAAGTGATCTATCATGCGTAGCGGGCTATATTATCCTAAGAAATTACTTATGGATTGGGAGTCAAGACTCAGTTCAAAATCCCTGCCTCCCCCTTTTTCCCGACGATTGCAAAACCTGATATATAAAAACTAAGAAGAGCTTACAATCCCTAAAAATTACAGAAACTCTTTGGAATTATCTCGCTCTACATTTGTGCACTGTGCATTTTCATTTTAGATGTACTCTTTTTTCATAACTCAAAACTTTGAGTTTTTGCTCTCCCTTAGTCCCGTAAACCAAAAAGGCAAATAGATCACTACAAAATGAAAATTTTAGAGTTCATGTACGGAAAAAAATTTAAAACACTAACAAATGTAAGTAAAGAAAATTTATTCACACACAACAAATGAACACAAAAGTTTTGTTGTCCAAGTTTGGGAAATTCCACTAGTTCAACCCCAACATCTTGGAATTTTTTAGGAATGAGATTTCCTCCACACATGCTTTAAAAATAGATATGCATGTTTTAAACATGTTAAAAATGCAAATCACCAATGGATCCAAAGATTTTAAAGAGCATAACAAACGCTCATTAAATTCTCAACTGAACGTGCGGTGGATATTTACCCGAGTTAAACAAGCTAGTATTTTGCCCATCTACAAAAAGCTGACCCAACGATCATGGATGATTGTAAAGTGATTTATCAAGCATAACGGGTTATATTACCCTAAGAAATGATTTATGGATTGGGAGTCAAGTCTCAGTTAGAAATCCAAGCCTCCACCTTTTTCCCGATTATTGCAAAACCTGATATATAAAAACTAAGAAGAGCTTACAATCCCTTAAAATTACAGAAACTCTTTGGAATTATCTCTGTCTACATTTGTGCAATGTGCATTTTTATTCTACATGTACTCTTTTCTCTTAAAACAAAACTTTGAGTTTTCGCTCTCCCTTCAGCCCGTAAACCAATAAGGCAAATAGATCACTACAAAATGAAAATTTTGGAGTTCAAGTACGGAAAGAATTTAAAACAATAACAAATGTAAGTAAAGAAAATTTATTCACACACCACAAATGAACACAAAAGTTTTGTTGTCCAAGTTTGGGAAATTCCACTAGTTCAACTCCAACAGCTTCGAATTTTATAGGAAAGAGATTTCCTCCACACATGCTTTAAAAATGGATATGCATGTTTTAAACATGTTAAAGATGCAAATCACCTATGGATCCAAAGCTTTTGAAGAGAATAACAAACGCTCATTAAATTCTCAACTAAACGTGCGGTGAATATTTACCCGAGGCAAACAAGCTACTATTTTGCCCATCTACAAAAAGCTAACCCAACGATCATGGATGATTGTAAAGTGATTTATCAAGCGTCACGGGCTATATTACCCTAAGAAATGACTTATGGATTGGGAGTCAAGACTCAATTAAAAATCCCTGCCTCCCCCTTTTTCCCGACGATTGCAAAACAAGATATATAAAAACTAAGAAGAGCTGACAATCCCTGAAAATTACAGAAACTCTGAGGAATTATCTCTGTCTACATTTGTGCAATGTGCATTTCCATTCTACATGTACACTTTTTTCTTAAAACAAAACTTTGAGTTTTTGTTCTCCCTTCATCCCGTAAACAACAAAGGCAAATAGATCACAGCAACATGAAAATTTTAGAGTCCATGTACAGAAAAAAAATTAGAAGAATAACAAATGTAAGTAAAGAAAATTTATTCACATACCACAAATGAACACAAAAGTTTTGTTGTCGAAGTTAGGGAAATTCCAATAGTTCAACCCCAACAGCTTGGAATTTTATAAGAAAGAGATTTCCTCCACACATGCTTAAAAAATGGATTTGCATGTTTTAAAAATGCAAATCACCTATGGATCCAAAGCTTTTGAAGAGAATAACAAACACTCATTAAATTCTCAAGTGAACGTGCGGTGGGATATTTACCCGAGTCAAACAAGCCATTATTTTGCCCATCTACAAAAAGCTGACCCAACCATCATGGATGATTGTAAAGTGATTTATCATGCGTAACGGGCTGTATTACCCTAAGAAATGACTTATGGATTGGGAGTCAAGACTCAATTAAAAATACCTGCCTCCCCCTTTTTCCCGACGATTGTAAAACCTGATATATAAAATCTAAGAAGAGTTTACAATCCCTAAAAATTATAGAAACTCTTTGGAATTATCTCTCTCTACATTTTTTCATTGTGCATTTCCATTCTACATGTGCTCTTTTTTCTTAAAACAAAACTTTGAGTTTTCGCTCTCCCTTCATCCCGTAAACCAAAAAGGCAAATAGATCACAACAACATGAAAATTTTAGAGTTCATGTACAAAAAAAAAATTAAAACAATAAAAAATATAAGTAAAGAAAATTTATTCACACACCACAAATGAACACAAAAGTTTTGTTGTCGAAGTTAGGGAAATTCCAATAGTTCAACCCCAACCGCTTGGAATTTTATAAGAAAGAGATTTCCTCCACACATGCTTAAAAAATGGATATGCATGTTTTAAACATGTTAATGATGCAAATCACCAACGGATCCAAAGCTTCTAAAGAAAATAACAAACGCTCATTAAATTCTCAAGTGAACGTGCGGTGGGATATTTACCCGAGTCAAACAAGTCATTATTTTGCCCATCTACAAAAAGCTGACCCAACGATCATGGATGATTGTAAAGTGATTTATCATGCGGAACGGGCTATATTACCCTAAGAAATGACTTATGGATTGGCAGTCAAGACTCAGTTAAAAATCCCTGCCTCCCCTTTTTCCCGACGATTGCAAAACCTTATATATAAAAACTAAGAAGAGCTTACAGTCCCTAAAAATCACAGAAACTCTTTGGAATTATCTCGCACTACATTTGTGCATTGTGTATTTCCATTCTACATGTACTCTTTTTTCTTAAAACAAAACTTTCAGTTTTTGCTCTACCTTCATCCCGTAAACCAAAAAAGCAAATAGATCACTACAAAATGAAAATTTTATAGTTCATGTACGGAAAAAAATTTAAAACAATAACAAATGTAAGTAAAGAAAATTTATTCACACACCACAAAAGAACACAAAAGTTTTTTTGTCCAAGTTTGGGAAATTCCACTAGTTCAACCCCAACAGCTTGGAATTTTATAAGAAAGAGATTTCCTCCACACATGCTTAAAAAATGGATTTGCATGTTTTAAAAATGCAAATCACCTATGGATCCAAAGCTTTTGAAGAGAATAACAAACACTCATTAAATTCTCAAGTGAACGTGCGGTGGGATATTTACCCGAGTCAAACAAGCCATTATTTTGCCCATCTACAAAAAGCTGACCCAACCATCATGGATGATTGTAAAGTGATTTATCATGCGTAACGGGCTGTATTACCCTAAGAAATGACTTATGGATTGGGAGTCAAGACTCAATTAAAAATACCTGCCTCCCCCTTTTTCCCGACGATTGTAAAACCTGATATATAAAATCTAAGAAGAGTTTACAATCCCTAAAAATTATAGAAACTCTTTGGAATTATCTCTCTGTACATTTTTTCATTGTGCATTTCCATTCTACATGTGCTCTTTTTTCTTAAAACAAAACTTTGAGTTTTCGCTCTCCCTTCATCCCGTAAACCAAAAAGGCAAATAGATCACAACAACATGAAAATTTTAGAGTTCATGTACAAAAAAAAAAATTAAAACAATAAAAAATGTAAGTAAAGAAAATTTATTCACACACCACAAATGAACACAAAAGTTTTGTTGTCGAAGTTAGGGAAATTCCAATAGTTCAACCCCAACAGCTTGGAATTTTATAAGAAAGAGATTTCCTCCACACATGCTTAAAAAATGGATATGCATGTTTTAAACATGTTAATGATGCAAATCACCAACGGATCCAAAGCTTCTAAAGAAAATAACAAACGCTCATTAAATTCTCAAGTGAACGTGCGGTGGGATATTTACCCGAGTCAAACAAGTCATTATTTTGCCCATCAACAAAAAGCTGACCCAACGATCATGGATGATTGTAAAGTGATTTATCATGCGTAACGGGCTATATTACCCTAAGAAATGACTTATGGATTGGCAGTCAAGACTCAGTTAAAAATCCCTGCCTCCCCTTTTTCCCGACGATTGCAAAACCTTATATATAAAAACTAAGAAGAGCTTACAGTCCCTAAAAATCACAGAAACTCTTTGGAATTATCTCGCACTACATTTGTGCATTGTGCATTTCCATTCTACATGTACTCTTTTTTCTTAAAACAAAACTTTCAGTTTTTGCTCTCCCTTCATCCCGTAAACCAAAAATGCAAATAGATCACTACAAAATGAAAATTTTATAGTTCATGTACGGAAAAAAATTTAAAACAATAACAAATGTAAGTAAAGAAAATTTATTCACACACCACAAAAGAACGCAAAAGTTTTTTTGTCCAAATTTGGGAAATTCCACTAGTTCAACCCCAACAGCTTGGAATTTTATAAGAAAGAGTTTCCTCCACATATGCTTAAAAAATGGATTTGCACTTTTTTAACATGTTAAAAATGCAAATCACCGATGGATCCAAAGCTTTTGAAGAGAATAACTAACGCTCATTTAATTCTCAAGTGAACTTGCGGTGGGATATTTACCCGAGTCAAACAAGCCATTATTTTGCCCATCTACAAAAAGTTGACCCAACGATCACGGATGATTGTAAGGTGATTTATCATGTGTATCGGGCTATATTACCCTAAGAAATGACTTATGGATTGGGAGTCAAGACTCAGTTAAAAATCCTTGCCTCCCCCTTTTTCACGACGATTGCAAAACCTGATATATAAAAACTAAGAAGAGCTTACAATCCCCAAAAATTACAGAAACTCTTTGGAATTATCTCTCTGTACATTTGTGCACTGTGCATTTTCATTTTAGATGTACACTTTTTTCATAAATAAAAACTTTGAGTTTTCGCTCTCCCTTCATCCCGTAAACCATAAAGGCAAATAGATCACAACAAAATGAAAATTTTGGAGTTCAAGTACGGAAAGAATTTAAAACAATAACAAATGTAAGTAAAGAAAATTTATTCACTCACCACAAATGAACGCAAAAGTTTTGTTGTCCAAGTTTGGGAAATTCCTCTAGTTCAACCCCAATAGCTTGGAATTTTATAGGAAAGAGATTTCCTCCACACAAGCTTTAAAAATGGATATGCATGTTTTAAACAAGTTTATAATGCAAATCACCTACCGATCCAAAGATTTTGAAGAGAATAACAAACGCTCATTAAATTCTCAAGTGAACGTGTGGTGGGATATTTACCCAAGTCAAACAAGCCATTATTTTCCCATCTACTAAAAGCTGACCGAACGATCATGGATGATTGTAAAGTGATTTATCATGCATAACGGGCTATATTGCCCTAAGAAATTGACTGATGGATTGGGAGTCAAGACTCAGTTAAAAATCCCTGCCTCCCCCTTTTTCCCGACGATTGCAAAACCTGATATATAAAAACTAAGAAGAGCTTACAATCCCTAAAAATTACAGAAACTCTTTGGAATTACCTCTCTCTACATTTGTGCATTGTGCATTTCCATTCTACATGTACTCGTTTTTCTTAAAACAAATCTTTGAGTTTTCGCTCTCCCTTCATCTCGTAAACCAAAAGGGCAAATAGACCACAACAAAATGAAAATTTTGGAGTCCAAGTACGGAAAAAATTTAAAACAATAACAAATGTAAGTAAAGAAAATTTATTCACACACCACAAATGAACACAAAAGTTTTGTTGTCCAAGTTTGGGAAATTCCACTAGTTCAACCCCAACAGCGTGGAATTTTACAGGAAAGAGATGTCTTCCACACATGCTTTAAAAATGGATATGCATGTTTTAAACATGTTAAAGATGCAAATCACATATGGATCCAAAGCTTTTGAATAGAATAACAAACGCTCATTAAATTCTCAACTGAACGTGCGGTGGGATATTTACCTGAGTCATACAAGCCATTATTTTGCCCATCTACAAAAAGCTGAACCAACAATCATGGATGATTGTAAAGTGATTTTCATGTGTAACGGGCTAAATTACCCTAAAAATGACTTATGGATTTGGAGTCAAGACTCAGTTAAAAATCCCTGCCTCCCCCTTTTTCCCGACGATTGCAAAACCTAATATATAAAAACTAAGAAGAGCTTACAATCCCTAAAAATTACAGAAACTCTTTGGAATTATTTCGCTCTACATTTGTGCACAGTGCATTTTTATTTTAGATGTACACTTTTTTCATAAATCAAAACTTTGAGTTTTCGTTCTCCCTTTATCCCGTAAACCAAAATGGCAAATAGATGACTACAAAATGAAAATTTTAGAGCTCATGTACGGAAAAAAATTTAAAAAAATAACAAATGTAAGTAAACAAAATTTATTCACACACCACAAATGAACACAAAAGTTTTGTTGTCCAAGTTTGGGAAATGCCACTAGTTCAACCCCAAGAGCTTTGTATTTTATAGGAATGAGATTTCCTCCACACATGCTTTAAGAATGGATATGCATGTTTTAAACATGCTAAATATGCAAATCACCTATGGATCCAAAGATTTTGAAGAGAATAACAAACTCTTTTTAAATTCTCAACTGAACGTGCGGTGGATATTTACCCGAGTCAAACAAGCTTTTATTTTTCCCATATACAAAAAGCTGACCCAACGATCATGGATGATAGTAAAGTGATCTATCATGCGTAGCGGGCTATATTATCCTAAGAAATGACTTATGGATTGGGAGTCAAGACTCAGTTAAAAATCCCTGCCTCCCCCTTTTTCCCGACGTTTGCAAACCCTGATATATAAAAACTAAGAAGAGCTTACAATCCCTAAAAATTACAGAAACTCTTTGGAATTATCTCTCTCTACATTTGTGCATTGTGCATTTCCATTCTACATGTACTCTTTTTTCTTAAAACAAATCTTCGAGTTTTCACTCTCCCTTCATCCCGTAAACCAAAAGGGCAAATAGACCACAACAAAATGAAAATTTTGGAGTTCAAGTACAGAAAAAATTTAAAACAATAACAAATGTAAGTAAAGAAAGTTTAGTTACACACCACAAATGAACCCAAAAGTTTTGTTGTCCGAGTTTGGGAAATTCCACTAGTTCAACAACCAACAGCTTGGAATTTTACAGGAAAGATATGTCCTCCACACATGCTTTAAAAATGGATATGCATGTTTTAAACATGTTAAAGATGCAAATCACCTATGGATCCAAAGCTTTTGAAGAGAATAACAAACGCTCATTAAATTCTCAACTGAACGTGCGGTGGGATATTTACCCGAGTCAAACAAGCCATTATTTTGCCCATCTACAAAAAGCTGACCCAACGATCATGGATGACTGTAATTTGATTTATCATGCGTAACGGGCTATATTACCCTAAGAAATGACTTATGGATTGGGAGTCAAGACGCAGTTAAAAATCCCTGCCTCCCCCTTTTTCCCGACGATTGCAAAACCTGATATATCAAAACTAAGAAGAGCTTACTATCCATAAAAATTACTGAAACTCTTTGGAATTATCTATCTCTACATTTGTGCATTGTGCATTTCCATTCTACATGTACTCCATTTTCTTAAAACAAATCTTTGAGTTTTCGCTCTCCCTTCATCCCGTAAACCAAAAAGGGGAATAGACCACAGCAAAATGAAAATTTTGGAGTTCAAGTACGGAAAAAATTTAAAGCAATAACAAATGTAAGTAAAGAAAATTTATTCACACACCACAAATGAACACAAAAGTTTTGTTGTCCATGTTTGGGAAATTCCACTAGTTCAACCCCAACAACGTGGAATTTTACAGGAAAGAAATGTCCTCCACACATGCTTTAAAAATAGATATGCATGTTTTAAACATGTTAAAGATGCAAATCACCTATGGATCCAAAGCTTTTGAAGAGAATAACAAACGCTCATTAAATTCTCAACTGAACGTGCGGTGGGATATTTACCCGAGTCAAACAAGCCATTATTTTGCCCATCTTCAAAAAGCTGAGCCAACGATCATGGATGATTGTAAAGTAATTTATCATGTGTAACGGGCTATATTACCCTAAGAAATGACTTATGGATTGGGAGTCAAGACTCAGTTAAAAATCCCTGCCTCCCCATTTTTCCCTACGATTGCAAAACCTAATATTTAAAAACTAAGAAGAGCTTACAATCCTTAAAAATAACAGAAACTCTTTTGAATTTTCTCTCTCTTCATTTGTGCACTGTGCATCTTAATTCTACATGTACTCTTTTTTCTTAAAACAAAACTTTGAGCTTTCGCTCTCCCTTCATCCCGTAAACCAAAAAGGTAAATAGATCAAAACAAAATGAAAATTTTGGAGTTCAAGTACGGGAAAAAATAAAAACAATAAAAAATGTACGCAAAGCAAATTTATTCACACACCACAAATGACCACAAAAGTTTTGTTGTCCAAGTTTTGGAAATTCCACTAGTTCAACCCCAACAGCTTGGAATTTCATAGGAAAGAGATTTCCTCCACACATGCTTTAAAAATGGATATGCATGTTTTAAACATGTTAAAGATGCAAATCACCTATGGATCCAAAGCTTTTGAAGAGAATAACAAATGCTCATTAAATTCTCAAGTGAACGTGCGGTGGGATATTTACCCGAGTCAAACAAGCCATTATTTTGCCCATCTAGGAAAAGCTGACCCAACGATCATGGATGATTGTAAAGTGATTTATCATTCGTAACGGGCTATATTACCTTAAGAAGTGACTTATGGATTGGGAGTCAAGAGTCAGTTAAAAATTCCTGCCTCCCCCTTTTTCCCGACGATTGAAAAACCTGATATATAAAAACTAAGAAGAGCTTACAATCCCTAAAAATTACAGAAACTCATATGAATTATCTCTCTCTGCATTTGTGAATTGTGCATTTCCATTCTACATGTACTTTTTTTTCTTAAAACAAAACTTTGAGTTTTCGCTCTCCCTTCATCCGGTAAACCAAAAAGGTAAATAGATCACAACAAAATGAAAATTTTGGAGTTCAAGTACGGAAAAAATTTAAAACAATAACAAATGTATGTAAAGAAAATTTATTCACATACCACAAATGAACACAAAAGTTTTATTGTCCAAGTTTGGGAAATTCCACTAGTTCAACCCCAACAGCGTGGAATTTTACAGGAAAGAAATGTCCTCCACACATGCTTTAAAAATAGATATGCATGTTTTAAACATGTTAAAGATGCAAATCACCTATGGATCCAAAGCTTTTGAAGAAAATAAAAAACGCTCATTAAATTCTCTACTGAACGTGCGGTGGATATTTACCTGAGTCAAACGAGCTATTATTTTGCCCATCTACAAAAAGTTGACCCAACGATCATGGATGATTGTAAAGTGATTTATCATGACTAACTGGCTATATTACCCTAAGAAATGACTTATGGATTGGGAGTCAAGACTCAGTTAAACAACCCTGCCTCCCCCTTTTTCCCGACAATTGCAAAACCTGATATATAAAAACTAAGAAGAGCTTACAATCCCTAAAAATTACAGAAATTCTTTGGAATTATCTCCCTCTACATTTGTGCACTGTGCATTTTCATTTTAGATGTACATTTTTTTCATAAATCAAAACTTTGAGTTTTCCCCCTCCCTTCATCCCGTAAACCAAAAAGGCAAATAGATCACTACAAAATGAAAATTTTAGAGTTCATCTACGGAAAAAAATTTAAAACAATAACATATGTAAGTAAATAAAATTTATTCACACACCACAAATGAACACAATAGTTTTGTTGTCCAAGTTTGGGAAATTCCACTAGATCAACCCCAACAGCTTGGAATTTTATAGGAATGAGATTTCCTCCACACATGCTTTGAAAATGGATATGCGTGTTTTAAAAATGTTAAATATGCAAATAATTTATGGATCCAATGATTTTGAAGAGAATAACAAATGCTCATTAAATTCTCTACTGAACGTGCGGTGGATATTTACTCGAGTCAAACAAGCCATTATTTTGCCCATCTACAAAAAGCTGACCCAGCGATCATGGATGATTGTAAAGTGATTTATCATGCGTAACGGGCTTTATTACCCTTAGAAATGACTTATGGATTGGGAGTCAAGACTTAGTTCAAAATCCCTGCCTCCCCCCTTTTCCCGACGATTGCAAAACCTGATATATAAAAACTAAGAAGAGCTTACAATCCCTAAAAACTATAGAAACTCTTTGGAATTATCTCGCTCTAAATTTGTGCACTGTGAATTTTCATTTTAGATGTACACTTTTTTCATAAATCAACACTCTGAGTTTTCGCTCTCCCTTCATCCCGTAAACCAAAAAGGCAAATAGATCACTACAAAATGAAAATTTTAGATTTCATGTACGGAAAAAAATTTAAAACAATAACAAATGGAAGTAAAGAAAATTTATTCACACACCACAAATGAACACAAAAGTTTTGTTGTCCAAGTTTGGGAAATTCCACTAGTTCAACCCCAACAGCTTGGAATTTTTTAGGAATGAGATTTCCACCACACATGCTTTAAAAATGGATATGCATGTTTTAAACATGTTAAAAATGTAAATCACCTACGGATCCAAAGATTTTTAAGAGAATAACAAACGCTCATTAAATTCTCAACTGAACGTGCGGTGGAGATTTACCCAGTCAAACAAGCTACTAAATTGCCCATCTACAAAAAGCTGACCCAACGATCATGGATGATTGTAAAGTGATTTATCAAGAATAATAGGCTATATTAGCATATGAAATGACTTATGGATTGTGAGTCAAGACTCAGTTAAAAATCCCTGCCTCCCCCTTTTTCCCGACGATTGCAAAACCTAATATATAAAAACAAAGAAGAGCTTACAATCCCCAAAAATTACAGAAACTCTTTGGAATTATCTCTGTCTACATTTGTGCAATGTGCATTTCCATTCTACATGTACTTTTTTTCTTAAAACAAAACATTGAGTTTTCGCTCTCCCTTCATCCCGTAAACAAAAAAGGCAAATAGATCATAACAAAATGAAAATTTTGGAGTTCAAGTACGGAAAAATTTAAAACAATAACAAATGTAAGTAAAGAAAATTTATTCACACACCACAATTGAACACAAAAGTTTTGTTTTCCAAAGTTTGGGAAATTCCACTAGTTCAACCCCAATAGCTTGGAATTGTATAGAAAAGAGATTTCCTCCACACATGCTTAAAAAATGGACATGCATGTTTTAAACATGTTAAAGAAGCAAATCACCTATGGATCCAAAGCTTTTGAAGAGAATAACAAACGCTCATTAAATTCTCTAGTGAACGTGCGGTGGGATATTTACTCGAGTCAAACAAGCCATTATTTTGCCCATCTACGAAAAATTGACCCAATGATCCAGGATGATTGTAAAGTGATTTATCATGCGTAACGGGCTAGATTACCCTAAGAAATGACTTATGGATTGGGAGTCAAGAATCAGTTAAAAATCCCTGCCTCCCCCTTTTTCCCGACGATTGCAAAACCTAATATATAAAAACTAAGAAGAGCTTACAATCCCTAAAAATTATAGAAACTCTTTGGAACTATCACTGTCTACATTTGTGCGTTGTGCATTTCCATTCTACATGAACTCTTTTTTCTTAAAACAAAACTTTGAGTTTTCGCTCTCCCTTCATCCCGTAAACCAATAAGGCAAATAGAACACAACAAAATGAAAATTTTGGAGTTCAAATACGGAAAAAATTTAAAACAATAACAAATGTAAGTAAAGAAAATTTATTCACACACCACAAATGAACACAAAATTTTTGTTGTCCAAGTTTGGGAAATTCCACTAGTTCAACCCGAACAAGTTGGAATTTTACAGGAAAGAGATGTCCTTCGCACATGCTTTAAAAATGTATCTGCATGTTTTAAACTTGTTAAATATGCAAATCACCTATGGATCCAAAGCTTTTGAAGAGAATAACAAACGCGCATTAAATTCTCAACTGAACGTGCGGTGGATATTCACCCGAGTCATACAAGCCATTATTTTGCCCATCTACAAATAGCTGACCCAACGATCATGGATGATTGTAAAGTGGTTTATCATGCGAAACCGGCTATATTACCCTAAGAAATGACTTATGGATTGTGAGTCATGACTCAGTTCAAAATCCCTGCCTCCCCCTTTTTCCCGACGATTGCAAAACCTGATATATAAAAAGTAAGAAGAGCTTACAATAACTAAAAATTACAGAAACTCTTTGGAATTATCTCACTCTACATTTGTGCACTGTGCATTTTCATTTTAGATGTACACTTCTTTCATAAATCAAAACTTTGAGTTTTCGCTCTCCCTTCATCCCGTAAACCAAAAAGGCAAATAGATCACTACAAAATGAAAATTTTAGAGGTCATGTACAGAAAAAATTTAAAACAATAAAAAATGTAAGTAAAGAAAATTTATTCACACACCACAAATGAATACAAAAGTTTTGTTGTCCAAGTTTGGGAAATTCCACTAGTTCAACCCCAACAGCTTGGAATTTTATAGGAAGGAGATTTCCTCCACACATGCTTTAAAAATGGATATGCATGTTTTAAACATGTTAAAAATGCAAATCACCTATGGATCCAAAGTTTTTTAAGAGAATAACAAACGCTCATTAAATTCTCAACTGAAGGTGCGGTGGATATTTACCCGAGTCAAACAAGCTACTAAATTGCCCATCTACAAAAAGCTGACCGAACGATCATGGATGATTGTAAAGTGTTTTATCGAGCATAACGGGCTATATTACCCTATGAAATGACTTATGGATTGGGAGTCAAGACTCAGTTAAAAATCCCTGCCTCCCCCTTTTTCCCGACGATTGCAAAACCAGATATATAAAACCTAAGAAGAGCTGAAAATCCCTAAAAATTACAGAAACTCTTAGGAATTACCTCTGTCTACATTTGTGCAATGTGCATTTCCTTTCTACATGTTCTCCCTTCATCCCGTAAACCAAAAAAGCGAATAGATCACAACAAAATGAAAATTTTGGAGTTCAAGTACAGAAAAAATTTAAAACAATAACAAATGTAAGTAAAGAAAATTTATTCACACACCACAAATGAACACAAGAGTTTTGTTGTCCAAGTTTTGGAAATTCCGCTAGTTCATCCCCAACTGCTTGGAATTTTATAGGAAAGAGATTTCCGCCACACATGCTTTAAAAATGGATATGCGTGTTTTAAACATGTTAAAGATGCAAATCACCTATGGATCCAAAGCTTTTGAACAGAATAACAAACGATCATTAAATTCTCATGTGAATATGCGGTGGGATATTTACCTGAGTCAAACAAGCCAATATTTTGCCCATCTACAAAAGCTGACCCAACGATCATGGATGATTGTAAAGTGATTCATCATGCGCAACGGGCTATATTACCCTAAGAAATGACTTATGGATTGGGAGTATGGACTCAGTTAAAAATTCCTGCCTCCCCATTTTTCCTGACGATTGCACAACCTGATATATAAAAATTATGAAGAGCTTACAATCCCTAAAAATTACTGAAACTCTTTGGAATTATCTCTCTCTACATTTGTGCATTGTGCATTTCCATTCTACATGTACTATTTTTTCTTAAAAAAAAAACTTTGAGTTTTCGCCCTCCCTTCATCCCGTATTCCAAAAAGGCAAATAGATCACTACAAAATGAAAATTTTGGAGTTCAAGTACGGAAAAAATTTAAAACAATAACAAATGTAAGTAAAGAAAATTTATTCACACACCACAAATGAACACAAAAGTTTTATTGTCCAAGTTTGGGAAATTCCTCTAGTTCAACCTCATTAGCTTGGAATTTTATAGGAAAGAGATTTTTCCACACATGCTCTAAAAATGGATAACCATGTTTTAAACATGTTAAAGATGCAAATCACCTATGGATCCAAAGATTTTGAAGAGAATAACAAACGCTCATTAAATTCTGAAGTGAACGTGCAGTGGGATATTTACCTGAGTCAAACAAGCCATTATTTTGCCCATCTAAAAAAGCTGACCCAACGACCATGGATGATTGTAAAGTGATTTATCATGCGTAACGGGCTATATTACCCTAAGAAATGATTTATGGATTGGGAGTCAAGACTCAGTTAAAAATCCCTGCCTCCCCCATTTTCCCGACGATTGCAAAACCTGATAAACAAAAACTAAGAAGAGCTTACAATCCCTAAAAATTACTGAAACTCTTTGGAATTATCTCTCTTTAAATTTGTGCATTGTGCATTTCCATTCTACATGTACTATTTTTTCTTAAAAAAAAAACTTTGAGTTTTCGCTCTCCCTTCATCCCGTAAACCAAAAAGGCAAATAGATCACAACAAAATCAAAATTTTGGAGTTCAAGTACGGAAAAAATTTAAAACAATAACATATGTAAGTGAAGAAAATTTATTCACACACCACAAATGAACACAAAAGTCCTGTTGTCTAACATTGGGAAATTCCACTAGTTGAACCCCAACAGCTTGGGATTTTACTGGAAAGAGATTTCCTCCACACATGCTTTAAAAATGGATATGCATGTTTTAAACATATTAAAAATGCAAATCACCTATGGATCCAAAGCTTTGGAAGAGAATAACAAACACTCATTAAAATCTCAACTGAACGTGCGGTGGATATTTACCCGAGTCAAACAAGCCATTATTTTGCCCATCTACAAAAAGCAGACCCAACGATCATGGATGATTGTAAAGTGATTTATCATGCGTAACCGGCTATATTACCCTAAGAAATGACTGATGGATTGCGAGTCAAGACTCAGTTCAAAATCCCTGCCTCCCACTTTTTCCCGACGATTGCAAAACCTGATATATAAAAACTAAGAAGAGCTTACAATAACTAAAAATTACAGAAACTCTTTGGAATTATCTTGCTCTACATTTGTGCACTGTACATTTCCATTTTAGATGTACACTTCATTCATAAATCAAAACTTTGAGTTTTCGCTCTCCCTTCATCCCGTAAACCAAAAAGGGAAATAGATCACAACAAAATGAAATTTTTAGAGGTCATGTATAGAAAAAATTTAAAAAAATAACAAATGTAAGAAAAGAAAATTTATTCACACACCACAAACGAACCCAAAAGTTTTGTTGTCCAAGTTTTGGAAATTCCACTAGTTCAACCCCAACAGCTTGGAATTTTATTGGAATGAGATTTCCTCCACACATGCTTTAAAAATGGATACGCATGTTTTAAACATGTTAAAAAAGCAAATCACCTATGGATCCAAAGATTTTTAAGAGAATAACAAACGCTCATTAAATTCTCAACTGAACGTGCGGTGGATATTTACCCGAGTCAAACAAGCTACTAAATTGCCCATCTACAAAAAGCTGACCCAACGATCATGGATGATTGTAAAGTGATTTATCAAGCATAACGGGCTATATTACCGTATGAAATGACTTATGGATTGGGATTCAAGACTCAGTTAAAAATCCTTGCCTCCCCCTTTTTCCCGATGATTGCAAAACCAGATATATAAAAACTAAGAAGAGCTAACAATCCCTAAAAATTACAGAAACTCTTAGGAATTATCTCTGTCTACATTTGTGCAATGTGCATTTCCATTCTACATGTTCACTTTTTTCTAAAAACAAAACTTTGAGTTTTCGCTCTCCCTTCATCCCGTAAACCAAAAAGGCAAAAAGATCACAACAAAATTAAAATTTTGGAGTTCAAGTACGGAAAAAATTTAAAATAATAAAAAATATAAGTAAAGAAAATTTATTCACACACCACAAATGAACACAAAAGTTTTGTTGTCCAAGTTTGGGAAATTCCACTAGTTCAACCCCAACAACTTGGAATTTTAATGGAAAGAGATTTCCTCCATACATGCTTTAAAAATGGGTATGCATGTTTTAAACATGTTAAATATGCAAATCACCTATGGATCCAAAGCTTTTGAAGAGAATAACAAACGCTATTTAAATTCTCAAGTGAACGTGTGGTGGGATATTTACCCGAGTCAAAAGAGCCATTATTTTGCCCATCTACAAAAAGCTGACCCAACGATCATGGATGATTGTAAATTGATTTATCATGCGTAACGGGCTATATTACCGTAAGAAATGACTTATGGATTGGGAGTCAAGACTCTGTTAAAAATCCCTGCGTCCCCCTTTTTCCCGACGATTGCAAAACCTGATATATAAAAACTAAGAAGAGCTTACAATCCCTAAAAATTACAGAAACTCTTTGGAATTATCTCTCTCTAAATTTTTGCACTGTGCATTTTCATTTTAGATGTACACTTTTTTCATAAATCAAAACTTTGAGTTTTCGCTCTCCCTTCATCACGTAAACCAAAAAGGCAAATAGATCAATACAAAATGAAAATTTTAGAGTTCATGTACGGAAAAAAATTTAAAACAATAACAAATGTATGTAAAGAAAATTTATTCACACAACACAAATGAACACAAAAGTTTTTTGTCCAAGTTTGGGAAATTCCACTAGTTCAACCCCAACAGCTTGGAATTTTATAAGAAAGATATTTCTTCCACACATGCTTAAAAAAAGGATTTGCATGTTTTAAACATGTTAAAGATGCAAATCACCGATGGATCCAAAGTTTTGAAGAGAAAAAGAAACGCTCATTAAATTCTCAAGTGAACGTGCGGTGGGATATTTACCCGAGTCAAATAAGCCATTATTTTGCCCATCTACAAAAAGCTGACCCAACGATCATGGATGATTGTAAAGTAATTTAGCATGCGTAACGGGCTATATTACCTTAAGAAAAGACTTATGGATTGGGTGTTAAGACTCAGTTAAAAATCCCTGCCTCCCCCTTTTTCCCGACGATTGCAAAACCTGATATATAAAAACTAAGAAGAGTTTACAATCCCTAAAAATTACAGAAACTCATTGGAATTATCTCTCTCTACATTTGTGCATTGTGCGTTTCCATTCTACATGTTCTCTTTTTTCTTAAAACAAAAGTTTGAGTTTTCTCTCTCCCTTCATCCCGTAAACCAAAAAGGTAAATAGATCACAACAAAATGAAAATTTTGGAGTTCAAGTACGGATAAAATTTAAAACAATAACAAATGTAAGTAAAGAAAATTTATTCACACACCACAAATGAACGCAAAAGTTTTGTTGTCCAAGTTTGGGAAATTCCACTAGTTCAACCCCAACAGCTTGGAATTTTATAGGAAAGAGATTGCCTCCACACATGCTTTAAAAATGGATATGCATGTTTTAAACATGTTAATGATGCCAATCACCTATGGATCCAAAGCTTTTGAAGAGAATAACAAACGCTCATTAAATTCTCAAGTGAACGTGCGGTGGAATATTTACCAGAGTCAAACAAACCATTATTTTGCCCATCTACAAAAAGCTGACCCAACGATCATGGATGATTGTAAAGTGATTTATCATGTGTAACGGGCTATATTACCCTAAGAAATGACTTATGGATTGGGAGTCAAGACTCAGTTAAAAATCCCTGCCTCCCCCTTTTTCCAGACGATTGCAAAAACCTATTATAATAAACTTTGAAGATCTTACAATCCCTAAAAATTACAGAAACTATTTGGAATTATCTCTCTCTACATTTCTGCATTGTGCATTTCCATTGTACGTGTACTCTTTTTTCTTAAAACAAAACTTTGAGTTTTCACTCTCCCTTCATCCCATAAACCAAAAAGGCAAATAGATCACAACAAAATAAAAATTTTGGAGTTCAAGTATGGAAAAAAGTTAAAACAATAACAAATGTAAGTAAAGAAAATTTATTCACACACCACAAATGAACGCAAAAGTTTTGTTGTCCAAGTTTTGGAAATTCCACTAGTTAAACCCCAACAACTTGGAATTTTATAGGAAAGAGATTTCCTCCACACATGCTTTAAAAATGGATATGCATGTTTTAAACATGTTAATGATGCAAATCACCTTCGGATCCAAAGCTTTTGAAGAGAATAACAAACGCTCATTAAATTCTCAACTGAACGTGCGGTGGGATATTTACCCGAGTCAAACAAGCCATTATTTTGCCCATCTACAAAAAGCTGACCCAACGATCATGGATGATTGTAAAGTGATTTATCATGTGTAACAGGCTATATTACCCTAAGAAATGACTTATGGATTGGGAGTCAAGACTCAGTTAAAAATCTCTGCCTCCCCCTTTTTCCCGACGATTGCAAAACCAGATATATAAAAACTAAGAAGAGCTTACAATCCCTAAAAATTATAGAAACTCTTTGGAATTATCTCTCTCTACATTTTTGCATTGTGCATTTCCATTCTACATGTGCACTTTTTTCTTAAAACAAAACTTTGAGTTTTCGCTCTCCCTTCATCCCGTAAACCAAAAAGGCAAATAGATCACAACAACATGAAAATTTTAGACTTCATGTACAGAAAAAAAATAAAAAAAATAAAAATGTAAGTAAAGAAAATTTATTCACACACCACAAATGAACACAAAAGTTTTGTGTCGAAGTTAGGGAAATTCCAATAGTTCAACCCCAACAGCTTGGAATTTTATAAGAAAGAGATTTCCTCCACACATGCTTAAAAAAGGGATATGCATGTTTTAAACATGTTAATGATGCAAATCACCTACGGATCCAAAGCTTCTAAAGAAAATAACAAACGCTCATTAAATTCTCAAGTGAACGTGCGGTGGGATATTTACCCGAGTCAAACAAGTCATTATTTTGCCCATCTACAAAAAGCTGACCCAACGATCATGGATGATTGTAAAGTGATTTATCATGCGTAACGGGCTATATTACCCTAAGAAATGACTTATGGATTGGGAGTCAAGACTCAGTTAAAAATCCCTGCCTCCCCGTTTTTCCCGACGATTGCAAAACCTGATATATAAAAACTAAGAAGAGCTTACAATCCCTAAAAATCACAGAAACTCTTTGGAATTATCTCGCACTACATTTGTGCATTGTGCATTTCCATTCTACATGTACTCTTTTTTCTTAAAACAAAACTTTGAGTTTTTGCTCTCCCTTCATCCCGTAAACCAAAAATGCAAATAGATCACTACAAAATGAAAATTTTATAGTTCATGTACAGAAAAAAATTTAAAATAATAACAAATGTAAGTAAAGAAAATTTTTCACACACCACAAAAGAACACAAAAGTTTTTTTGTCCAAGTTTGGGAAATTCCACCAGTTCAACCCGAACAGCTTGGAATTTTATAAGATAGAGATTTCCTCCACATATGCTCTAAGAATGGATATGCTTGTTTTAAACATGTTAAATATGTAAATCACCTATGGATCCAAAGATTTTGAAGAGAATAACAAACGCTTATTAAATTTTCAACTGAACGTGCGGTGGATATTTACCCGAGTCAAACAAGCTATTATTTTTCCCATATACAAAAAGTTGACCCAACGATCATGGATGATTGTAAAGTGATCTATCATGCGTAGCGGGCTATATTATCCTAAGAAATGACTTATGGATTGGGAGTCAAGACTCAGTTAAAAATCCCTGCCTCCCCCTTTTTCCCGACGTTTGCAAACCCTGATATATAAAAACTAAGAAGAGCTTACAATCCCTAAAAATTACAGAAACTCTTTGGAATTATCTCTCTCTACATTTGTGCATTGTGCATTTCCATTCTACATGTACTCTTTTATCTTCAAATAAAACTTTGAGTTTTCGTTCTCCCTTCATCCCGTAAACCAAAAAGGCAAATAGATCACAACAAAATGAAAATTTCGGAGTTCAAGTACGGAAAAAATTTAAAATAACAAATAAAAGTAAAGAAAATTTATTCACACACTGAAAATGAACACAAAAGTTTTGTTATCCAGGTTTGGGAAATTCCTCTAGTTCAACCCCAACAGCTTGGAATTTTACAGGAAAGAGATGTCCTCCACACATGCTTTAAAAATGGATATGCATGTTTTAAAAATTTAAAGATACAAATCACCTATGGATCCAAAGCTTTTGAAGAGAATAACAAACGCTCATTAAATTCTCAACTGAACGTGCGGTGGGATATTTACCCGAGTCAAACAAGCCATTATTTTTCCCATCTACAAAAAGCTGACCCAACGATCATGGATGAATGTAAAGTGATTTATCATGCGTAACGGGATATATTACCCTAAGAAATGACTTATGTATTGGGAGTCAAGACTCAGTTAAAAATCCCTGCCTCCCCCTTTTTCCCGACGATTGCAAAACCTGATATATAAAAACTAAGAAGAGCTTACAATCACTAAAAATTATAGAAACTCTTTGGAATTATCTCTCTCTACATTTATGCATTGTGCATTTCCATTCTACATGTACTCTTTTTTATTAAAACAAATCTTTGAGTTTTCGCTCGCCCTTCATCCCGTAAACCAAAAAGGAAAATAGACCACAACAAAATGAAAATTTTAGAGTTCAAGTACGGAAAAAATTTAAAAAAATAACAAATGTAAGTAAAGAAAATTTATTCACACACCACAAATGAACACAAAAGTTTTGTTGTCCAAGTTTGGGAAATTCCACTAGTTCAACCCCAACGCTTGGAATTTTATAGGAAAGTGATGCCCTCCACACATGCTTTAAAAATGGGTACGCATGTTTTAAACATGTTAAAGATGCAAATCACCTATGGATCCAAAGCTTTTGAAGAGAATAACAAACGCTCATTAAATTCTCAATTGAACATACGGTGGGATATTTACCCGAGTCAAACAAGCCAGTATTTTGCCCAGCTACAAAAAGCTTACCCAACGATCATGGATGATTGTAAAGTGGTTTATCATGCGTAACGGGCGATATTACCCTATGAAATGACTTATGGATTGGGAGTCAAGACTCAGTTAAAAATCCCTGCCTCCCCCTTTTTCCCGACGATTGCAAAACCTGATATATAAAAACTAAGAAGAGCTTACAATCCCTAAAAATTACAGAAACTCTTTGGAATTATCTCTCTCTTCATTTATGCATTGTGCATTTCCATTCTACATGTACACTTTTTTCTTAAAACAAAACTTTGAGCTTTCGCTCTCCCTTCATCCCTTAAACCAAAAAGGCAAAAAGATCACAACAAAATGAAAATTTTGGAGTTCAAGTATGGAAAATATTTAAAACAATAAAAAATGTAAATAAACAAAATTTATTCACACACCACAAATGAACACAAAAGTTTTGTTGTCCAAGTTTGGGAAATTCCACTAGTTCAACCCCAACAGCTTGGAATTTTACAGGAAAGAGATTTCCTCCACACATGCTTTAAAAATGGATATGCATGTTTTAAACATGTTAAAAATGCAAATCACCTATGGATCCAAAGCTTTTGAAGAGAATAACAAACGCTCATTAAATTCTATACTGAACATGCGGTAGATATTTACTCGAGTCAAACAAGCCATTATTTTACCCATCTATAAAAAACTGACCCAATGATCATGGATGTTTATAAAGTGATTTATCATGTGTAACGGGCTATATTACGCTAAGAAATGACTTATGGATTGGGAGTCAAGATTCAGTTCAAAATCCCTGCCTCCCCCTTTTTCACGACGATTGAAAAACCTGATATATAAAAACTAAGAAGAGCTTACAATCCCTAAAAATTACAGAAACTCTTTGGAATTATCTCGCTCTACATTTGCACACTGTGCATTTTCATTCTACATGTACTCTTTTTTGTTAAAACAAAACTTTGAGTTTTCGCTCTCCCTTCATCCCGTAAACCAAAAAGGCAAATAGATCACCACAAAATGAAAATTTTGGAGTTCAAGTACGGAAAAAATTTAAAATAACAACAAATGCAAGTAAAGAAAATTTATTTACACACCACAAATGAACACAAAAGTTTTGTTGTCCAAGTTTGGGAAATTCCACTAGTTCAACCCCAATAGCTTGGAATTTTATAGGGAAGAGATTTCCTCCACACATGATTTAAAAATTGATATGCGTGTTTTTAACATGTTAAATATGCAAATCACCTATGGATCCAAAGCATTTGAAGAGAATAACAAACGCTCATTAAATTCTCAAGTGAACGTGCGGTGGGATATTTAACCAAGTCAAACAAGCCAATATTTTGCCCATGTACAAAAAGCTGACCCAACGATCTTGGATGATTGTAAAGTGATTTATCATGCGTAACGGGCGATATTATCCTAAGAAATGACTTATGGATTGGGAGTCAAGACTCAGTTAAAAATCCCTGCCACCCCCTTTTTACCGACGATTGCAAAACCTGATATATAAAATCTATGAAGAGCTTACAATCCCTAAAAATTACAGAAACTCTTTGGAATTATCTCTCTCTACATTTGTGCATTGTGCATTTCCATTCTACATGTACTCTTTTTTCTTAAAAAAAAACTTTGAGTTTTCGCACTCCCTTCATCCGTAAACCAAAAAGGCAAATAGATCACAACAAAATGAAAATTTTGGAGTTCAAGTACGGAAAAAAATTAAAACAATAACAAATGTAAGTAAAGAAAATTTATTCATACTTCGAAAATGAACACAAAAGTTTTGTTGTCCAAGTTTGGGAAATTCCACTAGTTCAACCCCAACAGCTTGGAATTTTATAGGAAAGAGATGTCCTCCACACATGCTTTAAAAATGGATATGCATGTTTTAAACATTTAAAGATACAAATCACCTATGGATCATAATATTTTGAAGAGAATAACAAACGCTCATTAAATTCTCAACTGAACGTGCGGTGGGATATTTACCCGAGTCAAACAAGCCATTATTTTCCCCATCTACAAAAAGCTGAGCCAACGATCATGGATGATTGTAAAGTGATTTATCATGCGTAACGGGCTATATTACCCTAAGAAATGACTTATGGATTGGGAGTCAAGACTCATTTAAAAAATCCCTGCCTTCCCCCTTTTTCCAGACGATTGCAAAACCTGATATATAAAAACTAAGAAGTGCTTACAATCCCAAAAAATTACAGAAACTCTTTGGAATTATCTCTCTCTACATTTGTGCATTGTGCATTTCCATTCTACATGTACTCCTTTTTCTTAAAACAAGTCTTTGAGTTTTCGCTCTCCCTTCATCCCGTAAACCAAAAAGGCAAATAGACCACAACAAAATGGAAATATTGGAGTTCAAGTACGGAAAAAATTTAAAACAATAACAAATGTAAGTAAATTAAATTTAGTCACACACCACAAATGAACAAAAAAGTTTTGTTGTCCAAGTTTGGGAAATTCCACTAGTTCAACAACCAACAGCTTGGAATTTTACAGGAAAGATATGTCCTCCTCACATGGTTTAAAAATGGATATGCATGTTTTAAACATCTTAAAGATGCAAATCACCTATGGATCCAAAGCTTTTGAAGAGAATAACAAACGCTCATTAAATTCTCAACTGAACAAAATAATGGCATATTTACCCGAGTCAAACAAGCCATTATTTTGCCCATCCACAAAAAGCTGACCCAACGATCATGGATGATTGGAATTTGATTTATCATGCGTAACGGGCTATATTACCCTAAGAAATGACTTATGGATTGGGAGTCAAGACTCAGTTAAAAATCCCTGCCTCCCCCTTATTCCCGACGATTGCAAAACCTGATATATCAAAACTAAGAAGAGCTTACTATCCATAAAAATTATAGAAACTCTTTGGAATTATCTATCTCTACATTTGTGCATTGTGCATTTCCATTCTACATGTACTCCTTTTTCTTAAAACAAATCTTTGAGTTTTCGTTCTCCCTTCATCCCGTAAACCAAAAAGGCAAATAGACCACAACAAAAGTAAAATTTTGGAGTTCAAGTACGGAAAAAATTTAAAGCAATAACAAATGTAAGTAAAGAAAATTTATTCACACACCACAAATGAACACAAAAGTTTTGTTGTCCAAGTTTGGGAAATTCCACTAGTTCAACCCCAACAGCGTGGAATTTTACAGGAAAGAAATGTCCTCCACACATGCTTTAAAAATAGATATGCATGTTTTAAACATGTTAAAGATGCAAATCACCTATGGATCCAAAGCTTTTGAAGAGAATAACAAACGCTCATTAAATTCTCAACTGAACGTGCGGTGGGATATTTACCCGAGTCAAACAAGCCATTATTTTGCCCATCTTCAAAAAGCTGAGCCAATGATCATGGATGATTGTAAAGTAATTTATCATGCATAACGGGCTATATTACCCTAAGAAATGACATATGGATTGGGAGTCAAGACTCAGTTAAAAATCCCTGCCTCCCCCTTTTTCCCGACGATTGCAAAACCTAATATTTAAAAACTAAGAAGAGCTTACAATCCTTAAAAATTACAGAAACTCTTTGGAATTTTCTCTCTCTACATTTGTGCACTGTGCATTTTAATTCTACATGTACTCTTTTTTCTTAAAACAAAACTTTGAGTTTTCGCTCTCCCTTCATCCCGTAAACCGAAAAGGTAAATAGATCAAAACAAAATGAAAATTTTGGAGTTCAAGTACGGGAAAAAATTAAAACAATAAAAAATGTAAGCAAAGAAAATTTGTTCACACACCAAAAATGACCTCAAAATTTTGTTGTCCAAGTTTTGGAAATTCCACTAGTTCAACCCCAACAGCTTGGAATTTCGTAGGAAAGAGATTTCCTCCACACATGCTTTAAAAATGGATATGCATGTTTTAAACATGTTAAAGATGCAAATCACCTATGGATCCAAAGCTTTTGAAGAGAATAACAAATGCTCATTAAATTCTGAAGTGAACGTGCGGTGGGATATTTACCCGAGTCAAACAAGCCATTATTTTGCCCATCTAGGAAAAGCTGACCCAACGATCATGGATGATTGTAAAGTGATTTATCATTCGTAACGGGCTATATTACCTTAAGAAATGACTTATGGATTGGGAGTCAAGACTCAGTTAAACATCCCTGCCTCCCCCTTTTTCCCGACGATTGCAAAACCTGATATATAAAAACTAAGAAGAGCTTACAATTCCTAAAAATTACAGAAATTCTTTGGAATTATCTCGCTCTACATTTGTGCACTGTGCATTTTCATTTTAGATGTAAATTTTTTTCATAAATCAAAACTTTGAGTTTTCGCCCTCCCTTCATCCCGTAAACCAAAAATGCAAATAGATCACTACAAAATGAAAATTTTAGAGTTCATGTACGGAAAAAAATTTAAAACAATAACATATGTAAGTAAAGAAAATTTATTCACACACCACAAATGAACACAAAAGTTTTGTTGTCCAAGTTTGGGAAATTCCACTAGTTCAACCCCAACAGCTTGGAATTTTATAGGAATGAGATTTCCCCCACACATGCTTTAAAAAAGGATATGCACGTTTTAAACATGTTAAATATGTAAATAACCTATGGATCCAAAACTTTTGAAGAGAATAACAAACGCTCATTAAATTTTCAAGTGAACGTGTGGTGGGGTATTTACCCGAGTCAAACCAGCAGTTATTTTGCCCATCTACAAAAAGCTGACCCAACGATCATGGATGATTGTAAAGTGATTTATGATGCGTAACGGGCTATATTACCCTAAGAAATGACTTATGGATTGGGAGTCAAGACTCAGTTAAAAATCCCTGCCTCCCCCTTTTTCCCGGCGATTGCAAAACCTGATATATAAAAACTAAGAAGAGCTTACAATCCCTAAAAATTACCGAAACTCTTTGGAATTATCTCGCTCTACATTTGTGCACTATACATTTTTATTTTAGATGTACAGTTTTTTCATCAGTCAAAACTTTGATTTTTCGCTCTCCCTTCATCCCGTAAACCTAAAAGGCAAATAGATCACTACAAAATGAAAATTTTAGAGTTCATGTACAGAAAAAAATTTAAAACAATAACAAATGTAAGTAAAAAAAATTTATTTACACACCACAAATGAACAGAAAAGTTTTGTTGTCCAAGTTTGGGAAATTCCACTAGATCAACCGCAACAGCTTGGAATTTTATAGGAATGAGATTTCCTCCACACATGCTTTGAAAATGGATATGCATGTTTTAAAAATGTTAAATACGCAAATAATTTATGGATCCAAAGCTTTTGAAGAGAATAACAAATGCTCATTAAATTCTGTACTGAACGTGCGGTGGATATTTACTCGAATCAAACAAGCCATTATTTTGCCCATCTACAAAAAGCTGACCCAGCGATCATGGATGATTGTAAAGTGATTTATCAAGCATAACGGGCTATATTACCTTATGAAATGACTTATGGATTGGGAGTCAAGACTCAGTTCAAAATCCCTGCCTCCCCCTTTTTCCCGACGATTGCAAAACCTGATATATAAAAACTAAGAAGAGCTTACAACCCCTAAAAATTACAGAAAATCTTTGGAATTAACTTGCTCTAAATTTGTGCAATGTGCATTTTCATTTTAGATGTACACTTTTTTCATAAATCAAAACTTTGAGTTTTCGCTCTCCCTTCATCCCGTAAACCAAAAAGGCTAATAGATCATAACAAAATGAAAATTTTGGAGTTTAAGTATGGAAAAATTTCAAACAATTACAAATGTAAGTAAAGAAGATTTATTCACACACCACAATTGAACACAAAACTTTTGTTTTCCAAAGTTTGGGAAATTCCACTAGTTCAACCCCAACAGCTTGGAATTTTATAGAAAAGAGATTTCCTCCACACATGCTTAAAAAATGGACATGCATGTGTTTAAACATGTTAAAGAAACAAATCACCTATGGATCCAAAGCTTTTGAAGAGAATAACAAACGCTCATTAAATTCTCAAGTGAACGTGCGGTGGGATATTTACCCGAGTCAAACAAGCAATTATTTTGCCCATCTACGAAAAGCTGACCCAATGATCAAGGATGATTGTAAAGTGATTTATCATGCGTAACGGGCTAGATTACCCTAAGAAATGACTTATGGATTGGGAGTCAAGAATCAGTTAAAAATCCCTGCCTCCCCCTTTTTACCGACGATTGCAAAACCTAATATATAAAAACTAAGAAGAGCTGACAATCCCTAAAAATTACAGAAACTCTTTGGAATTATCTCTGTCTACATTTGTGCATTGTGCATTTCCATTCTACATGAACTCTTTTTTCTTAAAACAAAACTTTGAGTTTTCGCTCTCCCTTCATCCCGTAAACAAATAAGGCAAATACATCACAACAAAATGAAAATTTTGGAGTTCAAATACGGAAAAAATTTAAAACAATAACAAATGTAAGTAAAGAAAATTTATTCACACACCACAAATGAACACAAAAGTTTTGTTGTCTAAGTTTGGGAAATTCCACAAGTTGAACCCCAACAGCTTGGAATTTTACTGGAATGAGATTTCCTCCATACATGCTTTAAAAATGGATATGCATGTTTTAAACATGTTAAAAATGCAAATCACCTATGGATCCAAAGCTTTTGAAGAGAATAACAAACGCGCATTAAATTCTCAACTGAACGTGCGGTGGATATTTACCCGAGTCAAACAAGCCATTATTTTGCCCATCTACAAAAAGCTGACCCAACGATCATGGATGATTGTAAAGTGATTTATCATGCGTAACCGGCTATATTACCCTAAGAAATGACTTATGGATTGCGAGTCAAGACTCAGTTCAAAATCCCTGCCTCCCCCTTTTTCCCGACGATTGCAAAACCAGATATAAAATAACTAAGAAGAGCTTACAATAACTAAGAATTACAGAAACCCTTTGGAATTATCTTCCTCTACATTTGTGCACTGTGCATTTTCATTTTAGATGTACACTTCTTTCATAAATCAAAACTTTGAGTTTTCGCTCTCCCTTCATCCCGTAAACCAAAAAGGCAAATAGATCACTACAAAATGAAAATTTTAGAGGTCATGTACAGAAAAAATTTAAAAAAATAACAAATGTAAGTAAAGAAAATTTATTCACACACCACAAATGAACACAAAAGTTTTGTTGTCCAAGTTTGGGAAATTCCACTAGTTCAACCCCAACAGCTTGGAATTTTATAGGAATGAGATTTCCTCCACACATGCTTTAAAAATGGATATGCATGTTTTAAACATGTTAAAAATTCAAATCACCTATGGATCCAAAGATTTTTAAGAGAATAACAAACGCTCATTAAATTCTCAACTAAAGGTGCGCTGGATATTTACCCGAGTCAAACAAGCTACTAAATTGCCCATCTACAAAAAGCTGACCCAACGATCATGGATGATTGTAAAGTGTTTTATCAAGCATAACGGGCTATATTACCCTATGAAATGACTTATGGATTGGGAGTCAAGACTCAGTTAAAAATCCCTGCCTCCCCCTTTTTCCCAACGATTGCAAAACCAGATATATAAAAACTAAGAAGAGCTGACAAACCCTAAAAATTACAAAAACTCTTAGGAATTATCTCTGTCTACATTTGTGCAATGTGCATTTCCATTCTACATGTTCTCTTTTTTCTTAAAAAAAAACTTTGAGTTTTCGCTCTCCCTTAATCCCGTAAACCCAAAAGGCAAATAGATCACAACCAAATGAAAATTTTGGAGTTCAAGTACGGAAAAAATTTAAAACAATAAAAAATGTAAGTAACAAAAATTTATTCACACACCACAAATGAACACAAAAGTTTTGTTGTCCAAGTTTGGGAAATTCCGGTAGTTCAACCCCAACTGCTTGGAATTTTATAGGAAAGAGATTTCCGCCACACATGCTTTAAAAATGGATATGCATGTTTTAAACATGTTAAAGATGCAAATCACCTATGGATCCAAAGCTTTTGAAGAGAATAACAAACGCTCATTAAATTCTCAAGTGAACATGCGGTGGGATATTTACCTGAGTCAAACAAGCCATTATTTCGCCCATCTACAAAAGCTGACCCAACGATCATGGATGATTGTAAAGTGATTCATCATGCGCAACGGGCTATATTACCCTAAGAAATGACTTATGGATTGGGAGTATGGACTCAGATAAAAATTCCTGCCTCCCCCTTTTTCCTGACGATTGCACAACCTGATATATAAAAATTAAGAAGAGCTTACAATCCCTAAAAATTACTGAAACTCTTTGGAATTATCTCTCTCTACATTTGTGCATTGTGCATTTCCATTCTACATGTACTCTTTTTTCTTAAAAAAAAAACTTTGAGTTTTCGCTCTCCCTTCATCTCGTAAACCAAAAAGGCAAATAGATCACTACAAAATGAAAATTTTGGAGTTCAAGTACGGAAAAAATTTAAAACAATAACAAATGTAAGTAAAGAAAGTTTATTCACGCACCACAAATGAACACAAAAGTTTTGTTGTCCAAGTTTGGGAAATTCCTCTAGTTCAACCTCATTAGCTTGGAATTTTATAGGAAAAAGATTTCTTCCACACATTCTCTAAAAATGGATATGCATGTTTTAAACATGTTAAAGATGCAAATCACCTATGGATCCAAAGCTTTTGAAGAGAATAACAAATGCTCATTAAATTCTGAAGTGAACGTGCATTGGGATATTTACCTGAGTCAAACAAGCCATTATTTTGCCCATCTACAAAAAGCTGACCCAACGATCATGGATGATTGTAAAGTGATTCATCATGCGCAACGGGCTATATTACCCTAAGAAATGACTTATGGATTGGGAGTATGGACTCAGATAAAAATTCCTGCCTCCCCCTTTTTCCTGACGATTGCACAGCATGATATATAAAAATTAAGAAGAGCTTACAATCCCTAAAAATTACTGAAACTCTTTGGAATTATCTCTCTCTACATTTGTGCATTGTGCATTTCCATTCTACATGTACTCTTTTTTCTTAAAACAAAACTTTGAGTTATCTCACTCCCTTCATCCCGTAAACCAAAAAGGCAAATAGATCACAACAAAATCAAAATTTTGGAGTTCAAGTACGGAAAAAATTTAAAACAATAACATATGTAAGTGAAGAAAATTTATTCACACACCACAAATGAACACAAAATTTTTGTTGTCTAAGTTTGGGAAATTCCACTAGTTGAACCCCAACAGCTTGGGATTTTACTGGAAAGAGATTTCCTCCACACATGCTTTAAAAATGGATATGCATGTCTTAAACATGTTAAAAATGCAAATCACCTATGGATCCAAAGCTTTTGAAGAGAATAAGAAACGCTGATTAAATTCTCAACTGAACGTGCGGTGGATAATTACCCGAGTCAAACAAACCATTATTTTGCCCATCTACAAAAAGTTGACCCAACAATCATGGATGATTGTAAAGTGATTTATCATGCGTAACCGGCTATATTACCCTAAGAAATGACTTATGGATTGCGAGTCAAGACTCAGTTCAAAATCCCTGCCTCCCACTTTTTCCCGACGATTGTAAAACCTGATATATAAAAACTAAGAAGAGCTTACAATAACTAAAAATTACAGAAACTCTTTGGAATTATCTTGCTCTACATTTGTGCACTGTGCATTTTCATTTTAGATGTACACTTCTTTCATAAATAAAAACTTTGAGTTTTCGCTCTCCCTTCATCCCGTAAACCAAAAAGGCAAATAGATCACTACAAAATGAAAATTTTAGGGGTCATGTATAGAAAAAATTTAAAAAAATAACAAATGTAAGTAAAGAAAATTTATTCACACACCACAAATTAACACAAAAGTTTTGTTGTCCAAGTTTGGGAAATTCCACTAGTTCAACCCCAACAGCTTGGAATTTTATAGGAATGAGATTTCCTCCACACATGCTTTAAAAATGGAGATGCATGTTTTAAACATGTTAAAAATGCAAATCACCTATGGATCCAAAGATTTTTAAGAGAATAACAAACGATCATTAAATTCTCAATTGAACGTGCGGTGGATATTTACCCGAGTCAAACAAGCTACTAAATTGCCCATCTACAAAAAGCTGACCCAACGATCATGGATGATTGTAAAGTGATTTATCAAGCATAACGGGATATATTACCATATGAAATGACTTATGGATTGGGAGTCAAGACTCAGTTAAAAATCCCTGCCTCCCCCTTTTTCCCGACGATTGCAAAACCAGATATATAAAAACTAAGAAGAGGTGACAATCCCTAAAAATTACAGAAACTCTTAGGAATTATCTCTGTCTACATTTGTGCAATGTGCATTTCCATTCTATGTGTTCTCTTTTTTCTTAAAACAAAACTTTGAGTTTTCGCTCTCCCTTCATCCCGTAAACCAAAAAGGCAAATAGATCAGAACAAAATGAAAATTTTGGAGTTGAAGTACGGAAAAAATTTAAAACAATAAAAAATATAAGTAACGAAAATTTATTCACACACCACAAATGAACACAAAAGTTTTGTTGTCCAAGTTTGGGAAATTCCACTAGTTCAACCCCAACTGCTTGGAATTTTATAGGAAAGAGATTTCCTCCAAACATGCTTTAAAAATGGATATGCATGTTTTAAACAAGTTAAAGATGCAAATCACCTATGAATCCAAAGCTTTTGAAGAGAATAACAAACGCTCATTAAATTCTCAAGTGAACATGCAGTGGGATATTTACCTGAGTCAAACAAGCCATTATTTTGCCCATCTATAAAAGCTGACCCAACGATCATGGATGATTGGAAAGTGATTCATCATGCGCAATGGGCTATATTACCCTAAGAAATGACTTATGGATTGGGAGTATGGACTCAGTTAAAAATTCCTGCCTCCTCCTTTTTTCCGGACGATTGCACAACCTGATATATAAAAATTAAGAAGAGCTTACAATCCCTAAAAATTACTGAAACTCTATGGAATTATCTCTCTCTACATTTGTGCATTGTGCATTTCCATTCTACATGTACTCTTTTTTCTTAAAAAAAAAACTTTGAGTTTTCGCTCTCCCTTCATCCCGTAAACCAAAAAGGCAAATAGATCATAACAAAATGAAAATTTTGGAGTTCAAGTACGGAAAAAATTTAAAACAATAAAAAATGTAAGTAAAGAAAATTTATTCACACACCACAAATGAACACAAAAGTTTTGTTGTCCAAGTTTGGGAAATTCCACTAGTTCAACCCCAACAACTTGGAATTTTAATGGAAAGAGATTTCCTCCACACATGCTTTAAAAATGGGTATACATGTTTTAAACGTGTTAAATATGCAAATCACCTATGGATCCAAAGCTTTTGAAGAGAATAACAAACACTCTTTAAATTCTCAAGTGAACGTGTGGTGGGGATATTTACCCGAGTCAAAAGAGCCATTATTTTGCCCATCTACAAAAAGCTGACCCAACGATCATGGATGATTGTAAAGTGATTTATCATGCGTAACGGGCTATATTACCCTAAGAAATGACTTATGGATTGGGAGTCAAGACTCAGTTAAAAATCCCTGCCTCCCCTTTTTTCCCGACGATTGCAAAACCTGATATATAAAAACTAAGAAGAGTTTACAATAACTAAAAATTACAACAACTCTTTGGAATTATCTCTCTCTACTTTTGTGCATTGTGCATTTCCATTCTACATGTACTCTTTTTTCTTAAAACAAAACTTTGAGTTTTCGCTCTCCCTTCATCCCGTAAACCAAAAAGGCAAATAGATCACAAAAAAATGAAAATTTTGGAGTTCATGTACGAAAAAAATTTAAAACAATAACAAATTGATGTAAAGAAAATTTATTCACACACCACAAATGAACACAAAAGTTTTGTTGTCCAAGTTTGGGAAATTCCACTAGTTCAACCCCAAACAGCTTGGAATTATATTGGAAAGAGATTTCCTCCACACATGCTTTAAAAATGGATATGCATCTTTTAAAAAAGTTAAAAATGCAAATCACTTATGGATCCAAAGCTTTTGAAGAGAATAACAAACGCTCATTAAATTCTCAACTGAACGTGCAGTGGATATTTATCCGAGTCAAACAAGCCATACTTTTGCCCATCTACAAAAAATTGACCCAGCGATCATGGATGATTGTAAAGTGAATTATCATGCGTAACGGGCTATATTACCCTAAGAAATGACTTATGGATTGGGAGTCAAGACTCAGTTCAAAATCCCTGCCTCCCCCTTTTTCCCGACGATTGCAAAACCTAATATATAAAAACTAAGAAGAGCTTACAATCCCTAAAAATTACAGAAACTCTTTGGAATTATCTCGCTCTACATTTGTGCACTGTGCATTTTCATTTTAGATGTACACTTTTTTCATAACTCAAAACTTTGAGTTTTTGCTCTCCCTTCGTCTCGTAAACCAAAAAGGCAAATAGATCACTACAAAATGAAAATTTTAGAGTTCATGTACGGAAAAAAATTTAAAACAATAACAAATGTAAGTAAAGAAAATTTATTCACACACCACAAATGAACACAAAAGGTTTGTTGTCCAAGTTTGGGAAATTCCACTAGTTCAACCCCAACAGCTTGGAATTTTTTAGGAATGAGATTTCCTCCACACATGCTTTAAAAATAGATATGCATGTTTTAAACATGTTAAAAATGCAAATCACCAATGGATCCAAAGATTTTAAAGAGCATAAAAAACGCTCATTAAATTCTCAACTGAACGTGTGGTTGATATTTACCCGAGTTAAACAAGCTAGTATTTTGCCCATCTACAAAAAGCTGACCCAACGATCATGGATGATTGTAAAGTGATTTATCAAGCATAACGGGCTATATTACCCTAAGAAATGATTTATGGATTGGGAGTCAAGTCTCAGTTAGAAATCCCTGCCTCCACCTTTCTCCCGATTATTGCAAAACCTGATATATAAAAACTAAGAAGAGCTTACAATCCCTTAAAATTACAGAAACTCTTTGGAATTATATCTGTCTACATTTGTGCAATGTGCATTTTTATTCTACAAGTTCTCTTTTTTCTTAAAACAAAACGTTGAGTTTTCGCTCTCCCTTCATCCCGTAAACCAAAAAGGCAAATAGATCACTAAAAAATGAAAATTTTGGAGTTCAAGTACGGAAAGAATTTAAAACAATAACAAATGTAAGTAAAGAAAATTTATTCGCACACCACAACTGAACACAAAAGTTTTGTTGTCCAAGTTTGGGAAATTCCACTAGTTCAACTCCAAGAGCTTCGAATTTTATAGGAAAGAGATTTCCTCCACACATGCTTTAAAAATGGATATGCATGTTTTAAACATGTTAAAGATGCAAATCACCAATGGATCCAAAGCTTTTGAAGAGAATAACAAACGCACATTAAATTCTCAACTGAACGTGTGGTGAATATTTACCCGAGGCAAACAAGCTACTACTTTGCCCATCTACAAAAAGCTAACCCAACGATCATGGATGATTGTAAAGTGATTAATCAAGCGTAACGGGCTACATTACCCTAAGAAATGACTTATGGATTGGGAGTCAAGACTCAGTTAAAAATCCCTGCCTCCCCCGTTTTCCCGACGATTGCAAAACCAGATATATAAAAACTAAGAAGAGCTGACAATCCCTAAATGTTACAGAAACTCTGAGGAATTATCTCTGTCTACATTTGTGCAATGTGCATTTCCATTCTACATGTACTCTTTTTTCTTAAAACAAAACTTTGAGTTTTCGCTCTCCCTTCATCCCGTAAACATAAAAGGCAAATAGATCACAACAAAATGAAGATTTTGGAGTTCAAGGACGGAAAACATTTCAAACAATAACAAATGTAAGTAAAGAAAATTTATTCACACACCACAAATGAACACAAAAGTTTTGTTGTCCAAGTTTGGGAAATTCCACTAGTTCAACCCAAACAGCTTGGAATTTTATAGGAAAGAGATTTCCTCCACACATGCTTTAAAAATGATATGCAAGTTTTAAACATCTTAAAGAAGCAAATCACCTATGGATCCAAAACTTTTGAAGAGAATAACAAACGCTCAATAATTCTCAAGTGAACATGTGGTGGGATATTTACCCGAGTCAAACAAGCCATTATTTTGCCTATCTACAAAAAGTTGACCCAATGATCATGGATGATTGTAAAGTGATTTATCATGCGTAACGGGCTATATTACCCAAAGAAATGACTTATGGATTGGGAGTCAAGACTCCGTTAAAAAAGCTTGCCTCCCCCTTTTTCCCGACGATTGCAAAACCTGATATATAAAAACTAAGAAGAGCTTACAATCCCTAAAAATTACAGAAACTGTTTGGAATTATCTCTCTCTAAATTTTTACACTGTGCATTTTCATTTTAGATGTACACTTTTTTCATAAATCAAACTTTGAGTTTTCGCTCTCCCTTCATCACGTAAACCGAAAAGGCAAATAGATCATTACAAAATGAAAATTTTTGAGTTCATGTACGGAAAAAAATTTAAAACAATAAAAAATGTAAATAAAGAAAATTTATTCACACACCACAAATGAACACAAAAATTTTTTTGTCCATGTTTGGGAAATTCCACTACTTCAACCCCAATAGCTTGGAATTTTATAAGAAAGAGATTTCCTCCTCACATGCTTAAAAAATGGATTTGCATGTTTTAAACACGTTAAAGATGCAAATCACCTATGGATCCAAAGCTTTTGAAGAGAATAAAAAATGCTCATTTAATTCTCAACTGAACGTGCGGTGGGTTATTTTCCCGAGTCAAACAAGCCATTATTTTGCCCATCTACAAAAAACTTACCCAACGATCATGGATGATTGTAAATAAATTTATCATGCATAACGGGCTATATTACCCTAAGAAATGACTTATGGATTGGGAGTCAAGACTAAGTTAAAAATCCCTGCCTCCCCCTTTTTCCCCACAATTGCAAAACCTGATATATAAAAACTAAGAAGAGCTTACAATCCCTAAAAATTACAGAAACTCTTTGGAATTATCTCGCTCTACATTTGTGCACTGTGCATTTTCATTTTAGATGTACACTTTTTTCATAAATCAAAACTTTGAGTTTTCGCTCTCCCTACATCCCGTAAACCAAAAAGGCAAATAGATCACTACAAAATGAAAATTTTAGAGTTCATGTACGGAAAAAAATTTAAAATAATAAAAAATGTAAGTAAAGAAAATTTATTCACACACCAAAAATGAACACGAAAGTTTTTTTGTCAAAGTTTGGGAAATTCCACTAGTTCAACCCCAACAGCTTGGAATTTTATAAGAAAGAGATTTCCTCCACCGATGCATAAAAAATGGATTTGCATGTTTTAAACACGTTAAAGTTTCAAATCACCTATGGAGCCAAAGCTTTTGAAGAGAATAACAAATGCTCATTAAATTCTCAAGTGAACGTGCGGTGGGATATTTACCCGAGTCAAACAAGCCATTATTTTGCCCATCTACAAAAAGCTGACCCAACGATCATGGATGATTGTAAAGTGATTTATCATGCGTAACGGGCTATATTACCCTAAGAAATGACTTATGGATTTGGAGTCAAGACTCAGTTAAAAATCCCTGCCTCCCCCTTTTTCCCGATGATTGCAAAACCTAATATATAAAAACAAAGAAGAGCTTACAATCCCTAAAAATTGCAGAAACTCTTTGGAATTATCTCTCTCTACATTTGTGCATTGTGTATTTCCATTCTACAAGTACTCTTTTTTCTTAAAACAAAACTGTGAGTTCTCGTTCTCCCTTCATCCCGTAAACAAAAAAGGCAAATAGATCACTACAAAATGAAAATTTAAGAGTTCATGTACGGAAAAAAATTTAAAACAATAACAAATGCATGTAAAGAAAATTTATTCACACAACACAAATGAACACAAAAGTTTTTTTGTCCAAGTTTGGGAAATTCCACTAGTTCAACCCCAACAGCTTGGAATTTTATAAGAAAGAGATTTCTTCCACACATGCTTAAAAAAAGGATTTGCATGTTTAAACATGTTAAATATGCAAATCACCGATGGATCCAAAGTTTTGAAGAGAAAAAGAAACGCTCATTAAATTCTCAAGTGAACGTGCGGTGGGATATTTACCCGAATCAAATAAATCATTATTTTGCCCATCTACAAAAAGCTGACCCAACGATCATGGATGATTGTAAAGTGATTTATCATGCGTAACGGGCTATATTACCTTAAAAAAAGACTTATGGATTGGGAGTCAAGACTCAGTTAAAAATCCCTGCCTCCCCCTTTTACCCGATGATTGCAAAACCTGATATATAAAAACTAAGAAGAGTTTACAATCCCTAAAAATTACAAAAACTCTTTGGAATTGTCTCTCTCTATATTTGTGCGTTGTGCGTTTCCATTCTACATGTTCTCTTTTTTCTTAAATTAAAACTTTGAGTTTTCGCTCCCCTACATCCCGTAAACCAAAAAGGCAAATAGATCACTACAAAATGAAAATTTTAGAGTTCATGTACGGAAAAAAATTTAAAACAATAAAAAATGTAAGTAAAGAAAATTTATTAACACACCAAAAATGAACACGAAAGTTTTTTTGTCAAAGTTTGGGAAATTCCACTAGTTCAACCCCAACAGCTTGGAATTTTATAAGAAAGAGATTTCCTCCACCCATGCATAAAAAATGGATTTGCATGTTTTAAACACGTTAAAGTTTCAAATCACCTATGGAGCCAAAGCTTTTGAAGAGAATAACATATGCTCATTAAATTCTCAAGTGAACGTGCGGTGGGATATTTACCCGAGTCAAACAAGCCATTATTTTGCCCATCTACAAAAAGCTGACCCAACGATCATGGATGATTGTAAAGTGATTTATCATGCGTAACGGGCTATATTACCCTAAGAAATGTCTTTTGGATTTGGAGTCAAGACTCAGTTAAAAATCCTTGCCTCCCCCTTTTTCCCGACGATTGCAAAACCTAATATATAAAAACAAAGAAGAGCTTACAATCCCTAAAAATTTCAGAAACTCTTTGGAATTATCTCTCTCTACATTTGTGCATTGTGTATTTACATTCTACAAGTACTCTTTTTTCTTAACACAAAACTTTGAGTTCTCGTTCTCCCTTCATCCCGTAAACAAAAAAGGCAAATAGATCACTACAAAAAGAAAATTTAAGAGTTCATGTACGGAAAAAAATTTAAAACAATAAAAAATGTATGTAAAGAAAATTTATTCACACAACACAAATGAACACAAAAGTTTTTTTGTCCAAGTTTGGGAAATTCCACTAGTTCAACCCCAACAGCTTGGAATTTTATAAGAAAGAGATTTCTTCCACACATGCTTAAAAAAAGGATTTGCATGTTTTAAACATGTTAAATATGCAAATCACCGATGGATCCAAAGTTTTGAAGAGAAAAAGAAACGCTCATTAAATTCTCAAGTGAACGTGCGGTGGGATATTTACCCGAATCAAATAAGCCATTATTTTGCCCATTTACAAAAAGCTGACCCAACGATCATGGATGATTGTAAAGTGATTTATCATGCGTAACTGGCTATATTACCTTAAGAAAAGACTTATGGATTGGGAGTCAAGACTCAGTTAAAAATCCCTGCCTCCCCCTTTTTCTCGACGATTGCAAAACCTGATATATAAAAACTAAGAAGAGTTTACAATCCCTAAAAATTACAGAAACTCTTTGGAATAATCTCTCTCTACATTTGTGCGTTGTGCGTTTCCATTCTACATGTTCTCTTTTTTCTTAAAACAAAAGTTTGAGTTTTCTCTCTCCCTTCATCCCATAAACCAAAAAGGCAAATAGATCACAACAAAATGAAAATTTTGGAGTTCAAGTACGGAAAAAATTTAAAACAATAACAAATGTAAGTATAGAAAATTTATTCACACACCACAAATGAACGCAAAAGTTTTGTTGTCCAAGTTTGGGAAATTCCACTAGTTCAACCCCAACAGCTTGGAATTTTATAGGAAAGAGATTGCCTCCACACATGCTTTAAAAATTGATATGCATGTTTTAAACATGTTAATGATGCAAATCACCTATGGATCCAAAGCTTTTGAAGACAATAACAACCGCTCATTAAATTCTCAAGTGAACGTGCGGTGGAATATTTACCCGAGTCAAACAAGCCATTATTTTGCCCACCTACAAAAAGCTGACCCTACGATCATGGATAATTGTAAAGTGATTTATCATGTGTAACGGGCTATATTACCCTAAGAAATGACTTATGGATTGGGAGTCAAGACTCAGTTAAAAATCCCTGCCTCCCCCTTTTTACCGACGATTGCAAAAACCTGCAATAAAAAAACTTTGAAGATCTTACAATCCCTAAAAATTACAGAAACTATTTGGACTTATCTCTCTCTACATTTCTGCATTGTGCATTTCCATTGTACATGTACTCTTTTTTCTTAAAAAAAAACTTTGAGTTTTCACTCTCCCTTACCCCGTAAACCAAAAAGGCAAATAGATCACAACAAAATGAAAATTTTGGCGTTCAAGTACGGAAAAAATTTAAAACAATAAAAAATATAAGTAAAGAAAATTTATTCACACACCACAAATGAACGCAAAAGTTTTGTTGTCCAAGTTTTGGAAATTCCACTAGTTAAACCCCAACAACTTGGAATTTTATAGGAAAGAGATTTCCTCCACACATTCTTTAAAAATGGATATGCATGTTTTAAACATGTTAATGATGCAAATCACCTTCGGATCCAAAGCTTTTGAAGAGAATAACAAACGCTCATTAAATTCTCAACTGAACGTGCGGTGGGATATTTACCCGAGTCAAACAAGCCATTATTTTGCCCATCTACAAAAAGCTGACCCAACGATCATGGATGATTGTAAAGTGATTTATCATGCGTAACGGGCTATATTACCCTAAGAAATGAGTTATGGATTGGGAGTCAAGACCCAGTTAAAAATCTCTACCTCCCCCTTTTTCCCGACGATTGCAAAACCTGATATATAAAAACTAAGAAGAGCTTACAATCCCTAAAAATTACAGAAACTATTTGGAATTATCTCTCTCTACATTTCTGCATTGTACATTTCCATTCTACATGTACCCTTTTTTTTTAAAAATAAAACTTTGAGTTTTCGCTCTCCCTTCATCCCGTAAACAACAAAGGCAAATAGATCACAACAACATGAAAATTTTAGAGTTCATGTACGGAAAAAAAATTAAAAGAATAACAAATGTAAGTAAAGAAAATTTATTCACATACCACAAATGAACACAAAAGTTTTGTTGTCGAAGTTAGGGAAATTCCAATAGTTCAACCCCAACAGCTTGGAATTTTATAAGAAAGAGATTTCCTCCACACATGCTTAAAAAATGGATTTGCATGTTTTAAAAATGCAAATCACCTATGGATCCAAAGCTTTTGAAGAGAATAATAAACACTCATTAAATTCTCAAGTGAATGTGCCCATCTACAAAAAGCTGACCCAACCGTCATGGATGATTGTAAAGTGATTAATCATGCGTAACGGGCTATATTAGCCTAAGAAATGACTTATGGATTGGTAGTCAAGACTCAGTTAAAAATACCTGCCTTCCCCTTTTTCCCAACGATTGTAAAACCTGATATATAAAATCTAAGAAGAGCTTACAATCCCTAAAAATTATAGAAACTCTTTGGAATTATCTCTCTCTACATTTTTGCATTGTGAATTTCCATTCTACATGTGCTCTTTTTTCTTAAAACAAAACTTTGAGTTTTTGCTCTCCCTTCATCCCGTAAACCAAAAAGGCGAATAGATCACAACAACATGAAAATTTTAGAGTTCATGTACAGAAAAAAAATTAAAACAATAAAAAATGTATGTAAAGAAAATTTATTCACACACCACAAATGAACACAAAAGTTTCGTTGTCCAAGTTAGGGAAATTCCAATAGTTCAACCCCAACAGCTTGGAATTTTATAAGAAAGTGATTTCCTCCACACATGCTTAAAAAATGGATATGCATGTTTTAAACATGTTAATGATGCAAATCACCTACGGATCCAAAGCTTCTAAAGAAAATAACAAACGCTCATTAAAATCTCAAGTGAAGGTGTGGTGGGATATTTACCCGAGTCAAACAAGTCATTATTTTGCCCATCTACAAAAAGCTGACCCAACGATCATGGATGATTGTAAAGTGATTTATCATGCATAACGGGCTATATTACCCTAAGAAATGACTTATGGTTTGGAGTCAAGACTCAGTTAAATATCCCTGCCTCCCCCTTTTTCCCGACGATTGCAAAACCTGATATATAAAAACTAAGAAGAGCTTACAATCCCTAAAAATTACAGAAACTCTTTGGAATTATTTCGCTCTACATTTGTGCACAGTGCATTTTCATTTTAGATGTACACTTTTTTCATAAATCAAAACTTTGAGTTTTCACTCTCCCTTTATCCCGTAAACCAAAAAGGCAAATAGATGACTACAAAATGAAAATTTTAGAGCTCATGTACGGAAAAAAATTTAAAACAATAACAAATGTAAGTAAAGAAAATTTATTCACACACCACAAATGAACACAAAAGTTTTGTTGTCCAAGTTTGGGAAATTCCACTAGTTCAACCCCAAGAGCTTGGAATTTTGTAGGAATGAGATTTCCTCCACACATGCTTTAAGAATGGATATGCATGTTTTAAACATGTTAAATATGCAAAACACCTATGGATACAAAGATTTTGAAGAGAATAACAAACTCTTATTAAATTCTCAACTGAACGTGCGGTGGATATTTACCCGAGTCAAACAAGCTATTATTTTTCCCATATACAAAAAGCTGACCCAACGATCATGGATGATTGTAAAGTGATCTATCATGCGTTGCGGGCTATATTATCCTAAGAAATGACTTATGGATTGGGAGTCAAGACTCAGTTAAAAATCCCTGCCTCCCCCTTTTTCCCGACGTTTGCAAACCCTGATATATAAAAACTAAGAAGAGCTTACAATCCCTAAAAATTATAGAAACTCTTTGGAATTATCTCTCTCTACATTTGTGCATTGTGCATTTCCATTCTACATGTACACTTTTTTATTAAAACAAAACTTTGAGTTTTCGCTCTCCCTTCATCCAGTAAACCAAAAAGGCAAATAGATCACAACAAAATGAAAATTTTAGAGTTCCAGTACGGAAAAAATTTAAAATAACCTATGTAAGTAAAGAAAATTTATTCACACACCGAAAATGAACACAAAAGTTTTGTTGTCCAAGTTTGGGAAATTCCTCTAGTTCAAACACAACAGCTTGGAATTTTACAGGAAAGAGATGTCCTCCACACATGCTTTAAAAATGGATATGCATGTTTTAAAAATTTAAAGATACAAATCACCTATGGATCCAAAGCTTTTGAAGAGAATAACAAACGCTCATTAAATTCTCAACTGAACGTGCGGTGGCATATTTACCCCAGTCAAACAAGCCATTATTTTTCCCATCTACAAAAAGCTGACCCAACGATCATGGATGATTGTAAAGTGATTTATCATGCGTAACGGGCTATATTACCCTAAGAAATGACTTATGTATTGGGAGTCAAGACTCAGTTAAAAATCCCTGCCTCCCCCTTTTTCCCGACGATTGCAAAACCTGATATATAACAACTAAGAAGAGCTTACAATCCCTAAAAATTATAGAAACTCTTTGGAATTATCTCTCTCTACATTTATGCATTGTGCATTTCATTCTACTTGTCCTCTTTTTTATTAAAACAAATCTTTGTGTTTTCGTTCTCCCTTCATCCCGTAACCCAAAAAGGAAAATAGACCACAACAAAATGAAAATTTTGGAGTTCAAGTACGGAAAAAATTTAAAACAATAAAAAATGTAAGTAAAGAAAATTTATTCACACACCACAAATGAACACAAAAGTTTTGTTGTCCAAGCTTGGGAAATTCCACTAGTTCAACCCCAACAGCTTGGAATTTTATGGGAAAGAGATGTCCTCCACACATGCTTTAAAATTGGGTATGCATGTTTTAAATATGTTAAAGATGCAAATCACCTATGGATCCCAAGCTTTTGAAGAGAATAACAAACGATCATTAAATTCTCAATTGAACATGCGGTGGGATATTTACCCGAGTCAAACAAGCCATTATTTTGCCCAGCTACAGAAAGCTGACCCAACGATCATGGATGATTGTAAAGTGGTTTATCATGCGTAACGGGTGATATTACCCTATGAAATGACTTATGGATTGGGAGTCAAGACTCAGTTAAAAATCCCTGCCTCCCCCTTTTTCCCGACGATTGCAAAACCTGATAAATAAAAACTAAGAAGAGTTTACAATCCCGAAAAATTACAGAAACTCTTTGGAATTATCTCGCTCTACATTTGTGCACTGTGCATTTTCATTCTACATGTACTCTTTTTTCTTAAAACAAAACTTTGAGTTTTCGCTCTCCCTTCATCCCGTAAACCAAAAAGGCAAATTGACCACAACAAAATGAAAATTTTGGAGTTCAAGTACGGAAAAAATTTAAAACAATAACAAATGTAAGTAAAGAAAATTTAGTCACACACCACAAATGAACACAAAAGTTTTGTTGTCCAAGTTTGCGAAATTCCACTAGTTCAACAACCAACAGCTTGGAATTTTACAGGAAAGATATGTCCTCCACACATGCTTTAAAAATGGATATGCATGTTTTAAACATGTTAAAGATGCAAATCACCTATGGATCCAAAGCTTTTGAAGAGAATAACAAACGCTCATTAAGTTCTCAACTGAATGTGCGGTGGGATATTTACCCGAGTCAAACAAGCCATTATTTTGCCCATCTACAAAAAGCTGACCCAACGATCATGGATAATTGTAATTTGATTTATCATACGTAACGGGCTATATTACCCTAAGAAATGACTTATGGATTGCGAGTCAAGACTCAGTTAAAAATCCCTGCCTCCCCCTTTTTCTCGACGATTGCAAAACCTGATATATCAAAACTAAGAAGAGCTTACGATCCATAAAAATTACAGAAACTCTTTGGAATTATCTATCTCTACATTTGTGCATTGTGCATTTCCATTCTACATGTACTCCTTTTTCTTAAAAAAAATCTTTGAGTTTTCGCTCTCCCTTCATCCCGTAAACCAAAAAGGCAAATAGACCACAACAAAATGAAAATTTTGAAGTTCAAGTACGGAAAAAATTTAAACCAATAACAAATGTAAGTAAAGAAAATTTATTCACACACCACAAATGAACACAAAAGTTTTGTTGTCCAAGTTTGGGAAATTCCACTAGTTCAACCCCAACAGCGTGGAATTTTACAGGAAAGAAATGTCCTCCACACATGCTTTAAAAATAGATATGCATGTTTTAAACATGTTAAAGATGCAAATCACCTATGGATCCAAAGCTTTTGAAGAGAATAACAAACGCTCATTAAATTCTCAACTGAACGTGCGGTGGGATATTTACCCGAGTCAAACATGCCATTATTTTGCCCATCTTCAAAAAGCTGAGCCAACGATCATGGATGATTGTAAAGTAATTTATCATGCGTAACGGGCTATATTACCCTAAGAAATGACTTATGGATTGGGAGTCAAGACTCAGTTAAAAATCCCTGCCTCCCCCTTTTTCCCGACGATTGCAAAACCTAATATTTAAAAACTAAGAAGAGCTTACAATCCTTAAAAATTACAGAAACTCTTTGGAATTTTCTCTCTCTACATTTGTGCATTGTGCATTTTAATTCTACATGTACTCTTTTATCTTAAAACAAAACTTTGAGTTTTCGCTCTCCCTTCATCCCGTAAACCAAAAAGGTAAATAGATCAAAACAAAATGAAAATTTTGGAGTTCAAGTACGGGAAAAAATTAAAACAATTAAAAATGTAAGCAAAGAAAATTTATTCACACACCACAAATGACCACAAAAGTTGTTGTCCAAGTTTTGGAAATTCCACTAGTTCAACCCCAACAGCTTGGAATTTTATAGGAAAGAGATTTCTTCCACACATACTTTAAAAATGGATATGCATGTTTTAAACATGTTAAAGATGAAAAGCACCTATGGATCCAAAGCATTTGAAGAGAATCACAAATGCTCATTAAATTCTCAAGTGAACGTGCGGTGGGATATTTACCCGAGTCAAACAAGCCATTATTTTGCCCATCTAGGAAAAGCTGACCCAACGATCATGGATGATTGTAAAGTGATTTATCATTCGTAACGGGCTATATTACCTTAAGAAATGACTTATGGATCGGGAGTCAAGACTCAGTTAAAAATTCCTGCCTCCCCCTTTTTCCCGACGATTGCAAAACCTGATATATTAAAACTAAGAAGAGCTTACAATCCCTAAAAATTACAGAAACTCATACGAATTATCACTCTCTGCATTTGTGAATTGTGTATTTCCATTCTACATGTACTTTTTTTTCTTAAAACAAAACTTTGATTTTTCGCTCTCCCTTCATCCCGTAAACCAAAAAGGTAAATAGATCACAACAAAATGAAAATTTTGGAGTTCAAGTACGGAAAAAATTTTAAAAAATAACAAATGTAAGTAAAGAAAATTTATTCACACACCACAAACGAACACAAAAGTTTTATTGTCCAAATTTGGGAAATTCCACTAGTTCAACCCCAACAGCGTGGAATTTTACAGGAAAGAAATGTCCTCCACACATGCTTTAAAAATAGATATGCATGTTTTAAACATGTTAAAGATGCAAATCACCTATGGATCCAAAGCTTTTGAAGAAAATAACAAACGCTCATTAAATTCTCAACTGAACGTGCGGTGGATATTTACCTGAGTCAAACGAGCCATTATTTTGCCCATCTACAAAAAGTTTACCCAACGATCATGGATGATTGTAAAGTGATTTATCATGAGTAACTGGCAATATTACCCTAAGAAATGACTTATGGATTGGGAGTCAAGACTCAGTTAAACATCCCTGCCTCCCCCTTTTTCCCGACGATTGCAAAACCTGATATATAAAAACTAAGAAGAGCTTACAATCCCTAAAAATTACAGAAATTCTTTTGAATTATCTCGCTCTACATTTGTGCACTGTGCATTTTCATTTTAGATGTACATTTTTTTCATAAATCAAAACTTTGACTTTTCGCCCTCCCTTCATCCCGTAAACCAAAAAGGCAAATAGATCACTACAAAATGAAAATTTTAGAGTTCATGTACGGAAAAAAATATAAAACAATAACATATGTAAGTAAAGAAAATTTATTCACACACCACAAATGAACACAAAAGTTAGTTGTCCAAGTTTGGGAAATTCCACTAGTTCAACCCCAACAGCTTGGAATATTATAGGAATGAGATTTCCTCCACACATGCTTTAAAAATGGATATGCACGTTTTAAACATGTTAAATATGTAAATAACCTATGGATCCAAAACTTTTGAAGAGAATAACAAACTCTAATTAAATTCTCAAGTGAACGTGCAGTGGGATATTTACCCGATTCAAACCAGCTGTTATTTTGCCCATCTACAAAAAGCTGACCCAACGATCATGGATGATTGTAAAGTGATTTATGATGCGTAACGGGCTATATTACCCTATGAAATGACTTATGGATTGGGAGTCAAGACTCAGTTAAAAATCCATGCCTCCCCCTTTTTCCCGACGATTGCAAAACCTGATATATAAAAACTAAGAAGAGCTTACAATCCCTAAAAATTACCGAAAGTCTTTGGAATTATCTCGCTCTACATTTGTGCACTGTACATTTTTATTTTAGATGTACACTTTTTTCATAAGTCAAAACTTTGATTTTTCGCTCTCCCTTCATCCCGCAAAACTTAAAAGGCAAATAGACCACTACAAAATGAAAATTTTAGAGTTCATGTACAGAAAAAAATTTAAAACAATAACAAATGTAAGTAAAAAAAATTTATTCACACACCACAAATGAACACAAAAGTTTTGTTGTCCAAGTTTGGGAAATTCCACTAGATCAACTCCAACAACTTGGAATTTTATAGGAATGAGATTTCCTCCACACATGCTTTGAAAATGGATATGCATGTTTTAAAAATGTTAAATATGCAAATAATTTGTGGATCCAATGATTTTGAAGAGAATAACAAACGCTCATTAAATTCTCTATTGAACGTGCGGTGGATATTTTACTCGAGTCAAACAAGCCATTATTTTCCCCATCTAAAAAATGCTGACCCAGCGATCATGGATGATTGTAAAGTGATTTATCAAGCGTAACGGGCTTTATTACCCTAAGAAATGACTTATGGATTGGGAGTCAAGACTCAATTCAAAATCCCTGCCTCCCCCTTTTTCCCGACGATTGCAAAACCTGATATATAAACACTAAGAAGAGCTTACAATCCCTAAAAATTACATAAACTCTTTGGAATTATCTCGCTCTAAATTTGTGCACTGTGCATTTTCATTTTAGATGTACACTTTTTTCATCAATCAAAACTTTCAGTTTTCGCTCACCCTTCATCCCGTAAATCAAAAAGGTAAATAGATCACTACAAAATGAAAATTTTAAAGTTCATGTCCGGAAAAAAATTTAAAACAATAACAAATGGAAGTAAAGAAAATTTATTCACACACCACAGATGAACACAAAAGTTTTGTTGTCCAAGTTTGGGAAATTCCACTAGTTCAAACCCAACAGCTTGGAATTTTTTAGGAATGAAATTTCCACCACACATGCTTTAAAAATGGATATGCATGTTTTAAACATGTTAAAAATGTAAATCACCTATGGATCATAAGATTTTTAAGAGAATAACAAACGCTCATTAAATTCTGAACTGAACGTGCGGTGGATATTTACCCGAGTCCAACAAGCTAATAAATTGCCCATCTACAAAAAGGTGACCCAACGATCATGGATGATTGTAAAGTGATTTATCTAGCATAACGGGCTATATTACCATATGAAATGACTTATGGATTGGGAGTCATGACTCAGTTAAAAATCCCTGCCTCCCCCTTTTTCTCGACGATTGCAAAACCTAATATATAAAAACAAAGAAGAGCTTACAATCCCTAAAAATTACAGAAACTCTTTGGAATTATCTCTGTCTACATTTGTGCAATGTGCACTTCCATTCTACATGTACTTTTTTTCTTAAAACAAAACATTGAGTTTTCGCTCTCCCTTCATCCCGGAAACAAAAAAGGCAAATAGATCATAACAAAATGAAAATTTTGGAGTTCAAGTACGGAAAAATTTAAAACAATAACAAATGTAAGTAAAGAAAATTTATTCACACACCACAATTGAACACAAAAGTTTTGTTTTCCAATGTTTGGGAAATTCCAATAGTTCAGCCCCAACAGCTTGGAATTTTATAGAAAAGAGATTTCCTCCACACATGCTTAAAAAATGGACATGCATGTTTTAAACATGTTAAAGAACCAAATCACCTATGGATCCAAAGCTTTTGAAGAGAATAAAAAACGCTCATTAAATTCTCAAGTGAACGTCCGGTGGGATATTTACCCGAGTCAAACAAGCCATTATTTTGCCCATCTACGAAAAGCTGACCAAATGATCAAGGATGATTGTAAAGTGATTTATCATGCGTAACGGGCTAGATTACCCTAAGAAATGACTTATGGATTGGGAGTCAAGAATCAGTTAAAAATCCCTGCCTCCCCCTTTTTTCCGACAATTGCAAAACATAATATATAAAAACTAAGAAGAGCTTATAATCCCTAAAAATTACAGAAACTCTTTGGAATTATCTCTGTCTACATTTTTTCATTGTGCATTTCCATTCTACATGCACTCTTTTTTCTTAAAACAAAACTTTGAGTTTTCGCTCTCCCTTCATCCCGTAAACAAATAAGGCAAATAGATCACAAAAAAATGAAAATTTTGGAGTTCAAGTACGGAAAAAAATTAAAACAATAACAAATGTAAGTAAAGAAAATTTATTCACACACCACAAATGAACATAAAAGTTTTGTTGTCCAAGTTTGGGAAATTCCACTAGTTCAACCCCAACAGCTTGGAATTTTATAGGAAAGAGTTTCCCTCACACATGCTTTAAAAATGGATGTCCATGTTTTAAATATGTTAAAGATGCAAATCAGCTATAGATCCAAAGATTTTGAAGAGAAAAACAAACGCTCATTTAATTCTCAACTGAACGTGCGGTGGGATATTTACCCGAGTCAAACAAGCCATTATTTTGCCCATCATCAAAAACTGACCCAACGATCATGGATGATTGTAAAGTGATTTATCATGCGTAACGGGCTATATTACCCTAAGAAATGACTTATGGATTGGCAGTCAAGACTCAGTTAAAAACCCCTGCCTCCCCCATTTTCCTGACGATTGCAAAACCTGATATATAAAAACTAAGAAAAGCTTACAATAACTAAAAATTACAGAAACTCTTTGGAATTATCTCGTTCTACATTTGTGCACTGTGCATTTTCATTTTAGATGTACACTTCTTTCATAAATCAAAACTTTGAGTTTTCGCTCTCCCTTCATCCCGTAAACCAAAAAGGCAAATAGATCACTACAAAATGAAAATTTTAGAGGTCATGTACAGAAAAAATTTTAAAAAATAACAAATGTAAGTAATGAAAATTTATTCACACACCAAAATAAAAGTTTTGTTGTCCAAGTTTGGGAAATTCCACTAGTTCAACCCCAACAGCTTGGAATTTTATAGAAAAGAGATTTCCTCCACACATGCTTAAAAAATGGACATGCATGTTTTAAACATGTTAAAGAACCAAATCACCTATGGATCCAAAGCTTTTGAAGAGAATAACAAACGCTAATTAAATTCTCAAGTGAACGTGCGGTGGGATATTTACCCGAGTCAAACAAGCCATTATTTTGCCCATCTACGAAAAGCTGACCAAATGATCAAGGATGATTATAAAGTGATTTATCATGCGTAACGGGCTAGATTACCCTAAGAAATGACTTATGGATTGGGAGTCAAGAATCAGTTAAAAATCCCGGCCTCCCCCTTTTCCCGATGATTGCAAAACCTAATATATAAAAACTAAGAAGAGCTTATAATCCCTAAAAATTACAGAAACTCCTTGGAATTATCTTTGTCTACATTTGTGCATTGTGCATTTCCATTCTACATGAACTCTTTTTTCTTAAAACAAAACTTTGAGTTTTCGCTCTCCCTTCATCCCGTAAACCAATAAGGCAAATAGATCACAACAAAATGAAAATTTTGGAGTTCAAATACGGAAAAAACTTAAAACAATAACAAATGTAAGTAAAGAAAATTTATTCACACACCACAAATGAACACAAAATTTTTGTTGTCCAAGTTTGGGAAATTCCACTAGTTCAACCCGAACAGCTTGGAATTTTACAGGAAAGAGATGTCCTCCACACATGCTTTAAAAATGGATCTGCATGTTTTAAACATGTTAAAGATGCAAATCACCTATGGATCCAAAGCTTTTGAAGAGAATAAAAAACGCTCATTAAATTCTAAAGTGAACGTGCGGTGGGATATTTACCCGAGTCAAACAAGCCATTATTTTGCCCATCTACAAAAGCTGACCCAACGATCATGGATGATTGTAAAGTGATTTATCATGCGTAACGGGCTATATTACCCTAAGAAATGACTTATGGATTGGGAGTCAAGACTGAGTTAAAAACCCCTGCCTCCCCCATTTTCCTGACGATTGCAAAACCTGATATATAAAAACTAAGAAAAGCTTACAATAACTAAAAATTACAGAAACTCTTTGGAATTATCTCGCTCTACATTTGTGCACTGTGCATTTTCATTTTAGATGTACACTTCTTTCATAAATCAAAACTTTGAGTTTTCGCTCTCCCTTTATCCCGTAAACCAAAAAGGCAAATAGATCACTACAAAATGAAAATTTTAGAGGTCATGCACAGAAAAAATTTAAAAAAATAACAAATGTAAGTAAAGAAAATTTATTCACACACCACAAATGAACACCAGAGTTTTGTTGTCCAAGTTTGGGAAATTCCACTAGTTCAACCCCAACAACTTGGAATTTTATAGGAATGAGATTTCCTCCACAAATGCTTTAAAAATGGATATGCATGTTTTAAACATGTTAAAAATGCAAATCACCTATGGATCCAAAGATTTTTAAGAGAATAAAAAACGCTCATTAAATTCTCAACTGAAGGTACGGTTGATATTTACCCGAGTCAAACAGGCTACTAAATTGCCCATCTACAAAAAGCTGACCCAACGATCATGGATGATTGTAAAGTGTTTTATCAAGCATAACGGGCTATATTACCCTATGAAATGACTTATGGATTGGGAGTCAAGACTCAGTTAAAAATCCCTGCCTCCCCCTTTTTCCCGACGATTGCAAAACCAGATATATAAAAACTAAGAAGAGCTGACAATCCCTAAAAATTACAGAAACTCTTAGGAATTATCTCTATTTACATTTGTCCAATGTGCATTTCCATTCTACATGTTCTCAATTTTCTTAAAAAAAAACTTTGATTTTTCGCACTCCCTTCATCCCGTAAACCAAAAAGGCAAATAGGTCACAACAAAATGAAAATTTTGGAGCTCAAGTACGGAAAAAATTTAAAACAATAAAAAATGTAAGTAACGAAAATTTATTCACACACCACAAATGAACAGAAAAGTTTGGTTGTCCAAGTTTGGGAAATTCCACTAGTTCAACCCTAACAGCTTGGAATTTTATAGGAAAGAGATTTCCTCCACACATGCTTTAAAAATGGATATGCATATTTTAAACATGTTAAAGATGCAAATCACCTATGGATCCAAAGCCTTTGAAGAGAATAACAAACGCTCATTAAATTCTCAAGTGAACATGCGGTGGGATATTTACCTGAGTCAAACAAGCCATTATTTTGCCCATCTACAAAAGCTGACCCAACGATCATGGATTATTGTAAAGTGATTCATCATGCGCAACGGGCTATATTACCCTAAGAAATGACTTATGGATTGGGAGTATGGACTCAGTTAAAAATTGCTGCCTCCCCCTTTTTCCTGACGATTGCACAACCTGATATATAAAAATTAAGAAGAGCTTAAAATCCGTAAAAATTATTGAAGCTCTTTGGAATTATCTCTCTCTACATTTGTGCATTGTGCATTACCATTCTACATGTACTCTTTTTTCTTAAAAAACAATTTTTGAGTTTTCGCTCTCCCTTCATCCCGAAAACCAAAAAGGCAAATAGATCACAACAAAATGAAAATTTTGGAGTTCAAGTACGGAAAAAATTTAAAACAATAACAAATGTAAGTAAAGAAAATTTATTTACACACAACAAATGAGCACAAAAGTTTTGTTGTCCAAGTTTGCGAAATTCCACTAGTTCAACCCCAACAACTTGGAATTTTAATGGAAAGAGATTTCCTCCACACATGCTTTAAAAATGGGTATGCATGTTTTAAACATGTCAAATATGCAAATCACCTATGGATCAAAAGCTTTTGAAGAGAATAACTAACGCTCTTTAAATTCTCAAGTGAACGTGTGGTGGGATATTTACCTGAGTCAAAAGAGCCATTATTTTGCCCATCTACAAAAAGCTGACCCAACGATCATGGATGATTGTAAAGTGATTTATCATGCGCAACGAGCTATATTACCCTAAGAAATGACTTATGGATTGGGAGTCAAGACTCAGTTAAAAATCCCTGCCTCCCCTTTTTTCCCGACGATTGCAAAACCTGATATTTAATAACTAAGAAGAGTTTACAATAACTAAAAATTACAAAAACTCTTTGGAATTTTCTCTCTCTACATTTGTGCATTGTGCATTTCCATTCTACATGTACTCTTTTTTCTTAAAACAAAACTTTGAGTATTCGCTCTCCCTTCATCCCGTAAACCAAAAAGGCAAATAGATCACAACAAAATGAAAATTTTGGAGTTCAAGTACGGAAAAAATTGAAAACAATAACAAATTTATGTAAAGAAAATTTATTCACACACCACAAATGAACACAAAAGTTTTGTTGTCCAAGTTTGGGAAATTCCACTAGTTCAACCCCAAACAACTTGGAATTATACTGGAAAGTGATTTCCTCCACACATGCTTTAAAAATGGATATGCATCTTTTAAACAAGTTAAAAATGCAAATCACTTATGGATCCAAAGCTTTTGAAGAGAATAACAAACGCACATTAAATTCTCAACTGAACGTGCGGTGGATATTTATCCGAGTCAAACAAGCCATACTTTTGCCCATCTACAAAAAGCTGACCCAGCGATCATGGATGATTGTAAAGTGATTTATCATGCATAACGGGCTATATTACCCTAAGAAATGACTTATGGATTGGGAGTCAAGACTCAGTTAAAAATCCCTGCCTCCCCCTTTTTCCCGACGATTGCAAAACCTAAAATATAAAAACTAAGAAGAGCTTACAATCCCTAAAAATTACAGAAACTCTTTGGAATTATCTCGCTCTACATTTGTGCACTGTGCATTTTCATTTTAGATGTACACTTTTTCCATAACTCAAAAATTTGAGTTTTTGCTCTCCCTTCGTCCCGTAAACCAAAAAGGCAAATAGATCACTACAAAATGAAAATTTTAGAGTTCATGTACGGAAAAAAATTTAAAACAATAACAAATGTAAGTAAAGAAAATTTATTCACACACCACAAATGAACACAAAAGTTTTGTTGTCCAAATTTTTGACATTCCACTAGTTCAACCCCAACAGCTTGGAATTTTTTAGGAATGAGATTTCCTCCACACATGCTTTAAAAATAGATATGCATGTTTTAAACATGTTAAAAATGCAAATCACCAATGGATCCAAAGATTTTAAAGAGCATAACAAACGCTCATTACATTCTCAACTGAACGTGCGGTGGATATTTACCCGAGTTAAAGAGGCTAGTATTTTGCCCATCTACAAAAAGCTGACCCAACGATCATGGATGATTGTAAAGTGATTTATCAAGCACAACGGGCTATAATACCCTAAGAAATGATTTATGGATTAGGAGTCAAGTTTCAGTTAGAAATCCCTGCCTCCACCTTTTTCCCGATTATTGCAAAACTTGATATATAAAAACTAACAAGAGCTTACAATCCCTTAAAATTACAGAAACTCTTTGGAATTATCTCTGTCTACTTTTGTGCAATGTGCATTTTTATTCTACATGTACCCTTTTTTCTTAAAACAAAACTTTGTGTTTTTGCTCTCCCTTCACCCCGTAAACCAAAAAGGCAAATAGTTCGCTACAAAATGAAAATTTTGGAGTTCAAGTACGGAAAGAATTTAAAACAATAACAAATGTAAGTAAAGAAAATTTATTCACACACCACAAATGAACATAAAAGTTTTGTTGTCCAAGTTTGGGAAATTCCACTAGTTCAACTCCAACAGCTTCGAATTTTATAGGAAAGAGATTTCCTCCACACATGCTTTAAAAATGGATATGCATGTTTGAAACATGTTAAAGATGCAAATCACCTATGGATCCAAAGCTTTTGAAGAGAATAACAAACGCTCATTAAATTCTCAACTGAACGTGCGGTGAATATTTACCCGAGGCAAACAAGCTACTATTTTGCCCATCTACAAAAAGCTAACCCAACGATCATGGATGATTGTAAAGTGATTAATCAAGCGTAACGGGCTATATTACCCTAAGAAAGGACTTATGGATTGGGAGTCAAGACTCAGTTAAAAATCCCTGCCTCCCCCTTTTTCCCGACGATTGCAAAACCGGATATATAAAAACTAAGAAGAGCTGACAATCCCTAAAAATTACAGAAACTCTGAGGAATTATCTCTGTCTACATTTGTGCAATGTGCATTTCCATTCTACATGTACTCTTTTTTCTTAAAACAAAACTTTGAGTTTTCGCTCTCCCTCATCCCGTAATCATAAAAGGCAAATAGATCACAACAAAATGAAAATTTTGGAGTTCAAGGACGGAAAACATTTCAAACAATAACAAATGTAAGTAAATAAAATTTATTCACACACCACAAGTGAACACAAAACTTTTGTTGTCCAAGTTTGGGAAATTCCACTAGTTCAACCCCAACAGCTTGGAATTTTATAGGAAAGAGATTTCCTCCACACATGCTTTAAAACTGATATGCATGTTTTAAACATCTTAAAGATTCAAATCACCTATGGATCCAAAACTTTTGAAGAGAATAACAAACACTCATTAATTCTCAAGTGAACATGTGGTGGGATATTTACCCGAGTCAAACAAGCCATTATTTTGCCCATCTACAAAAAGCTGACCCAACAATCATGGATGATTTTAAAGTGATTTATCATGCGTAACGGGCTATATTACCCAAAGAAATGACTTATGGATTGGGAGTCAAGACTCAGTTAAAAATGCTTGCCTCCCCCTTTTTCCCGACGATTGCAAAACCTGATATATAAAAACTAAGAAGAGCTTACAATCCCTAAAAATTACAGAAACTCTTTGGAATTATCTCTCTCTAAATTTTTGCACTGTGCATTTTCATTTTAGATGTACACTTTTTTCATAAATCAAAACTTTGAGTTTTCGCTCTCCCTTCATCACGTAAACCGAAAAGGCAAATAGATCACTACAAAATGAAAATTTTAGAGTTCATGTACGGAAAAAAATTTAAAACAATAACAAATGTAAGTAAAAAAATTTATTCACACACCACAAATGAACACAAAAATTTTTTTGTCCAAGTTTGGGAAATTCCACTACTTCAATCCCAACAGCTTGGAATTTTATAAGAAAGAGATTTCCTCCTCACATGCTTAAAAAATGGATTTCCATGTTTTAAAGATGTTAAAGATGCAAATCACCTATAGATCCAAAGCTTTTGAAGAGAATAAAAAACGCTCATTAAATTCTCAACTGAACGTGCGGTGGGATATTTTCCGGAGTCAAACAAGCCATTATTTTGCCCATCTACAAAAAACTTACCCAACGATCATGGATGATTGTAAATAAATTTATCATGCGTAACGGGCTATATTACCCTAAGAAATGACTTATGGATTGGGAGTCAAGACTCAGTTAAAAATCCCTGCCTCCCCCTTTTTCCCGACGATTGCAAAACCTGATATATAAAAACTAAGAAGAGCTTACAATCCATAAAAATTACAGAAACTCTTTGGAATTATCTCGCTCTGCATTTGTGCACTGTGCATTTTCATTTTAGATGTACACTGTTTTCATAAATCAAAACTTTGAGTTTTCACTCTCCCTTCATCAAGTAAACCAAAAAGGCAAATAGATCAATACAAAATGAAAATTTTAGACTTCATGTACGGAAAAAAATTTAAAAAAATAACAAATGTAAGTAAAGAAAATTTATTCACACACCAAAAATGAACACGAAATTTTTTTTGTCAAAGTTTGCTAAATTCCACTAGTTCAACCCCAACTGCTGGGAATTTTATAAGAAAGAGATTTCCTCCACCCATGCATAAAAAATGGATTTGCATGTTTTAAACATGTTAATGATGCCAATCACCTACGGATCCAAAGCTTTTGAAGAGAATAACAAACGCTCATTAAATTCTCAATTGAACGTGCGGTGGAATATTTACTTGAGTCAAACAAGCCATTATTTTGCCCATCTACGAAAGCTGACCCAACGATCATGGATAATTGTAAAGTGATTTATCATGTGTAACGGGCTATATTACCCTAAGAAATGGCTTATGGATTGGGAGTCAAGACTCAGTTAAAAATCCCTGCCTCCCCCTTTTTCCCGACGATTGCAAAAACCTGTTATAAAAAAACTTTGAAGATCTTACAATCCCTAAAAATTACAGAAACTATTTGGAATTATCTCTCTCTATATTTCTGCATTGTGCATTTCCATTGTACATGTACTCTTTTTTCTTAAAACAAAACTTTGAGTTTTCACTCTCCCTTCATCCCGTAAACCAAAAAGGCAAATAGATCACAACAAAATGAAAATTTTGGACTTCAAGTACGGAAAAAATTTAAAACAATAACAAACGTAAGTAAAGAAAATTTATTCACAGACCACAAATGAACACAAAAGTTTTGTTGTCCAAGTTTGGGAAATTCCACTAGTTAAACCCCAACAACTTGGAATTTTATAGGAAAGAGATTTCCTCCACACATGCTTTAAAAATGGATATGCATGTTTTAAACATGTTAATGATGCAAATCACCTTCGGATCCAAAGCTTTTTAAGAGAATAACAAACGCTCATTAAATTCTCAACTGAACGTGCGGTGGGATATTTACCCGAGTCAAACAAGCCATTATTTTGCCCATCTACAAAAAGCTGACCCAACGATCATGGATGATTGTAAAATGATTTATCATGCATAATGGATTGGGAGTCAAGACTCAGTTGAAAATCTCTGCCTCCCCCTTTTTCCCGACGATTGCAAAACCTGATATATAAAAACTAAGAAGAGCTTACAATCCATAAAAATTACAGAAACTATTTGGAATTATCTCTCTCTACATTTCTGCATTGTGCATTTCCATTCTACATGTACACTTTTTTCTTAAAACAAAACTTTGAGTTTTCGCTCTCCCTTCATCCTGTAAACCTAAAAGGCAAATAGATCACAACAAAATTAAATTTTAGAGTTTCAGTACAGAAAAAATTTAAAACAATAACAAATGTAAGTAAAGAAAATTTATTCACACACCACAAATGAACACAAAAGTTTTGTTGTCCAAGTTTGGGAAATTCCACTACTTCAACCCCAACAATTTGGAATTTTATAGGAAAGACATTTCCCCCACAAATGCTTTAAAAATGGATATGCATGTTTTAAACATGTTAAAGATGCAAATCAGCTAGGGATCCAAAGCTTTTGAAGAGAATAACAAATGCTCATTAAATTCTCAAGTGAACGTGCGGTGGGATATTTACCCGAGTCAAACAAGCCATTATTTTGCCCGTCTACAAAAAGCTGACCCAACGATCATGGATGATTGTAAAGTGATTTATCATGCGTAACGGGCTATATTACCCTAAGAAATGACTTATGGATTGGGAGTCAAGACTCATTTAAAAATCCCTGCCTCCCCCTTTTTCCCGACGTTTGCAAAACCTGATCTATAAAAACTAAGAAGAGCTTAGAATCCCTAAAAATTACAGAAAATCTTTGGAATTATCTCGCTCTACATTTGTGCATTGTGCATCTCGATTCTACATGTACTCTTTTTTCTTAAAACAAAACTTTGAGTTTTCGTTCTCCCTTCATCCTGTAAACCAAAAAGGCAAATAGATCACACCAAAATGAAAACTTTGGAGTTCAAGTACGGAAAAAAATTAAAACAATAACAAATGTAAGTAAAGAAAATTTATTCACACACCACAAATAAACACAAAAGTTTTGTTGTCCAAGTTTGGGAAATTCCACTAGTTCAACCCCAACAGCTTGGAATTTTACAGGAAAGAGATTTCCTCCACACAGGCTTTAAAAATGGATATGCATGTTTTAAACAAGTTAAAAATTCAAATCACCTATGGATCCAAAGCTTTTGAAGAGAATAACAAACGCTCATTAAATTCTCAACTGAACGTGCGGTGGGTATTTACCCGAGTCAAACAAACCCTTATTTTGCCCATCTGCAAAAAGCTGACCCAACGATCATGGATGATTGTAAAGTGATTTATCATGCGTAACGGGCTATATTACCCTAAGAAATGACTTAAGGATTGGGAGTCAAGACTCAGTTAAAAATCCCTGCCTCCCCCTTTTTCCCGACGATTGTAAAACCTGATATATAAAAACTAAGAAGAGCTTACATTCCCTAAAAATTACAGAAACTCTTTGGAATTATCTCACTCTACATTTTTTCCCTGTGCATTTTCATTTTAGACGTACACTTTTTTCATAAATCAAAACTTTGAGTTTTCGCTCTCCATTCATCCCATAAACCAAAAACGCAAATAGATCTCTACAAAATGAAAATTTTACAGTTCATGTACGGAAAAAAATTTAAAACAATAACAAATGTAAGTAAAGAAATTTTATTCACACACCACAAATGAACACAAAAGTTTTTTTGTCCAAGTTTGGGAAATTCCACTAGTTCAACCCCAACAGCTTGGAATTTTATAAGAAAGAGATTTCCTCCACACATGCTTAAAAAATGGATTTGCATGTTTTAAACATGTTAAAGATGCAAATCACCGATGGATCCAAAGCTTTTGAAGAGAATAATAAACGCTCATTAAATTCTCAGGTGAACGTGCGGTGGGATATTTACCCGAGTCAAACAAGCCATTATTTTGCCCATCTACAAAAAGCTGACCCAACGATCATGGGTGATTTATCATGCGTAACGGGCTATATTACCCTAAGAAATGACTTATGGATTGAGAGGCAAGACTCAGTTAAAAATCCCTGCCTCCCACTTTTTCCCGACGATTGCAAAACCTGATATATAAAAACAAAGAAGAGCTTACAATCCCTAAAAATTAAAGAAACTCTTTGTAATTATCTCTCTCTACATTTGTGCATGGTGCTTTTCCATTCTACATGTACTCTTTTTTCTTAAAACAAAACTTTGAGTTTTCGCTCTCCCTTCATCCCGTAAAACAAAAAGGCAAATAGATCAAAACAAAATGAAAAGTTTGGAGTTCATATACAGAAAAAATTTGAAACAATAACAAATGTAAGTAAAGAAAATTTATTCACACACCACCAATGAACACAAAAGTTTTGTTGTCCAAGTTTGGGAAATTCCACTAGTTCAACCCCAACAGCTTGGAATTTTATAGGAAAGTGATTTCCTCCACACATGCTTTAAAGATGCAAATCACCTATGGATCCAAAGCTTTTGAAGAGAATAACAAACGCTCATTAAATTCTGAAGTGAACTTGTGGTGGCATATTTACCCGAGTCAAACAAGCCATTCTTTTGCCCATCTACAAAATGCTGACCCAACGATCATGGATGATTGTAAAGGGATTTCTCATGTGTAACGGGCTATATTACCCTAAAAATGACTTATGGACTGGGAGTCAAGACACAGTTAAAACTCCCTGCCTCCCCTTTTTCACCACGATTGCAAAACCTGATATATAAAAACTAAGAAGACCTTACAATCCCTAAAAATTACAGAAACTCTTTTGAATTATCTCGCTCTACATTTGTGCATTGTGCATTTCCATTATACATGTACTTTTTTTTCTTCAAAAAAAACTTTGAGTTTTCGCTCTCCCTTGATCCCGTACACCAAAAAGGAAAATAGATCACAACAAAATGAAAATTTCGGAGATCAAGTACGAAAAAAATTTAAAACAATAACAAATGTAAGTAAAGAAAATTTATTCACACACCCCAAATGAACACAAAAGTTTTGTTGTCCAAGTTAGGGAAATTCCACTAGTTCAAACGTAATAGCTTGGAATTTTACAGGAAAGAGATTTCCTCCACACATGCTTTAAAAAGGGATATGCATGTTTTAAACATGTTAAAAATGCAAATCACCTATGGATCCAAATTTTTTCAAGAGAATAACAAACGCTCACGAAATTCTCAACTGAACGTGCAGTGGTTATTTATCCGAGTCAAACAAACCATTTTTTTGCCCATATACAAAAAGCTGACCCAACGATCATGGATGATTGCAAAGTGATTTATCATGCGTAACGGGCTATATTACCCTAAGAAATGACTTATGGATTGGGAGTCAAGACTCAGTTAAAAATCCCTGCCTCCCCCTTTTTCCCGATGATTGCAAAACCTGATATATAAAAACTATGAAGAGCTTACAATCCCTAAAAATTGCAGAAACTCTTAGGAATTATCTCGCTCTACATTTGTGCATTGTGCATTTCCATTCTACATGTACTCTTTTTTCTTATAACAAAACTTTGAGTTTTCGCTCTCCCTTCATCCCGAAAACCAAAAAGGCAAATAGATCACAACAAAATGAATATTTTGGAGTTCAAGTACGGAAAAAATTTAAAACAATAACAAATGTAAGTAAAGAAAATTTATTCACACACCACAAATGAACACAAAAGATTTGTTGGCTAAGTTTGGGAAATTCCACTAGTTCAATCCCAACAGCTTGGAATTTTACAGGAAAGAGATTTCCTCCACACATGCTTTAAAAATGGATATGCATGTTTTAAACATGTGAAAAATGCAAATCACCTATGGATCCAAAGCTTTTGAAGGGAATTACAAACGCTCATTAAATTCTCAACTGAACGTGCGGTGGATATTTACTCAAGTCAAACAAGCCATTATTTTGCCAATCTACAAAAAGTTGACCCAACAATCATGGATGATTGTAAAGTGATTTATCATGCGTAACGGGCTATATTACCCATAGAAATGACTTATGGATTGGGAGTCATGACTCAGTTAAAATTCCGTGCCTCCCCCTTTTTCCCGACGATTGCAAAACCTGATATATACAAACTAAGAAGAGCTGACATTCCCTAAAAATTACAGAAACTCTTTGGAATGATCTCGCTCTACATTTGTGCCCTATGCATTTTCATTTTAGACGTACACTTTTTTCATAAATCAAAACTTTGAGTTTTCGCTCTCCATTCATCCCATAAACCAAAAACGCAAATAGATCACTACAAAATGAAAAGTTTACAGTTCATGTACGGAAAAAAATTTAAAACAATAACAAATGTAAGTAAAGAAAATTTATTCACACACCACAAATGAACACCAAAGTTTTTTTGTCCAAGTTTGGGAAATTCCACTAGTTCAACCCCAACAACTTGGAATTTTATAAGAAAGAGATTTCCTCCACACATGCTTAAAAAATGGATTTGCATGTTTTAAACATGTTAAAGATGCAAATCACCGATGGATCCAAAGCTTTTGAAGAGAATAATAAACGCTCATTAAATTCTCAAGTGAACGTGCGGTGGGATATTTACCCGAGTCAAACAAGCCATTATTTTGCCCATCTACAAAAAGCTGACCCAACGATCATGGGTGATTTATCATGCGTAACGGGATATATTACCCTAAGAAATGACTTATGGATTGAGAGGCAAGACTCAGTTAAAAATCCCTGCCTCCCACTTTTTCCCGACGATTGCAAAACCTGATATATAAAAACAAAGAAGAGCTTACAATCCCTAAAAATTAAAGAAACTCTTTGGAATTATCTCTCTCTACATTTGTGCATTGTGCTTTTCCATTCTACATGTACTCTTTTTTCTTAAAACAAAACTTTGAGTTTTCCCTCTCCCTTCATCCCGTAAAACAAAAAGGCAAATAGATCAAAACAAAATGAAAATTTTGGAGTTCAAGTACAGAAAAAATTTAAAACAATAACAAATGTAAGTAAAGAAAATTTATTCACACACCACAAATGAACACAAAAGTTTTGTTGTCCAAGTTTGGGAAATTCCACTAGTTCAACCCCAACAGCTTGGAATTTTATAGGAAAGTGATTTCCTCCACACATGCTTTAAAGATGCAAATCACCTATGGATCCAAAGCTTTTGAAGAGAATAACAAACGCTCATTAAATTCTGAAGTGAACATGCGGTGGCATATTTACCCGAGTCAAACAAGCCATTCTTTTGCCCATCTACAAAATGCTGACCCAACGATCATGGATGATTTTAAAGGGATTTCTCATGTGTAACGGGCTATATTGCCCTAAAAATCACTTCTGGACTGGGAGTCAAGACACAGTTAATACTCCCTGCCTCCCCCTTTTTCACCACGATTGAAAAACCTGATATATAAAAACTAAGAAGACCTTACAATCCCTAAAAATTACAGAAACTCTTTTGAATTATCTCGCTCTACATTTGTGCATTGTGCATTTCCATTATACATGTACTTTTTTTTCTTAAAAAAAAACTTTGATTTTTCGCTCTCCCTTCATCCCGTACACCAAAAAGGAAAATAGATCACAACAAAATGAAAATTTCGGAGATCAAGTACGGAAAAAATTTAAAACAATAACAAATGTAAGTAAAGAAAATTTATTCACACACCCCAAATGAACACAAAAGTTTTGTTGTCCAAGTTTGGGAAATTCCACTAGTTCAAACGTAATAGCTTGGAATTCTACAGGAAAGAGATTTCCTCCACACATGCTTTAAAAAGGGATATGCATGTTTTAATCATGTTAAAAATGCAAATCACCTATGGATCCAAATTTTTTCAAGAGAATAACAAACGCTCACGAAATTCTCAACTGAACGTGCGGTGGTTATTTACCCGAGTCAAACAAACCATTTTTTTGCCCATCTACAAAAAGCTGACCCAACGATCATGGATGATTGCAAAGTGATTTATCATGCGTAACGGGCTATATTACCCTAAGAAATGACTTATGGATTGGGAGTCAAGACTCAGTTAAAAATCCCTGCCTCCCCCTTTTTCCCGATGATTGCAAAACCTGATATATAAAAACTATGAAGAGCTTACAATCCCTAAAAATTGCAGAAACTCTTAGGAATTATCTCGCTCTACATTTGTGCATTGTGCATTTCCATTCTACATGTACTCTTTTTTCTTATAACAAAACTTTGAGTTTTTGCTCTCCCTTCATCCCGAAAACCAAAAAGGCAAATAGATCACAACAAAATTAAAATTTTGGAGTTCAAGTACGGAAAAAATTTAAAACAATAACAAATGTAAGTAAAGAAAATTTATTCACACACCACAAATGAACACAAAAGATTTGTTGGCCAAGTTTGGGAAATTCCACTAGTTCAATCCCAACAGCTTGGAATTTTATAGGAAAGAGATTTCCTCCACACATGCTTTAAAAATGGATATGCATGTTTTAAACATGGTAAAAATGCAAATCACCTATGGATCCAAAGCTTTTGAAGGGAATTACAAACGCTCATTAAATTCTCAACTGAACGTGCAGTGGATATTTACTCGAGTCAAACAAGCCATTATTTTGCCAATCTACAAAAAGCTGACCCAACGATCATGGATGATTGTAAAGTGATTTATCATGCGTAACAGGCTATATTACCCATAGAAATGACTTATGGATTGGGAGTCATGACTCAGTTAAAATTCCCTGCCTCCCCTTTTTCCCGACGATTGCAAAACCTGATATATAAAAACTAAGAAGAGCTTACAATCCCTAAAAATTACAGAAAATCTTTGGAATGATCTCGCTCTGCATTTGCGCACTGTGCATTTTCAATTTAGAGGTACACTTTTTTCATAAATCAAAATTTTGAGTTTTCGCGCTCTCTTCATCCCGTAAAACAAAAACGCAAATAGATCACTACAAAATGAAAATTTTAGAGTTCATGTACGGAAAAAAATTAAAATCAATAATAAATGTAAGTAAAGAAAATTTATTCACACACCACAAATGAACACAAAATTTTTTTTGTCCAAGTTTGGGAAATTCCACTAGTTCAACCCCAATAGCTTGGGATTTTATAAGAAAGAGATTTCCTCCACACATGCATAAAAAATCGATTTGCATGTTTTAAACATGTTAAAGATGCAAATCATCTATGGAGCCAAAGCTTTTGAAGAGAATAACAAACGCTCATTAAATTCTCTAGTGAACGTGCGGTGGGATATTTACCCGAGTCAAACAAGCCATTATTTTTCCCATCTACAAAAAGCTGACCCAACGATCATGGATGATTTTAAAGTGATTTATCATGCCTAACGGGCTATATTACCCTAAGAAATGACTTATGGATTGGGAGTCAAGACTCAGTTAAAAATCCCTGCCTCCCCCTTTTTCCCGACGATTGCAAAACCTGATATATAAAAACTAAGAAGAGCTTACAATCCCTAAAAATTACAGAAACTCTCTGGAATTATCTCTCTCAACATTTGTGCTTTGTGAATTTCCATTCTACAAGTACTCTTTTTTCTTAAAACAAAACTTTGAGTTTTCGCTCTCCCTTCATCCCGTAAACCAAAAAGGCAAATAGATCACTACAAAGTGAAAATTTTAGAGTTAATGTACGGAAAAAAATTTAAAACAATAACAAATGTAACTAAATAAAATTTATTCACACACCACAAATGAACACAAAAGTTTTTTTGTCCAAGTTTGGGAAATTCCACTAGTTGAACCCCAACAGCTTGGAATTTTATAAGAAAGAGATTTACTCCACACATGCTTAAAAAATGGATTTGCTTGTTTTAAACATGTTAAAGATGTAAATCACCGATGGCTCCAAAGCTTTTGAAGCGAAAAATAAATGCTCTTTAAATTCTGAAGTGAACATGCGATGGGATATTTACCCGAGTCAAACAAGCCATTATTTTGCCCATCTACAAAAAGCTGACCCAACGATCATGGATGATTGTAAAGTGATTTATCATGCGTAACGGGATATATTACCCTAAGAAATGACCTATGGATTGGGAGTCAAGACTCAGTTAAAAATCCATGCCTCCATCTTTTTCCCGACGATTACAAAACCTGATATATAAAAACTAAGAAAAGCTTACAATCACTAAAAATTACAGAAACTCTTGGAATTATCTCGCTCTACTTTTGTGGATTGCGCATTTCCATTACATGTACTCTTTTTCCTTAAAACAAAACTTTGAGTTTTCGCTCACACTTCATCCCGTAAACCAAAAAGGCAAATAGATCACAACAAAATGAAAATTTTGGAGTTCAAGTACGGAAAAAATTTAAAACAATAACAAATGTAAGTAAAGAAAATTAATTCGCACACCACAAATGAACACAAAAGTTTTGTTGTCCAAGTTTGGGAAATTCCACTAGTTTAACCCCAACAGTTTAGAATTTTATAGGAAAGAGAATTCCTCCACACATGCTTTAAAAATGGATATGCATGTTTTAAACATGTTAAAAATGCAAATCACCTATGGATCCAAAGCATTTGAAGAGAATAAAAAACGCTCATTAAATTCTCAATTGAACGTGCAGTGGATATTTACCCGAGTCAAACAAGCCATTATTTTGCCCATCTACAAAAAGCTGACCCAACGATCATGGATGATGGTAAAGTGATTTATCATGCGTAACGGGCTATATCACCCAAAGAAATGACTTATGGATTGGGAGTCAAGACTCAGTTAAAAATCCCTGCCGCCCCCTTTTTCCCGACGATTGCAAAACCTGATATATAAAAACTAAGAAGAGCTTACAATCCCTAAAAATTATAGAAACTCTTTGGAATTATCTCGCTCTACATTTGTGCACTGTGCGTTTTCATTTTAGATGTACACTTGTTTCATAAATCAAAACTTTGAGTTTTCGCTCTCCATTCATCCCGGAAACCAAAAACGTAAATAGATCACTACAAAATGAAAATTTTAGAGTTCATGTACGGAAAAAAATTTAAAAAAATAACAAATGTAAGTAAAGAAAATTTATTCACGCACCATAAATGATCACAAAAGCTTTTTCGTCCAAGTTTGGGAAATTCCACTAGTTCAACCCCAACAGCTTGGAATTTTATAAGAAAGAGATTTCCTCCACACATGCTTAAAAAATGGATTTGCATGTTTTAAACATGTTAAAGATGCAAATCATCAATGGATCCAAAGCTTTTGAAGAGAATAACAAATGCTAATTAAATTCTCAAGTGAACATGCGGTGGGATATTTACCCGAGTCAAACAAGCCATTATTTAGCCCATCTACAAAAAGCTGACCCAACGATCATGGATGATTGTAAAGTGATTTATCATGCGTAACGGGCTATATCACCCTAAGAAACGACTTATGGATTGGGAGTCAAGACTCAGTTAAAAATCCCTGCCTCCCACTTTTTCCCGATGATTGCAAAACCTGATATATAAAAACTAAGAAGAGCTTACAATCCCTAAAAATTAAAGAAACTCTTGGAATTTTCTCGCTCTACATTTGTGCTTTGTGCATTTCCATTACATGTACTCTTTTTTCTTAAAAAATAACTTTGAGTTTTCGCTCTCCCTTCATCCCGTAACCAAAAAGGCAAATAGGTCACAACAAAATGATAATTTTGGAGTTCAACAACGGAAAAAATTTAAAAAAACAATAAATGTAAGTAAAGAAAATTTATTCACACACCGCAAATGAACACAAAAGTTTTGTTGTCCAAGTTTGGGAAATTCCAGTAGTTCAACCCCAACAGCTTGGAAATTTACAGGAAAGAGATTTCCTCCACACATGCTTTAAAAATGGATATGCATGTTTTAAACATGTTAAAAATGGAAATCACCGATGGACCCAAAGCTTTTGAAGAGAATAACAGACGCTCATTAAATTCTCAACTGAACGTGCGGTGGATATTTACCCGAGTCAAACAAGCCATTAGTTTGCCCATCTACAAAAAGCTGACCCAACGATCATGGATGATTGTAAAGTGATTTATCATGCGTAACGGGCTATATCACCCTAAGAAATGACTTATGGATTGGGAGTCAAGACTCAGTTAAAAATCCCTGCCTCCCCCTTTTTCCCGACGATTGCAAAACCTGATATATAAAAACTAAGAAGAGCTTACAATCCCTAAAAATTACAGAAACTCTTTGGAATTATCTCTCTCTAAATTTTTGCGATGTGCATTTTCATTCTAGATGTATGATTTTATCCTAAATCAAAACTTTGAGTTTTCGCCCTCCCTTCATCCCGTAACCCGAAAAGGCAAATAGATCACTACAAAATGAAAATTTTAGAATTCATGTACAGAAAAAAATTTAAAACAATAACAAATATAAGTAGAGAAAATTTATTCACACATCACAAATGAACACAAAAGTTTTTTTGTCCAAGTTTGGGAAATTCCACTAGTTCAACCCCAACAGCTTGGAATTTTATAAGAAAGAGATTTCCTCCACACATGCTTAAAAAATGGATTTGCATGTTTTAAACATGTTAAAGATGCAAATCACTTATGGATCCAAAGTTTTGAAGAGAATAACAAATGCTCATTAAATTCTCAACTGCACGTGCTGTGGGATATTTTCCAGAGTCAAACAAACCATTATTTTGCCCATCTACAAAAAGCTTACCCAACGATCATGGATGATTGTAAATTGATTTATCATGCGTAACGGGCTATATTACCCTAAAAAATGACTTATGGATTGGGAGTCAAGACTCAGTTAAAAATCCCTGCCCCTTTTTTCCCAACGATTGCAAAACCTGATATATAAAAACTAAGAAGAGCTTACACTCCCTAAAAATAACAGAAACTCTTTGGAATTATCTCTCTCTACATTTGTGCATTGTGCATTTCCATTCTACATGTACTCTTTTTTCTTAAAACAAAACTTTTAGTTTTCGCTCACCCTTCGTCCCGTAAACCAAAAAGGGAAATAGATCACAATAAAATGAAAATTTTGCAGTTCAAGTACGAAAAAAATTTAAAACAATAACAAATGTAAGTAAAAAAACTTTATTGACACACCACAAATGAACACAAAAGTTTCTTTGGCCAGGTTTGGGAAATTCCACAAGTTCAACCCCAACAGCTTGGAATTTTATAGGAAAGAGATTTCCTCCACACATGCTTTAAAAAAGGATATTCTTGTTTTAAACATGTTAAAAATGCAAATCACCTATGGATCCAAAGGTTTTGAAGAGAATAAAAAACGCTCATTATATTCTCAACTGATGGTGCAGTGGATATTTACCCGAGTCAAACAAGCCATTATTTTGCCCATCTACAAAAAGCTGACCCAACGATCATGGATGATTGTAAAGTGATTTGTCATGTGTAACGGGCTATATTACCCAAAGAAATGACTTATGGATTGGGAGTCAAGACTCAGTTAAAAATCCCTGCCTCCCCCTTTTTTCCGACCATTGCAAAACCTGATATATAAAAACTAAGAAGAGCTTACAATAACTAAAAATTACAGAAACTCTTTGGAATTATCTCGCTCTACATTTGTGCACTGTGCATTTTCATTTTAAATGTACACTTCTTTCATAAATCAAAACTTTGAGTTTTCGCTCTCCCTTCATCACATAAACCAAAAAGGCAAATAGATCAGTACACAATGAAAATTTTAGAGTTCATGTACGAAAAAAAATTAAAACAATAACAAATGTAACTAAAGAAAATTAATTCACACACCACAAATGAACACAAAAGTTTTTTTGTCCAACTTTGGGAAATTCCACTAGTTCAACGCCAACAGCTTGGAATTTTATAGGAAAGAGATTTCCTCCACCCATGCATAAAAAATGGATTTGCATGTTTTAAACATGTTAAAGTTGCAAATCACCAATGGAGCCAAAGCTTTTGAAGAGAATAACAAAAGCTCATTAAATTCTCAAGTGAACGTGTGGTGGGATATTTACCCGAGTCAAACACGCCATTATTTTGCCCATCTACAAAAACCTGACCCAACGATCATGGATGATTGTAAAGTGATTTATCATGCGTAACGGGCGATATTACCCTAAGAAATGACTTATGGATTGGGAGTCAGGACTCAGTTAAAAATCCCTGCCTCCCACTTTTTCCCGACGATTGCAAAACCTGATTTATAAAAACTAAAAAGAGCTTACAATCCCTAAAAATTACAGAAACTCTTTGGAATTATCTCGCTCTACATTTGTGCATTGTGCATTTCCATTCTACATGTACTCTTTTTTCTTAAAACAAAACTTTGAGTTCTCGCTCTCCCTTCATCCTGTAACCCAAAATGGCAAATAGATCACTACAAAATGAAAATTTTAGAGTTCATGTACGGAAAAAAATTTAAAACAATAACAAATGTATGTAAAGAAAATTTATTCACACACCACAAATGAACACAAAAGTTTTTTTGTCCAAGTTTGGGAAATTCCACTAGTTCAACCCCAACAGCTTGGAATTTTATAAGCAAGAGATTTCTTCCACACATGCTTAAAAAATGGATTTGCCTTTTTTAAACATGTTAAAGATGCAAATATCCGATGGATCCAAAGTTTTGAAGAGAATAAGAAACGCCCATTAAATTCTCAAGTGAAACAAGCCATTATTTTGCCCATCTACAAAAAGCAGACGCAACGATCATCGATGATTGTAAAGTGATTTATCATGCGTAACGGGCTATATTATCCTAAGAAAAGACTTATGGATTTGGAATCAAGACTCAGTTAAAAGTCCCTGCCTATCACTTTTTCCCGACGATTGCAAAACCTGATATATAAAAACTAAGAAGAGCTTACAATCCTTAAAAATTACAGAAACTCTTGGAATTATCTCGCTCTACATTTGTGCATTGTGCATTTCCATTTTACATGTACACTTTTTTCTTAAAAAAAAACTTTGACTTTTCGCTCTCCCTTCATCCCGTAAACGAAAAAGGTAAATAGATCACAACAAAATTAAAATTTTGGAGTTGAAGTACGGAAAAAATTTAAAACAATAAAAAATGCATGTAAAGAAAATTTATTCACCCACCACAAATGAACATAAAAGTTTTGTTGTCCAAGTTTGGGAAATTCCACTAGTTCAACCCCAACAGCTTGGAATTTTACGGGAAAGAGATTTCCTCCACACATGCTTTAAAAATGGATATGCATGTTTTAAACATGTTAAAAATGCAAATCACGGATGGATCCAAAGCTTTTGAAGAGAATAACAAACGCTCATTAAATTCTCAACTGAACGTGCGGTGGATATTTACCCGAGTCAAACAAGCCATTATTTTCCCATCTAGAAAAAGCTGACCCAACGATCATGGATGATTGTAAAGTGATTTATCATGTGTAACGGGCAATATTACCCTAAGAAATGACTTATGGATTGGGAGTCAAGACTCAATTAAAAATCCCTGCCTCCCCCTTTTTCCCTACGATTGCAAAACCTGATAAATTAAAACTAAGAAGAGCTTACAATCCCTAAAAATTACAGAAACTCTTTGGAATTATCTCTCTCTAAATTTTTGCACTGTGCATATTCATTTTAGATGTACACTTTTTTCATAAATCAAAACTTTGAGTTTTCGCTCTCCCATCATCCCGTAAACCGAAAGGAAAATAGATCACTACAAAATGAAAATTTTAGAGTTCATGTACGAAAAAAAATTTAAAACAATAACAAATGTAAGTAAAGAAAATTTATTCACACACCACAAATGGACACAATAGTTTTTTTGTCCAAGTTTGGGAAATTCCACTAGTTCAACCAAAACAGCTTGGAATTTTATAAGAAAGAGATTTCCTCCACACATGCTTAAAAAATGGAATTGCATGTTTTAAACATGTTAAAGATGAAAATCACCTATGGATCCAAAGCTTTTGAAGAGAATAACAAACGCTAATTAAATTCTCAACTTATCGTGTAGTGGCATATTTTCCCGAGTCAAACAAGCCATTATTTTGCCCATCTACAAAAAGCTGACCCAACGATCATGGATGATTGTAAAGTGATTTATCATGCGTAACGGGCTATATTACCCCAAGAAATGACTTATGGATTGGGAGTCAAGACTCAGTTACAAATCCCTGCCTCCCACTTTTTCCCGACGATTGCAAAACCTGATATATAAAAACTAAGAAGAACTTACAATCCCTAAAAATTACAAAAACATTTGGAATTATCTCGCTCTACATTTGAGCATTGTGCATTTCCATTCTACATGTGCCCTTTTTTCTAAAAACAAAACTTTGACTTTTCGCTCTCCCTTCATCCCGTAAACGAAAAAGGTAAATAGATCACAACAAAATTAAAATTTTGGAGTTGAAGTACGGAAAAAATTTAAAACAATAAAAAATGCATGTAAAGAAAATTTATTCACCCACCACAAATGAACATAAAAGTTTTGTTGTCCAAGTTTGGGAAATTCCACTAGTTCAACCCCAACAGCTTGAAATTTTACGGGAAAGAGATTTCCTCCACACATGCTTTAAAAATGGATATGCATGTTTTAAACATGTTAAAAATGCAAATCACGGATGGATCCAAAGCTTTTGAAGAGAATAACAAACGCTCATTAAATTCTCAACTGAACGTGCGGTGGATATTTACCCGAGTCAAACAAGCCATTATTTTCCCATCTAGAAAAAGCTGACCCAACGATCATGGATGATTGTAAAGTGATTTATCATGTGTAACGGGCAATATTACCCTAAGAAATGACTTATGGATTGGGAGTCAAGACTCAATTAAAAATCCCTGCCTCCCCCTTTTTCCCTACGATTGCAAAACCTTATAAATTAAAACTAAGAAGAGCTTACAATCCCTAAAAATTACAGAAACTCTTTGGAATTATCTCTCTCTAAATTTTTGCACTGTGCATATTCATTTTAGATGTACACTTTTTTCATAAATCAAAACTTTGAGTTTTCGCTCTCCCATCATCCCGTAAACCGAAAAGGAAAATAGATCACTACAAAATGAAAATTTTAGAGTTCATGTACGAAAAAAAATTTAAAACAATAACAAATGTAAGTAAAGAAAATTTATTCACACACCACAAATGGACACAATAGTTTTTTTGTCCAAGTTTGGGAAATTCCACTAGTTCAACCAAAACAGCTTGGAATTTTATAAGAAAGAGATTTCCTCCACACATGCTTAAAAAATGGAATTGCATGTTTTAAACATGTTAAAGATGAAAATCACCTATGGATCCAAAGCTTTTGAAGAGAATAACAAACGCTAATTAAATTCTCAACTTATCGTGTAGTGGCATATTTTCCCGAGTCAAACAAGCCATTATTTTGCCCATCTACAAAAAGCTTACCCAACGATCATGGATCATTGTAAATTTATTTATCATGCATAACGGGCTATATTTCCCTAAGAAATGACTTATGGATTGGGAGTCAAGACTCAGTTAAAAATCCCTGCCTCCCCCTTTTTCCCAACGATTGCAAAACCAGATATATAAAAACTAAGAAGAGCTTACAATCTCTAGAAATTACAAAAACTCTTTGGAATTATCTCTCCCTACATTTGTGCATTGTGCATTTCCATTCTACACGTACTCATTTTTCTTAAAACAAAACTTTGACTTTTCGCTCTCCCTTCATCCCGTAAACCAAAAAGGCAAATAGATCACAATAAAATGAAAATTTTGGAGTTCAAGTACAGAAAAAATTTAAAACAATAACAAATGTAAGAAAAGAAAAAATTTATTCGCTCCCCACAAATGAACACAAAAGTTTTGTTTCCCAAGTTTGGGAAATTCCACTAGTTCAACCCCAACAGCTTGGAATTTTATAAGAAAGAGATTTCCTCCACACATGCTTAAAAAATGGATTTGCATGTCTTAAACATGTTAAAGATGCAAATCACCGATGGATCCAAAGCTTTTGAAGAGAATAATAAATGCTCATTAAATTCTCAAGTGAACGTGCAGTGGGATATTTACCCGAGTCAAACAAGCCATTATTTTGCCCATCTACAAAAAGCTGACCCAACGATCATGGATGATTGTAAAGTGATTTATCATGCGTAACGGGCTATATTACCCCAAGAAATGACTTATGGATTGGGAGTCAAGACTCAGTTACAAATCCCTGCCTCCCACTTTTTCCCGACGATTGCAAAACCTGATATATAAAAACTAAGAAGAACTTACAATCCCTAAAAATTACAAAAACATTTGGAATTATCTCGCTCTACATTTGAGCATTGTGCATTTCCATTCTACATGTGCCCTTTTTTCTAAAAACAAAACTTTGATTATTCGCTCTCCCTTCATCCCGTAATCCAAAAAGGCAAATAGATCACAACAAAATGAAAATTTTGGAGTTCAAGTACGGAAAAAATTTAAAAAAAAACGAATGTAAGTAAAGAAAATTTATTCACACACCACAAACAAACACAAAAGTTTTGTTGTCCATGTTTGGGAAATTCCACTAGTTCAACCCCAACAGCTTGGAATTTTACAGGAAAGAGATTTCCTCCACACATGCTTTAAAAATGGATATGCATGTTTTAAACATGTAAAAAATGCAAATCACCGTTGGATCCAAAGCTTTTGAAGAGAATAACAAACGCTCATTAAATTTTCAACTGAAAGTGCGGTGGATATTTACCCGAGTCAAACAAGACATTATTTTGCCCATCTAAAAAAAGTTGACCCAACGATCATGGATGATTGTAAAGTGATTTATCATGTGTAACGGGCTATATTACCCTAAGAAATGACTTATGGATTGGGAGTCAAGACTCAGTTAAAAATCCCTGCCTCCCCCTTTTTCCCAACGATTACAAAACCTGATATATAAAAACTAAGAAGAGCTTACAATCCCAAAAAATTACACAAACTCTTTTGAATTATCTCTCTCTAAATTTGTGCACAGTGCATTTTCATTTTAGATGTACACTTTTTTCATAAATCAAAACTTTGAGTTCTCGCTCTCCCTTCATCCCGTAAACCAAAAAGGCAAATAGATCACAACGAAAAGAAAATTTTAGAGTTCATGTACGGAAAAAAATTTCAAACAATAACAAATGTATGAAAATAAAATTTATACACACACCACAAATGAACATAAATGTTTTTTTGTCCAAGTTTGGGAAATTCCACTAGTTCAACCCCAACAGCTTGGAATTTTATAAGAAAGAGATTTCCTCCACACATGCTTAAAAAATGGATTTGCATGTTTTAAACATGTTAAAGATGCAAATCACCTAAGGATCCAAAGCTTTTGAAGAGAATAACAAGCGCTCATTAAATTCTCAACTTATCGTGCGGTGGGATATTTTCCCGAGTCAAACAAGCCATTATTTTGCCCAGCTACAAAAAGCTTACCCAACGATCATGGATGATTGTAAATTGATTTATCATGTGTAACGGGCTATATTACCCTAAGAAATGACTTATGGATTGGGAGTCATGACTCAGTTAAAAATCCCTGAAGAGCTTACAATCCCTAAAAATTATAGAAACTCTTTGGAATTATCTCGCTCTACATTTGAGCATTGTGCATTTCCATTCTACATGTGCCCTTTTTTCTAAAAACAAAACTTTGATTATTCGCTCTCCCTTCATCCCGTAAACCAAAAAGGCAAATAGATCACAACAAAATGAAAATTTTGGAGTTCAAGTACGGAAAAAATTTAAAAAAATAACAAATGTAAGTAAAGAAAATTTATTCACACACCACAAACGAACATAAAAGTTTTGTTGTCCATGTTTGGGAAATTCCACTAGTTCAACCCCAACAGCTTGGAATTTTATAGGAAAGAGATTTCCTCCACACATGCTTTAAAAATGGATATGCATGTTTTAAACATGTAAAAAATGCAAATCACCGATGGATCCAAAGCTTTTGAAGAGAATAACAAACGCTCATTAAATTTTCAACTGAAAGTGCGGTGGATATTTACCCGAGTCAAACAAGACATTATTTTGCCCATCTAAAAAAAGTTGACCCAACGATCATGGATGATTGTAAAGTGATTTATCATGTGTAACGGGCTATATTACCCTAAGAAATGACTTATGGATTGGGAGTCAAGACTCAATTAAAAATGCCTGCCTCCCCCTTTTTCCCAACGATTGCAAAACCTGATATATAAAAACTAAGAAGAGCTTACAATCCCTAAAAATTATAGAAACTCTTTGGAATTATCTCTCTCTAAATTTTTGCACTGTGCATTTTCATTTTAGATGTACACTTTTTTCATAAATCAAAACTTTGAGTTTTCGCTCTCCCTTCATCACGTAAACCGAAAAGGCTAATAGATCACTACAAAATGAAAATTTTAGAGTTCATGTACGGAAAAAAATTTAAAACAATTACAAATGTAAGTAAAGAAAGTTTATTCACACACCACAAATGAACACAAAATTTTTTTTGTCCAAGTTTGGGAAATTCCACTAGTTCAACCCCAACAGCTTGGAATTTTATAAGAAAGAGATTTCCTCCACACATGCTTAAAAAATGGATTTGCATGTTTTAAACATGTTAAAGATACAAATCACCTATGGATCAAAAGCTTTTGAAGAGAATAAAAAACGCTCATTAAATTCTCAACTGAACGTGCGGTGGGATATTTTCCCGAGTCAAACAAGCCATTATTTTGCCCATCTACAAAAAACTTACCCAACGATCATGGATGATTGTAAATAAATTTGTCATGCGTAACGGGCTATATTACCCTAAGAAATGACTTATGGATTGGGAGTCAAGACTCTGTTAAAAATCCCTGCCTCCCCCTTTTTCCCGACGATTGCAAAACCTGATTTATAAAAACTAAGAAGAGCTTACAATCCCTAAAAATTACAGAAACTCTTTGGAATTATCTCGCTCTACATTTGTGCACTGTGCATTTTCATTTTAGATGTACACTTTTTTCATAAATCAAAACTTTGAGTTTTCGCTCTCCTTTCATCAAGTAAACCAAAAAGGCAAATAGATCAATACAAAATGAAAATTTTAGAGTTCATGTACGGACAAAAATTTAAAACAATAACAAATGTAAGTAAATAAAATTTATTCACACACCAAAAATGAACACGAATGTGTTTTTGTCAAAGTTTGGGAAATTCCACTAGTTCAACCCCAATAGCTTGGAATTTTATAAGAAAGAGATTTCCTCCACCCATGCATAAAAAATGGATTTGCATGTTTTAAACACGTTAAAGTTTCAAATCACCTATGCAGCCAAAGGTTTTGAAGAGAATAACAAACGCTCATTAAATTCTCAAGTGAACGTGCGGTGGGATATTTACCCGAGTCAAACAAGCCATTATTATGCCCATCTACAAAAAGTTGACCCAACGATCATGAATGATTGTAAAGTGATTTATCATGTGTAACGGGCTATATTACCCTAAGAAATGACTTATGGATTTGGAGTCATGACTCAGTTAAAAATCCCTGCCTCCCCCTTTTTCCCGACGATTGCAAAACCTAATATATAAAAACAAAGAAGAGCTTACAATCCCTAAAAATTACAGAAACTCTTTGGAATTATCTCTCTGTACATTTGTGCATTGTGCATTTCCATTCTACAAGTACTCTTTTTTCTTAAAACAAAACTTTGAGTTCTCGTTCTCCGTTCATCCCGTAAACCAAAAAGGCAAATAGATCACTACAAAATGAAAATTTTAGAGTTCATGTACGGAAAAAAATTTAAAACAATAACAAATGTATGTAAAGAAAATTTATTCACACAACACAAATGAACACAAAAGTTTTTTTGTCCAAGTTCGGAAAATTCCACTAGTTCAACCCCAACAGCTTGGAATTTTATAAGAAAGAGATTTCTTCCACACATGCTTAAAAAAAGGATTTGCATGTTTTAAACATGTTAAAGATGCAAAACACCGATGGATCCAAAGTTTTGAAGAGAAAAATAAACGCTCATTAAATTCTCAAGTGAACGTGCGGTGGGATATTTACCCAAGTCAAACAAGCCATTATTTTACCCATCTACAAAAAGCTAACCCAACGATCATGGATGATTGTAAAGTGATTTATCATGCGTAACGGGCTATATCACCCTAAGAAAAGACTTATGGATTGGGAGTCAAGACTCAGTTAAAAATCCCTGGCTCCCACTTTTTACCGACGATTGCAAAACCTGATATATAAAAAATAAGAAGAGCTTACAATCCCTAAAAATTACAGAAACTCTTGGAATTATCTCGCTCTTCATTTGTGCATTGTGCATTTCCATTGTACATGTACTCTTTTTTCTTAAAACAAAACTTTGAGTTTTCGCTCTCCCTTCATCCCGTAAACGAAAAAAGCAAATAGATCACAACAAAATGAAAATTTTGGAGTTCAAGTACAGAAAATATTTAAAACAATAACAAATGTAAGTAAAGAAAATTTATTCACACACCACAAATGAACACAAAAGTTTTGTTGTCCAAGTTTGGGAAATTCCACTAGTTCAACCCCAGCAGCTAGAAATTTTACACATGCTTTAAAAATGGAAATGCATGTTTTAAACATGTAAAAATGCAAATCACCGATGGATCCAAAACTTTTGAAGAGAATAACAAACGCTCATTAAATTCTCAACTGAATGTGCGGTGGGATATTTTCCTGAGTCAAACAAGCCATTATTTTGCCCATCTACAAAAAGCTAACCCAACGATCATGCATGATTGTAAAGTGATTTATCATGCATAATAGGCTATATTACCCTAAGAAACGACTTATGGATTTGGAGTCAAGACTCAGTTAAAAATCCCTGCCTCCCCCTTTTTCCCGACGATTGCAAAACCTGATATTTAAAAGCTAAGAAGAGCTTACAATCCCTAAAAATTATAGACACTCTTTGGAATTATCTCTCTCTAAATTTTTGCACTGTGCATTTTCATTCTCGATGTACACTTTTTTCATAAATCAAAACTTTGAGTTTTCGCTCTTTCTTCATCCCGTAAACCAAAAAGGCAAATAGATCACTACAAAATGAAAATTTTAGAGTTCATGTACGGTAAAAAATTTGAAAAAATAACAAATATAAGTAAAGAAAATTTATTCACACACCAAAAATGAACACAAAAGTTTTTTTGTCCAAGTTTGGGAAATTCCACTAGTTCAACCACAACAGCTTGGAATTTTATAAGAAAGAGATTTCCTCCACACATGCTTAAAAAATTGATTTGCATTTTTTAAACATGTTAAAGATGCTAATCACCTATGGATCCAAATATTTTGAAGAGAATAAGAAACGCTCATTAAATCCACAACTGCACGTGCGGTGGGACATTTTCCCGAGTCAAACTAGCCATTATTTTGCCCATCTAAAAAAACCTTCCCCAACGATCATGGATGATTGTAAATTGATTTATCATGCGTAACGGGCTATATTACCCTAAGAAATGACTTATGGAATGGGAGTCAAGACTCAGTTAAAAATCCCTACGTCCCCCTTTTTCCCGACGATTGCAAAACCTGATATATAAAAACTAAGAAGAGCTTACAATCCCTAAAAATTACAGAAATTCTTTGGAATTATCTCGCTCTACATTAGTGCACTGTGCATTTTCATTTTAGATGTACACTTTTTTCATAAATCAAAACTTTGAGTTATCGCTCTCCCTTTATCTCGTAAACCAAAAAGGAAAAAAGATCACAACAAAATGAAAATTTTGGAGTTCAAGTACGGAAAAAATTTAAAACAATAACAAATTTAAGTAAAGAAAATTTATTCACACACAACAAATGAACACAAAAGTTTTGTTGTCCAAGTTTGGGAAATTCCACTAGTTCAACCCCAACAGCTTGGAATTTTACAGGAAAGAGATTTCCTCCACACATGCTTTAAAAATGGAGATGCATGTTTTAAACAAGTAAAAATGTAAATCACCGATGGATCCAAAGCTTTTGAAGAGAATAACAAACGCTCATTAAATTCTCAACTGAACGTGCAGTGGATATTTACCCGAGTCAAACAAGCCATTATTTTGCCCATCTACAAAAAGCTGACCCAACGATCATGGATGATTGTAAAGTGATTTATAAAGCCTAAAGGGCTATATTACCCAAAGAAATGACTTATGGATTGGGAGTCAAGACTCAGTTAAAAATCCTTGCCTCCCCCTTTTTCCCGACGATCACAAAACCTGATATATAAAAACTAAGAAGAGCTTACAATCCCTAAAAATTACAAAAACTCTTTGGAATTATCTCGCTCTATATTTCTGCACTGTGCATTTTCATTTTAGATGTACACTTTTTTCATAAATAAAAACTTTGAGTTTTCGGTCTCCATTCATCCCGTAAACCAAAAACGCAAATATATCACTACAAAATGAAAATTTTAGAGTTCATGTACGGAAAAAAATTTAAAACAAAAACAAATGTAAGTAAAGAAAATTTATTCTCACACCACAAATGAACACAAAAGTTTTTTTGACCATGTTTGGGAAATTCCACTAGTTCAACCCCAACAACTTGGAATTTTGTAAGAAAGAGATTTCCTCCACACATGCTTAGAAAATGGATTTGCATGTTTTAAACACGTTAAAGATGCAAATCACCGATGGATCCAAAGCTTTTGAAGAGAATAATAAACGCTCATTAAATTCTCAAGTGAACATGCGATGGGATATTTACCCGAGTCAAACAAGCCATTATTTTGCCCATCTACAAAAAGCTGACCCAACGATCATGGATGATTGTAAAGTGATTTATCAAGCATAACAGGCTATATTACCCTAAGAAATGACCTATGGATTGGGAGTCTAGACTCAGTTAAAAATCCCTGCCTCCCCCTTTTTCCCGACGATTGTAAAACCTAATATATAAAAACTAAGAAGAGCTTACAATCCCTAAAAATTACAAAAACTCTTTGGAATTATCTCCCGCTACATTTGTGCATTGTGCATTTCCATTCTACATGTACTCTTTTTTCTTAAAATAAAACTTTGAGTGTTCGCTCTCCCTTCATCCCGTAAACCAAAAAGGCAAATAGATCACAATAAAATGAAAATTTTGGAGTTCAAGTACGGAAAAAATTTAAAACAATAAAAAATGTAAGTAAAGAAAATTTATTCACACACCACAAATGAACGCAAAACTTTTTTTGGCCAAGTTTTGGAAATTCCACTAGTTCAACCCCAACAGCATGGAATTTTACAGGAAAGAGATTTCCTCCACACATGCTTTAAAAATGGATATGCATTTTTGAAATATGTTAAAAATGCAAATCACCGATGGATCCAAAGCTTTTGAAGTGAATAACAAACGCTCATTAAATTCTCAAGTGAACGTGCGGTGGGATATTTACCCGAGTCAAACAAGCCATTATTTTGCCCATCTACAAAAAGCTGACCCAACGATCATGGATGATTGTAAAGTGATTTATCATGCGTAACGGGCTATATTACCCTAAGAAATGACTTATGGATTGGGAGTCAAGACTCAGTTAAAAATCCCTGCCTCCCCCTTTTGCCCGACGATTGCAAAACCTAATATATAAAAACAAAGAAGAGCTTACAATCCCTAAAAATTACAGAAACTCTTTGGAATTATCTCTCTCTACATTTGTGCATGGTGCATTTCCATTCTACAAGTACTCTTTTTTCTTAAAACAAAACATTGAGTTCTCGTTCTCCCTTCATCCCGTAAACCAAAAAGGCAAATAGATCACTACAAAATGAAAATTTTAGAGTTCATGTACGGAAAAAAATTTAAAACAATAACAAATGTAGGTAAAGAAAATTTATTCACACAACACAAATGAACACAAAAGTTTTTTTGTCCAAGTTTGGGAAATTCCACCAGTTCAACCCCAACATCTTGGAATTTTATAAGAAAGAGATTTCTTCCACACATACTTAAAAAAAGGATTTGGATGTTTTAAACATGTTAAAGATGCAAATCACTGATAGATCCAAAGTTTTGAACAGAAAAAGAAACGCTCATTAAATTCTCAAGTGATTGTCCGGTGGGATATTTACCCGAGTCAAACAAGCTATTATTTTGCCCATCTACAAAAAGCTGACCCAACGATCATGGATGATTGTAAAGTGATTTATCATGCGTAACGGGCTATATTACCCTAAGAAAAGACTTATGGATTGGGAGTCAAGACTCAGTTAAAAATTCCTGCCTCCCACTTTTTCCCGACGATTGCAAAACCTGATATATAAAAACTAAGAAGAGCTTACAATCCCCAAAAATTACAGAAACTCTTGGAATTATCTCGCTCTACATTTTTGCATTGTGTATTTCCATTGTACATGTACTCTTTTTTCTTAAAACAAAACTTTGAGTTTTCGCTCTCCCTTCATCCCGTAAACGAAAAAGGCAAATAGATCACAACAAAATGAAAATTTTGAAGTTCAAGTATGGAAAAAATTTAAAAAAATAACAAATGTAAGTAAAGAAAATTTATTCACACACCACAAATGAACACAAAAGTTTTGTTGTCCAAGTTTGCGAAATTCCACTAGTTCAACCCCAACAGCTTGGAATTTTACAGGAAAGAGATTTCCTCCAGACAATCTTTAAAAATGGATATGCATGTTTTAAACATGTAAAAATGCAAATCACCGATGGATCCAATGCTTTTGAAGAGAATAACATACGCTCATTAAATTCTCAACTGAACGTGCGGTGGATATTTACCCGAGTTAAACAAGCAATTATTTTGCCCATCTACAAAAAGCTGACCCAACGATCATGGATGATTGTAAAGTGAATGCGTAACGAGCTATATTACCCTAAGAAATGACTTATGGATTGGGAGTCAAGACTCAGTTAAAAATCCCTGCCTCCCCCTTTTTCCCGACGATTGCAAAACCTGATATATAAAAGCTAAGAAGAGCTTACAATCCCTAAAAATTACAGACACTCTTTGGAATTATCTCTCTCTAAATTTGTGCACTGTGCATTTTCATTCTAGATGTACACTTTTTTCATAAATCAAAACTTTGAGTTTTCGCTCTCCCTTCATCCCGTAAACCAAAAACGCAAATAGATCACTACAAAATGAAAATTTTAGAGTTCATGTACGGAAAAAAATTTAAAACAATAACAAATAAAAGTACATAAAATTTATTCACACACCACAAATGAACACAAAAGTTTTTCTGTCCAAATTTGGGAAATTCCAATAGTTCAACCCCAACAGCTTGGAATTTTATAAGAAAGAGATTTCCTCCACACATGCTTAAAAAATGGATTTGCATGTTTTAAACATGTTAAATATGCAAATCACCTATGGATCCAAATCTTTTGAAGTGAATAAGAAACGCTCATTAAATTCTCATCTGCACATGCGGCGGGATATTTTCCCGAGTCAAACTAGCCATTATTTTGCCCATCTAAAAAAACCTTCCCCAACGATCACGGATGATTGTAAATTGATTTATCATGCGTAACGAGCTATATTACCCTAAGAAATGACATATGGAATGGGAGTCAAGACTCAGTTAAAAATCCCTGCCTCCCCCGTTTTCCCGACGATTGCAAAACCTGATATATAAAAACTAAGAAGAGCTTACAATCCCTAAAAATTACAGAAATTCTTTGGAATTATCTCTCACTACATTTGTGCATTGTGCATTTCCATTCTACATGTACTCTTTTTTCTTAAAACAAAACTTTGAGTGTTCGCTCTCCCTTCATCCCGTAAACAAAAAAGGCAAATAGATCACAATAAAATGAAAATTTTGGAGTTCAAGTACAGAAAAAATTTAAAAAAATAACAAATGTAAGAAAGAAAATTTATTCACACACCTCAAATGAACACAAAAGTTTTTTTGTCCAAGTTTGGGAAATTCCACTAGTTCAAACCCAACTGCTTGGAATTTTACAGGAAAGAGATTTCCTCCACACATGCTTTAAAAATGGATATGTATGTTTTAAACATGTTAAAAATGCAAATCACCGATGGATCCAAAGCTTTTGAAGAGAATAACAAACGCTCATTAAATTCTCAAGTGAACGTGCGGTGGGATATTTACCTGAGTCAAACAAGCCATTATTTTGCCCATCTACAAAAAGCTGACCCAACGATCATGGATGATTGCAAAGTGATTTATCATGCGTAAAGATCTATATTACCCTAAGAAATGACTTATGGATTTGCAGTCAAGACTCAGTTAAAAATCCCTGCCTCCCCCTTTTTCCCAACGATTGCAAAACCTGATATATAAAAGCTAAGAAGAGCTTACAATCCCTAAAAATTACAGAAACTCTTTGGAATTATCTCTCTCTACATTTGTGCATTGTGCATTTCCATTCTACAAGTACTATTTTTTCTTAAAAAAAAAATTTGAGTTCTCGCGCTCCCTTCATCCCGTAAAGGAAAAAGGCAAATAGATCACAACAAAATGAAAATTTTAGAGTTCATGTACGGAAAAAAATTTAAAACAATAAAAAATGTAAGTAATGAAAATTTATTCACACACCACAAATGAACACAAAAGTTTTGTTGTCCAAGTTTGGGAAATTCCACTAGTTTAACCCCAACAACTTGGAATTTTATAAGAAAGAGATTTCCTCCACACATGCATAAAAAATGGATTTGCATGTTTTAAACATGTTAAAGATGCAAATCACCGATGGATCCAAATTTTTGAAGAGAAAAAGAAACGCTCATTAAATTCTCAAGTGAACGTGCGGTGGGATATTTACCCGAGTCAAACAAGCCATTATTTTGCCCATCTACAAAAAGCTGACCCAACGATCATGGATGATTGTAAAGTGATTTATCATGCGTAACGGGCTATATTACCCTAAGAATAGACTTATGGATTGGGAGTCAAGACTCAGTTAAACATCACTGCCTCCCACTTTTTCCCGACGATTGCAAAACCTGATATATAAAAACTAAGGAGAGCTTACAATCCCTAAAAATTACAGAAACTCTTGGAATTATCTCGCTCTACATTTGTGCATTGTGCATTTCCATTCTACATGTACCCTTTTTTCATAAATCAAAACTTTGAGTTTTCGCTCTCCCTTCATCCCGCAAGCCAAAAAGGCAAATAGATCACAACAAAATGAAAATTTTGGAGTTCAAGTACGGAAAAAATTTAAAACAATAACAAATTTAAGTAAAGAAAATTTATTCACACACAACAAATGAACACAAAAGTTTTGTTGTCCAAGTTTGGGAAATTCCACTAGTTCAACCCCAACAGCTTGGAATTTTACAGGAAAGAGATTTCCTCCACACATGCTTTAAAAATGGAGATGCATGTTTTAAACATGTAAAAATGCAAATCACCGATGGATCCAAAGCTTTTGAAGAGAATAACAAACGCTCATTAAATTCTCAACTGAACGTGTGGTGGATATTTACCCGAGTCAAACAAGCCATTATTTTGCCCATCTACAAAAAGCTGACCCAACGATCATGGATGATTGTAAAGTGATGCGTAACGGGCTATATTACCCTAAGAAATGACTTATGGATTGGGAGTCAAGACTCCGTTAAAAATCCCTGCCTCCCCCTTTTTCCCGACGATTGCAAAACCCGATATCTAAAAACTAAGAAGAGCTTACAATCCCTAAAAATTACTGAAACTCTTTGGAATTATCTCTCTCTAAATTGTTGCACTGTGCATTTTCATGTTAGATGTACACTTTTTCCATAAATCAAACCTTTGAGTTTTCGCTCTCCCTTCATCCCATAAATCGAAAAGGCAAATAGATCACTACAAAATGAAAATTTTAGAGTTCTTGTACGGAAAAAAATTTAAAACAATAACAAATGTAAGTAAAGAAAATTTATTCACACACCACAAATGAACACAATGGTTTTTTTGTCCAAGTTTGGGAAATTCCACTAGTTCAACCCCAACAGCTTGGAATTTTATAAGGCAGAGATTTCCTCCACACATGCTTAAAAAATAGATTTGCATGTTTTAAACATGTTAAATATTCAAATCACCTATGGATCCAAAGATTCTGAAGAGAATAACAAACGCTCATTAAATTCTCAACTGAACGTGTGGTGGGATATTTTCCCGAGTCAAACAAACCATTATTTTGCTCATCTACAAAAAGCTGACCCAACGATCATGGATGACTGTAAAGTGATTTATCATGCATAACAGGCTATATTACCCTAAGAAACGACTTATGGATTGGGAGTCAAGACTCAGTTAAAAATCCCTGCCTCCCCCTTTTTCCCGACGATTACAAAACCTGATATATAAAAGCTAAGAAGAGCTTACAATCCCTAAAAATTATAGACACTCTTTGGAATTATCTCTCTCTAAATTTGTGCATTGTGCATTTCATTCTAGATGTACACTTTTGTCATAAATCAAAACTTTGAGTTTTCGCTCTCCCTTCATCCCGTAAACCAAAAAGGCAAACAGATCACTACAAAATGAAAATTTTAGAGTTCATGTAGGGAAAAAAATTTAAAACAATAACAAATATAAGTAAAGAAAATTTATTCACACACCACAAATGAACACAAAAGTTTTTTTGTCCAAGTTTTGGAAATTCCACTAGTTCAACCCCAACAGCTTGGAATTTTATAAGAAAGAGATTTCCTCCACACATGCTTAAAAAATGGATTTGCATGTTTTAAACATGTTAAAGATGCAAATCACCTATGGATCCAAATCTTTTGAAGAGAATAAGAAACGCTCATTAAATTCTCAACTGCACGTGCGATGGGATATTTTCCCGAGTCAAACTAGCCATTATTTTCCCCATCTAAAAAAATTGTCCCCAACGATCATGGATGATTGTAAATTGATTTATTATGCGTAACGGGCTATGTTACCCTAAGAAATGACTTATGGAATGGGAGTCAAGACTTAGTTAAAAATCCCTGCCTCCCCCTTTTTCCCGACGATTGCAAAACCTGATATATAAAAACTAAAAGAGCTTACAATCCCTAAAAATTACAGAAATTCTTTGGAATTATCTCTCTCTACATTTGTGCATTGTGCATTTCCATTCTACATGTATTTTTTTTTCTTAAAACAAAACTTTGAGTTTTCGCTCTCGCTTCATCCCGTAAACCAAAAAGGGAAATAGATCGCAATAAAATGAAAATTTTGGAGTTCAAGTACGGAAAAAATTTAAAACAATAACAATTGTAAGTAAAGAAAATTTATTCACACACCACAAATGAACACAAAAGTTTTGTTGGCCAGGTTTGGGAAATTCCACTAGTTCAACCCCTACAGCTTGGAATTTTAGAGGAAAGAGATTTCCTCTACACAAGCTTTAAAAATGGATATGCATGTTTTAAACATGTTAAAGATGCAAATCACCTATGGATCCAAAGCTTTTGAAGAGAATAACAAACGCTCATTAAATTCTCAAGTGAACGTGCGATGGGATATTTACCCGAGTCAAACATGCCATTATTTTGCCTATCTACAAAAAGCTGAGCCAACGATCATGGATGATTGTGAAGTTATTTTTCATGCGTAACGGGCTATATTACCCTAAGAAATGACTTATGGATTGGGAGTCAAGACTCAGTTAAAAATCCCTGCCCCCCTTTTTCCCGACGATTGCAAAACCTGATATATAAAAACTAAGAAGAGCTTACAATCCCTAAAAATTACAGAAACTCTTTGGAATTATCTCTCTCTACATTTGTGCATTGAGCATTTGCATTCTACATGTACTATTTTTTCATAAAACAAAACTTTGAGATTTCGCTCTCCCTTCATCCCGTAAACCAAAAGGCAAATAGATCAGAACAAAATGAAAATTTTGGAGTTCAAGTACCCAAAAAATTTAAAACAATAACAAATGTAAGTAAAGAAAATTTATTCACACACCACAAATGAACACAAAAGTTTTGTTGTCCAAGTTTGGGAAATTCCAGTAGTTCAACCCGACCAGCTTGGAATTTTATAGGAAAGAGATTTCCTCCACACATGCTTTAAAAATGGATATGCATGTTTTAAACATGTTAATGATGCAAATCACCGATGGATCCAAAGCTTTTGAAGAGAATTATAAACGCTCATTAAATTCTCAACTGAACGTGCGGTGGATATTTACCCGAGTCAAACATGCCATTATTTTGCCCATCTACAAAAAAGCTGAGCCAACGATCAGGGATGATTGTAAAGTGATTTATCATGCGTAACGGGCTATATTACCCTAAGAAATGACTTGTGGATGGGGAGTCAAGACTCAGTTAAAAATCCCTCTCCCCCTTTTTCCCAACGATTGCAAAACCTGATATATAAAAACTAAGAAGAGCTTACAATCCTAAAAAATTACAGAAACTCTTTGGAATTATCTCGCTCTATATTTCTGCACTGTTCATTTTCATTTTAGATGTACACTATTATCATAAATCAAAACTTTGAGTTTTCGCTCTCCCTTCATCACGTAGACCAAAAAGGCAAATAGATCAGTACAAAATGAAAATTTTAGACTTCAGGTACGGAAAAAAATTTAAAACAATAACAAATGTAAGTAAAGAAAATTTATTCACACACCACAAATGAACACAAAAGTTTTGTTGTCCAAGTTTGGGAAATTCCACTAGTTCAACCCAACCAGCTTGGAATTTTATAGGAAAGAGATTTCCTCCACACATGCTTTAAAAATGGATATGCATGTTTTAAACATGTTAATGATGCAAATCACCGATGGATCCAAAGCTTTTGAACAGAATAACAAACGCTCATAAAATTCTCAACTGAACGTGCGGTGGATATTGCCCGAGTCAAACAAGCCAATATTTTGCCCATCTACAAAAAGTTGACCCAATGATCATGGATGATTGTAAAGTGATTTATCTTGCATAACGGGCTATATTACAATAAGAAATGACTTATGGATTGGGAGTCAAGACTCAGTTAAAAGTCCCTGCCTCCCCCTTTTTCCCGACGATTGCAAAACATGATATATAAAAACTAAGAAGAGCTTACAATCCCTAAAAATTACAGAAACTCTTTGGAACTATCTCGTTCTACATGAGTGCATTGTGCATTTCCATTCTACATGTACCCTTTTTTCTTAAAAGAAAACTTTGAGTTTTCGCTCTCCCTTCATCCCGTAAACCAAAAAGGCAAATAGATCACTTCAAAATGAAAATTTTGGAGTTCAAGTACGGAAAAAAATTAAAACAATAACAAATGTAAGTAAAGAAAATTGATTCACGCACCACAAATGAACACAAAAGTGTTGTTGTCCAAGTTTGGTAAATTCCACTAGTTCTACCCAAACAGCTCGAAATTTTATAGGAAAGAGATTTCCTCCACACATGCTTTAAAAATGGATATGCATCTTTTAAACATGTTAAAGATGCAAATCACCTATGGATCCAAAGTTTTTGAAGAGAATAACAAACGCTCATTAAATTCTCAAGTGAACGTGCGGTGGGATATTTACCCGAGCCAAACAAGCCATTATTTTGCCCATCTACAAAAAGCTGACCCAACGATCATGGATGATTGTAAAGTGATTTATCATGCGTAACGGGCTATATTACCCTAAGAAATGACTTATGGATTGGGAGTCAAGACTCAGTTAAAAATCCCTGCCTCCCCCTTTTTCCCGACGATTGCAAAACCTGATATATAAAAACTAAGAAGAGCTTACAATCCCTAAAAATTACAAAAACTCTTTGGAATTATCTTGCTCTACATCTGTGCACTGTGCATTTTCATTTTAGATGTACACTTTTTACATAAATCAAAACTTTGAGTTTTCACTCTCCCTTCATCCTGTAAACCAAAAAGGCAAAAAGATCACTACAAAATCAAAAATTTATAGTTCATGTACGGAAAAAAATTTAAGAAAATAACAAATGTAAGTAAAGAAAATTTATTCACACACCACAAATGAACACAAAAGTTTTTTTGTCCAAGTTTGGGAAATTCCACTATTTCAACCCCAACAGCTTGGAATTTTATAAGAAAGAGATTTCCTCCACACATGCTTAAAAAATGAATTTGCATGTTTTAAACATGTTAAAGATGCAAATCAGCTATGGATCAAAAGCTTTTGAAGAGAATAACAAATGCTCATTAAATTCTGAACTTAACGAGTGGTGGGATACTTACCCGAGTCAAACAAGCCATTATTTTACCCATCCACAAAAAGCTGACCCAACGATCATGGATGATTGTAAAGTGATTTATCATGCGTAACGGGCTATATAACCCTAAGAACTGACTTATGGATTGGGAGTCAAGACTCAGTTAAAAATCCCTGCCTCCCCCTTTTTCCCGACGATTGCAAAACCAGATATATCAAAAATAAGAAGAGCTTACAATCCCTTAAAATAAATGAAACTCTTTGGAATTATCTCTCTCTACATTTGTGCATTGTGCATTTCCATTCTACATGTACTCTTTTTTCTTAAAACAAAACTTTGAGTTTTCGCACTCCCTTCATCCCGTAAACAAAAAAGGCAAAAAGATCACAACAAAATGAAAATTTTAGACTTCAAGTACGGAAAAAATTTAAAACAATAACAAATGTAAGTAAAGAAAATTTATTCACACACCACAAATGAACACAAAAGTTTTGTTGTCCAAGTTTGGGAAATTCCACTAGTTCAAGCCAAACAGCTTGGAATTTTATGGGAAAGAGATTTCCTCCACACATGCTTTAAAAATGGATATGCATGTTTTAAACATGTTAAAGATGAAAATCACATTTGCATCCAAAGCTTTTGAAGAGAATAATAAACGCTCATTAAATTCTCAAGTGAACGTGCGGTGGGATATTTATCCGAGTCAAACAAGCCATTATTTTGCCCATGTACAAAAAGCTGACCCAACGATCATGGATGATTGTAAAGTGATTTATCATGCGCAACGGGCTATATTACCCTAAGAAATGACTTATGGATTGGGAGCCAAGACTCAGTAAAAAATCTTTGCCTCCCCCTTTTTCCCGAGGATTGCAAAACCTGATATATAAAAACTAAGAAGAGCTTACAATCCCTAAAAATTACAGAAACTCTTTGGAATTATCTCGCTCTACATTTGTGCACTGTGCATTTTCATTTTAGATGTACACTTTTTTCTTAAATAAAAACTTTGTGTTTTTGCTCTCCCTTCATCCCGTAAACCAAAAAGGCAAATAGATCACTACAAAATGAAAATTTTAGGGTTCATGTACGGGAAAAAATTTAAGACAATAACAAATGTAAGTAAAGATTATTCACACACCACAAATGAACACAAAAGTTTTTTTGTCCAAGTTTGGGAAATTCCACTATTTCAACCCCAACAGGTTGGAATTTTATAAGAAAGAGATTTCCTCCACAGATGCTTAAAAAATGGATTTGCATATTTTATACATGTTAAAGATGCAAATCACCTGTGGATCCAAAGCTTTTGAAGAGAATAACAAACGCTCATTAAATTCTCAAATTAACGAGGGGTGGGATATTTACCCGAGTCAAACAAGCCATTATTTTGCCCATCTACAAAAAGCTGACCCAACGATCATGGATGATTGTAAAGTAATTTATCATGTGTAACGGGCTATATTACCCTAAGAAATGACTTATGGATTGGGAGTCAAGACTCACTCAAAAATCCCTGCCTCCCCCTTTTTCCCGACGATTGCAAAACCTGATATATAAAAACCTTAGAATCCCTAAAAATTACAGAAACTCTTTGGAATTATCTCGCTCTACATTTGTGCACTGTGCATTTTCATTTTAGATGTACACTTTTTTCATAAATCAAAACTTTGAGTTTTCGCTCTCCCTTCATCCCATAAACCGAAAAGGCAAAAAGATCACTACAGAATGAAAATTTTAGAGTTCATGTACGAAAAAAAATTTTAAAAAATAAAAAATGTAAGTAAAAGAAAATTTATTCACACACAAAAAAAAACACAAAATTTTTTTTGTCCAATTTTGGGATATTCCACTAGTTCAACCCCAACAGCTTAGAATTTTATAAGAAAGAGATTTCCTCCACTCATGCTTAAAAAATGGATTTGCATGTTTTAAACATGCTAAAGATGCAAATCACCAATGGATCCAAAGCTTTTGAAGAGAATAACAAACGCTCATTAAATTCTCAAGTGAACGTGCGGTGGGATATTTACCTGAGTCAAACAAGCCAATATTTTGCCCATCTACAAAAAGCTGACCCAACGATCATGGATGATTGCAAAGTGATTTATCATGCGTAACGGGCTATATTACCGTAAGAAATGACTTATGGATTGGGAGACAAGACTCAGTTAAAAATCCCAGCCTCCCCCTTTTTCCCGACGATTGCAAAACCTGATATATAAAAACTAAGAAGAGCTTACAATCCCTAAAAATTAATGAAACTCTTTGGAATTATCTCTCTCAATGTTTGTGCATTGTGCATTTCCATTCTACATGTACACTTTTTTCTTAAAACAAAACTTTGAGTTTTCGCTCACCCCTGATCCCGTAAACCAAAAAGGCAAAAAGATCACAACAAAATGAAAATTTTAGTGTTCAAGTATGGAAAAAATTTAAAACAATAACAAATTTAAGTAAAGGAAATTTATTCACACACCACAAATGAACACAAAAGTTTTGGTGTCCAAGTTTGGGAAATTCCATTAGTTCAACCCAAACAGCTTGGAATTTTATGGGAAAGAGATTTCCTCCACACATGCTTTAAAAATGGATATGCATGTTTTAAACATGTTAAAGTTGCAAATCACCTATGGATCCAAAGCTTTTGAAGAGAATAACAAACGCTCATTAAATTCTCAAGTGAACGTGCGGTGGGATATTTACCCGAGTCAAACAAGCCATTATTTTGCCCATCTACAAAAAGCTGACCCAACGGTCATGGATGCTTGTAAAGTGATTTATCATGTGTAACGGGCTATATTACCCTAAGAAATGACATATGGATTGGTAGTCAAGACTCAGTTAAAAATCCCAGCCTCCCCCTTGTTCCCCACGATTGCAAAACCTGATATATAAAAACTAAGAAGAGCTTACAATCTCTAAATATTACAGAAACTCTTTGGAATTCTCTCGCTCTACATTTGTGCACTGTGCATTTTCATTTTAGATGTACACTTTTTTCATAAATCAAAACTTTGAGTTTTCGCTCTCCCTTCATCTCGTAAACCAAAAAGGCAAAAAGATCACTACAAAATGAAAATTTTAGAGTTCATGGACGGAAAAAAAATTAAAACAATAACAAATGTAAGTAAAGAAAATTTATTCACACACCACAAATGAACACAAAAGTTTTTTTGTCCAATTTTGGGAAATTCCACTAGTTTAACCCCAACAACTTGGAATTTTATAAGAAAGAGATTTCCTCCACACATGCTTTAAAAATGGATATGCATGTTTTAAACATGTTAAAGATGCAAATCACCTATAGATCCAAAGCTTTTGAAGAGAATAACAAACGCTCATTAAATTCTCAAGTGAATGTGCGGTGGGATATTTACCCGAGTTAAACATGCCATTATTTTGCCCATCTACAAAAAGCTGACCCAACGATCATGGATGATTGTAAAGTGATTTATCATGCGTAACGGGCTATATTACCCTAAGAAATGACTTATGGATTGGGAGTCAAGACTCAGTTAAAAATCCCTGCCTCCCCCTTTTTCCCGACGATTGCAAAACCTGATATATAAAAACTAAGAAGAGCTTACAATCCCTAAAAATTACAGAAACTCTTTTGAATTATCTCGCTCTACATTTGTGCACTGTGCATTTTCATTTTTGACGTACACTTTTTTCATAAATCAAAACTGTGAGTTTTCGCTCTCCCTTCAGCCCGTAAACCAAAAAGGCAAATAGATCACTACAAAATAAAAATTTTAGAGTTCATGTACGGAAAAAAATTTAAAACAATAACAAATGTAAGTAAAGAAAATTTATTCACACACCACAAATGAACGCAAAAGTTTTTTTGGCCAAGTTTTGGAAATTCCACTAGTTCAACCCCAACAGCATGGAATTTTACAGGAAAGAGATTTCCTCCACACATGCTTTAAAAATGGATATGCATTTTTGAAATATGTTAAAAATGCAAATCACCGATGGATCCAAAGCTTTTGAAGAGAATAACAAACGCTCATTAAAAAGTGAACGTACGGTGGGAAATTTACCCGAGTCGAACAAACCATTATTTTGCCCATCAACAAAAAGCTGACCCAACCATCATGGATGATTGAAAAGTGATTTATCATGCGTAACGGGCTAAATTACCCTCAGAAATAACTTATGGATTGGGAGTCAAGACTCAGTTAAAAATCCCTACCTCCCCCTTTTTCCCGACGATTGCAAAACCTGATATATAAAAACTAAGAAGAGCTTACAATCCCAAAAAATTACAGAAACTCTTTGGAATTATCTCGTTCCACATTTGCGCACTGTGCTTTTGCATTTTAGATGTACACTTTTTTCATCAATCAAAACTTGGAGTTTTCGCTCTCCCTTCATCCCGTAAACCAAACACGCAAAAAGATCACTACAAAATGAAAATGTTAGAGTGCATGTACGGAAAAAAATTCAAAACAATAACAAATGTAAGTAAAGAAAATTTATTTACACACCACAAATGAACACAAAAGTTTTTTTCTCCAAGTTTGGGAAATTCCACTAGTTCAACCCCAACAGCTAGGAATTTAATAAGAAAGAGATTTCCTCCACACATGCTTAAAAAATGGATATGCATGTTTTAAACTTGTTAAAGATGCAAATCACCTATGGCTCCAAAGCATTTGAAGAGAATAACAAACGTTCATTAAATTTTCAAGTGAACGGTGGGATATTTACCCAAGTCAAACAAGACATTATTATGCCCATCTACAAAAAGCTGACCCAACGATCATGGATGATTGTAAAGTGATTTATCATGCGTAACAGGCTATATTACCCTAAGAATTGACTTATGGATAGGGAGTCAGGACTCAGTCAAAAATCCCTGCCTCTCCTTTTTTCCCGACAATTGCAAAACCTGATATATAAAAACTAAGAAGAGGTTACAATCCCTAAAAATTATAGAAACTTTGGAATTATCTCTCTCTATATTAGTGCATTGTGCATTTCCATTCTACATGTACTCTTTTTTCTTAAAACAAAACTTTGAGTTTTCGCTCTCCCTTCATCACGTAAACCAATAAGGCAAATAGATCACAACAAAATGAAAATTTTGGAGTTCAAGTACAGAAAAAATTTAAAATAGTAACAAATGTACATAAAGAAAATTTATTCACACACCACAAATGAACACAAAAGTTTTCTTGTCCAAGTTTGGGAAATTCCACTAGTTCAACCCAAACAGCTTGGAATTTTATAAGAAAGAGATTTCCTCCACACATGCTTTAAAAATGGATATGCATGTTTTAAACATTTTAAAGATGCAAATAACCTATGGATCCAAAGCATTTGAAGAGAATAACAAATGCTCATTATTTCTCAAATGAACGTGTGGTGGGTTATTTACCCGAGTCAAACAAGCCTTTATTTTACCCATCGACAAAAAGCTGACCCAACGATCATGGATGATTGTAAAGTATTTTATCATGCGTAACGGGCTATATTACCCTAAGAAATGACTTATGGATTGGGAGTCAAGACTCAGTTAAAAATCCCTGCCTCCCCCTTTTTCCCGACGATAGCAAAACCTGATATATAAAAACTAAGAAGAGCTTACAATCCCTATAAATTACAGAAACTCTTTGGAATAATCTTCCTCTACATTTGTGCATTGTGCATTTCCATTCTACATGTACTCTTTTTTCTTAAAAAAAAAACTTTGAGTTTTCTCTCTCCTTACATCCCGTAAACCAAAAAGGCAACTAGATCACAACAAAATGAAAATTTTGGAGTTCAAGTACGGAAAAAATTTAAAACAATAACAAATGTAAGTAAAGAAAATTTATTCACACACCACAAATGAACACAAAAGTTTTGTTGTCCAAGTTTGGGAAATTCCACTAGTTCAACCCAAACAGCTTGGAATTTTATGGGAAAGAGATTTCCTACACACATGCTTTAAAAATGGATATGCATGTTTTAAACATGTTAAAGATGAAAATCACATTTGGATCCAATGCTTTTGAAGAGAATAATAAACGCTCATTAAATTCTCAAGTGAACGTGCGGTGGGATATTTATCCGAGTCAAACAAGCCATTATTTTGCCCATGTACAAAAAGCTGACCCAACGATCATGGATGATTGTAAAGTGATTTATCATGCGCAACGGGCTATATTACCCTAAGAAATGACTTATGGATTGGGAGCCAAGACTCAGTAAAAAATCTTTGCCTCCCCCTTTTTCCCGACGATTGCAAAACCTGATATATAAAAGCTAAGAAGAGCTTAGAATCCCTAAAAATTACCGAAACTCTTTGGAATTATCTCTCTATATATTTTTGCATTGTGCATTTCCATTCTACATGTACTCTTTTTTCTTAAAAAAAAAACTTGGAGTTTTCGCTCTCCCTTGATCCCGTAAACCAAAAAGGCAAATAGATCACAACAAAATGAAAATTTTAAAGTTCAAGTATGGAAAAAATTTAAAACAATAACAAATGTAAGTAAAGAAAATTTATTCACACACCACAAATGAACACAAAAGTTTTGTTGTCCAAGTTTGGGAAATTCCACTAGTTCAAGCCAAACAGCTTGGAATTTTATGGGAAAGAGATTTCCTCCACACATGCTTTAAAAATGGATATGCATGTTTTAAACATGTGAAAGATGAAAATCACATTTGGATCCAAAGCTTTTGAAGAGAATAATAAACGCTCATTAAATTCTCAAGTGAACGTGCGGTGGGATATTTATCCGAGTCAAACAAGCCATTATTTTGCCCATGTACAAAAAGCTGACCCAACGATCATGGATGATTGTAAAGTGATTTATCATGCGCAACGGGCTATATTACCCTAAGAAATGACTTATGGATTGGGAGCCAAGACTCAGTAAAAAATCTTTGCCTCCCCCTTTTTCCCGACGCTTACAAAACCTGATATATAAAAACTAAGAAGAGCTTACAATCCCTAAAAATTATAGAAACTCTTTGGAATTATCTCTCTCTATATTAGTGCATTGTGCATTTCCATTCTACATGTACTCTTTTTTCTTAAAACAAAACTTTGAGTTTTCGCTCTCCCTTCATCACGTAAACCAAAGAGGCAAATAGATCACATCAAAATGAAAATTTTGCAGTTCAAGTTCAGAAAAAATTTAAAACAGTAACAAATGTAAGTAAAGAAAATTTATTCACACACCACAAATGAACACAAAAGTTTCTTTGTCCAAGTTTGGGAAATTCCACTATTTCAACCCCAACAGCTTGGAATTTTATAAGAAAGAGATTTCCTCCACACATGCTTAAAAAATGGATTTGCATATTTTATACATGTTAAAGATGCAAATCACCTGTGGATCCAAAGCTTTTGAAGAGAATAACAAATGCTCATTAAATTCTCAAATTAACGAGGGGTGGGATATTTACCCGAGTCAAACAAGCTATTATTTTGCCCATCTTCAAAAAGCTGACCCAACGATCATGGATGATTGTAAAGTGATTTATCATGTGTAACGGGCTATATTACCCTAAGAAATGACTTATGGATTGGGAGTCAAGACTCACTTAAAAATCCCTGCCTCCCCCTTTTTCTCGACGATTGCAAAACCTGATATATAAAAACCTTAGAATCCCTAAAAATTACAGAAACTCTTTGGAATTATCTCGCTCTACATTTGTGCACTGTGCAATTTCATTTTAGATGTACACTTTTTTCATAAATCAAAACTTTGAGTTTTCGCTCTCCCTTCATCCCGTAAACCGAAAAGGCAAAAAGATCACTACAGAATGAAAATTTTTGAGTTCATGTAGGAAAAAAAATTTAAAAAAATAAAAAATGTAAGTAAAAGAAAATTTATTCACACACCACAAAAGAACACAATTTTTTTTGTCCAATTTTGGGATATTCCACTAGTTCAACCCCAACAGCTTAGAATTTTATAAGAAAGAGATTTCCTCCACTCATGCTTAAAAAATGGATTTGCATGTTTTAAACATGCTAAAAATGCAAATCACCAATGGATCCAAAGCTTTTGAAGAGACTAACAAACGCTCATTAAATTCTCAAGTGAACGTGCGGTGGGATATTTACCCGAGTCAAACAAGCCATTATTTTGCCCATCTACAAAAAGCTGACCCAACGATCATGGATGATTGCAAAGTGATTTATCATGCGTAACGGGCTATATTACCGTAAGAAATGACTTATGGATTGGGAGACAAGACTCAGTTAAAAATCCCTGCCTCCCCCTTTTTCCCGACGATTGCAAAACCTGATATATAAAAACTAAGAAGAGCTTACAATCCCTAAAAATTAATGAAACTCTTTGGAATTATCTCTCTATATGTTTGTGCATTGTGCATTTCCATTCTACATGTACACTTTTTTCTTAAAAAAAAACTTTGAGTTTTCGCTCACCCCTGATCCCGTAAACCAAAAAGGCAAAAAGATCACAACAAAATGAAAATTTTAGTGTTCAAGTATGGAAAAAATTTAAAACAATAACAAATTTAAGTAAAGGAAATTTATTCACACACCACAAATGAACACAAAAGTTTTGGTGTCCAAGTTTGGGAAATTCCATTAGTTCAACCCAAACAGCTTGGAATTTTATGGGAAAGAGATTTCCTCCACACATGCTTTAAAAATGGATATGCATGTTTTAAACATGTTAAAGTTTCAAATCACCTATGGATCAAAAGCTTTTGAAGCGAATAACAAACGCTCATTAAATTCTCAAGTGAACGTGCGGTGGGATATTTACCCGAGTCAAACAAGCCATTATTTTGCCCATCTACAAAAAGCTGACCCAACGATCATGGATGCTTGTAAAGTGATTTATCATGTGTAACGGGCTATATTACCCTAAGAAATGACTTATGGATTGGCAGTCAAGACACAGTTAAAAATCCCAGCCTCCCCCTTGTTCCCGACGATTGCAAAACCTGATATATAAAAACTAAGAAGAGCTTACAATCTCTAAATATTACAGAAACTCTTTGGAATTATCTCGCTCTACATTTGTGCACTGTGCATTTTCATTTTGGATGTACACTTTTTTCATAAACAAAAACTTTGAGTTTTCGCTCTCCCTTCATCTCGTAAACCAAAAAGGCAAAAAGATCACTACAAAATGAAAATTTTAGAGTTCATGGACGGAAAAAAAATTAAAACAATAACAAATGTAAGTAAAGAAAATTTGTTCACACACCACAAATGAACACAAAAGTTTTTTTGTCCAATTTTGGGAAATTCCACTAGTTTAACCCCAACAACTTGGAATTTTATAAGAAAGAGATTTCCTCCACACATGCTTTAAAAATGGATATGCATGTTTTAAACATGTTAAAGATGCAAATCACCTATAGATCCAAAGCTTTTGAAGAGAATAATAAACGCTCATTAAATTCTCAAGTGAACGTGCGGTGGTATATTTACCCGAGTTAACATGCCATTATTTTGCCCATCTACAAAAAGCTGACCCAACGATCATGGATGATTGTAAAGTGATTTATCATGCGTAACGGGCTATATTACCCTAAGAAATGACTTATGGATTGGGAGTCAAGACTCAGTTAAAAATCCCTGCCTCCCCCTTTGTCCCGACGACTGCAAAACCTGATATATAAAAACTAAGAAGAGCTTACAATCCCTAAAAATTACAGAAACTCTTTGGAATTATCTCGCTCTACATTTGTGCACTGTGCATTTTCATTTTTGACGTACACTTTTTTCATAAATCAAAACTTTGAGTTTTCGTTCTCCCTTCATCCCGTAAACCAAAAAGGCAAATAGATCACTACAAAATAAAAATTTTAGAGTTCATGTACGGAAAAAAATTTAAAACAATAACAATTGTAAGTAAAGAAAATTTATTCACACACCACAAATGAACACAAAAGTTTTTTTTCTCCAAGTTTGGAAAATTCCACTATTTCGACCCCAACAGCTTGGAATTTTATAAGAAAGAGATTTCCTCCACACATGCTTTAAAAATGGATATGCATGTTTTAAACATGTTAAAGATGCAAATCACCTATGGATCCAAAGCTTTTGAAGAGAATAATAAAGGCCCATTAAATTCTCAAGTGAACGTGCGGTGGGATATTTACCCGAGTCAAACAAGCCATTATTTTGCCCATCTACAAAAAGTTGACCCAACGATCATGGATGATTGTAAAGTGATTTATCATGCGCAACGGGGTATATTACCCTAAAAAAATGACTTAAGGATTGGGAGTTAAGACTTAGTAAAAAATCTTTGCCTCCCCCTTTTTCCCGACGATTGCAAAACCTGATATATAAAAACTAAGAAGAGGTTAGAATCCCTCAAAATTACAGAAACTCTTTGGAATTATCTCGCTCTACATTTGTGCACTATGCATTTTCATTTTATATGTACACTTTTTTCTTAAATCGAAACTTTGAGTTTTCGCTCCCCCTTCATCCTGTAAACCAAAAAGGCAAATAGATCACTACAAAATGAAAATTTTATAGTTCATGTACGGAAAAAAATTTAAGACAATAACAAATGTAAGTAAAGAAAATTTATTCACAGACCACAAAAGAACACAAAAGTTTTTTTATCCAAGTTTGGGAAAATCCACTATTTCAACCCCAACTGCTTGGAATTTTATAAGAAAGAGATTTCCTCCACACATGCTTTAAAAATGGATATGCATGTTTTAAACATGTTAAAGATGCAAATCACCTATGGATCCAAAGCTTTTGAAGAGAATAACAAACACTCATTAAAAAGTGAACGTACGGTGGGAAATTTACCCGAGTCGAACAAGCCATTATTTTGCCCATCAACAAAAAGCTGACCCAACGATCATGGATGATTGAAAAGTGATTTATCATGCGTAACGGGCTAAATTACCCTCAAAAATAACTTATGGATTGGGAGTCAAGACTCAGTTAAAAATCCCTACCTCCCCCTTTTTCCCGACGATTCCAAAACCTGATATATAAAAACTAAGAAGAGCTTACAATCCCTAAAAATTACAGAAACTCTTTGGAATTATCTCGTTCCACATTTGCGCACTGTGCTTTTGCATTTTAGATGTACACTTTTTTCATAAATCAAAACTTGGAGTTTTCGTTCTCCCTTCATCCCGTAAACCAAACACGCAAAAAGATCACTACAAAATGAAAATTTTAGAGTGCATGTACGGAAAAAAATTTAAAACAATAACAAATGTAAGTAAAGAAAATTTATTTACACACCACAAATGAACACAAAAGTTTTTTTCTCCAAGTTTGGGAAATTCCACTAGTTCAACCCCAACAGCTAGGAATTTAATAAGAAAGAGATTTCCTCCACACATGCTTAAAAAATGGATATGCATGTTTTAAACTTGTTAAAGATGCAAATCACCTATGGCTCCCAAGCATTTGAAGAGAATAACAAACGCTCATTAAATTCTCAAGTGAACGGTGGGATATTTACCCGAGTCAAACAAGACATTATTATGCCCATCTAAAAAAAGCTGACCCAACGATCATGGATGATTGTAAAGTGATTTATCATGCGTAACAGACTATATTACCCTAAGAATTGACTGATGGATAGGGAGTCAGGACTCAGTCAAAAATCCCCGCCTCCCCTTTTTTCCTGACTATTGCAAAACCTGATATATAAAAACTAAGAAGAGCTTACAATCCCTAAAAATTATAGAAACTCTTTGGAATTATCTCTCTCTATATTAGTGCGTTGTGCATTTCCATTCTACATGTACTCTTTTTTCTTAAAACAAAACTTTGAGTTTTCGCTCTCCCTTCATCACGTAAACGAAAAAGGCAAATAGATCACATCAAAATGAAAATTTTGCAGTTCAAGTTCAGAAAAAATTTAAAACAGTAACAAATGTAAGTAAAGAAAATTTATTCACACACCACAAATGAACACAAAAGTTTTGTTGTCCAAGTTTGGGAAATTCCACTAGTTCAACCCAAACAGCTTGGAATTTTATAAGAAAGAGATTTCCTCCACACGTTCTTTAAAAATGGATATGCATGCTTTAAACATTTTAAAGATGCAAATCACCTATGGATCCAAAGCATTTGAAGAGAATAACAAATGCTCATTAATTCTCAAATGAACATGTGGTGGGTTATTTACCCGAGTCAAACAAGCCTTTATTTTGCCCATCGACAAAAAGCTGACCCAACGATCATGGATGATTGTAAAGTATTTTATCATGCGTAACGGGCTATATTACCCTAAGAAATGACTTATGGATTGGGAGTGAAGACTCAGTTAAAAATCTTTGCCTCCCCCTTTTTCCCGACGATAGCAAAACCTGATATATAAAAACTAAGAAGAGCTTACAATCCCTATAAATTACAGAAACTCTTGGAATAATCTCGCTCTACATTTGTGCAATGTGCATTTCCATTCTACATGTACTCTTTTTTCTTAAAAAAAAAACTTTGAGTTTTCTCTCTCCCTACATCCCGTAAACCAAAAAGGCAACTAGATCACAACAAAATGAAAATTTTGGAGTTCAAGTTCGGAAAAAATTTAAAACAATAACAAATGTAAGTGAAGGAAAATTATTCACACACCTCAAATGAACACAAAAGTTTTGTTGTCCAAGTTTGGGAAATGCCACTAGTTCAACCCCAACAGCTTGGAATTTTATAGGAATGGGATTTCGTCCACACATGCTTAAAAAATGGATATGCATGTTTTAAACATGTTAAATATGCAAATCACCTATGGATCCAAAGCTTTTGAAGAGAATAACAAACGCTCATTAAATTCTCAAGTGAACAGTGGGATATTTACCCGAGTCAAACATGCCATTATTTTGCCCATCTACAAAAAGATGAGCCAACGATCATGGATGATTGTAAAGTGATTTGTCATGCGTAACGGGCTATATTACCCTAAGAAATGACTTATGCATTGGGAGTCATGGCTCAGTTAAAAATCCCTGCCTCCCCCTTTTTCCTGACGATTGCAAAACCTGATATATAAAAACTAAAAAGAGCTTAGAATCCCTAAAAATTACCGAAACTCTTTGGAATTATCTCTCTATATATTTGTGCATTGTGCATTTCCATTCTACATGTATTCTTTTTTCTTAAAACAAAACTTTGAGTTTTCGCTCTCCCTTCATCCCGTAAACAAAAAAGGCAAATAGATCACAACAAAATGAAAATTTTGGAGTTCAAGTACGGAAAAAATTTAAAACAATAACAAATGTAAGTAAAGAAAATTTATTCACACGGCACAAATGAACACAAAAGTTTTGTTGTCCAAGTTTGGGAAATTCCACTAGTTCAACCCCAACAGCTTGGAATTTTATAGGAAAGAGATTTCCTCTACACAGGCTTTAAAAATGGATATGCATGTTTTAAACATGTTAAAGATGCAAATCACCTATGAATCCAAAGCTTTTGAAGAGAATAACAAACGCTCATTAAATTCACAAGTGAACGTGCGATGGGATATTTACCCGAGTCAAACATGCCATTATTTTGCCTATCTACAAAAAGCTGAGCCAACGATCATGGATGATTGTGAAGTTATTTTTCATGCGTAACGGGCTATATTACCCTAAGAAATGACTTACGGATTGGGAGTCAAGACTCAGTTAAAAATCCCTGCCTCCCCCTTTTTCCCGACGATTGCAAAACCTGATATAAAAAAACTAAGAAGAGCTTAGAATCCCAAAAAATTACAGAAACTCTTTGGAATTATCTCTCTCTACATTTGTGCATTGTACATTGCCATTCTACATGTACTCTTTTTTCTTAAAACAAAACTTTGAGTTTTCGCTATCCCTTCATCCCATAAACCAAACAGGCAAATAGATCACAACAAAATGAAAATTTTGGAGTTCAAGTACGGGAAAAATTTAAAACGATAAAAAAGTAAGTAAAGAAAATTTATTCACACACCACAAATGAACACAAAATTTTTGTTGTCCAAGTTTGGGAAATTCCACTAGTTCAACCCCAACAGCTTGGAATTTTATAGGAAAGAGATTTCCTCCACACAAGCTTTAAAAATGGATATGCATGTTTTAAACATGTTAAAGATGGAAATCACGTATGGATCCAAAGCTTTTGAAGAGAATAACAAATGCTCATTAAATTCTCAAGTGAACGTGCGATGGGATATTTACCCAAGTCAAACAAGCCATTATTTTGCCGATCTACAAAAAGCTGACGCAACAATCATGGATGATTGTAAACTGATTTATCATGTGTAACGGGCTATATTACCCTAAGAAATGACTTATCGATTGGGAGTCAAGACTCAGTTAAAAATCCCTGCCTCCCCCTTTTTCCCGACGATTGCAAAACCTGATATATAAAAACTAAGAAGAGCTTACAATCCCTAAAAATTGCAGAAACTCTTTGGAATTATCTCGCTCTATATTTGTGCATTTTGTATTACCATTCTACATTTACTCTTTTTTATTAAAACAAAACATCGAGTTTACACTCTCCCTTCATCCCGTAAACCAAAAAGGCAAATAGATCAAAACAAAATGAAAATTTTGCAGTTCAAGTACGGAAAAAAATTAACGACATTGACAAATGTAAGTAATGAAAATATATTCACACACCACAAATGAACACAAAAGTTTTGTTGTCCAAGTTTGGGAAATTCCACTAGTTCAACCCCAATAGCTGGAATTTTATAAGAAAGAGATTTCCTCCACACAAGCTTAAAAAATGCATTTGCATGTTTTAAACATGTTAAAAATGCAAATCACCTATGGATCCAAAGATTTTGAAGAGAATAACATACGCTCATTAAATTCTCAACTGAACGTGCGCTGGGATATTTACCCGAGTCAAACAAGCCATTATTTTGCCCATCTACATAAAGCTGACCCAACGATCATGGATGATTGTAAGTGATTTATCATGTGTAACGGGCTATATTACCCTAAGAAATGACTTATGGATTGGGAGTCAAGACTCAGTTAAAAATCCCTGCCTCCCCCTTTTTCCCAACGATTGCAAAACCTGATATATAAAAACTAAGAAGAGGTTACAATCCCTAAAAATTACAGAAACTCTTTGGAATAATCTCGCTCTACATTTGTGCATTGTGCATTTCCATTCTACATGTACTCTTTTTTCTTGAAACAAAACTTTGAGTTTTCGCTCTCCCATTATCCCGTAAACCAAAAAGGCAAAGAGATCACAACAAAACTAAAATTTTGGAGTTCAAGTACGTAAAAAAATTAAAACAATAACAAATGTAAGAAAAGAAAATTTATTCACACACCACAAATGAACACAAAATTTTTGTTGTCCATGTTTGGGAAATTCCACTAGTTCAACCCCAACAACTTGGAATTTTATACGAAAGAGATTTCCTCCACACATGATTTAAAAATGGATATGATGTTTTAAACATGTTAAACATGGAAATCACCTATGGATCCAAAAGTTTTGAAGAGAATAACAAACGCTCATTAAATTCTCAAGTGAACGTGCGTTGGATATTTACCCGAGTCAAACAAGCCATTATTTTGCCCATCTACAAAAAGCTGACCCAACGATCAAGGATTATTGTTAAGTGATTTATCATGCGTAATGGGCTTTATTACCCTAAGAAATGACTTATGGATTGGGAGTCAAGACTAAGTTAAAAGTCCCTGCCTCCCCCTTTTTCCCGACGATTGCAAAACATGATATATAAAAACTAAGAAGAGCTTACAATCACTAAAAATTACAAAAACTCTTTGGAATTATCACCCTGAACATTTGTGCACTGTGTATTTTTATTTTAGATCTACACTTTTTCATAAATCAAAACTTTGAGTTTTCGCTCTCCCTTCATCCCGCAAACCAAAAAGGCGAATAGATCGCTACAAAATGAAACTTTTAGAGTTCATGTACGGAAAAAAATTTAAAACAATAACAAATGTAAGTAAAGAAAATTTATTCACACACCACAAATTAACACAAATGTTTTTTTGTCCAAGTTTGGGAAATTCCACTAGTTCAACCCCAACAGCTTGGAATTTTACAAGAAAGAGATTTCGTCCACACATGCTTAAAAAATGGATTTGCATCTTTTAAACATGTTAAAGATGCAAATCACCTATGGATCCAAAGCTTTTAAAGAGAATAACAAACGCTCATTAAATTCTCAAGTGAACGTGTGTTGGGATATTTACCTGAGTCAAACAAGCCATTACTTTGCCCATCCACAAAAAGCTGACCCAACGATCATGGATGAATGTAAAGTGATTTATCATGCGTAACGGGCTATATTACCCTAAAAAATGACTTATGGATTGGGAGTCAAAACTCACTTAAAAATCCCTGCCTCCCCCTTTTTCCCGATGATTGCAAAACCTGATATATAAAAACTAAGAAGAGCTTACAATCCCTAAAAATTACAGAAACTCTTTGGAATTATCTCGCTCTACATTTGTCCACTGTGCATTTTCATTTTAGATGTACACTTTTTCCATAAATCAAAACTTTGAGTTTTCGCTCTCCCTTCATCCCGTAAACCAAAAAGGCAAATAGATCACTACAAAATTAAAATTTTAGAGTTCATGTACGGAAAAAAATTTAAAACAATAACAAATGTAAGTAAAGAAAATTTATTCACACACCACAAATGAACACAAAAGGGTTTTTGTCCAAGTTTGGGAAATTCCACTAGTTCAACCCCAACAGCTTGGAATTTTATAAGAAAGAGATTTCCCCCACACATGCTTAAAAAAATGATTTGCTTGTTTTAAACATGATAAAGATGCAAGTCACCTATGGATCCAAAGCTTTTGAAGAGAATGACAAACGCTCATTAAATTCTCAAGTGAACGTGTTGTGGGATATTTACCCGAGTCAAACAAGCCATTACTTTGCCCATCTACAAAAGGCTGACCCAACGATCATGGATGATTGTAAAGTGATTTATCATGCGTAACGGGCTATATTTCCCTACGAAATGACTAATGGATTGGGAGTCAAGACTCAGTTAAAAATCCTTGCCTCCCCCTTTTTCCCGACGATTGCAAAACCTGATATATAAAAACAAAGAAGAGCTTTCAATCCCTAAAAATTACATAAACTCTTTGGAATAATCTCGCTCTACATTTGCGCATTGTGCATTTCCATTCTAAATGTACTCTTTTTTCTTAAAACAAAACTTTGAGTTTTCGCTCTCCCTTCATCCCGTAAACCAAAAAAGCAAATAGATCACAACAAAACTAAAATTTTTGAGTTCAAGTACGGAAAAAATTTAAAACAATAACAAATGTAAGAAAATAAAATTTATTCACACACCACAAATGAACACAAAACTTTTGTTGTCTATGTTTGGGAAATTCCACACTTTCAACCCCAACAGCTTGGAATTTTATTGGAAAGAGATTTCCTCCACACATGCTTTAAAAATGGATATGCATGTTTTAAACATGTTAAACATGCAAATCACCTACGGATCCAAAGGTTTTGAAGAGAATAACAAACGCTCATTGAATTCTCAACTGAACGTGCGGTGGATATTTACCCGAGTCAAACAAGCCATTATTTTGCCCATCTACAAAATGCTGACCCAACGATCATGGATGATTGTAAAGTGACTTATCATGCGTAACGGGCTATATTACCCTAAGAAATGAATTATGGATTGGGAGTCAAGACTCAATTAAAAATCCCTACATCCCACTTTTTCCCGACGATTGCAAAACCATATATATAAAAACTAAGAAGAGCTTAAAATCCCTAAAAATTACAGAGACTCTTTGGAATCATCTCGCTCTACATTTGTGCACTGCACATTTTCATTTTAGATGTACAGTTTTTTCATAAATAAAAACTTTGAGTTTTCGCTCTCCCTTCATCCTGTAAACCAAAAAGGCAAAGAGATCACTACAAAATGAAAATTATAAAGTTCATGTACTCAAAAAAATTTAAAACATTAACAAATGTTAGTAAAGAAAATTTATTCACACACCACAAATGAACACAAAAGTTTTTTTGTCCAAGTTTGGGAAATTCCACTAGTTCAACCCCAACAGCTTGGAATTTTAAAAGAAAGAGATTTCCTCCACACATGCTTAAAAAATGGATTTGCATGTTTTAAACATGTTAAAGAAGCAAATCAACTATGGATCCAAAGCTTTTTAAGAGAATAACAAACGCTCATTAAATTCTCAAGTGAACGTGCGGTGGGATATTTACACGAGTCAAACAAGTCATTATTTTGCCCATATACAAAAAGCTGACCCAACGATCATGGATGATTGTAAAGTGATTTTTCATGCGTAACGGGATATATTACAGTAAGAAAGGACTTATGGATTGGGAGTCAAGACTCAGTTCAAAATCCCTGCCTCCCCCTTTTTCTCGACGATTGCAAAACCTGAGATATAAAAACTAAGAAGAGCTTACAATCCCTAAAAATTACAGAAACTCTTTGGAATTATCTCGCTCTACATTTGTGCACTATGCATTTTCATTTTAGATGTAAACTCTTTTCATAAATCAAAACTTTGTGTTTTCGCTCTCCCTTCATCCCGTAAACAAAAAAGGCAAATAAATCACTACAAAATTAAAATTTTAGAGTTCATGTACGGAAAAAAATTTAAAACAATAACAAATGTAAGTAAAGAAAATTTATTCACACATCACAAATGAACACAAAATTGTTTTTGTCCAAGTTTGGGAAATTCCACTAGTTCAACCCCAACAGCTTGGAATTTTATAAGAAAGAGATTTCCTCCACACATGCTTAAAAAATGGATTTGCATGTTTTAAACATGTTAAGGATGCAAATCACCTATGGATCCAAAGCTTTTGAAGAGCATAACAAACGCTCATTAAATTCTCAAGTGAACGTGCGGTGGGATATTTACCCGAGTCAAACAAGCCATTATTTTGCCCATCTACAAAAAGCTGATCCAACGATCATGGATGATTCTAAAGTGATTTTTCATGCATAACGGGGTATATTACCCTATGAAATGACTTATGGATTGGGAGTCAAGACTCAGTTAAAAATCCATGCCTCCCCCTTTTTCCCGACGATTGCAAAACCTGATATATAAAAACTACGAAGAGCTTACAATCCCTAAAAATTACAGAAACTCTTTGGAAGTATCTCTCTCTACGTTTGTGCATTGTGCATTTCCATTCTACATGTACTCTTTTTTCTTAAAACAAAACTTCGAGTTTTCGCTCTCCCTTCATCCCGTAATCCAAAAAGGCAAATAGATCACAACAAAATGAAAATTTTGGAGTTCAAGTACGGAAAAAATTTAAAACAATAACAAATGTAAGTAAAGAAAATTTATTCACACACTACAAATGAACACAAAAGTTTTGTTGTCCAAGTTTGGGAAATTCCACTAGTTCAACCCAATAGATTGAAATTTTATAGGAAAGAGATTTCCTCCACACAAGCTTTAAAAATCGATATGCATGTTTTAAACATGTTAAACATGCAAATCACCTATGGATCCAAAGCTTTTGAAGAGAATAACAAACGCTCATTAAATTCTCAAGTGAACGTGCGGTGGTATATTTACGCGAGTCAAACAAGCCATTATTTTGCCCATCCACAAAAAGCTGACCCAACGATCATGGATGATTGTAAAGTGATTTATCATGCGTAACGGGCTTTATTACCCTAAGAAATGACTTATGGATTGGGAGTCAAGGCTCAGTTAAAAATCCCTGCCTCCCCCTTTTTCCCGACGATTGCAAAACCTGATATATAAAAACTAAGAAGAGCTTACAACCCCTAAAAATTACAGAAACTCTTTGCAATAATCTTGCTCTACATTTGTGCATTGTGCATTTCCATTCTACTTGTACTCTTTTTTCTTCAAACAAAACTTTGAGTTTTCGCTCTCCCTTCATCCCGTAAACACAAAAGGCAAATAGATCACAAAAAAATGAAAATTTTGGAGTTCAAGTACGAAAAAATTTAAAACCACAACAAATGTAAGTAAAGAAAATTTATTCACACACCACAAATGAACAGAAAAGTTTTGTGTTCCAAGTTTGCGAAATTCCACTAGTTCAACACAAACAGCATGGATTTTTTTAGGAAAGAGATTTCCTCCACACATTCTTTAAAAATGGATATGCATGTTTTTAACATGTTAAACATGAAAATCACCTATGGATCCAAAGCTTTTGAAGCGAATAACAAACACTCATTAAATTCTCAAGTGAACGTGCTGTGGGATATTTACCTGAGTCAAACAAGACATTTTTTTGCCCATCTACAAAAAGCGGACCCAACGATCATGAATGATTGTAAAGTGATTTATCATACGTAACGGGCTATATTACCCTAAAAAATGAGTTATGGATTGGGAGTCAAGACTAAGTTAAAAATCCCTGCCACCCCCTTTTTCCCGACGATTGCAAAACCTGATATGTAAAAACTAAGAAGAACCTACAATCCCTAAAAATTACAGAAACTCTTTGGAATTATCTCGCTCTACATTTGTGCATTGTGCATTTCCAATCTACATGCACTCTTTTTTCTTAAAACAATACTTTGAGATTTCGCTCTCCCTTCATCCCGTAAACCAAAAATGCAAATAGATCACAATAAAATAAACATTTGTGAGTTCAAGTACGGAAAAAATTTAAAACAATAACAAATGTAAGTAAAGAAAATTTATTCACACACCACAAATGAACACAAAAGTTTTGTTGTCCAAGTTTGGGAAATTCCACAAGTTCAACCCAAACGGCATGAAATTTTATAGGAATGAGATTTCCTCCACACATGCTTTAAAAATGCAAATCACCTATGGATCCAACGCTTTGGAAAAGAATAACATACGCTCATTAAATTCTCAACTGAACGTGCGCTGGATATTTACCCAAGTCAAACAAGCCATTATTTTGCCCATCTACAAAATGCTGACCCAACGATCATGGATGATTGTAAAGTGATTTATTATCCGTAACGGGCAATATTACCCTAAGAAATGACTTATGGATTGGGAGTCAAGACTCAGTTAAAAATCCCTTCCTCCCCCTTTTTCCCGACGAATGCAAAACCTGATATTTAAAAACTAAAAAGAGCTTACAATCCCTAAAAATTATAGAAACTCTTTGGAATTATCTCTCTCTACATTTGTGCATTGTGCATTTCCATTCTACATGTACTCTTTTTTCTTAAACCAAAACTTTGAGTTTTCGCTCTCCCTTCATCCCGTAAACCAAAAAGGCAAATAGATCACAACAAAACTAAAATTTTGGAGTTCAAGTACGGAAAAAATTTAAAACAATAACAAATGTAAGAAAAGAAAATTTATTCACACACCACAAATGAACACAAAATTTTTGTTGTCGATGTTTGGGAAATTCCACTAGTTCAACCCCAGCAGCATGGAATTTTATAGGAAAGAGATTTCCTCCACACATGCATTAAAAATGGATATGCATGTTTTAAACATGTTAAACATGCAAATCACCTATGGATCCAAAGCTTTTGAAGAGAATAACAAACGCTCATTAAATTCTCAAGTGAACGTGCGGTGGATATTTACCCGAGTCAAACAAGCCATTATTTTGCCCATCAACAACAAGCTGACCCAACGATCATGGATGACTGTAAAGTGATATATCATGTGTAACGGGCTATATTACCCTAAGAAATGACTTATGGATTGGGAGTCAAGACTCAGTTAAAAATCCATGCCTCCCCCTTTTTCCCGACGATTGCAAAACCTTATATATAAAAACTAAGAAGACCATACAATCCCTAAAAATTACAGAAACTCTTTGGAATTATCTCGCTCTACATTTGTGCACTGTGCAGTTTCATTTTAGATGTACACTTTTTTCATAAATCAAAACTTTGAGTTTTCGCTCTCCCTTCATCCCGTAATCCAAAAAGGCAAATAGATCACTACAAAATGAAAATTTTAGATTTCAGGTACGGAAAAAAATTTAAAACAATAACAAATGTAAGTAAAGAAAATTTATTCACACACCACAAATGAAGACAAAAGTTTTGTTGTCCAAGTTTGGGAAATTCCACTAGTTCAACCCCAACAGCTTGGAATTTTATTGGAAAGAGATATCCTCCACACATGCTTTAAAAATGGATATGCATGTTTTTAACATTTTAAAAATGAAAATCACCTTTGGATGCAAAGGTTTTGAAGAGAATAACAAACGCTCATTAAAATCTCAAGTGAACATGTGGAGGGATATTTACCCGAGTCAAACAAGCCATTATTTTGCCCATCTACAAAAAGCAGACCCAACGATCGTGGATGATTGTAAAGTGATTTATCATACGTAACGGGTTATATTCCCCTAAGAAATGACTTATGGATTGGGAGTCAAGACTAAGTTAAAAATCCCTGCCTCCCCCTTTTTCCCGACGATTGCAAAACCTGATATGTAAAAACTAAGAAGAACTTATAATCCCTAAAAATTACAGAAACTCTTTGGAATTATCTCGCTCTACATTTGTGCATTGTGCATTTCCAATCTACATGCACTCTTTTTTCTTAAAACAAAACTTTGAGATTTCGCTCTCCCTTCATCCCGTAAACCAAAAATGCAAATAGATCACAAAAAAAATAAAAATTTGTGAGTTCAAGTACGGAAAAAATTTAAAACAATAACAAATGTAGGAAAAGAAAATTTATTCACACACCACAAATGAACACAAAAGTTTTGTTGTCCAAGTTTGGGAAATTCCACTAGCTCAACCCCAACAGCTTGGAATTTTATAGGAAAGGGATTTCCTCCACACATGCTCTAAAAATAGATATGCATGTTTTAAACATGTTAAAAATGCAAATCACGTATGGATCCAAAGCTTTTGAAGAAAGTAACAATCGCTCATTAAATTCTCAAGTGAACGGGCAGTGGATATTTACCCGAGTCAAACAAGCCATTATTTTGCCCATCTACAAAAAGCTGACCCAACAATCAAGGATTATTGTAAACTGATTTATCATGCGTAACGGGCTATATTACCCTAAGAAATGACTTATGGATTGGGAGTCAAGCCTCAGTTAAAAATCCCTGCCTCCCCCTTTTGCCCGATAATTGCAAAACCTGATATATAAAAACTAAGAAGAGCTTACAATCCCTAAAAATTACAGAAACTCTTTGGAATTATCTCGCTCAACATTTGTGCACTGTGCATTTTCATTTTAGATGTACACTTTTTTCATAAATCAAAACTTTGAGTTTTCGCTCTTCCTTCATCCCGTAAACCAAAAAGGCGAATGGATCACTACAAAATGAAAATTTTAGAGTTCATTTACAGAAAAAAATTTAAAACAATAACAAATGTAAGTAAAGAAAATTTATTCACACACCACAAATGAACACAAAAGTTATTTTTTCCATGTTTGGGAAATTCCACTAGGTCAACCCCAACAGCTTGGAATTTTATAAGAAAGAGATTTTCTCCACACATGCTTAAAAAATGGATTTGCATCTTTTAAACATTTTAAAGATGAAAATCACCTATGGATCCAAAGCTTTTGAAGAGAATAAAAAACACTCATTAAATTCTCAAGTGAACGTGCGGTGGGATATTTAACTGAGTCAAACAAGCCATTATTTTGCCCATCTACAAAAAACTGACCCAATGATCATGGATGATTGTAAAGTGATTTATCATGCGTAACGGGCTTTATTACCATAATAAATGACTTATGGATTCGGAGTCAAGACTCAGTTAAAAATCCCTGCCTCCCCCTTTTTCCCGACGATTGCAAATCCTGATATATTAAAACTAAGAAGAGCTTACAATCCCAAAAAATTACAGAAACTCTTTGGAATTATCTAGCTCTACATTTGTGCATTGTGGATTTCCATTTTAGATGTACACTTTTTTCATAATTCAAAACTTTGAGTTTTCGCTCTCCCTTCATCCCGTAAACGAAAAAGGCAAATAGATCACAACAAAATGAAAATTTTGGAGTTCAAATACGAAAAAAATTTAAAACAACAACAAATGTAAGTAAATAAAATTTATTCACACACCAAAAATGAACACAAAAGTTTTGTTGTCCAAGTTTGGGAAATTCCACTAGTTCAACCCCAACAGCTTAGAATTTTATAGGAAAGAGATTTCCTCCACACAATATTTAAAAATGGATATGCATGTTTTGAACAAGTTAAAGATGAAAATCACCTATGGATCCAAAGCTTTTGAAGAGAATAACAAACGCTCATTAAATTCTTAAGTGAACGTGCGGTGGGATATTTACCCGTGTCAAACAAGCCATTATGTTGCCCATCTACAAAAAGCTGACCCAACGATCATGGATGATTGTAAAGTGATTTATCATGCGTAAAGGGCTATATTACCCTAAGAAATGACTTAGGAATTTGGAGTCAAGACACAGTTGAAAATCCCTGCCTCCCCCTTTTTCCCGATGATTGCCAAACCTGATATATAAAAACTAAGAAGAGCTTACAATCCCTAAAAATTACAGAAACTCTTTGGAATAATCTCCCTCTAGATTTGTGCATTGTGCACTTCCATTCTACGTGTACTCTTTTTTCTTAAAACAAAACTTTGAGTTTTCGCTCTCCCATCATCCCGTAAACCAAAAAGACAAATAAATCACAACAAAATGAAAATTTTAGAGTTCATGTACAGAAAAAAATTTATAAAAATAACAAATGTAAGTAAAGAAAATTTATACACACACCACAAATGAAGACAAAAGTTTTGTTTTCCAAGTTTGGGAAATTCCACTAGTTCAACCCCAACAGCTTGGAATTTTATCGGAAAGAGATTTCCTCCACACATGCTTTAAAAATGGATATGCATGTTTTAAACATGTTAAAGATGCAAATCACCTTTGGATCCAAAGCTTTTGAAGAGACTAACAAACGCTCATTAAATTTTCAAGCGAACGTGCGGTGGGATATTTACCCGATTCAAACAAGCCATTATTTTGCCCATCTACAAAAAGCTGACCCAACTATCATGGATGATTGTAAAGTATTTTATCTTGCATAACGGCTTAAATTACACTGAGAAATGACTTATGGATTGGGAGTCAAGACTAAGTTAAAAATCCATGCCTCCCCCTTGTTCCCGACGATTGCAAAACCTGATATATAAAAACTAAGAAGAGTTTACAATCCCTAAAAATTACAGAAACTCTTTGGAATTATCTTGCTCTACATTCTTGCATTGTGCATTTCCAATCTACATGTACTCTTTTTTCTTAAAACAAAACTTTGAGATTTCGCTCTCCCTTCATCCCGTAAACCAAAAAGGCAAATAGATCACAACAAAATGAAAATTTTTCAGTTCAAGTACAGAAAAAATTTAAAACAATAAAAAATGTAAGTAAAGAAATTTATTCACACACCACAAATGAAAACAAAATTTTTGATGTCCAAATTTGGGAAATTCCACTAGTTCAACCCCAACAGCTTGGAATTTTATAAGAAAGAGATTTCCTCCACACATGCTTAAAAAATGGATTTGTATCTTTTAAACATGTTAAAGATGCAAATCACGTATGAATCCAAAGCTTTTGAAGAGATTAACAAACGCTCATTAAATTCTCAAGTGAACGTGCGGTGGGATATTTACCTGAGTCAAACAAGCCCTTATTTTGCCCATCTACTAAAAGCTGACCCAACGATCTTGGAAGATTGTAAAGTGATTTATAATGCATAACGGGCTAAATTACCCTAAGAAATGACTTATGGATTGGGAGTCAAGACTCAGTTAAAAATCCCTGCCTCCCCCTTTTTCCCGACGATTGCAAAACCTGATATTTCAAAACTAAGAAGAGCTTACAATCCCTAAAAATTACAGAAACTCTTTGGAATTATCTCTCTCTACATTTGTGCATTGTGCATTTCCATTCTACATGTACTCTTTTTTCTTAAAATAAAACTTTGAGTTTTCGCTCTCCCTTCATTCCGTAAACCAAAAAGGCAAACAGATCACTACAAAATGAAAATTTTAGAGTTCATGTACGGAAAAAAATTTAAAACAACAACAAATGTAAGTAAAGAAAATTTATTCACACACCACAAATGAAAACAAAAGGATTTTTGTCAAAGTTTTGGAAATTCCACTAGTTCAACCCCAACACCTAGGAATTTTATAAGAAAGAGATTTCCTCCACACATGCTTAAAATATGGATTTGCATGTTTTAAACATGTTAAAGATGCAAATCACCTATGGATCCAAAGCTTTTGAAGAGAATAACAAACGCTCATTAAATTCTCAAGTGAACGTGCGGTGGGATATTTACCTCAGTCAAACAAGCCATTATTTTGCCCATCAACAAAAAGCTGACCCAACGATCTTGGATGATTGTAAAGTGATTTATCATGCGTAACAGGCTATATTACCCTTAGAAATGACTTATGGATTGGGAGTCAAGACTCCGTGACAAATCCTTGCCTCCCCCTTTTTCCTGACGATTGCAAAACCTGATATATAAAAACTAAGAAGAGCTTACAATCCTTAAAAATTACAGAAACTCTTTGGAAATATGTCTCTCTACATTTGTGCATCGTGCATTTCCATTCTACATGTACTTTTTTTTCTTAAAACAAAACTTTGAGTTTTCGCTCTCCCTTCATCCCGTAAACCAAAAAGGCAAATAGATCACTACAAAATAAAAATTTTAGAGTTCATGTAAGGAAAAAAATTTAAAACAACAACAAATGTAAGTAAAGAAAATTTATTCACACAGCACAAATCAACACAAAAGCATTTTTGTCCAAGTTTGGGAAATTCCACTAGTTCAACCCCAACAACTTGGAATTTTATAAGAAAGAGATTTCCTCCACACATGCTTAAAATATGGATTTGCATGTTTTAAACATGTTAAAGATGCAAATCACCTATGGATCCAAAGCTTTTGAAGAGAATAACAAACGCTCATTAAATTCACAAGTTAACGTGCGGTGGGATATTTACCAGAGTCAAACAAGCCATTATTTTGCCCATCTACAAAAAGCTGACCCAACGATCATGGATGATTGTAAAGTGATTTATCATGCGTAACGGGCTATATTACCCTAAGAAATGACATATGGATTGGGAGTCAAGACTCAGTTAAAAATTCTTGCCTCCCCCTTTTTCCCATCGATTGCAAAACCTGATATATAAAAACTAAGAAGAGCTTACAATCCCTAAAAATTACATCAACTCATTGGAATTATCTCACTCTACATTTGTGCACGGTGCATTTTTATTTTAGATGTACACTTTTTTCATAAATCAAAACTTTGAGTTTTCGCTCTCCCTTCATCCTATAAAACAAAAAAGCAAATAGATCACAACAAAACTAAAATTTTGGAGTTCAAGTAAAAAAAAAATTTAAAACAACAACAAATGTAAGAAAAGAAATTAATTCACACACCAGAAATGAACACAAAATTTTTGTTGTCCATGTTTGGAAAATTTCACTAGTTCAACCCCAACAGCTTGGAATTTTAGAAGAAAGAGATTTCCTCCACACATGCTTAAAAAATAGATTTGCATGTTTTAAACATGTTAAAGATGCAAATAATCTATGGATCCAAAGCTTTTGAAGAGAATAACAAACGCTCATTAAATTCTCAAGTGAACGTGCGGTGGGATATTTACCCAAGTCAAACAAGCCATTATTTTGCCCATCTACAAAAAGCTGACCCAACGATCATGGATGATTGTAAAGTGATTTATCATGCGTAACGGGCTATATTACAGTAAGAAAGGACTTATGGATTGGGAGTCAAGACTCAGTTAAATGTCCCTGCCTCCCCCTTTTTCCCGACGATTGCAAAACCAGATATATAAAAACTAAGCAGAGCTTATAATCCCTAAAAATTATAGAAACTCTTTGGAATTATGTCGCTCTACATTTGTGCATTGTGCATTTTCATTTTAGATGTACACTTCTTTCATAAATCAAAACTTTGAGTTTTCGCTCTCCCTTCATCCCATAAACCAAAAACGCTAATAGATCACTACAAAATTAAAATTTTAGAGTTCATGTACGTAAAAAGATTTAAAACAATAACATAAAAAAATTAAAACAATAACAAATGTAAGTAAAGAAAATTGATTCACTCACCACAAATGAACACAAAATATTTTTTGTCCAAGTTTGGGAAATTCCACCAGTTCAACCCCAACAACTTGGAATTTTATAAGAAAGAGATTTCCTCCACACATGCTTAAAAAATGGATTTGCATGTTTAAACATGATAAGGATGCAAATCACCTATGGATCCAAAGCTTTTGAAGAGAATAACAAACGCTCATTAAATTCTCAAGTGAACGTACGGTGGGATATTCACCCGATTCAAACAAGCCATTATTTTGCCCATCTCCAAAAAGCTGACCCAACGATCATGGATGATTGTAAAGTGATTTATCATGCGTAACGGGCTATATTACCCTAAGAAATGACTTATGGAATGGGAGTCAAGGCTCAGTTAAAAATCCATGCCTCCCCCTTTTTCCCGATGATTGCAAAACCTGATATATAAAAACTATGAAGAGCTTACATTCCCTAAAAATTACAGAAACTCTTTGGAATTATCTCTCTCTTCGTTTGTGCATTGGGCATTTCCATTCTACATGTACTCTTTTTTCTTAAAACAAAACTTTGAGTTTTCGCTCTCCCTTCATCCCGTAAACCAAAAAGGCAAATAGATCACAACAAAATGAAAATTTTGCAGTTCATGTACGGAAAAAATTTAAAACAACAACAAATGTAAGTAAACAAAATTTATTCACACACCACAAATGGACACAAAAGTTTCGTTGTCCAAGTTTGGGAAATTCCACTAGTTCAACCCCAACAGCTTGGAATTTTATAGGAAAGAGATTTCCTCCACACATGCTTTAAAAATGGATATGCATGTTTTAAACATGTTAAAAATACAAATCACCTGTGGATCCAAAGCTTTTGAAGAGAATAACAAACGCTCATTAAATTCTCAACTGAACGTGCGGTGGATATTTACCCAAGTCAAAGAAGCCATTTTTTTGCCCATCTACAAAAAGCTGACCCAACAATCATGGATGATTGTAAAGTGATTTATCATGCGTAACGACCTATATTAACCTAAGGAATGACTTATGGATTGGGAGTCAAGACTCAGTTAAAAATCCCTGCCTCGCCCTTTTTCCCGACGATTGCAAACCCTGAAATATAAAAACTAAGAAGAGCTTACAATCCCTAAAAATTATAGAAACTCTTTGGAATTATCTCGCTCTACATTTGTGCACAGTGCATTTTCATTTTAGATGTACACTTTTTTCATAAATCAAAACTTTGAGTTTTCGCTCTCCCTTCATCCCGTAAACCAAAAAGGCAAATAGATCACTACAAAATGAAAATTTTAGAGTTCATGTACGGAAAAAATTTTAAACAATAGCAAATGTAAGTAAAGAAAATATATTCACACACCACAAATGAACACAAAAGTTTTGTTGTCCAAGTTTGGGAAATTCCACTAGTTCAACCCCAACAGCTTGGAATTTTATAGGAAAGAGATTTCCTCCACAAATGCTTTAAAAATGGATATGCATGTTTTAAACATGTTAAACATTCAAATCACATTTGGATCCAAAGGTTTTGAAGAGAATAACAAACGCTCATTAAATTCTCAACTGAACGTGCGGTGGATATTTACTCGAGCCAAACAAGCCATTATTTTGCCCATCGACAAAATGCTGACCCAACAATCATGGATGATTGTAAAGTGATTTATCATGTGTAATGGGCTATATTACCCTAAGAAATGACTTATGGATTGGAGTCAAGACTCCGTTAAAAATCCCTGCCTCCCCTTTTTTTCCAGATGATTGCAAAACCTGATATATAAAAACTAAGAAGAGCTTACAATCCCTAAAAATTACAGAAACTCATTGGAATTATCTCTCTCTACATTTGTGCACTGTGCATTTTCATTTTAGATGTACACTTTTTTCATAAATCAAAACTGTGAGTTTTCGCTCTCCCTTCATCCCGTAAACCAAAAAGGCAAATAGATCAATACAAAATTAAAATTTTAGAGTTCATGTACGGAAAAAAATTTAAAACAATAACAAATGTAAGTAAAGAAAATTTATTCACACACCACAAATGAACACAAAAGTTTTTTTGTCCAAGTTTGGGAAATTCCACTAGTTCAACCCCAAGAGCTTGGAATTTTATAAGAAAGAGATTTCCTCCACACATGCTTAAAAAATGGATTTGCATGTTTTAAACTTGTTGAAGATGCAAATCACCTATGGATCCAAAGCTTTTGAAGAGAATAGCAAACGCTCATTAAATTCTCAAGTGAATGTGCGGTGGGATATTTACCCGAGTCAAACAAGCCATTTTTTTCCCATCTACAAAAAGCTGACCCAATGATCATGGATGATTGTAAAGTGATTTATCATGCGTAACGGGCTATACTAACCTAAGAAATGACTTATGGATTGGGAGTCAAGACTCAGTTAAAAATCCCTGCCTCCCCCTTTTTTTTGACGATTGCAAAACCTGATATATAAAAACTATGAAGAGCGTACAATCCCTAAAAATTACAGAAAATCTTTGGAATAATCTCGCTCTATATTTGTGCATTGTGCATTTCCATTCTACATGTACTCTTTTTTCTTAAAACAATACTTTGAGTTTTCGCTCTCCCTTCATCCCGTAAACCAAAAAGGCAAATAGGTCACAACAAAACTAAAAGTTTGGAGTTCCAGTACGGAAAAAATTTAAAACAAGAACAAATGTAAGAAAAGAAAATTTATTCACACACCACAAATGAACATTAATTTTTGTTGTCCATGTTTGGAAAATTCCACTAGTTCAACCCCAACTGCTTGGAATTTTATAGGCAAGAGATTTCCTCCACACATGCTTTAAAAATGGATATGAATGTTTTAAACATGTTAAAAATGCAAATCACCTATCAAATCCAAAGCTTTTGAAGAGAATAACAAACGCTCATTAAATTCTCAACGGAACGTGCGGTGGATATTTACCCAAGTGAAACAAGCCATTATTTTGCCCATCGACAAAAAGTTGACCCAACGATCATGGAAGATTGTAAAGTGATTTATCATGCGTAACGGGCTATATTACCCTAAGAAATGACTTATGGATTGGGAGTCAAGTCTCAGTTAAAAATCCCTGCTTCCCCCTTTTTCACGACGATTGCAAAACCTGGTATATAAAAACTACGAAGAGCTTACAATCCCTAAAAATTACAGAAACTCTTTGGAATTATCTCTTTGTACATTTGTGCATTGTGCATTTCCATTCTACATATACTCTTTTTTCTTAAAACAAAACTTTGAGTTTACGCTCTCCCTTCATCCCGTAAACCAAAAAGGCAAATAGAACACAACAAAATGAAAATTTAGGAGTTCAAGTACGGAAAAAATTTAAAACAATAACAAATGTAAGTAAAGAAAATTTATTTACACACCACGAATGAACACAAAAGTTTTGTTGCCCAAGTTTGAGAAATTCCACTAGTTCAACCCCAACAGCTTGGAATTTTATAGGAAAGGGATTTCCTCCACACATGCTTTAAAAATGGATATGCATGTTTTAAACATGTTAAAAATGGAAAATCACCTGTGGATCCAAAGCTTTTCAAGAGAATAAGAAACGCTCATTAAATTCTCAATTGAACATGCAGTGGATATTTACCCGAGTCAAACAAGCCAATATTTTGCCCAGCTACAAAAAGCTGACCCAACGATCATGGATGATTGTCAAGTGATTTATCATGCGTAAAGGGCTATATTACCCTAAGAAATGACTTATGAATTGGGAGTCAAGACTCAGTTAAAAATCCCTGCCTCCCCCTTTTTCCCGACGATTGCAAAACCTGATATATAAAAACTAAGAAGAACTTACAATCCCTAAAATTTACAGAAACTCTTTGGAATTATCTCTCTCTACATTTGTGCATTGTGCATTTCCATTCTACATGTACTCTTTTTTCTTAAAACAAAACTTTAAGTTTTCGCTCTCCCTTCATCCTGTAAACCAAAAATGCAAATAGATCACAACAAAATGAAAATTTTGGTGTTCAAGAACGGAAAAAATTTGAAACCATAACAAATGTAAGTAAAGAAAATTTATTTACACACCACAAATGAACACAAAAGTTTTGTTATCCAGGTTTGGGAAATTCCACTAGTTCAACCCAAACAACATGGAATTTTATAGGAAAGAGATTTCCTCCACACATGCTTTAAAAATTGATATGCATGTTTTAAACATGTTAAAGATGCAAATCACCTATGGATCCAAAGCTTTTGAAGAGAATAACAAACGCTCATTAAATTCTCAAGTGAACGTGCGGTGGGATATTTAACCAAGTCAAACAAGCCATTATTTTGTCCATCTACACACACCTGACCCAACGATCATGGATGATTGTAAAGTGATTTATCATGCGTAACGGGGTATATTACCCTGGGAAATGACTTATTGAATGGGAGTCAAGACTCAGTTAAAAATCCATGCCGCCCCCTTTTTCCCGACGATTGCAAAACCTGATATATAAAAATTAAGAAGAGCTTACAATCCCTAAAAATTTCAGAAACTCTTTGGAATAATCTCGCTCTACATTTGTGCATTATGCATTTCCATTCTACATGTACTCTTTTTTCTTAAAACAAAACTTTGAGTTTTCACTCTCCCTTCATCCCGTAAACTAAAAAGGCAAATAGATCACAACAAAACTAAAATTTTGGAGTTCAAGTACGGAAAAAATTTAAAACAATAACTAATGTAAGAAAAAAAAATTTATTCACACACCACAAATGAACACAAAATTTTTGTTGTCCGTGTTTGGAATATTCCACTGGTTCAACCCCAACTGCTTGGAATTTTATAGGAAAGAGATTTCCTCCACACATGCTTTAAAAATTGATATGCATGTTTTAAACATGTTAAACATCCAAATCACCTACGGATCCAAAGGTTTTGAAGAGAATAACAAACGCTCATTAAATTCTCAATTGAACGTGCAGTGGATATTTACCCGAGTCAAACAAGGCATTATTTTGCCCAACTACAAAATGCTGACCCAATGATCATGGATGATTGTAAAGTTATTTATCATGCGTAACGGGCTATATTACCCTAAGAAATGACTTATGGATTGGGAGTCAAGACTCAGTTAAAAATCCCTACCTCCCCCTTTTTCCGGACGAAAGCAAAACTTGATATATAAAAACTAAGAATAGCTTACAATCCCTAAAAATTACAGAAACTCTTTGGAATTATCTTGCTCTACATTTGTGCATTGTGCATTTCCATTCTACATGTACTCTTTTTGTTAAAACAAAACTTTGAGTTTTCGCTCTCCCTTCATCCCGTAAACCAAAAAGGCAAATAGATCACAACCAAATTAAAATTTTTGAGTTCAAGTACGGAAAAAATTTAAACCACTAACAAATGTTAGTAAAGAAAATTTATTCACGCGCCACAAATGAACACAAAAGTTTTGTTGTCCAAGTTTGGAAAATTCCACTAGTTCAACCCCAACTGCTTGGAATTTTATAGGCAAGAGATTTCCTCCACACATGCTTTAAAAATGGATATGAATGTTTTAAACATGTTAAAAATGCAAATCACCTATGGATCCAAAGCTTTTGAAGAGAATAACAAACACTCATTAAATTCTCAACGGAACGTGCGGTGGATATTTACCCGAGTGAAACAAGCCATTATGTTGCCCATCGACAAAAAGCTGACCCAACGATCATGGAAGATTGTAAAGTGGTTTATCATGCGGAACGGGCTATATTACCCTAAGAAATGACTTATGGATTGGGAGTCAAGTCTCAGTTAAAAATCCCTGCTTCCCCCTTTTTCACGACGATTACAAAACCTGGTATATAAAAACTGCGAAGAGCTTACAATCCCTAAAAATTACAGAAACACTTTGGAATTATCTCTCTCTACATTTGTGCAATATGCATTTCCATTCTACATGTACTCTTTTTTCTTAAAACAAAACTTTGAGTTTTCGCTCTCCCTTCATCCCGTATACCAAAAAGCCAAATAGATCACAACAAAATGAAAATTTTGGAGTTCAAGTATGGAAAAAATTTAACACAATAACAAATGTATGTAAATAAAATTTATTCACACACCACAAATGAACACAAAAGTTTTGTTGTCCAAGTTTTGGAAATTCCACGAGTTCAACCCCACCAGCTTGGAATTTTATAGGAAAGAGATTTCCTCCACACATTCTTTAAAAATGGATGTGCATGTTTTAAACGTGTTAAAGATGCAAATAACCTATGGATCCAAAGCTTTTGAAGAGAATAACAAACGCTCATTAAATTCTCAACTAAACATGCGGTGGAAATTTTCCCGGGTCAAACAAGCCATTATTTTGCCCATCTACAAAAAGCTGACCCAACGATCATGGATGATTGTAATGTGATTTATCATGCGTAACGGGCTATATTACCCTAACAAATGACTTATGGATTGGGAGTCAAGACTTAGTTAAAACCCTACCGCCCCCCTTTTCCCGACGATTGCAAAACCTGATATATAAAAACTAAGAAGAGCTTAGAATCCCTAAAAATTACAGAAACTCTTTGGAACTATCTCGCTCTATATTTGTGCACTCTGCATTTTCATTTTAGATGTATACTTTTTTCATAAATCAAAACTTTGAGTATTCGCTCTACCGTCATCCCGTAAACCTAAAGGGAAAATAGACCACAACAAAATGAAAATTTTAGAGTTCATGAACAGAATAAAATTTAAAACAATAACAAATGTAAGTAAAGAAAATTTATTCACACACCACAAATGAACACAAAAGTTTTGTTGTCCATGTTTGGAAAATTCCACTAGTTCAACCCCAACAGCTTGGAATTTTATAAGAAAGTGATTTCCTCCACATAAGCTTAAAAAATGGATTTGCATGTTTAAAACATGTTAAACATGCAAATCACCTTTGGATCCAAAGCTTTTGAAGAGAATCACAAACGCTCATTAAATTCTCAACTGAACGTGCTGTGGGATATTTACCCGAATCAAACAAGCCATTATTTTGCCCATCTACAAAAATCTGACCAACGATCATGGATGATTGTAATGTGATTTATCATGCGTAACGGGCTATATTACCCTAACAAATTACTCATGGATTGGGAGTCAAGACTTAGTTAAAACCCTACCGCCCCCCTTTTCCCGACGATTGCAAAACCTGATATATGAAAACTAAGAAGGGCTTACAATCCAAAAAAATTACAGAAAATCTTTGGAATTATCTCTCTCTACATTTGTGCATTGTGCATTTCCATTCTACATGTACTCTTTTTTCTTAAAACAAAACTTTGAGTTTTCGCTCTCCGTTCATCCCCCAAACCAAAAAGGCAAATAGATCACAACAAAATGAAAATTTTGGAGTTCAAGTACAGAAAAAATTTAAAACAATAACAAATCTACGTAAAGAAAATTTATTCACACACCACAAATGAACACAAAAGTTTTGTTGCCCAAGTTTGGGAAGTTCCACTAGTTCAACCCCAATAGCTTGGAATTTTATAGGAAAGAGATTTCCACCACACATGCTTTAAAAATGGATATGCATGTTTAAAACATGTTAAAGATGCAAATCACCTATAGATCCAAAGCTTTTGAAGAGAATAACAAACGCTCATTAAATTCTCAACTAAACGTGCGGTGGGATATTTACCCGAGTCAAACAAGCCATTATTTTGCCCATCCACAAAAAGCTGACCCAACGATCATGGATGATTATAAAGTGATTTATCATGCATAACGGCGTATATTACCCTAAGAAATGACTTATGGGTTGGGAGTCAAGACTCAGTTAAAAATCCCTGCCTCCCCCTTTTTTCCAGACAATTGCAAAACCTAATATATAAAAACTAAGAAGAGCTTATAATCCCTATAAATTACATTAACTCTTCGGAATTATCTCGCTCTACATTTGTGCATTGTGCATTTCCATTCTACATGTACTCTTTTTTCTTAAAAAAAACTTTAAGTTTTCGCTCTCCGTTCATCCCGTAAACCAAAAAGCAAAATAGATCACAACAAAATGAAAATTTTGGAGTTCAAGTACTAAAAAATTTTTAAATAATAACAAATTTAAGTAAAGAAAATTTATTCACACACCACAAATGAACACAAAAGTTTTGTTGTCCAAGTCTGGGCAATTCCACTTGTTCAACCCCAACAACTTGGAATTTAATAGGAAAGAGATTTCCACCACACATGCTTTAAAAATGGATATGCATCTTTTAAACATGTTAAAGATCAAAATCACCTATGGATCCAAAGCTTTTGAATAGAATAATAAACGCTCATTAAATTCTCAACTGAATGTGCGGTGGGATATTTACCCGAGTCAAACAAGACATTATTTTGCCCATCTACAAAAAGCTAACCCAACGATCATTGATGATTTTAAAATGATTTATAATGCCTAATGGGCTATATTACCCTAACAAATGACTTATGGATTGGGAGTCAAGACTCAGTTAAAAATCCCTGCCTCCCCCTTTTTCCCGACGATTGCAAAACCTGATATATAAGAACTAAGAAGAGCTTACAATCCCTAAAAATTACAGAAACTCTTTGTAATTATCTCGCTCTACATTTGTGCACTGTGCATTTTCATTTTAGATGTACACTTTTTTCATAAATCAAAACTTTGAGTTTTCGCTCTCCCTTCCTCCTGTAAACCAAAAAGCCAAATAGATCACAACAAAATGAAAATTTTGGAGTTAATGTACGGAAAAAAAATTTAAACAATAAAAAATGTAAGTAAAGAAAATTTATTCACACACCACAAATGAACACAAAAGTTTTTTTGTCCAAGTTTGGGAAATTCCACTAGTTCAACCCTAACAGCTTGGAATTTTATAAGAAAGAGATTTCCTCTAAACATGCTTAAAAAATGGATTTGCATGTTTTAAACTTGTTAAAGATGCAAATCACCTTTGGATCCAAAGCTTTTGAAGAGAATAACAAACGCTCATTAAATTCTCAAGAGAACGTGCGGTGGGATATTTACCCGACTCAAACAAGCCATTATTTTGCCCATCTACAAAAAGCTGACCCAACGATCATGCATGATTTTAAAGTGATTTATCATGCGTAACGGGCTATATTACCTTAAGAAATGACTGATGGATTCGGAGTCAAGACTTAATTAAAAATCCTTGCCTCCCCCTTTTTCCCGACGATTGCAAAACCTGATATATAAAAATTAAGAAGAGCTTACAATCCCTTAAAATCACAGAAACTCTTTGGAATTATCTCTCTCTACATTTGTGCATTGTGCATTTCCATTCTACATGTACTCTTTTTTCTTAAAACAAAACTTCGAGTTTTCGCTCTCCCTTCATCCGCTAAACCAAAAAGGCAAATAGATCACAACAAAATGAAAATTTTGGAGTTCAAGTACGGAAAAAATTTAAAACAATGACAAATGTGAGTAAAGAAAATTTATTCACACACCACAAATGAACACAAAAGTGTTGTTTTCCAACTTTGGGAAATTCCACTTGTTCAACCCCAACAGCTTGGAATTTTATAGGAAAGAGATTTCCTCAACACATGCTTTAAAAATGGATATGCATGTTTTAAAAATGTTAAATATGCAAATCACCTATGGATCTAAAGCTTTTGAAGAGAATAACAAACGCTCATTAAATTCTCAACTGAACGTGCGGTGGGATATTTAGTCGAGTCAAACAAGCCATTATTTTTGCCATCTACAAAAAGCTAACCTAACGATCATGGATAATTGTAAAGTGATTTATCATGCGTACAGGCTATATTACCCTAAGAAATGACTTATGGATTGGGAGTCAAGACTCAGTTAAAAATCCCTGCCTCCCCCTTTTTCCCAACGATTGCAAAACCTGATATATGAAAACTAAGAAGACCTTACAATCCCTAAAAATTACAGAAACTCTTTGGAATTATCTCGCTCTACATTTCTGCACTGTGCAATTTCATTTTAGATACTTTTTTCATAAATCAAAACTTTGAGTATTCGCTCTCCCTTTTTCCCGTAAACCAAAAAGGCAAATAGATCACAACAAAATGATAATTTTAGAGTTCATGTATGGAAAAAAATTTAAAACAATAACAAATGTAAGTAAAGAAAATTTTTGCACACACCACAAATGAACACAAAAGTTTTGTTGTCCAAGTTTGGAAAATTCCACTAGTTCAACCCTAACAGCTTTGTATTTTATGAGAAAGAGATTTCCTCCACACATGCTTAAAAAATGGATTTCTATGTTTTAAACATGTTAATGATGCAAATCACGTATGGATCCAAAGCTTTCGAAGAGAATAACATACGCTCATTAAATTAGCAAGTGAATGTACGATGGGATATTTACCCGAGTCAAACAAGCCATTATTTTGCCCATTTACAAAAAGCTGACCCAACGATCATGGATGATTGTAAAGTGATTTATCATGCATAACGGGCTATATTACCCTATGAAATGACTTATGGATTGGGAGTCAAGAGTCAGTTAAAAATCCCCGCCTCCCCCTTTTTCCCGAAGATTTCAAAACCTGATATATAAAAACTAAGAAGAGCAAACAATCCCAAAACATTACAGAAACTCTTTGGAATTATCTCTCTACATTTGTGCATTGTGCATTTCCATTCTACATGTACTCTTTTTTCTTAAAACAAAACTTGGAGTTTTCGCTCTCCCTTCATCCCATAAATCGGAAAGGCAAATAGATCACAACAAAATGAAAATTTTGAAGTTCAAGTACGGAAAAAAATTAAAAAAATAACAAGTGAAAGTAAAGAAAATTTATTAACACACCACAAATGAACACAAAATTTTTGTTGTCCAAGTTTGGGAAATTCCATTGGTTCGACCCCAACAGCTTGGAATTTTGTAGGAAAGAGATTTCCTCCACACATGCTTTAAAAATGGATGTGAATGTTTTAAACATGTTAAAGATGCAAATCACCTATGGATCCAAAGCTTTTGAAGAGAATAACAAACGCTCATTAAATTCTCAAGTGAACGTGCGGTGGGATATTTACCCGAGTCAAACAAGCCATCATTTTGCCCATCTACAAAAAGCTGACACAACGATCATGGATGATTGTAAAGTGATTTATCATGTGTAACGGGCTATATTACCCTAACAAATGACTTATGGATTGGTAGTCCAGACACAGTTAAAAATCCCTGCCTCCGCCTTTTTCCCGACGATTGTAAAACCTGATATATAAAAACTAAGAAGAGCTTACAATCCCTAAAAATTACAAACACTCTTTGGAATTATCTCGCTCTACATTTGTGCACTGTGCATTTCCATTCTACATGTACTCTTTTTTCTTAAAACAAAACTTTCAGTTTACGCTCTCCCTTCATCCCGTAAACCAAAAAGGCTAATAGTTCACAACAAAATGAAAATTTTGGAGTTCAAGTACGGAAAAAATTTAAAACAATAATAAATGTAAGTAAAGAAAATGTATTCACACACCACAAATGAACACAAAAGTTTTGTTGTCCAGGTTTGGGAAATTCCACTAGTTCAACCCCAACAGCTTGGAATTTTATAGGAAAGAAATTTCCTCCACACATGCTTTAAAAATGGATATGCATGTTTTAAAAATGTTAAAGATGCAAATAACCTATGGATCCAAAGCTTTTGAAGAGAATAACAAACGCTCATTAAATTCTCAAGTGAACGTGCGGTGGGATACTTTCCTGTGTCAAAAAATCCATTATTTTCCCATCTACAAAAAGCTGACCCAACGATCATGGATGATTTTAAAGTGGTTTATCATGCATAACAGGTTATATTACCCTAAGAAAAGATTTATGGATTGGGAGTCAAGGCTCAGTTAAAAATCCCTACCTCCCCCTTTTTTTCCTGACGATTGCAAAACCTAATATATAAAAACTAAGAAGAGCTTACAATCCCTAAAAATTATAGAAACTCTTTGGAATTATCTCGCTCTACATTTGTGCATTGTACATTTCCATTCTACATGTACTCTTTTTTCTTAAAACAAAACTATGAGTTTTCGCTCTCCCTTCATCCCATAAACCAAAAAGGCAAATAGATCACAACAAAATGAAAATTTTTGAGTTCAGGTAGGGAAAAAATTTAAAACAATAAAAAATGTAAGTAAAGAAAATTTATTCACACACCACAAATGAACATAAAAGTTTTGTTGTCCAAGTTTGGGAAATTCCACTAGTTCGACCCCAACATCTTGGAATTTTATAGGAAAGAGATTTCCTCCACACATGCTTTAAAAATGGATATGCATGTTTTAAACATGTTAAAGATGCAAATCACCTATGGATCCAAAGCTGTTGAAGAGAATAAAAAACTCTCATTAAATTCGCAACTGAATGTGAGGTGGGATATTTACCCGAGTCAAACAAGCCATTATTTTGCCCATCTACAAAAAGCTAACCCAACGATCATGGATGATTTTAAAGTGATTTATCATGCCTAATGGGCTATATTACCCTAACAAATGACTTATGGATTGGGAGTCAAGACTCAGTTAAAAATCCCTGCCTCCCCCTTTTTCCCGACGATTGCAAAACCTGATATATAAGAACTAAGAAGAGCTTACAATCCCTAAAAATTACAGAAACTGTTTGTAATTATCTCGCTCTACATTTGTGCACTGTGCATTTTCATTTTAGATGTACACTTTTTTCATAAATCAAAACTTTGAGTTTTCGCTCTCCCTTCCTCCCGTAAACCAAAAAGCCAAAAAGATCACAACAAAATGAAAATTTTGGAGTTAATGTACGGAAAAAAAATTTAAACAATAAAAAATGTAAGTAAAGAAAATTTATTCACACACCACAAATGAACACAAAAGTTTTTTTGTCCAAGTTTGGGAAATTCCACTAGTTCAACCCTAACAGCTTGGAATTTTATAAGAAAGAGATTTCCTCTAAACATGCTTAAAAAATGGATTTGCATGTTTTAAACTTGTTAAAGATGCAAATCACCTATGGATCCAAAGCTTTTGAAGAGAATAAAAAACGCTCATTAAATTCTCAAGTGAACGTGCGGTGGGATATTTACCCGAGTCAAACAAGCCATTATTTTGCCCATTTACAAAAAGCTGACCCAACGATCATGGATGATTGTAAAGTGATTTATCATGCATAACGGGCTATATTACCCTATGAAATGACTTATGGATTGGGAGTCAAGAGTCAGTTAAAAATCCCCGCCTCCCCCTTTTTCCCGACGATTGCAAAACCTGATATATAAAAACTAAGATGAGCAAACAATCCCAAAACATTACAGAAACTCTTTGGAATTATCTCTCTACATTTGTGCATTGTGCATTTCCATTCTACATGTACTCTTTTTTCTTAAAACAAAACTTGGAGTTTTCGCTCTCCCTTCATCCCATAAATCGAAAAGGCAAATAGATCACAACAAAATGAAAATTTTGAAGTTTAAGTACGGAAAAAAATTAAAACAATAACAAGTGAAAGTAAAGAAAATTTATTAACACACCACAAATGAACACAAAATTTTTGTTGTCCAAGTTTGGGAAATTCCATTGGTTCGATCCCAACAGCTTGGAATTTTGTAGGAAAGAGATTTCCTCCACACATGCTTTAAAAATGGATGTGAATGTTTTAAACATGTTAAAGATGCAAATTACCTATGGATCCAAAGCTTTTGAAGAGAATAACAAACGCTCATTAAATTCTCAAGTGAACGTGCGGTGGGATATTTACCCGAGTCAAACAAGCCATCATTTTGCCCATCTACAAAAAGCTGACCCAACGATCATGGATGATTGTAAAGTGATTTATCATGTGTAACGGGCTATATTACCCTAACAAATGACTTATGGATTGGTAGTCAAGACACAGTTAAAAATCCCTGCCTCCGCCTTTTTCCCGACGATTGTAAAACCTGATATATAAAAACTAAGAAGAGCTTACAATCCCTAAAAATTACAGACACTCTTTGGAATTATCTCGCTCTACATTTGTGCACTGTGCATTTCCATTCTACATGTACTCTTTTTTCTTAAAACAAAACTTTGAGTTTACGCTCTCCCTTCATCCCGTAAACCAAAAAGGCTAATAGTTCACAACAAAATGAAAATTTTGGAGTTCAAGTACGGAAAAAATTTAAAACAATAAGAAATGTAAGTAAAGAAAATGTATTCACACACCACAAATGAACACAAAAGTTTTGTTGTCCAGGTTTGGGAAATTCCACTAGTTCAACCCCAACAGCTTGGAATTTTATAGGAAAGAAATTTCCTCCACACATGCTTTAAAAATGGATATGCATGTTTTAAAAATGTTAAAGACGCAAATAACCTATGGATCCAAAGCTTTTGAAGAGAATAACAAACGCTCATTAAATTCTCAAGTGAACGTGCGGTGGGATACTTTCTTGAGTCAAAAAATCCATTATTTTCCCATCTACAAAAAGCTGACCCAACGATCATGGATGATTTTAAAGTGGTTTATCATGCATAACAGGTTATATTACCCTAAGAAAAGATTTATGGATTGGGAGTCAAGGCTCAGTTAAAAAGCCCTACCTCCCCCTTTTTTTCCTGACGATTGCAAAACCTGATATATAAAAACTAAGAAGAGCTTACAATCCCTAAAAATTATAGAAACTCTTTGGAATTATCTCGCTTACATTTGTGCATTGTACATTTCCATTCTACATGTACTCTTTTTTCTTAAAACAAAACTATGAGTTTTCGCTCTCCCTTCATCCCGTTAACCAAAAAGGCAAATAGATCACAACAAAATGAAAATTTTTGAGTTCAGGTAGGGAAAAAATTTAAAACAATAAAAAATGTAAGTAAAGAAAATTTATTCACACACCACAAATGAACACAAAAGTTTTGTTGTCCAAGTTTGGGAAATTCCACTAGTTCGACCCCAACATCTTGGAATTTTATAGGAAAGAGATTTCCTCCACACATGCTTTAAAAATGGATATGCATGTTTTAAACATGTTAAAGATGCAAATCACCTATCGATCCAAAACTGTTGAAGAGAATAAAAAACTCTCATTAAATTCTCAACAGAACGTGCGGCGAATATTTACCAGTGTCAAACAAGCCATTATTTTGCCCATCTACAAAAAGCTGACCCAACGATCATGGATGATTGTAAAGTGATTTATCATGCGTAACGGGTTATATTACCCTAAGAAATGACTTATGGATTGAGAGTCAAGACTCAGTTAAAAATCCCTACCTCCCCCTTTTTCCCGACGATTGCAAAACCTGATTTATAAAAACTAAGAAGAGCTTACAATCCCTAAAAATTACAGAAACTCTTTGGAATTATCTCGCTCTACATTTGTGCCCAGTGCATTTTCAATTTAGATGTACACTTTTTTCATAAATCAAAACTTTGAGTTTTCGCTCTCCCTTCGTCCCCTAAACCAAAAAGGCAAATAGATCACTACAAAATGAAAATTTTAGAGTTCATGTACGGAATAAAATTTAAACCAATAACAAATGTAAGTAAAGAAACTTTATTCACACACCACAAATGAATACAAAAGTTTTTTTGTCCAAGTTTCGGAAATTCTACTAGTTCAACCCTAACCGCTTGGAATTTTATAAGAAAGTGATTTCCTCCACACCTGCTTAAAAAATGGTTTTGCATGTTTTAAACATGTTAAAGATGCAAATCACCTATGGATCCAAAGCTTTTGAATAGAATAACAAACGCTCATTAAATTCTCAAGTGAACGTGCGGTGGGATATTTACCCGAGTAAAACAAGCCATTATTTTGCCCATCTACAAAAAGTTGACCCAACGATCATGGATGATTGTAAAGTGATTTATCATGTGTAACGGGCAATATTACCCTAAGAAATGACTTATGGATTGGGAGTCAAGACTCAGTTAAAAATCCCTGCCTCGCCCTTTTTCCCGACGATTGCAAAACCTGATATATAAAAACTAAAAAGTGCTTACAATCCCTAAAAATTACAGAAACTCTTTGGAATTATCTCTCTCAACATTTGTGCATTGTGCATTTCCATTCTACATGTACTCTTTTTTCTTAAAACAAAACTTTGAGTTTTCGCTCTCCCTTCATCTCGTAAACCAAAAAGGCAAATAGATCACAACAAAATGAAAATTTTGGAGTTCAAGTACGGAAAAAATTTAAAACAATAACAAATGTGAGTAAAGAAAATTTATTCACACACCAAAAATGAACCCAAAAGTTTTTTGTTTTCCATGTTTGGGAAATTCCACTAGTTCAACCCCAACAACTTGGAATTTTATAGCAAAGAGATTTCCTCCACACATGCTTTAAAAATGGATATACATGTTTTAAACATGTTAAAGATGAAAATAACCTATGGATCGAAAGCTTTTGAAGAGAATAACAAACGCTCATTAAATTCTCAACTGAACATGCGGTGGGATATTTTCCCGAGTCAAACAAGCCATTATTTTGGCCATCTACAAAAAGCTGACCCAATGATCATGGGTGATTGGAAAGTGATTTATCATGCGTAACGGGCAATATTACCCTAAGAAATGACTTATGGATTGGGAGTCAAGACTCAGTTCAAAATCCCTGCCTCCCCATTTTTCCCGACGATTGCAAAACCTTATATATGAAAACTAAGAAGACCTTACAATCCCTAAAAATTACAGAAACTCTTTGGAATTATCTCGCTCTACATTTGTGTACATTTTCATTTTAAATGTACAGTTTTTTCATAAATCAAAACTTTGTGTTTTAGCTCTCCCTTCATCCCGTAAACCAAAAACCCAAATAGATCACAACAAAATGAAAATTTTGGAGTTCTGGTACGGAAAAAAATTAAAACAAAAACAAATGTAAGTAAAGAAAATTTATTCACACACCACAAATGAACACAAAAGTTTTGTTGTCCAAGTTTGGGAAATTCCACTAGTTCAACCCCAACAGGTTGGAATTTTATAGGAAAGAGATTTCCTCCACACATGCTTTAAAAATGGATATGCATGTTTTAAACATGTGAAAGATGCAAATCACCTATGGATCCAAAGCTTTTGAAGACAATAACAAACACTCGTTAAATTCTCAACTGAACATGCGGTGGGATATTTACCCGAGTAAAACAAGCCATTATTTTGCCCATCTACAAAAAGTTGACCCAACGATCATGGATGATTGTGAAGTGATTTATCATGCGTAACGGGCTATATTACCCTAACAAATGACTTCTGGATTGGGATTCAAGACTCAGTTAAAAATCCATACCTCCCCCTTTTTCACGACGATTGCAAAACCTGATATATAAAAACTATGAAGAGCTAACAATCCCAAAAAATTATAGAAACTCTTTGGAATTATCTCTCTCTATATTTGTGCATTGTTCATTTCAATTCTACATGTACTCTTTTTCCTTAAAAAAAAACATTGAATTTTCGCTCTCCCTTCACCTCGTAAACCAAAAAGCCAAATAGATCAACACAAAAATGAAAATTATGGAGTTCAAGTACAGAAAAAATTTAAAACAATAACAAATGTAAGTAAAGAAAATTTATTCACACACCACAAATGAACACAAAAGTTTTGTTGTCCAAGTTTGGGAAATTCCACAAGTTCAACCCCAACATCTTGGAATTTTATAGGAAAGAGATTTCCTCCACACATGCTTTAAAAATGGATATGCATGTTTTAAACATGTTAAAGATGCAAATCACCTATGGATCCAAAGCTTTTGAATAGAATAAAAAACTCTCATTAAATTCTCAACAGAACGTGCGGCGAATATTTACCCGAGTCAAACAAGCCATTATTTTTCCCATCTACAAAAAGCTGACCCAACGATCATGGATGATTGTAAAGTGATTTATCATGCGTAACGGGTTATATTACCCTAAGAAATGACTTATGGATTGAGAGTCAAGACTCAGTTAAAAATCCCTACCTCCCCCTTTTTCCCGATGATTGCAAAACCTGATTTATAAAAACTAAGAAGAACTTACAATCCCTAAAAATTACAGAAACTCTTTGGAATTATCTCGCTCTACATTTGTGCCCAGTGCATTTTCATTTTAGATGTACACTTTTTTCATAAATCAAAACTTTGAGTTTTCGCTCTCCCTTCGTCCCCTAAACCAAAAACGCAAATAGATCACAACAAAATGAAAATTTTATAGTTCATGTACAGAATAAAATTTAAACCAATAACAAATGTAAGTAAAGAAAATTTATTCACACACCACAAATGAACATAAAAGTTTTGTTGTCCAAGTTTGGGAAATTCCACTAGCTCAACCCTAACAACTTGGAATTTTATAGGAAAGAGATTTCCTCCACACATGCTTAAAAAATGGATTCGCATGTTTTAAACATGTTAAAGATTCAAATCACCTATGGATCCAAAGCTTTTGAAGAGAATAACAAACGCTCATTAAATTCTCAAGTGAATGTGTGGTGGGATATTTACCCGAGTCACACAAGCCATTATTTTGCCCATTTACAAAAAGCTGACCCAACGATCATGGATGATTGTAAAGTGATTTATCATGCGTAACGGGCTATATTACCCTAATAAATGACTTATGGATTTGGAGTTAAGACTCAGTTAAAAATCCATGGCTCCCCCTTTTTCCCGAAGATTGCAAAACCTGATATATAAAAACTAAGAAGAGCTTACCATCCCTAAAAATTATAAAAACTCTTTGGAATTATCTCTCTCTACATTTGTGCATTGTGCATTTCCATTCTACATGTACTCTTTTTTCTTAAAACAAAACGTTGAGTTTTCACTCTCCCTTCATCCCCTAAACCAAAAAGGTAAATAGATCACAACAAAATGAAAATTTTGGAGTTCAAGTACGTAAAAAATTTAAAACAATAACAAATGTAAGTAAAGAAAATTTATTCACATACCACAAATGAACACAAAAGTTTTGTTGCCCAAGTTTGGGAAGTTCCACTAGTTCAACCTGAACAGCTTGGAATTTTACAGGAAAGAGATTTCCTCCACACATGCTTTAAAAAAGGATATGCATGTTTTAAACATGTTAAAGATTTAAATCACCTATGGATCCAAAGCTTTTGAAGAGAATAACAAACGCTCATTAAATTCTCAACAAAACGTGCGGTGGGATATTTACCCGAGTCAAACAAGCCATTATTTTGCCCATCTACAAAAAGCTGACCCAACGATCATGGATGATTTTAAAGTGATTTATCATGCATAACGGGCTATATTACCCTAAGAAATGACTTATGGGTTGGGAGTCAAGACTCAGTTAAAAATCCCTGCCTCCCCCTTTTTTCCAGACGATTGCAAACCCTAATATATAAAAACTAAGAAGAGCTTACAATCCCTATAAATTACAGAAACTCTTCGGAATTATCTCGGTTGAAATTTGTGCATTGTGCATTTCCATTCTACATGTACTCTTTTTTCTTAAAAGAAAACTTTGAGTTTTCGATATCCCTTCATCCCGTAAACCAAAAAGGCAAAAAGATCACAACAAAATGAAAATTTTGGAGTTCAAGTACGGAAAAAATTTAAAACAATAACAAACGTAAGAATAGAAAATTTATTAACACACCACAAATGAACACAAAAGCTTTGTTGTCCAAGTTTGGGAAATTCCACTAGTTCAACCCCAACAGCTTGGAATTTTATAGGAAAGAGATTTCCTCCACACATGCTTTAAAAATGGATATGCATGTTTTAAACATGTTTAATATGCAAATAACCTATGGATCCAAATCTTTTGAAGAGAATAACAAACACTCATTAAATTGTCAACAGAACGTGCGGTGGGATATTTTACCGAGTCAAACAGGCCATTATTTTGCCCATCTACAAAAAGCTGCCCCGACGATCATGGATGATTATAAAGTGATTTATCATGCGTAACGGGATATATTAACCTAACAAATGACTTCTGGATTGGGAGTCAAGACTCAGTTAAAAATCCATTCCTCCCCCTTTTTCCCGACGATTGTAAAACCTGATATTTAAAAAGTAAGAAGAGCTTAGAAGCCCTAAAAATTACAGAAACTCTTTGGAATTATCTCTCTGTACATTTTGGCATTGTGCATTTCCATTCTACATGTATTCTTTTTTCTTAAAACAAAATTTTGAGTTTTCGGTCTCCCTTCATCCCATAAACCAAAAAGGCAAATTGATCACAACAAAATGAAAATTTTTGAGTTCAAGTACGGAAAAAATTTAAAACAATAACAAATGTTAGTAAAGAAAATTTATTCACACACCACAAATGAACACAAAAGTTTTGGTGTCCAAATTTGGGAAATTCCACTAGTTCAACCCCAACTGCTTCGAATTTAAATGGAAAGAGATTTCTTCCACACATGCTTTAAAAATGGATATGCATGTTTTAAACATGTTAAAGATTCAAATAACCTATGGATCCAAAGCTTTTGAAGAAAATAACAAACGGTCATTAAATTCTCAAGTGAACGTGCGGTGGGATATTTACCTGAGTCAAACAAGCCATTATTTTTCCAATCTACAAAAAGCTGACCCAACGATCATGGATGATTGTAAAGTGATTTATCACGCGTAACGGGCTATATTACCCTAACAAATGACTTATGGATTTGGAGTCAAGACTCAGTTAAAAATCCCTGCCTCCCCCTTTTTCCCGACGATTGCAAAACCTGATCTATAAAAACTAAGAAGAGCTTACAATCCCTAAAAATTACAGAAACTCTTTGGAATTATCTCTCTCTACATTTGATCATTGTGCATTTCCATTCTACATGTACTCTTTTTTCTTAAATCAAAACTTTGAGTTTTCGCTCTCCCTTCATCCTGTAAACCAAAAAGGCAAAAAGATCAAAACAAAATGAAAATTTTGGAGTTCAAGTTCGGAAAAAATTTAAAACGATAACAAATGTAAGTAAAGAAAATTTATTCACACACCACAAATGAACACAAAAGTTTTGTTGTCCAAGTTTGGAAAATTCCACTAGTTCAACCCCAACAGCTTGGAATTTTATCGGAAAGAGATTTCCTCCACACATGCTTTAAAAATGGATATGCATGTTTTAAACATGTTAAATATGCAAATAACCTATGGATCCAAAGCTTTTGAAGAGAATAACAAACGCTCATTAAATTCTCAACTGAACGTGCGGTGGGATATTTTTACGAGTCAAACAAGCCATTATTTTGCCCATCTACAAAAAGCTGACCCGACAATCATGGATGATTATAAAGTGATTTATAATGTGTAACGGGTTATATTGCCCTAACAAATGACTTATGGATTGGGAGTCAAGACTCAGTTAAAAATCCCTACCTCCCCCTTTTTCACGACGATTGCAAAACCTGATATATAAAAACTAAGAAGAGCTAACAATCCCTAAAAATTGAAGAAACTCTTTGGAATTATCTCTCTCTACATTTGTGCATTGTGCATTTCCATACTACATGTACTCTTTTTCCTTAAAACAAAACTTTGAGTTTTCGCTCTCCCTTCATCTCGTAAACCAAAAAGGCAAATAGATCACAACAAAATGAAAATTTTTGAGTTCAAGTACGGAAAAAATTTAAAACAATAACAAATGCATGTAAAAAAAATTTATTCACACACCACAAATGAACACAAAAGTTTTGTTGTCCAAGTTTGGGAAATTCCACTAGTTCAACCCCAACAGCTTGGAATTTTATAGGAAAGAGATTTCCTCCACGCATGCTTTAAAAATGGATATGCATGTTAAAGATGCAAATCACCTATGGATCCAACGCTTTTGAAGAGAATAACAAACGCTCATTAAATTCTTAACTAAACGTGCGGTGGGATATTTACCCGAGTCAAACAAGCCATTATTTTGCCCATCTACAAAAAGCAGACCCAACGATCATGGATGATTGTAAATTGATTTATCATGCGTAACGGGCTATATTACCCTAACAAATGACTTATGGATTGGGAGTCAAGACTCAATTAAAAATCCCTGCCTCCCACTTTTTCCCCACGATTGCAAAGCCTGACATATAAAAACTAAGAAGAGCTTACAATCCCTAAAAATTACAAAAAATTTTTGGAATTGTCTCGCTCTACATTTGTGCACTCTGCATTTTCATTTCAGAAGTACACTTTTTTCAAAAATCAAAACATTCAGTTTTCGCTCTCCCTTTATCCCGTAAACCAAAAAGGCAAAAAGATCACAACAAAATGAAAACTTTAGAGTTCAAGTACGGAAAAAAATTTAAAACAATAACAAAGGTAAGTAAAGAAAATTTATTCACACACCACAAATGAACACAAATGTTTTGTTGTCCAAGTTTGGGAAATTCCACTAGTTACCCCCTAATAGCTTGGAATTTTATAGGAAAGAGATTTCCTCCACACATGCTTTAAAAATGGATATGCATGTTTTAAACATGTTAAAGAGGCAAATCACCTATGGATCCAATGGTTTGGAAGAGAATAACAAACGCTCATTAAATTCTCAACTGAACTTGCGGTGGGATATTTACCTGAGTCAAACAACCCATTATTTTGCCTATCTACAAAAAGTTGACCCAACGATCATGGATGATTGTAAAGTGATTTATCATGCGTAACAGCCTATGTTACCCTAACAAATGAATTATGGATTGGGAGTCAAGACTCAGTTAAAAATCCCTGCCTCCCCCTTTTTCACGATGATTGCAAAACCTGATCTATAAAAACTAAGAAGAGCTTACAATCCCTAAAAGTTACAGAAACTCTTTGGAATTATCTCTCTCCACATTTGTGCATTGTGCATTTCCATTCTACATGTACTCTTTTTTCTTAAAACAAAACTTTGCGTTTTCGCTCTCCCTTCATCCCGTAAACAAAAAAGGCAAATAGATCACAACAAAATGAAAATTTTGGAGTTCGAGTACGGAAAAAATTTAAAACAATAACAAATGTATGAAAACAAAATTTATTTACACACCACAAATGAACACAAAAGTTTTGTTGTCCAAGTTTGGGAAATTCCACTAGTTCAACCCCAATAGCTTGGAATTTTATAGGAAAGAGATTTCCTCGACACATGCTTTAAAAATGGATATGCATGTTTTAAACATGTTAAAGATGCAAATCACCTATGGATCCAAAGCTTTTGAAGAGAATAACAAACGCTCATTAAATTCTCAAGTGAACGTGCGGTGGGATATTTACCCGAGTCAAACAAGCCATTTTTTTGCCTATCTACAAAAAGCTGACCCAACGATCATGGATGATTGTAAAGTGATTTATCATGCGTAACGGGCTATATTACCCTAACAAATGACTTATAGATTGGGATTCAAGACTCAGTTTAAAATCCCTGCCTCCCCCTTTTTCCCGACGATTGCAAAACCTGATCTATAAAAACTAAGAAGAGCATACAATCCCGAAAATTATAGAAACTCTTTGGAATTATCTCTCTCTAAATTTGTGCGTTGTGCATTTCCCTTCTACGTGTACTCTTTTTCCTTAAATCAAAACTTTGAGTTTTCGCTCTCCCTTCATCCTGTAAACCAAAAAGGCAAATAGATCACAACAAAATGAAAATTTTGGAGTTCAAGTTCGGAAAAAATTTAAAACAATAAAAAATGTAAGTAAAGAAAATTTATTCACACACCACAAATGAACACAAAATTTTCTTTGTCCAAGTTTGGGAAATTCCACTAGTTCAACCCCAACAAATTGGAATTTTATAGGAAAGAGATTTCCTCCACGCATGCTTTAAGAATGGATATGCATGTTTTAAACATGTTAAATATGCAAATAACCTATGGATCCAAATCTTTTGAAGAGAATATCAAATGCTCATTAAATTTTCAACAGAACGTGCGGTGGGATATTTTCCCGAGTCAAACAACCCATTATTTTGCCCATCAACAAAAAGCTGACCCAAGGATCATGGATGATTGTAAAGTGATTTATCATGCGTAACGGGCTATATTACCTTAATAAATGACTTATGGATTGGGAGTCAAGACTCAGTTAAAAATCCCCGCCTCCCCCTTTTTCCCGACAATTGCAAAACCTGATATATAAAAACTAAGAAGAGCTTAGAATCCCTAAAAATTACGGAAACTCTTTGGAATTATCTCGCTCTACATTTGGGTATTGTGCATTTCCATTCTACATGTACTCTTTTTTCTTAAATCAAAACTTTGAGTTTTCGCTCTCCCTTCATCCTGTAAACCAAAAAGGCAAAAAGATCACAACAAAATGAAAATTTTGGAGTTCAAGTTCGGAAAAAATTTAAAACAATAACAAATGTAAGTAAAGAAAATTTATTCACACACCACAAATAAACACAAAAGTTTTGTTGTCCAAGTTTGGGAAATTCCACTAGTTCAACCCCAACAGCTTGGAATTTTATAGGAAAGAGATTTCCTCCACGCATGCTTTAAAAATGGATATGCATGTTTTCAACATGTTAAATATGCAAAAAACCTATGGATCCAAATCTTTTGAAGAGAATAACACACGCTCATTAAATTTTCAACAGAACGTGCGGTGGGATATTTTCCCGAGTCAAACAACCCATTATTTTGCCCATCTAAAAAAAGCTGACCCGACGATCAAGAATGATTATAAAGTGATTTATCATGCGTAACGGGATATATTACCCTAACAAATGACTTATGGATTGGGAGTCAAGACTCTGTTATAAATCCCTACCTCCCCCTTTTTCCCGACGATTGCAAAACCTGATATATAAAAACGAATAAGAGCTAACAATCCCAAAAAATTATAGAAACTCTTTAGAATTATCTCTCTGTACATTTGTGCATTCTGCATTTCCATTCTACATGTACTCTTTTTTCTTAAAACAAAACTTTGCGTTTTCGCTCTCCCTTCATCCCGTAAACAAAAAAGGCAAATAGATCCCAACAAAATGAAAATTTTGGAGTTCGAGTACGGAAAAAATTTAAAACAATAACAAATGTATGAAAACAAAATTTATTTACACACCACAAATGAACACAAAAGTTTTGTTGTCCAAGTTTGGGAAATTCCACTAGTTCAACCCCAACAGCTTGGAATTTTATAGGAAAGAGATTTCCTCCACACATGCTTTAAAAATGGATATGCATGTTTTAAACATGTTAAAGATGCAAATCACCTATGGATCCAAAGCTTTTGAAGAGAATAATAGACGCTCATTAAATTCTCAAGTGAACGTGCGGTGGGATATTTACACGAGTCAAACAAGCCATTTTTTTGCCTATCTACAAAAAGCTGACCTAACGATCATGGATGATTGTAAAGTGATTTATCATGCGTAACGGGCTATATTACCCTAACAAATGACTTATGGATTGGGAGTCAAGACTCAGTTAAAAATCCCTACCTCCCACTTTTTCCCGACGATTGCAAAACCTGATATATAAAAACTAAGAAGAGCTTACAATCCCTAAAAATTACAGAAACTCTTTGGAATTATCTTGCTATACATTTGTGCACTCTGCATTTTCATTTTAGATGTACACTTTTTTCAAAAATCCAAACATTGAGTTTTCGGTCTCCGTTGAGCCCGTAAACCAAAAAGTCAAATAGATCACAACAAAATGAAAACTGTAGAGTTCATGTACGGAAAAAAATTTAAAACAATAATAAATGTAAGTAAAGAAAAGTTATTCACACACCACAAATGAACACAAATGTTTTGTTGTCCAAGTTTGGGAAATTCCACTAGTTCCACCCCAAAAGCTTGGAATTTTATAGGAAACAGATTTCCTTCACACATGCTTTAAAAATGGATATGCATGTTTTAAACATGTTAAAGATGCAAATCACCTATGGATCCAAAGCTTTTGAAGAGATTAACAAACGCTCATTAAATTCTCAAGTGAAAATGTGGTGGGATATTTACCCGAGTCAAACAAGCCATTATTTTGCCCATCTACAAACACCTGACCCAACAATCATGGATGATTGTAAAGTGATTTATCATGCGTAACGCGCTATATTACCCTAACAAATGACTTATGGATTGGGAGTCAAGACTCAGTTAAAAATCCCTGCCTCCCCCTTTTTCACGACGATTGAAAAACCTGATCTATAAAAACTAAGAAGAGCTTACAATCCCTAAAAATTTCAGAAACTCTTTGGAATTATCTCTCTCTACATTTGTGCATTGTGCATTTCCATTCTACATGTACTCTTTTTTCTTAAATCAAAACTTTGAGTTTTCGCTCTCCCTTCATCCCATAAACCAAAAAGGCAAATAGATCACAACAAAATGAAAATTTTGGAGTTGAAGTATGGAAAAAATTTAAAACAATAACAAATGTAAGTAAAGAAAATTTATTCACACACCACAAATGAACACAAAAGTTTTGTTGTCCAAATATGGGAAATTCCACTAGTTCAACCCCAATAGCTTGGAATTTTATAGGAAAGAGATTTCCTCCACACATGTTTTAAAAATGGATATGCATGTTTTAAACATGTTAAAGATGCAAATCACCTATGGATTCAAAGATTTTGAAGAGAATAACAAACGCTCATTGAATTCTCAAGTGAACGTGCGGTGGGATATTTACCCGAGTCAAACAAACCATTATTTTGCCCATCTACAAAAAGCTGACCCAACGATCATGGTTGATTGTAAAGTGATTTATCATGCGTAACAGCCTATGTTACCCTAACAAATGAATTATGGATTGGGAGTCAAGACTCAGTTAAAAATCCCTACCTCCCCCTTTTTCCCGACGATTGCAAAACCTCATATATAAAAACTAAGAAGAGCTTATAATCCCAAAAAATTACAGAAACTCTTTTCAATTATCTCTCTCTACATTTGTACATTGTGCATTTCCATTCTACATGTACTCTTTTTTCTTAAAACAAAACTTTGAGTTTTCGCTCTCCCTTCATCCCGTAAACCAAAAAGGCAAAAAGATCACAACAAAATGAAAACTTTAGAGTTCATGTACGGAAAAAAATTTAAAACAATAACAAATGTAAGTAAAGAAAATTTATTCACACACCACAAATGAACACAAAAGTTTTGTTGTCCTAGTTTGGGAAATTCCACTAGTTCAACCCTAACAACTTGGAATTTTATAGGAAAGACATTTCCTCCACACATGCTTTAAAAATGGATATGCATGTATTAAACAAGTTAAATATGCAAATAACCGATGGATCCAAAGCTTTTGAAGAGAATAACAAACGCTCATTAAATTCTCAACTGAACGTGCAGTGGGATATTTTCCCGAGTATAACAAGCCATTATTTTGCCCATCTAAAAAAAGCTGACCCGACGATCGTGGATGATGATAAAGTGATTTATCATGCATAACGGGATATACTACCCTAAAAAATGACTTATGGATTGGGAGTCAAGACTCAGCGAAAAATCCCAACCTCCCCCTTTTTCCCGACGATTGCAAAACCTCATATATAAAAACTAAGAAGAGCTACCAATCCCAAAAAATTACAGAAACTCTTTGGAATTATCTCTCTCTACATTTGTACATTGTGCATTTCCATTCTACATGTACTCTTTTTTCTTAAAACAAAACTTGGAGTTTTCGCTCTCCCTTCATCCCGTAAACCAAAAAGGCAAATAGATCACCACAAAATGAAAATTTTGGAGTTCAAGTGAGGAAAAAATTTAAAACAATAACAAATGTTAGTAAAGAAAATTTATTCACACACCACAAATGAACACAAAAGTTTTGTTGTCCAAGTTTGGGAAATTCCACTAGTTCAACCTGAACAGCTTGGAATTTTATAGGAAAGAGATTTCATCCACACATGCTTTAAAAATGGATATGCATGTTTTAAACATGTTAAAGACGCAAATCACCTATAGATCCAAAGCTTTTGAAGAGAATAAAAAACGCTCATTAAATTCTCATGGGAACGTGCGGTGGATATTTACCCGAGTCAAACAAGCCATTATTTTGCCCATCTACAAAAAGCAGACCCAACGATCATGGATGATTATAAAGTGATTTATCATGTGTAACAGGCTATATTACCCTAACAAATGACTTATGGATTGGGAGTCAAGACTTAGTTAAAAATCCCTGCCTCCCACTTTTTCCAGACGATTGCAAAAACTGATATATAAAAACTAAGAAGAGCTTACAATCCCTAAAAATTACAGAAACTCTTTGGAATTATCTTGCTCTATATTTGTGCACTGTGCATTTTCATTTTAGATGTACACTTTTTTCATAAATCAAAACTTTGAGTTTTCGCTCTCCCTTCATCCCGTAAACCAAAAAGGCAAAAAGATCACAACAAAATGAAAACTTTAGAGTTCATGTACGGAAAAAAATTTAAAACAATAACAAATGTATGTAAAGAAAATTTATTCACACACCACAAATGAACACAAAAGTTTTGTTGTCCTAGTTTGGGAAATTTCACTAGTTCAACCCTAACAACTAGGAATTTTATAGGAAAGATATTTCCTCCACACACACTCAAAAAATGGATTTGCATGTTTTAAACATGTTAAAGATGCAAATCACCTATGGATCCAAAGCTTTCGAAGAGAATAACAAACGCTCATTAATTTCTCAAGTGAACGTGCGGTGGGATATTTACCCAAGTCAAACAAACCATTATTTGGTCCATTTACAAAAAGCTGACTCAACGATCATGGATGATTGTAAAGTGATTTATCATGCGTAACGGGCTATATTACCTTAATAAATGACTTATGGATTGGGAGTGAAGACTCAGTTAAAAATCCCTGCCTCCCCCTTTTTCCCAACGATTGCAAAACCTGATATATAAAAACTAAGAAGAGCTTACAATCCCTAAAAATTACAGAAACTCTTTGGAATTATCTTGCTCTACATTTGTGCACTCTGCATTTTCATTTTAGATATGCACTGTTTTCAAAAATCAAAACATTGAGTTTTCGCTCTCCCTTCTTCCCGTAAACCAAAAAGGCAAAAAGATCACCACAAAATGAAAAATTTAGAGTTCATGTACGGAAAAAAATTTAAAAAAATAACAAATATAAGTAAAGAAAATTTATTCACACACCTGAAATGAACACAAATGTTTTGTTGTCCAAGTTTGGGAAATTCCACTAGTTCAACCCTAACAGCTTGGAATTTTATTAAAAAGAGATTTCCTCGACACACGCTTAAAAAATGGATTTGCATGTTTTAAACATGTTAAAGATGCAAATCTCCTTTGGATCCAAAGCTTTTGAAGAGAGTAACAAACGCTCATTAAATTCTCAAGTGAACGTGCGGTGGGATATTTACCCAAGTCAAACAAGCCATTATTTTGCCCATTTACAAAAAGTTGACCCAACGATCATAGATGATTGTAAAGTGATTTATCATGCGTAACGGGCTATATTACCCTAACAAATGACTTATGGATTGGGAGTCAAGACTCAATTAAAAATCCCTGCCTCCCCCTTTTTCCCGGCAATTGCAAAACCTGATCTATAAAAACTAAGAAGAGCTTACAATCCCTAAAAATTACAGAAACTCTTTGGAATTATCTCGCTCTACATTTGTGCACTGTGTATTTTCATTTTAGATGTACACTTTTTTCATAAATCAAAACTTTGAGTTTTCGCTCTCCCTTCATCCCGTAAACCAAAAAGGCAAAAAGATCACAACAAAATGAAAACTTTAGAGTTCATGTAGGGAAAAAAATTTAAAACAATAACAGATGTAAGTAAAGAAAATTTATTCACACACCACTAATGAACACAAAAGTTTTGTTGTCCTAGTGTGGGAAATTCCACTAGTTCAACCCAAATAACTTGGAATTTTATAAGAAAGAGATTTCCTCCACACACACTCAAAAAATGGATTTGCATGTTTTAAACATGTTAAAGATGCAAATCACCTATGGATCCAAAGCTTTCGAAGAGAATAACAAACGCTCATTAAATTCTCAAGTGAACGTGCGGTGGGATATTTACCCAAGTCAAACAAGCCATTATTTTGCCCATTTACAAAAAGCTGACCCAACGATCATGGATGATTGTAAAGTGATTTATCATGCATAACGGGCTATATTACCTTAATAAATGACTTATGGATTGGGAGTCAAGACTCAGTTAAAAATCCCTGCCTCCCCCTTGTTCCTGACGAATCAAAAACCTGATATATCAAAACTAAGAAGAGCTTAGACTCCCTAAAAATTATAGAAACTCCTTGGAATTATCTCTCTCTACATTTGTGCATTGTGTATTTCCATTCTACATGTACTCTTTTTTCTTAAATCAAAACTTTGAGTTTTCGCTCTCCCTTCATCCCGTAAACCAAAAAGGCAAATAGATCACAACAAAATGAAAATTTTGGAGTTCAAGTACGGAAAAATTTTAAAACAATAACAATTTTAAGTAAAGAAAATTTATTCACACACCACAAATGAACACAAAGGTTTTGTTGTCCAAATTTGGGAAATTCCACTAGTTCAACCCCAACAGCTTGGAATTTTATAGGAAAGACATTTCCTCCACACATGCTTTAAAAATGGATATGCATGTTTTAAACATGTTAAAGATGCAAATCACCAATGGATCCAAAGCTTTTGTAGAGAATAACAAACGCTCTTTAAATTCTCAAGTCAACGTGCGGTGGGATATTTACGCGAGTCAAACAAGCCATTATTTGGCCCATTTACAAAAAGCTGACGCAACGATCATGGATGATTGTAAAGTGATTTATCTTGCGTAACGGGCTATATTACCTTAATAAATGACTTATGGATTGGGAGTGAAGACTCAGTTAAAAATCCCTGCCTCCCCCTTTTTCCCGACGATTGCAAAACCTGATATATAAAAACTAAGAAGAGCTTACAATCCCTAAAAATTACAGAAACTCTTTGGAATTATCTTGCTCTACATTTGTGCACTCTGCATTTTCATTTTAGATATGCACTTTTTTCAAAAATCAAAACATTGAGTTTTCGCTCTCCCTTCTTCCCGTAAACCAAAAAGGCAAAAAGATCACCACAAAATGAAAAATTTAGAGTTCATGTATGGAAAAAAATTTAAAACAATAACAAATATAAGTAAAGAAAATTTATTCACACACCACAAATGAACACCAAAGTTTTGTTGTCCAAGTTTGGGAAATTCCACTAGTTCAACCTGAACAACTTGGAATTTTATAGGAAAGAGATTTCATCCACACATGCTTTAAAAATGGATATGCACGTTTTAAACATGTTAAAGACGCAAATCACCTATGGATCGAAAGCTTTTGAAGAGAATAAAAAACGCTCATTAAATTCTCATGGGAACGTGCGGTGGATATTTACCCGAGTCAAACAAGCCATTATTTTGCCCATCTACAAAAAGCAGACCCAACGATCATGGATGATTATAAAGTGATTTATCATGTGTAACAGGCTATATTACCCTAACAAATGACTTATGGATTGGGAGTCAAGACTCAGTTAAAAATCCCTGCCTCCCCCTTTTTCCGGACGATTGCAAAACCTGATATATAAAAACTAAGAAGAGCTTACAATCCCTAAAAATTACAGAAACTCTTTGGAATTATCTCGCTCTATATTTGTGCACTGTGCATTTTCATTTTAGATGTACACTTTTTTCATAAATCAAAACTTTGAGTTTTCGCTCTCCCTTCATCCCGTAAACCAAAAAGGCAAAAAGATCACAACAAAATGAAAACTTTAGAGTTCATGTACGGAAAAAAATTTAAAACAATAACAAATGTAAGTAAAGAAAATTTATTCACACACCACAAATGAACACAAAAGTTTTGTTGTCCTAGTGTGGGAAATTCCACTAGTTCAACCCTAACAACTTGGAATTTTATAAGAAAGAGATTTCCTCCACACACGCTCAAAAAATGGATTTGCATGTTTTAAACATGTTAAAGATGCAAATCACCTATGCATCCAAATCTTTTGAAGAGAATAACAAACGCTCATTAAATACTCAAGTGAACGTGCGGTGGGATATTTACCCAAGTCAAACAAGCCATTATTTTGCCCATTTACAAAAAGCTGACCCAACGATCATGGATGATTGTAAAGTGATTAATCATGCATAACGGGCTATATTACCTTAATAAATGACTTATGGATTGGGAGTCAAGACTCAGTTAAAAATCCCTGCCTACCCCTCGTTACTGACGAAGCAAAAACCTGATATATCAAAACTAAGAAGAGCTTAGACTCCCGAAAAATTACAGAAACTCCTTGGAATTATCTCTCTCTACATTTGTGCATTGTGTATTTCCATTCTACATGTACTCTTTTTTCTTAAATCAAAACTTTGAGTTTTCGCTCTCCCTTCATCCCGTAAACCAAAAAGGCAAATAGATCACAACAAAATGAAAATTTTGGAGTTCAAGTACGGAAAAAATTTAAAACAATAACAATTGTAAGTAAAGAAAATTTATTCACACACCACAAATGAACACAAAAGTTTTGTTGTCCAAATTTGGGAAATTCCACTAGTTCAACCCCAACAGCTTGGAATTTTATAGGAAAGACATTTCCTCCACACATGCTTTAAAAATGGATATGCATGTTTTAAACAAGTTAAATATGCAAATAACCTATGGATCCAAAGCTTTTGAAGAGAATAACAAACGCTCATTAAATTCTCAAGTGAACGTGCGGTGGGATATTTACCCGAGTCAAACAAGCCATTATTTTGCCCATCTACAAAAAGCTGACCCAACGATCATGCATGATTTTAAAGTGATTTATCATGCGTAACGGGCTATATTACCTTAAGAAATGACTGATGGATTGGGAGTCAAGACTTAGTTAAAAATCCTTGCCTCCCTCTTTTTCCCAACGATTGCAAAACCTGATATATAAAAATTAAGAAGAGCTTACAATCCCTTAAAATCACAGAAACTCTTTGGAATTATCTCTCTCTACATTTGTGCATTGTGCATTTCCATTCTACATGTACTCTTTTTTCTTAAAACAAAACTTTGAGTTTTTACATTCCTTCATCCCGTAAACCAAAAAGGCATATAGATCACAAAAAAATGAAAACTTTATAGTTCATGTACGGAAAAAAATTTAAAAAAATAACAAATGTAAGTAAAGAAAATTTATTCACACCACAAATGAATACAAATGTTTTGTTGTCCAAGTTTGGGAAATTCCACTAGTTCAACCCTAACAGCTTGGAATGTTATTAAAAAGAGATTTCGTCGACACACGCTTAAAAAATGGATTTGCATGTTTTAAACATGTTAAAGATGCAAATCACCTATGGATCCAAAGCTTTTGAAGAGAATAACAACCGGTCATTAAATTCTCAAGTGAACGTGCGGTGGGATATTTACCCAACTCAAACAAGCCATTATTTTGCCCACTTGCAAAAAGTTGACCCAACGATCATGGATGATTGTAAAGTGATTTATCATGCGTAATGGGCTATATTGCCCTCACAAATGACTTATGGATTGGGAGTCAAGACTCAGTTAAAAATCCCTGCCTTCCCTTTTTTCCCGACGATTGCTAAACCTGATCTAAAAAAACTAAGAAGAGCTTACAATCCTAAAAATTACAGAAACTCTTTGGAATTTTCTCGCTCTATATTTGTGCACTGTGCATTTTCATTTTAGATGTACACTTTTTTCTTAAATCAAAACTTTGAGTTTTCGCTCTCCCTTCATCCCGTAAACCAAAGAGGCAAAAAGATCACATCAAAATGAAAACTTTGGAGTTCATGTACAGAAAAAAATTTAAAACAATAACAGATGTAAGTAAAGAAAATTTATTCGCACACCACAAATGAACACAAGAGTTTTGTTGTCCTAGTTTGGGAAATTCCACTAGTTCAACCGTAACAACTTGGAATTTTATAAGAAAGAGATTTCCTCCACACACGCTTAAAAAATGGATTTGCTTGTTTTAAACATGTTAAAGATGCAAATCACCTACGCATCCAAAGCTTTTGAAGAGAATAGCAAACGCTCATTAAATACTCAAGTGAACGTGCGGTGGGATATTTACCCAAGTCAAACAAGCCATTATTTTGCCCATTTACAAAAAGCTGACCCAACAATCATGGATGATTGTAAAGTCATTTATCATGCATAACGGGCTATAGTACCTTAATAAATGACTTATGGATTGACAGTCAAGACTCAGTTAAAAATCCCAGCCTCCCCCTTGATCCCGACGAAGCCAAAACCTGATATATCAAAACTAAGAAGAGCTTAGACTCCCTAAAAATTACAAAAACTCCTTGGAATTATCACTCTCTACATTTGTGCATTGTGCATTTCGAATCTACATGTACTCTTTTTTCTTAAATCAAAACTTTGAGTTTTCGCTCTCCCTTCATCCCGTAAACCAAAAAGGCAAATAGATCACAACAAAATGAAAATTTTGGAGTTCAAGTACGGAAAAAATTTAAAACAATAACAAATGTAAGTAAGGAAAATTTATTCACACACCACAAATGAACACAAAAGTTTTGTTGTCCAAATTTGGGAAATTCCACTAGTTCAACCCCAATAGCTTGGAATTTTATTGGAAAGACATTTCCTCCACACATGCTTTAAAAAGGGATATGCATGTTTTAAACATGTTAAAGATGCAAATCACCAATGGATCCAAAGCTTTTGAAGAGAATAACAAACGCTCATTAAATTCTCAATTGAACGTGCGGTGGGATATTTACTCGAGTCAAACAAGCCAGTATTTTGCCCATCTACAAAAAGATGACCCAACGATCATGGATAATTGTAAAGTGATTTATCATGCGTAACGGGCTATATTACCCTAACAAATGACTTATGGAATGGGAGTCAGGACTCAATTAAAAATCCCTACCTCCCCCTTTTTCCCGACGATTGTAAAACCTGATATATAAAAACTAAGAAGAGCAAACAATCCCAAACAATTACAGAAACTCTTTGGAATTATCTCTCTCTACATTTGTGCATTCTGCATTTCCATTCTACATGTACTCTTTTTTCTTAAAACAAAACGTTGAGTTTTCGCTCTCCCTTCATCCCGTAAACCGAAAAGGCATATAGATCACAACAAAATGAAAACTTTATAGTTCATGTACGGAAAAAAATTTAAAACAATAACAACTGTCAGTAAAGAAAATTTATTCACACACCACAAATGAACACAAAAATTTTGTTGTCGAAATTTGGGAAATTCCACTAGTTCAACCTGAACAACTTGGAATTTTATAGGAAAGAGATTTCCTCCACACATGCTTTAAAAATGGATATGCATGTTTTAAACATGTTAAAGACGCAAATCACCTATGGATCCAAAGGTTTTGAAGAGAATAAAAAACGCTCATTAAATTCTCATGGGAACGTGCGGTGGATATTTACCCGAGTCAAACAAGACATTATTTTGCCCATCTACAAAAAGATGACCCAACGATCTTGGATGATTATAAAGTGATTTATCATGCGTAACAGGCAATATTACCCTAACGAATGACTTATGGAATGGGAGTCAAGACTCAGTTAAAAATCCCAGCCTCCCCCTTTTTCCCGACGACTGCAAAACATGATCTATAAAATTTAAGAAGAGCTTACAATCCCTAAAAATTACAGAAACTCTTTCGAATTATCTCTCTCTACATTTGTGCATTGTGCATTTCCATTCTACATGTACTCTTTTTTCTTAAATCAAAACTTTGAGTTTTCGCTCTCCCTTCATCCTGTAAACCAAAAAGGCAAATAGATCACAATAAAATGAAAATTTTGGAGTTCAAGTACGGAAAAAATTTAAAACAATAACAAATGTAAGTAAACAAAATTTATTCACATACCACAAATGAACACAAAAGTTTTGTTGTCCAAGTTTGGGAAATTCCACTAGTTCAACCCCAACTGCTTGGAATTTTATAGGAATGAGATTTCCGCCACACTTTTTTTAAAAATGGATATGCATGTTTTAAACATGTTAAAGATGCAAATCACCTACGGATCCAAATCTTTTGAAGAGAATAACAAACGCTCATTAAATTCTCAACTGAACGTGCGGTGGGATATTTACCCGAGTCAAACAAGCCATTATTTTGCCCATCTACAAAAAGCTAACCCAACGATCATGGAAGATTGTAAAGTGATTTATCATGCGTAACGGGCTATAATACCCTAACAAATGACTTATGGATTGGGAGTCAGACTCAGTTAAAAATCCCTGCCTCCATCTTTTTCCCGACGATTGCAAAACCTGATATATAAACACTAAGAAGAGCTTAGAATCCCTAAAAGTTACAGAAACTCTTTGGAATTATCTCTCTCTACATTTGTGCATTGTGCATTTCCATTCTACATGTACTCTTTTTTCTTAAAACAAAACTTTGAGTTTTCGCTCTCCCTTCATCCCATAAACCAAAAAGGCAAATAGATCACATCAAAATGAAAATTTTGGAGTTCAAGTACGGAAAAAATTTAAAACAATAACAAATGTAAGTTAAGAAAATTTATTCACACACGACAAATGAACACAAAAGTTTTGATGTCCAAGTTTTGGAAATTCCACTACTTCAACCACAACAACTTGGAATTTTATAGGAAAGAGATTTCCTCCACACATGCTTTAAAAGTGGATATGCATTTTTAAACATGTTAAAGATGCTAATCACCTATGGATCCAAAGCTTTTGAAGAGAATAACAAACGCTCATTAAATTCTCAACTAAACGTGCGGTGGGATATATACCCTAGTCAAACAAGCCATTATTTTGCCCATCTACAAAAAGCTGACCCAACGATCATGGATGATTGTAAAGTGATTTATCATCCGTAATGGGCTATATTACCCAAAGAAATGACTTATTGAGTGGGAGTCAAGACTCAGTTAAAAATTCCTGCCTCCTCCTTTTTCTCGATGATAGCAAAACTTGATATATAAAAACTAAGAGCTTAGAATCCCTAAAAATTAGAGAAACTCTTTGGAATTATCTCGCTCTACATTTGTGCACTGTGCATTTTCATTTTAGATGTACACTTTTTTCATAAATCAAAACTGTCAGTTTTCGCTCTCCCTTCATCACGTAAACCAAAAAGGCAAATAGCACACTACAAAAAGAAAATTTTAGAGTTCATGTACGGAAAAAAATTTAAAACTATAACAAATGTAAGTAAAGAAAATTTATTCACACACCACAAATGAACACAAAAGTTTTTTTGTCCAAGTTTGGGAAATTCCACTTGTTCAACCCTAACAGCTTGGAATTTTATAAGAAAGAGATTTCCTCCACACATGCTTAAAAAGTAGATTTGCATGTTTGAAACATGTTAAAGATGCAAATCACCTATGGATCCATAGCTTTTGAAGAGAATAAAAAACGCTCATTAAATTCTCAACTGAACGTGCGGTGGGATATTTACCCGAGTCAAACAAGCCATTATTTTGCCCATCTACAAAAAGCAGACCCAACGATCATGGAAGATTGTGAAGTGATTTATCATGCGTAACGGGCTATAGTACCCTAAGTAATGACTTATGGATTAGGAGTCAAGACTCAGTTGAAAATCCCTGCCTCCCCCTTTTTCCCAACGATTGCAAAACCTGATATATAAAAACTAAGAAGAGCTTACAATCCCTAAAAATTACTGAAACTCATTGGAATTATCACTCTCCACATTTGTGCATTGTGCATTTCCATTCTACATGTACTCTTTTTTCTTAAAACAAAACTTCAAGTTTTCGCTCTCCCTTCATCCCGTAAACCAAAATGGTATTGATCACAACAAAATGAAAATTTTGGAGTTCAAGTACGGAAAAAATTTAAAAAATTAACAAATGTAAGTAATGAAAATTTATTCACACACCACAAATGAACACAAAAGTTTTGTTGTCCAAGTTTGGGAAATCCCACTAGTTCAACACCAACAGCTTGGAATTTTATAGGAAAGAGATTTCCTCCACAAATGCTTTAAAAATGGATATGCATGTTTTAAACATGTTAAAGAAGCATATCACCTATGGATGCAATGCTTTTGAAGAGAATAACAAACGCTCATTAAAGTCTCAAGTGAACGGGCGGTGGGATATTTACCCGAGTCAAACAAGCCATTATTTTGCCCATCTACAAAAAGCTGACCCAACGATCATGGATGATTGTAAAGCGATTTATCATGCGTAACGGGCTATATTACCGTACGAAATGACTTATGGATTGGGAGTCAAGACTCAGTTAAAAATCCCTGCCTCCCCCTTCTTCCCGACAATTGCAAAACCTGATATATAAAAACTAAGAAGTGCTTACAATCCCTAAAAATTACAGAAACTCTTTGGAATTATCTCGGTCTACATTGGTGCACTGTGCATTTTCATTTTAGATGTACACTTTTTTCATAAATAAAAACTTTGAGTTTTCGCACTCCCTTCATCCCGTAAACCAAAAAGGCAAATAGATCACTACAAAATGAAAATTTTAGAGTTCATGTACGGAAAAAAAATTAAAAGAATAACAAATGTATGTAAAGAAAATTTATTCACACACCACAAATGAACACAAAAGTTTTTTTGTCCAAGTTTGGGAAATTCTACTAGTTCAACCCTAAAAGCTTGGAATTTTATGAGAAAGAGATTTCCTCCACACATGCTTAAAAAATGGATTTGCATGTTTTAAACAATTTAAAGATGCAAATCACCTATGGATCCAAAGCTTTTGAAGAGAATAACAAACGCTCATTAAATTCTCAAGTGAACGTGCGGTGGGATATTTACCCGAGTCAAACAAGCCATTATTTTGCCCATCTACAAAAAGCTGAGCCAACTATCATGGATGATTGTAAAGTGATTTATCATGCGTAACGGGCTATATTGCCCTAAGAAATGACTTATGGATTGGGAGTCAAGACTCAGTTAAAAATCCCTTCCTCCCGAGTCATACAAGCCATTATTTTGCCCATCTACAAAAAGCTGACCCAACGATCATGGATGATTGTAAAGTGATTTATCATGCGTAACGGACTATATTACACTACAAAATGACTTATGGATGTGGAGTCAAGTCTCGGTTAAAAATGCCTGCCTCCCGCTTTTTCACGACGATTGCAAAACCTGATATACAAAAACTAAGAATAGCTTACAATCGCTAAAAATTACAGAAACTCTTTGGAATTATCTCTCTCTACATTTGTGCATTGTGAATTTCCATTCTACATGTACTCTTTTTTCTTAAAACAAAAATTTGAGTTTTTGCTCTCCCTTCATCCCGTAAACCAAAAAGGCAAATAGATCACAATAAAATGAAAATTTTGAAGTTCAAGTGCGGAAAAAAATTAAAACAATAACAAATGTAAGTAAAAAAAATTTATTCACACACCACAAACGAACACAAAAGTTTTGTTGTCCAAGTTTGGGAAATTCCACTAGTTCAACCTCAACAGCTTGGAATTTTATAGGAAAGAGATTTCCTCCACACATGCTTTAAAAATGGATATGCTTGTTTTAAACATGTTAAAGATGCAAATCACCTATGGATCCAAAGCTTTAGAAGAGAATAACAAACTCTCATTAAATTCTCAACTGAACGTGCGAAGTCAAACAAGCCATTATTTCGCCCATCTACAAAAAGCTGACCCAACGATCATGGATGATTGTAAAGTGATTTATCATGCGTAACGGGCTATATTACCCTAAGAAATGACTTATGAATTGGGAGTCAAGACTTAGTTAAAAATCCTTGCCTCCCCCTTTTTCCTGACGATTGCAAAACCTGATCTATAAAAACTAAGAAGAGCTTACAATCCCTAAAAATTACAGAAACTCTTTGGAATTATTTCTCTCTACATTTGTACATTGTGCATTTCCATTCTACTGGTACTCTTTTTTCTTAAATCAAAACTTTGAGTTTTCGCTTTCCCTTCATCCTGTAAACCAAAAAGGCAAATTGATCACAACAAAATGAAAATTTTGGAGTTCAAGTACAGAAAAAATTTAAAACAATAACAAATGATAGTAAAGAAAATTTATTCACACACCACAATTGAACACAAAAGTTTTGTTGTCCATGTTTGGGAAATTCCACTAGTTCAACCCCAAAAGCTTGGAATTTTATAGGAAAGAGATTTCCTCCACACAAGCTTTAAAAATGGATATGCATGTTTTAAACATGTTAAAGATGCAAATCACCTATGGATCCAAAGCTTTTGAAGAGAATGAAAAAAGCTCATTAAATTCTCAAGTGAACGTGCGGTGGGATATTTACCCGAGTCAAACAAGCCATTATTTTGCCCATCTACAAAAAGCTGACTCAATGATCATGGATGATTGTAAAATGATTTATCATGCGTAACGGGCTATATTACCCTATGAAATGACTTATGGATTGGGAGTCAAGACTCAGTTAAAAATCCCTTCCTCCCCCTTTTTCCCAACGATTGCAAAACCTGATATATAAAAACTAATAAGAGCTTACAATCCCTAAAAATTACAGAAACTCTTTGGAATTATCTAGCTCTACATTTGTGCACTGTGCATTTTCATTTTAGATGTACTGTTTTTTCATAAATCAAATCATTGAGTTTTCGCTCTCCCTTCATCCCGTAAACCAAAAGGACAAATAGATCACTACAAAATGAAAATTTTAGAGTTCATGTACGGAAAAAAATTTAAAAAAATAACAAATATAAGTAAAGAAAATTTATTCACACACCAAAAATGAACACAAAAGTTTTTTTGTCCAAGTTTGGGAAATTCTACTAGTTCAACCCTAACAGTTTGGAATTTTATTAGAAAGAGCTTTCCTCCACACATGCTTAAAAAATGGATTTGCATGTTTTAAACATGTGAAAGATGCAAATCACCTTTGGATCCAAAGCTTTTGAAGAGAATAATAAACACTCATTAAATTCTCAACTAAACGTGCAGTGGGATATTTACCCGAGTCAAACAAGCCATTATTTTGCCCATCTACAAAAAGTTGTCCCAACGATCATGGATGATTGTAAAGTGATTTATCATGCATAACGGGCTATTTTACCCTAAGAAATGACTTATGGATTGGGAGTCAAGACAGTTAAAAATCCCTGCCTCCCCAATTTTCCCGACGATTGCAAAACCTAATATATAAAAACTAAGAAGAGCTTACAATCCCTAAAAATTACAGAAACTCTTTGGAATTATCTCTCTCTACATTTGTGCATTGTGCATTTCCATTCTACATCTACTCTTTTTTTTAAAACAAAACTTTGAGTTTACGCTCTCCCTTCATCCCGTAAACCAAAAAGGCAAATAGATCACAACAAAATGAAAATTTTGGAGTTCAAGTGCGGAAAAAAATTAAATCAATAACAAATGTAAGTAAAAAAATTTATTCACACGCCACAAATGAACACAAAAGTTTTGTTGTCTAAGTTTGGGAAATTTGACTAGTTCAACCCCAACATCTTGGAATTTTATAGGAAAGAGATTTCCTCCACACATGCTTTAAAAATGGATATGCATGTTTTAAACATGTTAAAGATGCAAATCACCTATGGATCCAAAGCTTTTGAAGAGAATAACAAACGCTCATTAAATTCTGAAGTGAACGTGCGGTGGATATTTACACGAGTCAAACAAGCCATTATTTTGCCCATCTACAAAAAGCTGACCCAACGATCATGGATGATTGTAAAGTGATTTATCTTGCGTAACGGGCTATATGGCCCTCAGAAATGACTTATGCATTGGGATTCAAGACTCAGTTAAAAATCCCGGCCTCCGCCTTTTTCCCGACGATTGCAAAACCTGATATATAAAAACTAAGAAGAGCTTACAATCCCTAAAAATTACAGAAACTCTTTGGAATTATCACTCTCCACATTTGTGCATTGTGCATTTCCATTCTACTTCTACTCTTTTTTCTTAAAACAAAACTTTGAGTTTTCGCTCTCCCTTCATCCTGTAAACCAAAAAGGCATTGATCACAACAAAATGAAAATTTTGGAGTTCAAGTACGGAAAAAATTTAAAACAATAAAAAATGTTAGTAAAGAAAATTTATTCACACACCACAAATGAACACAAAAGTTTTGTTTTCCAAGTTTGGGAAATTCCACTAGTTCAACCCAAATAGCTTGGAATTTTATAGGAAAGAGATTTCCTCCACACATGCTTAAAAAATGGATTTGCTTGTTTTTAACATTTTAAAGATGCAAATCAGCTATGGATCCAAAGCTTTTGAAGAGAATAAGAAACACTCATTAAATTCTCAAGTGAACGTGCGGTGGGATATTTACCCTAGTCAAACTAGCCATTATTTTGCCCATCACCAAAAAGCTGAGCCAACGATCATGGATGATTGTAAAAGTGATTTATCATGCATAACGGGCTATATTACCCTAAGAAATGACTCATGGATTGGGAGTCAAGACTCAGTTAAAAATCCTTGCCTCCCCCTTTTTCCCGACGATTGCATAACCTGATCTTTAAAAACTAAGAAGAGCTTACAATCCCTAAAAATTACAGAAACTCTTTGAAATTATCTCTCTCTACATTTGTGCATTGTGCATTTCCATTCTACATGTACTCATTTTTCTTAAATCAAAACTTTGAGTTTTCGCTCTCCCTTCATTATGTAAACCAAAAAGGCAAATTGATCATAACAAAATGAAAATTTTGGAGTTCAAGTATGGAAAAAATTTAAAACAATAACAAATGGAAGTAAAGAAAATTTATTCACATACCACAAATGAACACAAAAATTTTGTTGTCCACGTTTGGGAAATTCCACTAGTTCAACCCCAACATCTTGGAATTTTATAGGAAAGAGATTTCCTCCACACATGCTTTAAAAATGGATATGCATGTTTTAAACATGTTAAAGATGCAAATCACCTATGGATCCAAAGCATTTGACGAGAATAACAACCGCTCATTAAATTCTCAAGTGAACATGCGGTGGGATATTTACCCGAGTCAAACAAGACATTATTTTGCCCATCTACAAAAAGCTGACCCAACGATCATGGATGATTTTAAAGTGATTTATCATGCATAACAGGCTATATTACCCTATGAAATGACTTATGGATTGGGAGACAAGAGTCAGTTAAAAATCCCTGCCTCCCCCTTTTTCCCAAAAATTGCAAAACCTGATATATAAAAACTAATAAGAGCTTACAATCACTAAAAATTACAGAAACTCTTTGGAATTATCTCGCTCAACATTTGTGCACTGTGGATTTTCATTTTAGATGTACTCTTTTTTCTTAAAACAAAACTTTGAGTTTTCGTTCTCCCTTCATCCCGTTACCCAAAAAGGCATTGATCACAACAAAATGAAAACTTTGGAGTTCAAGTACGGAAAAAATTTAAAACAATAACAACTGTAAGTAAAGAAAATTTATTCTCACAGCACAAATGAACACAAAAGTTTTGTTGTCCAAGTTTGGGAAATTCCACTAGTTCAACCCCAACAGCTTGGAATTTTATAGGAAAGAGATTTCGTCCACACATGCTTTAAAAATCGATATGCATGTTTTAAACATGTTAAAGATGCAAATCACCTATGGATCCAAAGATTTTGAAGAGAATAACAAATGATCAGTAAATTCTCAAGTGAACGTCCGGTGGGATATTTGCCTGAGTCAAACAAGCCATTATTTTGCCCATCTACAAAAAGCTAACCCAACGATCATGGATGCTTGTAAAGTGATTTATCATGCGTAACGGGCTATATTACCCTAAGAAATGACTTATGGATGCGGAGTCAAGACTCAGTTAAAAATGCCTCCCTCCCCCTTTTTCCCCCGCGAATTGCAAAACCTGATATATAAAAACTAAGAATAGCTGACAATCGCTAAAAATTACAGAAACTCTTTGGAATTATCTCTCTCTACATTAGTGCATTGTGCATTTCCATTCTACATGTACTCTTTTTTCTTAAAACAAAACTTTGAGTTTTCGCTCTCCCTTCATCCCGAAAACCAAAAAGGCAAATAGATCACAACAAAATGAAAATTTTGGAGTACAAGTGCGGAAAAAAATTAAAACAATAACAAATGTAAGTAAAGAAAATTTATTCACAAACCACAAATGAACACAAAAGTTTTGTTGTCCAAGTTTGGGAAAATCCACTAGTTCAACCCCAACAGCTTGGAATTTTATAGGAAAGGGATTTCCGCCACACATGCTTTAAAAATGGATATGCATGTTTTAAACATGTTAAAGATGCAAATCACCTATGGATCCAAAGCTTTTGAAGAGAATAACTAACGCTCATTAAATTCTCAACTGAACCTGCGGTGGATATTTACCCGAGTCAAACAAGCCATTATTTTTCCCATCTACAAAAAACTGACCCAACGATCATGGATGATTGTAAAGTCATTTATCATGCGTAACGGGCTTTATTACCATAAGAAAAAACTTATGGATTGGGAGTCAAGACTCAGTTAAAAATCCTTGCCTCCCCCTTTTTCCCGACGATTGCAAAACCTAATCTATAAAAACTAAGAAGAGTTTACAATCCCTAAAAATTATAGACACTCTTTGGAATTATCTCTCTCTAGATTTGTGCATTGTTCATTTCCATTCTACATGTACACTTTTTTCTTAAATCAAAACTTTGAGTTTTCGCTCTCCCTTCATCCTATAAACCAAAAAGGCAAATTTATCACAACAAAATGAAAATTTTGGAGTTCAAGTACGGAAAAAATTTAAGACAATAACAAATGTAAGTAAAGAAAATTTATTCACACACCACAAATGAACACAAAAGTTTTGTTGTCCAAGTTTGGGAAATTCCACTAGTTCAACCCAAACAGCTTGGAATTTTAGAGGAAAGAGATTTCCTCCACACATGCTTTAAAAATGATATGCATGTTTTAAACAAGTTAAAGATGCAAATCACCTATGGATTTAAAGCTTTTGAAGAGAATGACAAACGCTCATTAAATTCTCAAGTGAATGTGCGGTGGGATATTTACCCGAGTCAAACAAGCCATTATTTTGCCCATCTACAAAAAGCTGGCCCAACGATCATGGATGATTGTAAAGTGATTTATCATGCGTAACGGGCTATTTTACCCTAAGAAATGACTTATGGATTGGGAGTCAAGACTCAGTTAAAAATCCCTGCCTCCCCCTTTTTCCCGACGATTGTAAACCTGATATATAAAAACTAAGAACAACTTACAATCCCTAAAAATTACAGAAACTCTTTGGAATTATCTCTCTCTACATTTCTGCATTGTGCATTTCCATTCTACATGTACTCTTTTTTCTTAAAACAAAAATTTTAGTTTTCGCTCTCCCTTCATCCCGTAAAGCAAAAAGGCATTGATCACAACAAAATGAAAATTTTGGAGTTCAAGTACGTAAAAAATTTAAAACAATAACAAATTTAAGTAAAGAAAATTTATTCACACACCACAAATGAACACAAAAGTTTTGCTGTCCAAGTTTGGGAAATTCCACTAGTTCAACCCCAACTGCTTGGAATTTTATAGGAAAGCGATTTCCTCCGCACATTCTTTAAAAATGGATATGCATGTTTTAAATATGTTAAAGATGCAAATCACCTATGGATCAAAAGCTTTTGAAGAGAATAACAAATGCTCATTAAATTCTCAACTGAACGTGCGGTGGATATTTACCCCAGTCAAACAAGCCATTATTTTGCCCATCTACAAAAAGCTGACCCAACGATCATGGATGATTGTAAAGTGATTTATCTTGCATAACGGGCTATATTACCCTAAGAAATGACTTATGGATTGGGAGTCAAGACTCAGTTAAAAATCCATGCCTCCCCCGTTTTCCCGACGATTGCAAAACCTGATATATAACAACTAAGAAGAGCTTACAATCCCTAAAAATTACTGAAACTCTTTGGAATTATCTTGCTCTACATTTTTGCACTGTGCATTTTCATTTTAGATGTACACTTCTTTCATAAATCAAAACTTTGAGTTTTCGCTCTCCCTTCATACCGTAAACCAAAAAGGCAAATAGATCACTACAAAAAGAAAAATTTAGAGTTCATGCACGGAAAAAAAATTAAAACAATAACAAATGTAAGTAATGAAAATTTATTCACACACCACAAATGAACACAAAAGTTTTTTTGTCCAAGTTTGGGAAATTCCACTAGTTCAACCCAAACGGCTTGGAATTTTATAAGAAAAAGATTTCCTCCACACATGCTTAAAAAATGGATTTGCATGTTTTAATCATGTTAAAGATGCAAATCACCTACGGATCCAAAGCTTTTGATGAGAATAACAAACGCTCATTAAATTCTCAAGTGAACGTGTGGTGGGAAATTTACCCGAGTCAAACAAGCCATTATTTTGCCCATCTACAAAAAGCTGACCCAACGATCATGGATGATTGTAAAGTGATTTATCATGCGTAACGGGCTATATTACCCTAAGAAAAGACTTATGGAATTGGAGTCAAGACTCAGTTAAAAACCGTTGCCTCCCCCTTTTTCCCGACGATTGCAAAACCTGATATATAAAAACTAAGAAGAGCTGACAATCCCTAAAAATTGCAGAAACTCTTTGGAATTATCTCTCTCTACATTTGTGCATTGTGCATTTCCATTCTACATGTACTCTTTTTTCTTAAAACAAAACTTTGAGTTTTTGCTTTCCCTTCATCCCGTAAACCAAAAAGGCGTTGATCACAACAAAATGAAAAACGCACATTAAATTCTCAAGTGAACGTGCGGTGGGATTTTTATCTGAGTCAAACAAGCCATAATTTTGCCAATCTACAAAAAGCTGACCCAACAATCATGGATGAGTGTAAAGTGATTTTATCATGCGTAACGGGCTAAAAAATGGATTTTCATGTTTTAATCATGTTAAAGATGCAAATCACCTATGGATCCAAAGCTTTTGAAGAGAATAAAAAACGCTCATTAAATTCTCAAGTGAACGTGCGGTGGGATATTTACCCGAGTCAAACAAGCCATTATTTTTCCCATCTCCAAAAATCTTACCCAACGATCATGGATGATTGTAAAGTGATTTACCATGCGTAACGGGCTATATTACCCTAAGAAATGACTTATGGATTGGGAGTCAAAACTCGGTTAAAAATCCCTGCAACCCCCTTTTTCCCGACGATTGCAAAACCTGATATATAAAAACTAAGAAGAGCTTACAATCCCTAAAAATTACAGAAACTCTTTGGAATTATCTCTGTCTACGTTTGTGCATTGTGCATTTCCATTCTACATGTACTCTTTTTTCATAAAACAAAACTTTGAGTTTTCGCTCTCCCTTCATCCCGTAAACCAAAAAGGCATTGACCACAACAAAATGAAAATTGTGAGTTCAAGTACGGAAAAAATTTAAAACAATAACAAATGTAAGTAAAGAAAATTTATTCACACACCACAAATGACCACAAAAGTTTTGTCGTCCAAGTTTGGGAAATTCCACTAGTTCAACCCCAATAGCTTGGAATTTTATAGGAAGGAGATTTCCTCCACACATGCTTTAAAAATGGATATGCATGTTTTAAACATGTTAAAGATGCAAATCACCTATGGATCCAAAGCATTTGAAGAGAATAACAAACGCTAATTAAATTCTCAAGTGAACATGCGGTGGATATTTACCCGATTCAAAGAAGCCATTATTTTGCCCATCACCAAAAAGCTGAGCCAATGATCATGGATGATTGTAAAGTGATTTATCATGCGTAACGGGCTATATTACCCTAAGAAATGACTTATGGATTGGGAGTCAAGACTCAGTTAAAAATCCCTGCCTCCCCCTTTTTCCCGACGTTTGCAAAACCTGATATATAAAAACTAAGAAGTGCTTACAATCCCTAAAAATTACAGAAACTCTTTGGAATTATCTCGCTCTACATTTGTGCACTGTGCAATTTCATTTTAGATGTACTCTTTTTTCATAAATCAAAACATTGCGTTTTCGCTCTCCCTTCATCCCGTAAATTAAAAAGGCAAATAGATCACTACAAAATGAAAATTTTAGAGATCATGTACGAAAAAAACATTAAAGCAATAACAAATGTAATTAAACAAAATTTATTCAGACACCACAAATGAACACAAAAGTTTTTTTGTCCATGTTTGGCAAATTCCATTAGTTCAACCCTAACAGCTTGGAATTTTATAGGAAAGAGATTTCCTCCACACATGCTTAAAAAATGGATATGCATGTTTTAAACATGTTAAAGATGCAAATCACCTATGGATCCAATGCTTTTGAAGAGAATAACAAACGCTCATTAAATTCTCAAGTGAACGTGCGGTGGATATTTACCCGAGTCAAACAAGCCATTATTTTGCCCATCTACAAAAAGCTGACCCAACGATCATGGATGATTGTATAGTGATTTATCATGCGTAACGGGCTATATTACCCTAAGAAATGACTTATGGATTGGGAGTCAAGACTAAATTAAAAATTCCTGCCTCCCCGTTTTTTTGGACGATTACAAAACCTGATATATGAAAACTAAGAAGAGCTTACAATCCCTAAAAATTACAGAAACTCTTTTGAATTATCTCGCTCTACATTTGTGCACTGTGCATTTTCATTTTAGATGTACACTTTTTTCATAAATCAAAACTTTGAGTTTTCGCTCTCCCTTCATCTGGTAAACCAAAACGGCAAATAGATCACTACAAAATGAAAATTTTAGAGTTCATGTACGGAAAAAAATTTAAAACAATAAAAAATGTAAGTAAAGAAAATTTATTCACACCCCACAAATGAACACAAAAGTTTTTTTGCCCAAGTTTGGGAAATTCCACTAGTTCAACCCTAACCAGCTTGGAATTTTATAAGAAAGTGATTTCCTCCACACATGCTTAAAAAATGGATTTGCATGTTTTAAACATGTTAAAGATGCAAATCACCTATGGATCCAAAGCTTATGAAGAGAATAACAAACGCTCATTAAATTCTCAAGTGATTGTGCGGTGGGATATTTACCCGATTCAAACAAGCCATTATTTTGCCCATCTACAAAAAGCTGACCCAACAGTCATGGATGATTGTAAAGTGATTTATCAGGCGTAACGGGCTATATTACCCTAAGAAATGACTTATGGATTAGGAGTCAAGACTCAGTTAAAAATCCCAGCCTCCCCGTTTTTCTCGACGATTGTAAAACCTGATATATAAAAACTAAGAAGAGCTTACAATCCCTAAAAATTTCTAAAACTCTTTGGAATTATCTCACTCTACATTTGTGCACTGTGCATTTTTATTTTAGATGTAAACTTTTTTCATAAATCAAAACTTTGAGTTTTCGCTCTCCCTTCATCCCGTAAACCAAAAAGGCAAATAGATCACTACAAAATGAAAATTTTAGAGTTCATGTACGGAAAAAAAATTAAAACAATAACTAATGTAAGTAAAGGAAATTTATTCACACACCACAAATGAACACAAAAGGTTTTTTGTCCAAGTTTGGGAAATTCCACTAGTTCAATCCTAACAGCATGGAATTTTATAAGAAAGAGATTTCCTCCACACATGCTTTAAAAATGGATTTGCATGTTTTAATCATGTTATAGATGCAAATCACCTATGGATCCAAAGATTTTGAAGATAATAACAAACGCTCATTAAATTCTCAAGTGAACGTGCGGTGGGATATTTACCCGAGTCAAACAAGCCATTATTTTGCCCATCTCCAAAAAGCTGAGCCAACAATCATGGATGAATGTAAAGTGATTTATCATGTGTAATGGGCTATATTAACCTAAGAAATGACTTATGGATTGGGAGTCAAGACTCAATTAAAAATCCTTGCCTCCCCCTTTTTCCCTACGATTGCAAAACCTGATATATAAAAACTAAGAAAAGCTTACAATCCCTAAAAATTACAGAAACTCTTTGGAATTATCTCTGTCTACATTTGTGCATTGTGCATTTCCATTCTACATGTACTCTTTTTTCTTAAAACAAAACTTTGAGTTTTCGCTCTCCCTTCATCCCGCAAACCAAAAAGGCATTGATCACAACAAAATGAAAATTTTGGAACAATAACAAATCTAAGTAAAGAAAATTATTCACACACCACAAATGAACACAAATGTTTTGTTGTCCAAGTTTGGGAAATTCCTCTAGTTCAATCCCAACAGCTTGGAATTTTATAGGAAAGAGATTTCCTCCACACATGCTTTAAAAATGGATATGCATGTTTTAAACATGTTAAAGATGCAAATCACCTATGGATTCAAAGCTTTTGAAGAGAATAATAAACGCTCATTAAATTCTCAAGTGAACGTGCGGTGGATATTTACCCGAGTCAAACAAGCCATTATTTTGCCCATCTACAAAAATCTGACCCAACGATCATGGATGATTGTAAAGTGATTTATCATGCGTAACGGGCTATATTAACCTAAGGAATGACTTATGGATTGGGAGTCAAGTCTTTTTTTTTATTACGGGATGAAGGGAGAGTGAAAACCCAAAAGTTTTGAATTAATAAAAAATTGTGCATCTAAAATGGAATTGCACAATGCAAAAATGTACAGAGAGATAATTCCAAAGAGTGTCAATAATTTTTAGGGATTGTAAGCTCTTTTTAGTTTTTATATCTCAAGTTTTGCAATAGTATGGAAAAAGGGGGAGGCGGGGGATTTTTAACTGAGTGTTGACTCCGAATCCATAAGTCATTTCATACAAAAATATAGTCGGTTACGAAAGTTAAATCACTTTACAATCATCTATGATTGTTAGGTCAGCTTTTTGTAAATGGGGAAAATAATTGCTTGTTAGACTCCGGTAAATATCCCAGCCCATGTCCACTTGAGAATTTATTGAGTGTTTGTTATTCTCTTTAAAATGCTTTGGATGCATAGGTGATTTGAATGTTTAACATGTTTCAAGCATGCATATCAATATTTAAAACATGAGTAGAAGAAATCTCTTTCCTACAAATTCCAATCTATTAGGGTTGAACTAGTGGAATTTCCCAAAGTTCGATAACAAAACTTTTGTGTTCATTTGTGGTGTGTGTCTAAATTTTCTTTACTTACATTTTATTTAGGGTTTTAAATTTATTCTATACATAAACTCTTAAACTTTCATTTTTTTGTGATCTATTTGCCTTTTTTTTCTTTACGGGATGAAGGGAGAGCGAATGCCCAAAGTTTTTATTTAATAAAAAAGTGTACATCTAAAATGGAAATGCACAATGCACAAATGTAGAGAGAGATAGTTCCAAAGAGTGTCTGTATTTTTTAGGGATTGTAAGCTGTTTTTAGTTTTTATATCTCAGATTTTTAACTGAGTGTTGACTCCCAATCCATAAGTCATTTCTTACAAAAAAATATAGCCCGTTACGCAAGATAAATCATTTTACAATCATTTATGATTGTTAGGTCAGCTTTTTGTAAATGGGCAAATATAATGGCTTGTTTGACTCGAGTAAATATCCCAACGCATGTCCACTTGAGAATTTAATAAGCGTTTGTTATTCTCTTTAAAATATTTGGATGCATAGGTCATTTGCATCTTTAACAAGTTTCAAGCGTGCATATCCATTTTTAAAACTTGTGTACAAGAAGAAATCTCTTTCTAATAAAATTCCAAGCTATTAGGGTTGAACTAGTGGAATTTCCCAAACTTGGATAACAAAAATTTTGCCTTCATTTGTGGTGTGTGAATAAATTTTCTTTTCTCACATTTTTTTTATTTTTAAAAATTTTTTCTATACATAAAATCTAAAATTTTCATTTTGTTGTGAGATATTTGCCTTTTTTTGTGTACGGAAGAAGGGAGAGTGAAAACAAAGTTTTTTATTTAACAAACAACTGTGCATCTAAAATGGAAATGCAAAATGCACAAATGTAGAAAGAGATAATTCCAAAGATTTTCCGTAATTTTTAGGGATTGTAAGCTCTTTTTAGTTTTTATATCTCAGGTTTAGCAATCGGTTGAAAAAAAGGGGAGGCGGGTAAATATCCCAGCGCACGTCCACTTGAAAATTTAATGAGCGTTTGTTATTCTCTTTAAAAGCATTGGATACATAGGTCACTTTCATCTTTAACATGTTTCAAGCATGCATATCCATTTTTAAAACATGTGTAGGAGAAATCTCTTTCTTATAAAATTCCAAGCTATTAGGGTTGAACTAGTGGTATTTCCAAGCTTGGATAACAAAACTTTTGTGTTCATTTGTGGTGTGTGAATAAATTTTCTTTACTTTCATTTTTGTTATTGTTTTAAATTTTTTCCTTACATAAACTCTAAAATTTTTATTTTGTTCTGATCTATTTGCCTTTTTTTTCGTGTACGGGATGAAAGGAGAGCAAAAACCCAAAGTTTTGATTTGAGTAAAGAGTTTGCATATAACTTGGAAATGCACAATGCACAAATGTAGAGAAAGATAATTCGAAAGAGTGGCCATAATTTTAAGGGATTGTAAGCTTTTTTTAGTTTTTATATCTCAGGTTTTGCAATTGACGGCAAAAAGGGGGAGGATGGTGGGGATTTTTAACTGAATGTTGACCCCTATCCATGAGTCATTTCTTACAAAAATATAGCCCATTACGCATGATAAATCACTGTACAATCATCTATGATTGTTAGGTCAGCTTTTTGTAAATGGGCAAAATAATGGTTTGTTTGACTCGGGCAAATATCTTTGCGCACGTCCACTTGAGAAGTTAATGCGCGTTTCTTATTCTATTTAAAAGCTTTGGATCCATAGGTCATTTGCATCTTTAACATGTTTCAAGCATGAATATCCATTTTTAAAACATGTATAGAAGAAATCTCTTTCTTATAAAATTCCAAGCTAATAGGGTTGAACTAGTTGAATTTCCCAAACTTGGATAACAAAACTTTTGTGTCCATTTGTGGTGTGGGAATATAATTTTTTACTTACATTTTTTTTAAAAAACTTTTCCTACATTAACTCTAAAATTTTCCTTTTGTTTCGATCTTTTTGCCTTTTTTTTTTTTTAGGGGATGAAGGGAGAGCGAAAACCCAAAGTTTAGATTGAAGAAAAAAGTGTACATCTAAAATGGAAATGCACAATGCACAAATGTAGAGAGAGATAATTCCAAAGAGTGTCCATATTTTTTAGGGATTGTACGCTCTCTTTAGTTTTTATATCTCAGGTTTTGCTATCGTCGTGAAAAAGGGGGAGGCAGGGGATTGTTAACTGAGTGTTGACTCCCACTCCAAAAGTCATTTCCTACAAAAACTATATCCCGTTACACATGATAAATCAGTTTACAATCATCTATGATTGTTAGGTCAACTTTTTGTTAATGGGCAAAATAATGGCTTGTTTGACTCTGGTAAATATCCCAGTGCACATCCACTTGAGAATTTAAGGAGCGTTTGTTATTCTATTTAAAAGCTTTGGATCCAAAGGTCATTTGCATCTTTAACATATTTCAAGCATGTGTATCCAATTTTAAAACATGTGCAGAAGAAATCTCTTCCTTATAAAATTCCATGCTATTAGGGTTGACCTAGTGGAATATCCCAAACATGGATAAAAAAACTTGTGTTCATCTTTGGTGTGTGAATAAATTTTTTTACTTACATTTTTGTTATCGTTTTAAAAATTTTCCATACATAAACTCTAAAATTTTCATTTCGTTGTGATCCATTTGCATTATTTTTTTTACGGGATGAAGGGAGAGGGCCAAACCCAAAGTTTTGATTTAAGAAAAAAGTATATATCTAAAATGGAATTGCACAAAGCACAAATCTAGAGAGAGATAATTCCAAAGCGTGTCTGTAACTTTTAGGGATTGTAAGCTCTTTTTAGTTTTTATATCTCAGGTTTCGCAATCGTCTGGAAAAAGGGAGAGGCAGGGGATTTTTAACTGAATGTTGACTCCCTATCCATGAGTCATTTCTTACAAAAATATAGCCCGTTACGCATGATAAATCAATGTACAATCATCTATGATTTTTAGGTCAGCTTTTTGTAAATGGGCAAAATAATGGTTTGTTTGACTCGAGCAAATTTTCCAGCTTACGTCCACTTGAGAATTTAATGAGCATTTTTATTCTATTTAAAAGTTTTGGATTCATATTTCATTTGCATCTTTAACATGTTTCAAGCATGAATATCCATTTTTAAAATATGTATAGAAGAAATCTCTTTCTTATAAAATTCCAAGCTAATAGGGTTCAACTAGTTGAATTTCCCAAACTTGGATAACAAAACTTTTGTGTCCATTAGTGGTGTGTGAATATAATTTTTTACTTAACATTTTTGTTTTTGTTTTAAATTTTTTCCTACATAAACTCTAAAATTTCTTTTTTTTCGATCTATTTGACCTTTTTTGTTTACGGGATGAAGGGAGAGCGAAAACCCAAAGTTTAGATTGAAGAAAAAAGTGAACATCTAAAATTAAAATGCACAATGCACAAATGTAGAGAGAGATAATTCCAAAGAGTGTCCATAATTTTTTGGGATTGTAAGCTCTTTTTAGTTTTTATATCTCAGGTTTTGCTATTGTCGAGAAAAAATGGGTGGCAAGGGATTGTTGACTGAGTGTTGACTCCCAAACTATAAGACATTTCTTACAAAAATTATAGCCTGTTACACATGATAAATCACTTTACAATCATCTATGATTGTTAGGTCAACTTTCAGTAAATGGGCAAAATAATGGCTTGTTTGACTCGGGTAAATATCCCAGTGCACGTCCACTTGAGAATTTATGGAGCGTTTGTTATTCTCTATAAAAGCTTTGGATCCAAAGGTCATTTGCATCTTTAACATATTTCAAGCACGCGAATCCAATTTTAAAACATGTATAGAAGAAATCTCTTCCTTATAAAATTCCATGCAATTAGGGTTGAACTAGTGGAATTTCCCAAACATGGATAACAAAACTTGTGTTCATCTGTGGTGTGTGAATAAATTTTTTTACTTACATTTTTGTTTTCATTTTAATTTTTTTCCATACATAAACTATAAAATTTTCATTTTGTTGTGATCTATTTGCCTTTTTTTTGTTTATGGGATGAAGGGAGAGGGAAAACCCAAAGTTTTGATTTAAGAAAAAAGTATATATCTAAAATGGAATTGCACAAAGCACAAATCTAGAGAGAGATAATTACAAAGAGTGTATGTAACTTTTAGGGATTGTAAGCTCTTTTTAGTTTTTATATCTCAGGTTTTGCAATCGTTGGGAAAAAGGGGGAGGCATGGGATTTTCAACTGAATATTGACTCCATATCCATGAGTCATTTCTTACAAAAATATAGCCCATTACGCATGATAAATCACTGTACAATCATCTATGATTGTTGGGTCAGCTTTTTATAAATGGGCAAAATAATGGTTTGTTTGACTCGGGCAAATATCTCAATGCACGTCCACTTGAGAATTTAATGAGCATTTTTTATTCTATTTAAAAGCTTTGGATCCATAGGTCATTTGCATCTTTAACATGTTTCAAGCATGAATATCCATTTTTAAAACATGTATAGAAGAAATCTCTTTCTTATAGAATTCCAAGCTAATAGGGTTGAACTAGTTTAATTTCCCAAACTTGGATAACAAAACTTTTGTGTTCATTTGTGGGGTGTGAATATAATTTTTTACTTACATTTTTGTTTTTGTTTTAAATTTTTTCCTCTCTAAAATTTTCATTTTGTTTCGATCTATTTGCTTTTTTCTTGTTTACGGGATGAAGGGAGAGTGAAAACCCAAAGTTTAGATTGAAGAAAGAAGTGTACATCTAAAATGGAAATGCACAATGCAAAAATGTGGAGAGAGATAATTCCATAGAGTGTCCATAATTTTTAGGGATTGTAAGCTCCTTTTAGTTTTTTTATCTCAGGTTTTGCTATCGTCGGGAAAAAGGGGGAGGCAGGGGATTGTTAACTAAGTGTTGACTCCCAATCCATAAGTCATTTCTTACAAAAACTATTGCCCGTTACACATGATAAATCAGTTTACAATCATCCATGATTGTTAGGTCAACTTTTTTTAAATGGGCAAAATAATGGCGTGTTTGACTTGGGTAAATATCTCAGCGCACGTGCACTTGAGAATTTAAGGAGCGTTTGTTATTCTCTTTAAAAGCTTTGGATCCAAAGGTCATTTGCATCTTTAACATATTTCAAGCATGCGTATCCAATTTTAAAACATGTGTAGAAGAAATCTCTTCCTTATAAAATTCCATGCTATTAGGGTTGAACTAGTGGAATTTCCCAAACATGGATAGCAAAACTTGTGTTCATCTGTGGTGTGTGAATAAATTTTTTTACTTACATTTTTTTTTTGTTTTAAATTTTTTCCATACATAAACTCCAAAATTTTCATTTTGTTGTGATCTATTTGCCTTTTTTTTGTTTACGTGATAAAGGGAGAGGGAAAACCCAAAGTTTTCATTTAAGAAAAAAGTATATATCTAAAATGGAATTGTACAAAACACAAATCTATAGAGAGATAATTACAAAGAGTGTCCGTAACTTTTAGGGACTGTAAGCTCTTTTTAGTTTTTATATCTCAGGTTTTGCAATCGTCGGGAAAAAGGGGGAGGCATGGGATTTTTAACTGAATGTTGACACCCTATCCATGAGTCATTTCTTACAAAAATATAGCCGGTTACGCATGATAAATCACTGTACATTCATCTATGATCGTTAGGTCAGCTTTTTGTAAATGGGCAAAATAATGGTTTGTTTGACTCGGGCAAATATCTCAGCGCACGTGCACTTGAGAATTTAATGAGCGTTTGTTATTCTATTTAAAATCTTTGGATCCATAGGTCATTTGCATCTTTAACATGTTTCAAGCATGAATATCCATTTTTAAAACATGTATAGAAGAAATCTCTTTCTTTTAGAATTCCAAGCCAATAGGGTTGAACTAGTTTAATTTCCCAAACTTGGATAACAAAACTTTTGTGTTCATTTGTGGGGTGTGAATATAATTTTTTACTTACATTTTTGTTTTTTGTTTTAAATTTTTTCCTACTTAAACTCTAAAATTTTCATTTTGTTTCGATCTATTTGCTTTTTTCTTGTTTACGGGATGAAGGGAGAGTGAAAACCCAAAGTTTAGATTGAAGAAAGAAGTGTACATCTAAAATGAAAATGGACAATGCAAAAATTTAGAGAGAGATAATACCATAGAGTATCCATAATTTTTAGGGATTGTAAGCTCTTTTTAGTTTTTATATGTCAGGTTTTGCTATCATCCGGAAAAAGGGGTAGGCAGGGGATTGTTAACTAAGTGTTGACTCCCAATCCATAAGTCATTTCTTACAAAAAATATAGCCCGTAACACATGATAAATCAGTTTACAATCGTCTATGATTGTTAGGTCAACTTTTTGTAAATGGGCAAAATAATGGGTTGTTTGACTCGGGTAAATATCCCAGTGCACGTCCACGTGAGAATTTAAGAAGCGTTTGTTATTCTCTTTAAAAGCTTTGGATCCAAAGGTCATTTGCATCTTTAACATATTTCAAGCATGCGTATCCAATTTTAAAACATGTGTAGAAGAAATCTCTTCCTTATAAAATTCCATGCTATTAGGGTTGAACTAGTGGAATTTCCCAAACATGGATAACAAAACTTGTGTTCATCTGTGGTGTGTGAATAAATTTTTTTACTTAAATTTTTTTTTTAATTCTTTTCCATACATAAACTCTAAAATTTTCATTTTGTTGTGATCTATTTGCCTTTTTTTTGTATACGGGATGAGGGAGAGGGAAAACCCAAAGTTTTGATATAAAAAAAAAGTATATATCTAAAATGGAATTGCACAAAGCACAAATCTAGAGAGAGATAATTCCAAAGAGTGTATGTAACTTTTAGGGATTGTAAGCTCTTTTTAGTTTTTATATCTCAGGTTTTGCAGTCGTCGGGAAAAAGGGGGAGGCATGGGATTTTTAACTGAATGTTGACTCCCTATCCATGAGTCATTTCTTAAAAAAATATAGCCCGTTACGCATGATAATTCACTGTACAATCATCTATGATTGTTAGGTCAGCCTTTTGTAAATGGGCAAAATAATGGTTTGTTTGACTCGGGCAAATATCTCAGCGCACGTCCACTTGAGAATTTAATGAGCGTTTTTTATTCTATTTAAAAGCTTTGGATCCATAGGTCATTTGCATCTTTAACATGTTTCAAGCATGAATATCCATTTTTAAAACATGTATAGAAGCAATCTCTTTCTTATAGAATTCCAAGCTAATAGGGTTGAACTAGTTGAATTTCGCAAACTTGGATAACAAAACTTTTGTGTTCATTTGTGGGGTGTGAATATAATTTTTTACTTACATTTTTGTTTTTGTTTTAAATATTTTCCTTCATAAACTCTAAAATTTTCATTTTGTTTCGATTTATTTGCCTTTTTCTTGTTTACGGGATGAAGGGAGACTGAAAACCCAAAGTTTAGATTGAAGAAAGAAGTGTACATCTAAAATGGAAATGCACAATGCACAAATGTAGAGAGAGATAATTCCAAAGAGTGTCCATAATTTTTAGGGATTGTAAGCTCTTTTTAGTTTTTATATCTCAGGTTTTGCTGTTGTCGAGAAAAAGGGGGAGGTAGGGGATTGTTAACTGAGTGTTGACTCCCAATCTATAAGTCATTTCTTAAAAAAACTAACAACACATGATAAATCAGTTTACAATCATCTATGATTGTTACGTCAACTTTTTGTAAATGGGCAAAATAATGGTTTGTTTGACTCGGGTAAATATCCCAGTGCACGTCCACTTGAGAATTTAAGGAGCGTTTGTTATTCTCTATAAAAGCTTTGGATCCAAAGGTCATTTGCATCTTTAACATATTTTAAGCATGCGAATCCAATTTTAAAACATGTGTCGAAGAAATCTCTTCCTTATAAAATTCCAAGCTATTAGGGTTGAACTAGTGGAATTTCCCAAACATGGATAACAAAACTTGTGTTCATCTGTGGTGTGTGAATAAATTTTTTTACTTACATTTTTGTTTTCGTTTTAATTTTTTTCCATACCTAAACTCTAAAATTTTCATTTCGTTGTGATCTATTTACCTTTTTTTTGTTTACGGGATGAAGGGAGAGGGAAAACCTAAAGTTTTGATTTGAGAAAAAAGTATATATCTAAAATGGAATTGTACAAAGCACAAATCTAGAGAGAGGTAATTGCAAACAGTGTCTGTAACTTTTAGGGATTGTAAGCTCTTTTTAGTTTTTATATCTCAGGTTTTGTTATCGTCGAGAAAGAGGGGATGGCAGGGGATTGTTAACTGAGTGTTGACTCCCAATCCATAAGTCATTTCTTACAAAAACCATAGCCCGTTACACATGATAAATCAGTTTACAATCATCTATGATTGTTAGGTCAACTTTTTTTAAATAGGCAAAATAATTGCTTGTTTGACTCGGGTAAATATCCCAGTGCACGTCCACGTGAGAATTTAAGGAGTGTTTGTTATTCTTTTTAAAAGCTTTGGATCCAAAGGTCATTTGCATCTTTAACATATTTCAAGCATGCGTATCCAATTTTAAAACATGTGTAGAAGAAATATCTTCCTTATAAAATTCCATGCTATTAGGGTTGAACTAGTGGAATTTCCCAAACATGGATAACAAAACTTGTGTTCATCTGTGGTGTGTGAATAAATTTTTTTACTTACATTTTTGTTTTTGTTTTAAATTTTTTCCTTACATAAACTCTAAAATTTTCATTTCGTTATGATCTTTTTGCCTTTTTTTTGTTTACGGGATGAAGGGAGAGGGAAAACCCAAAGTTTTGATTTAAGAAAAAAGTATATCTCTAAAATGGAATTGCACAAAGCCCAAATCTGGAGAGAGATAATTCCAAAGAGTGTCCATAACTTTTAGGGATTGTAAGCTCTTTTTAGTTTTTATATCTCAGGTTTTGCAATCGTCGGGAAAAAGGGGGAGGCATGGGATTTTTAACTAAATGTTGACTCCCTATCCTTGTGTCATTTCTTACAAAAATATAGCCCGTTACGCATGATGAATAACTGTACAATCATCTATGATTGTTAGGTCAGCTTTTTATGAATGGGCAAAATAATGGTTTGTTTGACTCGGGCAAATATCCCGGCGCACGTCCTCTTAAGAATTTAATGATCGTTTGTTATTCTATTTAAAAGCTTTGGATCAATAGGTCATTGCAATCTTTAACATATTTCAAGCTTGAATATCAATTTTTAAAACATGTATAGAAGAAATCTCTTTCTTATAAAATTCCAAGCTAATAGGGTTGAACTAGTTGAATTTCCCAAACTTGGATAACAAAAATTTTGTGTTCATTTTTGTGGTGTGAATATAATTTTTTACTTACAATTTTTGTTTTTGTTTTAAATTTTTTCCTACGCAAACTCTAAAATTTTCATTTTGTTTCGATCTTTTTGCCTTTTTTTGGTTTACGGGATGAAGGGAGAGTGAAAACCCAAAGTTTACATTGAAGAAAAAAGTGTACATCTAAAATGGAAATGCCGAACGCACAAATGTAGAGAGCGATAATTCCAAAGACTGTCCATAATTTATTGGGATTGTAAGCTCTTTTTAGTTTTTATATCTCAGGTTTTGCTATCGTCGGGAAAAAGGGGGAGGCAGGGGATTGTTATATGAGTGTTGACTCCCAATCCATAAGTCATTTCTTACAAAAACTATAGCCCGTTACACATGATAAATCAGTTTACAATCATCTATGCTTGTTAGGTCAACTTTTTGTAAATGGGCAAACTAATGGCTTGTTTGACTCAGGTAAATATCCCAATGCATGTCCACTTGAGAATTTAAGGAGCGTTTGTTATTCTCTTTAAAAGATTTGGATCCAAAGGTCATTTGCATCTTTAACATATTTCAAGCATGCGTATCCAATTTTAAAACATGTATAGGAGAAATCTCTTCCTTATAAAATTCCATGCTATTAGGGTTGAACTAGTGGAATTTCCCAAAGATGGATAACAAAACTTGTGTTTATCTGTGGTGTGTGAATAATTTTTTTTACTTACATTTTTGTTTTCGTTTTAAATTTTTCTCCATAAATAAACTCTAAAATTTTCATTTCGTTGTGATCTATTTGCCTTTTTTTGTTTACGGGATGAAGGGAGAGGGAAAACCCAAAGTTTTGATTTAAGAAAAAAGTATATATCTAAAATGGAGTTGCACAAAGCACAAATCTAGAGAGAGATAATTCCAAAGAGTGTCCGTAACTTTTAGGGATTGTAAGCTCTTTTTAGTTTTTATATCTCAGGTTTTGCAATCGTCGTGCAAAAGAGGGAGAGGCTAGGGTTTTTTAACTGAGTGTTGACTCCCAATCCATAAGTCATTCCTTAGAAAAATATAGCCCGTTATGCATGATAAATCGTTTACAATCATCTATGATTGTTACGTTAGCTTTTTGTAAATTGGCAAATAATGGCTTGTTTGACTCGGGTAAATATCCCAGTGCACGTCCACTTGAAAATTTAATGAGCGTTTGTTATTCTTCGTAAATGCTTCGGATCCATTGGTCATTTGCATCTTTAACATGTTTCAAGCATGCATATCTATTTTAAAACGTGTGTAGAAGAAATCTCTTTCTTATAAAATTCCAAGCTATTAGGGTTGAACTAGTGGAATTTCCCAAACTTGGATAACAAAACTTTTGTGTTCAATAGTGGTGTGTGAAAAATTTTCTATACCTACATTTTTTTTATTGTTTTTAATTTTTTATATACATAAACTCTAAAATTTATATTTTGTTGTGTTGTATTTGCCGTTTTTTTTTTTTGTTTATTAGATGAAGGCAGAGTGAAAAACCAAAGTTTTGATTTAAGAAAAAAAAGTACATCTAAAATGGAAATGCTCAATGCACAAATGTAGAAAGAGATAATTGCAAAGAGTGTATGTAATTTGTTTGGATTGTAAGCTCCTTTTAGTTTTTATAACTCAGGTTTTGCAATCGTTGGGAAAATGGGGAGGCTGGGGATTTTTAACTGAGTGTTGACTCCCAACCCATGAGTCATTTCTTAAAAAACTATAGCCCGTTATGCATGATAAATCACTATACAATCATCTATGATAGTTAGATAAGCTTTTTGTAAATTGGCAAAATAATGGCTTGTTTGACTCGGGCAAATATCTCAGCGCACGTCCACTTGAGAAATTAATGAGCATTTGTTATTATCTTTAAAATCTTTGGATCCATAGGTCATTTGCATCTTTAACATGTTTCAAGCATGAATATCCATTTTAAAACATGTGTAGAAGAAATCCCTTTCTTATAAAATTCCAAGCTATTAGGGTTTAATTAGTGGAAATTCCCAAACTTGGATAAAAAAACTTTTTTGTTCATTAGTGGAGTGTGAATAAATTTTCTTTTTTTACATTTTGTTATTGTTTTAAATTTTTTCCATACATGAACTTTAAAATTTTCGTTTTGATGTGATCTATTTACCTTTTTTTTGTTTACGGGATGAAGGGAGAGCAAAAACCCAAACTTTTTATTTAAGAAAAAAGTGTACATCTAAAATGGAAATGCACAATGCGAAAATGTAGAGAGAGATAATTCAAAAGAGTGTCCATATTTTTTAGGGATCGTAAGCACTTTTTAGTTTTTATATCTCTAGTTTTGCAATTGTCGGGAAAAAGGAGGTGGGGCGGGATTTTTAACTGAGTGTTGACTCCCAATCCGTAAGTCATTTCTTACAAAAATATAACCCGTTATGCATGATAAATCACTTTACAATCATCTATGAATGTTAGGTCTGCTTTTTGTAAATTGGCAAAATAATGGCTTGTTTGACTGGGGTAAATATCCCAGCGCATGTCCACTTGAGAATTTAATGAGCGTTTGTTGTTCTCTTTAAAAGCATTGGATCCATAGGTCATTTCCATATTTAACATGTTTCAAGCATGCGTATCTAATTTTAAAACATGTGTAGAAAAAATCTCTTTCTTATAAAATTCCAAGCTATTAGGGTTTAACTAGTGGAATTTCCCAAACTTGGATAAGAAAACTTTTGTGTTCATTTGTGGTGTGTGAAAAAAAAAATTCTTACATTTTTGTTATTGTTTTAAATTTTTTCGATACATAAACTCTAAACTTTCATTTTGTTGTGATCCATTTGCCTTTTTTTTGTTTACGGGATGAAGGGAGAGGGAAACCCAAAGTTTTGATTTAGGAAAAAAGTATACATCTAAAATGGAAATGCACAATGCACAAATGTAGAGAGAGATAATTCCAAAGAGTGTTCTTAACTTTTAGGGATTGTAAGCTCTTTTTTGTTTTTATATCTCAGGTTTTGCAATCGTCGTGAAAAAGGGGGAGATGGGGGATTTTTAACCGAGTGTTGACTCCCAATCCATAAGTCATTTCTTACAAAAATATAGCCCGTTACGCATGATAAATCATTTTACAATCATCTATGGTTGTTAGGTCAGCTTTTTCTAAATGGACGAAATAATGGCTTGTTTGACTCTGGTAAATATCACAGTACACGTCCACCTGAGAATTTAATGAATGTTTTTTATTTTGTTTAAAAGCTTTGGTTCAAGTATGCATATCTATTTTTAAAACATGTGTAGAACAAATCTCTTTCTTATAATATTCAAATCTATTAGGGTCGAACTAGTGGAATTTCCCAAACTTGGATAACAAAACCTTTGTAGTCATGAATATATGTTCTTTACTAACATTTTTCTTATTTTTTAAAAAATTTTCCAAACATAAACTCCAAAATTTTCATTTTGTTGTGTTCTATTTGCCTTTTTTTTTTGTTACAGGTTGAAGGGAGAGCGAAAGCCCAAAGTTTTGATTTAAGAAAAAAGTATACATCTAAAATGGAAATCCACAATGCACAAATGTACAGCGAGATAATTCCAAAGAGTGTCCGTATTTTTTAGGGATTGTAAGCTCTTTTTAGTTTTTATATCTCAGGTTTTGCAATTCTCGAGAAAAAGGGGGAGGCGGGGGATTTTTAACTGAGTGTTGCCTCCCAATCCTTAAGTCGTTTCTTAAAAAAATATAGCCCGTTACGCATGATAAATCACTTTGCAGTCATCTATTATTGTTAGGTCAGCTTTTTGTAAATGGGCAAAATAATGGAGTGTTTGACTCGGGTAAATATACTAGCGCTCGTCCACTTGGGAATTTAATGAGCGTTTGTTATTCACTTTAAAAGCTTTGGATCCATAGGTCATTTGCATCTAATATGTTCCAAGCATGAATATCCATTTTTAAAACATGTGTTGAAGAATTCTTTTTCTTCTAAAATTCCATGCTATTAGGGTTGAACTAGTGGAATTTCCCAAACTTGGATAACAAAACTTTTGAGTTCATTTGTGGTGTGTGAGTAAATTTTATTTACTTACATTTTTGTTATTTTTAAAATTTTTCCAGACATAAACTCTAAAATTATGTTTTTGTTGTGATCTATTTGAATTTTTTTTGTTTACAGGATGAAGGTAGAGCAAAAACCCTAAGTTTTGATTTAAAAAAAAAGTGTACATCTAAAATGGAAATGCACAATGCACAAATGTAGAAAGAGATAATTCCAAAGAGTTCCTGTAATTTTTAGGGATTGTATGCTCTTTTTAGTTTTTATATCTCAGGTTTTGCAATCGTCGGGAAAAATGGGGAGGCGAGATTTTTAACTGCGTATTGACTCCCAATCCATAAGTCATTTCTTACAAAAATGTAACCCGTTACACATGATAAATCTCTTTACAATCATATATGATTGTTAGGTCAGCGTTTTGTAAATGGGCAAAATAATGGCTTGTTTGACTCGGGTAAATATCACAGCCCACGTCCACTTGAGAATTTAATGACGATTTGTTATTCTCTTTAAAAGCTTTGGATCCATAGGTCATTTTCATCTTTAACATGTTTCAAGCATGCGTATCTAATTTTAAAACATGTGTAGAAGAAATCTTTTTCTTATAAAATTCCAAGCTATTAGGGTTGAACTAGTGGAATTTCCCAAACTTGGATAACCAAACTTTTGTGTTCATCTGTGGTGTGTCAATAAATTTTCTTTACTTACATTTTGGTTATTGTTTCAAATTTTTTCCATTGATAAACTCTAAAATTTTCATTTTTTTGTGGTCTATTGGCCTTTTTTTTGTTTACAGGATGAAGGGAGAGCGAAAACCCAAAGTTTTTATTTAAGAAAAAGTGTACATCTAAAATGGAAATGCACAATGCACAAATGCAGAGAGAGATAATTCCAAAGAGTGTCCGTAACTTTTAGGGATTCTAAGCTTTTTTTAGTTTTAATATCTGAGGTTTTGCAATCGTCATGAAAAGGGGGATTTTTCACTGAGTGTTGACTCCCAATCCATAAATCATTTCTTACAAAAATATATCCCGTTACGCATGATAAATCACTTAACAATCTTCTATGATTGTTAGGTCAGCTTTTTGTAAATAGGATATATAATGGCTTGTTTGACTCGGCTAAATATCCCAGCGCACGTCCACTTGAGAATTTAATGAGCGTTTGTTAGTCTCTTTAAAAGCTTTGGATACAAAGGTCATTTGTATCTTTAACTTGTTTCAAGCATGAATATCCATTTTTAAACATGTGTAGAAGAAATCTCTTTATTATAAAATTCCAAGATATTAGGGTTGAACTAGAGGAATTTCCCAAACTTGGATAACAAAACTTTTGTGTTCATTAGTGGTGAATGAATAAATTTTTTTTACTTACATTTTTGTTATTATTTTAAAAATTTTCCATACATAAACTCTAAAATTTTCATTTTGTTGTGACCTATTTACCCTTTTTTTGTTTACGGGATGAAGGGAGAGCGAAAACACAAACTTTTGATTTAAGAAAACTGTGTACATCTAAAATGGAAATGCACAATGCACAAATGTAGAGAAGGATAATTCCAATGAGTGTCCGTAATTTTTAGGGATTATAAGTGGTTTTTAGATTCTATATCTCAGGTTTTGCAATCATCGAGAGAAAGGGAGAGGCAGGGGATTTTTAACAGAGTGTTGACTCCCAATCTATAAGTCATTTCTTATAAAAATATAGCCCGTTATGCATGATAAATCACTTTACAATCATTTATGATTGTTAGGTCAACCTTTTGTAAATTGGCACAATAATGGCTTGTTTGACTCTGGTAAATATCTCAGCGCACGTCCACTTGATAATTTAATGAGCGTTTGTTATTCTCTTTCAAAGCTTTGGATCCATCGGTCATTTGCATCTTTAACATGTTTCAAGCATGCGTATCCAATTTTAAAACTTGTGTAGAAGAAATCTTTTTCTTATAAAATTCCATGCTATTACAGTTGAACTAGTGGAATTTCCCAAACTTAGATAACAAAACTTTTATGTTCATTTGTGGTGTGTGAATAAATTTTCTTGCTTAAATTTTTGTTATTGTTTTAAATTTTTTCCATACATAAACTCTAAAATTTTCATTTTTTTGTGATCCATTTGCCTTTTTTTTGTTTTTGGGAGGAAGGGAGAGGAAAAACCCAAAGTTTTGATTTAAGAAAAAAGTATACATCTAAAATGGAAATTCACAATGCACAAATGTAGAGAGATATAATTCCAAAGAGTGTTCGAACCTTTTAGGGATTGTAAGCTCTTTTTAGTTATTATATCTCAGGTTTTGCAATCGTCGTGAAAAAGAGGGAGGCGGAGGATTTATAACATAGTGTAGACTCCAAATCCATAAGTCATTTCTTAAAAAAATATAGCCCGTTAAGCATGATAGATCACATTACAATCATCTATGATTATTATGTAAGCTTTTTGAGAATGGGCAAAATAATGGCTTGTTTGACTCTCGTAAATATCCCATCGCACGTCCATTTGAGAATTTAATGACCGTTTGTTATTCTCCTTAAAAGCTTTGGATCCATAGGTCATTTGCATCTTTCACATGTTTCAAGCATGCGGATCCAATTTTAAAACTTGTGTAGAAGAAATCTCTTTCTTATAAAATTCCATGCTATTACGGTTGAACTAGTGGAATTTCCCAAACTTGGATAACAAAACTTTTATGTTCATTTCTGATGTGTGAATAAATTTTCTAGCTTAAATTTTAGTTATTGTTTTAAATTTTTTCCATACATAAACTCTAAAATTTTCATTTTGTTGTGATCCATTTACTTTTTTTTGGTTTCGGGATGAAGGGAGAGGAAAAACCCAAAGTTTTGATTCAAGAAAAAAGTATACATCTAAAATGGAAATGCACACTGAACAAATTTAGAGAGATATAATTCCAAAGAGTGTTCGTACTTTTTAGGGATTGTAAGCTCTTTTTAGTTATTATATCTCACGTTTTGCAATCGTCGTGAAAAAGGGGGAGGCGGGGGATTTATAACATAGTGTAGACTCCAAATCCATAAGTCATTTCTTACAAAAATATAGCTCGTTACGCATGATAGATCGCTTTACAATCATCTATGATTATTATGTAAGCTTTTTGAGAATGGGCAAAATAATGGCTTGTTTGACTCGGGTAAATATCCCAGCGCACGTCCACTTGAGAATTGAATGAGTGTTTGTTATTATCTTTAAAAGCATTGGATCCATAGGTCATTTTCATCTTTAACATGTTTCAAACATACATATCCAATTTTAAAACATGTGTAGAAGAAATCTCTTTCATATAAAATTCCATGCTATTAGGGGTTGAACTAGTGGAATTTCCAAAACTTGGATACCAAAACTTTTGTGTTGATTTGTGGTGTGTCTATAAATTTTCTTTACTTACATTTTGGTTATTATTTTCAATTTTTTCCATTGATAAACTAAAAAAATTTAATTTTGTTGTGATCTATTAGCCTTTTTTTTTTTTTACGGGATGAAGAAAGAGCGAAAATCCAAACTTTTGATTTAAGAAAAAAGTGTACAACTAAAATGGAAATGTACAACACACAAATGTATAGAGAGATAATTCCAAAGAGTGTGTGTAACTTTTAGGTATTGTAAGCTTTTTTTAGTTTTTATATCTCAGGTTTTGCAATCGTCATGAAAAGGGGGAGAAGGGGGATTTTTCACTGAGTGTTGACTCCCAATCCATAAATCATTTCTTACAAAAATATATCCCGTTACGCATGATAAATCACTTTACAATCTTCTATGATTGTTAGGTCAGCTTTTTGTAAATAAGATATATAATGGCTTGTTTGACTCGGGTAAATATCCCAGCGCACGTCCACTTGAGAATTTAATGAGCGTTTGTTAGTCTTTTTAAAAGCTTTGGATCCATAGGTCATTTGTATCTTTAACTTGTTTCAAGCATGACTATCCATTTTTAAACATGTGTAGAAGAAATCTCTTTATTATAAAATTCCAAGCTATTAGGGTTGAACTAGAGGAATTTCCCAAACTTGGATAACAAAACTTTTGTGTTCATTAGTGGTGAATGAATAAATTTTTTTTACTTACATTTTTGTTATTATTTTAAAATTTTTCCATACATAAACTCTAAAATTTTCATTTTGTTGTGACCTATTTACCTTTTTTTTGTTTACGGGATGAAGGGAGAGCAAAAACACAAACTTTTGATTTAAGAAAATTGTGTACATCTAAAATGGAAATGCACAATGCACAAATGTAGAGAAGGATAATTCCAATGAGTGTCCGTAATTTTTTAGGGATTATAAGTAGTTTTTAGTTTCTATATATCAGGTTTTGCAATCATCGAGAAAAAGGGACAGGCAGGGGATTTTTAACAGAGTGTTGACTCCCAATCTATAAGTCATTTCTTACAAAAATATAGCCCGTTATGCATGATAAATCACTTTACAATCATCTATGGTTGTTACGTCAACTTTTTGTAAATTGGCACAATAATGGCTTGTTTGACTCTGGTAAATATCTCAGCGCACGTCCACTTGATAATTTAATTAGCGTTTGTTGTTCTCTTTAAAAGCTTTGGATCCATAGGTCATTTGCATCTTTAACATGTTTCAAGAATGCGTATCCAATTTTAAAACTTGTGTAGAAGAAATCTTTTTCTTATAAAATTCCATGCTATTACGGTTGAACTAGTGGAATTTCCCAAAATTGGATAACAAAACTTTTATGTTCATTTGTGGTGTGTGAATAAATTTTCTTGCTTAAATTTTTGTTATTTTTTTAAATTTTTTCCACACATAAACTCTAAAATTTTCATTTTGTTGTGATCCATTTGCCTTTTTTTTTGTTTTTGGGAAGAAGGGAAAGGAAAAACCCAAAGTTTTGATTTAAGAAAAAAGTATACATCTAAAATGGAAATTCACAATGCACAAATGTAGAGAGATATAATTCCAAAGAGTGTTCATACCTTCTAGGGATTGTAAGCTCTTTTTAGTTATTATATCTCAGGTTTTGCAATCGTCGTGAAAAAGAGGGAGGCGGGGGATTTATAACATAGTGTAGACTCCAAATCCATAAGTCATTTCTTAAAAAAATATAGCCCGTTAAGCATGATAGATCACTTTAAAATCATCTATGATTATTATGTAAGCTTTTTGAGATTGGGCAAAATAATGGCTTGTGTTACTCGGGTAAATATCCCAGCGCACGTCCATTTGAGAATTTAATGACCGTTTGTTATTCTCCTTAAAAGCTTTGGATCCATAGGTCATTTGCATCTTTCACATGTTTCAATCATGCGGATCCAATTTTAAAACTTGTGTAGAAGAAATCTCTTTCTTATAAAATTCCATGCTATTACGGTTGAACTAGTGGAATTTCCCAAACTTGGATAACAAAACTTTTATGTTCATTTCTGATGTGTGAATAAATTTTCTAGCTTAAATTTTAGTTATTGTTTTAAATTTTTTCCATACATAAACTCTAAAATTTTCATTTTGTTGTGATCCATTTACTTTTTTTTGGTTTCGGGATGAAGGGAGAGGAAAAACCCAAAGTTTTGATTCAAGAAAAAAGTATACATCTAAAATGGAAATGCACACTGAACAAATTTAGAGAGATATAATTCCAAAGAGTGTTTGTACTTTTTAGGGATTGTAAGCTCTTTTTAGTTATTATATCTCAGGTTTTGCAATCGTCGTGAAAAAGGGGGAGGTGGGGGATTTATAACATAGTGTAGACTCCAAATCCATAAGTCATTTCTTACAAAAATATAGCTCGTTAAGCATGATAGATCGCTTTACAATCATCTATGATTATTATGTAAGCTTTTTGAGAATGGGCAAAATAATGGCTTGTTTGACTCGGGTAAATATCCCAGCGCACGTCCACTTGAGAATTGAATGAGCGTTTGTTATTATCTTTAAAAGCATTGGATCCATAGGTCATTTTCATCTTTAACATGTTTCAAACATACGTATCCAATTTTAAAACATGTGTAGAAGAAATCTCTTTCATATAAAATTCCATGCTATTAGGGTTGAACTAGTGGAATTTCCAAAACTTGGATACCAAAACTTTTGTGTTGATTTGTGGTGTGTCAATAAATTTTATTTACTTAAATTTTGGTTATTATTTTCAATTTTTTCCATTGATAAACTAAAAAAATTTAATTTTGTTGTGATCTATTAGCCTTTTTTTTTTTTTTACGGGATGAAGAAAGAGCGAAAACCCAAACTTTTGATTTAAGAAAAAAGTGTACAACTAAAATGGAAATGTACAACACACATATGTATAAAGAGATAATTCCAAAGAGTGTGTGTAACTTTTAGGTATTGTAAGCTTTTTTTAGTTTTTATATCTCAGGTTTTGCAATCGTCATGAAAAGGGGGAGGCGGGGGATTTTTCACTGAGTGTTGACTCCCAATCCATAAATCATTTCTTACAAAAATATATCCCGTTACGCATGATAAATCACTTTACAATCTTCTATGATTGTTAGGTCAGCTTTTTGTAAATAAGATATATAATGGCTTGTTTGACTCGGGTAAATATCCCAGCGCACGTCCACTTGAGAATTTAATGAGCGTTTGTTAGTCTTTTTAAAAGCTTTGGATCCATAGGTCATTTGTATCTTTAACTTGTTTCAAGCATGACTATCCATTTTTAAACATGTGTAGAAGAAATCTCTTTATTATAAAATTCCAAGCTATTAGGGTTGAACTAGAGGAATTTCCCAAACTTGGATAACAAAACTTTTGTGTTCAATAGTGGTGAATGAATAAATTTTTTTTACTTACATTTTTGTTATTATTTTAAAATTTTTCCATACATAAACTCTAAAATTTTCATTTTGTTGTGACCTATTTACCTTTTTTTTGTTTACGGGATGAAGGGAGAGCAAAAACACAAACTTTTGATTTAAGAAAATTGTGTACATCTAAAATTGAAATGCACAATGCACAAATGTAGAGAAGGATAATTCCAATGAGTGTCCGTAATTTTTAGGGATTATAAGTAGTTTTTAGTTTCTATATATCAGGTTTTGCAATCATTGAGAAAAAGGGAGAGGTAGGGGATTTTTAACAGAGTGTTGACTCCCAATCTATAAGTCATTTCTTACAAAAATATAGCCCGTTATGCATGATAAATCACTTTAAAATCATCTATGATTGTTACGTCAACTTTTTGTAAATTGGCACAATAATGGCTTGTTTGACTCTGGTAAATATCTCAGCGCACGTCCACTTGATAATTTAATTAGCGTTTGTTGTTCTCTTTAAAAGATTTGGATCCATAGGTCATTTGCATCTTTAACATGTTTCAAGAATGCGTATCCAATTTTAAAACTTGTGTAGAAGAAATCTTTTTCTTATAAAATTTCATGCTATTACGGTTGAACTAGTGGAATTTCCTAAACTTGGATAACAAAACTTTTATGTTCATTTGTGGTGTGTGAATAAATTTTCTTGCTTAAATTTTTGTTATTTTTTTAAATTTTTTCCATACATAAACTCTAAAATTTTCATTTTGCTGTGATCCATTTGCCTTTTTTTTGTTTTTGGGAAGAAGGGAAAGGAAAAACCCAAAGTTTTGATTTAAGAAAAAATTATAAATCTAAAATGGAAATTCACAATGCACAAATGTAGAGAGATATAATTCCAAAGAGTGTTCATACCTTCTAGGGATTGTAAGCTCTTTTTAGTTATTATATCTCAGGTTTTGTAATCGTCGTGAAAAAGAGGGAGGCGGGGGATTTATAACATAGTGTAGACTCCAAATCCATAAGTCATTTCTTAAAAAAATATAGCCCGTTAAGCATGATAGATCACTTTAAAATCATCTATGATTATTATGTAAGCTTTTTGAGAACTGGCAAAATAATGGCTTGTTTTACTCGGGTAAATATCCCAGCGCACGTCCATTTGAGAATTTAATGACCGTTTGTTATTCTCTTTAAAAGCTTTGGATCCATAGGTCATTTGCATCTTTAACATGTTTCAAGCATGCGGATCCAATTTTAAAACTTGTGTAGAAGAAATCTCTTTCTTATAAACTTCCATGCTATTACGGTTGAACTAGTGGAATTTCCCAAACTTGGATAACAAAACTTTTATGTTCATTTCTGATGTGTGAATACATTTTCTTGCTTAAATTTTAGTTATTGTTTTAAATTTTTTCCATACATAAACTCTAAAATTTTCATTTTGTTGTGATCCATTTGCCTTTTTTTCGGTTTCGGGATGAAGGGAGAGGAAAAACCCAAAGTTTTGATTCAAGAAAAAAGTATACATCTAAAATTGAAATGCACAGTGAAAAAATTTAGAGAGATATAATTCCAAAGAGTGTTCGTACCTTTTAGGGATTGTTAGATCTTTTTAGTTATTATATCTTAGGTTTTGCAATCGTCGTGAAAAAGGGGGAGGCGGGGGATTTATAACATAGTGTAGACTCCAAATCCATAAGTCATTTCTTACAAAAATATAGCTCGTTAAGCATGATAGATCGCTTTACAATCATCTATGATTATTATGTAAGCTTTTTGAGAATGGGCAAAATAATGGCTTGTTTGACTAGGGTAAATATCCCAGCGCACGTCCACTTGAGAATTGAATGAGCGTTTGTTATTCTCTTTAAAAGCATTGGATCCATAGGTCATTTTCATCTTTAACTTGTTTCAAACATGCGTATCCAATTTTAAAACATGTGTAGAAGAAATCTCTTTCATATAAAATTCCATGCTATTAGGGTTGAACTAGTGGAATTTCCCAAACTTGGATACCAAAACTTTTGTGTTGATTTGTGGTGTGTCAATAAATTTTCTTTACTTACATTTTGGTTATTATTTTAAATTTTTTCCATTGATAAACTAAAAAATTTTAATTTTGTTGTGATCTATTAGCCTTTTTTTTTTTTTTGCGGGATGAAGAATGAGCGAAAACCCAAACTTTTGATTTAAGAAAAAAGTGTACAACTAAAATGGAAATGTACAACACACAAATGTATAGAGAGATAATTCCGAAGAGTGTGTGTAACTTTTAGGTATTGTAAGCTTTTTTTAGTTTTTATATCTCAGGTTTTGCAATCGTCAAGAAAAGGGGGAGGCGAGGGATTTTTCCCTGAGTGTTGACTCCCAATCCATAAGTCAATTCTTATAGAAATATAGCCTGTTACGCATGATAAATCACTTTACAATAATCTATGATTGTTAGATCAGCTTTTTGTAAATAGGAAATATAATGGCTTGTTTCACTCTGGTAAATATCCCAGCGCACGTCCACTTCAGAATTTAATGAGTAATTGTTACTCTCTTTAAAATCTTTGGATCCATAGGTCATTAGAATCTTTAACATTTTTCAAGCATGAATATCCATTTTTAAAACTAGTGTAGAAGAAATCTCTTTCTTATAAAATTCCAAGCTATTAGGGTTTAACTAGTGTAATTTCCAAAACTTGGATAACAAAACTTTAGTGTTCATTAGTGGTGTGTGAATAAATTTTCTTTACTTACATTTTTGTTATTGTTTTAATTCTTTTCCATACTTAAACTCTAAAATTTTCATTTTGTTGTGATCTATTTACCTTTTTTTTGTTTATAGGATGAAGGGCGAGCGAAAACCCAAACTTTTGATTTAAGAAAACAATGTACATCTAAAATGGAAATGCACAATGCACTAATGTAGAGAGAGATAATTTCAAAGAGTGTCTGTAATTTTTAGGGATTATAAGTAGTTTTTAGTTTTTATATCTCAGGTTTTGCAATCGTCGGGAAAAAGGGGGTGTCGGGGAGATTTTAACCGAGTGTAGACTCAAAATCCATAAATCATTTCTTACACAAATATAGCCCGTTATGCATGATAAATCACTTTACAATCATCTATGATTGTTATGTTAGCTTTTTGTAAATTGGCAAAATAATGGCTTGTTTGACTCGGGTAAATATCCCTGTGCACGTCCACTTGTTAATTTTATGAGCGTTTGTTGTTCTCTTTAAAAGTTTTGGATCCATAGGTCATTTGCATCTTTAACATGTTTCAAGCATGCGTATCCAATTTTAAAACATGTGTAGAAGAAATCTCTTTCTTATAAAATTCAATGCTATTACAGTTGAACTAGTGGAATTTCCCAAACTTGGATAACAAAACTTTTGTGTTCATTTGTGGTGTGTTAAAAAATTTTCTTTCTTACATTTTGGTTATTATTTTAAATTTTTTCCATTGATAAACTCAAAAATTTTAATTTTGTTGTGATCTATTAGCCTTTTTTTTTTTTACGGGATGAAGAAAGAGCAAAAACCCAAAATTTTGATTTATGAAAAAAGTGTACATCTAAAATGGAAATGCACAACGCACAAATGTAGAGAGAGATAATTCCAAAGAGTTTCTGTTACATTTTGGTATTGTAAGCTTTTCTTAGTTTTTATATCTCAAGTTTTGCAATCATCAAGAAAAGGGGGAGGCGAGGGATTTTTCCCTGAGTGTTGACTTCCAATCCATAAGTCATTTCTTAAAAAAATATAGCCCGTTAGGCATGTAAATCACTCTACAATCATGTATGATTGTTAGGTCAGCTTTTTGTAAATTGGTGAAATAATGGCTTGATTGACTCGGGTAAATATTCCAGTGCACGTCCACTTGATAATTTAATGAGCGTTTGTTGTTCTCTTTAAAAGCTTTGGATCCATAGGTCATTTGCATCTTTAACATGTTTCAAGCATGGGTATCCAATTTTAAAACATGTGTAGAAGAAATCTCTTTCCTTTAAAATACCATGCTACTACGGTTGAACTAGTGGAATTTCCCAAACTTGGATAACAAAAATTTTGTGTTCATTTGTGGTGTGTGAATAAATTTTCTCTCTTACATTTTTGTTATTTTTTTAAATTTTTTCCATACATAAACTCAAAAATTTTCATTTTTTATGATCCATTTGCCTTTTTTTGTTTACAGGATGAAGGGAGAGGGAAAACCCGAAGTTTTGATTTAAAAAAAAAGTATACTTCTAAAATGGAAATGCATAGTGCACAAATATAGAGAGAGATAATTCCAAACAGTGTTCGTACCTTTAGGGATTGTAAGCTCTTTTTAGTTTTTATATCTCAGGTTTTGCAATCGACATGAAAAAGGGGCAGGCGGGGAGATTTTAACTGAGTGTAGACTCAAAATTCATAAGTCATTTCTTACAAAAATATAGCCCGTTATGCATGATAAATCACTTTACAATCATCTATGATTGTTATGTCAGCTTTTTGTAAATTGGCAAAATAATGGCTTGTTTGACTCGGGTAAATATCCCAGCGCACGTCCACTTGAGAATTGAATGAGCGTTTGTTATTCTCTTTAAAAGCTTTTGATCCATAGGTCACTTTCATCTTGATCATGTTTCAAGCAAGCGTATCCAATTTTAAAAAATGTGTAGAAGAAATCTCTTTCATATAAATTCCAAGCTATTAGTGTTGAACTAGTGGAATTTCCCTAACTTGGATACCTAAACTTTTGTGTTCATTTGTGGTGTGTGAATAAATTTTCTTTACTTACATTTTGGTTTTTTTTTAAAAATTTTTTCCAATGATAAACTCTAAAATTTTCATTTTTTTGTGATCTATTAGCCTTTTTTTTTTTTTTACGGGATGAAGGGAGAACGAAAACCCAAAGTTTTGATTTAAGAAAAAAGTGTACATCTAAAATGAAACTGCACAATGCACAAATGTAGAGAGAGATAATTCCAAAGAGTGTCCGTAACTTTTAGGGATTGTAAGCTTTTTTAGGTTTTCTATCTCAGGTTTTGCAATCGTCAAGAAAAGGGGGAGGCGGGGGATTTTCCACTAAGTGTTGACTCACAATCCATAAGTCATTTCTTTACAGCAATATAGCCCGTTATGCATGATAAATCACTTTACAATCATCTATGATTGTTACGTCAGTTTTTGTAAATAGGCAATATAATGGCTTGTTTGACTCGGGTAAATATCCCAGTGCACATCCACTTAAGAATTTAATGAGCGTTTGTTACTCTTTTGAAAAGCTTTGGATCCAAAGGTCATTTGCTTCCTTAACACATTTCAAGCCTGAATATCCATTTTTAAAACATGTGTAGAAGAAATCTCTTTCTTATAAAATTCCATGCTATTAGGGCTTAACTAGTGGAAGTTCCCAAACTTGGATACTAAAAACTTTGTGTTCATTAGTGGAGTGTGAATAAATTTTCTTTACTTACATTTTGGTTGTTTTTTTAAATTTTTTTGATACATAAACTCTAAAATTTTCATTTTGTTGTGATCTATTTACCTTTTTTTTGTTTACGGGATGAAGGCAGAGAGAAAACCCAAACTTTTGATTTAAGAAAATAGTGTACATCTAAAATGGAAATACACAATGCACAAATGTAGAGAGAGATAATTCCAAAGAGTGTCCATAATTTTTAGGGATTATATGTAGTTTTTCGTTTTTATATCTCAGGTTTTGCAATCGTCAGGAAAATGGGGGAGGCGGGGAATTTTTAACTGAGTGTTGACTCCTAATCCATAAGTCCTTTCTTACAAAAATATAGCCAGTTATGCATGATAAATCACTTTACAATCATCTATGATTGTTAGGTCAGCTTTTAGTAAATTGGCAAAATAATTGCTTGTTAGACTCGGGTAAATATCCCAGTGCACGTCCACTTGATAATTTAATGAGCATTTGTTGTTCTCTTCAAAATCTTTGGATCCATAGGTCATTTGCATCTTTAACATGTTTCAAGCATGCGTATCCAATTTTGAAACATGTGTAGAAGAAATCTCTTTGTTATAAAATTCCATGCTATTACGGTTGAACTAGTGGAATATCCCAAATTTGTATAACAAAAATTTTGTGTTCAATTTTGGTGTGTGAAAAAAATTTCTTTCTTACATTTTTGTTATTTTTTTAAATTTTTTCCATACATAAACTCTAAATTTTCATTTTTTTCTGATCCATTTGACTTTTTTTTTTACAGGATGAAGGGAGAGGGAAAACCCAAAGTTTTGATTTAAGAAAAAAGTATACATCTAAAATGGAAATGCACAATGCACAAATGTAGAGAGAGATAATACCAAAAAAGTGTTCGTACCTTTTAGGGATTGTAAGCACTTTTTAGTTTTTATATCATATCTCAGATTTTGCAATCGTCGAGAAAAAGGGGGAGGCGGGGGATTTTCAACTGAGTGTAGACTCCAAATCCATAAGTCATTTCTTACAAAAATATAGCCTGTTACGTATGATAAATCACTTTATAATAAGTTAAGATTGTTATGTTAGCTTTATGAAAATGGGCAAAATAATGGCTTGTTTGACTCGGGTAAATATCCCAGCGCACGTCTACTTGAGAATTTAATGAGAGTTTATTATTCTCTTTAAAATCTTTGGATCCAAAGGTCTTTTTCATCTTTAACATGTTTCAAGCATGCGTATCCAATTTTAAAACAAGTGTAGAAGAAATCTCTTTCATATAAAATTCGAAGCTATTAGGGTTGAACTAGTGGAATTTCCCAAACTGGATAACAAAACTTTTGCGTTCATTTGTGGTGTGTGAATAAATTTTCTTTACTTACATTTTGGTTGTTGTTTTAAATTTTTTCCATTGATAAACTCTAAATTTTTCATTTTGTTGTGAACTATTAGCCTTTTTTTTGTTTATGGGATCAAGAGAGAGCGAAACCCAAACTTTTGATTTAAGAAAAATGTGTACTTCTAAAATGGAAATTCACAATGCACAAATGTAGAGAGAGATAATTCCAAAGACTGTCCATAACTTTTTGGATTGTATGCTTTTTTTAGTTTTTATATCTCAGGCTTTGCAATCGTCAAGAAATGGGGGAGGTAGGGGATTTTTCACTTAGTGTTGACTCCCAATCCATAAGTCATTTCTTACAGAAATATAGCCCGTTACTCATGATAAATCACTTTACAATCATCTATGATTGTTAGGTCAGCTTTTTGTACATAAGGCAATATAATGGCTTGTTTGACTCGGGTAAATATCCCAACGCACGTCCACTTGAGAATTTAATGAGCGTTTGTTACTCTCTTTAAAAGCTTTGGATCCATAGGTCATTTGCATCTTTAACATGTTTCAAACAAGAATATCCATTTTTAAAACATGTCTAGAAGAAATCTCTTTCTTATAAAATTCCAAGATATTAAGGTTTAACTATTGGAATTTCCCAAACTTGGATAACAAAACTATTGTGTTCATTAGTGTCGTGAGAATAAATTTTCTTTACTTACATTTTTGTTATTGTTTTAAATTTTTTCCATACATAAACTCTAAAATTTTTATTTTTTTGTGATCTATTTACCTTTTTTTGTTTACGGGATGAAGGGAGATTGAAAACCCAAACTTTTGATTTATGAAAATAGTGTACGTCTAAAATGGATATGCACAATGCACAAATGTAGAGAGAGATAATTCCAAAGAGTGTCCGTAATTTTTAGAAATTATAAGTAGGTTTTAGTTTTTATATCTCAGGTTTTACAATCGTCGATAAAAAGGGGGAGGCGGGGTTTTTAACTGAGTGTTGACTCCCAATCAATAAGTCATTTATTACAAAAATATAGCCCGTTATGCATGATAAATCACTTTACAATCATCTATGATTGTTAGGTCAGCTTTTTGTAAATTGGCAAAATAATGGCTTGTTTGACTCGGGTAAATATCCCAGCGCACGTCCACTTGATAATTTAATGAGTGTTTGTTGTTCTCTTTAAAAGCTTTGGATCCATTGGTCATTTGCTTCTTTAACCTGCTTCAAGCTTACGTATCCAATTTTAAAACATGTGTAGAAGAAATCTATTTCTTATAAAATTCCATGCTATTACAGTTGAACTAGTGGAATTTCCAAAAATTGGATAACAAAACATTGTGTTCATTTGTGTTGTGTGAATAAAATTTCTTTCTTAAATTTTTGTTATTGTTTTAAATTTTTTCCATACATAAACTCTAAAATTTTCATTTTGTTGTGATCCATTTGCCTTTTTTTTTGTTTACGGGATGAAGGAAGAGGGAAAACCCAAAGTTTTGATTTAAGAAAAAAGTATACATCTAAAATGGAAATGCACAATGCACAAATGTAGAGAGAGATAATTCCAAAGAGTGTTCTTACCTTTTAGGGATTGTAAGCTCTTTTTAGTTTCTATATGTCAAGTTTTGCAATCGTCATGAAAAAAGAGGGAGGCTAGGGATTTTTAACTGAGTGTTGACTCCTAATCCATAAGTCATTTCATACAAAAATATAGCCCATTACGCATGATAAATCACTTTACAATCATCTATGATTGTTAGGTCAACTTTTTCTAAATGGGTAAAATATTGGCTTGTTTGACTCCGATAAATATCCTAGTGCACGTTCACTTGAGAATTTAATTAGCGTTTGTTATTTTGTTTAAAAGGTTTGGTTCCATTGGTCATTTGCATCTTTAACATGTTTCAAGCATGCATATCCATTTTTAAAACATGAGTAGAAGAAATCTCTTTATTATAATATTCAAAGCTATTAGTGTCGAACTATTGGAATTTCCCAAACTTGGATAACAAAACTTTTGTATTCATTTGTGGTGTGTGAACAAATGTTCTTTACTAAAATTTTTGCTAATTTTTAAAATTTTTACCATACATAAACTCTAAAATTTTCATTTTGTTGTGTTCTATTAGCTTTTTTTTTTGTTTACGGGATAAGGGAGAGCAAAATCCCAAAGTTTTGATTTAAAAAAAACGTGTACATCTAAAATGGAAATGCACAATGCACAAATGCATAAGAGTGTTCGTATTTTTTAGGGATTGTAAGCACTTTTTAGTTTTTATATCTCAAGTTTTGCAATTGTCGGGAAAAAGGGGAAGGCGGAGGATTTTTAACTAAGTGTTGATTCCCAATCGATAAGTCATTTCTTAAAAAAATATAGCCTGTTATGCATGATAAATCACATTACAATCATCTATGATTGGTAGATCAGCTTTTTCTAAATGGGCAAAATAATGGTTTCTATGACTCAGGTAAATATCCCAGCACACGTCCACTTGAGTATTTAATGAGCGTTTTTTATTCCCTTTAAAAGCTTTGGATACATAGGTCATTTGCATCTTTAACATGTTTGAAGCATGCACATCCATTTTTGTTGTGATCTATTTGATTTTTTTTGTTTACGGGATGAAGGGAGAGCGATGACCCAAAGTTTATATTTTAGAAAAAAATGTACATCTAAAATGGAAATGCACAATGCGCAAATGTAGAGAGAGATAATTCAAAGAGTGTCCGCAATTTTTACGGATTGTAAGCTCTTTTTGGTTTTTATCTCAGGTTTAGCAATCGTCGGGAAAAGGGGGAGGCGGGGGATTTTAATTGAGTGTTGACTCCCAATCCATAAGTTATTTCTTACAAAAATATAGCCCGTTACTCATGATAAATTACTTTACAATCATCTACGATACTTAGGTCAAATTTTTTTAAAAGGGCAAAATAATGGCTTGTTTGACTCGGGTAAATATCCCAGCACACGTCCACTAGAGATTTCAATGAGCGTTTGTTATTCTCTTTAAAAGCTTTGGATCCATAGGTCATTTGCATCTTTAACATGTTTCAAGCATGCATATCCATTTTTAAAACATGTGTAGAAGAAATCTCTTTCTTATAAAATTCTAAGCTATTAGGGTTGAACTAGTGGAATTTCTTAAACTTGGATAACAAAAATTTTGTGTTCATTTGTGGAGAGTGAATAACTTTTATTTACTTACATTTTATTACTTGTTCAAAAAATTTTCCATACATACACTCTAAAATTTTCAATTTTTTTTTATCAATTTGCCTATTTTGTGTTTATAGGATGAAGGGAGAGCGAAAACCCGAAGTTTCGATTTAAAAAAAAATGTACATCTAAAATGGAAATGCACAATGCACAAATGTAGAGAGAGCTAATTCCAAAGAGTGTCCGTAATTTTTAGGGATTGTAAGCTCTTTTTAGTTTTGATATCTCAGGTTTTTCAATCGTCGGGAAAGGGGGAGGAAGGGGATTTTTAACTGAGTATTGACTCCCAATCCATAAGTCATTTCTTACAAAAATATAGCCTGTTCTGCATGATAAATCACTTTACAACATCTATGATTGTTAGGTCAGCTTTTTGTAAATGGGCAAAATAATGTCTTGTTTGACTCGGGTCAATATCCCAGTGCACGTCCACTTGAGAATTTAATGAGTGTTTTTTATTCTCTTTAAAAGCTTTGGATCGGTAGGACATTTGCATCTTTAACATATTTCAAGCATGCATATCCACTTTTAAAAGATGCGTAGAAGAAATCTATGTTTTATAAAATTCCAAGCTATTAGAGTTGAACTAGTGGAATTTCCCAAACTTGGATAACAAAACTTTTGTGTTCATTTGTGGTGTGTGAATAAATTTTCTTTACTTACATTTTTTTATTGCTTTAAATTTTTTCCATACATAAACTCTAAAATTTTCATTTTGTTGTGATCTTTTCTCCTTTTTTTTTTTGTTTACGGGATGACGGGAGAGCGAAAACCCAAAGTTTTGTTTTAAGAAAAAAGTGTACATCAAAAATGGAAATGCACAATGCACAAATGTGGAGAGAGATAATTCCAAAGAGTGTCCGCAATTTTTAGGGATTGTAAGCTCTTTTTGGTTTTTATCTCAGGTTTAGCAATGGTCGGGAAAAGGAGGAGGCGGGGGATTTTAACTGAGTGTTGACTCCCAATCCATAAATTATTTCTTACAAAAGTATAGCCCGTTTTGCATGATAAATCATTTTACAATCATCTAGGATTGTCAGGTCAGCTTTTTGTAAATGGGCAAAATAATGGCTTGATTGACTAGGGTGAATATCCAAGCGCACGACCACTTGTGAATTTAATGAACGTTTGTTATTTTCTTTAAAAGCTTTGGATCCATAGGTCATTTGCATCTTTAAAATGTTTCAAGTATGCATATCCATTTTTAAAACATGTGTAGAAGAAATCTCTTTCTTGTAAAATTCCAAGCTATTAGGGTTGAACTAGTGGAATTTCCAAAACTTGGATAAAAAAACTTTAATGTTCATTTGTGGTGTGTGAATAAATTTTATTTACTTACGTTTTTGTTATTGTTTTAAATTTTTTCCATACATAAACTCTAAAATTTTCTTTTTGTTGAGAGCTATTTGCCTTTTTTTGTTTATGGGATGAAGGGAGAGCGTAAACCCAAAGTTTTGATTTAAGAAAAAAGTATACATCTAAAATGTAAATGGACAATGCACAAATGTATAGAGAGATAATTTCAAAAAGTGTCTGTAATTTTTAGGGATTGTAAGCTCTTTTTAGTTCTTATATCTCAGGTTTTGCAATCGTCGGGAAAAGGGGGAGGCAGGGGATTTTTAACTGAGTGTTGACTCCAAATCCATAAGTCATTTCTTTCAAAAATATAGCTCGTTTTGCATATTAAATCACTTTGCAATCATCTATGGTTGTTAGGTGATATTTTTTTAAGTGGGCAAAATAATGGCTTATTTGACTCGGGTAAATATCCCAGTGCACATCCACTTGAGAATTTAATGAGCGTTTGTTATTCTCTTTAAAATCATTGGATCCATAGGTCTTTGCATCTTGAAAATGTTTCAATCATGCATATCCATTTTTAAAACATGTGTAGAAGAAATCTCTTTCTTATAAAATTCCAAGCTATTAGGGTTGAACTAGTGGAATTTCCATAACTTGGATAACAATACTTTTGTGTTCCTTTGTGATGTGTAAATAAATTTTATTTACTTACATTTTTGTTATTGTTTTAAATTTTTTCCAAACATAAGCTCTTAAATTTTCTTTTTGTTGTGATCTATTTGCCTTTTTTTTGTTTGTGGGATGAAGGGAGAGCGAAAACCCAAAGTTTTTATTTAAGAAAAAAGTATACATTGAAAATGTAAATGCACAATGCACAAATGTATAAAGAGATAATTTCAAAACGTGTCCGTAATTTTTAGGGATTGTAAGATCTTTTTAGTTTTTATTTCTCAAGTTTTGCAATCGTCGGGAAAAGGGGGAGGTGGGGGCTTTTTAACTGAGTGTTGACTTGCAATCCATAAGTCATTTCTTACAAAAATATAGCCCGTTACGCATGATAAATCACTTTACAATCATCTATGATTATTAGGTCAGCTTTTTGTAAATGGGCAAAATAATGGCTTGTTTGACTCGGGTAAATATCCTAGCACACGTCCACATGAGAATTTAATGAGCGCTTGTTATTATCTTTAAAAGCTTTGGATCCATAGGTCATTTGAATCTTTAACAAGTTTCAAGCATGCATATCCATTTTTAAAACATGTGTAGAAGAAATCTCTTTCTTATAAAATTCCAAGCTATTAGGGTTGAACTAGTGGAATTTCGATAACTTGGATAACAATACTTTTGTGTTCCTTTGTGATGCATAAATAAATTTTATTTACTTACATTTTTTTTATTGTTTTAAATTTTTTCCATACATAAACTCTAAAATTTTTATTTTGTTGTAATCTATTTGCCTTTTTTATTTTTTACGGGATGAAGGTGAGTGAAAACCCAAATTTTTTATTTAAGAAAAAAGTATACATCTAAAATGGAAATTCACAATGCACAAATTTAGAGAGAGATAATTCTAAAGAGTGTTCGTAATTTTTAGGGATTGTTAGCTCTTTTTAGTTTTTATATCTAAAGTTTTTCAATCATCGGTAAAAGGGGGAGGCGGGGGATTTTTAACTAAGTGTTGACTCCCAATCCATAAATCATTTCTCACAAATATATAGCCCATTACGCATGATAAATCCCTTTACAATCACCTAAGATTGTTAGGTCAGCTCTTTGTAAATGGGCAAAATAATGGTTTGTTTGACTCGGGTAAATATCCCAGTGCAAGTCCACTTGAGGATTTAATGAGCATTTGCTATTCTCTTTAAAAGCTTTGGACCCATAGGTCATTTGCATCTTTATCATGTTTCAAGCATGGATATCCACTTTTAAAACATGTGTAGAAGAAATTGCTTTCTTATAAAATTTCAAGCAATTTGGGTTGAACTAGTGGATTTTCCCAAACTTGGATAACAAAACTTTTGTTTTCATTTGTGGTGTGTGAATAAATTTTCTTGACTTATAATTTTTTCATTGTTTTAAATTTTTTTGATACATAAACTCTAAAATATTCTTTTTGTTGTTATCTTTTTGCCTTTTTCTTGTTTACGGGATGAAGGGAGAGCGAAAACCAAAAGTTTCGATTTAAGAAAAAAGTGTACTTCTAAAATGTAAATGTACAATGCACAAATATAGAGAGAGATTATTCCAAAGAGTGTCCATAATTTTTATGGATTTTAATCTCTTTTTAGTTTATATATCTCAGGTTTTGCAATCGTCAGGAAAAAAGGGAGGCGGGGGATTTTTAACTGAGTGTTGACTCCCAATCCATGAGTCATTCTTACAAAAATATAGCCCATTATGCATGATAAATCACTTTACAATCATCTATGATTGTTAGGTCAGCATTTTGTAAATGGACAAAATAATGGTTTGTTTGACACGGGTAAATACATCCGCTTGAGAATTTAATGAACGTTTATTGTTCTCCTTAAAAGCTTTGGATCCACAGGTCATTTGCATCTTTAACCTATTTCAAGCAAGCATATCCATTATTAAAACAAGTTTAGAAGAAATCTCTTTCTTATAAAATTCCAAGCTATTGGGGTTGAACTAGTGGAATTTCCCAAATTTGGATAACAAAACTTTTGTGTTCATTTGTGGAGTGTGAATAAATTTTCTTTACTGACATTTTTTTTATTGTTTTAATTTTTTTCCATACATAAACTTTAAAATTTTCATTTTTTTTATCTATTTGTTTTTTTTTTGTTTACGGGATGAAGGAAGAGTGAAAATCCAAAGTTTTGATTTAAGAAAAAAGTGTACATCTAAAATTGAAATGCACAATGCACAAATGTAGAAAGAGATAATTCCAAAGAGTGTTTGCAATTGTTAAGGATTGTAAGCTCTTTTTGGTTTTTATCTCAGGTTTAGCAATTGTCAGGAAAAGGGGGAGGCGGGGGATTTTAACTGAGTGTTGAGTCCCAATCCATAAGTTATTTCTTACAAAATTATTGCCCATTACTCAGGATAAATAACTTTAGAATCATCTACGAATCTTAGGTCACCTTTTTGTAATTGGGAAAAATAATGGCTTGTTTGTCTCGGGTAAATATCCTAGCGCACGTCCACTTGAGAATTTAATGAGTGTTTGTTATACTCTTTAAAAGCTTTGGATCCTTAGGTTATTTGCATCTTTAACCTATTTCAAGCATGCATTTCCTATTTTAAAACATGTGTAGAAGATAACTCTTTCTTATAAAATTCCAAGCTATTAGGGTTGAAACGGTGGAATTTCCCAAACTTGGATAACAAACTTTTGTGTTCATTTGTGTTGTGTGAATAAATTTTCTTTACTTACATTTTTGTTATTGTTTTAAATTTTTTCCATACATAAACTCTAAAATTTTCATTTTGTTGTGGTCTCTATGCCTTTTTTTTTGTTTACGGGATGAAGGGAGAGCGAAAACCCAAAGTTTTGATTTAAGAAAAAAGTGTACATCTAAAATGGAAATGCACAATGCACAAATGTTGAGAGAGAATTCCAAAGAGTGTCCGTAATTTTTAGGGATTGTAAGCTCTCTTTCGTTTTAATATCTCAAGTTTTGCAATCATCGGGAAAAGGGGGAGGCAGGGGATTTTTAACTGAGTGTTGACTCCAAACTGATATGTCTTTTCTTACAAAAATAAAGCCTGTTACGCATGATAAATCACTTTACAATCATCTATGATTGTTTGGTCAGCTTTTTTTAAATGGGCAAAATAATGGCTTGTTTGACTCGGGTAAATATCCCGGCGCACGTCCACTTGAGAATTTAATGAGCCTTTGTTATTCTCTTTAAAAGCTTTGGTCCATAGGTCATTTGCATCTTTAACATGTTTCAAGAATGCATATCCATTTTTATAACATGTGTAGAAGAAAGCTTTTTCTTATAAAATTCCAAGCTATTATGGTTGAACTAGTGGAATTTCCCAAACTTGGATCACAAAACATTTGTGTTCATTTGTGGAGTGTGAATAAATTTTCTTTACTTACATTTTTTTTATTTTTTAAAATTATTTTCATACTTAAACTCTAAAATTTTCATTTTGTTGTGATTTATTTGCCTTTTTTTTTGTTTATGGGAAGAAGGGAGAGCGAAAACCAAAAGTTTTGATTTAAAAAAAATGTACATATAAAATTGAAATCCAAAATGCACAAATGTAGAGAGAGATAATTCCAAAGAGTGTCCGTAATTTTTAGGGATTGTAAGTTCTTTTTAGTTTTTATATCTCAGGTTTTGCAATCGTCGAAAAACAGGGGGGAGGTGGGGGATTTTTAACTGAGTGTTGACTCCCAATCCGTAAGTCATTTCTTAGAAAAATATATCCCGTTACACATGATAAAACACTTTACAATCATCTATGATTGTTAGGTCAGCTTTTTGTAAATCGGCGAAATAATGGCTTGTTTGACTCGAGTAAATATCCCAACGCACGTCCACTTGAGAATTTAATGAGCAATTGTTGTTCTCCTTAAAATCTTTGGATCCATAGGTCATTTGTATCTTAAACATGTCTCAAGCATGCATATCCATTTTTAAAACATGTGAAGAGGAAATCTCTTTCTTATAAAATTTCAAGCAACTAGGGTTGAACTAGTGGAATTTTCCAAACTTGTATAACAAATCTTTTTTTTTCATTTGTGGTGTGTGAAAAAATTTTCTTTACTTACATTTTTGTTATTGTTTTAAATTTTTTCCATACATAAACTCTAAAATTTTCATTTTGTTGTGATCTATTTGCCTTTTTTTTGTTTACGAGATGAAGGGAGAGTGAAAACCAAAAGTTTTAATTTAAGAAAAAAATTTATATCTAAAATGGAAATGCACAATGCACAAATGTAGAGAAAGATAATTACAAAGAGAGTCTTTAATTTTTAGGGATTGTAAGCTCCTTTTAGTTTTTATATCTCAGGTTTTGCAATCGTCGGGAAAAGTGGGAGGTGGAGGATTTTTAACTGAGTGTTGTCTCCCAATCCATAAGTCATTTCTTACAAAAATATAGCCCGTTACGCATGATAAATCACTTTACAATCATCTATGATTGTTAGGTCAGCGTTTTCAAAATGGGAAAAATAATAGCTTGTTGACTTGGGTAAATATCCCAGCGCACGTCCACTTGAGAATTTAAAGCGCGTTTGTTATTCTCTTTAGAAGCTTTAGATCCATAGGTCATTTGAATCTTTAACAAGTTTCAAGCATGCATATCCATTTTTAAAACATGTATAGAAGAAATCTCTTTCTTATAAATTTCCAAGCGATTATGGTTGAACTAGTGGAATTTCCCAAACTTGGATAACAAAACTTTTGTGTTCATTTGTGGTGTGCGAATAAATTTTCTTTAGTTGCATTTTTCTTATTGATTTAAAGATTTTCCTTACATAAACTCTAAAATTTTCATTTTTTTTGTGATATATTTGCCTTTTTATTTTGTTTACGGGATGAAGGGAGAGCAAAAATCAATAGTTTTGATTTAAGAAAAAAGTGTACATCTAAAATAGAAATGCACAATACACAAATGTAGAGAGATAATTCCAAAGAGTTTTTTTAATTTTTAGGGTTTTTAAGCACTTTTTAGTTTTTATATCTCTGGTTTTGCAATCGTCTGGAAAAGGGGGAGGCAAGGGATTTTGAACTGAGTGTTGACTCCCAATCCATAAGTCATTTCTTATAAAAATATAGCCCGTTGTGCATGATAAATCATTTTACAATCATATATGATTGTTACTTCAACTTTTTCTAAATGGGAAAAATAATAGGTTGTTTGACTCGAGTAAATATCCCAACTCACATCCACTTGAGAATTTAATGAGCATTTGTTATTCTCTTTAAAATCTTAGGATCCATAAGTCATTTGCATCTTTAACTTGTTTTAAGCATGCATATCCATTTATAAAACAAGCGTAGAAGAAATCTCTTTCTCATAAAATTCCAAGCTATTAGGGTTGAACTAGTGGAATTTCCAAAACTTGGATAACTAAACTTTTGTGTTCATTTTTGGTGTGTGAATAAATTTTCTTCACTTACATTTTTGTTACTGTTTTAAATTTTTTCCATACATAAACTTCGAAATTTTCATTTTGTCGTGATCTATTTGCCTTTTAGTTTTTTATTTACGGGATGAAGGGAGAGCGAAAACCCAAAGTTTTGATTTAAGGAAAATTGTATCTCTAAAATGGAAATGCATAATGCACAAATGTGGAGAGAGATAATTCCAAAGAGTGTCTGTAATTGTTAGGGATTGTAAGCTCTTTTTAGTTTTTATATCTCAGGTTTTGCAATCGTAAAGAAAAGGGCGAGGCAGGGATTTTCAACTGAGTGTTGTCTCCCAATCCATAAGTCTTTTCTTACAAAAATAAAGCCCGTTACGCATGATAAATCACTTTACAATCATCTATGATTGTTAGGTCAGCTTTTTGTAAATGGGCAAAATAATGGCTTGTTTGACTCGGGTAAATATCCCAGCGCACGTCCACTTGAGAATTTAAAGAGCGTTTGTTATTCTCTTTAAAAGATTTGGATCCATAGGTCATTTGCATATTTAACATGTTTAAATCATGCATATCAATTTTTAAAACATGTGTACAAGAAATCTCTTTCTCATGAAATTCCAAGCTATTAGGGTTGAACTAGTGGAATTTCCTAAACTTGGATAACTAAACTTTTGTGTTTATTTGTGGTGTGTGAATAAATTTTCTTCACTTACATTTTTGTTATTGGTTTAATTTTTTTCATACATAAACGCTAAAATTTTCATTTTGTTGTGATCTATTTGCCTTTTTTTTTTTTTTACAGGATAAAGGGAGAGCGAAAACCCAGAGTTTTTATTGAAGAAAAAAGTGTACATCTAAAATGGAAATGCTCAATGCACAAATTTAGAGAGAGATAATTCCAAAGAGTGTCTATAATTTTTAGGGATTGTAAGCTCTTTTTAGTTTTTATATCTCAGGTTTTGCAATTGTAGGGAAAAGGGTGAGGCGGGTGATTTTTAACTGTGCTGACACCCAATCCATAAGTCATTTCTTACAAAAATATAGCCCAATAGGCATGATAAATCACTTTACAATCATCTATGATTGTTAGGTCAGCTTTTTCTAAATGGGCAACATAATGGCTTGTTTGACTCGGGTAAATATCCCCGTGCACGTCTACTTGAGAATTTAATGAGCGTTTGTTATTCTCTTTAAAATCTTTGGATTCGTAGGTCATTTGCTTCTTTAAAATGTTTCAAGCATGCATATCCCTTCTTAAAACATGTGTACAAGAAATCTGTTTCTTATAAAATTCCAAGCTATTAGGGTTGAAATAGTGGAATTTCCCAAACTTGGATAACAAAACTTTTGTGTTCATTTGTGGTGTGTGAATAAATTTTCTTCACTTACATTTTTGTTATTGGTTTAATTTTTTTCATACATAAACGCTAAAATTTTCATTTTGTTGTGATCTATTTGCCTTTTTTTTTGTTTACGAGATAAAGGGAGACCGAAAAACCTAAAGTTTTGATTTAAGAAAAAAGTGTACATCTAAAATGGAAATGCTCAATGCACAAATGTAGAGAGAGAAAATTCCAAAGAGTGTCTATAATTTTTAGGGATTTTAAGCTCTTTTTAGTTTTTATATCTCAGGTGTTGCAATCATTGGGAAAAGGGGGAGGCTAGTGATTTTTAACTGTGTGTTAACTCCCAATCCATAAGTAATTTTTTCCAAAAATATAGCCTGTTAGGCATGATAAATCACTTTACAATCATCTATGATTGTTAGGTCAGCTTTTTCTAAATGGGCAACATAATGGCTTGTTTGACTCGGGTAAATATCCCAGCACACGTCCATTTGAGAATTTAATGAGCGTTTGTTATTCTCTTTAAAATCTTTGGATCCATAGGTCATTTGCATCTTTAACATGTTTCAAGAATGCGTATCCCTTTTTAAAACATGTGTAGATGAAGTCTGTTTCTTATAAAATTCCAAGCTATTAGGGTTGAAATAGAGGAATTTCCCAAATTTGGATAACAAAACTTTTGTGTTCATTTGTGGTGTTTTAATAAATTTTCTTTACTTGCATCTTTAGTTATTGATTTAATTTTTTTCCTTACATAAACTCTAAAATTTTATTTTTTTTGTAATCAATTTGCCTTTTTTTTTGTTTACGGGATGAACGGTGAACGTAAACACGAAGTTTTGATTTAAGAAAAAACTGTACATCTAAAATGGAAGTGCACAATGCATAAATGAAAAGAGAGATAATTCCAAAGAGTGTCTGTAATTTTTAGGGATTGTAATCTCTTTTTATTTTTTATATCTTAGGTTTTGCAATCGTCGAGAAAAGGGGGGGGTTGGGGATTTTTCACTGAGTGTTCACTCCAAATCCATATGTCATTTCTTACAAAAATATACCCGGTTAAGCCTGATAAATCACTTTACAATCAACTATGATTGTTAGGTCAGCTTTTTGTAAATGGGCAAAATAATGGCTTGTTTGACTCGGGTAAATATCCCAGCGCACGTCCACTTGAGAATTTAATGAGCGTTTGTTATTCTCTTTAAAAGCATTGGATCCATTGGTCATTTGCATCTTTAACTTGTTTCAAGCATGCATGTCCATTTTTGAAACATGTGTAGAAGAAATATTTTTCTTATAAAATTCCTAGCTATTAGGATTGACTTTGTCGAATTTCCCAAATTTTGATAACAAAACTTTTGTGTTCATTTGTGGAGTGTGAATAAATTTTCTTCACTTACATATTTGTTATTTTTTTAATTTTTTTCCATGCATAAACTCTAAAATTTTCATTATGTTGTGATCTTTTTGCCTTTTTTTTTTGTTTATAGGTAGATGGGAGAGCGAAAAGCCAAAGTTTTGATTTAAGTAAAAAGTGTACATCTAAAATTGAAATGCACTATGTGCAAATGTAGAGAGAGATAATTCCAAAGTGTGTCTATAATTTTTAGGCATTGTAAGCTCTTTTTAGTTTTTATATCTCAGGTTTTGCAATCGTCAGGAAAAGGGGGTCATGGAGGATTTTTAACTGTGTGTTTACTCCCAATCAATAAGTCATTTCTTACAAAAATAAAGCCTGTTACGCATGATAAATCACTTTAAAATCGTCTATGATTGTTAGGTCAACCTTTTCTAACTGGGCAAAATAATGGCTTGTTTGACTAGGGTAAATATCTCAGCGCACATCCACTTGAGAATTTAATGAGCACTTGTGATTCTCTGTAAAATCTTTGAATCCATAGGTCATTTGCATCTTTAACATGTTTTAAGCATGCATATCCATTTATAAAACATGTGTAGAAGAAATCACTTTCTTATAAAATTCCAAGCTATTAGGGTTGAACTAGTAGAATTTCCAAAACTTGGATAACTAAACTTTTGTGTTCATTTGTGGTGTGTGAATAAATTTTCTTCACTTACATTTTTGTTACTAATTTAAATTTTTTGCCATACTTTAACTCCAAAATTTTCATTTTGTTGTGATCCATTTGCCTTTTTTATTTTATTTTACGGGTTGAAGGGAGAGCATAAACCCAAAGTTTTGATTTAAGGAAAAATGTATCTCTAAAATGGAAATGCACAATGCACAAATGTAGAGAGAGATAATTCCGAAGAGTGTCTGTAATTGTTAGGGATGGTGAGCTCTTTTTAGTTTTTATATCTCGGGTTTTGCAATCGTCGGGAAAAGGGCGAGGCAGGGATTTTTAATTGAGTGTTGACTCCCCATGCATAAGTCATTTCTTAAAAAAATAAAGCCCATTACGCATGATAAACCACTTTACAATCATCTCTAATTGTTAGGTGAGCTTTTTTCTAAATGGGCAAAATAATGACTTGTTTGACTCGGGTAAATATCCCAGCGAACGTCCACTTGAGAATTTAATGAGCGTTTTTTATTCTCATTAAAAGCTTTGGATCCATAGGTCATTTGCATCTTTAACATGTTTCAAGCATGCATATCCATTTTTAAAACATGTGTAGAAGAAATCTCTTTCTATTAAATTTCCAAGCTATTAGGGTTAAACTATTGGAATTTCCCAGACTTGGATAAGTAAACTTTTGTGTTCATTTATGGTGTGTGAATAAATTTTCTTCGCTTACATTTTTGTTATTGGTTTAATTTTTTTCATACATAAACTCTAAAATTTTCATCTATTTGCCTTTTTTTTTGTTTACAGGATAAAGGAACAGCGAAAACCCAAAGTTTTGATTTAAGAAAAAAGTGTACATCTAAAATGGAAATGCTCAATGCACAAATGTAAAGAGAGACAATTCCAAAGAGTGTCTATAATTTTTAGGGATTTTAACCTCTTTTTAGTTTCTATATCTCACGTTTTGCAATCGTCGGGAAAAAGGGGAGGCGGGACATTTTTAACTGAGTGTTAAATCCCAATGCGTAAGTCCTTTCTTACAAAAATATAGCCTGTTACGCATGATAAATCACTTTAAAATCATCTATGATGTTAGGTCAGCTTTTTTTAAATGGGTAACGTAATGGCTTGTTTGACTCGGGTAAATATCCCTGCGCTCGTCTACTTGAGAATTTAATGAGCGTTTGTTATTCTCTTTAAATTCTTTGGATCCATAGGTCATTTGCCTCTTTAACATGTTTCAAGCATGCATGTCCATTTTTAAAACATGTGTAGAAGAAATCTCTTTCTTATAAAATTCCAAGCTATTAGGGTTGAAATAGTGAAATTTCCAAAACTTGGATAACAAAAATTTTGTGTTCATTTGTGGTGTGTGAATAAATTATCTTCACTCACATTTTTGTTATTGGTTTAATTTTTTTCATACATAAACTCCAAAATTTTCATTTTGTTGTGATCTATTTGCCTTTTTTTTTGTTTACGGGAGGAAGGGAGAGCGAAAACCCAAAGTTTTGATTTAAGAAAAAAGTGTACATCTAAAATGGAAATGCTCAATGCACAAATGTAGAGAGAGATAATTCCAAAGAGTGTCTGTAATGTTTAGGGATTGTAATCTCTTTTTAGTTTTTATATCTCAGGTTTTGCAATCATCGGGAAAAGGGGGAAGCACAACATTTTTAACTGAGTGTTGAATCCCAATGCATAAGTCATTTCTTACAAAAATATAGCCAGTTACGCATGATAAATCACTTTAAAATCATCTATGATTGTTAGGTCAGTTTTTTGTAAATGGGCAAAATAGTGGCATGTTTGACGAGGCTAAATATCCCAGCGCACGTCCACTTGAGAATTTAATGAGCGTTTGTTATTCTCTTTAAAAGCTTTGGATCAATACGCCATTTGCATCTTCAACATGTTTTAAGAATGCATATCCATTTTTAAAACATGTGTAGAAGAAATCTCTCTCTTATAAAATTCCAAGCTATTAGGGTTGAACTAGTGGAATTTCCCAAACTTGGATAACATTAATTTTGTGTTCATTTGTTGTGTGTGAATAAATTTTATTCACTTACAATTTTTTTATTGTTTTAATTTTTTTCCATACATAAACTCTAAAATTTTCATTTTGTCGTGATCTATTTGCCATTTTGTTTTGTTTACAGGATGAAGGGAGAGAGAAAACCCAAAGTTTTGTTTTAAGAAAATAGTGTACATCTAAGATGGAAATGCACAATGCACAAATGTAGAGAGAAATAATTCCAAAGAGTGTCTTTAAATTTTAGGGATTGTAAGCTCTTTTTAGTTTTTATATTTCAGGTATTGCAATCGTCAAGAAAAGGGGGAGGCGGGGGATTTTTAACTGAGTGTTGACTCCCAATCCATAAGTCATTTCTTACAAAAATATATCCCGTTAAGCATGACAAATCTCTTACAGTCATCTATGATTGTTAGCTCAGCTTTTTGTAAATGGGCAAAATAATGGCTTGTTGACTTGGGTAAATATCCCAATGCACGTCCACTTGAGAATTTAATGTGTGTTTGTTATTCTCTTTAAAAGCTTTGGATCCATAGGTCATTTGCATCTTTAACATGTTTTAAGCATGCTTATCCATTTTAAAAACATGTGTTGAAGAAATCTCTTTCTTATAAAATTCCAAGCTATTAGGGTTGAACTAGTGGAATTTCCCAAACTTGGATAACAAAACTTTTGTGTTCATTTGTGGTGTGTGAATAAATTTTCTTTACGTACATTTTTGTTATTGTTTTAAATTTTTTCCATACATAAACTTTAAAATTTTCATTTTGTTGAGATCTATTTACCTTTTTTTTTTGTTAATGGGATGATGGGAGGGCGAAAACCCAATGTTTTGATTTAAGAAAAAAGTGTACATCTAAAATGGAAACGCACAATGCACAAATGTAGGGAGAGGTAATTCCAAAGAGTGTTTGTAATTTTTTAGGTTTTTAAGCTCTTTTTAGTCTTTATATCTCAGGTTTTGCAATCGTCGGGAAAAGGGGGAGGCTTTTAGATGTGTTCTTTTTTCTTAAATAAAAACTTTGAGTTTTCGCTCTCGCTGCATCCTGTACACAAAAAAGGCTGATAGATCACAACGAAATGAAAATTTTAGAGTTTACGTATTGAAAAAATTAAAAACATCAACAAATGTATGTAAAGAAAATTTATTCACAAACCACAAATGAACACAAAAGTTTTGTTATCCAAGTTTGGGAAATTCCACTAGTTCAACCCCAATAGCTTGGAATTTTATTAAAAAGTGATTTCTTCTACACATTTTTTAAAAATGGATTTGCTGTATGCAAATGACCTATGGATCCAATCCTTTTAAAGAGAATAATAAACATTCATTAAATTCTCAAGTGAACGTGCGGTGGGATACTTACCCGAGTCAAACCAGCCATTATTTTGCCAATTTACAAAAAGCTGACCTAACAATCATAGATGATTGTAAAGTTATTAATCATGCATAACAAGCTATATTTTTCTAAGAAATTACTTATGGATTGGGAGTCAACACTCAGTTAAAAATCCCCCGCATCCCCCTTTTCCCGACGATTGCAAACCTGGGATATAAAAACTAAAAAGAGGTTACAATCCCTAAAAATTACAGACTCTCTTTGGAATTATCTCTCTCTACATTTTTGCATTGTCCATCTCCATTTTAGATGTACACTTTTTTCTTAAATCAAAACTTTGAGTTTTCGCTCTCCCTTCATCCCGTAAACAAAAAAGGCAAATAGATCACAACAAAATGAAAATTTTAGAGTTTATGTAATGAAAATATTAAAAAGAACAAAAAATATAAGTAAATAAAATTTTTTCACACACCACAATTGAGCACAAAAGTTTTTTTATCCAAGTTTTGGAAATTGCATTCGTTCAACCCTTTTAGCTTGGAATTTTATAAGAAAGTGATTTCTTCTACACATGTTTTAAAAATGGGTATGCATGCCTGAAAGATGTTAAAGAAGCCAATGACCTAAGGATCCAAACCTTTTCAAGAGAATAACAAATGCTCATTAAATTCTCAAGTGAACATGCGGTAGGATATTTACCCGAGTCAAACAAGCCATTATTTTGCCCATTTAGAAAAAGCTGGCCAAATAACCATAGATGATTGTAAACTGATTTATCATGTGTAACGGGTTTTATTGTAGTAAGAAATGACTTATGGATTGGGAGTCAACACTCAGTTAAAAATCATCCGCCTCCCCCTTTTCCCTACAATTTCAAAACATAATATATATAATAAAAAAAGATTTTACAATTCGTAAAAATTACAAACACAATTTGGAATTATCTCTCTCTACGTTTGCGCATTGTGGAATTTCATTTTAGATGTATACATCTTTCTTAAATCAAAACTTCTAGTTTTTGCTCTCATTTCATACTGTAAACAAAAAAGGCAAAAAGATCACAACAAAATGAAAATTTTGGAGTTTATGTATGGAAAAAATTTATAACAAGAACAAATTTAAGTAATAAAAATTTATTCACACACAAAAAATGAACACAAAATTTTGTTATCCAAGTTTGGGAAATTCCATTAGTACAACCCTAATAACTTGGAATTTTATAAGAAAAATATTTCTTCTACACATGTTTTAAAAATGGATGTGCATGCTTGAAACATGTTAAAGATGCAAATGAACTATGGATCCAAACCTTTTAAAGAGAATAATAAACACTCATTAAATTCTCAAGTGAACGTGCAGTGGGATATTTACCTGAGTCAAACAAGTCATTATTTTGCCCATTTACATAAAGCTAACCTAACAATCATAGATGATTGTAAAGTGATTTATCATGCCTAACAAGCCATATTTTTGTAAGAAGTGACTTATGGATTGCGAGTCAACACTGTTAAAAATCCCCCTTTTCCAGACGATTGCAAAACCAAATATATAAAAAATAAAAAGAGTTTACAATCCCTAAAAATTACAGACACCCTTTGGTATTATCTCTCTCTACATTTATGCATTGTGCATTTCCATTTTGGATGTATACTTTTTTCTTAAATCAAAACTTTGACTTTTTGCTCTCCCATCATCTCGTAAAATAAAAAGGCAAATAGATCACAATCAAATGAAAATTTTAGAGTTTATGTAAGGAAAAAATTTAAAACAACAACAAATGTAAGTAAATAAAATTTATTCACACCCCATTAAAGATGTATACTTTTTTCTTAAATCAAAACTTGTGTTTTCACTTTTCCCCTTATGTCGTAAAAATAAGATAAGAAAGCAAATAGATCACAACAAAAAAAAAAATTAGAGTTTATGTATGCAAAAAATTTCAAAGAACAACAAAAGATATCAAACAACAAAGTAACACAAAAGTTTTGCTATCTAAGTTTGGGAAATTGCACTAGATCAACCCTAATTGCTTGAAATTTTATAAGAAAGTGATTTCTAATTGATCCAACTCATGTTTTAAATATGGATTATGCATGCTTGAAACATGTTAAAGTGGCAAATGACCTATGGATCCAAACCTCAAAAAATTCTCAAGTGAACGTGCGGTGGGATATTTACCCATTTACAAAAAAAGCAGACCTAACAATCAATGATGATTGTAAAGTGATTCATTTGGGACTCATGCATAACGGGCTCTAATTTAGTAAAAATTGACTTATGGATTGGGAGTCTGCACTCAGCTCAAAATCCCTGCCTCCCTCTTTTTCCCGATGATTGCAAAACCTTATATATATAAACAAGAAAGACTTTACAATCACTAAAAATTACATACACTATTTGGAATTATCTCTCTCTACATTTGTGCATTTCCATTTTTTATGTATACTTTTTCCTTAAATCAAAACTTGAGTTTTCAATTTTCCATTTATCTCGTAAACAAAAAAAATATGAAGGCAAACAGACCACAACAAAACGAAAATTTTAGAGTTTATGTATGAAAAAATTAAAACAACAACAAATGTAAGTAAAGATATACAAAAACATATGAACACGAACATTTTGATATCCAAGTTTGGGAAATTCCACTAGTTGCCCTAATAACTTTGATTTTTATAAGAAAGAGATTTCTAATTGATCCCACACATGTTTTAAATATGGATTATGCATGCTTGAAACAGGTTAAAGATGCAAATAACCTATGGATTCATCCCTCATTAAATTCTCAAGTAAACGTGCGTTGGGATATTTACCCCAGTCAAACAAGCCATTATTTTTCCCATTTACAAAAATGCTGACCTTATAATCATTGATGATTGTAAAGTGATTTATCGGTCATTCGTGCGTAATAGGCTCTATTTTTGAAAGAAATGACTTATGGATTGGGAGTCCACACTCAGTTAAAAATCCCTCGCCTCCCCCTTTTTCTTGACGATTGCAAAACCTAATATATAAAAACTAGAAAGATTTTACAATCCCTAAAAATTACAAACACTTTTTGGAATTATCTCTCCCTACATTTGCGCATTTCCATTTTAGATGTATCCTTTTTTCCTAATTCAAAACTTGAGTTTCCACTTTTCCTTTTATCTGGTAAACAAAACGATAAGAAGGCAAATAGATCACAACAAAACGAAAATTTTAGAATTTACGCATGAAAAATATTTAAAACAACAAAAAATGTAAGTAAACATATCCAAGAACAAATGAACACAAAAGTTTTGATATCCAAGTTTGGGAAATTCCACTAGTTCAACCCTAATAGCTTGGAATTTTATATGAAAGAGATTTCTACTTGATGCCACGCATGTTTTAAATATGCATTAGGCATTGTTGAAACATTTTAAAGATGCAAATGACCTATGGATCTGAATCTCATTAAATTCTCAAGTGAATGTGCGGTGGGATATTTACCTGAGTCAAACAAGCCATTATTTTGCCCATTTAAAAAATAGCTAACTTAAAATTCATTGATGATTGTAAAGTGATTTATTGGTCAATTGTGCGTAACAGGCTATATTTTTGTAAAGAAGGACTTATGGATTTGGAGTCCACACTCAGTTAAAAATCCTTCGCCTCCCCTTTTTTTTCGACGATTGCAAAACCAAATATATAAACACTAGAAAGAGTTTACAGTCCCTAAAAATTATAGACAATTTTTAGAATTATCTCTCTTCACATCTATGCATTTCCATTTTAGATGTATACTTTTTTCTTAAATAAAAACTTGAGTTTTCACTTTTCCCTTTATCTCGTAAACAAAAAGCTAAGAAGGCAAATAGGTCACAACAAAACGAAAATTTAAGAGTTTATGTATGAAAAAAAATTAAAACAACAACAAATGAGAATAAAGATACAAATGTATTCCCGCACTACAAATGAACACAAAATTTTTGATATCCAATTTTGGGAAGTTCAACTAGTTCAACCCTAATACCTTGGAATTTTATAAGAAAGAGATTTCTAATTGATCCCTCACATGTTTTAAATATGGATAATGTATGCTTGAAACATGTTAAAGATGCAAATGACCTATGGATTCGAACCTCATTCAATTCTCAAATTAACGTGCGGTGGGATATTTACCCAAGTGAAACAAGCCATCATTTTGCCCATTTACACAAAAGCCTAAATAACAATCATTGATGATTCTAAAGTGATTTATCAGTCAATCGTATGTAATGGGATATATTTTTGTAAGAAATGACTTATGGATTGGGAGTCCACACTCAGGAAAAAATACCCCGCCTCCCCCTTTTTCACGCCAATTGCAAAACCTAGCATATAAAAACTAGAAAGAGTTTACAATCCCTAAAAATTTAAGACATTTTTTGAAACTCTCTCTCCACATTTTTGCATTTCCATTGTAGATGTATACTTTTTTCTTAAATCAAAACTCTAGTTTTCACCTATGCCTTTATCTCGTTAACAAAAAGATAAGATGGAAAATAGATTGAAACAAAAAGAAAATTTTAGAGTTTATGTATGCAAAAAATTTAAAACAACAATAAATGTAAGTAAAAAAAATGTATCCACGCACCACAAATGAACAAAAAAATTTTAATATCCAAGCTTCGGAAATTTCACTAGTTCAACCCTAATAGTTTGGAATTTCATAAGTAAGAGATTTCTAATGGATCCCACACATGTTTTAAATATGGATTATGCATGCTTGAAACATGTTAAAGATTCAAATGACCAATGGACCTAAACCTCATTAAATTCTCAAGTGAACGAGTGGTGGGATATTTACACGAGTCAAACAAACCATTATTTTGCCCATTTGCAAAAAGGCTGAACTCACAACCATTGATGATTGTAAAGTGATTTATCAGTCAATCATACATTACGGGCTATATTTTTGTAAGAAATGACATATGGATTGGGAGTCCACACTCAATTAAAAATCCCACGCCTCCCCCTTTTTCCCGACCATTGCAAAACCAAATATAAAAAAAGTAGAAAGAATTTACAATCCCTTAAAATTACAGACATTTTTTAAAATTAACTCTCTACACATTTGTGCATTTACATTTTAGATGTATACTTTTTTCTTAAATCGAAACTTGAGTTTCACTTTTCCTTTTATCTCGTAAAGAAAAATATAACAAGGCAAATAGATCATAACAAAACAAAATTTTTAGAGTTTATGTATGCAAAAAATTTAAAACAACAACAAATGTATGTAAAGAAAATTTATTCAAGCACCACAAATGAACACAAAAGTTTTGATATCCAAGTTTTGGAAATTCCACTAGTTCAACCGGAATAGCATGGAATTTTATAAGAAGTAAATTTCTAATTGATCCCACACATGTTTTAAATATGGTTTATGCATGTTTGAAACATGTTAAAAATGCAAATGACCTATGGATCCGAACCTCATTAAATTCTCAAGTGAATGTGTGGTAGGATATTTACTCGAGTCAAACAAGCCATTATTTTGCCCATTTAAAAAAAAGCTGACCTAACTATCATTGATGATTCTAAAGTGATTTATCGGTCAATTGTACGTAACGAGTTATATTTTTGTAAGAAATGACTTACGGATTGGGAGTCCACATTAAGGAAAAAATACCCCGCCTCCCCCTTTTTTCCTACGATTGGAAAACCTAACATATAAAAACTAGAAAGTGTTTACAATCCCTAAAATTTAAAACTCTTTTTGGAATTATGTCTCTCCACATTTTTGCATTTCCATTTTATTTGTATACTTTTTTCTTAAATCAAAATTCTAGTTTTCACCTTTCCCTTTATCTCGTTAACAAAAAGATAAGAAGGCAAAGAGAGCGAAACAAAACAAAAAAATTTAGAGTTTATGTATGCAAAAAATATAAAACAACAACAAATGAAAGTAAATAAAATGTATCCATGCACCACAAATGAACACAAAATTTTGATATCTATGTTTGGGAAATTCCACTAGTTTTACCCTAATAGCTATTAATATTATAAGAAAAATATTTCTAATTGATCCCACATGTGTTTTAAATATGGATTATGCATACTTGAAACATATTAAAGATGCAAATGACCTATGGATCCGAACCTGATTAAATTCTCAAGTGAACGAGCGGTGGGATATTTACCCGAATCAAACAAGCCATTATTTTGCCATTTTAGAAAAAAAACTGACTTAACAATCATTGATGATTGTAAAGTGATTTATTGATCAATCATAAGTAACGGGCTATATTTTTGTAAGAAATGACTTATGGATTGGGAGTCCACACTCAATTAAAAATCCCCCGCCAACCCCTTTTTACCGATGATTGTAAAACCTAATATATAAAAACTAGAAAGAGTTTACAATCCCTAAAAATTAAAGATACTTTTTAGAATTTTCTCTCTCCACATTTGTCCATTTCCATTTTAGATGTATAGATTTTTCTTAAATCAAAACTTGTGTTTTCACTTTTCTCTTTATCTTGTAAACAAAATGATAAGAAGGCAAATAGATCACAAAAGAACAAAAATTTTACAGTTTATGTATGCTAAAAATTTAAAAGAACAACAAATGTAAGTAAAGTAAATTTATTTACGCACCACAAATGAACACAAAATTTTTGTTAACCAAGTTTGGCAAATTCCACTAGCTCAACCCTAATAGCTTGGAATTTTATAAGAAAGTGATTTCTAATTGATCCCACACATGTTTTAAATATGGATTATGCATGCTTGAAACATGTTAAAGATGCAAATGACCTATGGATCCGTACCTCATTAAATTCTCAAGTGAACGTGCGATGGGATATTTACCCAAGTCAAACAAGTCATTATTTTGGCAAGTTACAAAAAAGCTATTCTAACAACCATTGATGATTGTAAAGTGATTTATCGGTCAATCGTGCGTAACAGGCTATATTTTTGTAAGAAATGACTTGTGGATATGGAGTCCACACTCAGGTGAAAATCCCCTGCCTCCCCCTTTTTCCCGACGATTGCAAAACCTAATATATAAAAGCTAGAAAGAGTTTACAATCCCTAAGAATTACAGACACTTATAGGAATTATCTCTCTCCACTTTTGTGCATTGCCATTTTAAATGTATACTTTTTTTTTGAAATTTAAACTTGTGTTTTCAGAAGGCAAACAGATCACAACAAAACAAAAATTGTAGAGTTTCTGTATGCAAAATTTTTTAAATAATAACTAATGTAAGTAAAGAAAATTTATTTATGCACCACAAATGAACACAAAAGTTTTGATATCCAAGTTTGTGAAATTCCACTAGTTCAACCTTAATAGCTTGGAATTTTATAAGAAGGAGATTTCTAATTGATCCCACACATGTTTTAAATATGGATTACGCATGCTTGAAACATGTTAAAGATGCAAATGACCTATGGATCCGAACCTCGTTAAATTCTCAAGTGAACGTTCGGTGGGATATTTACTCGAGTGAAACAAGCCATTATTTTGCCCATATACAAAAAATGCTGACCTAACAATTATTGATGATTGTAAAATGATTTATTGGTCAATCGTATGTAACTCTATATATTTTTGTAAGAAATGACTTATGGATTGGGAGTTCACACTAAGGAAAGAATACCCAGTCTCCCCTTTTTTTTCCCGACCACTGCAAAACCTAATATATAAAAACTAGAAAGAGTTACATTACCTAAAAATTTAAGACACTTTTTGGAATTATCGCTCTCCACATTTATGCATTGCCATTTTAGATGTATTCTTTCTTCTTAAATAAAAACATGAGTTTTCACATTTCCCTTCATTTCCTAAACAAAAAGATAAGTAGACAAATAGATCACAACAAAACGAAAATTTTAGAGTTTATGTATGCAAAAAATTTAAAACAACAACAAATGTAAGTAAAGAAAATTTATTCATGCACCACAAGTGAACACAAAAGTGATGATATCCAAGTTTGGAATATTCCACTAGTTCAACCCTAATAGCTTGGAATTTTATAAGAAAGATATTTCTTATTGATCCCACACATGTTTTAAATATGAATTATGCAAGCTTGAAACATGTTAAAGATGCAACTGACCTATGGATCCAAACTTCATTAAATTCTCAAGTGAACGTGCGGTGGGATATTTACCTGAGTAAAACAAGCCATTATTTTGCCCATTTACAAAAAACCTGACCTAACAATAATTGATGATTTTAAAGTGATTTATTGGTCAATCGTACATAACGGGCTATATTTTAGTAAGAAATGACTTATGGATTGTTAGTCCACACTCAGTTAAAAATGCCCTTCCTCCCCCTTTTTCCCGACGATTGGAAAAGCTAATATATAAAATCTAGAATGAATTTACAATCCCTAAAAATTATAGACACTTCTTGGAATTATCTCTCTCTACATTTGTTCATTCCCATTTTAGATGTATACTTTTTTCTTAAATCAACACAAGATTTTTCACTTTTCCCTTTATCTTGTAACCAAAAAGTTAAGAAGGAAAATAGATCACAACAAAATGAAAATATTAGTGTTTATGTAAAGGTAAGTAAAGAATATTTATTCACGCACCACAAATGAACACAAAAGTTTTGATATCCCAGTTTGGAAAATTCCAATAGTTCAACCCTAATGGCTTGGAATTTTATAGGAAAGAGATTTCTAATTTATCCCACACATGTTTTAATCATGGATTGTGCATGCTTGAAACATGTTAAAGGTTCAAATGACCTATGGATCCAAGCCACATTAAATTCTCAATTAAACATGCGGTGGGATATTTACCCGAGTCAAACAAGTCATTTTGCCCATTTACAAAAAAACCGACCTAACAAACATTGATGATTCAAAATTTATTTATTGGTCAATCGTTCGTAACTGGCTATATTTTTGTAAGAACTGACTTATGGATTGGGAGTCTACACTTAGTTAAAAATCCCCCGCCACTCTATTTTTCTCGACGATTGCAAAACCTAATATATAAAAACTAGAAAGAGTTTACAATCCCTAAAAATTACAGACACTTTTTGGAATTATTTCTCTCTTCATTTGTGCATTTCCATTTTAGAATTAACATTTTTTATTAAATCAAAACTTGAGTTATCATTTTGCCCTTTTTCTCGTAAACAAAAAGATAACAAGGCAAATAGATCACAACAAAACGAAAATTTTAGAGTTTACCCATGCAAAAAATTCAAAACAACAACAAATGTAATTATGAAAATTTATTCACGCACCAGATATGAACACAAAAGTTTTGATATCCATGTTTGGGAAATTCCACTAGTTCAACTCTAATAGCTTGGAATTTTATAAGAAAGAGATTTCTTATTGATCCCACACATGTTTTATACATGGATTATGCATCCTGAAACATGTTAAAGATGAAAATGAACTATGAATCCAAACCTCATTAAATTCTCAAGTGAACTTGCAGTGGGATATTTACCCGACTCAAACAAGCCATTATTTTGCCCATTTCTAAAAAAGCTGACCTAACAATCACTGATGATTGTAAAGTGATTTATCGGTCAATCGTTGGTAACAGGCTATATTTTTGTAAGAAATGATGTATGGATTGGGAGTCGACACTCAGTTAGAAACCCCCGCCTCTTTCTTTTTTCCCGTCGATTGAATAACCTAATATATAAAAACTAGAAAGATTTTACAATCCATATAGATTATAGACACTTTGTGGAATTATCTATCTCTACATCTGTGCATTTCCATTTTAGATGTATAATTTTTTCTTATAACAAAACTTGAGTTTTCACTTTTCCTATTTTCTGGTAAACAAAAAGTTAAGAAGGCAAATAGATCGCTACAAAACGAAATTTTAGAGTTTATGTATGCAAAATGTTGAATTTAGGATCCCTTTTCCATGATCACGAACAAGAGAAAGAAGAAAGAAAAATGAGAAAAGGGGAGGAAAGCTCAAAGTAGAGAAGAGAAAAAATAAAAAAGAAAAGGGTGAGCTGCGTCAAGTAAGGAGAGGGAGAGAGAGAACCAACTTGGGATTTAATGTGTGACTTGATTAATTCTGAATTAAAACCTCTCTATTTATAGGAGAGGAGGAGGTAGAGTCCTCATACAAGTTGTCATTCAATCCTAATTACATTCTAACTCTAACTCTTCAATATAATTAAGTCTCAATATAAGTAAGTCTATTCAAACTAGAACTCCTAGAAAACTAATTGGAGTAGAACTAGAAGTTCTTTATTATCCACATGAATATAAGGGATAATCCAGCTCGTGGCCTTATCCTAGTGGGCCCCTCATGATTCTCCAGTGCACCTTGATAATTGTGCCAGCTCGTGAGATCTTGTGGGGCCCACTTGATCATCAAGGCTTCTAAATCAACTCAGCTTGTGGTTCTTGATTCCTTTACTCAAGCTTGCTTTGGGAGATGGCTCTTCTTGGTGTCCCAAGTCCTCTAAGATTCTTCTTGATTACCTACATCCTCATGGTGGGTCTGACCAGCTCGAGCACCATGGTGGGCCCCACATTGTAACACCCCCCCTCAAACTGGGGGTGAGAAGACGTCATAAACACCGAGCTTGCTGCATATGGTGGACAAGATCTTGTGAGTGACTGGTTTGGTGAGGATGTCTGCAACTTGATTTTTTGAGGAGATGTGCTTCAGAGATAAGAGACCAACTTGGAATTTTTCTCTTATAAAGTGGCAATCAACTTCAATGTGTTTTGTCCTCTCATGGAAGACTAGATTCGATGCAATATGTATTGCTGCTTGGTTGTCACAATATAGATTCATTGGAGCTTCTTTATAAAATCTCAATTCAATGAGAAGGGACCTTATCCATAAAAGTTCACTTACAGTGTGTGCCATGGCTCTATATTATGCTTCTGCACTGGACCGTACTACCACATTCTGTTTTTTGCTTTTCCATGTAACTAGATTTCCTCCAACCATCGTTCAAAACCCAGAAGTAGATTGTCTATCATCTGGGGATCCAGCCCATTCTGCATCCACGAATCCCTCATTGTTGAAGTGTCCATGTTTTTTATAGAGGAGCTCCCTTCTAGGAGCCCCTTTCAAATAACGTAGTATCCACTCAAGTGTTTGCCAATGACTAAGTTGTGGCTTGTGCATGTACTGACTTACCACACTTACTGCATATGAAATATCTGGCCTCGTTACACATAGGTAAATAAGACGGCCTACTAACCTTTGATATTTGCCAATATCCACGTCTTCTCCAGTGCCTCCACATAACTTTGTATTTGCATCCATAGAAGTGTCTACCAGTTTGCATCCCAACATACCTGTTTCTTCTAGTAGATCTAGGTTATATTTTCTTTGAGATAGAATAATCCCATGTCTGGATTGTAAGACCTCAATACCCAAAAATTATTTCAGTAATCCAAGATCCTTTGTCTTGAATTCACCACATATTTTTTCTTTTATTTTTTGAATGCCCTCAGAGTCACTTCCAGTTAAAACATAAATAGCTAGAATCACCTTACCTCTTGCTGTGTTCTCAATAAATACTGAGTGGTCTGCAGAGCATCTGTAAAAACCTTCCCGTATGATGGCTTGACTAAAATTTTCAAACCATGCCCGTGGGGATTGCTTTAGCCCATATTGAGATTTTTAAGGCGACATATGGACTCTCCCTCAACCACATATCTAGGTGGTTGTTGCATATAAATTTCTTCTTTTATATCGCCATTGAGATAGGCTTTTTGACATCTAGTTGATATATTGGCCATGATGAATTAGCTGCCAAGGATAATAATATCCGTGCTGCGGTCATTTTTACCACTGGAGAGAATGTCTCATCATAATCAATGCCATAGCATTGAGTGTATCCTTTAGCAACCAGTCGAGCTTTCAGTCGTGCAATAGTCCCATCTGGATTATGTTTAATAGTATAAACCCACTTGCAACCAACGGGTTTTTTGTCTGTAGGTAGAAGAACCAGTGACCATGTATGATTCTCATCGAGTGCCTTCATTTCTTCATCCATTGTTGCCTTCCACCCTGGATGTTGTAGAGCCTCTTGATATGACTGTGGAACAGATATGGAGGAAATAGAAGAAAGAAACTGATAACATAGAGGTGAGAGGCGGTGATGAGACACAAAATTGGAGATAGGATGGGAAGTAGAAGGTTGAGTGCATGAACGAGGTTCTTTTCTTATAGCAATAGGATGAGTATCAAATTCAGGACCAAAAACTACTGGTGATGAAGGACTTACCTTTGGTGGATCTGACAACTCGGCAGGTGTGGTATCGGCCATTGTCTCTAGGGGCTGAACAATCTCTGTATCACGAGGCACAACCGATCTAGGAGAACTTGGTACTGATGACATACCAGGTGGAGCTCTATTAGAATAATATGAGGAGTCTTCAAAGAATGTTACATCCCTAGACACAAATAAACATTTCAAAGAGGGACTATAACAAACATAACCCTTTTGTGTTCGAGAGTATCCCAAAAAGATACAGTTTATAGATTTAGAGTCAAGTTTTCTTTGTCTAGGTAAAGTATTATGAACAAAACATTGACAACCGAAGACTTTCAATGGTAATGCAAATGGATCATCATGTGGTAAAAGTTGAGAGTAAGGGGATTTATTCCCAAGAACAGTAGATGGTAGATGATTTATAAGAAAACATGCTGAAATGACAGCTGGGGCCAATAAAAATATGGAACTTTCATGGCATATAATAGACCTCGAGCTACTCAAGAATATGATGATTTTTCCGTTCGGCTAGACCATTTTGTTGAGTGTAGGCACATGATGTCTGATGGATAATGCCATTCTCTTCACAAAAGGAGTAAAGGTCTTTTGATATATACTCTTTGGCGTTATCAGACTGAAGGATTCTGACCAAATTGTGTGAGTACCATCGCATAAAATGATTTAAAATAGACGATATCTCAGAACGCTATTTGAAAATAAACAAACAAGTTGTGCGAGTGAAATCATCAAAAAAAGTGATAAAATATTTGGCTTGAGAAATATTAGAGACACTCAAAGGCCCCCAAACATCAGTAGGAATAAATGAAAACGAAATGTTACTTTTGACTTCTGGACGAGGAGAGTATGTACTCCTTTGATGTTTACTTAACTGACATACCTCACAACTGAATTTTGACCTTATCTTAAGAGATGAAAACATATGATGAAGAGATTATATGGAAAGATGTCCCAACCGATTGTGCCATAATCGTGTCTCATTCTCAATAGTAGACACCATATTGACCTTTGGCATATCCAAGTAGTAGAGCCCCCTTATTCATGGCCTCAACCAATCACCTGCTTCGTTAGAAGATCTTCAAAAACACATGAAGTAGGTGTGAAGGTAACCGAGCAATTAAAATATTTTGTAAGCTGACTCATAGAGAGCAAGTTTAAAGGAAAGGAAGGAACAAAAAGAATATCATTGAGCAGAAGTGACGGGGTGACAGAAGTGGAACCTTTTCATTAGACTTTGGTTTGAGAACCGTCAGCTATGGTAACAAACTTGTGTGAAAGACTTGGAGATAAAGAATGTAATAAAGTTTTTTTACTTGTAAGATGCTCGGAGGCTCCTGAATCAATTATCCAGGATGAAGAGGAGGTAGATAGCATACCTGAAGCAGTAGTGGCAGCAGTAGTGGGAGAGGGGCAAGGAGAAGACCCTAGCAAGGTCTTTGTTTTCTGAAATAATTCATACTCTTCATCAGTAATAATTTTCTATGCAGCTGGTGTTCGGGGATGGTTTGCTTGCACATCACTAATGAGGACTTCATTAGCCCTTCTTCATTCTGACTTGTCATTAAGCCTAAGTGCATGCCCTATAACAGCACTGGTCTATAGTGTGGCCCCGAAATTTGTAATGAGTGCATTCAATATCAACTGTTCTGCCAGCACTATCAGTGTATCAGGGCTTGAATATAGTTTAGTACATGTCTCCCAAATATGTTTAGCAGTGTCAATATGAATAACATTACTAGAGACATGTGCTTCCATGCTATTTATCAGCCAACCAATTACCAAAGTATCATTCTTCAGCCATTTCATATAAAAAATATCATCTTCATCAATAGGTAGTCCTTGAGTAGTGAGGTGACCAGGTAGGTCTTTGGTTATGAGAAACCTCCTAACCGAGGTGGACCAACTCATAAAATTAGATACCCCACGTAAGGGTATGGTGGTGATTTTATGTATATCACCACTTATATTCATATTCTCATTAGCCATAATAGGCTCTTCTTCAAAAAAAAAACTTCAAATAAAATCACCAAGTAGCACTTCTTCAATCAACTCGGTATATGTAAATATAGTATCAATGCTAAATAATGTTTTATTCTAGAAAATTACTCATAAGAGGCTCAATAAAAATCTTCTATTATCAGGGAAATCTTATCCCACAAAAAAAAATCAATAATCTGTATATGGACTGGTCTCGGCAAATAGAATTTCCAAACCGATATAACTATTTTGATAGCTCCTTTTAGATAGAGGGGCATGCATATTCATAACATAATAAGATGAAAGCATTCACATATTCATCCTTGAATCATCTTATAAAAATGAGAACCAATAGCATAAAAAAATATTTTTGAACACTTATCTCTTGGCTAGTGTTCTTCCTTCATACAAGAGCCTTCTTTGAGTGGTGTTGATCATTACTTCTCTAGAGCATTCCTTTGTCGAGGGATCCTAAATATGTTGCTTTGATACCATGTTGAATTTAGGATACCTTTTCCATGATCACAAACAAGAGAAAGAAGAAAGAAAAATGAGAAAAGGGGAGGAAAGCTCTCGGTAGAGAAGAGAAAAAATAAAAAAGAAAAGGGTGAGCTGCGTCAAGTAAAGAGAGGGAGAGAGAGAACCCAACTCGGTATTTAATGTGTGACTTGATTAATTCCGAATTAAAACCTCTCTATTAAAGAAGAGGAGGAGGTATAGTCCTCATACAAGTTGTCATTGAATCCTAATTACATTCTAACTCTAACTCTTCAATATAAGTAAATCTCAATAGAAGTAAGTCTATTCAAACTAGAACTCCTAGAAGATTAATTGGAGTAGAACTAGGAGTTCTTTATTATCCACGTGAATATAAGGGATAAGCCAGCTCGTGGCCTTATCCTAGTGGGCCCCTCATGATTATCCAATGCACCTTGACAATTGTGCCAGCTCGTGATTCCTTTACTCAAGCTTGCTTTGGGAGATGACTCTTCTGGGTGTCCCAAGTCCACTAGGATTCTTCTTGATGACCTACTTCCTCGTGGAGGGTCCCACCAGCTCGAGCACCATGGTGGGCCCCACATTATAATACAAAAAATTTAAAACAACAACAAATATAAGTAAAAAAAATTTATTCACGCACCACAAATGAACACAAAAGTCTTGATATCCAAGTCTTGGAAATTTCACTATTTCAATCCTAATAGCTTGGAATTTTATAAGAAAAAGATTTCTAGTTGAACACACACATATTTTAAATATGAATTGTGCATGCATGAAACATGTTAAAGATGCAAATAAACTATGGATCCATACCTCATTAAATTTTCAACATAATGTGGGGTGGGATATTTACCGAGTCAAACAAGCCATTATTTTGCCCATTTAAAAAAAATCTGACCTAACAATCATTGATGATTGTAAAGATTTATCGATCAATCGTGCATAACGGGCTATATTTTTTTTAAGAAATGACTTATGGATTGGGAGTCCACACTTAGTTTAAAATCCCCCAGCTCCCCCTTTCTCCCAACGATTGCAAAACCAAATATATAAAAACTAGAAAGAGTTTACAATCCGTAAAAATTATAGACACTTTTTGGAATTATCTCTATCTACATTTGTACATTTCATTTTTAAATGTATACTTTGTTTCTTAAATCGAAACTTGGATTTTCACTTTTCCCTTTATCTCGTAAACAAAAAGATAAGTAGGCAAAAAAATCACAATAAAACGAAAATTTTAGAGTTTATGTATGCGAAAAATTTAAAACAACAAAAAATGTAAGTAAAGAAAATTTATTCATGCACAAATGAACACAAAAGTTTTGATATCCAAGTTTGGGAAATTCGACTAGTTCAACCCTAATAGCTTGGAGTTTTATAAGAAAGAGATTTCTAATTGATCCCACACATGTTTTAAATATGGATTATGCGTGTTTGAAACATGTTAAAGAAACAAATGACCTATGGATCCAAATCTCATTAAATTCTCAAGTGAACGTGCAATGAGATATTTACCCGAGTCAAACAAGCCATTATTTTGCCGATTTAAAAAAAATATGACCTTACAATCATTGACGATTGTAAGGTTATTTATTGATCAATTGTGCATAAGGGGCTATATGTTTTTAGGAAATGACTTATGGATTGGGAGTCCACACTTTGTTAAAAATCCCCCGCCTCCCCCTTTTTCTAGACGATTTCAAAACTTAATATTTAAAAACTAGAAAGAGTTTACAATACCTAAAAATTACATACACATGTTGGAATTATCTCTCTCTACATTTGTGCATTTCCATTTTATATTTAAACTTTTTTCTTAAATCAAAACTTGAGTTTTCACTTTTCCCTTTATCTCGTATACAAAAAGATAAGAAGGCAAACAGATCACAATAAAACAAAAATTTTAGAGTTTATGTACGCAAAAATTTAAAACAACAAGAAATGTAAGTAAAGAAAATTTATTCACGCACCACAAATGAACACAAAATTTTTGATATCCATGTTTGGGAAATTCCCATAGTTCAACCCAAATTGCTTGGAATTTAACAAGAAAGAGATTTCTATTGATCCCACACTTGTTTTAAATATGGATTATGCATGCTTGAAACATGTTAAAGATACAAATAACTTATGGATCAAAACCTCATTAAATTCTCAATTGAATGTGTTGTGGGATATTTACCCGAGTGAAACAAGCCATTATTTTGCCCATTTACATAAAAGTTGACCAACCGATCATTGATTATTGTAAAGTGATTTATCGGCCAATCATATGTAATGGGCTATATTTTTGTAAGAAATGTCTAATGGATTGGGAGTCCACACTCTCTTAAAAATCCCCCGCCTCCCCCTTTTTCCTGACGATTGCAAAAAGTAATATTTAAAAACTAGAAAGAGTTTATAATACCTAAATATTACAAACACTTTTTGAAATTATCTCTCTCTAAATTTGTGCATTTCCATTTTAGATGTATACTTTTTTCTTAAATCAAAACTTGAGTTTTCATTGTTCCCTTTATCTTGTATAAAAAAAGTTAAGAAAGCAAATAGATCACAACAAAAAGAAAATTTTAGAGTTTATGTATGCAAAAAATTTAAAACAACAACAAATGTACGTAAAGAAAATTTATTCACGCTCCACAAATGAACACAAAAGTTTTTATATTCAAGTTTTGGAAATTCCCAAAGTTCAACACTAATTGCTTGGAATTTTATAAGAAAGAGATTTCTAATTGATCTCACACATGTTTTAAATATTGATTATGCATGCTTGAAACATGTTAAAGATGCAAATGACCTATGGATCCAAACCTTATTAAACTCTCAAGTGAATGTATGATAGGATATTTATCCAAGTCAAACAAGCCTTTATTTTTCCAATTTACAAAACAACTGACCTAACAATCATTGGTGATTGTAAAGTGATTTATCGATCAATCGCAACGAGATATATTTTGGTAAGAAATGACTTATGGATTGGGTGACAACACCCAGTCAAAAATCCCCTGCCTCCCCCTTTTTCCCGATGATTACAAAACCTAATATATGAAAACTAGATAGAGTTTACAATCCCTAAAAATTACATACACATTTTGGAATTATCTCTCTTTACATTTGGGCATTTCCATTTAACATGTAAACTTTTTTCTTAAATCAAAACTTGTGTTCTCACTTTTCTCTTTATCTCGTAAACAAAAAGATAACAACGCAAATAGATCACAACAAAATGAAATTTTAAGAGAAAAATTTAAAACAACAATAAATGTAAGTAAAGAAAATATATTCATGCACCTCAAATGAACACAAAAGTTTTAATATCCAAGTTTGGGAAATTTCGTTAGTTCAACCTTAATTTCTTGGAATTTTATAAGAAAGAGATTTCTAATTGATCCCACTCATGTTTAAAATATGGATTATGAATGCATGAAACAAGTTAAAGATGCAAATGACCTATGGATCCAAAACTCATTAAATTCTCGAGTGAACATGCGGTGGAATATTTACCCTAGTCAAACAAGCCATTATTATTGCCTTTTACAAAAAACCAGACCTAACAATCATTAATGATTGTAAAGTGATTCATCGGCCAAACGTGCATAACGGGCTATATTTTGGTAAGAAATGACTTATGGATTGGGAGTCCACACTCAGTTAAAAATCCTTAGTCTCCCTATTTTTCCAGACAATTGCAAAACGTAATATATAAAAATTGGAAAGAGTTTTCAATCCCTTAAATTACAGACACTTTTTGGAATTATCTCTCATTATGTTTGTGCATTTGCATTTTAGATGTATATTTTTTTCTTAAATCAAAATTTGAGTTTTTTTTGAATTTATGGAAAAGTGAAATACTTCATTGACATCAATAACTTGTTCTTATCAGAGTACATGAACCTCTATTTATAATAGAGGAAGGTAGTAGAGTCCAATTACAATAAAACTACCCTTGTCCCAATTACACCCAAACTCTAACACTTAAAGATAAGTTCTAACATAATTAAACAACTCAATATAGATAAAGGACAAACATAACTCAAACTAAAACTCATCTTTGACGTGAACATAAGATAAGATGCTTTTGTGAGTCCATCTTGATCTTCCAACTGATGTCATAAGGATGCCAGCTCATGCTAATCATTGTGGGTCCTACTTCTTAGGGGCTTGGGCCCATCTTGTGGGCCTTCCGTTGTCGTGTGGGCTCCAACTTATCTTCCAACAGTTTTCATTTTTCCCTTTATCTCGTAAAAAAAAAGATAACAAGACAAATAGAGCACAAGAAAACAAAAATTTTAGAGCATACGCATGCAAAAAAATTAAAACAACAACAAATGTAATTAGAAAATTTATTTACGCACTACAAATGAACACTAAACTTTTGATATCCAAGTTTGGGAAATTCCACTAGTTCAACCCTAATAGATTGGAATTTTATAAGCAAGAGATTTCTAATTGATCCCACACATGTTTTAAATATGGATTATGCATGCTTGAAACATGTTAAAGATGCAAATGACCTAAGGATCCAAACCTCATTAAATTCTCAAGTGAACGTTCAGTGGGATATTTACCCGTGTCAAATAAGCAATTATTTTTCCCATTTACAAAAAAGCTGACCTACTAATCATTGATGATTGTAAAGTGATTTATTGGTCAATCATGTGTAACGGGCTATATTTTCTTAAGAAATGACTTATGGATTGGGAGTCCACACTCAGTTAAAAATCCCTCGCCTCCCCTTTTTCTTGACAATTGCAAAACCTAATATATAAAAACTAGAAAGAGTTTACAATCCCTCATACTTACAGACACTTTTTGGAATTATCTCTTTCTACACTTGTGCATTTCAAATTTAGATAGATACTTTTTTCTTAAATCAAAACTTCAGTTTTCACTTTTCCCTTTATCTCATAAACAAAAAGATAAGAAGGCAAATAGCACACAAAAAAATGAAAATTTTCAAGTTTATGTATGCAAAAATTTAAAACAACAACAAATGTAAGTAAAGAAAATTTATTCACGCACCACAAATGAACACAAAAGTTTTGATATCCAAGTTTGTGAAATTCCACTAGTTCAACCTTAATAGCTTGGAATTTTATAAGAAGGATATTTCTAATTGATCCCACACATGTTTTAAATATGGATTACGCATGCTTGAAACATGTTAAAGATGCAAATGACCTGTGGATCTGAACCTCATTAAATTCTCAAGTGAACGTTCGGTGGGATATTTACTAGAGTGAAACAAGCCATTATTTTGCCCATTTACAAAAAACCCAACCTTACAGTCATTGATGATTGTAAAATGATTTATCGGTCAATCGTGAGTAATGGGCTATATTTTTTTAAGAAATCACTTATGGATTGAGAGTCCACACTTAGTTAAAAATCCCCCGCCTCCCCCTTTTTCCTGACGATTATAAAACCTAATATATAAAATCAAGAAATAGTTTACAATCCGTAAAGATTACAAACACTTTTTGGTACTATCTCTCTCTACATTTGTGCATTTCCATTTTACATGTACAGTTTTTTCTTAAATCAAAACTTGAGTTTTCACTTTTCCCTTTATCTTGTAAACAAAAAGATAAAAGGGCAAATAGATCACTACAAAACAAAATTTTTAGAGTTTATGTATGCAAAAAATATAAAACAACAACAATTTTAAATAAATAAAATTTATTCACGTACCACAAATGAACACAAAAGTTTTCCTATCCAAGCTTGGGAAATTCCACAAGTTCTACCCTTATCCCTTGGAATTTTGTAAGAAAGAGATTTTTAATTGATCCCACATATGTTTTAAATATGGATTAGGCATGATTGAAACATGTTAAAGATCCAAATGACCTATGGATCCCAACATCATTAAATTCTCAAGTGAACGTGCGGCCGGATATTTACCCGAGTCAAACAAGCAATTATTTTGCCCATTTACAAAAAAACCCGACCTAACAATCATTGATGATTGTAAAGTGATTTATCGGTCAATAGTGCGTAACGGACTATTTAAGAAATGACTTATGGATTGGGAGTCTACACTCAGTTAAAAATCCCCCGCCTCCTCCCTTTTCTCGACGATTGCAAAACCTAATATTTATAAACAAGAAAGAGTTTTCAATCCCTAAAAACTACAGACACTTTTCTGAATTATTTCTCTTTATAATTGTGCATTTCCATTTTAGATGTTTACTTTTTTCTTAAATCAAAACTTGAGTTTTCACTTTTCCATTTATCTCGTAAAAAAAAAGATAAGAAGGCAAATAGATCACTACAAAATGAAAATTTTAGAGTTTATGTATGCAAAAAAAATTTAAAAACAATAAATGTAAGTAAAGAAAATTTATTCACACACCACAAATGATCACAAAAGTTTTGATATCCGAGTTTTGGAAATTCCACTAGTTCAATCCAAACAGCTTGGAATTTTACTAGAAAGAGATTTCTAATTGGTCCCACACATGTTCTAAATATGAATTGTTCATGCTTGAAACATGTTAAACATGAAAATGACCTCTGGATCCAAACCTCATTAAATTCTCACGGGAATGTACGGTTGCATATTTTCTAGAGTACAACAAGCCATTATTTTTCCCATTTACAAAAAAGCTGACATAACAATCATTGATGATTGTAAAGTGATTTATCGATCAATCGTGCGTATCAGGCTATAATTTGTTAAGAAATGACTTATGGATTGGGAGTCCACACTCAGTTTAAAATCCCACGCCTCCTCCTTTTCCCCGAAAATTTTAAAACCTAATATATAAAAACTAGAAAGAGTTTACAATCTTTAAAAGTTACATATACTTTTTGGAATTATCTCTCTCTACATTTGTGCATTTCCATTTTAGATGTATACTTTTTTCTTTAAACAAAAATTGAGCTTTCACTTTTCCATTTATCTCGAAAACAAAAAGATAAGAAGGCAAATGGATCACAATAAAATGACAATTTTAGAGTTTTTGAATGCAAAAAAGTTTCAAACAACAACAAATGTAAGTAAAGAAACTTAATCACATACCATAAATGAACACAAAAGTTTTGATATCCAAGTTAGGGAAATTCCACTAGTTCAACCCTTATAGCTTGGAATTTTTTAAGAAAGAGATTTCTAATTGATCCCACACATGTTTTAAATATGGATTCTGCATGCTTGAAACATGTTAAAGAAGCAAATGGCCAATGGATCTAAACCTCATTAAATTCTCTAGTGAACGTGCAGTGGGATATTTACCCAAATCAAACAAGCAGTTATTTTGCCCATTTAATGATAATCACTGATGATTGTAAAGAGGTTTATCGGCATATCATACGTAACTGGCTATATTTTTTTAAGAAATGACTTATGGATTGGAAGTCCACACTCTGTTAAAACCACCCATCTCCTCCTTTTTCCTAACGATTGCAAAACCTAATATATAAAAACTAGAAAGAATTTACAATCCCTAAAAACTAATGACACTTTTTGGGAATTATCTCTCTCTACATTTATGCATTTCCATTTTAGATGTATTATTTTCATAAATCAAACCTTGATTTTTAACTATCCTGTTTATCTTGTAAACAAAAAGATTAGAAGGCAAATACATCACAACAAAATAAAAATTTTAGAGTTCATGTATGCAAAAAAATTTAAAAAACAACAAATGTAAGTAAAGAAAATTTATTCACGCACCACAAATGAAAACAAAAGTTTTGATATCCAAGTTTGGGAAATTCCCAAAGTTCAACCCTAATTGCTTGGAATTTTATATGGAAGAGATTTCTAATTGATCCTTAATATGGATTATGCATGCTTGAAACATGTTAAAGATGCAAATGATCTATGGATCCAAACCTCATTAAATTCTCAATTGAACGTGCGGTGGGATATTTACCCAAGTAAAACAAGCCATTATTTTGCCCATTTACCGAAAAGCTGACCTAACAATCATTGATGATTGTAAAGTGATTTATCTGTCAATCGTGCATAACGGGCTATATTGTTGTAAGAAATGACTTATGGATTGGGAGTCAACACTCAGTTAAAAATCTCCTGCGTCCCCCTTTTTCCCAATGATTGCAAAACCTAATATATAAAAACTAGACAGAGTTTACAATCCCTAAAAATTACAGACACTTTTTGGAAGTATCTATCTCTACATTTGTGCATATCCATTTTAAAAGTAAACTTTTTTCTTAAATCAAAACTTGACTTTTCACTTTTCACTTTATCTCGTAAACAAAAAGATAACAAGGTAAATTGATCACAACAAAACAAAAATTTAAGAGTTTATGTATGCAAAAAAATTAAAACAAGAAAAAATGTAACTAAAGAAAATTTATTCACGTACCACAAATGAACACAAAAGTTTTATATCCATGTATGGGAAATTCCGCTAGTTCAACCCTAATAGCTTGGAATTTTATAAGGAAGAGATTTCTAATTGATCCCACACATGTTTAAAATATGGATAATGCATGCATGAAACAAGTTAAATATGCAAATGACCTAAGGATCCAAAACTCATTAAATTCTCATGTGGACATGCAGTGGGATACTTACCAGAGTCAAACAAGCCATTATTTTGCCCATTGACAAAAATATTACCTAACAATCATTGATGATTGAAAAGTGATTTATTAGTCAATCGTGTGTAATGGGCAATATTTTTTCAAGAAATGACTTTTGGTTTGGGAGTCCAACTTAGTTAAAAATCCCTCGTCTCCCCCTTTTTACCGACGATTGCAAAAAATAATATATAAAAAATAGAAAGACTTTACAATCCCTAAAAATTAAAGACACTTTTTGGAATAATCTCTCTCTCTACATTTGTCCATTTCCATTTGAAAAGTATATTTTTTTCTTAAATCAAAATTGGAGTTTTGACTTTTCCCTTTATCTCGTAAACAAAAAGATAACAAGGCAAATAGATCACTACAAAACGAAAATTTATGAGTTTATGTATGCAAAAAATTTAAATCAACAACAATTGTAAGTAAAAAAAATTATTCACGCACGACAAATGAACACAAAAGTTTTGTTATCCAAGTTTGGGAAATTCCACTAGTTCAACCCTTATAGCTTGGAATTTTATAAGAAAGAGATTTCTAATTGATCCCACACATGTTTTAAATATGGATTGTGCATGCTTGAAACATGTTAAAGATGCAAATGGCTAATGGATCCAAACCTCATTAAATTCTCAAGTGAACGTGTGGTGGGATATTTACCCGAGTGACACAAGCCATTATTTTGCACATTTACAAAAAAACTGACCTAACTATCTTTGATGATTTTGAAGTGATTTATCATTCAATTGTGCATATCGGGCTGTATTTTTGTAAGAAATGACTTATGGATTTGGTGTTAGGATCTTCCCGAGCCATGGATCGAGTCACCCTTCTTTCCTCACTTCCCTCCATATTGAATCTTGACGTTGGAAGAGGATTCTTGTTTTTGGAATGGGGAATGGTGGAATTCAGAATGGAATGATTGAGCTTTGAAAGAAGCTCGCCCTGGACCTCATATGGAGAATCCGACCTAGACCTCTGAGGGAGAATCCGAACTGTTCAATCCAAACCAAATGGAATTGCATTAAAATAAAATTGACATAATTTAATTCCTACGCCTGTTGATAACTCGTGATGCTATGGAGTCGATAACATCACCCCCTTGGAGAAATAACTTGTCCTCACACTCGAAATAGGGGTAGAGGGCTCTGAAAGCTGCTAAGGGCTCCCATGTAGTGTCACTAGGGTCAGCATCAGCCCACTGCATTAGTATCTCCCAATCGCCCTGAATGCGACGAGCCTGCAACACCTGTGCTGGAGTAGAAAGGACACGTCCCTCATGTAGTGGGGGTAGAGGGGTGTGCAGCAAGGGAGTGTCGCCCTGGAAGGCCTTCAGTTGGGAGACGTGAAACACATTGTGAATCCTAGCCTCTGGCGGAAGCTGCAAGCGGTAGGCGACTATCCCAATGCGGTCCATCACCTGAAAGGGACCATAATGCTTCAGAGAGAGCTTGTGGCATTTAGAGGCTGTCAGTGACAGCTGCCTGTAATGTTTGAGACGCAGCCATACATAATCTCTTGGAGAAAAGAATACTTCTCGGGGCTTCTTATCATAATATAATTTCATAGTATTCTGGGTCTCCTGGAGATGTGTGTGCACCTCACTGAGCATGGCATCTCTTTCTGCTAACGCTTGGTCCAAAGTGGCTACCTTGGATGCATCTGGTTCATACGATAAAAGTCTAGGCGGATATTTGCCATATACTACCTTGAATGGAGTAGTTATGAGTGCACTGTGGTCGGAGGTGTTGTAACAGAATTCAGCCCAGGCAAGCCATTTAACCCACCGTTTAGGTGAGTCCCCCATGAAACAACGAAGATACATCTCAATTGTCCATTTGATACCTCGGTCTAACCATTAGTCTACAGATGGTAGGCAGAAGAGAATGCTAACTTTGTTCCTTGCATCTTGAATAGTTCTTTCCAGAATGTACTGGTAAAGATGGTGTCTCTATCACTGGTAATTGAGGTAGGCATCCCATGTAATCGAACAATATTATTCATGAAGAGCTGAGCTACATGAGTTGTAGTGTAAGGATGCGCCAGAGGGAGGAAATGGTCATACTTTGAGGAATGATTGACCACTAAAAATATAACGGATTTGTCGGACAACGAGGGAAGGCCATCTCTGAAGTCCATGGAAATACCTGACAAGACTTGTGACGGCAGCTGAGATGGTTGGAGAAAACCTGCAGGACTTAATGATTCAGATTTATTCTGTTGACAAATTTGACAAGCCGCCACATAATCTTCTATACTGTGCTTCATACCCTTCCAATAAAAATCCCGACTGATACGAAAATATGTTTTTTGTGGGCCCTCATGTGTACTATCATGGAACGAGGCTAGAATGTTGTGAATCAGTGGTGACGTGTGGTGTAGAAAAATCCAATTTTTGAATAGGACAAGACGATCCTGAACCGTCCAATGTTTCTCCGATCTCCCCTACTAAATCTTATGATATAATGCAATAAGTTCTGGATACTGTTGTGTCTCCTCCCAAATAGAATCCAACAAGAGAGCTCTGGGCTGACTGATGGCATGTAATTGCGGCTTTGGAATGTCCCGACAAGATAAAGCATCAACCCCCACATTCAAACTCCCAGGTTTATACTCCACGGTAAAGTTGAACCCCATTAGTTTACTTAACCAGTTCTGTTGAATGGAGGTGGTGAGACGCTGCTCAAGAAGATAATTGAGGCTGCAATGATCGGTGTGAATCAGAAATGGATGCCCCCAGAGATAAGGCAGCCAATGCTGCATTGCCTTAGCTAAACCGATCAATTCCCTCTCGTAAGCGGCTAACTTGTGGTGGTGTTGGCCAAGCTAGCGGCTGAAATAAGCAATGGGGTGTCCTTGTTGGTGTAACACTACACCGATACCGCCCCCCAAAGCATCACATTCCACCACAAATGATTCATCAAAGTCCTATAGCTGCAAAACCGGAGCTAATGACAATGCCTCTTTCGACTTCTGAAAGGAATGAGCCGTTGTCTCAGACCCGGTGAAGGCATTTTTCTAGAGTAGGTTGTTGAGCGGTGCTGCAATTTGGCCGTAGCTGTGGATAAATTTCCTGTAATACCCAGCGAGGCCCAAAAATCCCCTTAATGCCGTAATGGAGGTGGGACAAGGCCAATCTGTGATGGCCTGAATCTTACTCTAGTCAACCTTCAGCCCTACTACTGAAATAATGTGGCCCAAGTATGCCACCTCTGAGGTGCCCATAGAACATTTGGACTGATTTAAAACCAAATGGTGTGAGCGGAGAACAGTAAATATTTGGTGAAGGTGCTGAAGTTGCTCATCCCAATTGTTACTATACACCAAAATATCATAAAAAAATACCAAAACATATTTCCTCAAGAGAGAGGAAAATACCTCATTCATGAGGGCCTGGAATGTGGAAGAAGTATTGGAGAGACCAAATGGCATCACGAGGAGCTCAAAATGACCGTGGTGTGTGCGGAATGCTGTTTTCTCCACATCTGAAGGATGAACGCGGATCTGATGATAGCTAGACTTCAAGTCCAGCTTGGTAAATATAGTGGCACCGTGTAATTCATCTAGCAACTCGTCCACCACTGGGATGGGAAGGTTGTCTTTAATGGTGTGAGGGTTGAGTTACCTTTAATCCACACAAAACCTCCATGACTTATCATGCTTTCGGACTAGTAGTACCGGGGAGGAGAAAGGAGACCTGCTTGGCTGAATAATTCCCTGGGCGAGCATATTTTGGCACTGCCTTTCAATTTCATCCTTCTGTAGGTGGGGGTAATGGTAAGGCCACACCACCATAGGTTCAGTGCCCATCTTCAATCGAATGCGGTGATCACACTGCCGAATAGGCGGAATAGCAGTAGGTTCATGAAATATACCTCAAAGTCTGTAAGTAATTGAGATAACTTACAGTTGTCGGTGTTAAGGACCTGAACAGCCTAAAGTACACAGGGCACTAGTGGCTTGGTGCCATGCAATGTGATCTGACGTTGGTCCTCTGTGAAGGTCATGGTCAGAGCCTGAAAATCCCATAAAATAGGCGCCAACAGTTGGAGCCATTTAACTCCAAGTACCAAATCAAATCCTACCAGTGGAATCACCAAGAAATCTGCAATAAAGGAGTGTCCCTCAATATCAAAGTGGGTGGCTAGAGATATGCCCACACTGGCAATTTTGGCACCATTGGCCATTGAGACAGAGAGGCATGTCTGTTGCTGGATAACTAACCCAAGTTGTTCAGTTGCTGCCTGACTGATGAAGTTATGCGTGCTGTCAGAGTCAACTAAAGCTAGTAATTGCAGATGATGTAACTAGGCTCAAACTTGCATGGTATTAGAACTGCGTAGGCCAGTCATGACATGAAGTGAAATCTCTGGACCCTCTTGGTTAGTCTCCACAATATCTTCCTCTTGTAGTATGTCCACACAATACTCCCACAGACACACACTGAATAATCTTTTCCATATGTGACCCTGGACATACTGGTCATCATAGTTAAAACAAAGGCCCTTGGCCTTTCTCTGTTCCATCTCCTATCTAGTCAATTTTTTGAAGTAAGGGGCTGGTGGCATAAAGTTATAATTTTCTGGATGCGGTGCTGCACTGGCTCCAGAACGTGGAGGCCCAGAATAGGGTGCTGGTGCAGTGGCATTGTGCCTGCCTGGCCAAACTGGTTTTCTGCCCATTGAATCCTTCAGAACTCGCTTCTTATGCTCAATTGACCTGGCTAAATTCATAGCATGGTCCAATTCTGTAGGACCATGTAATTCAACTTCCAGTAGAAAATCTTCTATCAAACCAGCAGTAAAGATGTGAACATACTGGGAGTGACTGACAAACTCACTAGCGTGGCCCAAACGTTCCTAGAAGGTCTTTTGGTACACCTCTAGTGATCCATTCTGTTTATAATTGATTAATTCTCCCAATGGATTGCTACTACCTGGAGGACCAAACCTCATCATGCATGATTGCTACTACATGAACCAATTGGTCATTTCGGAATTGGTGGTACCATAGGAGCGCTTCATCGAGCATGTGGTATGCGGCCAAATAAACCATCTCATCCGTAGGTGTTTTTTTATGATAAAAGAATTGGTCAAACTTGGTTAACCAAATAAAGGGGTCCTTAGACTCATCATATGTAGGAAAATCGAGTTTGAAATACCTGGGAACCGTATTTGGTCTCTGTGCGGCAGGCCCCATATGGGGATTATTGTGGCGCAGTGGTGGTGGAGGAGGTGGTGGTGGCTCGTAGTGATGGTGGTCGGGTGGTGGAGAGGAGGCTGCCGGTGGTGGTGCTCGAAGACCATTATCGTTTTGTCATCGGAGGATGGCTTGGATTCCTGCGTCCAAGGATTTGATAGCCTCACGTAGGTCAGATGTGGTTTGACGCACTTCTTCAAGGGATTGAGCCTGAACGTCTATCCTCTGACGATTGTCCTCAACTAATTGCGACAAATCCTCAGGGGGAGAGGAATCCCCAAGGGTGGTGATTCCAAGATGTTAGGATCTTCCTGAGCCAAGGATTGAGTCACCCTTCTTTCCTCTCTTCCCTCCATATTGAATCTTGACTCTGGAAGAGGATTCTTGTTTCTGGAATAGGGAATGGTGGAATTCAGAATGGAATGATTGAGCTTTGAAGGAAGCTCGACCTGGATCTCATAGGGAGAATCCGACCTTGACCACTAAGGGAGAATCCGACCTATTTAATTCTAATTTTCTCAATACATACTTTGATTCACCTTGACGTCTCCATAAATAGGGTTGAGGACGGAAATACAAGTTAGACCCATGTGTCAACTGGTTCATGACATATTACATCTAAACCAAACCAAAACAAATGGAATTACATTAAAATGAAATTGACATAATTTAATTCTTACGCGTGTTGATAACTTGTGATGCTATGGAGTCCATAACATTGGGAGTCCACACTCAGTTAAAAATCCCCCGCCTCCCCCTCTTTTCCTACGATTGCAAAGCCAATATATAAAAACTAGAAAGAGTTTACAATCCCTAAAAATTACAGACACATTTGGAATTATCTCTCTCTACATTTGTGCATTTCCATTTTGGATGTATACTTTTTTCTTAAATCGAAACATGAGTTTTCACTTTTCCCCTTATCTCGTCAACAAAAAGATAAGAAGGCAAAATAGATCACAACTAAACGAAAATTTTAGAGTTTATGTATGCAAAAAATTTAAAACAACAACAAATATAAGGAAAACAATTTATTCACACACCACAATAGAACACATAATTTTTTATATCCAAGTTTGGGAAATTCCACTAGTTCAACATTAATCGATTGGAATTTTATAAGAAAGAGATTTCTAATTGATCCCAAACATGTTTTAAATATGGATTATGCATGCTTGAAACATGTTAAAGATGCTAATGACCAATGGATCTAAACCTCATTAAATTCTCAAGTGAACGTGCAGTGGGATATTTACCCGAGTCAAACAAGCCATTATTTTTCCCATTTACAAAAGAAGCTTACCTAACCATCATTGATGATTATAAATTGATTTATTGGTCACTTGTTCGTAATGGGCTATATTTTTGTAAGAAATGACTTATGGATTGGGAGTTCACACTCAATTTAAAATCCCCTACCTCCCACTTTTTTCCGACAATTGCAAAACCTAATATATAGAAACTAGAAAGAGTTTCCAATCCGTAAAGATTACTGACACTTTTTGGAATTATCTCTATCTATATTTGTGCATTTCCATTTTAGATGTATACTATTTTCTTAAATCAAAACTTGAGTTTTCACTTTTCCGTTTATCTTGTAAAAAAAAAAAGATAAAAGGGCAAATAGATCACAACAAAACAAAAATTTTAGACTTTATGTATGCAAAATTTTTAAAACAACAACAAATGTAAGTAAAAAAAATTTATTCATGCACCACAAATGAACACAAAAGTTTTGATATCCAAGTTTTGGAAATTACACTAGTTCAATCCTAATAGATTGGAATTTTTAAGAAAGAGATTTCTAATTGATCCCACACATGTTTTAAATATGAATTGTGCATGTTTGAAACATGTTAAAGATGCAAATCAGCTATAGATCTAAACCTCATTAAATTCTGAAGAAAACGTGCGATAGGATATTTACCTCAGTCAAACAAGCCATTATTTTGCCCATTTACAAAAAACCTAACCTAACAATCATTGATGATTGTAAAGTAATTTATCGGTCAATCGTGCTTAATGGGCTATATTTTTTTTAATAAATGACTTATGGATTGGGAGTTCACACTCAGTTTAAAATCCCTACTTTCCCCCTTTTTCCTGACAATAGGAAACCCGAAAAAATAAAAACAAGAAAGAGTTTACAATCCATAATAATTACAGACACTTTTTGGAACTATATTTCTCTACATATGTGCATTTCTATTTTAGATATATACTTTTTTATTTAATCAAAACTTGAATTTTCATTTTTCCCTTTATCTTTGTAAACAAAAGGATAAGAAGGCAAAAAGATCACAACAAAACAAAAAATTTAGAGTTTAAGTTTGCAAAAAATTTAAAATAACAACAAATGTACATAAAGAAAATTTATTCACACACCACAAATGAACAAAAAAATTTTGATATACAAGTTTGGGAAATTCCACTAGTTCAACCCCAATAGCTTGGAATTTGATAAGAAAGATATTTTTAATTGATCCCACACACGTTTTAATATAGAATGTGCTTGCTTGAAACATGTTAAAGATGCAAATGACCTATGGATCCAAACCTCATTAAATTCTCAAGCGAACGTGTGGTGGGATATTTACCCGAGTCAAACAAGCCATTATTTTTCCCATTTACAAAAAAGTTGACCTAACAATCACATATGATTGTAAAGTGTTTGATATGTCAATTGTGGGTAATAAGAAATGAATTATGGTTTGGGAGTCTACACACTATTAAAAATCCCCCACCTCCCCCATTTCCTTGACGATTGCAAAACCTAATATATAAAAACTAGAAAGTGTTTACTATCCCTAAAAATTACAGGGACATTTTGGAATTATCTCTCCCTACATTTGTGGATTTCCATTTTAGATGTATACTTTTTTCATAAATCAAAACTTTTGTTTTCACTTTTCCATTTGTCTCATAAACCAAAAGATAAGTAGACAAACCGATCAAAACAAAACAAAAATTTTAGAGTTTATGTATGCAAAAAGTTTAAAACAACATCAAAATGAGTGTTTGTTATACTCTTTAAAAGTTTTAGATCCATAGGTCATTTGCATCTTTAACATCTTTCAAGCATGCATATCCATATTTAAAATAAGTGTAGAAGAAATCTCCTTCTTATAAAATTCCAAGCTATTAGGATTGAACTAGTGGAATTTCCCAAACTTGGATAACAAAACTTTTGTGTTCATTTGTGGTGTGTAAACAAATTTTCTTTACTAAAATTTTTATTGTTTTAAATTTTTCATAAACTATAAAATTTTCATTTTGTTGTGATCTATTTGCCTTTTTTTATTTACGGGATGAAGGGAGAGCGAAAACTCAAAGTTTTGATTTAAGAAAAAAGTGAGCATCTAAAATGGAAATGCACAATGCACAAATGTAGAGAGAGATAATTCCAAATAGTGTTTGCGATTTTTCGGGATTGTAAGCTCTTTTTAGTTTTTATATCTCAGGTTTGGCAATGATCGAGAAATGGAGGAGGCGGGGGATTTTTAACTGAGTGTTGACTCCGAATTCATTAGTCATTTCTTACAAAAAATATAGCCTGTTTGGCATGATAAATCACTTTACAATCATTTATGATTGTTAGGTCATCTTTTTGTAAATGGGCAAAATAATGGCTTGTCTGACTCGGGTTAATATCCCACCGCACGTTCAGTTGAGAATTTAATGAGCCTTTATTATTGTCCTTAAAAGCTTTGCATCCAAAGGTCATTTGCATTTTTAACATGCTTCAAGCATACATATCCATTTTTAAAACATGTGTAGAAGAAATCTCTTTCTTATAAAATTCCAAGCTATTAGGGTTGAACTAGTGGAATTTCCTAAACTTGGATAACAAAACTTTTGTGTTCATTTGTGGTGTGAGAATAAATTTTCTTTACTTAAATTTGTTATTGTTTAAAAATTTTCCTTACATAAACTCTAAAATTTTCATCTTGTTATGATCTATTTGCCTTTTTTTGTTTACATGATGAAGGGAGAGCGAAAACACAAAGTTTTGATTTGAGAAAAAATTGTACATCTAAAATGGAAATGTACAATGCACAAAAGTAGAGAGAGATAATTCCAAAGAGTGTCTATAATTTTTAGGGATTGTAAGCTCTTTTTTGTTTTTATATCTCAGGTCTAGCAATCGTGGGGAAAAAAGGAAGCGGGGGATTTTTAACTGAGTGTTGACTTCCAATCCATAAGTCATTTCTAACAAAAAAATAGCCCGTTACACATGTTAAATCACTTTACAATCATCTATGATTGTTAGGTCAGCATTTTATAAATGGGCAAAATAATGTCTTGTTTGACTCGGGTAAATATCCCATTGCACGTTAACTTCAAAATTTAATGAGCGTTTGTTATTCTCTTTCAAAGCTTTAGATCCATTGGTCATTTGCATATTTAACATCTTTCAAGAATGCATATCCTTATTTAAGATATGTGTAGAAGAAATCTCTTTCTTATAAAATTCGAAGAAACTAGGATTGAACTAGTGGAATTTCCCAAACTTGGATAACAAAACATTTCTGTTCATTTGTGGTTTGTTAATAAATTGTCTTTACTAACATTTTTTATTGTTATAAATTTTTCATAACCTCAAAAAAATTCATTTTGTTGTGATATATTTGCCTCTTTTTATTTACAGGATGAAGGGAGAGCGAAAACACAAAATTTTGATTTCAGAAAAAAGTGTACATCTAAAATGGAAATACACAATGCTCAAATGTAGAGAAAGATAATTCCAAAGAGTGTATGTAATTTTTAGGGATTGTAAGCTCTTTTTTATTTTTATATCTCAGGTTTTGCAATCATGGAGAAAAGGGGGAGGCTGGGGATTTTTAACTGAGTGTTGACTCCCAATCCATAAGTCATTCCTTAAAAACATATAGCCCGTTACGAATGATAAATCACTTTACAATCATCTATGATTGTGAGGTCAGCTTTTTTTAAATGGGCAAAATAATTGCTTGCTTGACTCGGGTAAATATTGCACTACACGTTCACTTGAGAATTAATGAGTGTTTGTTATTCTCCTTATAAGCTTTGGATCCATAGGTCCTTTGCATCTTTAACATGTTTCGAGCATACAAATCTATTTTTAAAACATGTGTAGAACAAATCTCTTTCTTATGAAATTCCAAGCTATTAGGCTTCAACTAGTGGAATTTCCCAAACTTGGATAACAAAACTTTTGTGTTCATTTTTTGAGTGTGAAGAAATTTTCTTTACTTACATATTTATTGTTTTAAATTTTCTCCCTTTATAAACTCTAAAATTTTCAATTATTTTTTATCTATTAGCCTTTTTTTTTACGGGATGAAGGGAGAGCGAAAACTCAAAGTTTTGATTTAAGAAAAAAGTGTTCATCTAAAATGGAAATGCACAACGCATAAATGTCGAGAGAGATAATTCCAAAGAGTGTCAGTAATTTTTAGAGATTGTAAGCTCTTTTTAGTTTTGATATTTTAGGTTTTGCATTGGGGAGGAAAAGGGGGAGGCGAGGGATTTTTAACTGTGTTGACTCCCAATCCATAAGTCATTTCTTACAAAAATATAGCCCGTTACGCATGATAAATTACTTTACAATCATCTATGATTATTAGGTCAGCATTTTGTAAATGGGCAAAATAATGGCTTGTTTGACTCGGGTAATACTTTACAATCATCTATGATTGTTAGGTCAGTATTTTGTAAATAGGCAAAATAATGGCTTGTTTGACTCGAGTAAATATCCCATCGCACGTTAACTAGGGAATTTAATGAGCGTTTCTTATTCTCTTCAAAATATTTAGATCCATAAGTCATTTGCATCTTTAACATTGTTCAAGCATGCATATACATATTTAAAATATGTGTTGAAGAAATCTCTTTCTTATAAAATTCCAAGCTATTAGGAATGAACAAGTGGAATTTCCCAAACTTGGATAACAAAACTTTTGTGTTCATTTGTGGTGTGTGAATAAATTTTCTTTACTAACATTTTTTATTGTTTTAAATTTTTCATAAACGCTAAAATTTTCATTTTGTTGTTATCTATTTGCCTTTTTTTATTTACGGGATGAAGGGAGAGCGAAACTCAAAGTTTTGATTTAAGAAAAAAGTGTACATCTAAAATGGAAATGCACAATGCACAAATGTAGAGAGAGATAATTCCAAAGAGTGTCTGTGATTTTTAGGGATTGTAAGCTCTTTTTAGTTTTTATATCTTAGGTTTTGCAATCGTGGGGAAAAGGGGGAGGCACGGGATTTTTCACTGAGTGTTGACTTCCAATCCATAAGTCATTTCTTACCAAACTATAGCCCGTTACGCATGATAAATCACTTTACAATCATCTGTGATTGTTAGGTCAGCTTTTTGTAAATGGGCAAAATAATGGCTTGTTTGACTCGGGTAAATATCCCACCGCAAGTTCAATTGAGAATTTAATGAGCGTTAGTTATTCTCCTTAAAAGCTTTTCATCCAAAGGTGATTTGCATCTTTAACATGCTTCAAGCATGCATATCCATTTTTAAAACATGTGTAGAAGAAATCTCTTCCTTTTAAAATTCCAAGTTATTCGGGTTGAACTAGTGGAATTTCTTAAACTTGGGTAACAAAACATTTGTGTTCATTTGTAGTGTGATAATAAATTTCATTTCTTAAATTTTATATTGTTTAAAATTTTTCCTTACATAAACTCTAAAATTTTGATTTTGTTGTGATCTATTTGCAGATTTTTGTTTACGGGATGAATGGAGTGCGAAAACTCAAAGTTTTGATTTAAGAAAAAAGTGTACTTCTAAAATGGAAATGCACAATGCACAAAAGTAGAGAGAGATAATTCCAAAGAGTGTCTGTAACTTTTAGGGATTGTAAGCTCTTTTTAGTTTATATATCTCAAGTTTAGCAATCGTGGGGAAAAGAAGGAGGCAGGGGATTTTTAACTGAGTGTTGACTCCCAATCCATAAATCATTTCTTACAATAATATAGCCCGTTACGCTTGGTAAATCACTTTACAATCATCAATGAATGTTAGGTCAGCATTTTGTAAATGGGCAAAATAATGGCTTGTTTGACTCGGGTAAATATCCCACCTCATGTTAACTTGAGAATTTAATGGGCGTTTGTTATTCTCTTTGAAAGCTTTGGATACATAGGTCATTTGCATCTTTAACATGTTTCAAGCATGCATATCTATTTTTAAAATATGTGTAGAAGAAATCTCTTTCTTATAAAATTCCATGCTATTAGGGTTGAACTAGTGGAATTTCCCAAACCTGGATAATAAAACTTTTGTGTTCATTTGTGGTGTGTGAATAAATTTTATTTATTTCAATTTGTTATTGTTTTAAATTTTTTCCATACATAAACTCTAAAATTTTCTTTTTGTTGTGATCTTTTTGCATTTTTTTTTTTTATGGGATGAAGGGAGAGCGAAAACTCAAAGTTTTGATTTAATAAAAAAGAATACATCTAAAATGGAAATTCACAATGCACAAATATAGAGAGAGATAATTCCAAAGAGTGTCTGTAATTTTTAGGGATTGAAAGCACTTTTTAGTTTTTAAATCTCAGGTTTTGTAATCGTAGGGAAAAGGAGTATGAGGGGATTTTTAACTAAGTGTGGACTCCCAGTCCATAAGTCATTTCTTACAAAAATATAGCCTGTTACACATGATAAATCACTTTACAATCATCTATGATTGTTAGGTCTGCCTTTTGTAAATAGGCAAAATAATGGCTTGTTTGACTCAGGTAAATATCCCACTGCACGTTCACTTGCGAATTTATTGAGCCTTTGTTATTCTCTTTAAAAGCTTTGAATCCATAAGACATTTGCATCTTTAACAAGTTTCAAGCATGCATATCCATTTTTGAAACATGTGTAGAAGAAATCTCTTTCTTATAAAATTCCATGCAATTAGGGTAGAACTAGTGGAATTTCCCAAATTTGGATAAAATAACTTTTGTGTTCATTTGTGGTGTGTGAATAAATTTTCTTTACTTACATTTTTTATTGATTTAAAATTTTCCCATACATAAACTCTAAAATTTTCATTTTTTTTATCTATTTGCCTCTTTTTTTACGGGATGAAAGGAGAGAAAAAAATCAAAGTTTTGATTTAAGAAAAAAGAGTACATCTAAAATGGAAATGCTTAACGCACAAATGTAGAGAGAGATAATTTCAAAAAGTCTCTATAATTTTTAGGGATTGTAAGCTCTTTTTAGTTTTTATATCTCAAGTTTTGCAATCGTTGTGAAAAGGGGGAGGCGCAGGATTTTTATCTGAGTCTTGACACCCAATCCATAAGTCATTTCTTTCAAAAATATAGCCCGTTACGCATGATAAATAACGTTACAATCATCTATGATTTTTAGGTCAGCTTTTTGTAAATGGGCAAAATAATGGCTTGTTTGACTTGAGTAAATATCCCACCGCACGTTCACTTGAGAATTTAATGAGCGTTTGTTAATATTTTTAAAAAGCATTTGAACCTTAGGTCATTTGAATCTTTAGCATGTTTCAAGCATGTATATCCATTTTTTAAACATTTGCAGGAGAAATCTCTTTCTTATAAAATTCTAAGCTATTAGGGTTAAACTAGTGGAATTTCTCGAACTTGGATAACAAAAACTTTTGTGTTCATTTGTGGTGTTTCACTAAATTTTCTTTACTTACATTTTTTATTTTTTTAAAAAATTTCCTTACATAAACTCTAAAATTTTCATATTATTGTGACCTATATGCCTTTTGTTTTTTACGGTATGAAGGGAAAGCGAAAACTCAAAGTTTTGATTTAAGAAAAAAGTGTACATATAAAATTGAAATGCACAATGCACAAATGTAGAGAGAGATAATTTCAAAGAGTGTTTGTAATTTTTTATGGATTTTTAGCTCTTTTTAGTTTCTATATATCAGGTTTTTGGAATCGTCAGGAAAAGGGGGAGGCGGGAGATTTTTAACTGAGTGTTCGCTCCCAATCCATAAGTCATATCTTACAAAAATATAACCCGTTACGCATGACAAATCACTTTACAATCATCTATGATTGTAAGGTCAGATTTTTGTAAATGCGCAAAATAATGGTTTGTTTTGCACGTGTAAATATCCCACCACACATTCAATTAAAAATTTAAAGAGCATTTGTTATTCTCTTTAAATGCTTTGGATCCTTAGGTCAGTTGCATCTTTAACATGTTTAAACCATGAAAATCCATTTTTGAAAACAAGTGTAGAAGAAATCTCTTTCTTATAAAATTCCAAGCTATTAGGGTTGAACTAGTGGAATTTCCAAAACTTGGATAACAAAACTTTTGTGTTCATTTGTGGTGTGTGAATAAATTTTATTTACTTACATTTGTTATTTTTAAAATTTTTTTTCCATACATGAACTCTAAAATTTTCATATTATTGTGATCTTTTTGCCTTTTTTTTTTTACGGTATGAAGGGAGAGCGAAAACTCAAAGTTTTGATTTAATAAAAAGGTGTACATCTAAAATGGAAATGCACAATGCACAAATGTTGAGAAAGATAATTCCAAAGAGTGTTTGTAATTTTTAGGGATTGCAAACTCTTTTTTGTTTCTATATCTCAGGTTTTGCAATGAGAAGGAAAGGGGGAGGCGGGGGATTTTTAACTGAGTGTTGATTCCCAATCCATAAGTCATTTCTTACAAAAATATAGCCAGTTACGCATGATAAATTACTTTACCATTATCTATGACTGTTAGGTCAGCATTTTGACAATGGTCATAATAATGGCTTGTTTCACTCGGGTAAATATCCCATCACACTTTAACTTGGGAATTTAATGAGCATTTGTTATTCTCTATAAAAGCTTTAGATCCATAGGTCATTTGAATCTTTAACATCTTTCAAGCATGCATATACATATTTAAAATATGTGTAGAAGAAATCTCTTTCTTTTAAAATTCCAAGCTATTAGGATTGAACAAGTGGAATTTCCCGAACTTGGATAACAAAACATTTGTGTTCATTTGTGGTGTGTGAATAAATTTTCTTTACTAACATTTTTTAATGTTTTAAATTTTTCATCAACTCTAAAATTTTCATTTTGTTGTGTGATCTATTTGCCTTTTTTTATTTACGGGATGAAGGGAGAGCGAAAACTCAAAGTTTTGATTTCAGAAAAAAGTGTACATCTAAAATGGAAACACACAATGAACGTATGTAGAGAGAGATAATTCCAAAGAGTGTCCATAATTTTTAGGGATTGTAAGGTCTTTTTTTTTTATATCTCAGGTTTTGCAATCGAGGGGAAAAGGGGGAGGCTTGGGATTTTCAACTAAGTGTTGACTCCCAATCCATAAGTCATTTCTTACAAAAATATAGCCCGTTACGCATGATAAATCACTTTACAATCTATGATTGTTAGGTCAGCTTTTTGTAAATGGGCAAAATAATGGCTTGTTTGACTTGGGTAAATATATCCCACCGCACGTTCACTTGAGAATTTAATGAGCGTTTGTTATTCTCTTTATAAGCATTGGATCCATAGGTCCTTTGCATCTTTAACATGTTTCATGCATGCAAATCCATTTTTAAAACATGTGTAGAAGAAATCTCTTTCTTATAAAATTCGAAGCTATTGGGGTTCAACTAGTGAAATTTCCCAAACTTGGATAACAAAACTTTTGTGTTCATTTTTTGAGTGTGAATAAATTTTCTTTACTTACATTTTCATTGTTTTAAATTTTCTCCCTATATAAACTCTAAAATTTTCAATTATTTTTTTATCTATTTGCCTTTTTTGTTTACAGGATGAAGGGAGAGCGAAAACACAAAGTTTTGATTTAAGAAAAAAGTGTTCATCTAAAATGGAAATGCACAATGCACAAATCTCGAGAAAGATAATTCCGAAGAGTGTCTATTATTTTTAGAGATTGTAAGCTCTTGTTAGTTTTGATATCTCAGGTTTTACAATGGGGAGGAAGAGTGGGAGGCGGGGCATTTTTAACAAAGTGTGGACTCCCAATCCATAAGTCATTTCTTACAAAATTATAGCCCATTACGCATGATAAATTACTTTACAATCTTCTATGATTGTTAGGTTAGAATTTTGAAAATGGAAAAAATAATGGCTGGTTTGACTCGAGTATTACTTTACAATCATCTATGATTGTTAGGTCAGCATTTTGTAAATGGGCAAAATAATGGCTTGTTTGACTCGGTTAAATATCCCATCGCATGTTAACTTGGGAATTTAATGAGCTCTATAAAAGCTTTAGATCCATAGGTCATTTGCATCTTTAACATCTTTCAAGCATGCATATACATATTTAAAATATGTGTAGAAGAAATCTCTTTCTTATAAAATTCTTATTAGGATAGAACAAGTGGAATTTCCCAAATTTGGATAACAAAACTTTTGTGTACATTTGCGGTGTGTGAATAAATTTTCTTTACTAACATTTTTTTTATTTTAAATTTTTTGTAAACTCTAAAATTTTGATTTTGTTGTGATCTATTTGCCTTTTTTTGTTTACGGGATGGAGGGAGAGCGAAAGCTCAAATTTTTTACTTCAGAAAAAAGTGTACATCTAAAAGGGAGATGCACCATGCACAAAAGTAGAGAGAGAAAATTCCAAAGAGTGTCTGTAATGTTTAGGGATTGTAAGCTCTTTTTAGTTTATATATCTCAGGTTTAGCAATCGTGGGGGAAAGAAGGAGGTGGGGGATTTTTAACTGAGTGTTGACTCCCAATTCATAACTATTTTCTTAAAAAAAATAGCCCGTTACGCATGGTAAATCACTTTACAATCATTTTTGATTGTTAGGTCAGCATTTTGTAAATGGGCAAAAGAATGGCTTGTTGGACTCGGGTAAATATCCCACCACACGTTAACTTGAGAATTTTATGGGTGTTTGTTATTCTCTTTAAAAGCTTTGGATCCATAGGTCCTTTGCATCTTTAATATGTTTCAAGCATGCATATCCATTTTAAAAACATGTGCAGAAGAAATCACTTTCTTGTAAAATTCCATGCTATTAGGGTTGAACTAGTGGAATTTCCCAAACCTGGATAACAAATTTTTTTTGTTCATTTGTGGTGTGTGAATAAATTTTCTTTACTTACATTTGTTATTGTTTTAATTTTTTTCCATACAAAAACACAAAAAGTTTCATTTTGTTGTGATCTATTTGCCTGTTTTTGTTTACGGGATGAAGGGAGAGTGAAAACTCGAAGTTTTGATTTAAAAAAAAAGTGTACATCTAAAATGGAAATGCACAATGCAAAAAATGTAGAGAGAGATAATTCTAAAGAGTGTCTATAATTTTTAAGGATTGTAGGTGCTTTTTAGTTTCTATGTCTCAGGTTTCGCAATCATAGGGAAAAGGGGGAGGCTGGGGATTTTTAACTGAGTGTTGACTCCAAATCCATAAGTTATTTCTATAAAAAATATAGCCCGTTACGTGTTGATAAATTAATTTACAATCATCTATGCTTGTTAGGTCAGCATTTTTTAAATGGGCAAAATAATGGCTTGTTTGACTCGGGTAAATATCCCATCGCACGTTAACTTGGGAATTTAATGAGTGTTTCTTATTCTCTTTAAAATATTTTGATCCATAGGTCATTTGCATCTTTAGCATATTTCAAGCATGCATATCCATATTTAAAATATGTGTAGGAGACATCTCTTTCTTATAAAGTTACAAGCTATTCGGATTCAACTAGTGGAATTTCTGAAACTTGAGTAAGAAAACTTTTGTGTTCATTTGTGGTGTGTGAATAAATTTTCTTTACTAACATTTTTCATTGTTTTAAATTTTTCATCAACTCTAAAATTTTGATTTTGTTGTGATCTATTTGCCCTTTTTTATTTACGGGATGAAGGGAGAGCAAAAACTCAAAGTTTTGATTTCAGAAAAAAGTGTACATCTAAAATGGAAATACACAATGCTTGTATGTAGAGAGAGATAATTCCAAAGAGTGTATGTAATTTTAAGGGATTGTAAGGTCTTTTTTTTTTATATCTCAGGTTTTGCAATCGAGGGGAAAAGGGGGAGGTTGGGAATTTTTAACTGAGTGTTGACTCCCAATCCATAAGTCATTTCTTATAAATCACTTTACAATCATCTATGATTGTAAATGGCAAAATAATGGCTTGTGTTACACAGGTAAATATCCCACCTTGAGAATTTAATGGGCATTTGTTATTCTCTTTATAAGCTTTGGATCCATAGGTCCTTTGCATATTTAACATGTTTCAAGCATGCAAATCCATTTTTAAAACATGTGTAGAAGAAATCTCTTTCTTATAAAATTCCAAGCTATTAGGGTTCAACTAGTGGAATTTCCCAAACATGGATAACAAAACTTTTGCGTTCATTTTTTGAGTATGAATAAATTTTATTTACATACATTTTTATTGTTTTAAATTTTCTCCCTATATAAACTCTAAAATTTTCAATTTGTTTTGATCTATTAGCCTTTTTATTTTACGGGATGAAGGGTGAACGAAAACTCAAAATTTTGATTTAAGAAAAAATTGTTCATCTAAAATGGAAATGCAAAGTGCACAAATGTAGAGAGAGATAATTCCAATGAGTGTCTGTAATTTTTATAGTTTTTAAGCTCTTTGTAGTTTTTATATCTCAGGGTTTTTCAATGGGGGGGAAAAGGGGGAGGCGGGGGATGTTTAACTGAGTGTTGACTCCCAATCCATAAGTCATTTCTTACAAAAGTATAGCCCGTTACGCAAGATAAATCATTTTACAATCATCTCTGATTGTTAGGTAAGCTTTTTTTAATTGGAAAAAATAATGGCTTGTGTGACTAGGACAAATATCCCACTGCACATTCACTTGAAAATTTAATGAACGTTTGTTATTTTCTTTAGAAGCTTTGGATCCATAGGCCATTTTAATCTTTAAAATGTTTCAAGCATGCATATCAATTTTTAAAACATGTGTAGAAGAAATCTCTTTCTTATGAAATTCCAAGCTATTAGAGTTGAACTAGTGGAATTTCCCAAACTTATATAACAAAAATTTTGTGATCATTTGTGGTGTGTCTATAAATTTTCTTTACTTAAATTTGTTATTGTTTTAAATTTTTTCCATACATAAACTCTAAAATTTTCATTTTGTTGTGATCTATTTGACTTTTTTTTGTTTACGGGATGAAGGGAGAGGAAAAACTCAAAGTTATGATTTAAGAAAAAAACGTACATCTAAAATGGAAATGCACAATGCACAAAAGTAGAGAGAGATAATTCCGATGAGTGTCTGTTATTTTTAGGGATTGTTAGCCCTTTTTAGTTGTTATATCTCAGGTTTTGCAATCATGGGGAAAAGGGGGAGGCAGGGGATTTTTAACTGAGTGTTGACTTCCAATCCATATGTCATTTCTTACAAAAATATAGCATGTTAGGCATGATAAATCTCTTTAAAATCATCTATAAGTGTTAGGTCAGCTTTATGTAAATGGGCAAAATTATGGCTTGTTTGACTCGAGTAAATATCCCGCCGCACATTCACTTGAGAATTTAATGAGTGTTTGTTATTTTCTTTAAAAGCTTTGGATCCATAGGTCATTTGCATCTTTAACTTTTTCAAGCATACATATCTATTTTTAAAACATGTGTAGAAGAAATCTCTTTCTCAAAAAATTCTAAGCTATTAGGGTTGAGCTAGTGGAATTTCCCATACTTGGATTAAAAAACTTTTGCCTTCATTTGTGGTGTGTGAATAAATTTTCTTTACTTACATTTGTTATTGTTTTAAATTTTTTTCCTTACATAAACTCTAAATTTTTTTTTTTGTTGTGATGTATTTCCCTTTTTTTGTTTACGGGATGAAGGGAGAGCGAACACTCAAAGTTTATATTTAAGAAAAAAGTGTACATCTAAAATGGAAATGCACAATGCACAAATGTAGAGAGAGATAATTCCAAAGAGTGTCTGTAATTTGTAGGGATTGAAAGCACTTTTTAGTTTTTAAATTTGAAGTTTTGCATTCATGGGGAAAAGGGGTATGCGGGGATTTTAAACTGAGTGTGGACTCCCAATCCATAAGTTATCTCTTAAAAAAATATACCTTATTACGCCTGATAAATCACTTTACAATCATCTATTATTGTTCGGTCAGCTTTTTGTAAATAGGAAAAATAATGGCTTGTTTGACTCGGGTAAATATCCCACCGCACGTTCACTTGTGAATCTATTGAGCGTTTGTTATTCTCTTTAAAAACTTTGGATCCATAGGACATTTGCACCTTTAACAAGTTTCAAGCATGCATATCCATTTTTGAAACATGTGTAGACTCTTTCTTATAAAATTCCATACAATTAGGGTGGAACTAGTGGAATTTCCCAAACTTGGATAACATAACTTTTGTGTTCATTTGTGTTGTGTGAATAAATCTTATTTACTTACATTTTTAATTGTTTTAAATTTTTTCCATACATAAACTCTAAAATTTTCATTTTTTTGTGATGTATTTGGCTTTTTTTTTTTTTACGGGATGAAGGGTGAGCAAAAAATCAAAGTTTTGATTTAAGAAAAAAGAGAGATTCTAAAATGGAAATGCTTAAAGTACAAATGTAGAGAGAGATAATTCCAAAGAGTGTCTATAATTTTAAGGGATTGTAAGATCTTTTTAGTTTTTATAGCGCATGTTTTGCAATCGTCGTGAAAACGGGGAGGCGAAGGATTTTTAAATGAGTCCTGACTCCCAATCCCTAAGTCATTTCTTACAAAAATATAGCCCGTTATGCATGATAAATCACTTTACCATCATCTATGATTGTTAGGTCAGCTTTCTGTAAATGGGCAAAATAATGGCTTGTTTCAGTCAGGTAAATATCCCACTGCACGTTCACTTGAGAATTTAATGTACAATTGTTATTTTCTTTAAATGCTTTGGATCCATAGGTCATTTGCATCTTTAACATGTTTCAAGCAAATATATCCATTTTTAAAACATGTGTAGAAGAAATCTCTTTCTTATAAAATTCCAAGCTATAAGGGTTGAACTAGTGGAATTTCCCAAACTTGGATAACAAAACTTTTGTGTTCAGTTGTGGTGTGTGAATAAATTTTCTTTACTTATATTTTTTTTTAAAATTTTTCCATACATAAACTCTAAAATTTTCATATTATTTTGATCTATTTGCCCTTTTTTTAGAGGATGAAGGAAAAGCGAAAAATCAAAGTTTCGATTTAAGAAAAAATTGTACATCTAAAATGGAAATGTGCAATGAAAAAATTTAGAGCGAGATAATTCCTAAGAGTGTATGTAATTTTTAGGGATTGTAAGCTCTTTTTAGTATCAATATCTCTGGTTTAGCAATCGTCGGGAAAAGGGGGAGGCATGAAATTTTTAACTTAGTGTTGACTCCCAATCCATAATTCATTTCTTACAAAAATGTAGCCCGTTACTCAAGATAAATCACTTTACAATCATCTACGATTGTTAGGTCAACTTTTTGTAAATGGACAAAATAATGGCTTGTTTGACTCCGGTAAAAATCCCACCACACATTCACTTGAGAATTTATTAAGCATTTTTTATGATCTTTAAAAGCTTTGGAACCATAGGTCATTTGCATCTTGAACATGTTTCAAGCATGCATATCCATTGTTAAAACATGTGTAGAAGAAATCTTTGTCATGTAAAATTCCAAGCTATTAGGGTTGAACTAGTGGAATTTCCAAAACTTGGATAACAAAACTTTTGTGTTCTTTTTAAGGATTGTAAGCTCTTGTTACTTTTAATATCTCAGGTTTCGCCTTCATCGTGAAAAGGGAGAGGCGGAGGATTTTTAATTGAGTCTTGACCCCCAATCCATAAATAATTTCTTAAAAAAATAATGCCCGTTACGCATGGTAAATCACTTTACAATCATCTATGATTGTTAGGCCAGCTTTCTGTAAATGGGAAAAATAATGGCTTGTTTGACTAGGGTAAATATCCCACTGCACGTTCACTTGAGAATTTAATGGGCATTTTTTATTCTCTTTAAATGCTTTGGATCCATAGGTCATTTGTATCTTTAATATGTTTCAAGCATGCATATCCATTTTTAAAATATGTATAGAAGAAATCTCTTTCTTATACAATTCCAACCTATAAGGGTGGAACTAGTGAAATTTCCCAAACTTAGATAACAAAAATTTTGTGTTCATTTGTGGAGTGTGCAAAAATTTTCTTTACTTACATTTTTTATTTTTTAAAAAAATTTCCATACATAAACTCTAAAATTTTCATATTACTGTGATCTATTTGCCTTTTTTTGTTTACGGGATGAAGGGAGAGCGAAAAATCAAAGTTTTGATTTAAGAAAAATTGTACATCTAAAATGGAAATGCACAACGCAAAAATGTAGAGAGATAATTCCAAAGACTGTTTGTAATTTTTAGGGATTGTAAGCTCTTTTTAGTTTCTATATCTCAGGTTTTGCATTCGTCGGGAAAATGGGGAGGCCGGGGACTTTTAACTGTGTTGACTCCCAATCCATAAATGATTTCTTACAAGAATATAGCCCATTGCGCATGATAAATCACTTTACAATCATTTATGATCGTTAGGTCATGTTTTTGTAAATGGGAAAAATAATTGCTTGTTTGACTCGGGAAAATATCTCACTCCACATTCACTTGAGAATTTAATAAGCGTTTTTTATTCTCTTTAAAATCTTTGGATCCTTAGGTCATTTGCATCTTTAACATGTTTCAAGCATGCATATCCATTTTTAAAACATGTGTAGAAGAAATCTCTCTTATAAAATTCCTAGCTATTAGGGTTGAACTAGTGGAATTTCCCAAACTTGGATAGCAAAACTTTTGTGTTCATTTGTGGTGTGGGAATAAATTTTCTTTACTAAAAGTTTTAAATTTTTTTCCTTACATAACTCGAAAACTTTCATATTATTGTGCCCTATTTGTATTTTTTTTCGGTATGATGGGAGAGCGAAAACACAAAGTTTTGATTTATGAAAAAGTGTAAATCTAAAATGGAAAAGCACAATGCACAAATATAGAGAGAGATAATTCCAATGATTTTTTATTTTATTTTATAGGGATTTTATGCTCTTTTTAGTTTCTATATCTCGGGTTTGGCAATCGTTGGGAAAAGGAGGATGTGGGAGATTTTTAACTGAGTGTTTACTGCCAATCCATAAGTCATTTCTTACAAAAAAAGAGCCATTACGTATGATAAATTACTTTGCAATCATCTATGACTGTAAGGTTAGCTTTTTGTAAATGGGCAAAATAATGGCTTGTTTGACTCGGGTAAATATCCCATAGCACGTTCACTTCAGAATTTAATGAGTGTTAAAAGCTTTGGATCCATAGGTCATTTGCATCTCTAACATGTTTCCAGCATGTATATCCATTTTTAAAACATGTGTAGAAGAAATCTCTTTCTTAAAAAATTCCAAGCTATTAGGGTCGAACTAATGGAATTTCCCAAACTTGGATAACAAAACTTTTGTGTTCATTTGTGGTGTGTGAATAAATTTTCTTTTCTTACATTTGTTATTGTTTTAAATTTTTCCATACATAAACTCTAAAGTTTTCATTTTGTTCTGGTCTATTTACCTTTTTTTGTTTACGGGATGAAGGGAGAGCGAAAACTTAATGTTTTGATTTAAGAAAAAAGTGTAAATCTAAAATGAAAATGCACAATGCAGAAATGTAGAGAGAGAAAATTCCAAAAAGTGTCTATAATATTTAGGGATTATAAGATCTTTTTAGTTTTTAAATCTCTGATTTTGAAATCGTGGGGAAAAGGGGGAGTCGGGGTATTTTTAACTGAGTGTGGACTCCCAATCCATACGTCATTTCTTACAAAAATATAGCCTGTTACGTATGATAAATCACTTTACAATCATCTATGATTGTTAGGTCAGGTGTTTGACTCGGGTAAATATCCCACCGCACGTTCACTTGCGAATTTAATGAGCGTTTGATATTTTCTTTAAAAGCTTTGGATCCAAAGGTCATTTGCATCTTTACCTTGTTACGAGCATGCATATCCGTTTTTAAAACATGTGTAGAAGAAATCTCTTTCTTGTAAAACTCCAAGCTATTAGGGTTGAAGTAGTGGAATTTCCCTATCTTTGATAACAAACTTTTGTGTTCATATGTGATGTGTGAATAAATTTTCTTAACTTAAATTTGTTATTGTTTTATATTTTTTCCATACATAAACTCTGAAATTTTCATTTTGTTGTGATCTATTTCCTATTTTTTTATGGGATGAATGGAGAGGGAAAGTTCAAAGTTTTGATTTAAGAAAAAAATGTACATCTAAAATGGTGATGCACAATGCACAAACGTATAGAGAGATAATTCCAAAGAGTGTCTATATTTTTTAGGTATTGTAAGTTCTTTTTAGTTTTTATTTCTCAGGTTTGCAATCGTGGGGAAAATGGGGTGGCGGAGGATTTTTAATTGAGTATTGACTCCCTATCCATAAGTCATTTCTTACAAAAATATATTCTGTTACACATGATAAATCACTTTATAAACATCTATGATTGTTAGGTAAGCTTTTTGTAAATGGCTTGTTTGACTCGGGTAAATATCCCACCGCATGTTCACTTGAGAATTTTATGAGCGTTTGTTATTCTCTTTAGAAGCTTTGGATCCATAGGTCATTTGAGTCTTTAACATGTTTCAAGCATGCATATCCATTTTTAAAACATTTGAAGAAGAAATCTCTTTCTTATAATATTCCAAACTATTAGGGTTGAACAATTGGAATTTCCAAACTGTGGATAACAAAAGTTTTGTGTTCATTTTTGGTGTGTGAATTAATTTTCTTTACTTACATTTGTTATTTTTTAAAAATTTTTCCATACATAACCTCTAATTTTTTTATTTTTTTGTGAACTATCTGCCTTTTTTTGTTTACGGGATGAAGGGAGAGCGAAAACACAAAGTTTTGATTTAAGAAAAATGTGTACATCTAAAATTGAAATGCACAATGCACAAATGTAGAGAGAGATAATTCCGAAGAGTGTCTGTAATTTGTAGGGATTGTAAGCTCTTTTTAGTTTTTATATCTGAAGATTTGCAATAATAGGGAAAAGGGGGAGGCGGGGGATTTTTAACTGAGTGTTGACTCCCTTTCCATAAGTCATTTCTTACAAAAATATAGCCCATTACGCATGATGAATCACTTTACAATCATCTATGATTGTTAGGTCAACTTTTTGTAAATGGGCAAAATAATGACTTGTTTGACTCGGGTAAATATCCCACCGCACGTTCACTTGAGAATTTAATGAGCATTTGTTATTCTCTTTAAAATCTTTGGATCCATAGGTCTTTTGCATATTTAACATGTTTCAAGCATGCATATACATTTTTAAAACTTCTATAGAAGAAATCTCTTTCTTATAAATTTCCAAGCTATTAGGATTGAACTAGTGGAATTTCCCAAACTTGGATAACAAAAATTTTGTGTTCATTTGTGGTCTATGAATAAATTTTTTTAACTTACATTTTTTATTGTTTTAAATTTTTTTCCATACATAAACTTTAAAATTTTCATTTTGTTTTGATCTTTTTGCCTTTTATGTTTACGGGACGAAGTGAGAGCGAAAAATCAAAGTTTTGATTTAAGAAAAATGTGTACATCTAAAATGGAATTGCACAATGCAAAAATGTAGAGAGAGATAATTCCAAAGAATGTTTATAATTTTTAGGGATTTTATGCTCTTTTAAGTTTCTATATCTCAGGTTTTGCAATCGTCGGGAAATGGGGGAAGCGAGAGATTTTTAACTGAGTTTTGACTGCCAGTCCATATGTCATTTCTTACAAAAATATTGCCCGTTATGCAGGAGAAATCACTTTACAAACATCTATGATTGTTAGGTCAGCTTTTTGTAAATGGGCAAAATAATGGCTTGTTTGACTCGGGTAAATATTCCACCACACGTTCACTTGGGAATTTAATGGGCATTTGTTATTCTCTTTAAAAGCTTTGGATCCTTAGGTCATTTTGCATATTTAACATGTTTCAAGCATGCATATCCATTTTGAAAACATGTGTAGAGAAAATCTCATTCTTATAAAATTCCTAGCTGTTAGGGTTGAACTTGTAGAATTTCCCAAACTTGGATAACAAAAATTTTTTATTCATTTGTGGTGTGTGAATAAATTTTCTTTACTTACATTTGTTATTGTTTAAAATTTTTCCATACATCAACTCTAAAATTTTCAATTTAGTTATGATCTATTTGCCTTTATTAGTTTACAGGAAGAAGGGAGAGCGAAAACTCAAAGTTTTGATATAGGAAAAAAATTGTACATCTAAAATGGAAATGCACAATGCACAAAAGTAGAAAGAGATAATTCCAAGGAGTATCTGTAATTTTTATGGGATTGTCAGCTCTTTTTAGTTGTTATATCTCAGGTTTTTCAATCGTGGGGAAAAGGGGGAGGAGCAAGATTTTTAACTGAGTGTTGACTCCCAATCCATAAGTCATTTCTTACAAAAATATAACCCGTTACACATGATAAATCACTTTACAATCATCTATGGTTATTAGGTCAGCTTTATGTAAATGGGCAAAATAATGGCTTGTTTGACTCGGGTAAATATCCCACCGCACGTTCACTTGAGAATTTAATTAGCATTTGTTATTCTCTTTAAAAGCTTTGGATCCTTAGGTAATTTGCATCTTTAACATGTTTCAAGCATGCATATCCATTTTTAAAACTTGTGTAGAAGAAATTTCTTTCGTATAAAATTCCAAGCTATTAGGGTTGAACTAGTGGAATTTCCCAAACATGGATAACAAAACTTTTGTGTTCATTTGTGGTGTGTGAATAAATTTTATTTGCTTATATTTGTTATTTTTTAAAATATGTCCATGCATAAACTCTAAAATTTTCATTATGTTGTGTTCTATTTGCCTTTTTTTGTTTACGGGATGAAGGGAGAGCGAAAACTCAAAGTTTTGATTTAAGAAAAATGTGTACATCTATAATGGAAATACACAATGCACAAAAGTAGAGAGAGATAATTCCAAAGAGTGCCTGTAATTTTTAGGGACTATCAGTTCTTTTTAGTTACTATCTCAGGTTTTGCAATAGAGGGGAAAAGGGGGAGGTGGAGGATTTTTAACTGAGTGTTGACTCCCAATCCATAAGTCATTTCTTAAAAAAATATAGCCCGTTACGCATGATTAATCACTTTACAATAATCTATGATTGTTAGGTCAGCTTTTTGTAAATAGGCAAAATAATGGCTTGTTTGACTCGGGTAAATAACCCACCACACGTTCTCTTGAGAATTTAATGAGCGTTTATTATTCTCTTTAGAAGCTTTCGATCCATAGGTCAGTTGCATCGTTAACATGTTTCAAGCATGTATACACATTTTTAAAACACGTGTAGAAGAAATCTAGTTCTTAGAAAATTCCAAGCTATTAGGGTTGAACTAGTGGAATTTCCCAAACTTGGATAACAAAACTTTTGTGTTCATTTGTGATTTGTGAATAAATTTTCTTTACTTACATTTGTTATTTTTTAAAATTTGATCCATACATATACTCTAAAATTTTCATATTACTGTGATCTGTTTTCCTTGTTTTGTTCACGGGAGGAAGGGAGAGTGAAAAATCAAAGTTTTGATTTAAGAAAAAATTGTATATCTAAAATGGAAATGCACAATGCACAAATGTAGAGAGAGATAATTCCTAAGAGTGTATGTAATTTTTAGGGATTGTCATCTCTTTTTAGTTTCTATATCTCTGGTTTTGCAATCATCAGGAAAATGGGGAGGCGGGAGATTTTTAACTGAGTGTTGACTCCCAATCCATAAGTCATTTCTTACAAAAATATAGACCATTATGCATGATAAATCACTTTAAAATCATCTATGAATTTTAGGTCAGCCATTTCTATATCGGCAAAATAATGGCTTGTTTGACTCGGGTAAATATCCCACCGTATGTTCACTTGAGAATTTAAAGAGCGTTTGTTATTCTCTATAGAAGCTTTGGATCCATAGGTCATTTGCATCTTTAACAGGTTTCAAGCATTTATATCCATTTTAAAAACGTGTGTAGAAGAAATCTCTTTCTTATAAAATTCCAAGCTATTAGGATTGAACTAGTGGAATTTCCCAAACTCTGATTACAAAACATTTGTGTTCATTTGTGGTGTGTGAATAAATTTTCTTAACTTATATTTGTTATTGTTTTATTTTTTTTCCATACATAAACTCTGAAATTTTCATTTTGTTTTGATCTATTTCCCTTTTTTTTTACGGGATGAAGGGTGAGCGAAAACTGAAAGTTTTGAGTTAAGAAAAAAGTGTACATCTAAAATGGTAATGCACATTGCACAAATGTAGGGAGAGATAATTCAAAAGATTTTCTATAAATTTTAGGGATTGTAAGCTCTTTTTAGCTTTTATATCTCAGGTTTTGCAATCGTGGGGAATATGGGGAGGTGGAGGATTTTTAATTGAGTGTTGACTCCCAATCCATAAGTCATTTCTTACAAAAATATAGCCCGTTACACATGATAAATCACTTTACAGTCATCAATGATGGTTAGGTCAGCTTTTTGTAAATGGGCAAAATAATGGCTTGTTTGACTCAGGTAAATATCCCACCGCTCATTCACTTGAGAATTTAATGAGCATTTTTTATTCTCTTTAAAAGCTTTGGATCCATAGGTCATTTGAATCTTTAACATGTTTCAAGCATGCGTATCCATTTTTAAAACATGTGTGCAGGAAATCTCTTTGTTATAAAATTCCAAGCTATTAAGTCAAACTAGTGGAATTTCCCAAACGTGGATAACAAAAATTTTGTGTTCATTTGTGGTGTATGAATAAATTTTCTTTACTTAAATTTGGTTTTTTAAAATTTTTTTCCATATATAAACTGAAAATTTTTCATATTATTGTGATCTATTTGCATTTTTTTGCTTACGGGATGAAGTTAGGGCAAAAACTCAATGTTTTGTTTTAAGAAAGTAGAGTACATCTAAAATGAAAATGCATAATGCAAAAATGTAGAGAAAGATAATTCCAAAAAGTGTCTATAATTTTTAGGGATTCTAAGCTCTTAAAAGGTTTTATATCTCAGGTTTTACAATCGTGGGGAAAAGGGGGAGGCGGGGGATTTTTAACTGAGTGTTGACTCCCAATCCATAAGTCATTTCTTACAAAAATGTAGCTCATTATTCATGATAAGTCACTTTATAATCATCTATGATTGTTAGGTTAGCTTTATGTAAATGGGCAAAATAATGGCTTGTTTGACTCGGGTAAATATCCCACCGCACATTCACTTGAGAATTTGTTATTATCTTTAAAAGGTTTGGATCATTAGGTCATTTTCATGTTTAAAATGTTTCAAGCATGCCTATCCATTTTTAAAACATGTGTAACAAAAATTTCTTTCTTACAAAATTCCAAGCTATTAGGGTTGAACCACTGGAATTTCCCAAACTTGGATAACAAAACTTTTGTGTACATTTGTGGTGTGTGAATAAATTTATTTTACTTACATTTTTTATTTCTAATTTTTTTTCCTTACATAAACTCTAAAAGTTTCATATTATTGTGATCTATTTGCCATTTTTTTTATGGTATGAAGGGAGAGCGATTGTAAATGGGCAAAACGATTCCTTACATAAACTCTAAAATGGAAATGCACAATGCATAAAAGTTGAGAGAGATAATTCTAAAGAGTGTTTGTAATTTTTAGGGATTGTTAGCTCTTTTTAGTTGTTATATCTCAGGTTTTGCAATCGTGGGGAGAAGGGGGAGGTGGCGGATTTTTAACTGAGTGTTGACTCCCAATCCATAAGTCATTTCTTAAAAAAATATAGCCCGTTACGTATGATAAATCACTTTACAATAATCTATAATTGTTAGGTCAGCTTTTTGTAAATGGGCAAAATAATGGCTTGTTTGACACGGGTAAATATCCCACTGCACGTTCACTTGAGAATTTAATGAACATTTTTTATTCTCTTTAGAAGCTTTGGATCCATAGGTCATTTGCATCTTCCAGTTGTTTCAAGCATGCATATCCATTTTTAAGACGTGTAGAACTCTCTTTCTTATAAAATTTCAAGCTATTAGGGTTGAACTAGTGGAATTTCCCAAACTTGGATAACAAAACTTTTGTGTTCATTTGTGGTGTGTGAATAAATTTCTTTACATACATTTGTTATTTTTAAATTTTTTTTCCATACATAAACTCTAAAATTTTAATATTATATAGATATTTCTTCCTTTTTTGTTTATGGGATAAATGGAGAGTGAAAATTCAAAGTTTTGATTTAAGAAAAAATTGTACATCTAAAATGGAAATGCACAATGCACAAATGTAAAGAGAGATAATTCCAAAGATTGTCTGTAATTTTTAGGGATTGTAAGCACTTTTTAGTTTTTATATCTCAGGTTTTGCAATCGTCGGGAAAACGGGGAGGAGGGGGATTTTGAACTGAGTGTTGACTCCCAATTCATAAGAGATTTCTTAAAAAAATATAACCCATTACGCTTCATAAATCACTTTACAATCATCTATGATTGTTCGGTCAGCTTTTTGGAAATGGACAAAATAATGGCTTGTTTGACTCAGGTAAATATCTCACCGCACATTCACTTGAGAATTTAAAGATCGTTTGTTATTCTCTTTTGAAAGCTTTGGATCCATAGGTCATTTGCATCTTCAACATGTTTCAAGCATGCATATCCATTTTTAAAACATGTCTAGAAGAAATTACTTTCTTGTAAAAGTCCAAGCAATTAGGGTTGAACTATTGGAATTTCCAAAACTTGGAGAACAAAACTTTTGTGTTCATTTGTGGTGTGTGAATAAATTTTCTTTACTTCAAATTCTTATTGTTTTAAAATTTTTAACACTTAAACTCTTAAATTTTCCTTTTGTTTTGATCTATTTTCCTTTTTAGGTTACAGGACGAAGGCAGAGCGAAAACTCAAAGATTTGATTTAAGAAAAAAGTGTACATCCAAAATGGAAATTCACAATGCAAAAATGTAGAGAGAGATAATTCCGAAGTGTGTCTGTAATTTTTAGGGATTGTATGCTCTATTTAGTTTTTATATCTCGGGTTTTCCAATCTATTTGGCTTTTTTTTTACGGGACTAAGGGAGAGCGAAAGCTCAAAGTTTTGATTTAAGAAAAAAGTGAACATCTAAAATGGAAATAGACAATGACCATATGTTGAGATAGATAATTCAAAAGAGTGTCAGGAATTTTTAAGGATTGTAAGCTCTTTTTAGTTTTTAAATCTCATGTTTTTCAATCGTCGGGAAAAGGGGGAGGCGGGGGATTTTTAACTAAGTGTAGACTCCATCTTCCACAAGTCAATTCTTACAAAAATGTTGGCCATTACACATGATAAATCACTTTACAATCTTCTATGATTGTTAGGTCAAATTTTTGCAAATGGGCAAAATAATGGCTTGTTTGACTTGGGTGCATATCCCGTTGCACGTTCACTTGAGAAATTACTGAGCATTTGTTATTCTCTTTAAAAGCGTTGGATCCATAGGTAATTTGCATCTTTAACATGTTTCAAGAGTGCATATCCATTTTAAAACATGTGTTAAAGAAATCTCTTTCTTGTAAAATTCAAAGTTATTAGGGTTAAACTAGTGGAATTTCCGAAACTTGGATAACAAATCTTTTGTGTTCATTTTTGGTGTGTGAATAAATTTTCTTTACTTACATTTGTTATTGTTTAAAATTTTTTCCATACATATACTCTAAATTTTTCATTTTTTTGTGATCAATTAGCCTTTTTAGTTTACGGGATGAATGGAGAGCGAAAACTCAAAGTTTTGATTTAAGAAAAAAGTGTACATCTAAAATGGAAATGCATAACCCACAAATGTACAAAGAGAAAATTCAAAAAAGTGTCTGTAATTTTTAGGGATTGTAAGCTCTTTTTAGTTTTTAAATCTCAGGTTTTGCAATCGTCGGGAGAAGGGGGAGGTGAGGGATTTTTGACTAAGTGTTGACTCCCAATCCATAAGTCATTTCTTACAAAAATATAGCCCGTTACGAAAGATAAATCACTTTACAATCAACTATGATTGTTAGGTCAACTTTTTTCAAATGGGCAAAATAATATCTTGTTTGACTCGGGTAAATATCCCACTGCTCGTTTACTTGAGAATTTATGAGCATTTGTTATTCTCTTTAAAAGCGTAGGATCCATAGGTCATTTGCATCTTTACCAGGTTTCAAGCATGCATATCCATTTTTAAAACATGTTTAGAAGAAATCTCTTTCTTGTAAAAATCCAAGCTATTAGGGTGAACTAGTGGAATTTCCCAAACTTGGATAACAAAACTTCTGTGTTCTTTTGTGGTGTGTGAAGAAATTTTCTTTACTTAATATTTTTATTGTTTTAAATTTTTTCCATACATAAATTCTTAAATTTTCATTTTGTGGTAATCTATTTGCCTTTTTTGTTTTAGGGATGAAGGGAGAGCGAAAACTCAAAGTTTTTGCTTTAAGAAAAAATTGTACATCTAAAATAGAAATTCACAATGCACAAATGTAGAGAGAGATAATTCCAAAGTGTGTCTGTAATTTTTAGGGATTGTAAGCTCTTTTTAGTTCTTATTTCTCAGGTTTTTCTATCGTAGGAAAAAGGGGGAGGCGGGGGATTTTTAACTGAGTGTTGACTCCCAATCCATAAGTCATATCTTAAAAACATATTGCCCGTTACGCGTGATAAATCACTTTAAAACAATCTGTGATTGTTAGGTCAGCTTTTTCCAAATGAGCAAAATAAAGGCTTGTTTGACTAGGGTAAATATCCCACCGGACGTTCACTTGAGAATTTAATGAAGATTTTTTGTTCTCCTTAAAAGATTTGGATCCATAGGTAATTTGTATCTTTAACATGTTTTATGCGTGCATATTCATTTTTAAAACTTGTGTAGAAGAAATCACTTTCTAGTAAAATTCCAAGCTATTAGGGTTGAACTAGTGGAATTTCTCAAACTTGGATAACAAAACTTTTGTGTTCATTTTTGGTGTGGGAATAAATTTTCCTTACTTACATTAGTTATTGTTTTAAATTTTTTCCATTAATAAACTCTAAAATTTTCATTTTGTTGTGATCTAATTGCCTTTTTAGTTTACAGGATGAAGGGACAACGAAAATTCAAATTTTTTATTTCAGAAAAAAGTGTACATCTAAAATGGAAATTCACAATGCACAAATGTAGAGAGAGATAATTCCAAAGAGTGCCAACAATTTTTAGGGATTGTAAGCTCTTTTTTGTCTTTATATCTCAGGTTTTGCAATCGTCTGAAAAAGGGGGGGCGGGGGATTTTTAATTGAGTGTTGACTCCATCTTCCATAAGTCATTTCTTAAAAAAATATTGCCCAGTACGCATGATAAATCACTTGACAATCATCTATGATTGTTTGGGCAGCTTTTTGAAAATGGACAAAATAATGGCTAGTTTGACTCGGGTAAATATCCCACCGCACGTTCGCATAAGAATTTAATGAGCGTATGTTACTCTATTTAAACCCTTAAGATCCATAGGTCATTTGCATCATAAACATGTTTCAAGCATGCATATCCATTTTTAATGCATGTATAGAAGAAATCTCTTTTTTGTAAAATTCCAAGCTAGTAGGGTTGAACTAGTGGAATTTCCAAAACTTGCATCACAAAAATTTTGTGTTGATTGTGGTATGTGAATAAATTTTCATTACTTACATTTTTTTATTTTTTTAAATTTTTTCCACACATAAACTCTAAAATTTTCATTTTTTTGTGATCTATTTACCTTTTTTGTTTATGGGATGAAGAGAGAGCGAAAACTCTGAAGTTTTTATTTCAGAAAAAAGTGTACATCTAAAATGAAAACGCACAATGCACAAATGTAGAGAGAGATAATTCCAAAGAGTGTCTGTTATTTTTAGGGATTGTAAGCTCTTTTTAGTTTTTATATCTCAGGTTTTGCAAACGTCGGGAAAAGAGGTAGGTGGAGGATTTTTAACTGAGTGTTGACAACCAATCCATAAGTCATTTCTTAAAAAAATATAGACCATTACGCATCATAAATCACTTTACAATCATGTTTTATTGTTAGGTCAGATTTTTCCAAATGGGCAAAATAATGGCTTGTTTGACTCGTGTAAATATCCTACTGCACATTCACTTGAGAATTTAATTAGGATTTGTTATTCTCTATAAAAGCTTTGGATACATAGGTCATTTGCATCTTTAACACGTTTTATGCGTTCATATCCATTTTTAAAACATGTGTAGAAGAAATCACTTTCTTGTAAAATTCCAAGCTATTAGGGTTGAACTAGTGGAATTTCCCAAACTTGGATAACAAAACTTTTGTGTTCATTTGTGGTGTGTGAATAAATTTTCTTTACTTACATTTGTTATTGTTTAAATTTTTTTGCATACATCAACTCTAATTATTTTTTTTTTATCTATTTGCCTTTTTAGTTTACGGGATAATGACAAGTATTATCTTCCATGTTTTACTATTTTTTATTTCTTATGTTTACTCTTGGTCCAACACAGATGAATTTTCTCAAAATTAAAGTGCACATAAATATGAGAAAAAAACATCACATTAATTAAGAATTTCACTAAAATAACATAATTCATACAATGAAAAATTTACATATTGGAACCAAGTCCCATATTCACTACATGATCCTTGAATTAAAATGGTGGCATGCCCTTACTCAAAGGATCTGCTATCATTAATTCAGTGCTTATGTGCTCAATGACCACTTTGTTTTCTTTAACACATTGTCTTATGGCCAAATACTTTATGTCGATGTGTTTACTTCGACTTCCACTTTTGTTGTTCTTGGTCATAAAAACAGCAACTGAATTATCAAAATATATTCTTAATGACCTAGAGATAGAATCCATAATTCTAAGTCCAGAAATGAAACTCTTAAGCCATACACCATGTGAAGTAACCTCAAAATAGGAAACTAATTCGGCTTCCATAGTGGACGTGGCAGTCAAAGTCTGTTTGGCACTCCTCCATGACATGGATCCACTAGCCATCAAGAAAATGTATCCTGATGTTGATTTACATGAATCAATACACCCAGCAAAGTCAAAATTTGAGTAGCCAATTGCTTCTAAATTGTCCGTTCGTCTATACATCAACATGTAGTCCTTGGTTCCTTGAAGGTACCTCATTACTTTCTTTGCAGCTCTCCAATGGTCTAAGCCTGGATTACTCTGATATTGTCCCAACATTCCTACAGCAAAAGCAATGTCGGGTCTTGTGCAGAGTTGAACATACATTAGGCTTCCGACAGCAGAAGCATATGGAATGTCCTTCATTTGTTCCCTTCCAAGGTCGTTCTTCGGGCATTGGTTCAAATTGAATCTATCATCCTTCAAAATAGGAGCTACACTTGGTAAATAATATTTCATCTGAAATCTCTCTAAAACTTTATTAATACAGGTTTCCTGAGATAGACCTAAGATACCTTGAAATCTGTCTCTATGAATCTTAATGCCAATGACATAAGATGCCTCACCCATATCCTTCATATCGAATTTTTTAGAGAGAAATTGTTTCACCTCATGTAGAAAACCCTTATCATTGGTTGCTAGCAAAATGTCATCCACATATAAAACAAGAAAACACATTTTACTCCCACTGACCTTTTGGTATATACATTGATCCATAATGTTTTCTACAAAACCAAATGAATAAATTACATTATGGAATTTCAAATACCATGGGCGGGATGCTTGTTTCAATCCATATATTAACTTTTTTAGCTTGCAAACCAATTGCTCACCAGCACTAGAGGAGAATCCTTCAGGTCGTTTCATGTAAACTTCCTCCTCTAGATCTCCATTGAGAAATATCGTTTTCACATCCATTTGTTGCAACTCTAAGTCAAAATGGGCTACTAATGCCAAAATTATACGCAAGGAATCTTTCCTAGATACAAGAGAAAATTTTTTCTTGTAATCGATTCCTTCTTTCTGAGTGAATCCCTTAGCAACGAGTCTTGCCTTGTATCACTCAATGTTACCTAATGAGTCTTTCTTTGTTTTAAAGACCCATTTATATCCAATGGCATTAAATCCACTAGGCAACTCAACAAGATCTCAGACTCTGTTACTCTTCATAGAATTCATCTCTTCCTTCATGGCATTGTACCATAATTCTGATTCTTTGCAACTCTTGGCTTTTGAAAAATATTTGGGATCATTTGTAGCTTCAATGTCAGATTCTTGCAGATACACAATATAATCATCAGGAATTGTTGATATCCTGAGTCTAGTAGAACTTCTTAATGTTGAACCATCATTTTCCTAAGAAGTATGTGGTTCAACTAGTTGTTCAAAAGTGCTTGGCTACTCTTGAAGTACCTGATCTACTGGAATATCATCAGTATTTTGTGGAACTTCAATGATTGGTTGTTCAACACCAGTTTGTACTTGAGGGGTGCTGTGAACAATAACCAATCTATCACTTGAGGTGGAAGGTTGAGATTATGAATGATCATTGTAAAAAACTATGTTCCGAGTTGGATTCTTCCCACTGATCAAGTCATTTTCAAGAATTTTTGCATTTCTTGATTCCACAATCCTAGTGTTGTGAGATGGACAATAAAATTTGTAACCTTTAGACCTTTCAGCATATCCAATGAAATACCCACTAATGGTCCTTGGGTCCAACTTCTTCTCTTTTGGATTATAAATTCTCACTTCAAACGGGCATCCCCAAACGCGCATATGTCGCAAACTCGGTTTCCAACCATTCCATAATTCAAATGGCGTTTTTGGAACAGCCTTGGTTGGAACTTGGTTTAATATATACACAACCGTCTTAAGTGCTTCAGGCCACATGGATCTAGGAAGATTGGAGTTACTAAACATACTCCGCACTATGCCTAATAATGTTCGATTTCTTCTTTCTGCTACACCAGTTTGGTCCCGAGAACCAGGCATGGTATATTGGGCAACAATTCCATGTTCTTGAAGAAACTTTGCAAATGGCCCAGGTGCTTGTCTATTCTGTGTGTTTCAACCATAGTATTCTCCACCTCTATCTTATCTCACGATCTTAATTTGCTTACCGCATTGTGTCTCTATTTCAGCCTTAAAGATCTTAAAGGCATCTAAAGCTTCATTCTTGTTATAAAGCATGTAGAGATACATGTATCGTGAGTAATCCTCTATAAAAGAGATGAAGTATTTCTGACCATGTGAGTCCATGTCTAGACTACATATATCAGTATGTATGATCTATAATATGGTTGAACTCCTATTGGCACCTTTCTTTGACTTGTTAGTCTGCTTTCCTTTAATGCAATCTACACAAGTCTCAAAATTAGTAAAATCCAAAGTATTAAGCACCCCTTCATTGACTAATCTTTTAATTCTATCTATGGAGATATGACCTAATCTCCAGTGCCATAATGTAGGGGAATCCTCATTAATAACACCTCTTTTATTACCAGTGTGAACATGCATTGAATCGTAAGTGGTATTGTTTTGTAAATTAATGCTATAAAGACCATCAGACAATGTACCATTCCCAACACAATCAGACTTATAATATAAACTAAAAGATAAGTCTGAAAAGTTAAAGGAATATTCATAAGGTACAAGCCTTGAAACTGAAATCAAGTTTCTGGAGAAACTTGGAACATAAAAGGTCTTTTCTAATTTTAAAACAAAGCCACTACTTAAATTTAAATAGCAAGTTCCTATAGCTTCCACATGTGGGCTCATCTTGTCTCCTGAGAAAATGTGATGCTCACTTCCCACTGGTTTCCTTAGGTTTTACAAACCTTGCAAGGAATTCGAGATGTGGATTGTTGATCCATAATCAATCCACCAAGTGTAATTATTGACATTAACCATATTAGATTCATAACAAATAATTGAGGTTGGTGTACCTTTGTCAGCAAGCCATTTATGAAACTTGGCGCATTCCTTCTTCATGTGTCCCTTCTTTTTACAGAAGAAACACTTAGAATCTTTCTTAATACCAGCTTGGGAGGGTATATTACCCTTCCCTTTTCGTTTGGCTTGATACTTGCCCTTTCCATGTGTTGCCAGCATGATACTTTCTCCTTGTTCTATCACTAGTCTCCCTTCCTCGTGAAAACACATGGTCAAAAGTTCATTAACTGACCATTTATCTTTATGTGTGTTGTACGAGATTTTAAAGGGTCAATATTGGTGCGGAAGGGAATTCAGGATGTACTGCACCACGAAAGATTTTGACATTTTGACCTCAAGATTTTTTAATTGAGCTGCAGTATCCCTCATTTGCATGATGTGCTCATGCACACCTCTCATATTGGTGTGCTTTAGGGATGAGAACTTCATGAATAGGGTGCTTGCTAATGCCTTATCTGAAGTGACAAATTGTGCACCAATGGCTTTCAGCAAGTCTTTGACATTTTCATACTGTTCAACATAACCATGAATACCAGCGGTAATTTTAGTCTTAATGAACATTACACTGAGGCGATTAGATCGCTCCCATCGTTCATAAAGTGTAATTTCAGCTGCAGTGCTGGTATCAGTAATTACTGGTGGTTCGTCTTTCCTAATAACATAGTCTATGTCCATCCACCCTAAATGAAGAAGTATTCTCTCTTTCCAGACCTTATAGTTATCTCCCTTAAGATCAGGGATATCACAATGAATATCAGAGAAATGTGCAGGTTGTACAACTGTATAAAATTACAAATTACATGTTTATGTTAAAACTGAGGTCTGAATAAAATATCATGCTTTACCAATGTAAATCATGCTTAAAAATTAAATCAATTGACATAAAAAACATTGCCTATGGGCTAAATGTTTTTTAATTCAAGTAGATTCAATATTCTTTATTAGTAAACTTGATGATAAAACTATCAAATTATTTATGAATTCATAATTCTAATGGGTAAATTATAAATAATTTGATATTTTATCCTAATTAATATACTCAAATATAATAAAAATTCATCTGGGATAAAATTTATTATATTAAGTATAATTAATTACGATTAATATCTACTTTTTCTTTATGATAAAACTATCAAATTGTTTATGAATTCATAATTCCTGTGGGTAAATTATGAATAACTTTTTATTTTATCATAACTAATAAACTCAAATATAATAAAAATTCATGTGGAATAAAATTTATTATATCAAGTAAAATTAGTTACAATTAATGTCTAATATTGTTTATGTGATCCTAATCATAATATATAATTTTTATTAAATTAAAGATATTGTGGCTACTCTCTAATTAATAAAAATTATATGGATCACTAGACATTAAATCTCATAAATGTATGAGGATAACATGAATTGCATAATTTTAACTTACACTAACATGTTATCATTATGCATAAAATATTCTTATAATATATACATAATTAAAAAATATAATATTATGCATAACTTTAATTTCTTGGATTTATATATATGCACAAAAACTGTACCACGAAATAAATCTAAAAATTCCAATATGCATAACAGGCGATGGCTAGTGGCCTAATGGTCACTGGCGTAAGAGATTTTTCTAGTGTGCGGGTTCGAATCCCGTTGGTGCAAAATCAAATATAAGTACTGAGTCGGCTCGGTCCTCGATTAGGCGATTCGCTTTAGCGGGTTGGAACGATGAGCCAACACAATCCGTTTGAGTCAACCCAAATTTTTTTTCACCGAGTCGCACTGGCCTTAGACACGGTTGCCGAGTTGGAACACGAGTCGCAGAAGACTCATCTAGAGCCAACCCACCGGTATTTACAAAAATACCTTATGAATTTAATTTCATATCTGCGTGTTGGAGGTCGTCTTCAACCTCCAGCCGTCCGCAGAGACAAAGGTTTGCCAGTGTTCCTTAAATTCATTGACGCCGGCAAACCTGTCAGAATGGTTGTCGGCGTCAGCATTGCGGCTCCGATGCTTTAAGTATATGCGAGAGAGCCGCCGATAGTCCCGCACAGAGAGCAGACAGAGACTATCGGCACCAGTTGTTTTTTATGACATTCTTCCACTTAGTCCAAACTTCATCAAGGCATTGTATAAAAAACAACTGGTGCCGACAGTCTCTGTCCGCTCTCTGTGCGGGACTGTCGGCGGCTCTCTTGCTTATCCTTAAAGCGTCAGAGCCGCAGCGCCGACGCGGACAACCATTCCGACAGGTTTGCCAAAATCGACAACTTTAAGGAACGTCGGCAAACCTTTTTCTCTGCAGATGGCTGGAGGTTGAAGATGACCTCCAACGTGCAGATATGAAATTAAATTCATAAGGTATTTTTGTAAATACCAGCGTGTTGGCTCGGGATGAGTCTTCTACGAGTCGTGTTCCAACTCGGCAACCGCGTCTAAGGCTAGTGTGACTTTGTGAAAAAAAATTGGGTTGACTTGGACGGGTTGAGTTGGCTCATAGTTCCAACTCACTAAAGCGAATCGCCCGACCGAGGACCGAGCCGACTCGGTACTTATATTTGATTTTGCACCAGCGGGATTCGAACCCGCGCGCTGGCAAAATCTTCTGCACCAGTGACCATTAGGCCACTACCCGTCGCCTGTTATGCATATTGGAATTTTTAGATTTCTTTCCTGTTACAGTTTTTATGCATTTTTTGGCATATATTTAAATGCATAAAATTAAAGTTATGCATAATATTATAGTTTTTAATTATGCATATATTATGATAATATTTTGTGCATAATGACAATATGTTAGTGTAAGTTAAAATTATGCAATTCATGCTATTCTCATACATTTATGAGATTTAATATCTAGTGATCCATATAATTTTTATTAATTAGAGAGTAGCCACAAAATCTTTAATTTAATAAAAATTATATATTATGATTAGGATCACATAAAGAATATTAGCCATTAATTGTAACTAATTTTACTTGATATAATAAATTTTATCCCACATGAATTTTTATTATATTTGAGTATATTAATTAGGATAAAATATCAAATTATTCATAATTTACCCACAGGAATTATGAATTCATAAATAATTTGATAGTTTTATCATCAAGTTTACTCATAAAGAATATTGAATTTGCTTGAATTAAAAAACATTTAGCCCACAGGCAATGTTTTTTATGTCAATTGATTTAATTTTTAAGCATGATTTATATTTGTAAAGCATGATATTTTATTCAAGCCTCAATTTTAACATAAGCATGTAATTTATAATTTTATGCAGTTGTACAAATTCCACATTTCTCTGATATTCGTTGTGATATCCCTGATCTTAAGGGAGATGGAGATAACTATAAGGTCTGGAAAGAGAGAATACTTCTTCATTTAGGGTGGATGGACATAGACTATGCTATTAGGAAAGACGAACCACTAGTAATTACTGATACCTGCACTGCAGCTAAAATTACACTTTATGAATGATGGGAGCAATCTAATAGCCTCAATGTAATGTTCATTAAGACTAAAATTGCTGTTGGTATTCGTGGTTATGTTGAGCTGTATGAAAATGTCAAAGACTTGTTGAATGCCATTGATGCACAATTTGTCACTTCAGATAAGGCATTAGCAAGCACCATAATCATGAAGAACACATGAAGAAGGAATGTGCCAAGTTTCAAAAATAGTTTGCTGACAAAGGTACACCAACCTCATTTGTTTTTTATGAATCTAATATGGTTAATGTCAATAATTACACTTTGTTGATTGATTCTGGATCAGTAATCCACATCTCGAATTCCTTGTAGGGTTTGCAAAACCTAAGGAAACCAGTGGGAAGTGAGCATCACATTTTCTCAGGAGACAAGATGAGCTCACGTGTGGAAGCTATAGGAACTTGCTATTTAAATTTAAGTAGTGGCTTTGTTTTAAAATTAGAAAAAACCTTTTATGTTCCAAGTTTCTCCCGAAACTTGATTTCAGTTTCTCCCGAAACTTGATTTCAGTTTCAAGGCTTGTACCTTATGAATATTCCTTTAACTTTTCAGACTCATCTTTCAGTTTATATTATAAGTCTGATTGTGTTGGGAATGGTACATTGTCTGATGGTCGTTATAGCATTAATTTACAAAACAATGCCACTTACGATTCAATGCATGTTCACACTGGTAATAAAAGAGATGTTATTAATGAGGATTCCTCTGCATTATGGCACCAGAGATTAGGTCATATCTCCATAGATAGAATTAAAAGATTAGTGAATGAAGGGTACTTAATACTTTGGATTTTACTGATTTTGAGACTTGTGTAGACTGCATTAAGGGAAAGCAGACTAACAAGTCAAAGAAAGGTGCCAATAGGAGTTCAACCATATTAGAGATCATACATATTGATATATGTAGTTTAGACATGGACTCACATGGTCAGAAATACTTCATCTCTTTTATAGATGAGTACTCACGATACATGTATCTCTACATGCTTTATAACAAGAATGAAGCATTAGATGCCTTTAAGATCTTTAAGGCTGAAGTAGAGACACAATACGGTGAGCAAATTAAGATCGTGAGATCAGATAGAGGTGGAGAATACTATGGTAGATACACAGAGAATGGATAAGCATCTGGGCCATTTGCAAATTTTCTTCAAGAACATGGGATTGTTGCCCAATATACCATGCCTGGTTCTCCGGACCAAAATTGTGTAGCAGAAAGAAGAAATCGAACATTATTAGGCTTGGTGCGGAGTATGCTTAAACTCTCCAATCTTCCTAGATCCTTGTGGCTTGAAGCACTTAAGACGACAATGTATATATTAAACTGAGTTCCAACCAAGGCTGTTCCAAAAATGCTATTTGAATTATGGAAAGGTTAGAAACCGAGTTTGCGACATATGCGCGTTTGGGGATGCCCGTCTGAAGTGAGAATTTATAATCCACAAGAGAAGAAGTTGGACGCAACGACCATTAGTGGGTATTTCATTGGATATGTTGAAAGGTCTAAAGGTTACAGATTTTACTGTCCATCTCACAACACTAGGATTCTGGAATCAAGAAATGCAAAATTTCTTGAAAATGACTTGATTAGTGGGAAGAATCCAACTCAAAACATAGTTTTTGAGAAGGATCATTCAGAATCTCAACCTTCCACTTCAAGTGATAGATTGGTTATTGTTCACAGCACCCCTCAAGTACAAACTGGTGTTGAACAACCAGTCATTGATGTTCCATAAAATGCTGATGACATTCCAGTTGATCAGGTACTTCAAGAGTTGCCAAGCACTTTTGAATAACTAGTTGAACCACAAACTTCTCAGGAAAATGATGGTTCAACATTAAGAAGATCTAGTAGACTCAGGAGCTCGGAAATTCCTGATGATTATATTGTGTATCTACAAGAATTTGACATTGGAGCCGCAAATGATCCCAAGTATTTTCCAGAAGCCATGAGTTGCAAAGAATCAGAATTATGGTAAAATGCCATGAAGGAAGAGATGAATTCTATGAAGAGTAACGGATTCTGGGATCTTGTTGAGTTGACTAGTGGATTTAAAGCAATTGGATGTAAATGGATCTTTAAAACAAAGAAAAACTCATTAGGCAACATTGAGCGATACAAGGCAAGACTCGTTGCTAAGGGATTCACTCAGAAAGAAGGAATCAATTACAAGGAAATTTTTTCTCCTGTATCTAAGAAAGATTCCTTGCATATAATTTTGGCATTATTAGCCCATTTTGACTTAGAGTTGCAACAAATGGATGTGAAAACGACATTTCTCAATGGAGATCTAGAGGAGGAAGTTTACATGAAACAAACTGATGGATTCCTCTCTAGTGCTAGTGAGCAATTCGTTTGCAAGCTAAAAAGTCAATATATGGATTAAAACAAGCATCCCGCCAATGGTATTTGAAATTCCATAATGTAATTTCTTCATTTGATTTTATAGACAACATTATGAATCAATGTATATACCAGAAGGTCAGTGGGAATAAAATATGTTTTCTTGTTTTATATGAGGATGACATTTTGCTAGCAACCAATGATAAGGGTTTTCTACATGAGGTGAAACAATTTCTCTCTAAAATTTTTGATATGAAGGATATGGGTGAGGGATCTTATGTCATTGGCATTAAGATTCATAGAGACAGATTTTGAGGTATCTTAGGTCTATCTCAGGAAATCTGTATTAATAAAGTTTTAGAGAGATTTCGGATGAAGGTTTGTTCACCAAGTGTAGCTCCCATTGTGAAGGGTGATAGGTTCAATTTGAACCAATGCCCGACGAACGACCTTCAAAAGGGAACAAATGAAGGACATTCCATATGCTTCTGCTGTCGAAAGCCTAATGTATGTTCAAGTCTGCACAAGGCCTGACATTGCATTTGCTATAGGAATGTTGGGACGATATTAGAGTAATCCAGGGTTAGACCACTGGAGAGATGCAAAGAAAGTAATGAGGTACCTTTAAGGAACCAAGGACTACATGTTGATGTATAGATAAACGGACAATTTAGAAGTAATTGGCTACTCATAGTCTGACTTTGTTGGGTGTATTGATTCATGTAAATCAACATCAGGATACATTTTCTTGATGGCCAGTGGAGCTATATCATGGAGTGCCAAACATACTTTGACTGCCATATCCACTATGGAAGCCGAATTAGTTTCCAGTTTTGAGGCTACTTCACATGGTGTATAGCTTAAGAGTTTCATTTCTGGGCTTAGAATTATGGATTCTATCTCTAGGCCATTAAGAATATATTGTGATAATTCAGCTGCTGTTTTTATGGCCAAGAACAACAAAAGTGGAAGTTGAAGTAAACACATCGACATATAGTATTTGGCCATAAGAGAACGTGTTAAAGAAAATAAAGTCGTCATTGAGCACGTAAGCACTGAATTAATGATAGTATATCCTTTGACTAAGGGCATGTCACCATTTTAATTCAAGGATCATGTTGTGAATATGGGACTTGGTTCCATTATGTAAAATTTTTATTGTATGAACAATGTTATTTCAATGAAATTCTTAATTAATGTGATGTTTTTTCCTCACATTTATGTGCACTTTAATTTTGAGAAAATTCATTTGTGTTAGACCAAGAGTAAACATAGGGTATATTCATAAAGTATATGAAATAAATACATAGTAATACATGGAAGATAATACTTTTCATTAGAGGACCAATCCCCATGATTCATATATTTATTACTTAAATTCAGATTATCGATGGGTTTAAGATTATATTAGAAGTTTGGACTAAGTGGGAGAATGTTAATCGTTTTGTCATGACAAACGGTTTCTCATAATCGTGGTCTCAACTTCTGGCAATTGCAACTCCCTCTGAAACATGAAGCCATGAAGAACCTTGATGGGAGGTTGGCTTCATATCGTTGTTTTTTGGTCCCTTGTCTCGTCACTCAATCCCCTTTTCAGTTTGGCCATCGCTGAGAGTGTTTAGAGATTGGAAGCGCCAAACAGAGAGAACAGAGACCTTCTTCTCATAGAATCTGATCGTATGGAGGGAGGTATGATCTTTGCTTCCGTTTATATTTATCTTATGAATTCATGAGGTAAGAAATTCATATTTAAGTCTTACAGTCTCCCCACTGTGAAAACATAAAAAGAAAGAAGATAATGAAACTCTCCATAACAAATACAGAGCAAAGAAAAGGGAATGGTAACTGAAGAAGGAGAAACGATAAGAAATAAAGAAAGAAACAATTACATTTTGTTTTAGAACAACCTCTGCAATGAAATTATGGACCATTTAGAGTCAGTGTTGTCTCCGGTGGACTGCAACCTTCCTCTTCTTGATCTTCATCATCCCCACCATCCAATTCTTTGACGACGCTCGTTCTCAGTACCAATCAGCGTCTTCCTGAGTGGATTCCAAATGAACTCATGAACGGTAGCGCAACGGAACTGGATGATGAAGGTGATGAAGACGAAGAAGGAGAGATAGTTACGAAGGCACTCCCCGCCGCGAAAACATAAAAAGAAAGAAGATAATGAAACTCTCCATAACAAATACAGAACAAAGAAAAGGGAATGGTAATCGAAGAAGGGGAAACTAGTAGAAATAAAGAAAGAAGCAATTACATTTTGTTTTAGAACAACCTCTACAACGAAATTATTGGGCATTCAGACTCTGCTCTGTCTCTGGTGGACTGCAGTCTTCCCACCATAGCCTTCATTTTCTTGATCTTCGTCATCCCCTCCACCCAATTCTTTTACGTCGCTCGTTCTCAGCACCCATCAGCGTCTTCCCGAAGAGATTCCAAATGAACGCAAGAACGGCAGCTCAGCGGAACTGGATGGTGAAGCTGACGAAGACAAAGAAAAAAGGCTAAGGGCATAGCTTCCACTTCGCATTCCTTGCACAAGCTCAATAGATTTTCAGGTGCCCGGTGGGGCTTACAGTTTCCACGTACCATGCGCAAGCTTAATAGATTTTCAATAGTAAATACTATCTTAATTTATTATTAAAAATAAATAAAAAATAAAAAATCTCAAAATACTGTCACCATATATACAAGGAATGATTAATAAATATAAAATTAAAAAAACATATTTTTAATCATTCACTTTAATTTCAATGGTAAAAATAAAAATTAAATGCACATATGTTTGTAATTTCTGGATATGGCCAGTAATTTCGTATACACCCTTATAATTTAGATTTTAATGGAAGTTATAAGTGTTAAATTAGGACCCCTTTTCTAAAATCACGAGCAAAAGAAAGAATAAAGAAAAAGAGAGAAAAAGGGAGAAGAGTTCTTCGGTAGAGCAGAAAAAATTAAAGGGGAAAGGGTGAGTTGCGCCAAGCAAGGAGAGGGAGATAGAGAACCAAACTCAGGATTGAATGTGTTGCTTGTTTAATTCCGAATTACAACCTCTCTATTTGTAGGAGAGGATGAGGTAGAGTCCTCATATAAGTTGTCATTCAATCCTAATTACATTCTAACTCTACCTCTTCAATGTAAGTAAGTCTCAATATAAGTAAGTCTATTCAACTAGAATTCCTAGAAGACTAATTGGAGTACAACTAGGAGTTCTTTATTATCCACGTGAATTTAAGGGATAAGCCAGCTCATGGCCTTATCCTAGTGGGCCCTTCATGATTCTCCAGAGCACCTTGATAATTATGCCAGCTCATGAGATCTTGTGGGCCCCACTTGATCTTCAAGTCTTCTAAATCAACTCAGTTTGTGCTTCTTGATTCCTTTACTCGAGCTTGCTCTGGGAGAGGACTCTTCTTAGTGTCCCAAGTCCTCTAGGATTCTTCTTGATGACCTACGTCCTCATGGTGGGCCCCACCAGCTCGAGCACCATGGTGGGCCCCACATTATAACACTCCCTCTCAAGCTGGGGGTGAGAGGACATCATAAACACCCAGCTTGCTGCATATGGCAGACATGATCTTGTGAGTGACTGGTTTGGTGAGGATGTCTGCAACTTGATTTTGTGAGGAGATGTGCTTCAGGGATAAGAGACCAGCTTGGAATTTTTCTCGTATAAAGTGGCAATCAACTTGAATGTGCTTTGTCCTCTCATGGAAGATTGGATTCGATGCAATATGTATTGCTGTTTGGTTGTCACAATATAGATCCATTGGAGCTTCTTTATAAAATCCCAATTCAGTGAGAAGGGACCTTATCCATAAAAGTTTACTTACAGTGTGTGCCATGGCTCTGTATTCTGCTTCTGCATTGGACCGTGCTACCACATTCTGTTTTTTGCTTTTCCATGTAACCAGATTTCCTCCAACCATCGTGCAAAACCCAGAAGAAGATTTTCTGTCATCTGGGGATCCAGCCTAGTCTGCATCCGCGAATCCCTCAATGTTGAAGTGTCCATGTTTTTTATAGAGGAGCCCCCTTCCAGGAGCCCCTTTCTGATAACGTAGTATCCTCACAAGTGCTTACAAATGACTAAGTTGTGGCTTGTGCATGTACTGACTGACCACACTTACTGCATATGAAATATCTGGCCTCATTACAAATAGGTAAATAAGATGACCTACTAACCTTTGATATTTTCCAATATCCACGTCTTCTCCAGTGCCTCCACATAACTTTGTATTTGCATCCATAGGAGTGTCTACCGGTTTGCATCCCAACATACATGTTTCTTCTAGTAGATCAATGGCATATTTTCTTTGGGATAGAATAATCCCATGTTTGGATTGTAAGACTTCAATACCCAAAAAAGTATTTCAATAATCCAAGATCCTTTGTCTTGAATTCAGCACATATTTTTTCTTTTATTTTTTGAATGCCCTCAGAGTCACTTCTAGTTAAAATGATATCATCAACATAAACAGCTAGAATCACCTTACCTCTTGCTATGTTCTCAATAAATATTGAGTGGTCTGCAGAGCATCTGTAAAAACCTACCCGTATGATGGCTTGACTAAAATTTTCAAACCATGCCTATGGGGATTGCTTTATCCCATATAGAGATTTTTTAAGGCGACCTACGGACTCCCCCTCAACCACATATCCTGGTGGTTGTTGCATATAAATTTCTTCTTTTATATCGCCATTGAGAAAAACATTTTTGACATCCAATTGATATATTGGCCATGATGAATTAGCTGCCAAGGATAATAATATACGTACCGAGGTCATTTTTGCCATCATAATAAATGCCATAGCATTGAGTGTATCCTTTAGCAACCAGTTGAGCTTTCAGTCATGCAATAGTCCCATCCGGATTATGTTTAATTGTATAAACCCACTTGCAACCAACGGGTATTTTGTCTGTAGGTAGAGGAACCAGTGACCATGTATGATTCTCATTGAGTGTCTTCATTTCTTCATCCATTGCTGCCTTCCACCCTGGATGTTGTATAGCCTTCTGATATGACTGTGGAACAGATATGGAGGAAATAGAAGAAAGAAACTAACAACATAGAGGTGAGAGGAGATGATGAGACACAAAATTGGAGATAGAATGAGAAATAGAAGGTTGAGTGCATGAACGAGGTTCTTTTCTTATAGCAATAGGATGAGTATCAAATTAAGGACCAAAAATGACTGGTGATGAAGGACTTACCTCTGGTGGATCCGACAACTCGGCAGGTGTGGTATCGGCCACTATCTCTGGGGGCTGAACAATCTCTGTATCACGAGGCACAACCGGTCGAGGAGAACTTGGTACTGATGACATACCAGGTGGAGCGCTATCAGAATAATATGAGGAGTCTTCAAAGAATGTTACATCCCTGGACACAAATAAACGTTGCAAAGAGGAACTATAACAAACATAACCCTTTTGTGTTCGAGAGTATCCCAAAAAGATACACTTTATAGATTTAGGGTCAAGTTTGTTGTGTCTAGATAAAGTATTATGAACAAAACATTGACAACCAAAGACTTTCAATGGTAGTGAAAATGGATCATCATGTGGTAAAAGTTTAGAGTAGGGGGATTTATTCCCTAGAACAGTAGAAGATAGACGATTTATAAGAAAACATGTTGTAAGGATAGCATGGGGCCAATAAAAATATGGAACTTTCATGGCATATAAAAGACCTCGAGTTACCTCAAGAATATGATGATTTTTTCGTTCGACTACACCTTTTTGTTGAGAAGTGTAGGCACATGATGTCTGATGGATAATGCCATTCTCTTGACAAAAGGAATCAAAGTCTTTTGAAATATACTCTTTGGCATTATCAGACCGGAGGATTTTTATTTTCTGACCAAATTTTGTGAGTACCATCGCATAAAAAGATTTAAAAATAGATGGTATCTCAGAACGCTCTTTGAAAATAAACAACCATGTTGTGCGAGTGAAATCATCAATAAAATAAAATATTTGGATTGAGAAATATTAGAGACACTCAAAGGCCCCCTAACATCAGTATGAATCAATGAAAAAAGAATGTTACTTTTGACTTCTGGACGAGGAGAGTATGTACTCATTTGATGTTTACTTAACTGACATACCTCACAACTGAATTCTGACCTTATCTTAAGAGATAGAAACATATGATGAAGAGATTGTATGGAACGATGTCCCAACCGATTATGCCATTATCGTGTCTCATTCTCAGTAGTAGACACCATATTGACCTTTGGCACATCCAAGTAGTAGAGCCTCCCTTGTTCATGGCCTCCACCAATCACCTGCTTCGTTATAAGATCCTAAAAAACACATGAAGTAGGTGTGAAGGTAACCGAGCAATTAAAATATTTTGTGAGCTGACTCACAGAGAACAAGTTTAAAGGAAAGGAAGGAACAAAAAGAATATCGTTGAGCGGAAGTGATAGGGTGACAGAAGTTGAACCTTTTCTTTGGACTTTGGTTTTAGAACCGTCAGCTATGGTAACAAACTTGTGTGAAAGACTCAGAGAAAAAGAATGTAATAAAGTTTTGTTACCTGTAAGATGCTCGGAGGCTCCTGAATTAATTATCTAGGATGAAGAAGAGGCAGATAGCATACCTGAAGCAGTAGTGACAGAGGGGCAAGGAGAAGACCCTAGCATGGTCTTTATCTTCTGGAATAATTCATACTCTTCATCAGTAATACTTTTTTGTGCAGCTAGGAGATTGTTTTATTGTGCATTACTTATGAGGGCTTGATTAGCCCTTGTCGATTCTGACTTTTAATTCTCTTTGTAGCATATTTCTTTATTGTGGCCATATCTACCACAATCAGTGCATGGCCTAAAACGGCACTAGTCTCTAGTGTGGCCCCGAAATTTACAATGAGTACATTTAATATCATCCGTTCGGCTAGCACTATAACCTCTTCTTTTTCTCATATTCTCATCAACCATGATAGGCTCTTCTTTTTCAAAAAAAAACTTCAAATACTTTCACCAAGTAGCACTTCTTCAATCAACTCGGTATATGTAAATATAGCATCAATGCTAATTATATATATATTTTTCATAAAACCACTCATAAGAGGCTCAATATCAATCTTTAATATCAGGAAAATCTTATCCCACAAAAAAAAAATTTGGTGATGCAAAATAATTGGCATAAATTCGGATTTTTCTAGCATGACCTTTGATTCTTCCAATTCGAATATATCTTTCAATATAGATCAGATTTACATGAATTTTTTTCCTTATGAAAGTAAAATTAAATAAATTTCATCACATTATAAAATATCTTCATAAAATATAATTATCAGAAGATAAATAATCTGATAGGTTTCGGTCTCTGTCATCTGGCCGAACTAAGTTCTGTTTCACCTGTTTTTTCCAGAACGACCTTAGACTCTCCCACGATCAATATCTCCTTATAAAAAAATAATACCAAGAATTGGTTGATTAGGTCAGAAAATAGACTTACAGATCTTTCTTTTGATATATATTTCTTCATATAAAGTCTAGTTCTTGATAGCAAAAAATACCTCGGAATCTGAAGATTGTTGTTGCTGTGTCAAACCTTTTGGCAATCTGACCTTCCCTCATTCAAATATCGATATCTCTCTGTAGATAACTCTGATTGGAATAAATAAATCTTCTTTGGAAAGTAGACTCAAATATATTTCCGCCAATATTTATTTTTTAATATGAAAAACTCCGTGAGTCTTCCTTCACAAGAGCCTTCTTTGAGTGGTGTTGATCTCACTTTTCTAAAGCAATCTTTTGTCGAGGGATCTAAATATGTTGCTCTGATACCATGTTGAATTCAGGACCCTTTTCCATAATCACGAGCAAAAGAAAGAAGAAATAAAAAGAGAGAAAATGGGAGAAGAGCTCTTGGGTAGAGCAGAAAAAATTAAAGGGGAAAGGATGAGTTGCGTGGTAGAGTCCTCATACAAGTTGTCATTCAATCCTAATTACATTCTAACTCTAACTCTTCAATATAAGTAAGTCTATTCAAACTAGAACTCCTAGAAGACTAATTGGAGTAGAACTAGGAGTTCTTTATTATCCACGTGAATATAAGGGATAAGTCAGCTTGTGGCCTTATCCTAGTGGGCCCCTCATGATTCTCCAGTGCACCTTGATAATTGTGCCAGCTCATGATCTTGTGGGCCCCACTTGCTCTTCAAGTCTTCTAAATCAAATCAGCTTGCGCTTCTTGATTCCTTTACTTGAGCTTGCTTTGGGAGAGGACTCTTCTTGGTGTCCCAAGTCCTCTAGGATTCTTCTTGATGACCTACGTCCTCATGGTGGGCCCCACCAGCTCGAACACCATGGTGGGCCCCACATTGTAACAATAAGATTATTTAATTCTCTCTTTTTTTTAAAAAAATCTGTTTATTTTTAATATTTCACCTTAAAAAAAACTCTCCGCTCCTTGGTGTGCAAGAGAAACAAAGAGAGGGAGGGTCTTCTTTACCCTCTACTTTTGCACAACCGAACAAGGGAGGGGTTGTCCCTCCTCCACTTTTGCATGGTGGAGCCAAAAAGCCACCCCCTCCCTCCTCTGCAAAAGAAATGAGGATGGAAGAACTGCCTCTTCCTCTCGCCATGGAGGAACTTGAGTAAGGAGATGCTCAAAGCTGTTGGAAACAAGAAAGTTGAGGGTGCCTTTCTAATGGAGATTCGGAATTGTAGTAATTATGTCATGTCGTTATTAGGCTTTGAAGAGACCAGCATGTCTGGGTTTCCACCGAGTGGTCTAGACCCATTGAAGAAGCGATCTATACAACTCTTTTTCTTTTTGGCCAGATCCTTGCAGAATTAGGCGCTTGTACCAGCTACAGAGCATCTATCTTTATCAGACTTCTCTAGTGGTTCAATCTCCATTATGTTTAGGTATAAGCCAAGTGGTGAGCTGGGGTTGTTTGAAGGGATTTTGCCCTCAATTTCACAATTGGAAGGAACAACCCTTTGCTTATTTTTTTATTTGTTAATTAAGAGGTTACACAATAAAAGATGATAACAATTTCAATTAGGGGTTATGAGGGTAAAAATATTCAAATTTTGTTCAAAGATGATGGCATGTGAAAGCATGAAAGTGTAAGCAACATTGCCTACCCTCACTGGGTGAACCTATTCATGTAAGATAAAAAAATAGTGATCCTGTTAAGTTGAAATTAGGGGCATGTTGTAATATTATAGGATTATTACTCTATAAATTGAGCTAGAGGAGAAGGGTTAGGACACAAATCCATAACATTTTTCTTCCTCCTATTTTCTCCCAATAAGTCGTCTCACCTTTTCTCCATGAGATAAATCCATGGAGTCCTAAAAAATCAACATGATATAAGAGCTTTGATTTCTCTAGACTAGTAGCTATGATATTTTAAAATTCCAAACTTTTTTTATTTTTTCTCTTTATCGTGCCTTTGTTTTTGCATTCCTTGTTGCTAGCAATTGTCACCATGCCAGTGTGCCCGGAGGCAACCACATGAATGAGTTTATCGAGAGGATCACCACCATTGATAGAGGCATCACCCTGAAAGCACTGCAAGAGCTTAAAAATCAGATAATTGGCAATCGAACCAAAAAGCTCTCCTACATAAAACCCGGAGCCATTGAGTTAACCTAGCAAGTCAGGCCAACTCGGACCACCTTCCGATGTTTATGTTTGTCTCCTTCAACCGATGTCTCCTTTCACTAATGGGATATCCCATTCTTCGAACGAAAGTGCAAAGTCCACCCAGCCAACCGGCATGCGAGCTCAGAAATGGCGCAACTCCGGAAAGAGCAAAGCGGGCTCAGAATAGACTCAAAACAGGTATTGTGCTTCTCCCATTTGTGATTATAGAATTGGAACCCATCAGAGATCAGCAAGCCAGTGTTGGCCAATTTCTTTTCATCTTGGTAGAGGCATCGAAAGGGTTGTCTGAGTAGCGATTGGACAACCATGACCCATTGTTGTAATTCGACCAAAGCCCATGAATGCCAAAATCTACCGCAGGCCAAAATCTTCTCTGCCCCTTCCATGTTCTGTAATCCAACAAAAGTCTCTGTAAATCCATCTTGTGTAACGCTTGATACATGCTGATTAATCTCCAAAAGATATAACGATCAGTGTTTTGTCATTTTAAATTAATATATAAGTAATTATGTTGATTTCTTGATAATCTTTCTAGGTGTTAGTTATCGTCGAAGTTGATAATCACGTTACTTGATTAGCTTGAATCATGGAAAATCTACCCACTAAGCTACATGCTCAAAAGATTTTTCCATCTTTGGAAGCTTCGTTCCTCTTTTTGCTTTGATTGATTCTGAGAGAACAATTTGTCGAAGCTACTTTTGGAGGGCAACAACTCTATCGGTTTTTGAGTGTCAATATTTTCTAGCCCAAGAGTGGCTGCTAGAATAGCCAAACTGAGTTGCTGAAGAGAGCAACAATGGCCAACGATGTTCGCCAAGAGGAGCTGTCGTGAACAGCCAAAATAAAGAGCTCCAAGCTCTAAATCTACCAAGAGAAACCTAGTTGTTGGAGGAAGCAGCAACAACCAAAAAAATCTATCCAATATGGTCCTGGAACAGCCACAACCGAGAGTTCCAAGCTCTAAGGCTGACGACCACACCAACACACAATAGAAGATGAAAAAATCGGGAGCCCTCTTCCCTTCCTTTTTCTTCTATTTAAACATAGGGTTAGGTTAAGTACAAGACAGCCCATGGGCTTAATTACAATCCAACCCACCCTATTAATCCTTGCTTATTAACCTATATACATGTAAATATCTAAATAATTAACATTAATATAACTTCTTACTTATATGAATTCCAAAATATGGTAACATCCCTCCTCAAATTGATGTTGGTAAGTCAACCAGCAACAATTTGCCAACCAGAAAATTAAGGCATCCCCTAAAAACATACACCAACCTGTTGTAGAGCGACGGGTATTGGGGCACCCAGCCCAATCAACATCACTGTATGTAACAAGTTGAAGAGATGAGCCGGTAGGAAAGAATAACCCATGAGTAGGAGAACCTCGAAGATAGCGGATAATGAGTCGGACTGCAGCAAGATGAAGATGCTGAGGAGAAGACATAAATAACTTAAAAATAGAGAAACATGATGCAACATAGGACAAGGCAAGCGGCTGATTAAGTGAACCAAAGTAGACAGTGCTTCACACAGAAAACGAGAAGGAACAGATAAATCAAGTAAAAGAGTTCATCCCACATCAAGAAGATGACAATTTTTCCTCTCAGCAACTCCATTTTGTTGCAGTGTTGAAGGACATGAACGCTGAGAGATAATATATTTGCTTTGAAGAAAATCCTGAAACTCATTAGACATGTATTTGCCACCAGAATCAGAGTGCAATACCTTGATGTTGGCTAAGAATTGAGTCTCAAGAAGCGCAAGAAAGCGTTTAACTACGAAAAAACTTCAAACTTAGCCTATAGGAAGTAGACCCAAGTAAAATGATTAAAGTCATCGATAAACGTAACAAAGTACTTATAATGCGCATGAGAAACAATAGGAGCAATTCCCCAAAAATCATTATGAATAATATCAAAACAGTGTGACGCATGAGATGCATGATGAGGAAAAGGTAGAACTTTACTTTTGCCAAGTTTTCATGATGAACAATCAAATGAAAGATCAAGAGAAGAACATGTAGTACTTTTTAATAAACCAGAATTAAACATGGTATAAATTACATCAAAGTTTGAGTGCCTGAGACATTTATGCCACATCTTAGTTCCATAACTAACAATATTACATGCAAAGGAAAGTAAAGGAGCACGAGGAATACTAGTAGAGAGAAAAACTTGAATGGGAAAGAGTCATCCCACTTTAGGCCCCTTCACAATCATCTTCCCTGACGCTTGATCCTGCACAACACAACCAGATCACGAGAACAAAATATTACAATTATTATCAACCAACTGACCAATAGAAATTAGATTTGTGGAGAGATCAGGGGACACAAAAATATCAGCTAAGGTAGGAGAAAGATCACCAACAACACTGATAGGCAGAGAGTTGTCATCAGCAGTGTTAATTTTCAGATTTCCAACATACTTTCTAACATTGGAAAGAGAAATAGCAATGTTGGTCATATGGTTAGAAGCTCCGAAGTCAACATACCATGGCCGAGTAGAGACTTTATTCTTACTGAGAGCCCAAAAGTAGAAAGAGCAGAAATGATCATCTGTTGTACCATTTCAGGAGTGAGTGTACTCGGATTTTTTAGGGTTATATGAACAGTAGTCAGAGTAACCAGCACAGCAGGAGGCAATGTAGTAGAACTAGAAGCACCTGTGGAGGCATGATAAGCAGTACCCTTCTTCCTTTCCGGGTGAATAGGATGAGCGGCAAGGAGATGACCCATTTGCTCGTAGTACCTACAAAACTTCTTAGAGCAATCCCAAGCAAAATGACAAAATTCTTTACAATTAAAGCATTGGACAGACTTCATGTCCCTACCCTGATTTCTCCCCTATGCTACATAGACCACAGTAACAGGGGCATCGGTATTAGCCCAATGTTCCATGCCGGCCTGAGTGGCAATACACCGTTCCTCCCTCAGAAGCCTACTCAAACAAATATCTAGAGACAGTACAGGATGACGATTCATCAGATTGGAACATGCAATTTCAAACTCGGAACGGAGCTTCATCAAGAATTGATCTCTCTTGCTTATCTCATGCACGGTTTAAACAACAGAGAGAGTAGGAACTGGAACATTCTCATAAAAAATCTCGGCATAGTTGGCCCAAAGGTTTTGAAACCCATAATAGTATTTTTCAATGGAGAGGCTTCCCTGTGTAAAATTAGCCATCTCATACTCCAATTGAAACATTCGAGTCGTGCTGTTTTGGTTGTAAATCTTGTGGAGGTAATTCCACGTACTAGTTGCATTTCTATAGGGCCTCAGATTAAGAACAAAGTGTGGCTCAACAGAGCCAAGTATCCAGGTCATTACCCTAGCATCCATGGTTGTCTACTTTGACAAAGTTGCGGCCTCTCGAGGTGCTGGATCACTTCTATCTATATGACCCCATAACTCTTTTCCCGTAACAAATAAACAAAATTGAAATGCCCATGTAGTGTAGTTCTTACCCGTGAAACGAATAGGTAAAAAATCTAACTTGTTAGATGAGATGATAAAATACAATAAGCCATGCAGAGACATAGCAATTTGAGGGCAAACCTTGCTGAAATGCAAGCCTTGAGTCACCAAAAAATGTTGAAACCCACTTTCCGAAAATTGCTGAAAATTGCTGAAATTGGCTTAAATCCCCATAAGTCACCAAACTTTCTGAAAAGAAACTGAAACCCCCTTTGCTGAAATTGTTTTTCCGGGAACAAATGCTGAAACCCCTTCACTGAAAATGCAAACCCATAGTCCAAACTCAGAACTCCAACTCAGAGTCCAAACTCAGTGTCACCCAATAGCACAAGGACGCCAAGAAAAATAATTGCAGCACCATGGAAATAATAATAATAATAATAATAATAACTCTGATACCATGTCAATATTTTCTAGCCCAAGAGTGGCTGCGGTAATAGCCAAACTGAGTTGCTGAAGAGAGCAGCAACGACCAAGGATTGCCACCAAGAGGAGCTGTCGTGAGCAGCCAAAATAAAGAGGTCCAAGCTCTAAATCTACCGTGAAAAACCTAGTTACTAGAAGAAGCAACAACGACCAAGAAAATCTACCCAATAGGCTCCTGGAATAGCTACAACCGAGAGATCCAAGCTCTAAGAGTGATGACCACACCAACACACAAGAGAAACTGAAAAATTGGGAGCCCTCTCCCCTTCCTTTATCTTCTATTTAACATAGGGTTAGGTTAAGTACAAGACAACCCATGGGCTTAATTATAATCCAACCCAGCCCATTAATACTTGCTTATTAACCTATACACATGTAAATATCTAAACAACTAACATTAATATAACTTCTAACTTATATTAATTCCGAAATATGGTAACACTGAGTTATCTGTCCCCAATACAAACAGCGTTGCTTCGTTGTAAACTAGTGTTGCGCTACAATTGTTTCCATTTCTAGAGGTTGACTGCTCTCCCACTCTAGTCAAGGAAGAAGACACTATTTCGAAATTAAAATCTTGCCTAAGTTCGGAGACTGGTTGATTTTAATTCAGTCAGTTACCTTAGCAAACTAATTCCTATTGTTCTACCGAGACTCGGACCAGTTACCTCGGTCCGAGTCAACTCTATTCGGGTTAATCTGACTCGGCCCACTTGCTTATTGCCTCTGTTATACGAGTCCAGGTCCCGAGTTCTATACTTATTTCTTTCGTGACTCAGCTATATTGGTCTCATACCTGACTTGGCTCGGTTCAGTCCTAGTCTTTGGTTGGATTATTTTCTTAATGTATTGATAGCAGATTACTCGGTTCCAACATACTATTTGGTGCAACTTCTTTATTTGGTATGTGTTATTTGGGCCCAGGCCCATTTAAGCAGTTGCTGATTGTTGTTAGCAATGATTATTTCGATGATGAAGAAAGCACATGGTAGCCCCACAATATTATCTTATCGATTATCCTATACCCCCCTTATTTGGCTTTTTTACTCTTACCATTTGAGAATCGGTGCTCTGTGGAGGGACACCGTGATGGAGGAGTTTATTACAACACTTCGGAGCAATACCAATAAGCCCACTACCCACAAAGGATAGGATTCTGCCCAACATCCAGCATGAGTCAGATTTATTATTCACCCAAAAGGAGTTTTTTAGCCCACAATAGAGCTACTTTTTTGCCGATGAAATTGAGCGAAAAGTATTTTTGACTATGACCATTTGACTGGAGTATAGAATAATGTCTTCTCGTTATGAGTGATTTTACTTTTTCTTATATTATGCCAGTTGGGTCTCTATGAAAACAACAAAGAGACCACCAGCTAGAGGGAGAGTGTTGGAAGCTTTGGTGGACTGCTTTATACAGGAAGATCTTATACACCATTTGCAGCAAGGTGGGTATTCATGATGTTCTCTCAACCAATCAAGAGAGGAAGGGATGGAGGATGGGCCCAAGCCCACACGACAAAGGAAAACCCACACATCCAAGTGTATTGAAAGATGGGCTCAAGGCCCACATGCCTACAAGTGATGGCATAATGGTAAATAAAAATTCATCTCATAAAGATAACACTGATGTAATTAATTTTAAGTTTCAGGGGCATAATTATAATATTATATGATTATTAATATATAAATTGAGCTTCAAGGGAAGGTTAGAACACGAATCTATAACCGTTTTTTTTCCTCCCGTTTTCTCCCAATATGTCATCTATACTTTTTTCCATGAGCTAAATCCTGCATGTTATAATAGTCCCTCATATTTTACGTTAATGAACATGTAACCAAAAAGAAAAGCACCACAACAACTTAAGGGTCAACATTAATCTACAAAGATCAAACATACAACTGGGTATACAAGGGCTCAAAGCATTTCTTTGCATGAGGTTCATCCATGACACAAAATGGTGAGAACATTAACCCATCCCTACTAATATCATAGGATTATCTCCATCCCTAGCATAGTGTGGTTCTCGGTTTGCACTGGTCCACAGAATGTTAATGTTACTCTATGCAAGCAATGCTGACAATGGTTCTGCAAGCAATGTTCTTTTTCTTCATAGATAGGAAATCACTATTTAATCGGATAGAGAATTCATGATTGCAACTTGTCAGAGGGAACTCAGCTTTGGCTCTTGTGATGACTGTTGTTTCAAATATGTTAGGAATTCTGTTTGTAAGTAAAGCATTCTTCTCATCAGTTTGTATAATATAAGGCATGAAAGGAACAATCACCAAAAATGGCACAAAAGGATCAAATTACCAAGAAAAAGTTGTTCTTGCACCAATTTATTATTATTTTTATTCTAGGAGGTGTCATGTGTTAAGCTTTAGATTAGATTGCAAAAATTTTTAAATTTTTTGAAACTTTATATTATACAAAAATTGAATAGTGTCGATATTTTTGAGTGCTAGAATAGATATTTGGCTTCATTAGTTTATAAAGAGTTGTGAATGAAATTCACATTGAAAAAAAAGGATGAAAGTGTATGCAGCATTGCCTGCCCTCACTGTGTGAACCTATTTGTGTAAGATAAAAAAAAAAAAAAAACATGGCTATCCTACTAAGTTGAAAACAGAATTTGGACTAAGAAGGGTTAAAACAGAATGGATATCCAACCCTCAACTTTCCTTTCATTGGTCATATTTTTAATCTTGAGTAGCTTTGGACAACTTATTTTTTTCAGCAAAAGAATCGTTTATGTATTCGAAGGTCAACCTTGCCAGATGTACTTTGATTTGGAGTTGGATAGGAAAATGAATAAAGGAAAGAATGGAGATGAAAAGGTAGACATTCTTATATCTGTAATTTTCACTGTGTTATATGAAAAATATTCATGAGATAACAAAAGACGAGTGGATAGTGGAGCTAGATTCAAAGTATAGAATGAAATTCAAGCTCAAACAAGATTAAAAAGTTAAAATCCTAATACAGGCAAACGAAGAATCCAGAATGAAATTAGATAGCCAGCCCTGAGAACGGCCATTTAAAGAATCCCCAAATCACTGTCTGTAGCTAAGGATAAACTAAACACTCAAGCACATTGGCGACGAGGCTGATGCTTGAAAAGGCCATCTCAGAATTATGATCCTTCATAACTCTTTGAAGCAATAATACATGATCCTACACTGCTTTTTTGTATTAGATGTTCTCGACTTAACAATAGATGTTTCTGATGAAAGCATCGATGGATGAAAACTTAGTAGAAGCAGAGTCCTTAGGAGCATGAAATGTTGGGTGAGAGGAGCATATGTAGAGATAATAACGTTGTAAATGATTATAGCAGCTGAAAGTGTGATGAACAATGTGTAGAATAGGTCCCCGCACCCCATTTTCCTCTCTTGCTAACCTCTTCCAGAGAGGTATTTTCTGGATATCTAAATCCCCCATAGCCTAGTCTTATTAAATATTCAGACCCTTAATTGGGTACCCTATCCAACCCGTTTGATTCCGTCTCCGATATGATTATAACCCTGTAAACTGAGATGACTGAGGCAAAGTACGGGTCAACAAAGCGAGTTACGTAACCATCCGGGGGAGAAGACAGTAGAATTTGGGAACGGAAGCAAGAGCATGTGTGGAAGATATCTGAGCTAAGTGGCCTTCTTGTTCAAGCTTACAGTCTAACTCATTATAATAAAACAGGCCACACCTAACTTATTAGTCAAAAAGATTGAACTTCTTGAAGCTTGAAAATAGAGTTTGGTTTGGTTTCTTGAATTAACAAACTATTCCTACCTTCTTACCTTTGCTTCTTTCCTCTTTTAGCCTAGTGGTAGCACAAGTGCCTCCTTGTTGTATTCTAATCAGCTATTGGACCTTATATGTAGATAGGGGTGGCATCTAACCGGGCCAGTTCATGTATAGCTTGAGCTTGGCTCGGTGCTGGCTCGGTTTGGTTCAAATAAACCCAATCTTGAATCGAATTTGAAATCGGGTTTTGGGTTCGTTTAAGTAAATGACCAAAACTCAAATGAGCAATGGTTAGATTCGCAAGATCTTGAGCCAACTAGTTTACATAAACAAGTGGGAGTAGGGATGGTGATTCATTCGGGGAGTTTGGCATCTTACGCTTTGACATATCAAGAGCAAATGAGGTATTTCAAATTTCGATGGAAGGAAGGGCAGCCAGGCCACAACTTCTCTCTGGCTATAGAAAATTGATTCCTCCTGCCATATGTCTTCTAGCGTCCACAATTGTTTTGTTGCTTTAGTATATTTGGCCGTTGCCAACAGAAGTCACATGTAATTTTGATTTCCTTCAACATTATTCTCTACCCAAAAGTGAATTGTGAAAGTTTTGGAACTTAGGCGTTGGCACTTTCTTTCGGCATCTGCAATTTCTTCCCCGCTTTTGCAGATTTCGGCATTGCTAACAACTTCGGAGTTGTCGACAGAAGTCACGGAACTGAATGGTATCAACCTTACCAATTTTATCTCTAACCACAATGAGTTCTCTTCTTTCTGATTCCTCTCTTTTCAATTTCTCTCTTTGCATAGAGCTTGGTCTGATAGATTAAACAAAGAAAGTTGAATGAAAAGCACAATTTTCACTTCCCATGTCTCGGATCTTTTGTAACTCTGTCTACTTTTCATTTTGTTGGAAGATGGGCTCAATCCCACACATCAAAGTTGTGGCATATGGGTAAAATATGATGTTTTCCATAAAAATGGCATAAAGATGTAAATATTTGTTCCTTTTAAGTTGTAGCCCTAAGTGCATTGTAAAGCTATAAATAAAGGCATTGGCTAAGAGGTAGAGCACTGAAGTTCTCCACTCTATTTTCAGAAATTCTTCCAGCCTCCCTCATCCTTGGTCGGCGCCATCTCTTCTCCCCTTAATCCAAACTCTCTCCATCTACGTCCTTCTTCTTCTCCTCTTTTTTCTCTTCTTCTTCTTCTTCTTCTTCGTTGATCTAAAGTCCTTCTCATGGGATCCTAAATTCTACATGGTATTAGAACAAGGAGTTTAGGATCCCTCTTGATGAAGTATTTATGAAATTTGTCCAAGAATTTTTCCATGAAAGGAGTTCAGCCATGAAGAGATAAGTCAATTATGGCCTTTATTTATATACTCTTTCTTTAATTTTTGAACTCTTGATTTCCGAATCACATCAAGTCAAGATAATCTTCATATGAGAGGTTGTGAAGATTTGTCTCTTATGACTAAGATGATGTTATAGTCTTGATCTTCTTGTAGCTAAATTACAAGCTTAATCAAGATTAGTTGCTGCTAGTGTCATATCAAGATTGATAAATTGATGATTTGATATTCAGTTACTTTTATGTAACTTGGATCAATTTTCTTTGAGATGGAATTCCAGCACATGTTACTGTAAATTCTCTAACTTGACGTTACTCATGGGATTTTGTTGTGTTGTTGGATGACCGTTATACAGTTAAAATTTTAGCACTTACTTATCTCTATTACTTTGCTGCTCTTGAACTTAAATAATTGCCATTTTTTTTTACGTTGGATTGTTCCAATGAGCTGAAGAAAAATTTGTTTTCGAGAGTCCTGATTTACCACTAAGTTTTCTCTAAATAGTTTGCTCTCAGTTTGTATTGGAGTTTGGATTAAGATATAAGAGTTTGCATCTATACTCTCCTACTTGTTTTCCTCTTTGTTTTCCTATAAGAATATAAGAGGAAATGAGTGATGGTTGGATCTTGTTCTCACTTGACAAAAGCACAAATTCCTTAATGATTTGGTGCTTTCTCTCATGAAAAATTTATATTCTCTCAATTGTTGGTGACTGATTTGGTCCACGGTTTCTTCAAATTACATTAAGTAATTGTTATTAGAAGAAGGCCCTTGCATTGACCTCAACATTTGATTTGCTTCATCATGGAGAGCGGACATACAAGTAATAAGAGTGGCATGCTCCTCATTACTACAATTCCACTAAGAGGTCTCTCCAATTACCTTAGTTGGTCACAATCGGTACAGTAGGTTCTCATTACTCGTGACCTTCCCAGTCACGTTATAAAATTCCCTCCTCCGATTGATGAAGAAGATGCAGCCTACCACAAGTCAGTTAAAAATGATAAAAAGGTTATTAGTTGGCTCATCAATAGCATGGAGGAGCACGTAGCTAATAATGTGGTCCACTTGGAAACAGCCAAGGACATTTGGGACACATGTGATAAGCTATACTCCAGTACTACCTCCTTACAAAAATAATTCGATGTCTTACAAAGTATGCTGAATAATAAACAAGGAGATCACATTCATGAGTTTTTGGCCCAGTTTCGGGGCCTTCTCCAAGAATGAAAAATAACTTAGCCATACTTCATAGACATTGCAGTACAAGAAAGGCAACTAGAGGCCTTGGCAGCAACTATTTGCTTGACAAATATCAAGCCTTACCTTGAGGTTGCTAAGACCCAACTTCTTAGCTCCTCCTCTCTACCATCCTTCGATGACATCAGTGCCACGTTGCTATGGATCCCTGATCCATCTCCTACTTCCCCCATTGATATTCCATCTGATATGTACTCCGGTAATAGGGGTACATCGTCCTCAAACCGAGGATGCAGCAAAAATATGAGGGGGGTCACAATAGAAGTGGTCGAACTAGTCCAACTCTTTCTCGCACTGAGCCTCGTCTTTGCACTTATTGTGGTGGTCAGAACCACCTTGTGGAAACATGCTGGAAACTTCATGGCAAACCTGATTGACCCACGAGTAACCCAATTTTCGTTAATGTTGAGAAACGGGAAGAAAAGGCCGACTCCCACTCTGGGAATGTGACTCTCACAGCTGAAGACTATGCCGCATTTCAGAAGATGAAGTCTTTCATGGAGTCTTCCATCCCTCCATTACCTACTACTACTACCTACATTGCATTAGGTATGCTTTCTTCCTCTTCATCCTCTTCCTCTTGGATCATCGACTCTGGGGCCTTTGAATATCTGTCAGGTAACAAACACATGCTTCATTCATTATCTTCATGTCTTCCTCAGAAATTGTTACTATTACTAATGGTACCCAAACCACGGTACTTGGCAAGGGTTCCCCCCTCTCTTACATCTTCTATTCCTCTTCAATATGTTTTATTTGTCCCTCAATTTCCTTTAAATTTTCTTTCGGTTAGTCCAATAACAAAAAATTTGAAATGCTCTGTCACCTTCTCACCTTCTTCTTGTACGTTTCAGGATCTAACTACTAAGCATGTGATTGGTGGCAGCAATGAAAAGGGGGGTTTGTACTACTTCACTCTTACACCATTAGGTGCCTTCTCATCCACGACATCCAAGCCCAACTTTGGCACAACCGGCTTGGCCATCCATCAACCTCTTCACTTTGTTATTTACTTCCTTCTTTAAAATCACTTTCTACTTTCAATTGTGAGGTTTGTCAACTGAGTAAACATATTAGGAGTACATATTATCCTCGCCTTACAACTACAAGTGCTGCTCATTGTGCTTTAATACACTCTGATGTATGGGGACATTTATGTGTCTCTAATATTTCTCAAGTTAAATACTTTGTTAATTTTGTTGATGACTTTACCCTAGTGACTTGGTTATATTTATTTAAAGAACAATCAGAAATCCATCCTATCTTTAAAACCTTTCATGCTATAGTGTTGACTCAATTTGGAAAGACAATTCAAAACCTTAGTTCTGATAATGTTAAGGAATATTTATCTAATGAGTGTAAATCATTTTTTGAGGGCAATGGGTTTATCCATCAAACATCGTGTGCTTATACCCCTCAATAAAATTGTGTTCATGAAAGAAAGAATTGTCCCATTCTTGAAGTTACTCGAGGCCTCCTCTACTCCATGAAGGTACCTTGCTTTTATTGGCCTTATGCTATACTTACATCCTATTTTCTTATCAATAGGTTACCTTCATTTGTTCTTAGTAGTAAAACTCCTTACTCTTTTTTATTTCATGGTGAAGATCCTTTTTCTCTTCCTCTTAAAGTTTTTGGATGTACATGTTTTGTTCATGTCACTTCACCACAAAAGAGTAAACTTGATCCTCGTTCTATAAGGTGTATTTTTTTGGGGTACTCTCGCACCCAGAAAAGATAGGTCTATTACAATCCTACCCTTCGGAGGATGCTTGTATCTCGGGATGTGACTTTCTTTGAGGACACTTCCTTTTATTCCTCACATGATGCTCCTCTAGGATTGACATTTCCTCCTACCACTCCTTGTCCACTTGTGCCTTTCAATGTTGATATTACTCAACTCCTTGAAGCATCAGTCATCCCCTCACCTGTGGAGTTGTCGGATCCACTAGAGGTAAGTCCTTCTCCACCTATGTTTGGGCCTAAATTTGATACTCGACCTATTGCTTTAAGAAATGAATGTCGTTCTTGTACTACTTCTCACCCTATCTCAAATTTTATGTCTTACCATTACTTGTCTTCCAAGTGCTCTCAGTTCCTTGCATCTCTTTCCTCTACTTCCATTCCACGGTCCTATCATGAGGCCCTGAAGCATCCAGGATGGAAGGCCAGGATGGAGGGCGGCTATGGATGAAGAAATGCATGCCTCATACGAGAATCAAACTTGTTCCTTAGCATCGCTCCCAAAAGAAAAAAGATCGGTCGATTGTAAATGGGGTTTTTAGGTAAAACATAACCCGAATGGGTCCATTGCTCGTCTTAAAGCCCGACTCATCGCTAAAGGTTACACTCAGTGCTATGGGATAAATTATGAGGAAACCTTATCTCCTGTAGCAAAATTGAATTCTATTTGTATCATTTTACCTCTTGCTACTAACTCATCTTGGCCTATATATAAACTCGATGTAAAGAATGCCTTCTTAAATGGTGATATACGAGAGGAAATTTATATGGTTCAACCACCAGGCTATGTGGTTGAGGGGGAGTCAGTATGCTAGTTAAAAAAAAAATCTTTATATAGGCTTAAATGGTCCCCTTGGGCTTGGTTTGATAAATTTAGCCAAGCACTTCTATAGTTTGGTTTTCATCGGTGCTCGGTCGATCATTCAGTATATTTTAAAGATAATGTCAAAGGAAAAATATTTTTGGCTTTATATGTTGATGATATTATCTTAACCGGTGATGATGCTCATAGCATATAGGAAGTGAAGAATATGATATATCAGGAATTCAAGACTAAAGATCTGGTTCTGCTTAAGTATTTGTTGGGCATAGAAGTTCTTCAATCCAAACATGGGATAATATTGTCTTAGTGAAAATATATCTTAGACCTCCTTGAAGAAACAAGAATGAAGGGGTGTCGACCAGTTGACACACCTATGGATACAAATGTAAAATTGTGTGCAACAACTGGAGAATATATTGATATTGGCAAATATCAAAGACTTGTGTGAAAACCACAAATTATCCATTGGCAGGCCTTAGACGATATCTAAAAGGAGCTCCGAGAAGAGGATTGCTTTATAAAAAACATGGGGACTTCAACATAGAAGGTATCTGAGATGTAGATTGGGCTGGATCACATGATGATAGGAAATCTACATCTGGATATTGCACTCTTGTTGGAGGAAACTTGGTGACATGGAAAAGTAAGAAGCAAAATGTGGTTGCAAGATCTAGCGCCGAAGAAGAATACAAAGCTATGGCCCACACGATTAGTGAACTCTTATGGATCAGGACTCTTCTTACCAAATTAGGATTTTATAAAGGAAGTCCCATGGGTCTATATTGTGATAACTAAACAGACATTCATATTACTTCAAATCTAGTCTTCCATGAAAGGACTAAACACATTGAGGTGGATTGTCACTTTATACAGGAGAAGTTTCAAGCAGGAATAACCTCCCTCAAATATGTTTCATCTCAAGAGTAAGTAGTTGATATTCTTACTAAACCAATTACATCTAAAATCCTATCCTTTATATGTGGCAAGTTGGGTATCTATGATGTCTTTTCTCCTCCAGCTTAAGGGGAGTGTTGGAAGATGGGCTCAAGCAAGCTCAAGGTTAGAAGCCCACATGTCAAAGTGGTGGCATATGGGTAAAATATGATGTTTTACATAAAGATGTAAATAAGTGTTCCTTTTATGTATTTTATTCTATCAAGTTGTAGCCCTAAGGGCATTGTAAAGCTATAAATATATTCATTGGCTAAGAGGTAGAGAGCATTGAAGCTCTCCCCTCTTTTTCCAAAAATTCTTCCAGCCTCCCTCATCCTTGATCGGCGCCATCTCTTCTCCCCTTAATCCAAACTCTCTCCATCTATGTCCTTCTTCTTCTCCTCTCTTTTTCTCTTCATCTTCTTCTTCTTCTTAATTGATCTAAAGTCCTTCTCATGGGATCCTAAATCCTACACATTCCTTCACTTGGATTGTCAAATATTCTCTTAAGATACCTTATCGATCCTCATGACAGTTCGGTTCAGATGCTTTCTTTAGTTCTTGACCCTCCTCGAAATTGATTTTGTTCTCTTACTATTAAAGTTAATTTTATCGATTTTCTCTTCTATGGAATAATTTTTTCAGTCAGTCTTCAATTTTGAGGTCTGATTCCTTGGATCTTTGGTTTTTACTTCTCTTCAAGTCAAATTGTTTGAAGTTGTTTACTTTAATATACTTTGAATTTTTTAGTGTTTTCCTAATTTGGATGCTTGTGAGAGATCTCTCTTCGTAGAGGTGAGTATCGCACATATTCTGCCACACAGAACTCTTCATGTTACGATATTGTAGGCCAGTCGCTTGAACGTGGCCATGGTGGTAGGCCCAAGTTCTCTCGGAAGGTATGGTGGCTAAACAGAGAATGAGCAAATTCAAGTGACCTTTGATCACCATTTTTGGATGTCATTTTATTTTATTTGGTGTACCAATTTGTAAAAATTCATCGTATTTAGATTTGTCATTTTTTTAGTCAATCCTATTGGAATTTGAAATTTTTATTTTCTGATTTGTCAATTTAATTGGAAATCATTTTCCCATATCTAGTTTGACCCTACTAGTGGACCAGACCATAGCGTATGCAAGACGTTGTGAACTCCCATGGCTTCGTGTCTTCACGCATGATAGTATTCACCATTACCGTTGATCTCCAAGCTGCTTGTAAACCTATCCCCATCGTTTCTTTCGGATGATACGACTCCCTTGCTTGTCTTCCACTCACTGCAGCAAACAAGTTGGGGAGGTCTACATCTGATCATGTCATAAGCGTCTTCTGAGCTACTCCATTGTTGATTCATTATTATCAAGTAAGATTGCAAACTTGTTTTTTTTTTTTTTTAGTAGTTATTATTTGTGGTATGTTCTGTTGATTTTCCTTTATTAATTGTACTATTTTGTTTACTTGGGGTGTGTCTCTTAGTTTATTCTACAACAACCTCGCTGATTATAAGATTGAAACTTTTTACAGCAGAAATCAAAATTTTGTAACTAGCTTGAACAAAAGGAACAAAAATATACAAACATACACAAAATCCCTCATGAACAACAGACACAATTTAAAGAAGATACAAATATTGATTTTTTGCCAAACATAACCGGCTTAACAGATTAAATGAGAATATATGAAGCTGAATAAATCCTTTAGAAAAGGCATCCTTTTTCGTTTTTGTGAAAAGCTAGAGCTACATAATAATGACAACACCATAGTCTCTAAAGTTTCAAGAAGAAACGCATGCACTGACACCTCAAGGCAACCCTACGTACTTGGAGGGAAACATAAAGGAAACGAGAGATTGACAACCACTGATATGTCAACCATTATGTATATCTATCAACGATTATTCCATATTTTAAAGGGATAAGAAATACCTTGAGAGATGAGAGAAAAATCGAGCTTTGCAAAAGATGTTGAGAGACGAACGAGAGGGAGAGGGCTTCGGAGCGACAAGTTAGAAGTTGATCAAGAAGTAGAGCGATAGGCGTTGAGGGAGAGTGAGAGGGCAAGGGAGTAGAGTCGAACGATGCGTGAGCTATGTAGCGCAATGGAAAGTGGAATCGCATGGTAAACAATGGAATAAAGACCATATTTCACTTTCTATCGTTCGAGTGACGAGGTGAATCACTTTCCCTGCACACTAACCCCCCAATTCGAACTTCATCACTAAAGTAGATCAAAGGACCGTGAATGAAAGGCTTCCCCTTCATTTTCCACCAGGAAGTGTAAATGGCCAAAGGGATCACCTGTCCTTTTGACGCTTCATAGCAGACCCGATCCCTAACCTCTTTCATGTAGTCCATTTTAAAGAGGGAGATACTTCCTTGGAGACTTCAGATAAAATATAACTCAAGCTTGTGGGAGATTAATTTCAGACAACATGCGAACGAAGAAATTTGTATCTCAAAAACTTGCCAAAGGCCAAAAACAATTTAGAAGACCGAACCAAGTAAGAGAGAGAAAGTTAACAGTTACCATCCATAATTCTCTATTTACTTCTGTTGGAGCATATGGTTTATATATACTTAGGTTGGGGGTATTTTCGTACAGGGATATTTGTGTATTTTATACTCAAATATGTCTAACGTTTAGTATAAAATATATATGTGACTTGAAAAATATAGTGAAATTTTTTTCCGGCCGTCGCTCCGGTGGATGTAAGCATACTACCAAACCACCGTTAAATCCCTTTGTTCTTTGTTCTTGTTTTAATCTTTGTTGATTATGCCATTATAGTTCATAATTACAGCCCAGGTTTAACAACAATTGGTATCAAAGCTTCAGGAAGAAGAAGGGCGACAACGCAGGGAGATTACCAGTCCTTTTCCCGCATCAGGCGGAGCATCTCCGTCCGGAGTTTCTTTTCTGCACAAGGGCATCTGGAGTAGCTCGGAAGGCATCTTTGTTTCTAGAAATAGAGGAGGTTGCCTGGAGCTCCGGTCTTGTTGTCAGAAAATGACCGGCCTGAAAATGACGGACTTGGTTATTAACCTCATCGTCCGAGACCCTTTCTCTGCCAACAATGCGTCGCCGATGACGATGAAATGGCTACTTTGAGAACTTGCCGAAGAAGAAAGCCCGAGATTTCATCCGAAGAGAAGATTTGTTTTAAAACAGCGCTGCTCAATGGTTACAGCATCGTGGGGACGACAACTGTGAAAAAAAAATTATCAGAAGATTAAAATCTCGCGAGGGGTGCCCATTGGTATCTGATGCCTTACAGGATTTTTTGACGCCTAGGCTGTGACACGTCTGGCGCATCCCTCTAGGTCAGGCGCACTCTGTGCACACCTGACCAGGCCTTCTTCTGCCATGGTTTCTCTGTGCACACATCATGCTCAAAATCCAGATTTTTTACACGAAAATCCCAAGTTAGGCTATGATGACTAGGGTTTCTTCTACAAAATTTGACATGACAAAGTTTGATGAAAATAGGAATTTCGGATTATGGCAAAGGAGGGTGAAGGACATGTTAGTGCAGCAGGGCATGTTGATGACGCTATATGAAAAACCACCGGTGGGAATGGATGACATGGATTGGAAAGAAATGGAAGCCAAGGTTGTGGCGACTATTAGGTTTTGTCTGGTTGATGACGTAATGTATCACGTCATGGATGAGGAATCACCAGCGAAAGTTTGGTTGAAACTGGAAAGTCGACATATGTCAAGTCATTGACAAACAAGCTCTATCTTAAGTAGAAACTATATGGTCTTAAGATGTCAGAGGGCTTGGATCTGAGACAACATATCAACGTTTTCAATCAGCTCATTAGTGATTTGAGACAGGTTGATGTGAAGTTTGAAGATGAAGACAAGGCATTAATGTTGCTGAATTCCCTACTGAATTCTCCTACGTACAAAAAATTGGTTACGACTCTGATGTGGTGAAAAGAAAATCTTGAATTGGAGGATATCAAAAGTGCTCTATTAGGCTTCCATCAGATGACTTGTGGTGAAGGGTAACCAGGAACGTGAAAGAAACAAGTCTCAGAGTGGATCGAGTAACAACAAATCTTGGTCTAAATCATGGAAGAGGAAGGACATCACATGTTTTAAGTGCGGAAAAAATGGAGTACATAAAATGGGATTGTCTAGAGAAAAAGAAAGAGAATGCATAGAACAAAGAGGGTCCATCAAAGTCTGCGAATATAGTGGAAGAAGATGACTCAGGTAGTGGTGATGGGGATATGATTTATGTTTCATCCATTTCAGATCATCTTAGAGATTCTTGGATTCTGGATTCAACATGCTCTTATCACATGACACCCAATAAAGATTAGTTTCATACCTACAGGTTAGTAAACTCTTGTTCTGTCTTGATGGGTAATGATGGTTCATGCAAAGTTATTGGAAAATGGAGTATAAAAATTAAAATGTTTGATTGTGTGGTTAGAACGTTATATGATGTTAGACATATACCGGATTTAAGAAAAAACTCTTATTTCATTTGGCACTTTAGATTGTAATGGGTATAGTTACAAGTCTACAAGTTTAATAATGAGAGTGAGTAAAGATTTCTTCACAGTGATTAAGGGGCAGAAATTATTTGGAAATATTTATACACTGCAAGGTACCACAGTTGTAGGTGGAGTTGCAGCTATAGGGCCTGACTCAGACTGTACAGTGTTGTGGCATATGCAGTTAGGTCATATGGGTGTGCGTGGGATGATAGAGCTTCATAAGAGAAATCTATTGAAGGGTGTAAAAACATGCAAGCTTGATTTTTACATGTTTTGTGCTCTTGGAAAATAGAAAAAGGTGCAGTTCAAGGCAACCACACACAAGACAAAGAGAATTCCTGACTATGTTCATTTAAATGTTTGGGGGCCAGTAAGAATAGCATCTTGAGGAGGACACATGTATTTTGTGACCTTTATTGATGACTACTCATGAAAGGTTTCGGTGTACATCATACAAAAAAAGTCAGAAACGTTTGCCAAGTTCAACTTGTAGAAAGCTGAAGTAGAAAACCAGACAAGGAGGAAGATTAAATGCCTCAGGTCAGACAATGGTACTGAGTACACAGATTCAAAGTTCAAGGAGTTGTGTGAGCAACATGGGATTAAGAGACACTTCACAGTACGCAAGACACCACAACAGAATGGTGTGACAGAAATGATGAACAAAACTATAGCTGAAAGAGCTCGATGTCTCAAGTTGAATGCAGGGCTTGCAAAGAACTTCTGGGCAGAAGCAGTGAATATGGCATGTTTCTTGATTAACAGATCACCTAGAGCAACACTAGATGGGAAAGTAACTGAGGAGGTGTGGACAGGTAATGAGGTAGACTACTCTGGTTTGAGAGTGATTGGATGTCCAGCCTATGTACATGTTTCTAGTGAGGAGAGGTCGAAGCTTGATGCAAAGTCTAGATAGTGCATCTTTTTGGGGTATCAGATAGGGGTAGGAGGCTTCAAGATCTGGGATCTGAAGGCAAACAATATGGCCATCAGTAGAGATGTGGTTTTTGATGAAAAAGCCATGTTGCAGCGTACTCAGAAAGAAGAGACACATGTGCCAGAAAATTGCAGAACCAATGATTAGTATCATCACAATATAGCCACAAACAGACCCAAACTCACTATCAAGCCTCCTACCAGGTATGGTTTTGAAGATTTGGTTCTTATGCGCTTATAACTACTAGCGGGAATCCTACTACTTTTCAGGAGGCAATACAAAGCCAAGAGAAAAGTAAGTGGATGGGTTCTATGGTGGAGGAAAATGGAATCTCTGCATAAAAACCAGACATGGGAGTTGGTGGAGCATCCCGGGGGGAAGAGAGCAATAGGGTGCAAATGGGTGTATAAGAAGAAAGAAGCAATATCATACAAAGAGGGAGAAAATTCAAGGCTCATTTAGTAGCAAAGGGTTACTCACAGAGGAAAGAGGTTAACTGTGATGAGGTCTTCTCCCCTATGGTCAAACACACCTCCATCATGGCAATGTTGGCATTAGTAGCACATTCACACATGCAATTGGAGCAGATGGATGTAAAGAAAATTTTCCTTCATGGTGACTTGGAGGAACATATTTATATGGTGTAGCCAGAAGGGTTTAGTCACCCTGGACCTGAACATTTGGTCTATAATTTGAAGAAATCACTTTATGGGCTAAAGCAGTCTCTGAGACAGTGGTACAAGCGATTTGACTCTTACATGATCCAGATTGGCTACAAGAGGTGTGAGTATAATTGTTGTATTTATGTGAAAAGTCTTAATGATGATTCATTTATGTTTCTGTTACTGTATGTGGATGACATGTTGATTGTTGCAAAGAGTATGAGTAAGGTGAATAAGTTAAAAAAATTGTTGAATAGAGAATTTGACATGAAGGATTTGGGTGTGGCCAAGAAGATTATTGGGATGGAGATTCGTAGGGATAGGGCTTCCAGGAGATTATGGTTATCTCAGTATAGCTATGTTGAGAAGGTGTTAGACAGGTTCAGCTGGATACTACAAAACCAGTAAGTACTCCTTTGGCGAATCATTTCAGATTGTCTACCACTTAGTGCCTGAAGACAGATGTTGAAGTTCATGACATGTCAAAGGTCCCATATGCTAGTGCAGTGGGGTGTTTGATGTATGCTATGGTTTGTACAAGACCAGATTTGGCACAAGTTGTCAGCGTGGTTAGCAAGTTTCTTTCAAATCCGGGTCAACAACATTGGGATGCAGCCAAGTGGATTTTCAAATACTTGAGGGGTACTATAGACTATGGCATCATGTTTAGTGAACAATAGAGTGACCCTTTAGTTGTGGATATGTGGATGCAGATTCTACAGAGGACTTGGATGACAGGAGGTCTACCACAGGTTATGTATTTACTCTTGTGGGAGGACCTATTTTTTGGAAGTCCATGGTACGATCTATAGTTGCACTATCTACTATCGAGTCAGAATGTATGGCAGTAGCTGAGCTGAGGCTACCAAGGAGGCTTTGTGGCTTACAGAGGGTTGGTCAAGGAGCTGAGTGTCTAGCAAGGTGGAGTTCAGTTGCATTGTGACAGTCAGAGTGTCATTTATTTGGCAAAGAACCAAGTGTATCATGCGAGGACCAAGCACATAGATGTGAGGTTTCATAGGATCAAAGAATTGGTTTCATCAGGTGAACTACTATGTTACGGTCCCGGGTCATGGATCGAATAACACGGCGTGGGATTTGTGAATCCAGCACTCAGAATTTACTCACTTCACGTCAAGGGTCTGTGTATGAGTATTTCTCCTTAACCAATGCTTGGCCAGGAGGAAAGATCCTCTTTTGAGGGTCCTACCGAGTTGTTGTGCTAGGTAGAAGACCCCACAGCAATGCTGACCTTGGTAGAGCAAGGTGCTCTCTTTTCTTGGTCACGGCAAAGAGGGTTTGGCCCTCTTTGTTGCTGCTCTAGCTAAGAATGCAATCCTTCTTTCTTAAATAACTTGAAACACGAGTTTGGGATAGATTAATACCTCTTCTTTGATGCTATGATCAGCTCCCACGTTGCACCAGGAATTGCTCAAGATTTGAGGATAAAAATCCTCACTTTTTTGCTTGGTAAGGGAGGAATTGGGCCTCTCTTGCTGCTGCTGCCAAGAAGGAGGATAGACCTCCTCTTTGGGCTCGAAAAAGGGGCAGGAAGCTCCTTTTCTTAGTAGGGATGATGGTGGATGAATTTGGGTGAAGATGGATGGCAATGGAGGGTGAATGATAGGTTGGATTTTTGGAGTAAACCCTAAACTCGGGATCAAGAGGTGATCCCAACCTATTTAGACTAGGTTATTCTAAAATCTCAAAGCTTACCTATTTCATTCATACCTATCCCTTAAATAGGGAGTTTTAGGGTTAGGGTTACAATAATTCCCCATAATGCCCTTACATAAAAAGTAATAAGAAATAACTCCTACTTAAAACAATATAAGAAATAAATCCTACTTAAAACAATATTAGAAATAAATCCTACTCAAAGAAATATAAGAATTAAATCCTATTGAGTGAGTTGTTGTTGTCTTCTTCGTTGTGTGACTCAGTGTGCTATTGAGTCCACAACATCTGCCTCCCCATGGAGAAAGAGATTGTCCTCAAGCTCAAAAGCTGGGTAGACTTGTTTGAAGATGTCCACACGTTCCCATGTTGCAGCGTCGGGGTCAGTGTCCGTCCACTGAACGAGAATCTCCCAATGATCATTGGTCAGCCGTGCACGTAACACCACAGCTGGGTTAAGAATAACCTTGCCATGATCAACTGGTGGTAGGAATGGAGTGGATGTAGGCTGTGCTCCAGAATGCGGCTTCAAAAGAGAGACATGAAACACATCGTGAATTTTGGCTGTGTCCGGTAATTTGAGTTGATAAGCGACAGGTCCCACGCGTCGAAGAATGGGAAACGGCCCAAAAAATCGGGGTGAGAGCTTATGACGTGGAGGTCCCTCTAGAGACTGCTGACGGTAGGGCTGGAGCCGTAGCCACACATACTTTCCAACCTAAAAAGAGACCTCACGGTGGCCTCTGTCGTATACATCCTTCATCCGAGCTTGGGCACGTCGTAGCCGTTCTGTGATATTCTGTAGCAGTAGATCCTTGTCTATGAGTGCCTGATCAATTGTGTCCACGTGGGTGGACCCTGGGTTGTACGAGAGGAGGCGAGGTGGATCCCGGCCATATATAACCCGAAAAGGAGTAGATTGCAATGCAGAGTGGAACGAAGTGTTGTAACAATATTCGGCCCACGGAAGCCATTGAACCCATTGCCGCGGATGATCCCCCACCAAGCACCGTAGATACATCTCGATGGTGCGGTTCACCACCTCAGTCTGCCCGTCTGTCTGTGGATGATAGGCGGAGGAGAACTTCAATTTCGTCCCACTCAAGCGAAACAGTTCCCGCCAAAAGGTGCTCATGAAAACTGCATCTCTGTACTCACAATGGAATCTGGAATGCCATGTAAGCGGACTATCTGCTCTAGGAAAGTCTGAGCAACCCGTGTTGCTGTATACGGATGAGCCATCGGTATAAAATGCCCATACTTGGAGAATCGATCAACCACTACAAAAAGTACGGATTTGCCGGCTGACAGGGGTAGGCCTTCCACAAAATCCATTGAAATGTCGGCCCAAACCTGTGTTGGAAGGGCCAGAGGCTGGAGAAGACCGGCTGGACTCAAGTGCTCGGCTTTGTTGCACTGGCATACCTGACAGTCGCCAACATAAGTCGCAATAGAGGCTTTCATGGCTTGCCAGTAAAAATCAGCTCGAATTCTGTGCAAGGTCTTCTGGATCCCCTCGTGTGTACTGTCGTGGTAGGCCGAGAGAATAGCTGGAATCAACTCGGACTCAGGTGGAAGGAAAATCCGATGCTTATAACAAATAAGTGAATCCTGGATGGACCACTTCACATTCATTGTCCCTTCTGAGATCTGCTGATGCAGTTCCTGCAGTGCAGGGTTAGTAGAACGTGCTTCTCGCACCAAGTCCATAATGAGAAATTTTGGCTGGCTGATAGAATAGACCGACTGCTGATCTTCAAAACACCGTGACAAGGCATCTGCCGCCTTATTTAATCTCCCCGCACGATACTCCACCGAGAAGTCAAACCCCAACAACTTACTGATCCAGTGCTGTTGTGGCGATGTCGTCAAACACTGTTCTAGTAAGAATTTAAGGCTGTAGTGATCCGTGCGTATGAGAAAAGCCCGGCCCCAGAGATAAGGCCTCCAATGTTGGACCGCTTTGGCCAACCCAATCAATTCGCGCTCATAGGCTGCCAGTTTGTGATGGCGGACTGCCAACTGTCTGCTAAAATAAGCAATAGGATGGCCTAGCTGCTGTAAAACGGCCCCCATGCCCACCCCCGAAGCGTCGGACTCTACCACGAACAATTCGTCGAAGTTGGGAAGTTGTAATACTGGCGCGGATGCGAGGGCAGCTTTGAGTGCCACAAACGACGTGGTGGCCCCCTCATTCCAAATAAAGGAATTTTTCTTGAGTAAACTCGTCAATGGTGCTGCCACTGGCCCATAGTTCTGAATAAATTTACGGTAGTAGCCCGCAAGACCCAGAAAACCCCGTAATGCAGAACACGACTGTGGTTGCGGCCACTCGTGAATAGCTCGGATCTTCTCAGGATCCACCGTAACCCCCTCATGTGAGATAATGTGTCCCAGATATCCCACGTGTGAAGCCGCAAAAAGAACACTTGGAGTGTTTCAAATAGAGCTGATGTGCTCTTAACAAGTCGAAAACAATCCTCAAGTGTGCCAAGTGCTCCTCAACCGACTTGCTATATATCAAAATATCATCGAAAAATACAAGAACAAATTTTCGAAGATAGGGGCTAAATACCTCGTTCATCAAAGCTTGAAAAGTGGAGGGTGCATTGGATAACCCAAACGGCATGACGACGAACTCAAAGTGGCCATGGTGCGTGCGGAACGCCGTCTTCTCGATATCAGAGGGGTGCATCCGGACCTGATGGTATCCCGAACGGAGGTCGAGTTTAGTGAATAACCACGACCCATGTAACTCATCCAGAAGCTCATCCACTACCGGAATTGGGAACTTGTCTTTTACTGTCTGCACGTTAAACTCCCGATAATCCACGCAGAACCTCCATGTCCCATCATGTTTCTTCACCAGTAAGACGGGTGAAGAGAACGGGGAGCGGCTGGGATGAATAAGACCTTGTTTCAACATCTCATGGCACTGACGCTCTATCTCGTCCTTCTGAAGGTGTGGGTAACGGTATGGTCGCACGACCACTACCTCAGAACCTGGTTTCAGGCAGATCCTGTGGTCATAGTGCCTCATGGGAGGCAACCCCGAAGGCTCCTGGAAGAGGTCATAGAACTCCTCAACCAGACCATCACTAGTACTGTCAGGCCGATCCTGTGTTTGCAAAGTGTGTATGCGGTGGGCCCTGTCCACCTGATAGCCCTGTAAGAGCACCCGACTTCTCAAAGCTCATGGTTAAAGCCGAAAAGTCCCACAGAATGGGCCCCAATGTTTGTAACCATTTAATGACTAAAACCATATCAAATCCCGCTAGGGGAATAACAAAAAATTCCACATTAAATGAAGTAAATCCAATGGAAAAAGTTACCGCCTTACTAATCCCATAGCTAGGGACCTTCTCGCCATTGGCCACTGAGACGGTGGCTGTCGGATGAGTGTGTATCTGGAGCTGGAGATGTTGTGCGGCTGTCAAACTCAGAAAATTGTGTGTACTCCCTGAGTCGACTAGTCCCACCAGTTCTCGATCGATGACATGAGCTCGGACTTGCATTGTAGTAGGCGATTTCTGTCCAGTAATAGCATGCAAGGATATCTCTGGTGGTTCCTCCTCGATAATATCCTCTGGTTCCTCTGGATCCTCTGAATCCTCCATCTCGAGCCAAAATAATCGTTTACATTGGTGTCCGACCCGATACTGCTCATCGCAGTTATAACAGAGATTTTTGGACCGCCTTTCTGCCATCTCCGCACTCGTCAATTTTTTTATAAAGCTCGATAGGGAAATACCAGGGCGGGGATCGGCTACCTGAGTCGTAGTCGGAGAGTGTCTGGATGGTGCTGCTGTAGATGTTCCCTGAGATGAATTATAGCGGCGCCCTTGCCACGTGGAGGAAGTGTTCCTCTCACTCGACCAACCCGGCTTACGTTGCTGCAACTGTTGTCGTTGTTCCATTGCTCGGACCATATTCATGGCATGAGCTAGATCCGTGGGCATAAGGAGTTCTACCTCTAGCCGTAAATACTCATTGAGACCTGCTGTGAATAAGGAGACCTGCTGGTCAACCAATACCCTCTCTCCAGCACGAGCCAACTTTTCCTGGAAGAGTTTTTGATAGTGTTCCACCGAACCCGTTTGTCTCAATAGGACTAACTCTCCCAAGGGGTTGCTGTAGGCGGGAGGCCCAAATCTAACTGTGCATAGATTTTTAAATTCTCCCCAAGTCATTCCGGGTCTCTCTTTCTCTACTTGAGTCACCCATAACATGGCTTCATCTGTCATATGGAAAGAGGCTAGTTGCACCTTATCCCATTCAGTAGTCCCTTGGTTCAAAAAAAAAATTTCACATCTATGCAACCAAATTACGGGATCCACGGAACCATTGAAAGAGGGAAACTCTAACTTGGTGTACCTTGGGATTGTGCCTCCATGCTGAGGTGCTTGGACAGCAGTGCGCCCAGGCCACTGCTCCCCTCTTCTATGATATGGTTGAGCAACCTCTCTCACCTCTGGACTCTGATGTCTCTCTGTCCTCAACTCCTGTAGCATGCTAATGATTCGGCTCATCTCTTCTTCCAAACCACAAACCTTTCCCAACACTGGTTGTGCTGTTTCAAGGCTATCTTCTATCTTTTGTATCCTGATTTGGATTTCTTCATTGCTGATATTATCCCCCATGTTACCCTGCTCTGATACCAAGTTGTTACGGTCCCGGGTCATGGATCGAGTAACACGGCGTGGGATTTGTGAATCCAGTACTCAGAATTTACTAAAGATCTTTGGATGTGTATTTTTTGGCATTATCCGTCTGAAGGACTTTAATTTTCTACCCAAACTGAGTGAGTACCATTGCATGAAAAGATTCAAATATCAATGGTATTTTAGAACGCTCTGTAAACAAAAATAATCAAGTGGTACGAGTGAAGTCATCAATGAATGTAATAAAATATTTCACATGAGAAATGTTGGAGACACTCAAGGGTCCCCATACACCAGTATGAATTAACGAAAAATAAGAGACACTTTTAATTTCTAGATGAGGTGAGTATGTCGACCTCTGATGTTTACTCATTTGACAAGCTTCACAATGAAGGTCCAATCACACCTTAGGAAAAAAATGATGAAGACATCGGGTGGACGGATGTCCCAATCGGTTGTGCCATAACTTGGTTTCAGTGTCACAGGTGGATGCAATATTTATTTGTGGCACATTCAGGTAGTAGATCCCCCCTTTTTATGGCCTCCACCAATCATCCACTTCATTGTAAGATCCTAAAACACACATGAAGTGGGTGAGAAAGTGAAAGAGAAATTAAATTTTTTAGTGAGTTGATTAACCGATAAAATATTCAAAGGGAAAGTAGGAACAAAAAGGATATCAGTGATTGGAAGTGATGGTATAATAAAAGTGGATCCTTTCCCTTGAACTTTAGTTTGTGAACCATCAGCAATGGTGACAAATTTATGTGAAAGACATGGAGAAACTGAGTGTAGAAGATGTTTGTTACCTGTAAGATGCTAGGAGACTCCTAAGTCAATTATTCAGGATGAAGAGGAGGCAGAAAACATACCTGAAGCGGTGGTGATAGCTGTTGGTGAAGAAGTACTTGGGGAGGACCCCATCATGGTCCTCATTTTTTGCAATAGTTCATAGTCTTCATCAGTAAAAGTATGCTTTGGAGTTGCGTGGTAGACTGCTCTACCTTTGTATCTCTCACAAAGACTTGGTTAGCCTTATTCTCATTAGCTTTATAACATCTTTTGAGAGAGTGGCCCAATCTACCACATAAAGAGCAATATTTAAGGTGAAAGCATGTGCCTCTAGTGAGGTCATATCCCATACAATGGGCCCATTCCTTCCCATTTGTTTGGTCAAAACCAGTCGTTCCACCTCTTCCTCTCCCTCCTGTATAAAACATGTCTCGGTCTTTGCCTCTGTCAGATTGTATTCCCCTATGTCCAGAGTACATAGCAGATGATATTTTAGTAGTAGAAGGAGAAGTGTCTGGAATACAGAGAAGTGTTGCACATACATCATCAAAAGTGGGGACCGCCGAAGAGCTAAGAAGGTGAGTCTTAGCAACTTCAAGATGCGGGTTAAAGTTAGCAAGGCATATGGCAGTTATCAAGACCTCTTTCTGTTTATCTTGGACATAAATATCTATAGAGGTTGGTTGGGCAAGTTTCCATTCTTGAAGAAAGCCTCGAAAATGGGCCAAATATTCATGTATATTGTCTCCTTGTTTGGTGGTAAGCATCCGTTGTAAAATATCATATGGCCTTTGTAAGTTGTCGGAGCTTGAATACAACTTGGCGCATGTCTCCAAAATTTGTTTAGCCATCTCTAAATAAATGACATGATTGGAGACATGTTGTTCCATACTGTTGATAAGCCAACTAATAACCAATGTATCCTTCTTTAGCCATTTGGTATAGAATATATCATCTTCATCAATATGTGGTCCACGGTTAGTGAGATGACCAACAAGATCTTTTGTGATAAGAAATCGACGAACCGATGTGGACCAGTTCATAAAATTTGGTAAGGGTACAATGGTGATTCAGATTATGTCACTCTTGTGACTCATATTATCTTCGGCCATAGAAATAAAATCAAGTAAAATAGTTCTCCAATCAAGTAATCAAAATATGACCAAGTGGAAGGCTTTAACCAACTCAGTTAATGAAGATGCTTAGCATAAATGCTAAGTAATTAATTTTAATGGATAATGACTCATAAAAGGATCAACATCGTCCTTATTTATCCAAGAATCTTGTTCCCACAGATTTATAAAAAAATCCAGTATGCACTGGTCTTGGTCAAAGTATTGTACAAAATGACAAAAACTGCCTTGATAATCTCTTCTAATCAAAGATAATCAAAGATGCATATATTCTCATAATTTCATAAGATGAAAACATTAAAAAGGACATCTCTAAACCACCTCTTAATACTAAAAAAAGTAGCATAAAATTAATAATATTATAAATAAATACTTAGCTCTTGAGCTTCAATCTTGCTTCATAAGGAGCCTTCTATGAGCAGCTTTTAATCAAATCTTCATAGAGAATAATGGGGATCCTAAATTGGTAGCTCTGATACCATATTGAATTTAGGATCCCATGACTAATACCTCGAGCAAGCGGAGAGAGAAAGAAAAAAAGGAAAATAAAAGAGAGTAGAGAGAGAACACTTCACATGAGAGATAAGCAAAAAATATAAGAAATTTTCTTGATGAATTCTGAGTTACAATCACCTCTATTTATAGTTGAGTAAGTGGTAGAGTCCATGTACAAGTAATTTTGGGACTCCTAAGTACATTCCAACTAGAACTCTCCAAGATAAGCCTATCATGATAAGTCTATTTAAGAGACTAATTTAACTCAACTACAAACACCTTTTTTAAGGACTTGAATCAAGCTAGAGAGCTAGCTCTTGGTCTTATCTCATGGGTCCACATGATCTTTCAGCTCATGTAGATAGAGATACTAGCTCGTGGTATCTTTATGGGTCCCACTTGATCTTCAAATCTTTGTGGGTCCCACATGTTCCTCATCTCTTAGCTAGAGCCACTTTTTTTTAGGACTCTTGTTGAAATCTCTCAAGCTCATGGTGGGTCCCACCAGCTTGTGGGGTGTTAAATTGGGTCCAAGGCACTATCAAGTTTTTGTCGGTTTGCACAATACTTTGACCGAGACCAGTGCATATTGGATTTTTTTTTATAAATCTTTGGGAACAAGATCACCGGATAAAAAAAATGATGTTGAGCCTTTTATGAGTCATTATCCATTAAAATTAATTACATCATTTATTCTAAGCATCTCCATTAACCGAGTTGGTTAAAGCCTTCCACTTGGTCATATTTTGATTACTTGATTGGAGAACTATTTTACTTGATTTGCCTAGTATGGCTGAAGATAATATGAGTTACAAGAGTGACATACTCAGAATCACCACTGTACCCTTATGGGACCACAAATTTTATGAACTGGTCCACATTGATTCGTCGGTTATTAGTTGACTTATCAATAGTATAAAAGAACATGTCTCCAATAATGTCATTCATTTAGAGACGGCTAAACAAGTTGTATTCAAGCTGCGACAACTTACAAAATCCATATGATATTTTACAATGGATGCTTACCACCAAACAAGGAGACAATATACATGAATATTTGGTCCACTTTCATGGCTTTCTTCAAGAATGGAAACTTGCCCAGCCAACCTCTACAGATATCTCTATCCAAGATAAATATAAAGAGGCATCGATAACTGCCATATGCCTTACTAACATTAAACCGCATCTTGAAGTTGCTAAGACTCACCATCTTAGCTCGTTCGCAGTTCCCACTTTTGATGATGTATGTGCTACACTTCTCAGTATTCCAGACGCTTCTCCCTCTATTACTGAAATGCCATCCGCTATGTACTTTGAACATAGGGGAACACCATCTGACCAAGGCCAAGGCAGAGGCATATTTTATAGAGGAGGAAGAGGAAGAGGTGGAAGGACTGGTTTTGACCGAACAGATGGGAAGGAATGCACCCATTGTAAGTGATATGGCCACACTAGAGACACATGATTTCACCTGAAAGAATGCTCTATATGTGGTAGATTGGGTGACTCTCGTGAAAGATGTTATAAAGCTAATGAAAATAAGGCGAACCAAGCCTTAGTGAGTGATACAAAGGTAGAGTAATCCACCAAAACAACTCCAAAGCATACTTTTACTGATGAAGACTATGAACTATTCCAGAAAATTAAGACCGTGATGGGGTCCTCCTCAAGTACTTCTTCACCAACCACTGCCACCACCGCTTTAGGTATGTTTTCTTCCTCCTCTTCCTCCTCGATAATTGACTCAGGAGCCTCTAAGCATCTTACAGGTAACAAACATCTTCTATACTCAGTTTCTCCATGTATTTCACATAAATTTGTTACCATTGATGATGGCTCTCAAACTTAAGTGCAAGGGAAAGGATCCACTTCTGTTACACCATCATTTCTACTCACTGATATTCGTTTTGTTCCTACTTTTCCTTTGAATATTTTATCGATTAGTCAACTCACCAAACATTTTAATTGCTCTATGACTTTCTCACCCACTTCATGTGTGTTTCAGGATCTTACAACGAAGTGAGTGATTGGTGGAGGACGTGAACAAGGGGGGCTCTACTACCTAGATGTGCCACAAATAAATATTGCATCCACCTGTGACACTGAAACTAGGTTATGGCACAACCAGTTGGGACATCCGTTTGTCCAATCTATTCATTATTTTTTCCTAAAGTGTTGGTGTTCTGTCATAGGCAACCAAAATAAAACCTATACTCCTAAAAATATATGTAGTAGTGCAATTAAGAATCGATCCCACGAAGAGTGATTAATCTACTTTTATGCTCTGTGAACAAGGATGGGGGGGGGGGGGGGGGGGGGGGGGGGGGGGGGTTTGGGTGTAACGAAAACACTTTTAAAAAAATAACTTAGAAACAATTCAAATTAAAAGAGTCGCAATCAATCAAAAGAACAAACCTTGGTCTAAGTCAATATCCACCATCAGGATTTAGGGTTTAGGGTAATATTCACCGTTGGAACTATCTTCCTATCTCTCCTTTCGTAGTTAATTAGAAAACAAGCCAACCAATTAACACTAACTACTAAACAACCCAAGACAAGCGCTAAAGGTTTAATTTAGTAGCAACCTTAAGATTTAGAGAGACCGATCAAGCTAAACAACACAAGCATAAGCGGCTGCATTTAATTTAGTCCAGCATTCTTCTCAAGATCTAATAATTTTTTCGCAACAAATCATCAAATCTTGATTGCTTCACATGTTAGAGAGATCAAACAATTATGGATTTGACATCTAACCTAGCAGTAGATTGCAACGAGTAATAAACTAGTAGGCCTCCTAGGGATTAAACGATACAATCATGAACGAAATTTCAGAAGAACATCAGATACTCAAAACATAAATTGAACGATGAAAATAAATCAGATCTCACAGTTGTATTGATACCGAGGCTTCAGTTTCCTTTGACCAACTGTGAAAGTTTAGCCACGCAGGGCCATGAAGAAATCTAAATAAAAAAACAAGAAAAAAGAGAAAGGAAAAATTGGAGAAGAGAAAATGAGGTCAGGGGTGCCGAACTCCTTTTCTCCTTTTATTCCCCTTCTTTCTCTCGGTTTAGGGTTTTTCTTTTCGTGCATCCGGTCTAGATCATAGTGCACGTCTCGCAACTTAAAGCCAGGTTTCGACCCGGATGTAGCCCGTATTGCTAAAAAAAAAAAATAAAGTTGTAGAATGGTTTCTTGGAATTCCATACCATCTGTAATCATCTCCATCAGAGCTCGGATGAGAGAGTTATGCCCATATTACACATCAATGTCGAAACTATCCAGAATCGCCCAATTAACTTCGTTTTGCACTTAACGCTTTCATTTGCATCCTAAATAAAAAACCAAAAAATTATAAAATCCTAAGAATTAAGGGATAATAATATGAAATTTTTCATTCTCATCAAATTCCCCCACACTTAGCTTTTGCTCGTCCTCGGGCAAAACTCAAATTCACTTTCCCAAAAATACCAAGGTTGTAACGCCATCAACAAAAAATAACCAAGCTCTTAAAAATTCATCACATATCATGAACAAACATTCTTAAACAACTTACAATTACTTAGTAAGCATTTTCATTCAAAGATGGAGTAAACTAAATAAGTAGACCCTCACAAAAATAAACACTCGACTCTCATGTGCTTGAAGGGTATGTGTTTCTCTCAAATTCATTCCAATGACAATGATCTACCATAGGTTTGCATATCTTCTCATTCTCCACCACTCAGATCGCATGCATAAAAAAAATCATAAGGACTTTCAAGAGTTGTAATGGGGTTTAGGATCAAGGTGGGAAATATTTGGGAATGTAGCTCAAAAGCCATTGAAACTAGTGGAGCAAAATTGAATCAACTCAAGCTCGAATATATTAGACACGTAAAACCAATCACTCCACTCAGCATCTTCTTCAATTTGTATCTATCTCGTATAAATAGACCCCTTTCTTGGAATTTTAGGAAGAATTATGAACACGAACAGTTTGTAACTTTAAAAGCCATTCCCTCCATCACTTCTTTTCTTCTTCTCTTTTTCTCTTCACCTTTTTTTTTTTACTAACAATGGAACTCATTAATTTGGTATGAAAACATGTTCCATTTCACCAATCATAGCCATAACACAAATCCAGACACCCCCACATTTATTTCTTGCACACCCATACGAACCATAATGATGAACAATGATGCTCCACTAGCTGTACGGCTTGGGTAAAGGTTTTTTTTTTCATGTTTAAAGCTTGTAACATGGGTTCACCCAAAAAAAAAAACCAAAAAATTTCAAAGGGTTCAACAAAAGGAAAAAAAATTAATTACAAGGTAGGCTGTTTGGCTTATGTAGCTTATAACAAAGAGGGCCTTAATCATGTTTATGCATGCATGTGTCAATGTGACCTCAAAGAGAATCATGGCAAGTTCTAGTGAAACAAATCCATGGAAGATTATCTATCATGAAAAAAAAATTGTGAGACTGATATATGGATGTGTCAATCTAAATGCTCAAAATCTCACTGGCTTTTGTCTACCAAATTTAGTCACTACCATCCTCAAAGAAAATAACTAGACTAATTCATTCTCAGTTGGAAGATTACTTATTCAATCATGTTATGAATCTTTCAAGAGCCTAATTTAATCTTGATCATGACATACACAACCAAAAAATCATTAAAAACCACAAAAAAAACAAAGATTTTTTTTTAAACAGAATTGAAACACAACCTAAATCTCCTCCCCCACATTTAGAAGTTACATTGTCCCCAATGTAAGGCAAAATGTAAAGAGAAGGAACAAATAACCAAAATATAAATGCAAAAATAAAGAGAAAAAGGAACGAACTCCCCTTGGGTTGCCTCCCAAACAACACCTTTGTTTATTGTCATTGGCTTGACTCAATGCTTCCATAATTATGGGTCATCCCACACATAGTATTTGGCATCACTCTTGACGTTGTCTCTTTGAGCCCTAGACAAACCAAGAGGTAACATATTAGTAACCAAATAATTTACAATATTTACATACCAAGGTAATGTCACACTCGCAGAGAGCAATTTCTCATCAGAGAATGTTTCCTGCAAATGAGGTTCATCCTGCACATGCTTTTCTTCTTGCGGTGCACTAAGTTTACTAAAGATGATCACTGGTAACGTTCCTCCATCTTCAAGGAACACGTACTTGAGGTGACTGTGGATAGGCTTCAAATCTGGAGTGGGAGCCTGCAAAACAGAGGGTAAAGGCCTCTCATTAGAAACTGGTAAGGCAATATAAAGAACGTTATCTAACTGTTGTAACTATGGAATATCATTCCTGCAAATCAGAACTCAAGGCTAACTCCTCATTCTCTTTCTCAAGATGCTTACTAATGGCAACTTCCAATTCATCTTTTCTATCAAGTTCGAAAACTTCTTGTGCGGAAGAATCAATCACATCAATAGAATAAACAGGATTATCATCACCAGGATATTTCAAGGCATCATAAATGTTAAACTTAAAAATTTCACCATCAAATTCCATGGTAAGTGTGCCACTATGAACATCTATCTTAGTCTTGGATGCCTTTAAGAATGGTCTTCCTAACAAAATAGGAGCAATTTGATCATCATTTTCCATATCAAGCACAAAGAAATCAGTAGGGAAAATCAAATCATTAATTTGCACACGAACATCCTCAACTACACCCTTAGGATAGGCATTAGATCTACCAGCCAATTGAATCACAACACCAGTTTTATTCAAAGGTCCAAATTTCAAAAAAGCATATATAGAATATGGCATGACATTAATCGAAGATCCTAAATCAATCATGGCCTTCTCAAATTTGGTGTTACCAAACGTACAATGTTAAGTATCTAACCAATACTACCCAAAAGACCGGTCTGTTAGGATCGGAAGGCATAGGTACTTAACCCCAGGACCATAACAGTACACCCCACCTTCGCAAGCCGACGTCCATGGAGGCTTAACACTTAGCGATGGGAGCCGGGTCAGGATCCCATAATCCCTTACAGCCACCGTGTTCGGGGTCCGTGATCACCCACACCGGGGAACTCCCCTCGGGGAGTCAAACTCGCGATGTGGGAGCCCGCTCTGATGCCATGTTGTTAAGTTCCCTTGCCATGGATCAGACGGGACCACCGTTAGTGATTCTTCTTCTCTATATAATTGTCGCAATCTGTTGGAGGAATTTTGGATTGAAACACAGACTCACTACGCTGCACTCCACACTGATCTTAAGAAGATTAAAAAGATTATTCTGCAAATCAATCTTCGATTTGAACCATATATTGCTCGGACTTCTACTATTCCGGGTAGTGCCACGAAAACGAAATTGGAGAAATCCGGGATGCAAGAAATCAGAGAGCCCTCTATCTCTTCAGTGGCGGCGACATTCAAAATTGGGGCCTCAACATGTTCAAAATCGGAAGGATCCTCCCCACAACCTTCATCGGAAAAAATGGAAGGGGGTTTGCCGTCAAACCCTTTCTCACTAGATGTCATCCGTCCTCCCAAACAGAAGACGCCTGAAATCTGAGAGCTCACTGTCTTAGAAAAGCTTTTCAAACATTCGAAATCATACGGCGGGGCGACCTCAAATCCGAAGACCTACTCTGCTCTAGCAGCAACAAACCACCTGTTCGTCATTAAGAAACCAGGTTCCATATTTTGGCCACTCCTTCATTATGTTCGTCGTCGGCAACAACTTAGGCTCAACGGGCTCAAAGTTGGCACGAGGTATGAACAATCCAGCCAAGCACCATTGACGGCTTATACGAACCGACAAGCCCAAAAACTCAGAGATTTCGATTTTGAAGTAGATATTGTGGCCCTGGCGGAAGAAGAGAGATTTCTCACAACGGATTTTGAATTCCGAAGGGTTCAACAAGATGAGGCCCTTGCTAGTGGTGTTGTAAACAGACTTTCATTCGTGGTTGCTAGGAAAAACATTAGGTACGCAATGGTCGTTCCATCCTTTCTTACAGTGGAGCGTGCATCCCTCTCTCTCTATGAACCTATTTCTCTATGCTTCAATGTTATGGTCTCGGACCATGGACCTTGTAATCCAATGGAAAGGAGACTCTACGTCCAGCATAGGTTCAGCACCAGTGTGTTGTAATCGTCCAGGTCTGCCTATGATGGGGAAATCTGGGTGAAATGTGTGACGAAAAGGAGAAAAGGGAAGAGCTTGGAAGAGATGGAAGGAAGGAAGGGTAACCCGGCTCTGAGGGAGACCGTAACCTACTGCTTGTGAAGGGAGACAGCAACCTGGTTCGTCAAGAGGGGAACCTCCCTGTTTGTATTCTATTGCTGGGTTAAAATGTTTGATAGCTTTTCATTTCCATTTGCCCCTTCTTAAGCTGTTCGAAGAGTAGCCAAAATAATCACATACATTGCCATTATATGGCTTACATAAGCTGCCTTTATATGGCTTACATGCTTAAAGCTGAAACATACAAATTGATCTAAGTTGCTGCATCAATCAGGATTACAAAAATAGTCATCATGGCTTACACGCTCAGCATGCTGAATCTGCTGAGCTGCTGAAATAGTTGCTGAGAATGCTGAATTAATTCCAATACAAAACACTTCCATAAACACTTCAATTGTGACACATTTGGATGACTCGTTCGGCTATCGAGTCTATAACATCCCTCCCCCCTTTGAAAGAGAGTTTGTCCTCAAGCTCAAATGAAGGGTACACATGCTGAAACACCTATAAGTCTTCCCACGTGGCCTCAGTGGGATCGGTATGTGACCATTGAACCAAAATCTGGGTGCTGTCCTGGAGGTATCTAGACTGCAGAATTTTGACCGAAGTGAGAGAGACCTTACCGTCTTCAACCAGTGGCAGAGCAGGGATGGACTGAGGTTCTGGTCCCTTGAGAGGCTTGAGCAGTGAAACATGGAAAACATCAAGGATTTGAGACTCCGGTGGCACCTGGAGCTGATATGCAACTTGTCCCGCTCGCTGCAGAATTTTGTATGGCCCAAAGTACTTGGGGAATAGCTTGCGGCGTGTCCCAGCAATGGAGTGCTGGCGATATGGCTTGAGGCGGAGCCAAATAAAATTGTCAGGGTGATACTGCACATCCGGTGGTGCTGATCATACTAAAGCTTCATACGGGCTTGAGCTTGCCGAAGCCGAACAAGGGTATGGTGTGGTTCACGACTTCGGTCTGACCATCTCTTTGCGGGTGGTATGCCGACGAATATTTGAGTTTAGTGCCGCAGAGCCTGAAGAGTTCTTTCCATAAGTCACTGGTAAAGATCACTCACTATTGACTCAGGAATACCAAGCAAACAGACAATGTTGTCAAAAAAAATTTGGGCGACTGTGACTGCTGTATACGGATGGGCCATGGGCATGAAATGGGCATATTTGGACAGCCGATCAACCACAACTAAAAGGATGGATTTACCCGCTGCTCTCAGTAATCCTTCAATAAAATCCATGGAGAGGTCGGACCATACCTGAGTAGGAAGGTCGAGGGGCTGGAGCACCCCAGCCGGAGACAAATGGTCGGCCTTGTTGCACAGGCAGATCAGGTAGGCAACAACATATTCAGCAACATGAGACCTGAACCCAGCCCAATAGAAATCGTCGCGTATCCGTTGTCCCATTTTCTGGAGCCCTTCATGTGTGTTGTCATGGTAGGCTGATAAAATTTGCAGCACCAATGGAGATGAAGGCAGGAGGTAAATGCACCGCTTGTACAGGATGATGCGGTCCAGGATAAACCAGTGTGGCGTCATCTGACCTGCTGTAATTTTTTGGGACAGCTTCTATAATGCAATTGTGGACTGGTGCTCATGACGTATGGCCTCTAGCAGCAGTGGTGTGGGGTGAATGATGGCGGCAAGTTGCAGTGCGGCGTCTAACCGACGGGAGAGAGCATCCGTTGCTCGGTTCAAGGGCCCTAGTTTGTGTTCCACTGCAAAATCGAAGCCCATGAGCTTGCTAATCCAGTGCCGTTGAGGTGGCGTGGAGATGCGTTGGTCCAGCAAGAACTTGAGGCTGGAGTGATTAGTGTGGATACGAAAGAAACGGCCCCACAAATAAGGCCTCCAGTGTTGCACGGCCTTTGCTAATCCAATTAATTCTCGCTCGCTGGAAATTGATGATGGTGGAGGGCGAGTTGCCTGCTGAAATATGCAATGGGGTGCTGGGATTGATGAAGGACTGGCCCAATTCCACTTCCAGAGGCATCACATTCCAGCACAAAGTCGTCTTCAAAATTTGGTAGTTGTAGCACTGGTGCTGAAGCAAGAGCCTGTTTGAGCACGTTGCAGGAGTTCTCTGTGGCCTCCGTCCACTGGAAGGAGTTGCGGCGCAGCAGGTTGGACAAGGATGCTGCGAGGTGGTCGTAATTCTGGATGAACTTTCTGTAATACCCCGCTAAGCCCAAAAAACCTCGTCAGGCAGCAACATTGCGGGGTGTTGGCCACTGCATGATCACCTCAATTTTGGTGGGATCCATAGTGACACCGGAGGCTGTAATCACATGCCCCAAATAGGCCACCTGTGGCTGACAAAAAGAGCACTTGGAGCGCTTCAAGTATAAGTGGTTGTCCGGAGAAGGTAGAAGACCCTACTCCGGCCTTGGAGGTGTTGCACCCAACTCTTGCTGAAAATCAGGATATCGTCAAAGAAAACAAGGACAATTTTTTTGAAAAAGAGGCGAAATACCTCATTCATCAATGCCTGGAAGGTGGATAGCGCATTGGAGAGGCCAAAGGGCATGACAATAAACTTGAAATGGCCATGGTAAGTGCGGAAAGTTTTTTTCTCGATGTTCGGATGATGCATGCGGACCTTATGATAGCCGGACAGCAAGTCGAGCTTGGTGAAAAATTTTGCCCCGTGGAGTTCATCTAGGAGTTCATCGACCACCAGAATGGGAAACTTGTCCTTAATGGTCTTGGCATTTAATTCCCGGTAATCAACACAAAATCTCCATGTGTGGTCCTTTTTCTTCACCAGCAAGAGAGGGAACGAGAATGGAGAGGTGTTCGGCCTTAAGGCGCTGGTCAAGCATGACAGCACATTGCTTTTCAATCTCATCTTTTTGGAGGTGGGGGTATCGATAGGGCCGCACCACCACAACTTCAGAGCCAGCCTTCAAACAGATTATTTGATCACAGTGGCGCATGGGAGGTAGGTTGTTGGGTGGGTGAAATAGATTAGAAAATGCTTCCATCAGTGAGTCCAAAGTGTGGACAGTGGGCTGCTGCTGCTGGATGGTATGCAGTTGTGCTGCACCTTTGGTAGGAGGGCCTTGTAGTGTGACTCTGAGGTGCTGTCATTCAAAGCTCATGGTAAGGGCAGAGAAATCCCAAAAAATTTGCCCTAATGTTTGGAGCCACCTCACACCGAGCACGAGATTAAAACCAACGAGTGGTATGATATAAAAATCTGCTGAAAAGTGATGTCCAGCAATGGCGAACCGGACAGACTTGCTGACCCCATAGCTCGGTACCTTGTCCCCATTGGCAACAAACACTGAAGCCGTTGGCTGGGATTGCACCGAAAGTTGTAAATACTTGGCGGCGGTAAGGCTGATGAAATTGTGGGTGCTATCGGAGTCCACTAGAGCCACCAGTGGCTATGCGTCAACCAGCACACAGAGCTCCATTATGGTGGTAGTCTAAAGGCCGGTAATGGCATGGATGGAGACCTCTGGTTCGTCAGTAGCAACCTCTTCCACCGGCGGTGCTTCCTCCTTCCAGTTCCACCCAAAAATGTTTCTTGCAGCGGTGTCCACGGGTATACTATTCATCACAATTGAAGCATAAACCTTGTTCTTTCCATGCTTCAATTTCTGGTCCGGCGGTACCTCATTTAATCCCGCTGTGAAGAAGCTAACTTGCTGATCTACTTGGACCACATGGCTAGCTCGGGCTAACTTCTCCTGAAAAAATTTCTAGTACTCAGCGACACTGCCGGTCTGTTTTAAGAGGATGAGATCACTCAATGGGTTGGCGTGGGTAGAAGGCCCAAACCGGATAGTACATTGTTCTGTAAATTCGTGCCAACCGATGCCCGGGTGCTCTCTTTCTAGTTGGTGGCCCCACAGTTGCGCGTCATCGAACATGTGGAAGGCGGCCAACCCCACTCTGTCCACTGTAGCAATACGTTGATGGAGAAAAAATTTCTCGCATCTGTAGATCCAAATTAAAGGGTCCTCTAACCCGCTAAAGATTGGAAATTCCATTTTGGTGTACCTTGGAATGGTGGTAGGCTCTGGACGTCCTCCATTGGGACTAAAGTTTTCTGTGCGTCCCCCATTTTGGGTGGGTGTCCTTCGAATCAGTGTTCAGAGTTCTTAAACCTACTGAGACAGTTGTTGATTCGCCTGAGCTACTGAACGAGATACTGTGTTGTCCAGCATGCTTGCCAGTCGACCCTCTATCTCATGTAGTTCTTCTCTGAACCTTTCGAACCTCTCTTCCTGGCTTGACATCTCTCCCATCGTTCCCCGCTCTGATACCAATGTGTTATGGTCTCGGACCATGGACCTTGTAATCCGACAGAAAGGAGACTCTACGTCCAGCACAGGTTCAACACCAGTGTGCTGTAATCGTCCAAGTCTGCCTATGATGGCAAAATCTGGGTGAAATATGTGATGGAAAGGAGAAAAGGGAAGAGCTTGGAAGGGCTGGAAGGAAGTAAGGGTAACCCGGCTCTGAGGGAGACCGTAACCTACTGCTCATGAAGGGAGACAGCAACCTGTTTCGTCTAGAGGGGAACCTCCTGTTCATGTTCTGTTGGGTTAAAATGTTTGATAGCTTTTCATTTCCATTTTCCCCTTCTTAAGTTGTTCGAAGAGGAGCCAAAATAATTACATACATTGCCATTATATGGCTTACATAAGCTGCCTTTATATGGCTTACATGCCTAAAGCTGAAGCATACAAATTGAGCTAAGTTGCTGCATCAATCAGGATTACAAAAATAGCCATCATGGCTTACACGCTCAGCATGCTGAATCTGCTGAGCTGCTGAAATAGTTGCTGAGAAGGCTGAATTAATTCCAATACAAAACACTTCCATAAACACTTCAACTACGACGCCTTTGGATGACTCGTTCGGCTATCGAGTCTATCACATTCAATGGGGATCCTAATGCTGGGTAGTTGTTCGAATTAATGACTCAACATGATGTAGTGGGTTGGTCGGCAAAGCCAAAGCGGTTAATTAATCTTTCTGGAATCATGGCCATCTTCCAATTTGGGCAGCAGACGGCCTTAGCTATGTTTTCCGTCAACAATTTATTTTCACAGGGGCAGAGGACATATTCTATTCTGGTGAATGACTACAGCAACAGGGTGGCTGTGTTGGGTCATTTTTCCAGGAGTAACAATCCATTTCAACAAGTTGTGTTAATTCTTTTGGATGATATGGATGTTGGTTGGATAGATTATGAGATGAATTTACTTAATTGGTCATGCTAAACACAATACACAGACGACAGCAAAGTTCGTCCCACAAAAGTCCACCAAAGACTCTGAACTACATCTAGCTGCTTCACCCAACCCATCACCTCAAGATGCTGATAAGAATTTCAGGACAATGAAAGAAATGGGCTCATTCCCAATGTCGTGGTAGTGCTAGAGGGTCGATGCCATGATGGTTTGATTCAAGGAACTATGAATCTATTTGGGTTAATGCGTCACCAGGCTACAATCCCTGAAATTGTAATCTATATGGTTGTGGTGGGGACGGTTGCTGCACACCACTAAAATTTGAAGATGAAAAAGGGGTTTTCAGGAAAATAAAGAAATTTGTTGTATCTTCCAATGCTTTCAGCAATACAGTTTTTGTTCACGGATGGTGTCAAGGGAAGCAGCCGGGAGAGGTGATTGGGTTTTGCCTTGAGAAGTTGGAGGCTGGGCAGTCACCATTTGTTGCTACTTATATTGGATTGGTTGAAAAGATATAAGAAGAAGCTCCGTGTGTCATCCAGAGTATGAGCGAGAAAGGGCAGCGGGTAAGGGCTCAAGTTCAGAGATTGGTCGGATTATCAGTCTAGACTTTAGTTGTTGCTGCTGTGACATTGCAGCAATGGGTTCACCAGTTTCAAATTTCTACTGCTGTAGCATTCTTGGGGTGGGCAGGAGAGCCGCTTCCAATTTTCCAAATTGCTACTGTGGAGGCAATGCAGCATTCGACTCCACAGAAAAATATAACACCGGTTCAAAATTACGAAGGTGAACAGTACCTACAAAATGTAGAACATGTCAATGTATCACAGGTTGGTTCTATAGCTCATGAGAATCAAGGAGCTACAGAGATTGTTGCTGTTCAAATCTATGCAAACAAGTTGACCACCAGAACACCGATCCGTCCCTCTTTAGGCCAGCAGCAAAGCAGTGTTTATTGGAAGAATAGAAGTTCTACCTTTTGTTCCAATTCCATCCAATACATAGCGGTAGTGTACGGCGCTATGTTGACACGGCAGAAACCAGAGCTGCCAAAAGTACCACTGCTGCGACCAATGCTGATAATTCTGGGAGTACTCGTAGAAGTAACGTCTTCTGCCCAATTATCTGTTGTGGTGCGCACAACAGATACTCCTCTGCAGTAGGTAGCTCATTCTAGCCGGATAGGGACAGCAACACAAATAATTTTTGTGATGGCTGCATGTCCCATTAGTAGAGCTCTTGAGCCCAAGAGGGTGCTGATATTTCACATTGCTGCTGATATACCTGAAAAATATAATGCAGTTGATCACCACCTGGGCAATTCTAACTTTGACCAAATC